>NC_086450.1:242436517-243936517 GCF_028390025.1 Pseudophryne corroboree | reverse complement strand
AATGCCAGGCATCATGTTTGGAGGAAACCAGGCACCGCTCATCATCAGACCAATACCATCCCTACAGTGAAGCATGGTGGTGGAAGCATCATGCTGTGGGGATTTTTTTCAGTGGCATGAGCTGGGAGACTAGTCAGGATAGGGGGAAAGCTGACTTTACCTCAGACTGGGGTGACGGTTCATCTTTCAGCAGGACAACGACCCTAAGTAGTGGCTTCAGGATAACTCTGTGAATGTCCTTGAGTGGTCCAGCCAGAGCCTAGACTTGAATTCGATTGTACATCTCTGGAGAGATCTGAAAATAGCTGTGCACTGACGCTTCCCATACAACCTGATGGAGCCGGGCAATGGAGCGCGTGCGCAATGCGGCTGTCGTGCATGCGCTGTTCTGACCCATTCGCAGCGAAGAACCTCTGCCTGTGAACGGGTCAGAATGACCCCCACTGTGCGATATGAACGATTTCTCGTTCATTACTGAATGAGATCGTTCATAATGCCCGTACAAGTGTGTAGGGCCCTTTACTCTGCTAGAGGGTCAGTAACTTGGTGCAGCAGGATCATGGATGAACTTGGATGCTTGGTTCATTTCTATGGAAACAACACCAAGACTCATGCCAATCAAAGTTAGTGGCTCTGATACACCTTTGTTCCCTCTTTTATAAAGAGGCCCTGCTATGTCCTTTCTAATGGTTGGCTAAGTCACTACAGTATGTTGTGTGTTGGCTGGGCCTCCACCACTACATTCCCTAGTGGGCCCTGCATACCAGGGTCAGAGAATCCACTGCCACTAGGAGAGAGACACTGCCTGTCTACTTTCCTGTTGGGCTTGAGGCCTGTGGAAAGCTGGAGAATGACTGTTGGTTGGCTGGGTGGCTTGTTGCACGAGGGGAGGGGGCATTATTGTTGCACAATGTGTCAGGGCACAATATGTTGCATTTTGTCTAAGGGGCATTACTGTGTGGCATAATGCGAATAAGGGGTATTACTGTGTGGCATGTATTGGGGTACTACTGTGTGAGGTAAATTGAATAAGAGGCTCTACTGTGTGATGTAACACAAATAAGAAGCTGTTAGAAAGTGGATCACTCTTACCCCTTTCACATCGCAAAAATAACCCGGGTTTCGACCCGTCATATTGCCAGGTCGACACGGGTCAGTGTGCAATGTGAAAGGGGCCTTGGAGACTTTCCGGGTCGCCTGACCCTGTAATTCAACTTGGGTAAAAAGAAGGGTTATTCCTGGGTTGAATACCGGGTAAGTGGCAGTGTAAACAGATTCCTGGGTTGATGTGACCCGGGACCTGTTTGCTACATAGAGGCGGAATGGAGATGAGCTCATCTCCCAGCGCCGCCTCCACATCTGCCCCCACTGCCAGCTCCGCACCCCACCGCTATGGCAACCGACCCGGCATATTGCCAGGTCGGGAAGCCGAACAACACAGGACAGAAAAAGATTGTCTCTTTTGTTGGCGCACTTAGAAAAGAAGAAGAGATTTTACATTTATTTTTATTATAAGCATGTCGTGTTAAAATCTAACTTTTATTGATACTGACTTAAAAAAAATTGCAATTGAGAAACATAAATGAGAAAAAATGTGTGTATTCGTGTAAATTTTGTGAATAAATTCAATAGTGTAAACAAAATAAAAACTGATTCACTGTGCCTGAATTTTCTGCTTCATTAATTGTATCATAAATTTTCAAATAGAGAGTAATGGGTATTGCACAATAACTGTATGTAGGGTTGGGTAGCATGAACTTCTCACATAGGTGGCAGGAAAAGGTGTCTAGGGTCACAAAACAGTGAGTGATGTAAAAATAAAAGTGATGAATATTTTCTTTCTTAAAGGACACACTGGGATAGTCCCACAACCATCTTTTATTTAGTTCCCTTATTTATTGCAATTTCTGCCAATGGTATTATGGTTATCTGGACCGGTTGCTACTGACTACTGACATTATTATACCATAGTTTAATTATCAATGTATAATGGGGCCGCAGATGATTATCAAAGTCTGCTTTTTATTGGTCCCTGAATAATATGTTGTTTCAACTATTGTATATCACATCAATTTTGCAAAAGGGTCCTATATGCCCCTTCCCATATCAGGTAGACGTTTATGCTTATAGATATTTAAATATAAACGGCTACTGCTGTTCCCCGCATCCAGATTCCCCGTGAGTACTATAATAGCTATTGTATCTGGAATGCGGTCTGGGAACGTAATGGCTATATTGCCTGTCCCCTGATATGGTTGGCAGCTATATCCCAGAAATTGTTGGTATTCAGGGTTAAAAAAGGTTTATCCCCATTGCAGTCCTTAATAGATTCATTTTTAACCATACGGGTTTACATAAAAAATTACAGACAGTTCCCTATCTTCACCAGCCAATGTGTGTATAAACTGTGCTTGTTGATTGCCACTGTGCTTATATCAATTAATTAATGGGACCCCTATGTGTAGGTTTAGAAATACGAGCTCCGCGTCTAATGCCTCCTAATGTGGTCGCAATTAAATATATTTAAGGGTTAAAGGGATATACCCCCATTGCAATCCATATAGGTATGAGTGGAAATTTTAGACAATTCCCTGTCTCACCATGCGATGTATATACACTTTGCTTATTAATTGCCACTGCACTCGTGTCAATTAACTAATGGAACCCCAATGTATAAATTCAAGAATTGCGAGCTCCGTATCTAATGAAAACAGCAGTGGTAATGAGTTTACAATGTGGACCTATTGGTTTTATGCTAAAGAAGCACCCCAGATTGCTGTGTTAGTCTGATATATATGACTTTATTAAAGCAACTTGCACAGCCCTAACCAATGAATATAATGATACTGCAGGTCTATATATGCCGTTAATTAGGAATCAGCACATCCCGTGCCCCGTATGTGCAACAGATGTTTGGATTAAATCTTATCCATATCAATATGATGCCGTGCCCTAATGATATCGGTAGGTAGAGGCTAAATTGAAACCATCTGGCACGTGTCTCAATCTTAATAAATAAATACTAATTAGTATTGGCAGGTAGAGTATACTACTTCATTAATATTCAATGGACAAAACAGATCGATTCGTGCCTCACGGATGTGCTTAGATGCAAGTCCTAAAGGCTGCTTATGGTCCGTTATCACCTATTCACATCTAGCATCTGAGAATGATTGGTCCACATCACTGGCTATATATCCTGTCTATGTAATGGCTACACTGTTCTGTGTAATGGCTACACTGTTACAACATTTGTACACTCCCTACATAACATTAAATCCTGCTATTATCTTCCATCTCTCATCTCTCATCTATCCTTTTTCTATTATAATTCATTCGAGCATTTTTGCACTGCACTGTGATCAGTATGAGCGGGCTTGTCAGCACCGCTCTGAAACGCCGACGTGCACGTTTCACAATTGCTTTAACCAGGCAAAAGTTCCAGGTCGGGAAGCCAGCAGAGAGGCTCCAATGCCAGATCCCACCCGGGAAGGACCCCGTTTCCAATTCCCGGGTGGGATCCGGCATTAAAGATGTGAAAGGGGTACTAGTGGTCGGTCTCCATTCCCAGCACTAGAGGCAGCTTCCTTGTTCTAGTGTTTCCCTCCTAGTGTTAGCTCAGTGCAGGAGGAGGTGCTTAGTGCACAGTCTGAGAGAATTCTTCCTGGAGAGACAACTGCACTGATGTGCAGCTTCTGCTCTCATGAGTGTGTGACCTTGTCTACCCCGCAGCTGCATCTTGTGTGCATTGAGACACTGTGTTTTACCGCTGTACTGCTTCACATGTATACTGTGAGTTCCTGCTGCTGCAGAACATCTTCTATATACTACTAGCTGTTAGCTCTGTTATCTGAAAAAACCAATCATCCTGGTTAAGTGCTGTTGTGTGGACTAACATCCCTATCCGACACTGCAACACTCTGCCAACAGGTTATGGGCCCAGGACCCCAAGTCGGAAAGGCATTCTAAAACAGAGGTACATAAGAAATAAAAGTGCAGCTGATTAAAAAAAGGAGTACTTTTATTAAATATAGAGAAGAATGTAAAGTACAGGGGACAGCGTGAACTTTACAAAGCTAAAATTCTCAGAGAATTACACAATGTGGAAATTCGATATATAGAGAGGCAGCTTAAGCGGGAAAAGTTGTGGAAAGTCACAATTGAGCCAGGAGCAGACCCAAACCCAGTTGAAGTGGATAGAGCCATCGGGACGATAGGCTTGGCCTTGGAACAACACGTTTACTCCACTATCAGTGGGAAAGTGTCAGCCTAAGACATGTGCAGCTCTGCAAATGGCATATGAGGACAAAGGTCTGATGAGAAGAATAAACTTGGGGAGTATGCTGTACGGGACAAAGTTAAGTGCGTGTAAGGACAGGAATGATTATATTGATAAAATACTGTCAATAGCTCAGCAGTTGGCATCTGTGGAGGCACAGGTGGACAACAAGGAAGTGGCGATGGCGATGTTACAATGTCTGATACCAGAATTTTATTTCCTGGTAATAGCTTTGGAGTCTAACGATACCAAGCTGACAACAGAAATTGTAAGAGCCAAACTGCTGCAGTTCCAAGAAAGTATTCCTGTCGAGACACATGCTGAGGGTTCTGCCTTAGTCACAAAAGGTACTAAGTCCAGGAAGCTCAAGTTCAAATGCTTTATATGTCACAAGGTGAGGCACAATGCCTCATATTGCAGACTGAGAGATTTCAGTGGTACGCAGAAGAAGCCTGACAAACCAAACGAGTCAGCATTGAATGCACCAGATAGTCACAAGAAGGATTGCTGGTACATGGACTTGGGGGCATTTCAGTTGTAATCAGGAATGGTTCAATTCACTGACAGCATGTGAACCCATTACAGTAAAAGGGATTGGAGACAAAGTCCTTACTGCTTAAAAATTTGGGACGATCACAGTGCGTCGAAGAATTAAAGGTGAAACAGTTGTAATGGACATCCAAGACATGCCAGAATTGGAAAGCAATCTCATTGATATAAGCGTCCTGGAGTAAAAGAGTTACAGAGTCCAGTTTGCAAAGGGCAAATGTATAGTGCAAAATGAGAAAGGGAGTGTAATTTCTCCCTCAACCCGGTGCAACCAACTGTATGTCCTGGACACAGAGCAGTGTTCTGCAATGGCAGCCTTTGATTCAAACCAGTAGATGGAACTGTAGCACAGGCGCCTAGGTCATCTGCGATATTATGTCAAGTCAAGAAACTACTCAATGGAATGGCAACTAGAATCACTGTGAGTAATACTGAGAGAACTGTGTGTGAGAGTTGTATAAAAGGAAAGCAGACTCGCACTCCATTCCCTAAGTCTACTAGTAAAGCAGAAATATCACTAGCCCTAGTGCATACTGATGTATGTGGTCCGCTAGAGATGGAATCAATGAGTGGTTACAGGTATTTTAGAACATTTATTGAAGATGCCACAAGGATGAAACATGTATTTCATGAAAGCTAAAAGTGAAGTTGGCAATAAAATTGTGTAATACAAGAACCTGGTGGAGACTCAGGGCCTAATTCAGAGTTGATCGCAGCAGCAAATTTGTTAGCAGTTGGACAAAACCATGTGCACTGCAGGGGGGACAGATATAACATGTGCAGAGAGAGTTAGATTTGGGTGGGGTGTGTTCAAACTGAAATCTAAATTGCAGTAAAAAAAATAAAGCAGACAGTATTTACCCTGCACAGAAACAAAATAACCCACCCAAATCTAACTCTCTCTGCAAATGTTATATCTGCCCCACCTGCAGTGCACATGGGGGATCATTCCATCCTATTCGCTATTTGATGCGCACGCAAGCAGCATATGCACAGCAGCGAACACATCGCACAAATGCAAACAAACGCCCACAACTTACAACTGCAAATGAGCGTGGAGCAATGCACAAAGGGGGTGTTTATTATTGTGCTTCGCATGGTAGCGATGAGTTCACATGACTGCCAAACGCATCGCTAGCAACACGGAGACTGTCATACATGTGCTATTCCTTCGTTGGCTAGCACATGATATCGTTAGTTTGCAAATATTTCATTCCATCCCGTTCTAAATTAAGAAACCAATTAGGCAAAGGATTTGTAATGTGATTGTCCAATTAAGTGTTCAAAGTCTTCAAAATGAAGAGTTAGCCAACCTAATTGCACAATAACAATCCTCAATTAAGGCTTCAAATATATATTTTAGTAATATTTGTAGGCCTATTTGCTTAATGCCACAGAATTTAATTGAGTAAAATCCCTGACTGACATAATGTACATTACACAGTTTACCATATATGCTTTATTGTTTAGTCTGTGTTAAAATGGGGAGTGATAAAGTCCCAAACAATCAGCTCGTAACTGTCATGTCACAGCCTTTGGTTTTTAAGTTTCAGTTAAGGTGCATACACACTGAGCGCTTTTCCCCCCTGCCCAGCGATGTCAGCGTGGGTGAGCGACTTTACATAGCAGGACGCTATAGAAAGCCGTTTACCCCGCTGCTCAACTGTTGGTAATACCAGCAGATGAACGGCAGCCAGGGGTGTATCTACCTATTGGCCAGGATGGCACTCACCAGGGGCGCCAGGCAAGGAGGGGGCGCCGCCTGGCTGTGTCACCTGTGGCAAAAGGATAGAAAAGCAGTACTGTCAGACTGTACCTGGTAAGAGTCTGTTACTGCTGGAGCGGCGCTGGTGTCCGTCAGCACCGCACTGCACTAGTGATCAGACTAGTGTCCGGCAGCACCGCACTGCACTGCACTAGTGATCAGACTAGTGTCCGTCAGCACCGCACTGCACTGCACTAGTGATCAGACTAGTGTCCGTCAGCACCGCACTGCACTAGTGATCAGACTAGTGTCTGGCAACACCGCACTGCACTAGTGATCAGACTAGTGTCCGTCAGCACCGCACTGCACTAGTGATCAGACTAGTGTCTGGCAACACCGCACTGCACTAGTGATCAGACTAGTGTCCGTCAGCATCGCACTCCACTAGTGATCAGACTAGTGTCCGGCAGCACTGCACTTGTAATCAGACTCAAAATAAACTACAGCTTCCAGCAGCCCTTGTTGCTGGGAGCTTCTGGCAGCAAGGGCTGCTGGGAACTGTAATTTATTGTGAGTCTGATTACAAGTGCG
Source organism: Pseudophryne corroboree (assembly GCF_028390025.1). Lineage (NCBI taxonomy): Eukaryota > Metazoa > Chordata > Amphibia > Anura > Myobatrachidae > Pseudophryne > Pseudophryne corroboree. The sequence goes on along the minus strand of NC_086450.1, from coordinate 243,929,393 downwards.
GTGCTGCCGGACACTAGTCTGATCACTAGTGGAGTGCGATGCTGACGGACACCGGCGCCGCGCCGGCAGTAATAGACTCTCACCAGGTACACAGCAATTGTTATATAGAACAGTGCTATAGATCTATTTGTTGTTTAAGATAATAAAAAAAGTGTCAGTGTTTGGGAGAAGGGACTGTGGTACCTGGAAAACTACACGATTTTCATGCATGCTAGATGTAAGTAAGTAGTAAGTAAGCGAAAACTTTAACTTGTTGAGTGTAATAAAGAGAATACATATCTTACCTATTTCAAGGCCATGTTCAAGGAAATGTATGTCAGTTAATTGTATAATTGATCATTTTATCTTGGAAGTGATGGCACCCTGATGTTTTTTTCTAACAGGAAGCACTTCTACCATCCAACTAATGGTGTTTGGTTAATGGCTGGGTCCATTTGAGGCTCATCTCACAGCAGCTCATTAGCATTTCATTCAGGATGCAGTCAAGATGCCGGCATTTGGCATCCCGGCGGTCGGAAAGCTGACGCCAGCATCCCGAAACTGCTCGGAATGCTGATGCTGGCATCCCAACATAGATAGCGATGCAGAATGCCAAAATCCGGATCGAGTTGGTGCCAAAGTCTCCACTGGCAAGCCGTGTGGGAGGGTTAGGGTTAGGCTGTGAGGGCGGAAGGGCTAGGTTTAGGCTGCAGGGAGGGAGATTAGGAAGGGTGGATTAGGGTTAGGCACCACTGAAGATGCTTTTGGGGGGGGGGTTAAGGTCAGGCAGTGGGAAAGGTGGGTTAGGGGGAGGGATGGTGTAACATGAATACGAGACACTACTGTGCGGTGTAATGTGAATGAGGGACACTACTGTGTGGCATAATTTGAATTGTAAGTACTATTGTGTCCACGCCCTTCCCCCACAAGACCATGCCACATTTCCAATACTCGCACCTTATTCCAAATGTGTGTAGGGGAGGCGCCAGCCCCTTACTTTGCCAGGGGCGCTCGGACCCCTAGATACACCCCTGACGGGGGCCACCGGCGATGTAGCAGGGGCACGCATCAGCGCTCATCGCCGGGGCATACACACTGGGCAGTTTTGAGCTGAAAGCAGTTCAAAACACCAAAAGTGAGCTGCTTTCAGCTCAAATTCGCCCAGTGTATATGGGCCTTTAGTAGTTGATTAACTAGTCATTTTTAACTCCTCAGTTTAACACTTTACAAGTGATGAATCATCTCTAGATATATGTTTTTTTTGTTACTTTTACAGAACACAACACGCCAATTTGGGGCAAAAAAGATTTTTTATTTTTTTTTACAAAAAAAGTAGCGAATTTGCTAATTAAATAAAATTATTTATAAAATGTCTGCAACAAATTAATTTAATCCAGTAGACCCCGGCAGTGGTGCTCCATCCTGCCAAGGATCTCAGCCATTCCCACATTGGGATCTCCAAACGCAGCATCTGTAATGAATGTAAACAAGACAAAATTATTTACTCACATTACGCAATAGAGAAGCAAGGCACAAAGCACACTTTAACAGGTCACTAGCTAGGTCAGGGCTGAAGAACGTTTGGCCCTCCAGCTGTTGATGAACTACCAGCATGGCCTGCAATTTGACCAAAAAATAGCCATGCAAAAACTGGAGCAGGCCATGCTGGGATGTGTAGTTTACCCACATCTGGAGTGGCCAGGGTTCCCCATTTCGGGTCTAGGCCCAGGCTCAGCAGACTGCGTCTCTACATCTGCTGTGGAACTACATATCCAAGCATGTCCTGACTCAGTGATAGCATGCCTGCATCCATAAGCTGAGAAAGGGAATGTTGGAATGTGTTTCAGCACTGCATTTGCAGGGAAACAGTTTGAAAACACATGTTGTTGTATCTACATTTCAAACAGCTTACAAATACATTTCTGTTATCAAAATTACATACTCTCCACCGACGCCGGAAGAACACCCTCCACCGACACAAGGGCCTCAGCTGCCCACTCTCCTGGGTAGCTTGGGATGGGGGAAGGATGTTGAATGGGATGGGTAGTTTGGATGGGGGATGGGTGTTGAAAGGGGGGTAGTTTGGATGGGGGAAGGGTGTTGAAAGGGGGGGTAGTTTGGATGGGAAGTGTCTTGGATGGGTGTCGGCGGTTGGATGGGGAAGAATAATCAGATTGGGAAGGTGTGGGAAAGTCCAGGGTGTTTGGATTGGGGGAAGGTGGTTGAGACAGGGAAGAGGAGATTGAATGAGGTAGGTCAGGTGCTTGAGGGGGGAGGAGGAGAAGGAGGAAGATTGTTGGGATGTGGTTTGTTGAGAGGGGGAGGAGGCTTGATGGGGAGGGTTGTTGAGAGGGGGAGAAGGCTTGATGGGAGGAAGGTTGTTGAAAGGGGGAGGAGGATTGATGAGGGGAGGGTTGTTGAGAGGGGAGGAGGATTGATGGGGGATGGTGGTTGCAAGGGTGTGGAATCCTCGCTTTCCGAGATTGTGGCCACCTTTGTGCTCTTCCTAAAAAGATAGAATCACAAATATGGAATTCGTTTTTTTGTCATTTAAAATTTGAATACAATTGATTTAGTATGGAGTGATTTGTTTTCATTTTAAAATGTCTCTCCTATTTTATTTTAAAAAAAATTGGGGGGGGGGGGGCAAATGTGAGATTGTAGTTTATATACTTTTTCTTTTTACGTTTTAAAGTTTTTCTTATTACTAATTGACAGAAGTATATTTTGAAAAAAATTATTGCATTTCACTGACATACAGGAACGTACTAGGCCTCAGGAGTACACAGGAGTTACCCGGTGGACCACTGTGCCTTGCCCCACCACCTGCACCTCAAGGGATCAGGCTGCAGCTTGTGCACTTGAATTATACATAATCCATCTGTAAACTTACACTACACAGGACTATGGCCATTTTTACCCATTGCATTCTTATTATCATGCTTGCATTATTAAATTTTACATAATATATTTAGGTTGTTCCACAGGCCATGCACAACAAACTTGTTTGTAACACCAAAGTGGTGTCTGTCTACATCCTCTCTGGAGACTAGCCATACCCCTACACATGGGCCCCTAACACTGCATTCCCCGGTGTGTCCTGCATGTCCTATCCCCACACAGTCTATAATCATACAGTACAGGTCTATGTTATGTGTAATTATGTTTGCTAATATTGTTAAACAATTAAATGCAAAAAAAAACACTCACGCAAACACAAGTGTTACTGTGGATTACTCATTTGTGCATATTTGCTGGTGCAGCTGTGCTGGCAATTCAGGCTGATGGTGGCGGAGGTCGGACCACCGCTGGTCTAACTGGACTATGGTCCGACGGATGCAGACCCTCGCCCGCAGTCTTCTGCGGACCTCCATGTAGGCCTCACGCTTCTGGGAGTTGGGAATATACGGCCCCGCGCGGCCTACACGGCAGTCCATAATCACGGTGAGAAGGCGCAGCTCCCTCATTTAGAAGGCAGCAGCTCGCATGGGGCCAATGGCATTTTCTTCACATGGGCTAATATTTATACTGTGTGCTAACTGTTGATTGGATGACACATGATATACCTTACAGAAATAACAATATAAATACTACCATAAACATATGACTAATGTGTCCAGGACATAAGCATACCTGAAATATTCTATGACTATTCTTGCCCTAAGAGTCTGTCCCCACTGGACTTCCGAGCCCCGGATCCTTGTCCGGCCAACCCCTGGCTCCTCATCCTCTCTGAACAATACCTCATTGTCAGGTAGCTCCACATGCCTCCTTACAGCAATATTGTGCAGGTTTGCACACAGGACCACAATTTTACTTCCCATTTCTGGCAAATACATGAGGTCGCCATCAGTGCGATGGGGCACACGGAAGCGTCCATTCAGAATGCCAATTGCGTGCTTCACCAGCTGCCTAGTGGCTGTAAGCGCGGAATTAAATGCCATTTGTGGCCCTGGTGTGGGTGTGCTGTAAGGAGTCATGAGCCAGGGGGTGCAAGGGTATCCATGATCTCCTGTAAAAACACAATACAATCATAAGTAACAAATATGTCCAGCATAACATAAGTTAAAAATAAAAACAAACATGAGGCCAAATCAACTCACCCAATAATCACATGTCTTGGCCTTCAATCAGTCTTCATTTTTGCCAGATCCCTGATTGCCTAATGACGTGGGCATCATGCACACTGCCGGGGTACTTGGCGTTCAGGGACAGGATCTGGAGGGATGGGCCACAAACAACCATCACATTCAGAGAGTGGAACATTTTCCTGTTCCTATAGATTTCTTCATTATGTTTTGGTGCCACAAGTGGAACATGTGTCCCATCCACAACCCCAATAACGTGTGGGAAGTGACTGACTACCCCCTTCCTGGAATTGCCGCTTCAACACAGCTAGGGCCTCCACATCCCATGGCATTGATATGAACTGCTTAATTCACCTGAAAAAAGCAGCTATTATGCGCGACAGTATTTTTGAAAAAGCAGACTGTGAGACTCCTACCAGCACCCCAACCACGTGCTGGTTGGAACCTGTGGTGCAGAAATGTAACACAGCAAGGAATTGTGTCAGTGCTGGTATTGCTTTATGATGCTGAATTGATCTATCTAGATCACTCTCTATTATTGAGAGTTTCTAGGATGACATGAGGGGGCAGCCTGTAGCGCCGCGCCACCTCATCAACTGGCATACCAAAAAGGGTGACATGTGTATGGAATATAGTAGGCCTTCCACGCCTCTATTGCCTTCGAGGATGAGGGGCAGGTTGCGGTTGGCCGGCTTTGTATCCTACATATGAGGTTACCAGCATCTTAAAAATTAAAAAAAAAGTGTGTAGACAACATCAAATGTGTTACAAAAAAAAAAAAAAAAATATGCCTAATTAAAAAAACACTTAGGGGGTAGTTTCAAGTTGATCGCAGCAGGATTTTTGTTAGCAATTGGGCAAAACCATGGTGGTCATTCCGAGTTGTTCGCTCGGTAAAAATCTTCGCATCGCAGCGATTTTCCGCTTAGTGCGCATGCGCAATGTTCCCACTGCGACTGCGCCAAGTAAATTTGCTATGCAGTTAGGAATTTTACTCACGGCTTTTTCATCGTTCTGGCGATCGGAATGTGATTGACAGGAAGTGGGTGTTACTGGGCGGAAACAGGCCGTTTTATGGGCGTGTGGGAAAAAACGCTACCGTTTCCGGAAAAAACGCAGGAGTGGCTGGAGAAACGGGGGAGTGTCTGGGCGAACGCTGGGTGTGTTTGTGACATCAAACCAGGAACGACAAGCACTGAACTGATCGCAGATGCCGAGTAAGTCTGGAGCTACTCAGAAACTGCTACGAGGTGTGTAATCGCAATATTGCGAATACATCGTTCGCAATTTTAAGAAGCTAAGATTCACTCCCAGTAGGCGGCGGCTTAGCGTGAGCAAATCTGCAAAAATCAGCTTGCGAGCGAACAACTCGGAATGACCCCCCATGTGCACTGCAGGGGAGGCAGATATAACATGTGCAGAGAGATTTAGATTTGGGTGGGGTGTGTTCAATATGCAATCTAATTTGCAGTGTAAAAATAAAGCAGCCAGTATTTACCCTGCACAGAAATAAAATAACCCACCCAAATCTAACTCTTTCTGCACATGTTATATCTGCCTTCCCTGCAGTGCACATGGTTTTGCCCAATTGCTATCAAAAATCCTGCTGCGATCAACTTGTAATTACCCCCTTACTTTGAAGCATAATCCATATCTTAATGTAGAACACCATGAGGAAAGAAACAAAACATTATTCTGAAAATATTTCACACAATTGAAACAAACAAGACTACACCACAAATTAAAACACAACAACACAATTAGCATGCGTATACTTACCTTACACATACAATGAACCAACTCCCACCAAACTCCTGCATACACCCACAAACACAGGCTGCATAGAGTATGCTTAAATAGTGTAAGCAATCTAAGCATGTTTAACCATTGTGTATGCATCACCTGTGCTGATTCCCGCATAACCATGCATACGCAGGTATAAAAATACACCACTGAGCTATACACACATGCTATCAGCATCATGGAGCATGAATCAGTGGAAGAGGAGATGGCCAGGCTGAATGCAGAGATTATGGCCATCCTGCAAAGGAGCAGACAGCTGGCGCAACAAAGACGACAGCAACAAACACCTGACAGTGCAGAGGAGGAACAAGCAGAACCCAGTAGTGGCCAAACCACATCTACTGGCCCACAAACACAAGTAGAGGCTGGTGTGTGGACCCTGGCTGAGGAACATGTACCACAAACTGAGGAAGAATCTGGCCTAAATAACCAAACCCAGCAAGCACAGCCACAAAGTGAAGAGGAAAGTGGAGATACTTCTCAGGTTGATGCTTCGCAGGCAACAGACAAAAAGAGAAGACGACAACCCCCATTTACTAAGAGGGAGTTGGGAATTTTGGTACCCTAGGCCATTGATAAAATCCATTTTGAACCAAAAAACATGGGTGCTGGGACCAAGGACCAGATCTGGAGAGAAATCTCAGACTCTGTTAATACTGTTGGCCCAATTGTCTGCACACCACAGGAAGTCAGAAGACTGTAAGTACCTACTTAGCCACAATGTCAAACACTATAGTATGCATTAATTTAGATTTAAGCTGCATTTGCAAAGTCATGTTACCTGTAGCAACCAATACTATGCATCATATTTACTTAGGTTTCTTTTCTTTTCCTTTCACCCAAACTACACAACATATGTAGTTGGGCTGACTTCAAGTCCCACCTAAAGCAGAAAAAGGCTGCACACTGGAATGTTTCAAGGGCAACAGGGGGAGGCCCACTCCCTGAGACTGTGGAGTTTATAGACCTGGAGGAGATGGCGATGGTCTGTGTGTCCTATGAGGAGGTGGCAGATGTGTCCGAAATGGACACCAACACACCTACCATGGAAGGTCCACATGCCTTGGCAGGTAAGCTTACAAACATAAATTGTAAAGTTTTTCAGTGTAATTTTATGTTTTTTATAAATCTTTAATTTTTTTAACTATTGTTTTTTAAAAACACAGCACAGGAGGGCCATCACAGTGAGTCACAGGAGGGGCATCTCTCTGAGGCTGAGGAGGGTGGAGCTAGTGACACCTCCAGTGTGGGGCAGGAAATACCACCAGACCAGCCCCACTCTGGCACCCCCACCCAACCCTCACGCACAGAGATTCTGGCCGAGATAGCCAGTCATGGAGTTAGAAACACAGAATTCCATGACCAGATGATCCTGGAGGTACATGAGATGTCCTTTTGGCTCACTGACCTGACCAGCCATGTTTGCCAAGGCATGTGCGAACTCAACTACTCAGTCCAACAACTAAACACCACAATTGGCCAAGGAATACAGACCATCGCTGGCCTCCTTGCCCACAGTGTCAGGGAGGCACCAACACCTGGACCATCCCCTACACCTGCCCAGGAACAAGATCCCACTGGGCAGGTCCCTCAAAGGTCAGTGCACAGACCAACCAGTGACCAACGTCCCCTTCAGACGGGGCGGAAAAAGAAGAAAAAATGATTTAAATCCAGATGTGGTCACATATCCCAGCACCCATGTTGTTTCTGTTCTAAAATGGTTTATCGATGGCTTGTGGGACCAGAATGAAAATCTCACTCCTGCTGAATGGGATTTGCTATCTTCTCTTTTTGTTAGTAGCCTGTGATGCATTAGCCTGTGAACTTGTCCCACCTTCCTCTTCATATTGTGGTCTGGATAGTTGGGTTTGGGTATTGTGCCCAGATTCTACCACAATTTGCCCCACATGTTCCTCAGCCAGGGTCATGACACCAGTCTCTTTTTGTGATTGATGGGCAATAGATGGGGGGAGGGCTTGACTACTGGGTACAGTCATCCTATTTTGTGCAGTGGCAGGTGTTTGTTGCTGTGTCATGTTCTGTTGTTTTTGTGTGAAAATTAGATTTTAAATTAAAAACATTATGTAATGGGGGCGTGGCTTGGATGCCGTACTAAGCAGCAGCACTAATTGTGAGCTCCGGGATTTGGGCCCACAGGTTTCGGCCTTACACCTTTAAAACACCTTCCCGACTCACCTACACTTCCCTCAGACTCAGAGGCTGGTGCGCGGCAACGGCGGGGCAGGTCCGCGGAATTGGGGAAAGCGAATTTGCGCTCCTGCGGGTTGCGGCCTGCTCCCATCCACCAAGCTGGGGACTGGACTTTCTGACACCGCCGGCGGTTAGCTCCGGGACGGGCGACGGCCGTGAATGCGGAAGCCCAGCGACTGGGGGTGATCTAAGAGTATCCTTCGGCTCCCCACAGTGTCAGCTACCCACAGAGACCCAGCTGGACGAGAAGAAGAGGCCCCACAGAGGTGAGGGAGGCAGAGACAGCTGGGGGACCTGGCTAGGGGAACTGCGGTGGCCATCTTTGTTCAGGGCACTGACAGGCAATGTGTTAGACTAGCTGGGCTGAGATACCAGGCAGCAGTGGAATCATCACTTTCACACAGCCACCTTGGTTCCTTGCTCCTCCCCAGCTGAATAGCACCTGTTCCTGCCCAGGGATATTTATTCCCCTTGCTCCTCAAAATCTCCTCCTACGGGGGGCGTGGCCTGACGGAACTCCGTGATGGACGTGCACTGGACCAGCTCCTGTCTTACAGCCCCTTCTATAGCATCCCTTCGGCTGCCCTGTTTGTTCTCTCCTCACTCCACTGGCCTGGTGTGGGTACCCCCCTGTGGCGCTGCAGAGCCACCCTCCTGTGTTCTACCAGCAGCACCAACTGTTGAGGCGACTCCTTCCGCCGCCAGACTGTTGCGGCCTCCATACAGAGCTGTGGCTGGGCCCTGAAGTGTGGGGTAAAGCTGGCCGTGTGATCCGGGACCAGAGCGCGGCTGCAGCGGGACCTGCGGAAAAGCCTGCGAAAACCAGCCCCACCTATACTGCGGTTGTGTCTCGCCTCAGACCCTCTGGCACTACAGGGCAGCGGTGACCTTCCTTCTCTGTTCCCAGGATTACCAGGTGAACTCTGCAGCCTTATGCATGTGCCCCTGGCAGCAGCCATTTCACATTCATACCAGCACCATACAGCTACCTTTCCAGCATCTATACAGCAGTATGCCTAGCTTCTGCTAATTTCAGTCTCCTACTGGAGCCTCATTTACACCTGTTATCTGTGCCACAACTCACCCCGCTGTGACCTCTCTCCTGACTAGCTTTGGTTCTCCACCTTCCCCATTGGGCCCTCTCTGCTGAGACGTTGATGTCGTGCATGCTGTTACACCAATAGGATGTAGTCATCTTTTAAATGACTCCTTGTATCTCCTCGCAATCATTTTAGCAGACACATTTACGCACATGGCATAGAAGATATATACCGTTCTGAAGTTCAGACGGAATTCTCCTTTCTACTAGTGTTCTTTTATTTCTTTTGGGTGCTACATCATGCCTTCAAAACAGAATAAAGCCTCCAAATCGATTTCTCAAGTTGCCTTTTTTAAGCCTTCTCCTTATCGTAGTACGTCTCAAGGGCCTGGGGCCTCAGCCACCGGTTCGGACCCCCCGTCTACAACTTCCTCACCCATGACGGCTTTATCTTCATCTCATAATCCCCCCTCCTCTCCATGTCTGGAGGACAGTGAAGCCTTAACGGTGGGCAACATGAAGCTTTTGTTACACCAGTTTAAAGATGAAGTGGCGTCTGAATTTTGTACTATGTTGCAGTCTTGTCAATGCTCTATTGATGATTTGGGCGAGAGGACCGGACATTTGGAAACGAAGATGGGTGAGGTAGTGGGCTCTCATAATACCCTTATCGACTCTCATGATACCCTTGAGGGAGAAGTGGCGGCTTTGCGGGATAAAGTAGCGGATTTGGAAGACTGCTCACATAGAAATAATCTCAAGCTCAGAGGGGTTCCTGAATCCGTCTCAAATAGCAGCCTACATGACTATACTATCGAAAAATTTAAGAAGTTGCTGCCTTCCGCTACCTCATCAGATCTGATATTGGACCGTATTCATAGAGTTCCGAAAGCCCGCAGTACTCCTGAAGGGGTGTCGCGGGATGTCTTAATGAGAGTCCATTTCTTCCACATTAAAGAATCCTTGCTCAAAGTGGCTAGACCGTCCTCTGACACGGTGGAAGCTTTTGGCCCGCTTCAACTTTTTGGAGACCTATCACAGTACACCCTCATCAGGAGACGTTCCTTTTAGCCCGTCACCATGGCCCTTCGGAAAGCTGGAATCGTACATAGGTGGGGTTTCCTTTCCCTACGCGTTTACTGATTTCTAGAGAGGGTATTGTCGTATCTTCTGTGGAGGACGGTATGAGAGTTCTTCACAAATAGAATATATCTGAAGATCAAGGGACCGGCTCTCCTAACCACCGACTTCAGCAGCACTGGTCGATGGGTGGGAAGTAGGTCCTCACTCCTGCTGTATTCTCCCTGTCAAGAACGGCCATTTATTGGGCTAGTACTGATTTTCAAAAGGTCATACTAAGTCCAGTGTTTGTTATAGTCAAATGCCTCGTTCTTTTATGCTTCTTATACCATTGTTTGGCGGGACTTTTATTCATATCGATTATTACTGATTCACAGACTCTTGGTTTGGTTTGTATGTTTAATTTTTGCCTCCTTGTTGCACTTCCATTATTACTCTTCGTTAGATTCAGGATTCTGTGTCTCTTTACAAATTAGCATATGGTTCCATTATCAACAACATTCATTTGCTATGCCATGTGCGATTGCTTACAATGTTTACAATTTTTTGGTTACCTGATTGCGGGGAGGTTGGCCACTAACCTCTCTACTTTGTCGTGTGAGGCGCTGTATGTTTTGGTGCCTTACTATGACTCTGTCTTTGCACGGAGTCGGTTCTTTTTCTTTTTTTGTGCGTGATGTATACTCCTTTTTTTCTCTTTCTTTTCTCTCCGTGTGTTACCCTTTGTGTCTCGTCTCCCCCAAACTCTCTTTTTTTTCTTTATCTATGTTTTCTGGGTACTGTACCTTTTTACTTACATTTGTTGGTTTCAGTGGACGATTCTCTTTCTTGTTAGTTTGTTATGGTTAACTTGGTATAATTGAATGTTAAGGGATTGAATTCCCCACAGAAGCGTAGATTGGCCTTATCTTCCTTCTATAAAATGAAGGCGAATGTAGTCGCTATACAGGAAACTCACTTTAGGAAATTAGACCCCCCTAGATTTCTTGATAATCGCTTCCCTACCTGTTATATGGCTAACGGTCCCACAAAAAAGGCCGGCGTTGCTATACTTGTCTCCAGCGACTGCTCTTTCACTCTAGCATCCCAACTCGTAGACCCCGAAGGCCGGTATTTAATATTAATTGGACATCTTGAGGATATTATCGTTACTTTGGTTTCATGCTATGCACCCAACTCTAGTTAACTTTCATTTTGCAGGAAACTATGGTGGTTATTCTGAGTTGATTGCAGCCAGCAACTTTTTGCTGCTGCTGCGATCAATAGTCCACGCTTATGGGGGAGTGTATTTTAGCTAGAGATGAGCGCCGGAAATTTTTCGGGTTTTGTGTTTTGGTTTTGGGTTCGGTTCCGCGGCCGTGTTTTGGGTTCGACCGCGTTTTGGCAAAACCTCACCGAATTTTTTTTGTCGGATTCGGGTGTGTTTTGGATTCGGGTGTTTTTTTCAAAAAACCCTAAAAAACAGCTTAAATCATAGAATTTGGGGGTAATTTTGATCCCAAAGTATTATTAACCTCAAAAAACATAATTTACACTCATTTTCAGCCTATTCTGAACACATCACACCTCACAATATTATTTTTAGTCCTAAAATTTGCACCGAGGTCGCTGTGTGAGTAAGATAAGCGACCCTAGTGGCCGACACAAACACCGGGCCCATCTAGGAGTGGCACTGCAGTGTCACGCAGGATGTCCCTTCCAAAAAACCCTCCCCAAACAGCACATGACGCAAAGAAAAAAAGAGGCGCAATGAGGTAGCTGTGTGAGTAAGATTAGCGACCCTAGTGGCCGACACAAACACCGGGCCCATCTAGGAGTGGCACTGCAGTGTCACGCAGGATGTCCCTTCCAAAAAACCCTCCCCAAACAGCACATGACGCAAAGAAAAAAAGAGGCGCAATGAGGTAGCTGACTGTGTGAGAAAGATAAGCGACCCTAGTGGCCGACACAAACACCGGGCCCATCTAGGAGTGGCACTGCAGTGTCACGCAGGATGTCCCTTCCAAAAAACCCTCCCCAAACAGCACATGACGCAAAGAAAAAAAGAGGCGCAATGAGGTAGCTGACTGTGTGAGAAAGATAAGCGACCCTAGTGGCCGACACAAACACCGGGCCCATCTAGGAGTGGCACTGCAGTGTCACGCAGGATGTCCCTTCCAAAAAACCCTCCCCAAACAGCACATGACGCAAAGAAAAAAAGAGGCGCAATGAGGTAGCTGACTGTGTGAGAAAGATAAGCGACCCTAGTGGCCGACACAAACACCGGGCCCATCTAGGAGTGGCACTGCAGTGTCACGCAGGATGTCCCTTCCAAAAAACCCTCCCCAAACAGCACATGACGCAAAGAAAAAAAGAGGCGCAATGAGGTAGCTGTGTGAGAAAGATAAGCGACCCTAGTGGCCGACACAAACACCGGGCCCATCTAGGAGTGGCACTGCAGTGTCACGCAGGATGTCCCTTCCAAAAAACCCTCCCCAAACAGCACATGACGCAAAGAAAAAAAGAGGCGCAATGAGGTAGCTGTGTGAGTAAGATTAGCGACCCTAGTGGCCGACACAAACACCGGGCCCATCTAGGAGTGGCACTGCAGTGTCACGCAGGATGGCCCTTCCAAAAAACCCTCCCCAAACAGCACATGACGCAAAGAAAAAAAGAGGCGCAATGAGGTAGCTGACTGTGTGAGTAAGATTAGCGACCCTAGTGGCCGACACAAACACCGGGCACATCTAGGAGTGGCACTGCAGTGTCACGCAGGATGTCCCTTCCAAAAAACCCTCCCCAAACAGCACATGACGCAAAGAAAAAAAGAGGCGCAATGAGGTAGCTGTGTGAGTAAGATTAGCGACCCTAGTGGCCGACACAAACACCGGGCCCATCTAGGAGTGGCACTGCAGTGTCACGCAGGATGTCCCTTCCAAAAAACCCTCCCCAATCAGCACATGATGCAAAGAAAAAGAAAAGAAAAAAGAGGTGCAAGATGGAATTATCCTTGGGCCCTCCCACCCACCCTTATGTTGTATAAACAAAACAGGACATGCACACTTTAACCAACCCATCATTTCAGTGACAGGGTCTGCCACACGACTGTGACTGATATGACGGGTTGGTTTGGACCCCCCCCAAAAAAGAAGCAATTAATCTCTCCTTGCACAAACTGGCTCTACAGAGGCAAGATGTCCACCTCATCTTCACCCTCCGATATATCACCGTGTACATCCCCCTCCTCACAGATTATCAATTCGTCCCCACTGGAATCCACCATCTCAGCTCCCTGTGTACTTTGTGGAGGCAATTGCTGCTGGTCAATGTCTCCGCGGAGGAATTGATTATAATTCATTTTAATGAACATCATCTTCTCCACATTTTCTGGATGTAACCTCGTACGCCGATTGCTGACAAGGTGAGCGGCGGCACTAAACACTCTTTCGGAGTACACACTTGTGGGAGGGCAACTTAGGTAGAATAAAGCCAGTTTGTGCAAGGGCCTCCAAATTGCCTCTTTTTCCTGCCAGTATAAGTACGGACTGTGTGACGTGCCTACTTGGATGCGGTCACTCATATAATCCTCCACCATTCTATCAATGTTGAGAGAATCATATGCAGTGACAGTAGACGACATGTCCGTAATCGTTGTCAGGTCCTTCAGTCCGGACCAGATGTCAGCATCAGCAGTCGCTCCAGACTGCCCTGCATCACCGCCAGCGGGTGGGCTCGGAATTCTGAGCCTTTTCCTCGCACCCCCAGTTGCGGGAGAATGTGAAGGAGGAGATGTTGACAGGTCGCGTTCCGCTTGACTTGACAATTTTGTCACCAGCAGGTCTTTCAACCCCAGCAGACCTGTGTCTGCCGGAAAGAGAGATCCAAGGTAGGCTTTAAATCTAGGATCGAGCACGGTGGCCAAAATGTAGTGCTCTGATTTCAACAGATTGACCACCCGTGAATCCTTGTTAAGCGAATTAAGGGCTGCATCCACAAGTCCCACATGCCTAGCGGAATCGCTCCGTGTTAGCTCCTTCTTCAATGCCTCCAGCTTCTTCTGCAAAAGCCTGATGAGGGGAATGACCTGACTCAGGCTGGCAGTGTCTGAACTGACTTCACGTGTGGCAAGTTCAAAGGGCATCAGAACCTTGCACAACGTTGAAATCATTCTCCACTGCACTTGAGACAGGTGCATTCCATCTCCTATATCGTGCTCAATTGTATAGGCTTGAATGGCCTTTTGCTGCTCCTCCAACCTCTGAAGCATATAGAGGGTTGAATTCCACCTCGTTACCACTTCTTGCTTCAGATGATGGCAGGGCAGGTTCAGTAGTTTTTGGTGGTGCTCCAGTCTTCTGTACGTGGTGCCTGTACGCCGAAAGTGTCCCGCAATTTTTCTGGCCACCGACAGCATCTCTTGCACGCCCCTGTCGTTTTTTAAAAAATTCTGCACCACCAAATTCAAGGTATGTGCAAAACATGGGACGTGCTGGAATTTGCCCATATTTAATGCACACACAATATTGCTGGCGTTGTCCGATGCCACAAATCCACAGGAGAGTCCAATTGGGGTAAGCCATTCCGCGATGATCTTCCTCAGTTGCCGTAAGAGGTTTTCAGCTGTGTGCGTATTCTGGAAAGCGGTGATACAAAGCGTAGCCTGCCTAGGAAAGAGTTGGCGTTTGCGAGATGCTGCTACTGGTGCCGCCGCTGCTGTTCTTGCGGCGGGAGTCCATACATCTACCCAGTGGGCTGTCACAGTCATATAGTCCTGACCCTGCCCTGCTCCACTTGTCCACATGTCTGTGGTTAAGTGGACATTGGGTACAACTGCATTTTTTAGGAGACTGGTGAGTCTTTTTCTGACGTCCGTGTACATTCTCGGTATCGCCTGCCTAGAGAAGTGGAACCTAGATGGTATTTGGTAACGGGGGCACACTGCCTCAATAAATTGTCTAGTTCCCTGTGAACTAACGGCGGATACCGGACGCACGTCTAACACCAACATAGTTGTCAAGGACTCAGTTATCCGCTTTGCAGTAGGATGACTGCTGTGATATTTCATCTTCCTCGCAAAGGACTGTTGAACAGTCAATTGCTTACTGGAAGTAGTACAAGTGGGCTTACGACTTCCCCTCTGGGATGACCATCGACTCCCAGCGGCAACAACAGCAGCGCCAGCAGCAGTAGGCGTTACACGCAAGGATGCATCGGAGGAATCCCAGGCAGGAGAGGACTCGTCAGACTTGCCAGTGACATGGCCTGCAGGACTATTGGCATTCCTGGGGAAGGAGGAAATTGACACTGAGGGAGTTGGAGGGGTGGTTTGCGTGAGCTTGGTTACAAGAGGAAGGGATTTACTGGTCAGTGGACTGCTTCCGCTGTCACCCAAAGTTTTTGAACTTGTCACTGACTTATTATGAATGCGCTGCAGGTGACGTATAAGGGAGGATGTTCCGAGGTGGTTAACGTCCTTACCCCTACTTATTACAGCTTGACAAAGGGAACACACGGCTTGACACCTGTTGTCCGCATTTCTGGTGAAATACCTCCACACCGAAGAGCTGATTTTTTTGGTATTTTCACCTGGCATGTCAACGGCCATATTCCTCCCACGGACAACAGGTGTCTCCCCGGGTGCCTGACTTAAACAAACCACCTCACCATCAGAATCCTCCTGGTCAATTTCCTCCCCAGCGCCAGCAACACCCATATCCTCCTCATCCTGGTGTACTTCAACACTGACATCTTCAATCTGACTATCAGGAACTGGACTGCGGGTGCTCCTTCCAGCACTTGCAGGGGGCATGCAAATAGTGGAAGGCGCATGCTCTTCACGTCCAGTGTTGGGAAGGTCAGGCATCGCAAACGACACAATTGGACTCTCCTTGTGGATTTGGGATTTCAAAGAACGCACAGTTCTTTGCGGTGCTTTTGCCAGCTTGAGTCTTTTCAGTTTTCTAGCGAGAGGCTGAGTGCTTCCATCCTCATGTGAAGCTGAACCACTAGCCATGAACATAGGCCAGGGCCTCAGCCGTTCCTTGCCACTCCGTGTGGTAAATGGCATATTGGCAAGTTTACGCTTCTCCTCCGACAATTTTATTTTAGGTTTTGGAGTCCTTTTTTTTCTGATATTTGGTGTTTTGGATTTGACATGCTCTGTACTATGACATTGGGCATCGGCCTTGGCAGACGACGTTGCTGGCATTTCATCGTCTCGGCCATGACTAGTGGCAGCAGCTTCAGCACGAGGTGGAAGTGGATCTTGATCTTTCCCTAATTTTGGAACCTCAACTTTTTTGTTCTCCATATTTTATAGGCAGAACTAAAAGGCACCTCAGGTAAACAATGGAGATGGATGGATTGGATACTAGTATACAATTATGGACGGACTGCCACGGTTAGGTGGTATAAAAAAACCACGGTTAGGTGGTATATATTAAAATAATAATACAATTATGGATGGACGGACTGCCTGCCGACTGCCGACACAGAGGTAGCCACAGCCGTGAACTACCGCACTGTACACTGGTTGATAAAGAGATAGTAGTATACTCGTAACAACTAGTATGACACTATGACGACGGTATAAAGAATGAAAAAAAAACCACGGTTAGGTGGTATATATTATAATAATAATACAATTATGGATGGACGGACTGCCTGCCGACTGCCGACACAGAGGTAGCCACAGCCGTGAACTACCGCACTGTACACTGGTTGATAAAGAGATAGTAGTATACTCGTAACAACTAGTATGACACTATGACGACGGTATAAAGAATGAAAAAAAAACCACGGTTAGGTGGTATATATTATAATAATAATACAATTATGGATGGACGGACTGCCTGCCGACTGCCGACACAGAGGTAGCCACAGCCGTGAACTACCGCACTGTACACTGGTTGATAAAGAGATAGTAGTATACTCGTAACAACTAGTATGACACTATGACGACGGTATAAAGAATGAAAAAAAAACCACGGTTAGGTGGTATATATTATAATAATAATACAATTATGGATGGACGGACTGCCTGCCGACTGCCGACACAGAGGTAGCCACAGCCGTGAACTACCGCACTGTACACTGGTTGATAAAGAGATAGTAGTATACTCGTAACAACTAGTATGACACTATGACGACGGTATAAAGAAAGAAAAAAAAAATACCACAGTTAGGTGGTATATATTATAATAATAATACAATTATGGATGGACGGACTGCCTGCCGACTGCCGACACAGAGGTAGCCACAGCCGTGAACTACCGCACTGTACACTGGTTGATAAAGAGATAGTAGTATACTCGTAACAACTAGTATGACACTATGACGACGGTATAAAGAATGAAAAAAAAACCACGGTTAGGTGGTATATATTATAATAATAATACAATTATGGATGGACGGACTGCCTGCCGACTGCCGACACAGAGGTAGCCACAGCCGTGAACTACCGCACTGTACACTGGTTGATAAAGAGATAGTAGTATACTCGTAACAACTAGTATGACACTATGACGACGGTATAAAGAATGAAAAAAAAACCACGGTTAGGTGGTATATATTATAATAATAATACAATTATGGATGGACGGACTGCCTGCCGACTGCCGACACAGAGGTAGCCACAGCCGTGAACTACCGCACTGTACACTGGTTGATAAAGAGATAGTAGTATACTCGTAACAACTAGTATGACACTATGACGACGGTATAAAGAATGAAAAAAAAACCACGGTTAGGTGGTATATATTATAATAATAATACAATTATGGATGGACGGACTGCCTGCCGACTGCCGACACAGAGGTAGCCACAGCCGTGAACTACCGCACTGTACACTGGTTGATAAAGAGATAGTAGTATACTCGTAACAACTAGTATGACACTATGACGACGGTATAAAGAATGAAAAAAAAACCACGGTTAGGTGGTATATATTATAATAATAATACAATTATGGATGGACGGACTGCCTGCCGACTGCCGACACAGAGGTAGCCACAGCCGTGAACTACCGCACTGTACACTGGTTGATAAAGAGATAGTAGTATACTCGTAACAACTAGTATGACACTATGACGACGGTATAAAGAATGAAAAAAAAACCACGGTTAGGTGGTATATATTATAATAATAATACAATTATGGATGGACGGACTGCCTGCCGACTGCCGACACAGAGGTAGCCACAGCCGTGAACTACCGCACTGTACACTGGTTGATAAAGAGATAGTAGTATACTCGTAACAACTAGTATGACACTATGACGGTATAAAGAATGAAAAAAAAACCACGGTTAGGTGGTATATATTATAATAATAATACAATTATGGATGGACGGACTGCCTGCCGACTGCCGACACAGAGGTAGCCACAGCCGTGAACTACCGCACTGTACACTGGTTGATAAAGAGATAGTAGTATACTCGTAACAACTAGTATGACACTATGACGACGGTATAAAGAAAGAAAAAAAAATACCACGGTTAGGTGGTATATATTATAATAATAATACAATTATGGATGGACGGACTGCCTGCCGACTGCCGACACAGAGGTAGCCACAGCCGTGAACTACCGCACTGTACACTGGTTGATAAAGAGATAGTAGTATACTCGTAACAACTAGTATGACACTATGACGACGGTATAAAGAAAGAAAAAAAAATACCACGGTTAGGTGGTATATATTGTAATACAATTATGGATGGACGGACTGCCTGCCGAGTTCCGACTGCCGACACAGAGGTAGCCACAGCCGTGAACTACCGCACTGTACTGTGTCTGCTGCTAATATAGACTGGTTGATAAAGAGATAGTATACAATACATACAACAATATACTACTATACTGGTGGTCAGGCACTGGTCACCACTAGTCACACTGGCAGTGGCACTCCTGCAGCAAAAGTGTGCACTGTTTAATTTTAAATTAATATAATATTATGTACTCCTGGGGGCTCCTGCTATAACAACCTGCAGTGCTCCCCAGTCTCCCCCACAATTATTATAAGCTTTGCCTTTTATACATTGATGTGCAGCACACTGGGCTGAGCTGAGTGCACACAGACTGAGTCACACTGTGTGACTGGCTGCTGCTGTGTATCGTTTTTTTTCAGGCAGAGAACGGATATAGCAGAGAACGGATATATTATATTAAAATAAATAAAAGTTAACTAACAACAACTGCACTGGTCACTGTGGTAAACTCTGTCTGACTCTGCACAATCTCTCTCTCTCTTCTAATCTAATTTCTAATGGAGAGGACGCCAGCCACGTCCTCTCCCTATCAATCTCAATGCACGTGTGAAAATGGCGGCGACGCGCGGCTCCTTATATAGAATCCGAGTCTCGCGAGAATCCGACAGCGTCATGATGACGTTCGGGCGCGCTCGGGTTAACCGAGCAAGGCGGGAGGATCCGAGTCTGCTCGGACCCGTGAAAAAAACATGAAGTTCGTGCGGGTTCGGTTTCAGAGAAACCGAACCCGCTCATCTCTAATTTTAGCTTAGCAGGGCTGCGATCGCTTGTGCAGCCCTGCTAAGCTAAAAAAAATTCAAGCAAAACTAGACTAGGCCTGGACATACTTGCGATGGATCCAGCGATGATGGGCCCGGCTTTGACGTCACTCCTCCACCCTCCGTTCTGCTGGACATGCCTGCGTTATACTCACCACTCCCCGAAAATGGCTCCAAATGGTCCCGATCTGCCCAGCCACGCCTCCGTCCTGTCAATCTTCTTTGCGGTCCGTCCTGTGTCCGCTTTCTTCTTTAGACACGACGTAACCTGGCGACCTCTGTTGTCAGGCAACGTCGCACATGCTCACAGTGGCCACCGCGCATGCGCATTCCGCACCCGTTCGCACCACAGCAAAAAAAATGCTGCGTGCGAACGGGTCGGAATGACCCCCTATGTTCCTTGATACAGAATTATGCTAAAGGTGCCGTAATGATATTGGGGGACTTCAACTTAGTTGTTGACCCTTCTATGGATAGATCTCTTCCCACTAGAAGCCCCTTAGCTAGACCTAGGACTTCCTCAGATAAAACCCTTGGATTTCGCCAATTACTAGGAGAGTATGATCTCTACGATGCGTGGAGGACTAAACACCCTACGGTTAGAGATTATTCTTTTTATTCACATGTTCACTCCTCGTATTTTAGAATTCACCTCGTCTTGACTGATAAAGAGTTTTTACCGTCCATCACAAAAATTAACATATTGCCGATGACCTGGTCAAACCACTCTCTGCTAAAGGTAGTTTGGGAACCAAAAGCCCGTAAAGTATCTCCAGGCCCTTGGAGGCTAGGGAATTTCCTGTTATGTCATCAGGAGGCCTGTTATGTCATCAAGAGGCCTCACTTGCCATACATCAAACTTTAAAGTTATATCTAGAAACTAACAAACCTGAAGATACTTCGGTTTTTAATAATTGGTGCTCTTTTAAAGCTGTTTTGCAGGGGTCGGCCATTCAGGCTGCATCATGACTTAAACGTTCTCAAAAGGCTGAACGTTTATTAGCTGAAAGTGAAGTCGCAAAACTAGAATTAGCACAAAAGGCTGATCCACAAAATAGAAATGCCTTTAAACTTTCTCTTTTCGGGAAGTACAACGTAATATTGCTCGTCTAAACCAGAGATTTTATGTATTTGGGAATAAGGCAGGTTGTCTCTTGGCCCAGAAACTGCGAGGTCATTTTTCTTCTTCTATGGGCTCAAGAGTCTCTGACCCTTATGATATAGCAGGCACCTTTGCAGAGTATTACTCCCGACTTTACAATCTACAGTCAGTCCCTGTTACTCCCCAACCCATGGAGGCTGAAATCCAGTCTTTTTTGAAAAACCTGTCCCTTCCGACACTGAATTCCGAGGCCTGCCTGCTCTCCTTGGACTATTCCCGAACTTGAGGCGGCTATTGATGGTCTCCCGTGAGATAAAGCGCCAGATCCCGATGGATTTCCATCCAATTTCTATAAAACAGATTTAGCACCAGTATTATTGGCCGTCTTTAACGAGGCGTCAGATGTTGGGAGGTTCCCGAGGGAGATGCTTGAAGTGCAAATACTGTAGTTGCTATCCCTAAGCCGGGTAAACCCCCCACATATGTTCAAAATTATCGACTGATAGCTCTGTTGAATACAGACGTAAAGCTTTTTGCTAAGGTTATCGCTAATTGTCTTTGCCCTTTACTGCCTTCTCTTATAGCTGCTGATCAGGTTGGCTTTGTCCCGGGCAGGCAGGCCCCGGACAACACTCGGAGAGTTTACAATGTCATGAAGTATTGTAATGCTCATAAAACGCCTTTCTTAGTCCTATCATTGGACGCTGAGAAGGCATTTGATAGACTCCATTGGGGGTATCTAAGATCTGTTCTGGGTAAATTTGGCTTCCAAGGGAGGTTCCTGGATTCCATTTTTGCTTTATACTCTGCTCCCTCTGCCAAGGTGTATGTTAATGGGTGTCTGTCCAGGGGTTTCGATATTCTAAATGGCACCAGACAATGGTGCCCTTTGTCTCCCCTTATTTTCGCTCTAGCTATCAAACCCCTGGCTGAGACTATTAGGACTGATACGGTGGTCTTGGGGCCTGAGATTGGAGGATTGAGTCATAAAATTAACCTTTTCGCAGATGACATTTTGCTTTGTTTGACCCACCCTGAATCCTCCCTTATCGGTCTCCATGCCATACTGGATAAGTATTCCAGAATATCATACTATAAATTAAATACTTCCAAAACGGAGGCTCTGCCGCTCCATATCCCGCTGCATATCCTGGCTTTACTTAAGGATAGCTACAGATATGCTTGGCAAGCGAGAACTATTAAATATTTAGGTATACATCTATCGCTAGACAGAGATCTTTATGAATGCAACTATATACCTTTGTTCAGTGCCTTCGAAAAATTGATTAAGTAGTGGCTCCTACACAAAATCTCTTGGCTGGGGCGTATTTCTGCAGCTAAGATGGTACTGTTACCTAAACTCCTCTATTTGTTTTGGGTCATCCCCCGCAATTTTCCTAAACCTCTCAGTGTTAGGGTTAATAAGATTTTATCTCACTTTATCTGGAAGGGATCTAGACCCCGTATCTCTAGGCAGGTTTTGTCTTTGCCCAAGGGTTATGGTGGGGTAGCTTACCCCAACTTAAATGCATATCACTCCGCCTGCCTTCTTAGCCAGGCCCGCAACTGGATTGTCGCACATTCCCCCAAACCATGGGTAATTATTGAAAAATCCTTTTTAGGGTCACTCAATATTACAGATCTATTTCT
This sequence comes from Pseudophryne corroboree, assembly GCF_028390025.1. Classification (NCBI taxonomy): domain Eukaryota; kingdom Metazoa; phylum Chordata; class Amphibia; order Anura; family Myobatrachidae; genus Pseudophryne; species Pseudophryne corroboree. Next base: position 243,906,936 of record NC_086450.1, on the reverse strand, counting down.
GCTGCCTATACATAGCGTTCCGAAATGGACTGGTCCTGGGGATGCGATTAGATGTACTTTGAAGCTCTGGCACTCTGTGGTTCTGTCTGACTGAGCTATTGCGTTACCTGCAGCTGATCTTCCTATCAGAACCGTAGCTTGTATTATCCCTGATCTTACCCTAGACGCATGGATTGATGCTGGAGTTGTGAGACTGAAAGATCTTTTCTTTGACGATGGTTTAATACCTTTCTCTCAACTTCAGTCTCAATTTGGTATATCAAAACATGATTTCTTCAAGTACTTACAATTACAACACTGGCTACATTCTTATGTTGACAAGTCTAGCAGTCCCCCTCCTCTACCTATTCTTATGCTCTCTAGATTGTCTTCCCCTGGCCATAGGGGTGGGATATCTAGATGGTATCAGTATATTGTTCTTTTGAATAAAACTGATAAGCTACCTTCGCAGATTAAGTGGGAAAAGGATCTTTCTATTACACTTCAAGAGGAAGAGTGGGACACAATCTCTCTAATGTGCTTTAAAATCTCTAAATGTCTCCAGCACTCCGAAATGTTCTATAAATTATGCCATAGGGCGTACTTCACTCCGCAGCTGCTTCTTCATATCTGGCCCTCGGCATCCCAGCTATGCTGGTGAAATTGTGGTGCTGTGGGTACCATTCTGCATATTTTTTGGGACTGCCTAGTCTTGAGGCCGTTGTGGACGGAAGTGTTCTCTCTTTTGAGGGAAGTGTTGGGAGAGGATATGCCACTGGACCCAGTGTTTGCCTTATTGCACTACTCCCCACATGCTCTCCTTAGTTGCGATAGGTATATTGTTGGTCACATCTTAATATCGACTAAGGCAGCAATAGGCCAATTGTGGAAATCTCAGTCAATACCTAACATTCGGACTGTTATTAATAATACCATAAGCATTTCCTTTTTGAAACAGCAGGATGTGTGTACTCTTCATCGCCTTCTTCCATCCATATGAGATGGTTTAAATGGAGTGAATTCAGGGAGAGACAGGGTCACCCCGTTATCTTTTGTGATCCCATTGACACATCAATTCTAAATTCTCCACAATCTGATACTAACCAGACGTAACAGAGACCTTTCTTTTATTTTTATGTTACAATACCTGAGCATGATGTTCCCCTGGACATATATGTTATCTTCCCTTTGTCTATACATCTCCCCTCGTGTGTCGTTGTCTTGTATTGTTTCTCTCTTTTCCTCTCTCTGCTAAGTTTCTATCTTAATCTTCCTTAATTTTTTATTTTTTATTTTCTATGGTTCTATCTATGTTTGGTAGTTAAAAGAAATTTTATGTACACTGTTAGTGAACTGAGCTTTTGGATCAAGACTTATCGTGATATACATGTTTCATGTGTCAGCTCAATATTGTATTTTTTGTACGATCTCTGTTAGTGTACATTTACTTTTTGTTTCTTCTATATTTGGAAATTAATAAAAAAAAATTATAAAAAAAAAAATTATGTAATAATTTTTGACCTAGTAAAAATATTTTGAGGCCATACACTTTGTTGTGAAATTGTGTGTTTATTATGGTGGGTGTGTGAAAAGAGTTTCATAGTAGCTAAATATAAAAAAAATCTTTATGTTTGTGTGAATTACATAAAATCATGGCATGTTGGTTAACGAAAACAAAAAACAAAAACATGTATGTTGCTCCTTACCCAATATATAAGGCCACGAAGCTGTTTGGTTACTATGGGCAACATGCCATCTTAAATATAACTGACATCTGACCTAATTCAGCCATAGCAATGTATTAGCTAAAGCAGCAGTTAATAACATTATAGGTTAGGGTGCATTATGTTGGTAATGTTGTTATATGAAACACAAAACAAATGTTGGAATAAGGAAAAAATGGCACATATCTGGGATTTTACAGAAATTAATAAGTTTTTCACAATTAAAAAATAAGCTCCAGTTCTACACAAACCAGACATGTGGGACATGGGCAATACACATGTATTTGCTAATAATAAACATGTGTGCTGTTTGTCAGTTTAACCTAATTTGCAAACGTTTAACATTATAACATTTCCTGGGAGTGTAAATGTACATACCATCTGTGAGAGTGCTAGAGCTACAATGGCATGTTGAAGCGTTTGCATCTCAAACAGCTGCGTTCTATTGCCAATGATTAGCTAGCTACGCCCTGTCAGGTACCTGTAGCAAGTGTTCGTTAGCTGTGTGCAGCCCTAGACCTACTCCTCTGCTGCGAACGCCTGGTATGTACCAACAACGGCCAGCGTTGTAGCACTGCGAAAACCACGCCTGCAGACCTTAGCACACTCCCCCACAAGACACCAACCTTCACGCCCCTTTTCACTAGACAGCGAAGCCATTTCCCCGCTCCGCCTTCAACATGCCTCTTTGTCGTTGCGTGGCTGCGAACACAGAAAGCGTGTGTATTTCTGCACATTCGTGGTACGGGGGACTTTGCACATGCGCATTCAGTAGTTTGCACATGCGCATTTGGCTAAATTACGCTGCTTGCGATATGATCAGCAGCAATCAACTCGGAATGACCCCCATGGTTTTGCCCAACTGCTAACAAATTTGCTGCTGCGATCAACTCTGAATTACCCCCTCAGACAGGTCTGAAATTAAAAGTCTTGAGATACGACAATGGCGGAGAGTATGACAACAGAGTTTTAGCACAGTTCCTGAAAAAATATGACATACAGCATCAACTAACAATTGCTTACACACCAGAACAAAATGGTGTGAGTGAGCGTGCAAATCGTTGAGAGAGCATGAACTATGTTGAGTGACGCAGGCCTGGAGAAAAGCTTTTGGGCGGAAGCAGTGTCTATTGCAGTATATCTTAAAAACCGTGTGCCCTCAGTAGCCGTAAAAGGTAAAACGCCACTTTAGGCGTGGTACAAGAAAAAGATAAGATGATATCCACCCCTGTTGTGACGCTACTGTCCCCCGTAGTAACGTAGGGGTCTATATACTAAGCTTTGGATGGAGATAAAGTGGACGGAGATACGTGACCAGCCAATCAGCTCCTAACTGCCATGTCCCAGACTGGGTTTGAAAAATGACAGTTAGAAGCCGATTGGCTGGTACTTTATCTCTGTCCACTTTGTCTCCATCTTAGGCTTAGTAAATAGACCCCATAGTGACATAGGGGGTCATTCCGACCCATTCGCACGCAGCGGTACATTGCTGCGGTGCGATCGGGTCGGAACTGCGCATGCGCGGTGGGCGCATTGCGCATGCATGTCTTTGCCCGGCGACGGCTGTCATTGGGCAGCGAACAGAATAAAGAAGAAAGTGATTACTAGCGCGATCGCAAGAAGATTGACAGCGGGGAGGTGCACCAGGCCGTCTACTCACCATTTTCCGGGTGTGGATATCTGAACGCAGACGTGTCCACGCGTTTGGAGGGTGGATGTCTGACGTCAAATCCGGGACCTTCATCGCTGGATCGATCGCACAGGGTAAGTAACTGCAGGGCTAGTCTACTACGGCACAAAACGTTTTTAGCACAGCAGGGCTGCACAAGCGATCGCAGCCCTGCTATGCTAAAATACACTCCCCATAAGCAGCGTCTAGTTGGTCGCACGAACAGCAAAAAGTTGCTATGTGCGATCAACTCGGAATAACCCCCATAGTTAGTGAGGTCAATCAGGCAGAGGCGATCGCAGCCCTGAGATGCTGATAGCATCTCACTGGGCTCCCGGGGTGTGCGAGCGCACTCCACAAAGGGATTCAGACTGCGATCGCTGCCGCTGCAGCGATCCAGTCTGAATTACCCTCTTAGTTTAGAATCATTTGAACACCCCCCTTACTGACTAATTAGGCACTTTGAAGTTTTTAATTACTTTTAATTAGCCAATAACAAAATGTCAGTTTTGGGGTGAAAAAGGGCAAAGTGACAAGGTGTGGGACAGGTATATGTGGGTGTTTTATGAGTGGGACAAGTGTTTTTAGGCTTGCTGGTGGGATTAATTGGTAATTTTTGTACAATTTTTAAAAGTGCCTTTAATTGACACTTATACCCATTTTCATGTACCCCAAATTTAATGAGAGCATTCATCTTACACAAAAAGTTTTTTTTTTTTTAAAGATTTTTTAAGTGCTTTTAAAAAAAACATATTGCAGCCATTTAACACATTTTAAGTCCCAAAATCTTTTACTATGCCCTCTAATTCTAATTCTGTATTGTTATCCTATGTTACTTTGGCATTTTTAGGAGAGCAAGCTGATTTCCCCATTTTTACCTGCACTTTTCACTGGTTAACACATCGCAGGGCACCCATTTTCATGATTTTCTAATAGGATATGTAGGTCAAAAAACAGGAGAGCGCATACCCGCAATAAGCACTTTTTTCGGTGATAAGTGCAATAATTTTTCCCGTGATTGTGTATCGCATTATCATGGCTAATTAGATACTCCCCTAGGAATTAAAGTATGTTAAAAACATTAAAGCACAATAATTATGTTGGGATTTTTTATTAGTTGGTTAAAATAATTTTGTAATTACAGAAAGGAAATCTTGGTTTGCAGTCCTGTTAGTGAATTCCAAAGATACTTCGGGGGACTGCTGCTAATAAAGATTTTCTGTGCTGCTGATGCCGCTCAGACTGCACGCTATGCATCCTAAAGTGCACACAGTCTCTATGTGAGGTCAGCAGGCTTACTGCTCGCAATGACAAATGCATTTCAAACTCAAAATCCCACCTGGGCTGAATAATCAAGGTCTAAGTCTTGTGTGGGCCACGTGAAAAAGTTTATTAGAAAGGTTTGTTAGAAAAACCAACAATAAAGTATAATCAAAGAGGTGTCAAGTATCAGGAAGAAAGCAACTTTATTAGTGTGAGCTGGGATCTGTGTTATTCCCCCTCATATATCACTGTGCGGTTCCCTCTCCTCTATAATAAATATCATTGTGAGCTAGTAAAATGTGTCACTTCCAGCCCCCCTCTATCCCTCCAGTCCAGCCACATGCCCCCTGGGATCCCCTCTTGCTCCTTGTGTGCCCTGCAGCCACAAGCCCTCTGTGCCTCCTGTGTCTATCAGCCTCCAACACCTGTACCAGCCCCCTCCGATTTACCTTTTTCATTGAGAGACATTTTTTTATATAGATTATAGAAGAATCCTCCTGCAATTAGGGCAGCTGGGTACACAGGTCAATCGGGCACACACATCTGCAGGGCGTGACTGCTTCAGGGATGCTGGGCGGGGTGCAGAGCTTTGCGCAGCAGCTCCCCTGTGGATATTTCCCTATCTCTATCACTATCTTCTTGCGCATGTGCAGAACAGTAAATGCTGCCCCATTATAGCTAAGGTCTGATCACAGCAGACGGGACAACAATAACTCATCCAGCAGAGGCCGAATTCCATTGTTTTAAAAAAAGCAAGCCTGGGCCGCAAAAGTACAGGTTGTGGGCCGCGAGTTTGACATGTCTGCTCTAGAGCCTCCTGCACATAAATGTTAGATATGGGTAATGTATATATCAACAGATGTTTCTAATGAATTTGATATAACTTATTTTCTTTAACAAATATTTACATAGCATTTGCCATCTGGTTAGACACATCTTACCCTGTGTCTTTAGTGTGTGATTCTGGGCCGTGTAGTTGAATTTGGCATCTTTTTGGGGACTTGTTCTTTATACTATATATCATTGTGACCGCTTTCAATATATAGAGTAATTGGTAGTAGCTTTTGCTGTAGGAATGACTATATACCAGAGGGACTTCTTTTATTAATAGTTTTTCCTCAGCTCTGTGCACCTGTCTAAGAATGTATGGGTTGGGTTTGATTTGCCGGTGTTTAAAGTGCTTGCGGTCATAATCCCGACTGCGGCATCCCGATGGTCATAATCCAGACAGGTGAAGGTAAGTATACTCACCGTCGCCCTAACCCTAATTCACTCTCCCCACAGCCTAAACCTAACCCTTCCCTCCTCTGCAGCCTAACCATAACCCTTCCCAGTGGTGCCTAAACCTAACCCCTCCTCCCCACAGTCTAAACCTAACCCCCTCTCAGCAAAGCCTGACCTCCCCAGGGTGCAGGCTAACCCTAATTCCCACCACCCCCATGGCTTACCTTTCCAGTGGGCCGGTGCCTGCTCATTTGGCATCCCAGCTATCGGGATTCGGCCACCGGGATGATGAACCTATTAGAAATGCCGGTGTTGGCATTCCGAATTGTGTTGGGATTCCAGCATTGACATTCCGAATAGTGTTGGGATTCCAGCATCGGCATTCTGACTGCCAGGATCCCAACAGCAGCATCCTGACCAGATCCTGACTGTTTTATATAGAAAATGCAAAGGTCCTATGTAATGCTGTCCCTTTAAATGCAGTTGATACTCTGTTAATACTTCATATGGTTGTACAGGACTTGTTAATACCACGTAAGGACCAACTGAGCTCTAATAAAGAGCTTTTCCTCAGTAACATGTAATAGATGTGAAACCAGTGATTACAATGAGGAAAGAATACTGTATATCCGGCATACAACAGTCATGTGGTTTATATCAGGTCCTGGATTCTGTCACGGTTCTTATTTGTGGTGGCTAGAGCAAAATTATCATGGTCTCCTTATCAAAGTGGAAAGAAAATGTTAATTACATCAAGCTGTCTGCCCTCCTGGTGATGTAGCCTCCAGTCTCTTCCTCTCCCCAGGTGGGCCCCACCACGCGAGGGCCCACCCCCTCCTCTAGGATTCTGGCTATGCACTTGCATTATACAATATATATATATGTTACATTATACTGCACAGGACTATGGTGTATTCTCTACATAGCATTGCTGTTAATAATCTGGTACATCATCATGCATGCACTAGCAGTACTTACTATATATCTCCTATATAATAGCCCTATTCTGTGACCTTGTGATTCATTTGCTAACGCTGGGCGGAGTCACAACAGTGGGCGGAGTTATTCAAATGAGTCACAGAGATCTGGCCAAATCTACAGGAGACTAGGAGCAGAAGCAGATAGCATGGGCATTGGGCATGTCACAGGCAGGGGTGCATACCTCCCAGCTTTCTGCAGGAGCTTTCTCCAGGCAGAAGGAGGGAAACACACTTGGCGAAAAGGGGGCGTGGCTTCACGGGAGGGCCCCCGTTTTCGTCAGTGAGGGGGCTTGCCCAGCGCTCTGTGAGCTGCTGGCATGCCCCCAGGGCTGATTATGAGTCCGGGGGGCACAGGGCACTTGAGACAGGGGAGCCCTATCTCATTGCTGTGCCTGCTGCGGGTTGGGGGCGTGGCCTAATCGCGGCCCTCGCGGCCACGCCCACTTATGCAAACTCCGATTTTTTTATTTTTTTTTATGGAATTTTGGACCCTCAGCTAGGGCTAAATCCAGAGTAGGTGGTCGCTCCCCCTACACACCCGCACAGGGAGAAGAAAGCAGGGAGACTGCTGCCTCCCTGCAACACCACAGACCTGCCAATATGCAGCAGCGTGTGCTGACTGCAGCACAATGCTGCCGCTGTTGCTGGCAGGACGGGGGGAGCTTCTGAGCTGGGACAGAGCTACTCCAGCCGGGGGGCCCCCTAAAACTGTGGGGCCAACGGTACGTATCCCCTGGCCACCCCCCCCCCCCCCCTTAATCCGGCTCTGCTGCTGGAACCCCCCCCCGTAATCCATACCCCCTGATGCCCCCTCTCCCTCTGTCTCCACTATTCACCGCTGCTCTGCTAAGCAGAACAGCGAGTACAGGAGCTTTCCAACTGCCCCCCCCACCACCACCGGACACTGCGACCCGCGGGTGGGACAGCGGGACAGACCCCAAAAAATGGGACTGTCCCGCGAAAATCGGGACATTTGGGAGGTATGGGGGTGTGTGAGGGGTATGTCATACAGACAGACGGGCACCGGCTCACTGTGTGCTTGACCCCCCACATCGGCATACTCAGCAGGGTCTCTCTGGTGCGGAGGAGCGTCACTTTCTGACACACTCCACGCTTCTTAGCTGCAGTTTAGTGGGGCACCTGCCGCTGTGCAGGTTCCATACTGCCTCTGTTATCTCCAGCCCCGGCAACCCCACCGCTAGCTGCAGCGCTGCCACCCGCAGTGGAGTGCGCCCAGCTCATTCACACACTTTAGCTGGTGGGTAGCGCTGCAGAAATCCGAGCTGCTTGCAGGCTCTGACCCACTCCTCCCTCCAGCCGCAGCGTCTCCTGGGAGCTAACCAGTCACTCCCAGTCTCCCCTTACCACAGTGCCCGGAAGCCGTGAGGCCCGTGCCACGTGCATGCTATGACCCCCTCCTCCCTCCAGCCGCAGCATCTCCTGGGGGCTAACCAGTCATTTCCAGTCTCACCTTACCACAGTGCCCGGCAGCTGCGCGAGGTCTGCGGTGTGTGACTGAGGAGGGGGGGAGGGATGCGGACTGGCAGAGAAAGCAGGACTCCAGCCAGAGAGAGTCAGCCATGCCAAGTCTCCAGCAGCAGCAGATCCCAACAGGTGGGAATGGAACAGCAGCAGCCAGCAGCAGTGACTCCGGTAAGACACATCTGTCTGTCACCACTGTTTTGTCCCTAATACCAATCTCTCCCGTGCCCTGTGTTCTGTCATGTCCCTGTCACCCCTGGCCTTGCCCTGCCACCCTTATTCTGGCCCTTTCACCCTTATCCTGGCCCTTTCACCCTTATCCTGGCCCTGTCACCCTTATGCTGGCCCTGTTACCCCTATCCTGGCCCTGTCACCCCTGTGCTTGCCCTGTCAACCCTATACTGGCCCCGTCACCCCTGTCCTGGTCCTGCCGCCCCTACCCTGGCCCTGTCACCCCTATCCTGTCCCTATCATTTCTGTCCTGGCCCTGTCACCCCTGTCCTGGCCCCGTCACCCCTGTCCTGGCCCCGTCACCCCTGTCCTGGCACCGTCACCCCTGTCCTGGCCCCGTCAACCCTGTACTGACCCTGTCACCCCTGTCCTGGCCCTGTTACTGCATACCCTCCAACTACCTTTTATGGCATGTACAGTACCCGCAGCGCCTCCAGACCTCTCCCCAATGCACTACACCTCCGCACCTTCGCCTCCACCACATGCGGCACTCCACCCCTCCCCCACATGCTGTACCTCCAGACCCCCTACACCACCCATGGCTCCCACTCCTCCACCCCTTCACCACCCACAGCACCTCCAGGCCCCTTCCACCATTCACCCCCCTTATACGTCTCCCCCCACACCTGCCCCCCTCCACCCGCAGCATCTGCAGACACCCTCCTCCATCAGCGGTCCCCCCCTCACCCACCCCTCCCCCACCAATGGCACCCCCGCACCTGCCCCTCCACCACCTGCAGCACCTCCGGACCTCCTTTCCCATCCGCCGCAACACCCGTACCTGCCCCTACCCTACCCATGGTGCCTGCGGTCCCCTACCCAACCCCCGGCACACCCATCCCACAGCACCTCCGGAACCCTTCACCCATCCACAACATCCCCACACCTGCCCCTCTCCCACCCTTGGCACCCCTGCCCCTCCCCCACCTGCAGTGCCTCCGGACCCCTCCCCCATCTGCATCCCCCACTCCTCTGCCCCTCCCCCACGCGCAGCACCTCCCGAACCTTCCCCATCCGGGCCCCACCCACACTTCTGCCTCCCCTCCACCCGCAGCATCTACAGACACCATCCGCAGTCCCCCCCGCACCCGCTACATTCTGTACATTGTGCCCTGCAGGTGCTGTTCACGCCGTCGCAAGGGGCTGCGCCTCCTTCACCATCGCACGCCCTTTCATTGTGCAATATTTAACCACTAACAAAGGAATGCAGGTAATACTCCATATAATACAAATATTAAACCCCAGAAAGGCATGCAAGGGTTAAGGGGGCGTAGCCCCTTGCGACAGTGTGAAGAGCGCCCGTAGGGCGCGACGAAGCACCTAGTACTGTATATTTATAAAGGGTCCCAGACCATGTACACTCTAATGGTTAGCCAAGGCACTGTGAATTCTGGCCACACCCCCTCTGGAGGTTGGCCACACCCATAAGTGTGGACCCCTATCACTGCATTACCCCGGTGGGCCCTTCATGCCCCAGTCCGACACTGTGTGTGTGTGTTTGAGAGAGAGTGAGAGAAAGATGGAAGCATGTAGGATGCACATATAAAGCATACATTGGTATATTGGCTATATGGGCATATTGGATATACAGTAAACAGGCAGGCAGTATGGGGGATACTATATTTTAATTATCTGGGATATAATCACCAACTATTGTCATGTAAGGCTGTATTGAAGTATATGGGCTATAGTTTCATCTGTGAGTTTATATAATGACATATTAGCTACAGTATATGTTATACATAGAATCTGTGGCAGTATATGTAGTTATGTATATGAAGGCATAGGAAGGGACAAGGGGGGTCATTCCGAGTTGATCGCAGCAGATCCTCGCATTGCAAGCAGCGGGGATTAGCCCAATGCGCATGCGCAAAAGAACCAATGCGCATGTGCCATGTCAGTCATGTGATGAATATGCAGAAATACAAATGCTTGTTGTGTTCGCAATGACCCAACGACAAAGAGGCGTGTTGAAGGCGGTTCGGGGGAATGGCTTTGTTAGCTAGCGAAAAGGGGCATAAAGGTGGGTGTCTTGTGTGGGAGTGTGCTAAGGGTAGCAGGTGTGATTTTCGCACCGCGGCAAAGCTGATCTTTGCTGATACAAACCAGGCGTTCGCAGAAGAGGAGTAGGTCTAGGGCTGCGCACAGCTAGTAAAGTCTTGATACAAGTTGCTGACAGGGCGTAGCTAGGTAATCATTGCCAATAAAACGCAGCTGTTGAGCAGCAAACGCATCAACACTGCAATTGTAGCTGTAGCACTCTCACAGATGGTATGTACATTTTCACTCCCAGGAAATGTAAAAATGTTAACCCACATCAAATTAGTTTATACTGACAAGCAGCACACGTGTATTCTTAGCAAATACAAGTGTATTTGCAATGTCCCACATGTCTGCTTTGTGTAGAAATGAAGGGTATTTTGTGAATTATTTTCCTTAAAATCCCACATACATGCCATGTTTTCCAGAATCCTACATTAATTTTGTGTTTCATATAACAACATTACCAGCATAATGCAGCCTAACCTATAATGTTATTATCTGCTGCTTAACCAAATACATTGCTATGGCTGATTTCTGACACTTCTAAGTTATATTTAATATGGCATGTTGCCCATAGTAACCAAACAACTTTGTGCCATTATATTGTGTAAGGAGCCACAGACATGTTTTTTGTAGGAACAGCATTTATACATAAGCAACATGCTATTATTTTATGGATTTAAACCATGCATAATAAATAATTGGTAAATATCATGCCAAAATATAACTATTTTCACACACCCGCAATAATAAACACACAATATCCACAAAAAGTGTATTTGATAAAAGTACTTTTACTTTTTTCAAAATTTCCAGATTAAAAAAAACAAAACATGGCATAGCAACAAACACCTGCCAGTGCAGAAATTAGGATGACAGAACCCAGTAGTCAGGGACTCCCCATCTACTGGGCATCAAACACAAAAATAGACTGGTGTCATGACCCTGCCTGAGGATCATGTGGGTCAAATTGAATAAGATTCTGTCCACAATACCCAAACCCAACTATCCAGACCACAATATGAAGAGGAAGGTGGGCCAAGTTCACAGGATAATGCATCACAGGCTAATACCAAAAACAGAACCCAGCAAACCCCATTCAGCATGATTGAGTTTGGCATATTGGTCCCACAAGCCATAGATAATCCATTTTTGAACTGAAGAAATATGGGTGCTGGGAAATGTGTCCGCATCTGGAGAGAAATTACTTCTTTTTCTTTTTACGCCCTGCCTGAAGTGGATGTTCACTGGTTGGTCTGCAAACTGACCTTCGAGGGCCCTGCCCAGTGGGATCTTGTTCCTGGGCAGGGGTAGGGGATGGTCCGGGTGTTGGAGGCTCCATGACACTGTGGGCAAGAAGGCCAGTGATGGCCTGTAGTCCTTGTCCAACTGTGGTGTTTAATTGTTGGACCAAGGAGGTGAGTTCGGCCATACCTTGCCTGAGGTCGCCCACACCTTGCCGAACACAGGTGGTCAGATCAGTGAGCCAAAAGGACATCTCACGTACCTCCTGCGTCATCACGTCATGGAATTCGGTGTTAATAACTCTATGCCTGGCGATTTCGGACAGAATCCCCGGGAGAGAGGGTTGGGCGGGGAGGGGGGGCAATGTGTGGCTGGGCTGGTGGTATATCCTGCCCTACACTGGAGGTGTCACTACCTCTCCCTGCCACAGCCTCAGCAAGATGCCCCTCCTGTGACTCACTGAGCTGGCCCTCCTGTGCTGTGTTTTTTAAAAGAAAAAAAAAATTAGTCTTATTATTCAAATTAAACCAAAAACACTTGCCAATATATGCTCCAAAATTTACCTGGCAAGTCATGTGGCCATAACATGTCAGGTGTGTCTGTATCCCTTTCTGACACACCTGCCACCTCCTCATAGGACACACAGACCATCGCTCGCTCCTCTAGATATGTATACTCCACAGTCTGAGGGGCTGGCCCTCCCCCTGTTGCCCTCGAAGCATTCCATTTCACAGCCTTTTTCTGCTTCAGGCGGGACTTGAAGTCAGCGCAACTACATATTTTTTTTTGTTTTGGGGAAAGGAGAAGAAATGCAATGTAAGTAAATGAGAAGCATACTTTTTGCACACATGTCATGGTTTTGGTTGCTATAGGCAACCTCACTTGTTTTTGTCTACTATAGTGTTTGTCATTGTGTCTCATTATGTACTTACCGTCTATGGACTTCCTGTGGTGTGCGGACAATTGGGCCAACTTCATTAATCCGGTCAGTTATTTCTCTCCAGATGCGCTCTTTTGCCGCAGCACCAATGTTTTTGTTCCCAAAGTGGATTTTATCCATGGCTTGTGGGAACAAAATACCCAACTCCCTCCTTGTAAACGGGATCTGCCGCTTTCTCTTTTTGGCTGCTGCCTGTGATGCATCAGTCTGCAAATTGTCCCCACCTTCCTCTTCAATTTGTGGTTGGCTTTGCTGGGTTTGGGTATTGACACCAGAATCACCCTTAGTTTGGCCCACATCTTCCTCAGGCAGAGCCCTCACACCAGCCTCTTCTTCTGTTTGTGGCCCAGTAGATGGGGGTGGTTGACTACTGGCTCCTGCTCCTTCATCCTCTGCACTGGCATTGTTGGCTATGCCGCTGTTGCAGCCTTCTTCTCCTGGCTGCAATCTCTTTCATCTGCTTCTGGAGTTCCTCCATCTTTGCATCGGTTCTGCTGTACTCTGGATCAGAAGCCATGTTGGTGATGGCATGTGCGTCTGAATGTGTGTTGTGTTTTTTTTACCTGCGTATGTTTTTTTTGCGGGAAATTGCACAGGTGATGCATACACAATTGTTAGACGTACTTTAATTGCATACACTATTTAAATGGCCTCCGACCGGCCTGTGTTTGTGGGTGTATGCAGGAGAGGAGAGGAGAGAAGAGAGAGAGAGAGAGAGAGAGAAGAGAAGAGAGATAGCGAGAGCGAGCGTGAGCGAGGTGTGAAGAAGCAGAAGAATAGTTGGTGTAGGAGAGGTGTGAGAGGTAAGTATCTTTGTGTATGTTTGCAGCAAACTCCTGCTTCCACGGTTTAGATGCTGTTATTTATGGTATTGCGTACACTCTGCGTTTTTTGGGGGGGATGGGTTTTAAATTTGGTTGTGGCTATTTTTCATACATTAAGTATTTCACATTTATATTTAATATTGTTAAAAATTAATGTATTGTTAAACATTTGCGGTAGTGTTGTCCTTCATTCTAATTGTAATCTGTTTTACTTTATTCTAACTACAACAATAGTATATATATATCTATATATCTATATATATCTATATATATCTATATATCTATATATCTATATATCTATATATCTATATATATATATATATATCTCTGCTGGTGAGTATCTGCATGTTGATTGGTGTGTTTTGGGTGGAGTGGAGTGTTGTCTGAGCTTGCTTCTTATATTGTATTTTTATTATTGTTATTTTCTAGGGTGCATTTATTTCCTTTTTTTTGCCCAAGTGAGGCTTTTTTTTTTAATTTAATTTCTCTTCTATCTGCTGGTAAGTATGTACATGTTGTTTGGTGTGTGTTGGGGGATGGGGTGTCCTATTCTGTGAGTCTGCTTCTTATTTTGTTTGTTAATTATTGTTCTTTTGTAGGGTGCATATTTTCTATTGATTTTTCTGCCCAAGTGAGGCTTTATTTGGTTGTTTTTATATTTTTTCTCTTCTATCTGCTGGTAAGTATGTGCATGTTGTTTGGTGTGTTTTGGGTGATGGGGTGTCCTATTCTGTGAGTCTGCTTCTTATTTGTTAATTTTTGTTCTTTTGTAGAGTGCATATTTTCTGTTGATTTTTCTGTCCAAGTGAGGCTTTATTTGGTTGGTTTTATATATTTTTTTCTCTTCTATCTGCTGGTAAGTATCTGCATGGTGTTTGGTGTGTTTTGGGTGGTGGTGTTTTTTTGTTTGTTTGTTTGTTTGTTTGTTTGTTTGTTTGTTTGTTTTGTTATCCATGTAAGTATCATTGTGTGTTAATTGTATGTTTAAGGTAAGTATCTGCATGCTAAGTGTGTGTTTGTAGTGTTATTTGTGTTTGTTGTTTAAGCAACCAAATAGTTTTGTTTTTCTTCCCTAATTTTTTTTAATTTCTTGCCTCCTGGCTTACTACACTTAGATATGGATTATGACATGGAAGTAAGTGTTTTTTTAGTTGAAGTACTTATTTACATGTTGAAATATTGTTAACAGTGGTGTTGATTCAATTTTTTAACCTTTTCAAGATGCTGGTGGCAACATATCTAGCCTTCGCACCCGTCCAACCCCAACCTGCCCCTCATCCTCGAAGGCAACTGAGACGTGTAAGGCCTAGTATTTTCCGTACCCGCGTCACCCTTTTTGGTATGCCAGATGATGAGGTTGTGCACCGCTACAGGCTGCCCCCTCATGTCATCCTAGAAACTCTTTCCATAATAGAGAGTGATCTAGATACATCAATTCGGTATCCTACATCAATACCAGCATTGACACAATTCCTTGCTGTGTTACATTTCTGTGCCACGGGTTCCTACCAGCAGGTCATTGGGGTGCTGGTAGGGATTTCGCAGGGGCACTTTCCAAAGTGTTAAGGCGCGTCATTAATGCTTTTTTCTAAAGAGTGAAGCGGTTTATATCAATACCATTGGATGTTGGTTCCTTAGCTGTGGTGAAATGGCAATTCCAGGAAGGAGGTAGTCACTTCCCACACGTTATTGGGGTTGTGGATGGGACACATGTTCCACTTGTGGTGCCAAAACATAATGAGAAAATCTATAAGAACAGGAAAATTTTCGACTCTCTGAATGTGATGGTTGTTTGTGGCCCATCCCTCCAGATCCTGTCCCTGAATGCCAAGCACCCCGGTAGTGCGCATGATGCCCACGCCATTAGGCAATCAGGGATATGGCAAAGATTAAGAATGATGGAAGGCCAAGACACGTGGCTATTGGGTGAGTTGTATTGGCATCATGTATTAAAGAGTTTTTAATTTATGTGATGTTGGATTAATTTTTACATTATGCTTCTCTTGAATTTTAACAGGAGATCGTGGATATCCTTGCACCCCTTGGTTCATGGCTCCTTACAGAACACCCAGGCCAGGGCCACAAACAGAATTTAATTCTGCACTTACAGCCACTAGGCAGCTGGTGGAGTGCGCAATCGGTATCCTGAAAGGATGCTTCCGTGTGCTTCATGTATTCGCCGGAAATGGTAAGTAAAATTGTGGTCCTGTGTGCAATCCTGTACAATATTGCTGTAAAGAGTCGTGTGAAGCTTCCGCGGAATCTGAGGAATTGCCCAGAGAGGATGAGGAGCCAGGGGTTGGGCGGACATTGATGAGTAGCACGGAGGCGCAGCATGGGCATGCCATTAGGGCAAGAATAGTACGGCAGTATTTCAGGTATGCTTATGTCCTGAACATATTATACAATTGTTTATGGTAGTATTTATAGTTTAAATGGTGTGAGATTTAATATATGTGACTCTAGCTTTGAGGACAAAAATGAAAACATTTTTCGACCACACATTTTTAATACATGGTTGACATTAATGGGTGATGTTAGAGATGAGTGGGTTCGGTTCATCGAGATCCGAACCCCCCCGAACTTCACGTGGTTATACGGGTCCGAGGCAGCCTCGGTTCTTCCCGCCTAACACGCAAAACCCGAACGGGGGAAAACGCCATCATCCCGCTGTTGGATTCTCGTGAGATTCGGATTCCATATAAAGAGCCACGCGTCGCCGTCATTTTCACTTATGCATTGCCGATTAAGCATAGAGTACGTGGCTACGTTCTCTGCCTGAAAAGCTCAATATCTGTGCTCAGTGTGCTGCATTGTGGGGACCAGTATATAGTAGTACAGTGCTGCATTGTGGTGACCACCAGTATATAGTAGTACAGTACAGTTGTCTATTGCTGTATCTTGCAGCTCCGTGTCAGACTCAGTTCTATTCTCCGGATCAGTGCTCAATATCTGTGCTGCATTGTGGGGACCAGTATATAGTAGTACAGTGCTGCATTGTGGTGACCACCAGTATATAGTAGTACAGTACAGTTGTCCATTGCTGTATCTTGCAGCTCCGTGTCAGACTCAGTTCTATTCTCCGGATCAGTGCTCAATATCTGTGCTGCATTGTTGGGACCAGTATATAGTAGTACAGTGCTGCATTGTGGTGACCACCAGTATATAGTAGTACAGTACAGTTGTCCATTGCTGTATCTTGCAGCTCCGTGTCAGACTCAGTTCTATTCTCTGGATCAGTGCTCAAAATCTGTGCTGCATTGTGGGGACCAGTATATATTAGTACAGTGCTACATTGTGGTGACCACCAGTATATAGTAGAACAGTACAGTTGTCCATTGCTGTATCTTGCAGCTCCGTGTCAGACTCAGTTCTATTCTCCGGATCAGTGCTCAATATCTGTGCTGCATTGTGGGGACCAGTATATAGTAGTACAGTGCTGCATTGTGGTGACCACCAGTATATAGTAGTACAGTACAGTTGTCTATTGCTGTATCTTGCAGCTCCGTGTCAGACTCAGTTCTATTCTCCGGATCAGTGCTCAATATCTGTGCTGCATTGTGGGGACCAGTATATAGTAGTACAGTGCTGCATTGTGGTGACCACCAGTATATAGTAGTACAGTACAGTTGTCCATTGCTGTATCTTGCAGCTCCGTGTCAGACTCAGTTCTATTCTCCGGATCAGTGCTCAATATCTGTGCTGCATTGTGGGGACCAGTATATAGTAGTACAGTGCTGCATTGTGGTGACCACCAGTATATAGTAGTACAGTACAGTTGTCCATTGCTGTATCTTGCAGCTCCATGTCAGACTCAGTTCTATTCTCCGGATCAGTGCTCAATATCTTTGCTGCATTGTGGGGACCAGTATATAGTAGTACAGTGCTGCATTGTGGTGACCCCCAGTATATAGTAGTACAGTACAGTTGTCCATTGCTGTATCTTGCAGCTCCATGTCAGACTCAGTTCTATTCTCCGGATCAGTGCTCAATATCTGTGCTGCATTGTGGGGACCAGTATATAGTAGTACAGTGCAGCATTGTGGTGACCACCAGTATATAGTAGTACAGTACAATAGTGCATTGCCGTATCTTGCAGCTGGCATATGATTCCACACATTAAAAAATGGAGAACAAAAATGTGGAGGGTAAAATAGGGAAAGATCAAGATCCACTTCCACCTAGTGCTGAATCTGCTGCCACTAGTCATGGCAGAGATGATGAAATGCCATCAACATCGTCTGCCAAGGCCGATGCCCAATGTCATAGTAGAGAGCATGTAAAATCCAAAAAACAAAAGTTCAGTAAAATGACCCAAAAATCTAAATTAAAAGCGTATGAGGAGAAGCGTAAACTTGCCAATATGCCACTTACGACAAGGAGTGGCAAGGAACAGCTAAGGCCCTCTCCCATGTTCCTCATGACTAGTGGGTCAGCTTCACATGAGGATGGAAGCACTCATCCTCCCGCTAGAAAAATGAAAAAAGTTAAGCTGGTAAAAGCACAGCAAAGAACTGTGCATTCTTCTAAATCACAAATCTCCAAGGAGAGTCCAATTGTGTCGGTTGCGATGCCTGACCTTCCCAACACTGGACGGGAAGAGATGGCTCCTTCCACCATTTGCATGCCCCCAGCAAGTGCTGGAAGGAGCACCCACAGTACAGTTCCTGATATTCAAATTGAAGATGTCACTGTTGAAGTACACCAGGATGAGGATATGGGTGTTGCTGGCGCTGAGGGGGAAATTGACCAGGAGGATTCTGATGGAGAGGTGGTTTGTTTAAGTCAGGCACCCGGGGAGACACCTGTTGTCTGTGGGATGAATAAGGCCATTGACATGCCTGGTCAAAATACCACAAAAATCACCTCTTCGGTGTGGAATTTTTCAACAGAAATGCGGACAACTGGTGTCAAGCCGTGTGTTGCCTTTGTCAAGCTGTAATAAGTAGGGGTAAGGACGTTAACCACCTAGGAACATCCTCCCTTATTCGTCACCTGGAGCGCATTCATCAGAAGTCATTGACAAGTTCAAAAACTTTGGGTGACAGCAGAAGCAGTCCACTGACAACTAAATCCCTTCTTCCTCTTGTACCCAAGCTCTTGCAAACCACACCACCAACTCCCTCAATGTCAATTTCCTCCTTTGACAGGAACGCAAATAGTCCTGCAGGCCATGTCACTGGCAAGCCTGACGAGTCCTCTCCTGACTGGGATTCCTCTGATGGATCCTTGAGTATTACGCCTACTGCTGCCGGCGCAGCTGTTGATGCTGCTGGGAGTCGATCGTCATCCCAGAGGGGAAGTCGGAAGACCACTTGTACTACTTCCAGTAAGCAATTGACTGTCCAACAGTCCTTTGCGAGGAAGATGAAATATCACAGCAGT
Source organism: Pseudophryne corroboree (assembly GCF_028390025.1). Lineage (NCBI taxonomy): Eukaryota > Metazoa > Chordata > Amphibia > Anura > Myobatrachidae > Pseudophryne > Pseudophryne corroboree. The sequence goes on along the minus strand of NC_086450.1, from coordinate 243,887,947 downwards.
CATCCTGTTGCAAAGCGGATAACTCAGGCCTTGGCAGCTGTGTTGGTGTTAGACGTGCATCCTGTATCCGGCGTTAGTTCACAGGGACTTAGAGAATTTCTTGAGGTAGTGTGTCCCTGGTACCAAATACCATCTAGGTTCCACTTCTCTAGGCAGGCGATACCGAGAATGTACACAAACATCAGAGAAAGAGTCACCAGTGTCCTAAAAAATGCAGTTGTACCCAATGTCCACTTAACCACGGACATGTGGACAAGTGGAGCAGGGCAGACTAAGGACTATATGTCTGTGACAGCCCGCTGGGTAGATGTATTGCCTCCCGCAGTAACAACAGCAGCGGCGGCACCAGTAGCAGCATCTCACAAACGCCAACTCGTTCCTAGGCAGGCTACGCTTTGTATCACCGCTTTCCAGAAGAGGCACACAGCTGACAACCTCTTACGGAAACTGAGGAACATCATCGCAGATTGGCTTACCCCAATTGGACTCTCCTGGCGATTTGTGACATCAGACAACGCCACCAATATTGTGCGTGCATTACATGTGGGCAAATTCCAGCACATCCCATGTTTTGCACATACAATTAATTTGTTGGTGCAGAATTTTTTTTTAAATGACAGGGGCGTGCAACAGATGCTGTCGGTGGCCTGAAGAAGTGTGGGGCCACTTTCGTCATTCAGCCACCGCGTGCCGAAGACTGGAGAAGACTGGAGCACCAGCAAACACTCCTGAACATTCCCCACCATCAGCTGAAGCAAGAGGTGGTAACGAGGTGGAATTCAACACTCTATATGCGTCAGAGGATGGAGGAGCAGCAAAAGGCCATTCAAACCTATACATCTGCCTACGATATAAGCAAAGAAGGGTAAATGCACCTGACTCAAGCGCAGTGGAGAATGATTTCAACATTGTGCAAGGTTCTGCAACCCTTTGAACTTGCCACACGTGAAGTCAGTTCAGACACTGCCAGCCTGAGTCAGGTCATTCCCCTCATCAGGCTTTTGCAGAAGCAGCTGGAGAGATTGAAGGAGGAGCTAAAACAGAGCGATTCCGCTAGGCATGTGGGACTTGTGGATGGAGCCCTTCATTTGCTTAACCAGGATTCACGGGTGGTCAATCTATTGAAATCAGAGCACTACATTTTGGCCACCGTGCTCGATCCTAGGTTTAAAGCCTACGTTGTATCTCTCTTTCCGGCAGACACAAGTCTGCAGATGTTCAAAGACCTGCTGGTGAGACAATTGTCAAGTCAAGTGGAACGTGACCCGCCAACAGCTCCTCCTTCATTTTCTACCGCCACTGGAGCTGCCAGGAAAAGGATCAAATTTCTAAAATCACCCACTGGTGGTGATGCAGGGCAGTCAGGAGCGAAAACTGACATTGGTCCAGACTGAAGGACCTGCCAACGATTAGTGACATGTCGTCTACTGTCACTGCATATGATTCTGTCACCATTGAAAGAATGGTGGAGGATTATATGAGTAACAGCATCCAAGTAGGCACGTCAGACAGTCCGTACATATACTGGCAGGAAAAAGAGGCAATTTGGAGGCCCTTGCACAAACTGGCTTTATTTTACCTAAGTTGCCCCCCCTCCAACGTGTACTCCGAAAGAGTGTTTAGTGCAGCCGGTCACCTTGTCAGCGATCGGCGTACGAGGCTACTTCCACAAAATGCGGAGAAGATGATGTTCATCAAAATGAATTATAATCAATTCCTCCGTGGAGACATTTACCAGCAATTGCCTCCAGAAAGTACACAGGGACCTGTGATGGTGGATTCCAATGGGGACGAATTAATACTCTGTGAGGAGGGGGATGTACACAGTGAAAGGGGTGAGTAATCGGAGGATGATGATGAGGTGGACATCTTGCCTCTGTAGAGCCAGTTTGTGCAAGGAGAGATTGATTGCTTCTTTTTTGTGGGGGCCCAAACCAACCAGTCATTTCAGCCACAGTCGTGTGGCAGACCCTGTCGCTGAAATGGGTTTGTTAAAGTGTGCATGTCCTGTTTATACAACATAAGGGTGGGTGGGAGGGCCCGGGTGGGTGGGAGGGCCCAAGGACAATTCCATCTTGCACCTCTTTTTTTTTCATTTATCTTTGCATCATGTGATGTTTGGGGCCAATTTTTTTAAGTGCCATCCTGTCTGACACTGCAGTGCCACTCCTAGATGAGCCAGGTGTTTGTGTCGGCTACTTGGGTCGCTTAGCTTAGTCATCCAGCGACCTCGGTGCAAATTTTAGGACTAAAAATAATATTGTGAGGTGTGAGGTGTTCAGAATAGACTGGAAATGAGTGGAAATTATGGTTATTGAGGTTAATAATACTATGGGATCAAAATTACCCCCAAATTCTGTGATTTAAGCTGTTTTTGAGGGGTTTTTGAAAAAATACACCTGAACCCAAAACACACCCGAATCCGACCAAAAATTTTCAGGGAGGTTTTGCCAAAACGCGTCCGAATCCAAAACACGGCCGCAGAACCGAATCCAAAACCAAAACACAAAGCCCGAAAAATTTCTGGAGCGCATCACTAGGTGATGTGTATGTGTTTTGAGTAGTAACATAACTTACTTTGAACTTGATAGGTCTGTAAATGGCCATTGAACAACAGTATTGTTGTATGTGTATCACATATATTTATATGTCCTGGTTTTTTAGGTTTTCTCACCAAGAACAAATAAATACTGACATTGCTTTTTTGCTGTTCACATTTCACATGCAAGCCTATTATTTAATTTGTGCTAGAGATGTGCACCGGAAATTTTTCGGGTTTTGTGTTTTGGTTTTGGATTCGGTTCCACGGCCGTGTTTTGGATTCGGATGCGTTTTGGCAAAACCTTCCTTAAAATTTTTTATCGGATTCGGGTGTGTTTTGGATTCGGGTGTATTTTTCAAAAAACCCTCAAAAACAGCTTAAATCATTGAATTTGGGGGTAATTTTGATCCTATAGTACTATTAACCTCAATAACCATAATTTCCACTCATTTCCAGTCTATTCTGAACACCTCACACCTCACAATACTATATTTAGTCCTAAAATTTGCACCGAGGTCGCTGGATGACTAAGCTAAGCGACCCAAGAGGGCGGCACAAACAACTGGCCCATCTACGAGTGGCACTGCAGTGTCAGACAGGATGGCACTTAAAAAAATAGTCCCCAAACAGCACATGATGCGAAGAAAGAGAAAAAGAGGTGCACTGTGGTCGCTGGACGGCTAAGGTAAGCGACACAAACACCTCAATATCACAGGAATTATTCATTCTAATCAATGGTATTATTGGTCCAAATCACTGGAAGAAAATGACAAAATCACAGGAATTATTCGTTCTAATCAATGGTATTATTGGTCCAAATCACTGGAAGAAAATGACAAAATCACTGGAATCATTTGGCAAGATCACTGTAATTAATAATTAATTATAAATCAATGATATTAATTAGTAAAATATCGCTATCGCCTGCCTAGTGAAGTGGAATCTAGATGGGATTTTGTACCGGGGACACAATAACTTCATCAATTGTCTAAATCCTAATGCACTAATGGCGGAAAACAGGCACACGTCTAACAGCGCACTGATTATACTGAGAACTGATTATACTGATCAATCACTGATTATACTGAGCACTGATTTTACTGAGCACTGATGATACTATGGAGAACTGAGCAGCGAGAACAGCACTGGACTATTGTACTGTAGTATACTGGTCACCACAATGCTGCACTGTACTACTATATATACTGCTCACAACAATGCAGCACAGATATGGATACTAGAAGTGACACAGAGCTGCAAGATACAGCAATGGCCTACTGTACTGTACTACTATACTGTTGGTCACCAAAATGCTGTGCTGTACTACTATATATATATACTGCTCACAACAATGCAGCACAGATATGGATACTTGAAGTGACACGGAGCTGCAAGATATAGCAATGGCCTACTGTACTGTACTGTACAACTATATACTGTTGGTCACCAAAATGCTGCACTGTACTACTATATATACTGCTCACAACAATGCAGCACAGATACGGATACTTGAAGTGGCACGGAGCTGCAAGATACAGCAATGGCCTACTGTACAGTACAACTATATACTGTTGGTCACCAAAATGCTGCACTGTACTACTATATATACTGCTCACAACAATGCAGCACAGATATGGATACTTGAAGTGACACGGAGCTGCAAGATACAGCAATGGCCTACTGTACTGTACTACTATATACTGGTGTTCACCAAAATGCTGCACTGTACTACTACTATATATATATATATATATATATATATATATATATATATATATAGATACTGCTCACAACAATGCAGCACAAATATGGATACTAGAAGTGACACAGAGCTGCAAGATACAGCAATGGCCTACTGTACTGTACTACTATACTGGTGGTCACCAGAATGCTGCACTGTACTACTATATATATATAGTATATACTGGTCACACAACAATGCAGCAGATATTGAGCACTGATGATCAGGATACTGTCTAGAACTGAGTCTGACACGGAGCTGCAATGGCCTACTGTACTGTACTACTATAATTATATACTGGTGGTCCCCACAATGCAGACACTGAGCACAGATATTTGCAGCACACTGAGCACAGATATGGAGCTTTTCAGGCAGAGAACGTAGATATTTGCAGCACACTGAGCACATATATGGAGCTTTTCAGGCAGAGAACATAGATATTTGCAGCACACTGAGCACAGATATTTGCAGCACACTGAGCACAGATATGGAGCTTTTCAGGGAGAGAACGTAGCCACGTCCTCTCCGTTCAATCTCCAATGCACGAGTGAAAATGGCGGCGACGCGCGACTCTTTATATGGAATACGAATCTCGCGAGAATCCAACAGCGGGATGATGACGTTCGGGTTAACCGAGCAAGGCGGGAAGTTCCCGAGGCTGCCTCAGACCCGTGTAAAATAGGTGAAGATCAGGGGGGTTCGGATCTCGACGAACCGAACCCGCTCATCTCTAATTTGTGCTTTTATTTTTCATAACAACCTACCCATCTGGCCACACTAATACTACAATCCTGGATTGATTAGCTGAATGATACCTCCAAATGTGGTGCGTTTTATATATATATATATATATGTATAACAGTGAGATATTTAGCAGTGTGAGAGGCACTAACAATTATTTATGCATACGCAAGGGAGACCACATCACTGTTAATGTAGTTATATTAATAATACCGATGACACCATCACATTTTGGCCAATCAACATTTAGCACACAGTATAAATATTAGCCCCTCTTGATAAAATGCCATTGGCACCATGCGATCTGCAGCGTTCTCTATGAGGGAGCCTACATCCCGAATTCCAGGAAGCGTGCGGCCTACGCGGAGGTCTGTAGAGTACTGCGGATGAGGGTCCACACCAAGCGGACCATCGTTCAATTAGAGCGCCGGTGGTCGGACCTCCGCCGCCATCAGCCTGAGTTGCTTGTGCAACTGTGCCAGCAAATCCGCAAACGTGAGTAATCCGCAATAACACCTTTGTTTTCATGAGTGTGTATTTTCGCATTTAAATGATTACAAATATTAGCAAACATCATTACACATAATACCTATACTGTATGCTTAGAGACTGTGTGGGTGTGGGCCTTGCAGGACACACTGGGAAACAGAGTGGGAGGGGCCCATGTGTAGGGGTGTGGCAAGTCTCCACAGAGGTTGTAGACAGACAACACTTTTGTGCCATTGGATGCAGAGAAGGCATTCGACCTTGTCACGTGGGATCATCTGTATCACCCTTTAACTACATTTGGTTTCCCCTCTCAGTCTATAGCTATGTTGTCCACCTTGTATTCCTCCCCGACAACCCAGGTATCCAGCAATGGTTGTCTTTCTGCCTCCTTTGATGTGTGCAGGGGCACTCACCAGGGGTGCCCTATGTCGCTCTTGTTTTTTGCGGCTGCATTGGAACCCCTGGCGATTGCGCTTAGGTCTTCAATGCATTTCCATGGCATTGCAGTTGGACTTGTGGAGCTCAAGTTGTCCTTATTTGCAATAAGTTGTTACCCTTGTCTCTTTTAGGATTAATTGCCTTGATAAAGAGTGTAGTCTTTCCTAAATTGTCCTACCCCATTCAATTGCTCCTATTTGTTTAACCCTCTCAGATATCAAAGCTTTCACTATATTGTTCACCTAGTTTTTATGGAAAGGAGGTCACCCTTGTATTGCCGTAGCTAAATTACGTCTTCCTACATCTAAGGGAGGCCTTGGCTTGCCTTATAAACTCACCTTCATTAGGGCTGTGCATTTCAGATATATTAGTGATTGGTTTTTAGATAGGCACACTTACACTCCCCCACAAACTGAGTCTGCTATGTTTGCTCTGTTTTCCACAGCCGCTCTCCTCCACTTTCCAAAACTCCTTATTCCTAGCTATATTTTGAATATTGTGTTATTTTGTGACACTTATATGGCTTGGTGGGGCATATGCACAACTCTATCTAGGCCTTATGACTGCTCTAAATATGCTCCCTTCCTGGGTAACCTTCTGTTCCCCCCAGTCCTGGATAACGCCTTGTTCCTTCACTGGAGGGAGAAGGTGATTGCCAAAGTTAAAGATGTCTTTGACTCGGGAGAAACTCTCCTACCATTCAGCACCCTACATGAAACTTTTGATATCCCCCATAAGCAATTTTACATGTATCTTCAGGTTGTTCATTGTGCCCAGCTTATTATGTCACAATGTAGAGCCTCTACTTCCCCTGATGTACTCCAGAACTTACTGTCTTTTATATTGCTTCACCCGTATAAGACCAAGTACCTTAGTTTGGATCTTGTTGGTATCTCTCCCTCGTGTGGATGGAAAAGGACTCTAGAGTCTTGGAAGGTGGATATACCAGCATTATCCACTCTGGATGATCTCCTTGCACACTATGGGGTAAATTTACTAAGGTCCCGATTTTGACCGAGATGCCGTTTTTTCATCAAAGTGTCATCTCGGTAATTTACTAAACTCAAATCACGGCAGTGATGAGGGCATTCGTAATATTTGGAAGTCCTAGGAAAAAATCACGAATGAATACACCATCGGTCAAAACGCGGCTGTTTAAGTATGAATCTCGGTCATTTACTAAGAAGTGCAAAGCAAAAAAAAACAAAACACTGCCGTGAAAAATTACAACTCGTAAAAAAGTGCTTAAAAAAAACAGACCTGCTTTTTTTATCCGTGATTGGAGAGGCATGCACGGATCCATGAGATCCGTGCATGTATATCAGTGGGAAGGGGTGGGAAAGTGATTATTTTCTCAAAAAAAATTGCGTGGGGTCCCCCCTCCTAAGCATAACCAGCCTCGGGCTCTTTGAGCCGATCCTGGTTGCAGAAATATTGGAAAAAAATTGACAGGGGTTCCCCCATATTTAAGCAACCAGCATCGGGCTCTGCACCTGGTCCTGGTTCCAAAAATACGGGGGACAAAAAGAGTAGGGGTCCCCCGTATTTTTAAAACCAGCACCGGGCTCCACTAGCTGGACAGATAATGCCACAGCCGGGGGTCACTTTTATATAGTGCCCTGCGGCCGTGGCATCAAATATCCAACTAGTCACCCCTGGCCGGGGTACCCTGGGGGAGTGGGGACCCCTTCAATCAAGGGGTCCCCCCCCCAGCCACCCAAGGGCCAGGGGTGAAGCCCGAGGCTGTCCCCCCCATCCAATTGGCTGCGGATGGGGGGCTGATAGCCTTTTGTGAAAATGAAAAGATATTGTTTTTAGTAGCAGTACTACAAGTCCCAGCAAGCCTCCCCCGCATGCTGGTACTTGGAGAACCACAAGTACCAGCATGCGGCGGAAAAACGGGACCGCTGGTACCTGTAGTACTATTATTAAAAAAATACCCAAAAAAAGACAATACACACACACCGTGAAAGTAAAGATTTATTACATACATGCACACAAACATACATACATACTTACCTTATGTTCACACGCAGGTCGGTCCTCTTCTCCAGTAGAATCCAAGGGGTACCTGTTGAATAAATTCTACTCACCAGATCCAGGGTCCCAGGGTCCTCGGGGCAACCATTTGTAATCCAGGTACTTGAATAAAATAACAAAACGGATACCCGAGCCACGAACTGAAAGGGGCCCCATGTTTTCACATGGGACTCCTTTCCCCGAATGCCAGAAACCCACTCTGACTTCTGTCTAAGTGGGTTTCTTCAGCCAATCAGGGAGCGCCACGTTGTAGCACTCTCCTGATCGGCTGTGTGCTCCTGTACTGAGTGACAGGCGGCACACGGCAGTGTTACAATGTAGCGCCTATGCGCTCCATTGTAACCAATGGTGGGAACTTTCTGCCCTGCGGTTGACCTAAAGTGACGTTACCGCTGAGCAGAAAGTTCCCACCATTGGTTACAATGGAGCGCATAGGCGCTGCATTGTAACACTGCCGTGTGCCGCCTGTCACTCAGTACAGGAGCACACAGCCGATCAGGAGAGTGCTACAACGTGGTGCTCCCTGATTGGCTGAAGAAACCCACTTAGACAGAAGTCAGAGTGGGTTTCTGGCATTCGGGGAAAGGAGTCCCATGTGAAAACATGGGGCCCCTTTCAGTTCGTGGCTCGGGTATCCGTTTTGTTATTTTATTCAAGTACCTGGATTACAAATGGTTGCCCCGAGGACCCTGGGACCCTGGATCTGGTGAGTAGAATTTATTCAACAGGTACCCCTTGGATTCTACTGGAGAAGAGGACCGACCTGCGTGTGAACATAAGGTAAGTATGTATGTATGTTTGTGTGCATGTATGTAATAAATCTTTACTTTCACGGTGTGTGTGTCTTGTCTTTTTTTGGGTATTTTTTTAGTAATAGTACTACAGGTACCAGCGGGCCCGTTTTTCCGCCGCATGCTGGTACTTGTGGTTCTCCAAGTACCAGCATGCGGGGGAGGCTTGCTGGGCCTTGTAGTACTGCTACTAAAAACAATATCTTTTCATTTTCACAAAAGGCTATCAGCCCCCCATCCGCAGCCAATTGGATGGGGGGGACAGCCTCGGGCTTCACCCCTGGCCCTTGGGTGGCTGGGGGGGGGGCCCCTTGATTGAAGGGGTCCCCACTCCCCCAGGGTACCCCGGCCAGGGGTGACTAGTTGGATATTTGATGCCACGGCCGCAGGGCACTATATAAAAGTGACCCCCGGCTGTGGCATTATCTGTCCAGCTAGTGGAGCCCGGTGCTGGTTTTAAAAATACGGGGGACCCCTACTCTTTTTGTCCCCCGTATTTTTGGAACCAGGACCAGGCGCAGAGCCCGATGCTGGTTGCTTAAATATGGGGGAACCCCTGTCCATTTTTTTCCCATATTTCTGCAACCAGGATCGGCTCAAAGAGCCCGAGGCTGGTTTGCCTTAGGAGGGGGGACCCCACGCAATTTTTTTTTAACATTTAAACTTTATTTTTTTTTTAAACAAAGTGCACAATGAAGCCCAGCACGGATCTCTCAGATCCGGCCGAGATTCATTGTATTAAAGTCGGCAGTGTTTTACAAGTCACTCACGTAAAACACTGCCTAAAAAAACGAATGACATCGACATCGGAAAACCCGAAAATGCAGAATACGGCAGCTTAGTAAATTAGTCGTAATCAATTCAAAAAGTTGCATATTTACACTTTCGATGTCATTCGTGATTGAACTTTGACCTCAAACGGGAAAACACGAATCTTAGTAAATTTACCCCTATGACTCCACTTTAAAATTTCTGCACTGTACTTGGCTACAGGATGTTCATATTAAGATGATTAATAGAGTATACATTTGTCAAGCCCGTAGATGGCATATGGTAACGGATGAGTCTGGTAACTGCCTCAAATGTAAGCGCCCTAATGCAACTTTTTTCCACAATCTTTGGTTATGCCCAAAAATAAGGAAGTTTTGCTGTAAATTAGTGGTTTACATTAATGATGTCTTTCACTTACACCTTACAAGTAACCCTTTAACTCTCTTATGTGCTAATTTTAAAGAATGGGATATTGGCCCTGATAGGAAGCTTGTTAGCCCTCTCTACTCCGTAATTGTTACTTTAGAAAAGAAGGTTTGTGGCACCCCACTGTTAAGAGACCCCTTGTGAAGTTCCACTGGTGGCTGTAAACAGTAACTGCCCCTAGGCCACTTATAAACTTAATGCACTTTATGTAGGGATGGTTCACTTTTAACCCGGTTGCTAGGCAAACTGGTGGTACAGAGGGAGACAACCTGGAGGGTATTGAGACCCAGGGGAGCCATGGGTGCCTGGAGAGTGAGTGCGGGAAGTCTGGGAGTAGCGGATTGGCTGGCGGCTGGGAGGTGACGTCAGACGCCGAACAAGGCATTTGTGAGGAGAGAGCAGATGTGGTCAGCGTGGTGAGAAGGCAGACACGCGGGACTTGTGCTGCACCAGGCCCCCCACCTGTTACCGGACGTCGGCCTGTAGAGACAGCAGCGGGTGGCGACCTCAGCTCTGACACCGAGCAGAGGCTGAGTACAGCAATGCGGCTGCGCCCGTACTAGCCCAAGAGAGGTAGAGAAAAAGCTGCACATGAGCGCAGCAAAAGGGAGTGACTGCTGGAGCAGAGGATCGCGGCACATCGTGTGATCGGCGACATGACTGGCTGGTGCCGGCAACATCAGCAGATGCAAATGGACAGGTACTGGGGTAGCCATAAACTCTACCAACCAGAGTAAATACCACCCAGCCTCACTAGAGTGTCCACGGTGTTCCTCCTTGTATCCTAATTATAGGGAACTGCTCCCTTTGTGAGAACAGTGTGCGTGTGACAGGTGAACATCTGTCAGTAGCTCAATTCAGACTCCTTGTGGCAGGGGGTAATCTCTGTCTTGTTGCTCATTTCATGGATCTTTTCATGGAAACAACTGTTGATCCCAATTACTGGGGCAGCAGAATGTTTGTCGGCTTCACCGAACTGTTCTAACTGCCTATATACTGAAGTTAAGCTGTGAAAAGCCAAATGTTCAGAAGTAAATCAGCACCATCTTGTGGCTACAAATATAATTCACAATTATCTGCTTTGAATTGAGGAGATAGGTATTGCACCTTGATTAGCTCAGACTTCCTCGTGGATATTGACTTTAATTACCCCAATTCCGGATAAAGGCCCTCATTCCGAGTTGATCGGTCGGTATTTTTCATCGCATCGCAATGAAAATCCGCTTAGTACGCATGCGCAATATTCGCACTGCGACTGCGCCAAGTAATTTAACAATGAAGATAGTATTTTTACTCACGGCTTTTTCATCGCTCCGGCGATCGTAATGTGATTGACAGGAAATGGGTGTTACTGGGCGGAAACACGGCGTTTTATGGGCGTGTGGATGAAAACGCTACCGTTTCCGGAAAAAACGCAGGAGTGGCTGGAGAAACGGGGGAGTGTCTGAGCGAACGCTGGGTGTGTTTGTGACGTCAAACCAGGAACGACAAGCACTGAACTGATCGCACAGGCAGAGTAAGGTTGAAGTTACTCAGAAACTGCAAAGTAGTTTGTAATCGCAATATTGCGAATACATCGGTCGCAATTTTAAGAAGCTAAGATACACTCCCAGTAGGCGTAGGCTTAGCGTGTGTAACTCTGCTAAATTCGCCTTGCGACCGATCAACTCGGAATGAGGGCCCAAGTCGGGCTTGTTGCCCAAGGTGACATTTGCACGTTGATTAGGAATAAACCGTTCTTGAGAAAGCACTACCATCAAACCTTGTGCACAGGTCGGGTTCCTGTAATCACGTCCTTAAGTGACTGAATAAGAGGGTACCCAGTGTTGGGGTGATACACTGCATAAAGTCGTGGGTTATTGTGTTGTGTTATTTATATTGTGTGAAATTTATAGTGTGACTGATAAGCGGTTAACCGACCCTAGGGCTTCTGTTACGCATCTGGAGCAGCAAGACTTATTGCTCTATTCTGCAGATAGAGTATTATTTAGTGCCACTTCACCCGGTGCATCACCTGACATTGCCTAACAGTATTAATAAAACGGAAAAAAAAGTGTTTATGGTTACAGAAGTAATATCGATTTTACGTGTCTTATGACATTTAGTATAGGAAAGTTTTTTACTGTGCTGAAGTATTTACCTGAGATTTGCAATTGTCCTCTGGTCAGCCTACCTAAGGCTAAAGTTTACATAAACAGTTATTGCCGTAAATAAATTTAAAGCGGTTAAGAATTTGTCATTGTTTATTCATCAAGAAAACACGAGCCAAGGTGATACTTACCTCTCTGCGAAGAGAAGTGATCGACATCAGTCAAGGTACATCCGGTAAGACCAGTATCTGTGGTGTTCCTTCCAGAGTGTCACAACTTGAATTTGGCGTCCTATGAACAGAATAACGAATGGGGAAAGAAAATGTCCTCAACAGAACAAAGCAAAGAATTGCTGACAACCTCACAGCCAACACGACGACTTCTCAGCCAAGCACACCGAAGTAAAAGGCAGCTCGACCACCTGACACACCCCTATGCACACTCCCATTCTACTTTAGGGTGCCGTGGGTACCCACATACTCCGGAGATGTGGACAAGAAAGACAAGTTCATGGACAGAGTTTAAAAACAATTTGCAATCCATGTTCAGACTCTACCCACCGGCCAAACAGCAGCAGGTAGAAATACTAATTGGGCAGCTGAAAGGATCAGCACTAAGGGAGATACTATCGTATTACTGATTAAAAAGAAGATATAGAGCAAGTCTTCCAGCGGTTAGCAACAACGTTTGACACCACCACATTAGCAATGTTAAAATCCTGATTTTACGCTCAGAAACAATGCACCGGGAAATCACTACGTGACTTCGCCTTGAGCCTACAAGAAGCACTGAAGAAGATACAAGACATTGATCCTTCAGAAGTGAAAGAGGTGGACAAAACATTAGTCAATCAATTCATCGAAGGTGTAAGTGGAGAATCTATCAGTACCCAACTCATACTATAGAGACTCCAATTGTCCAGAGACTCATTCCTGAATTTCAAAGAGTTGGCTATAAAAATTATCGTCACACTGCGAACAAGGCAAACCCACTTCACAGAAATGCCGGGTTATCAAGAAAAGGGGCGTGAAGGAGATAGCCTCCAGACACTGGCACCCAACGTAGTTAAACCCAAACAAGCGATCGTGCAAACCAGGCAGAACCCTCAGGCTGATTCTATGGCTGACCTAAAAGGTAGAATAGAGGAGCTGACACTGGGGATGGATACCATGAGTTGGGAACTACAGAGGCTGCTGAGGTGTATGCCCATGGAAAGGAATGAGCCCAGTTGGAGGGCTGGCAGGAGAGAAGGGCGGAATGACCGGTGAGAACCTTCCCTCAGGAGGGGCAGGAGGAATACAGACCAATTCGACTCAATAGGATGTCCCATATGTCTGAGGTGTAACCGATGTGGCCACATCGAGAGGAACTGCCACCTGCAGGAGCCTTTAAACGCCAATTCCCTTAGGCCAGAGACCAACCCTCGGGGGCAATCGATAATGTAGGTCCAACCCCAGAAGAATGGTGTTCCAAATATGTGGGCCAATGCCCTGTCATCACCATCCAAATTAAAGGGATGCCCGTGCCAGCCATGCTTGACACTGGGTCACAAGTGACCACCATCCAGACAGAGAACTATCATCAGCGTTGGGGCAACCGACCTGATTCCCCCACACCCGTGGTGGTCGAGACTGCTGGCCAGCAATGGACAAGACATCCACTGCCAAGGCTATTGTGAGCTACATTTCAAGATCGGCTGGACTGAGCTGTACAACCAAGGTTGCTTGATCACCGAAGTGGATGACCCGACTGTCCCTCCCATTATCGTAGGGATGAATATATTGCAGAGCTGCCCAGAAGAGATGATCTCAGCGATAAAGACGGAACCCGCCTCGGCCCCGCCTGTTGCCTGGAAAGCTATAAGTGAGATGATTAGGATTATCCAGCAACAACAACAGTTCATTCGCCCCAACGAGGAAGTCAGCAAAGTGAGGGTTACCAGTCACAGACCCCTGACGATACAACCAAATGCGGAGACCATGGTATGGGTAAAGGCCGAGTGTGGTTCCCAAGGGAAGACCTACGATGCAGTGGTTGAAGCATGCCTGACCACTGTGAGGGACGTTATTGCCATTACAAGGGCTGTAGTCCCAGTAACCGGAGGAAGAGTTCGGTAAGGATCTTCAACCCTAACGATTATCCAATACGACTCTATTGCCATCAAATTATGGCAAGCCTACCCTGGGTGACCTTTCAGGATATGGTAGAAGTATTCACCGTGGCCGCACAGACACTTACGCAGGAGACAGAGTCTGCCAAAGTGAAAACTGAATGGTGGCACAAAGTCCACATAGGAGATGAGAATACATCAGTGGAACATCATGAAGGAGTAATCCGTGTGATCCAGGAGAATGCCAGCAGTTTCAGCCAACATCCTGCTGATTTCCGCAGGCTCCTGGACATCCTGGAGAAGTTCCCCTGATAAAGGAACGCCACCAACCATTAGCTCCTGTGCTGTACCAACCAGTGCGCAAGATGCTGGAAGAAATGAAGGCCTCCGGTGTGATCAGCAAAAGCCACAGTCCTTGGATGGCCCCTATGGTATTGGTGCAGAAAAAGGATGGGCGTCTACGCTTTTGCATAGACTACCGGAAGCTCAACCAGGTGACCCACAAGGACACGTATGCCTTACCCCATATCGAAGAGTCACTCACCGCACTCAACTCAGCAGCCTACTTTTTGACACTGGACCTGACTAGTGGCCATTGGCAGATGGAAGTGGCAACCACTCACAGAGAAAAGACAGCGTTTACGACACCTATGGGCCTATATGAGTACCTACGAATGCCCTTCGGGCTGTGCAATGCCCCAGGAACATTTCAGAGGGTGATGGAACACTTCCTGGGGCACAATAATTTTGACGTGGAGCTCCTTTACCTAGATGATGTGATCCTCTATTCCAAAACATATGAGGATCACCTGCAGCACCTCAGGAAAGTATTCCAGTGCCTGGGTGTTTTGAAGCTGAAGCCCTCCAAGTGTCACTTACTAAAGACCAGTGTCCACTACTTGGGGCACATAGTAGGTACCAACTGGGTCACCCCTGACCCAGAGAAGATTACCGTTGTCAGAGATTGCCCATTACCCACAACTGTAAAGGAGGTGAGGAGCTTCCTCGGATTTGTCTGGTACTACCGAAGATTCGTTCCCAAGTTAGCACAGGTAGCCGCTCCTCTCCACAAACTGCTCCATGACATGCCTTCAGCTTAGCATGGGAAGAAGATACCTATGGCATTGGACAGAGACCCAACAAACTGCCTTCAATAAGCTGAAGAATATACTGATGGAGAATTCTGACATACCCAGATTACAGTCGGCCATTCCACCTGTGCACCGATGCGAGTAACTGTGGTCTCGGGGCTGTGTTGTCCCAAGAACAACAGGGCCAGGAGCACATTATTGCCTACACAAGCAGAAGTCTCAGGAGAACCGAACGCAACAATGCCACCTACAGCGCATTCAAGTTGGGAGTTTTTAGCGCTGGTATGGGCAATAACTGAAAAATTTAAAGATTACCTTCTAGCAACCCCCTTTGTGGCCTTCACAGATAATAACCCTCTAGCTCACCTGGGTACCACTAACCTTGGAGCATTAGAGCAACGATGGTATTCCAGATTGGTGAACTACAATTTCATGATTAAATACCAGAGTGGCAAAATCAATGCTAATGCTGACACGCTGTCCCAATTACCATCAGAAACAGTGCCAGAAGTTGACACAGATGAGTGGGAGGAAGTGGAGATGCCTAGGTTTCAAGCTGCTGTGAACTGCTGGTAAAGGGCTCCCACCAGTACCCATGCCCAAACAAAAGCAGCCACTCTGCGACTGCCAGCAGATGATATTGATTGGGTCAAGATACAAAACTCAAGCCCTATCCCAAGAAAATTGAAAGACATCTTAGTATCCGAAAGGCTGCTGTCCAAATCAGAGTGCCAGATATCAGAACCTGAACTGATCAAACTGTGGAGGCACAGCTACCAGTTACGAGTCCAGCAAAGATTACTGAATCATCGTGGCATCAACTCTAAGACCCACCTAGCAATCAGTCACATTGTGCTGCCGAGTCAAGACAGCGACATAGTACTGAGGGCCTATCATGACCAATCCGGTCATTTTGGCATCCAGAAGCTAGAAGCCACCATTCGACGTTGGTTCTATTGGGTAAACATGAGGGAGGATATTGAAGAATGGAACTTGAGTTGCTCAAACTGCACAATAAAGAAGCGAGCAATCCTGCACCCAACTGTGACGCATCATCCGCTAGAGTAGGTCTCCATCGACCATGTGAAACTAGAGCGTAGTCAGAGTGGATATCAATATGCAATCACAGTTATTGACCACTACTCCAAGTTTGTGGTCACCCTCCCAGTTAAGGATCTGACAGTATCAGAGAAAATATTCACAAACCAAGGGTCTGCCTTTGAATCCCGCCTGTTTCAGGAGCTGTGCGATCTATATGGCTGCCGTAAATTACACATGACAACGTACCACCCCCAATGTAGCGGAGTGTACGAGCAGATGAACCAGTCACTCATTAACATGCTGAGGTCAATGGGGGTCATTTTCCGAGTTGATCGCTCGCTAGCAGTTTAAGCAGCCGTGCAAACGCATTGCCGCCACCCACTGGGGAGTGTATTTTTGCTTTGCAGAAGCAGAGCGCCTGCAAAATCTTTTTGTGCAAAACAAGACCAGCCCTGTAGTTACTCTTCGTGTGCGTTGATCTAATGATGGAGGGACGGCTTTTGATGTCACACAGCGAACGCCCAGCCACGCCTGCATTTTTTCTGCAACGCCTGCGTTTTTCCGAACACTCCCTGAAAACGGTCAGTTGCCACCCAGAAACGCACACTTCATGTCAATCTTCCTGAGTTTGCTGATTTTTAGCCTAATCGCTGCGCTACGAACAACGGCAGCTAGCGATCAACTCGGAATGACCCCCAATACCTGCAGAGACAAGATGGGATTGGCCCAACCTCCTGGCCAAGATCACATTCCTATATAACAATACGGAGCACAGCACAACCGGATACACCCCGTTCTACCTCCTATTCGGTAGAGAAGAACGATTGTCTGCAGATGTTCGGCTATCTCTTCCGGAAGAGTCACCTAAGGAGATATGCCGCAAACGGATTGGGTGCTGGAGCACCAGAGATGACTTAAGACCGTCTACGCCATCGTCAAACAGCGCACTGAGCAGGGGCAAGGCGTCAACCTGATGATTATAACTGCCATGCAAAGGCCGAATCCCTTACAGTTGGAAAGTTGGTGTGGAAGAAGCAAAAATCATTGCAGCAGTAAACTTGATGGGCATTGGGAGGCTACCCCTACAAAGTCATCGAAATTCCATACCCAGAAAGTGATGTATACAGGATTGCAAGCCTTGAAGACGAAAGGTCGATGGTTGTCCATCGCAACCAGTTGAAGAAATACTTGTCCAGTCCTCATGAAGCGGAGAAGCCACAGCCTACTAAGGCAGAGAGGTCAAGTGCACCTGAACCCTTATGCAATAAAGACTGTATCTGAGATGTTGAATGTGTTCTGACCAGTATGGGGATTACATCACCCTACTGGCATGTCTGAAACTGTGTTCCCTTCTGTATCAGAAATTGATCATGTTACATAGTAACATAGTTTCTGAGGTTGAAAAAAGACAATTTGCCCATCGAGTTCAATCTATGTGTGTTCTCCTACGCTGTATTATCTTTTAGGACTGATTTTGTCTGTTGCTAATGTCGACCGTTGTGTTTGTTCCTTATTCCCCTTTTTTAAGAACTATAGTGCTTGTCTACGCACCATAACCGATGTTGATGTGGTAGATGTAAGTTCTCCTGCGTCAAGTGTACTAGTTCAAGACACAATGGAGTCAGTTGACACTAGGTAAGTAACAGAGACACCAGAAGTGAGGAGATCCGTCCGCACTCCATGGGGTCAGATGCCAGCTCGTTATAGGTACTAAAGTGCCTTCATTTATTGACTGCTTTGTTTGTGCGCCATAAGGCGTGAGGACACACCTCATTTCAGTAGGGTCATTTGTGGCACCCCAGGCCACTTATAAACTTAATGCACTGTATGTGGGAACAGTGCACTTTTAACCTGGTTGCTAGGCAACCCGGGTGGTACAGAGGGAGACAACCTGAAGGGTATTGAAACCCAGAGGGAGCCGTGGGCGCCTGGAGAGTGAGCGCGGGAAGTCTGGGAGTAGCAGATTGGCTGGTGGCCAGGAGGTGACGTCAGACACCGAACAGGGCATGTGTGATGAGAGAGCAGATGCGGTGAATGTGGTGAGAAGGGAGACACACGGGACTTGCGCTGCACTAGGCCCCCCTCCTGTTACCAGACGATGGCCTGTAGAGAGAGCAGTGGGTGGCAACCCCTGCTCCGATACCCAGAGAGGCACCCAGTGGACAGCAGAGGCTGAGTACGGCAATGCAGCTGCATCCGCACTAGCCCAAGAGATGGAGAGAAAAGGCTGCATGTGAGAACGGCAAAAGAGAGTGACTGCTGGAGCAGAGGATCATGGCACATTGTGGGACCGGTGACGTGACTGGCAGGAGATGGCAACGTCAGCAGACACACAAGTACTGGGGTAGCCATAACCTCTTCCAACCAGACTAAATACCACCCAGACTCACTAGACTGTCCCCGGTGATCTAGCGGCTTTGACCCAATGCATGCCCGCATCCACTTCCAGCCAGGTCCACACCAACCAGTGGCGAAGGACTCCTGAGCTGAGAGACACTGGGAAAATGCCCAAGACCTTGTTAACCTCCTTGTACCTTAATTATAGGGAACTGCTCCATTTGTGAGAACAGTGTGTGTGTGACAGGTGAACATCTGTCAGTAGCTCAATTCAGACTCTATGTGGCGGCAGGTAATCTCTGTCTTGTTGCTCATTTCAGGGATCTTTTCATGGAAAAAACTGTTGATACCAATTACTGGGGCAGGAGAATGTTTGTCAGCTACACCAAACTGTTCTAACTGAAGTTAAGCTGTGAAAAGCCAAATATTCAGAAGTAAATCAACACCATCTTGCGGCCACAAATAGAGTTCACAATTATCTGCTTTGAATTGAGACCTCAATTGCACCTTGATTAGCTCAGACCTCCTCGTGGATATTGACTTTACTTACCCCAATTCTGGATAAAGTCGGGCTTGTTGCCCAAGGTGACTTTTGCACGTTGATTAGGAATAAACCATTCTTGTGAAAGCACTACCACTTGTGTGCACAGGTCGGGTTCCTAAACTCACGTCCTTAAGTGACTGAATTAGAGGGTACCCGGTGTTGGGGTGATGCACTGCATATAGGGGGTCATTCCGAGTTGTTCGCTCGCTAGCAGATTTTTGCAGCATTGCACACGCTAGGCCGCCGCCCTCTGGGAGTGTATCTTAGCTTAGCAGAATTGCGAATAGAAATTTCTTAGCAGTTTCTGAGTAGCTCAAGACTTACTCCTACACTGCGATCAGCTCAGCCCCTTTCGTTCCTGGTTTGACGTCACAAACACACCCTGCATTCGGTCAGCCACTCCCCCGTTTCTCCAGACACTCCCGCGTTTTATCCCGGCACGCCTGCATTTTTACGCACACTCCCAGAAAACTGCCAGTTTCCGCCCAGAAACACCCACTTCCTGTCAATCACACTCCGATCACTTCAGCGATAGAAATTCTTCGTTAGGATGTGAGTAAATCTACTAAGTTTTGAGCTAAAATACTTAGCGCATGCGCACTGCATACCATGCGTATGCGCATTTTCGCCTTAATCGCTCCGTTGCGAAAATCGGCAACGAGAGAACAACTCGGAATGACCCCCATAGTCTTGGATTATTGTGTTGTGTTATTTTGTGTGAAATTTATAGTGTGGCTGATAAGCGGTTAACCGACCCTAGGACTACTGTCATGGTAAGTCATGAGCAGCAAGACTTATTGCTGTATTCTGCAGATAGAGTATTATTTAGCGCCACCTCACTTGGTGCATCACCTGACATTGCCTAACAGTATTAATAAAGCGGAAATGGAAAAGTGTTTGTGGTTACAGAAGTAAAATCGATTTTACGTGTCTTATGACATGTCATATAGGAAAGTGTTTTGCTGTGCTAAAGTATTTACCTGATATTTGCAATTGTCATCCTCTGGTCAGCCTACCTAAGGCTAAAGTTTACACAAACCGTTATTGCCGTAAATACATTTAAAGCGGTTAAGAATTTGTCATTGTTTATTCATCAAGAAAACAGAAGCCAATGTGATACTTAACTCTCTGCAAAGAAAAGTGATCGACATCAGTCAAGGTACATCCGGTAAGACCAGTATCTGTGGTGTTCCTTCCAGAGTGTCACAGGTTCTTTTTTTGCAACTGGACCGTACCTACCCCTCCATTTTTGGGTGAATTAAAAACATTGTTACTTACTACACTGTATTACGATAGGCAGACTATTATGCCTGCTTTGGAAAATGGAGTAGTCTCCTTTTATGGGAAATGAGGACCTTACATAGGCTTTCTTGATTCTGATACGCAGTCCAAAATATTGAAGGTATTCAAAACCACCTCCTCGTGTTTGTACAGGAATATAACCTCACAGAGCTCAGGGGGTAATTCAGACCAGGGACGTGCAGTCAGGGGAGGCAGGGGAGGCAGTGCCTCCCCTATCATTAAAGGCATTAAAAGAATACAGAGAAGATACTTATGACATGTTCTGTGTCATAAGTATCTTTTTATAATAATCTAATCTTTTTTTAGCATTAAAAAAAGATTTCGGAGGCACCTTGAACGGTGCCTCTCGGTGTTAATTGTAAATGTCCGGAAGCAGGGGGCGGGCAGGGGGCGTGGCCATGCAGAGGGCTTCAAAAGCCTATTTAAAAAAGCATTGGAAGCGGCACCTATAGAGGTGCCGCAGTGCAGCAGGGACGTGCTTTCAGCCCATGAAAGCACGCCCCTGTCACAGTGATTGGCCAGCAGATGCAGCAGCAGCACTCACTGTCAGTGCTGCTGTTACTGGGAGACAACCCGCCCAGCTGGAAGGCGCCGGTACAAGCACCACAAACGGCAGTGAAGTCACGGCTGTCCCGCACCTCGGAGGAAGAAAGGACAGACCACGGTGCGCATCAAGGAGAGGTGAGCTTCGCAGGATGCACTGCGCTCCCCGGGGCTGCCAATAGCTGTAGCCTGCCAGCTTGTGCAGTGTGTGCACAGAGCAGTGGACATGAGGGGAGACATAGTGGGGAAAATCAGGGCTGGATAGGAAAAACGGACAGTGCCACTGAACCACTAAATGAGTCTGATTGCACTGTTGTTGGAACATGCTGCAGTCAGTCTTTATAAAGTAAAATATCATGCAGGTTGCAATACTTTTTTTTTTTTGTACTTAAAAGACTGACAGGCTGCCTACAGAGGTGCACTGGCTGATAGGGGGACATGGAAATCTATCTGGGGGAGGGGGGGTAATGTGTTGTAGGGGGAGGAAGGTTATTTAGTGCCAGAGGCGTATTTATTTGTTTGCCAGCATAGAACTCTCCCAGGGTGCAGGCTAGGGGGGGGGGGGGGGGCACTGACTGGCGCTGCTACCCACTGCCATAGTTCAGATCCAGCAAGAATTAATCTGCAGCAGCAGTGATATGTCTGAGACCCCCTGGACGGGATGCCAGCGGTCAGAATACCGACAGTGGCATCCCGGCCTTTAGAATCCCAACAGCACCACAGAAAGTAACCTAACTCTTCCTTCACACTACCTGTTGGTACCTTACCCTAACCCTCCCCAGTGGTACCTAACCCTCCCTTCCACACTGCCTAAACCTAACCTTCCCCGCTTGGTGCCTAACCATAACCCTCCCTCCCCGGTTCCTAACCCTACCTTCCCCACTGCCTAAACCTAACCCTCCCCACTTAGTGCCTAAACCTAACCTCCACCTGTAAGTGCCTAACCCCCCCTCCCCAGTACCTAACCATCCCCTTCCTGTCCCTGCACCCTAACCCCCCTTCTAATGCCTAAACCTAACCTCCCCCCCCCCCCCTCCCGTGGCAGAGCACAACTAAAAGTACGTTCGGGATTCCAGGTGTCGGTATTTTGACACCGGGCTCTTGATTCCTGCCGGTATTTAGACACCAGGATTACGCAGTCGTTCAGGGTTCCGGCTTCAGTATTTTGACCGCCGGAATGCCGTCCGGCGGCATTTTACCTGCATCTCGTTAAGCAGTTTGGACTGTAAATGTAATTTTGGTATTAATATGTGAATTGAGGATTAGTGGGGTTATTGTAGTGTATTGTAGTGGGGCTATATATGTAATGTGGGGACTTGTGGGAACTATTAATTAAATATGGATGGTAATTATATAATGCATTAGCTGGTTGGGGCTATTTGTGTAATATGGATCAGTTTAAAAGAGGACTGCTTCCTTCCAATGCTAGTGGGAGCTATTAAATGTATTTGGGACTCTTAAAAAATGTGAGGGCAAATAATTTAATGTGGGATTGATGGTGACTATTAACATATTGTAGTTGTAATAATATGATGCAAAATCTATGTATTAAATGTATATGCTAATAAATTAGTGATGGGGCTAGTTGAGGGGGAGGGTGTTTATTTATTAAATGTGATCATCGTCACATATAACAAATCAGTCTAAGAGAGATGCCATAGTGGGAGGGCAAGACTGCCGCAGATTGCTTCTGACCCAGTAGTTCTGTTCCCCAATGGTAATGCATGCAGCTGAGATAACCTCAGAGCTGCAGTATCAGATGAAATACTCTTCGCCTGCTCCTGTAATGGTGGTGAAGGTATGAGTGGAGTTGGAGGAGGTGTTAGGACAAATGGAGGTAAAGGTGGAGTGGAGTTGGATGAGGTATTAGGACTAATGGTGATGACGGTGTGAGTGGAGTTGGGGGAAGTTTATATGGAAAACAAGTTATAAATACATAGTGTAAATTCCAAAGATGGGGGGACGCTAGTCCCTTAGCTTGCCAGGGACGCTCGTACCCCTAGATACACCCCTGTTTAGTGCTAACGGGAGATGAAGGTCTGTCTCGGGGGGAAAAATCTGTACAAGGGAGGGATAATCTGAGAGGGAGGTACGTTATTTAGCGGCAAAAGGGAGATTATGATCTATTTTGAGGGGGGTTTAATCTGTGCTAGGGGGAGATGATCTGTTTGAGGGAGCCATTTTTGAAATCCAATATGGCCGCCGGCTCGCGTGTCATCGCCCCGGCCAGTGCCTCACCAGCAACTGACCTCACCGCACGCCACTGATTCAGACCTGATCGCTCACTAGCATTTTTTGCAGCGCTGCGATCAGGTGAGAACCGCACATGCATATGCACCGCAATGCGCAGGATCGTTGCTGTGCAATGGGTTTTACGAAGAATCTAATCGCACATTAAGTCCTGGGCTATTCAGAAACTGCACAAGATTTTTTTGTACCGCTTGGCTGAACATGCGATTGCACACTTGCACAGCTAAAAAGCTAAAATACACTCCCATATGGGTGGCGACTATGCGAACGCAGGACTGTAAAAAACAGCTAGCGAGCAATCAGGTCTGAATTACCCCCTTAGCGTCCTCCGCTTAGACATTCCTATGACTTTCTTGTTCTTAACGTGGCTTAGTGTTTAGGGCGACCCTGTACAGGATATTACGTCCTTTGCTACTCAAACTGATCACATAACATTGCAGTTTTGATCGATTGTGCCCCTATTTTTCTTTCCCTCTCCCCCCCCCCCCCCCCCCCCCATACTCCTCTTTCATTCTACTGTTTTTGTTATATTTTATGTAGGTTTCCCATTACAGTCAATTTATGCTTCCCATTCTAGTTGGATCTGACCGGATCTCCTTTTTCGTATTACTTATGTCCTCATGTGTTGTTATGTTCTTAGTAGGATCACTGATCTGTGGCTCTATTTTATTGTCTGTATTACGCTTTCACTTGATCCTATTGTCTATATATCAAGTGCATTCTTTTTTTGTACTGTTCTGTCTTGATTCAGTTACACTGTACCCTATTTGATGTGATGCTGTAAACTGTTTTGTATTTTTGAAATTAATAAATAGATTTAAAAAAAAAGAGTATCTACCATAGCAATACAATGGACACTGCCAAATAAACATATTTCTAAACTTTAAGCTCTTCTGTTTAGGTCACTTCTCAACCCTCCCTAACACAACCCACCAGCCACTTTCAATGCTTCCTACTTCAAGGAGAAGATTGATAATATCCAAACCCAGGGGCGGAACTCTGGGGCGGAACTCATTGTCTCCAGCTGCCTGACCCTGAAGATCGTTCGCTGCGAGGAGCTTTCGTGTCAGTGACACGGAAGCTGCCTCCTAGTATATTCAGAGAGCTGGCTGTGGCTACAGCTAGGGGGAGCTCCAGAACGCAGCTCCTGCCAGGCCCTTCCAGATGAGCTGGCCGAGTGAAGCTCTCTGTTCTTCCGTTGGGCTGATAGCAGCAGGTAGGCACTGGCAGCACTTGCCTCAAGCTGCACTGTGGGGGTGTGTGTAGTTGGAAAGGGGAGGGGTGCTGGGGGGTCTTTAATAAATGTTGGCAGCACTGTGTTTTATGTGTGCATGTTTAAGTGAGGTGTGTGTGTGTGTGTGTGTGTGTGTGTGTGTGTGTGTGTGTGTGTGTGTGTGTGTGTGTGTAGGTGAAGGAAGCATGTGTTTATTTTTGTTTGTGTGTGTTTTTAAGTGAAAGAGGCTTGTGTGCATGTAAGGGAGATGTGTGTGTGTGTGTGTGTGTGTGTGTGTGTGTGTATGTGTGAGAGAGGCATATGTGTGTTTAAGTGAAAGAGGCGTGTGTGTGTGTGTGTGTGTGTGTGTGTGTAACTGTGTAAGAGGCATGTTTAAGTGAAGGAAGCGTGTGTGTGTGTGTGTGTGTGTTTGTGAGTTTAAATGAAGGAGGCGTGTGTGTGAGTTTAAGTGAAGGAAGCTTGTGTAAGTGAGAAGCGTGTGAGAGGTGTGTGTGTAAATGAGAGGCGTGTGTGTAAGTGAGGAGTGTGTGTGTGTTTAAGCGAAGGAGGTGTGTGTGTTTAAGCTAAGGAGGCGTGTGTAAGTAAGAGGCGTGTGTAAGTAAGAGGCGTGAGTGTAAGTGAGAGGCGTGTGTGTGTTTAAGTGAAAGTGGCGTTTGTGTGTGTGTGTTTAAGTGAAAGTGGCGTTTGTGTGTGTGTTTAAGTGAAAGAGGCATTTGTGTGTTATGTATATATATACTGTACATCGGCACACCACTGAGCCAAACCATCTACATTGTGACACGCTGGTGGGTGAGGGAGTACTGTAGGTGTGCTATAAAGGTATACTGGTGTCTATTTTATTGTGATGACTGACTTGGAGTGCCGTCCACTTTGTATGTGTATCTATATTACTATTGGGAAAGGCACCTGAGCACGCTACTACTGTCCAACATGAGTGCCGTATAGCTACATACTGTATGAAGGATGTGTGTGTATACAGTATGTAGGGGGGGCACCAACATTTATCATGCCTCCGGGCGACTGGGGCGAACTTACGCCACTGTCCAAACCTTTACGCTTTCCCTGAAAACTCACCTCTTCAGGCAAGCTTATGAAATTCCAGAACATTCCAAATAACTTTCATAAACTTTCCTGTCCAATTGCATACCAACTGTTCAGTCCACACATATCTTCACATGTTTTCTCATTCTTCAATTTCCCATTCTCCTGACCGCAGGCCAGCATTTCTGTGTGATCATATAAGTCCACCAAGAACCTTTGCAATCTTATGCAATGAATAACACCTACCCTTGTGTATCAATGCCTATTTCCTCATACTGTAGATTGCAAGCTTGCCAGCAGGGCTTTCCTGCCTCTATGGCTATCTGTTATTTTCCAGTTATGTTTCATCACTGTTGTTTCCAATTGTAAAGTGCAACCAAATTTGCTATGCTATATAGGAAACTGTTAATAAATAGATAAATAATTTAATCTGTAGAAGTCCACAAGAGAATCTAGTGGTTTTGTTCTTTTGGTGTACTAACCTTACACCTCCTGCCCCAGGACTTTTGGATGGGACAATTACTCATAATGTTATAAGGGCACGATTGTGCCCTTATTTTAAGGCTGAAATGAATAAACAGAATTTTCCCATTGGGATTTCTGAGAAGGGTCATGCTGTTTGAACTAGAAGAGATACACATACACATCAAGGTTACATACCTCACAACTTTTGCTGTTGCAGGCCTGGGATTTGCCACGCCAGAGGTGCGACCATGGGTGAAAAGGGGGCGTGACCTTGGGATGAGTGGGCATGGCCTGGGGTAAAGGGCATGGCCTAGCTCTGTGACCCCTGTTTTCAGCATTTTGGGGGCATGCCCAGTGCTCCCTGAGCAGTGAGGAGTTTGAAGAGGATTCTGTAGGGGAATGGAAGCCAGTGCAGATTTTGTCGAAGGGGAGTGGCAGATGTGGAGAACATTGCAGTAGTCGAGCCATGAGATGACCAGTGAGTGGATGATAAGTTTACTTGCACTCTGGGAGAGAAATGGCCTGATGCGAGCAATGTTGCATAGCTGGAACCGACAGGATTGCGCTAGAGCTTGGATGTGGGGTGCAAAGGAGAGGGAGGAGTCAAGAGTGATGCCTAAGCAGTGGAGTTGGGGAATGGGGGAGATGATGGTGTTGTCAACAGTGATAGAGATATTGGCAGGGGGTGTTACATTGGCTGGGGGAAAGATAATGAGTTCAGTTTTGCCCATGTTGAGCTTCAGAGAGCACTCAGCCATCCAGGAGGAGATGGCAGAGAGGCATCTGGAAACCTGAGAGATGACAGAGGAGGAAAGATCAGGAGAGGAGAGGTAGAGTTGTGTGTCATCAGCATAGAGGTGGTATTAAAGGCCAAAGTTGTTAATGAGCGCACCAAGGGAAGAGGTGTACAGGGAGAACAGAAGGGGGCAGAGGACAGAACCCTGAGGGACACCAACAGGAAGGATGGAAGGTTGTGAGGTGGTGCCGGAGGCAGACACAGAAAAGGAGTGGTTAGTGAGGTAAGTGGTAAACCAGTAAAGGACAGTGCAAGAGAGGTTATTGTTTTGGAGTATGCGGAGGAGGAGAGGATGATACACAGTGTCAATGGCAGCAGAGAGGTCCAGAAAGATAAGCAGAGAGAAGTGGCCCCTGGATTTGTTCGAAAGCAGGTCATTGGTGACTTTCACCATGGCAGTATCAGTAGAGTGGAGTAGGCGAAAGCCAGATTGCAGTGGATCAAGGATGGAGAGAGGTAACTTGTGAGACAGCTGTAGACCAGTTCAAGTAGTGTGGAGGCGAATGGGAGAAGAGAGATGGGGCGGTAGCTAGTGGGTGATGAAGGGTCGAGGTTGGTTTTTTTGAGAATAGGTGAGACCAGAGCATATTTGAATGGTGAGGGAAAGATACCAGTAGAGAGTGATAGGTTGAAGAGGTGAGCAAGGTGGGAGCAGGCTGTGGGAGAGAGGGAGCAGAGAAGATGGGAGGGGTTCCAGGGGGTAGGTTGAGGGGGGAAAAGATGAGGGAGTGGACTTCCTTGTCTGTAGTGGGATGGAAGGAGGACAAGGTGTGATAGATGGAGGGGAAGGATGATGTGGGCAGGGGGTCAGCAGAGATGTGAAGGGAGGAGATATCGATTTCCTCAATTTTGGAGATGAAGAAGGAGGCAAAGTCAGTGGCAGTGAGGGGAGGAAGAGGGGGCAAAGGAGAGTTTTGAGAGTTACATAGAGACGGCGTGGACTGGAGGACTGAGAAGAGATAAGTACTTAGAAAAAGGATTGCTTGGTGAGGGAAAGAGCAGAGCTGTTGGAGGAGAAAATAATCTTGAAATGGAGGAAGTCCACCAGAGAGTTGAGATTTCCTCCAGAAGTGTTCAGCGGAGCGTGAACATTTTTGTAAGAATCGTGTTACTTTGGTGTTCCAGGGTTGGGGTTTAGAGAGGCAGAGGGGGACAGAGGAGTGGGGGGCCACAGAGTTGAGAGCAGAGGTTAGGGAAGAGTTATTTTAAGATGCTGCCTGGTTGGGACAGGTCTTAGTGGAAAGAGGAGAGAGGAAAGTCTTGAGGGAGGACAGGATAGCGGGTTCGAGAGCCCCGAGATTGTGTCTGGTGATGGTGGGTCTGGGCATGGAGAGGAGAGGGGAAGATAAGAGGGTGAAAGAAAGCAGATGGTGGTCAGAGAGAGGGAAGGAAGAGTTAGTGAAATCAGAGATATCAGATCGGTGGGTGAAGACAAGTCAAGGGAGTGGCCGAGATTGTGAGTAGGGGTGGAGGTCCATTGAGAAGGTCCAAAGGAGGAGGAAAGGGCAAGAAGATTAGTGGAAGCTGCATTAGTGATGTCAACAGGGATGTTAAAGTCACCGAGGGATGATAGAGGGGAGGTCGGAGGAGAGAAAGTGGGGAAGCCAAGCAGTAAAGTTGTCACGGAAAGGTGAATAGCGGCCAGGGGGGTGGTAGATCACTGCCACAAGGAGCTGACTGGGGTAGAAGAGGTGGATAGTGTGGACCTCAAAGGTAGAGAAGGTGAGGGATGGCTCAGGTGGGATGACATGAAAGGTGCAGTTTGGGGAGAGAAGGATGCCCACTCCTCCAGCCTGGCAGTCATCAGGTCTGACCGAGTGGGTGAATGAGAGGCCTCCATAGAAGAGGGCAGCAGGGAAGGTGGTGTCAGAGGAGGAGAGCCAGGTTTCAGTGATGGCGAGAAGGTTAAAAGAGTGGGAGATGAAGAGGTCGTGGATAGTTGGCAGCTTGTTGCAAATTGATCTAGCATTCCAGAGTGCATAGGAGAAAGGAAGGGACAGGGGAGATGGGGATCAGGTTCTGAATGCGTGTTGGTGGTCTGGAAATTGGTAGGGGGGTGTGACCTAGCAGTGAGGATTAGTATGAGACAGGATCGAGGAGCCATAATTCCAGTAAAGTAGTGTTGTTTAGAGGAGTATTATAGAATGAAGGTGTGGCACTTCAATTCTATTTATAGTCAATTTATAGAATATTATATTCACACTAGTGCCTTCTGTATAAATCAGGCCCGTAAATAGGTGAGTGCCAATGGTGCCTTGCCCAAAGCACAAATGCACTGAGGGTGCACCTTCTGGCAGCACACCCGCACGGCTATTATCTATGGTATACTCACTCACTCCCGCCGCTGCCTCCTGTCTCCCACCAGCCGCTGCTATGGCAAGGGAGAGCTGCTGCTGCTGCCAGCTTCTGGAACTGCCAGGATCAGATGATACACCCCCCTCTGCAGTGTCTCCGGACTCAGGAGATACGTGATGACATCTCTCCCAGCTGACTTCCACACTGCCCTGTACCCTGCACCATGGAGAGCAGCTTTAGTTGGGGGAGGAGTCATTCCATGTCATCCAGCTCAGCCTCACAGTCTCACACTGCAGCAGCAGCCCAGCACAGGCACAGGCACAGGGTGTGGTGAAAAACTGCAAAAAGGTGCTCAGGTGACCTTTTCCTCACTTGAGGGTGGTGAGTGGTATGTAAAATAAGATTTTTTTTATTGTATATAAGTATAATTTAGTAAGTCCAGTGATTGGTGGGGCAGTCTCTCTCTCCCTGATTCTGCCTACCTGATATGTAAAAAGGTGGACTCTTGCCATAATGTGTAAAAGGGGACTCTGCCTGCCGTAATGTGTAAAAATGGGGACTCTGTTGCCATAATGTGTAAAAAGGGGGACTCTGCTGTCTAATATGTAAAAAGGGGGACTTTGCTTTCATAATGTGTAAAAAGGGGACTCTGCCTGCCTAATGTGTAAAAAGGGTTACTCTGCTGCCATAATGTGTAAAAAGAGTGACTCTGCCTGACTAATGTGTAAAAAGGGGGACTCTGCCTGACTAATGTGTAAAAAGGGGGACTCTGCTGCTGTAATGTGTACAAAGGGGAACTTTGCCTGCTGTAATGTGTAAAACGGTGACTCTGCCTGCCATACTGTGTAAAAGGGGACTCTTCCTTGCGTAATGTGTAAAAGGGGACTCTACCTGCCACACTGTGTATAAGGGGACTCTATGTGCCATAGTGTGTAAAAGGGGACTCTATTTGGCATAATGTGTGATAGGGCTCTACCTAGAGTAATGTGTAAAATGGGGCTCTACCTGGGGTAATGTGTGACGGGCTCTACCTGGCATAATGGGGGTCATTCTGAACCGATCGCAGCGTGCTTTCATTCGCACAGCTGCGACCGGGTCACTACTGTGCACGCACGGGGGCCATAATGCGCACGTGCGCCATCGCCGGACAACGACGCTGACAGCGGAAAAAGCAATCGCAGCGGCGATTGCAAGAAGATTGACTGCAGGAAGGCATTCTGGGGCGTCAACTGACCGTTGGAGACCGTTTTCGGGGAGTGGTAAGAAAAACGCAGGCATGTCCAGGCGAATGGAGGGCGGATGTCTGACGTCAAAGCCGAGCCCATCATCGCTGGATCTGTCGCACAGGGTAAGTATGTCCAGGGCTGGTCTTTTTTTGCAGGAAACATTTTTAGCATAGCAGGGCTGCACAAGCGATCGCAGCCCTGCTATGCTAAAATACACTCCCCCATAGGCGGAGATTAGTTGATCGCACCAGCAGCAAAAAGTTGCTTGGTGTTGTCAACTCTGAATGAGGGCCAATGTGTGACGGGGCTCTACCTGACGTAAAGTGTAAAAGAGGCTCTACCTGGTGTAATGTGTGTAAGTGGCGCTACTGTGCAGCATAATTTGAGTAATGGAGACTACTGTACAGCGTAATATTATTATTATTCTTATTACAATTTATTTAAAAGGCACCACAAGTGTTTCTCAGCGCCGTACATACAACACACCTTAGAACAATAAAGGGTATACAGAATTTAACATCACAGAAACTAAAACAGAGCACAGGTAACAATTAGCACCACAGTTCTCAGTACACAATACAGCTGAGGTGTAAGGAAGCAAAGAAGTGATCGGCATGCTACTGAGGGCAAGCAGCCATTGGAAGAGATGAACAGTCACGAGCATGAGGAAATGCAGGTATAGACAGTCACTGAGTAGGAGAGAGCTGTAATTGAAGTGCAAGAGAAGAGGGCTGTGAGACCAGGAGGAAAGAGGGCCCTGCTCCAAGGAGTTTACAATCTAGGGGGAGACAGACAGATGACATGAGGTACAAGTGAAAAGTGGCCTGGTGTCAGGAAGTAAGTGAGGCAGAGATGGCCAAGGCATGAGGATGGGAGAGCGGCCTCAAGACTGGGTTATGCGGAAGGGTAGGCTTTGATGAGCAGGTGAGTTTTCAGTGCCCATTTGAAGCTTTGCAAGGTCGGGGAGAGTCTAATAGAGCAAGGGAGCTTGTTCCAGTGAAGAGGTGCAGCGCTGGCAAAATCTTGGATTTGCGCATGGGCTGTAGTGACCAGTGTAGATGAGAGGCGACCAGAGTGGGCGGGTAGGAGTATGTAAGGAGATGAGTTTGGAGATGTATGGTGCAATGGAATTAGAGGGGGCCTTGTGTGTGAGGGTGAGGAGTTTGAAGAGGATTCTGTGGGAAAATGGGAGCCAGTGTAGGTTTTATCAAAGGGGAGTGGCAGATGGGGAGTGGCAGGAGAGAAAGATAAGTCTAGCTGCGGAGTTGAGAACAGATTGGAGTGGAGCGAGATGGGAGAGTGAGAGGCCTGTGAGGAGAATGTTGCAATAGTCGAGACGTAAGATGACTAATGTGAATAATATGAATTGGTATTATTTTGTGGCCATGCCCCTTCCCCCTATTGACCCTGTTTTATACATGGGGGCGCCAATCCTGTTTCTTGCACACAGTGCTAAAATGTCTAGTTACAGCACTTGTATAAATGGCAGTCATTCATTTAACACGTCCTCTGTACTATCTATTAGGAAATGTATGGTTAATGAAGTCCCTTAGGATGAATGCCAGTTCTGCCTAATAGCCTACTATATCTAATAGATGCAAGGCTAACTCGTAGGCAAATAGGTAGATTAATGCGTGGATCTCACTGCGGGCGCCCTCAGTAAGGTAGGGTCTAAATCACTTCCCCCTTTTTCTCAGATTTGAGGGCGGACTTCGGGAATGGAGTACTCCCCCAGCTCTGCACTGTTGACCTCTGATGCTCACTTCTCCACACCTCTTTTATTGCCTGGGGATTGAACACTTTGGTGGGCTGGTAATAATACTTAGGTCCCCTCTATAACGCAGCACTGGTGCCCCTGCCAGTAGCCCCTACAGTCTGCCACCTTCTGCCAGTCTGCACCATCCGATACTTTTCAGCAGGAATGCCATCAACATGGTGTGCACAGTTTCAAATACCCCTGTACAGCACTGGCCTCCGCTAACACCTGCAGTAGCAGTGGGGACTTAAGCCACCAAACAATCGAATTTGTTGTAATTGATGACTTAATTGTGTGGTTGCACTCAATTAAGTAGTTTAGCAGCACGGTCCTCCCTCATGTGGTTTTCCTTCTTTTATGGGCCCTACACACTGGTTGGGAAGGGAGGGGGGTGACTGGGGGAGTGAAGTTTCTTCACCCCCTGACATCAACCCGGCCCCTTAGCCCTGCATGCTAATATGGAAGATATTGTCCATATTGGCTTGCAGGTATAAATGAGCCGGCACCAATGATGAACGAGCGCGGGGCCACGCATAGTTCATCATTGGTGCTTACACACTGAAAGATATGAACAATTTCTTGTTTCTTACTGAACGAGATTGTTCATATCGGCCAAACTCATTGGCCGGTGTGTAGGGCCTATTACTGAAACCATCTTATATTCAATACTCCCTTCAATGGCACCAAATCCCTTGGTTTTCTGCTAGCGTAATACTCATTTCAATGTTATATGATGATGCAACTATGTTTATATACCCTGTACTTATATTGTTTTGAACTGTAAGTCACTGTTTTCTTGTTTTGCTTATTTCTTTATGTACTCTATAACTGGGCACTCCAGATACCTTGTGGTGCTATATAAATATAGAATAATAATAAAGTAGTTAGAGTGGGATAAGTAGGTAGTCAGTGGGTTAGATCAATGGGTTAGATCAGTGGGTTAGAAAATAGAGAGAAATACACAATGCCGGCTGATGCTGCGCCTCTTCCGGGTCCCGCTCTGCGCCTAGCAAAGCAACGCTGCTGTGGGTGTGCCTGGGAGCCACTGGGTGCTTGGCATCAGGGATGCTGGAGGCAGATGGTATTCCCCGTTGATGGGCAATCAGTGAGTGCTGCGCGTGGATGTGCAGCAGGGCAGCTGCATGGTGTTTATTCATCAAGACCCCTCAGTTTTGATTGGTACAGTCACAAGTTATATTCCTTTCCTGTGCACTCCTCAAACACTGGTTATAGTTCATCCTTCTGGTGTGAAATTGCCGGTCCTGTGTACTTCTGAATCTCTGAACAATCCAGCCCTGTCTAGAACTTTGTCTGTCTCAGCATCAGGTTCAGTGTGGGTTTCCCACGAAGTATACTTATCTTTTTTTGATCATTACTCTTTGTCTTTCTAATTGTACCCCGTGGTTATTTGTTGGTATCTCACTAACAACTGTACCATATAGTAACATATAATCTTTCTCATTAACCACTGCATTCTTTCCTACTACAGTCTTTCTTCATTGCACCTCTTTAATCATAACCATTGTTGTTGCACCCTTAGTCTGTCCCCAGACCGTTTGCTAGTCTTTTAGTTCTTTTCTGTCTGTCCTTGTCTTTTCTACTGACAGGTTGCTCTGGCCATCTCGAAGGTAAGCTCTTAATGTCGCCAGTGGCGTAAGTCTGTCACAAGGGGCTCGTGAAAAGGATCCACCGAATATTTGTTCACTGGGGAAGTGGATGCCACAGTAGAGAGGAACTGAGGTGGTCGGATGTAGTTCCCTCTCATATATGTTGGAGCTCTAAGTCTAGAGAACGTGACTGAAGGACACCAGTGAATGAAGGCTTGATGACAGAAGAAAAATTGTTTGATGACAGGCTTGATGACAGAAGAAAAATTGCTAGGTTGTCGTAGCTGAAGAACTCTGAAGAATGCCGCTGAAGGATGAATGCTGAACAATCATGACTGAAGAACACTTGGGAATGCTATTGAGAAATTAATGAATACTTAATAGACGAGACTGAAGAACACTGAAGGATACTGCCGGGTATGGATGCTGAATAGTGGTGACTGAAGAACACTGAAGATTGCTATAGAAGAATGACTGCGGAGTAGACTGAAGAACACAGAAGAATGCTGTAGAAGAATGAATGCTGGATAGTTGTGACTGAAGAACTCTGAAGATTGCTGTAGAAGAATGAATGCTGAGTAGATGTGACTGAAGAACACTGACGAATAATGATGGAGAAAGAATGCTGAACTAAACGTGGCTGAAGAACACCGACGTTTGTATGCTGGACCAACATAGCTGAAGAACACTGAAAAGCTTCTTTGAGGTCCTTCCAACTCGTCATCATCAGTCTACCTAGATCTCCACATGAGTCGGCCCAGGTATTCTCCTTGAACCATGATACTGCCCCTTTTCACGTGGCTCACGTGTCTAATGGGAAATTCACCAGTGAGTGGTTGTCTCTGTAAGTAGTTCTCCCAGTCCTTCCTGGTACATAACCTTGGGTCTTTCACTGCAGTCTTCATATATTTCAACATGGAAAACTCCAAGGCTCATTTATTAAGTACTTGGAATCCACTGGAAACGTACTTGATGTATAATCTGTATGTTCACACCCTTCCCCTTTTGTCAAATTACTTTTTTTTATTTTCAGTCTTAGTTGGTAATTCAGACCTAATCGCTTGGCTGCGTTTTCTCCTGCCCTGAGATCAGATAGTTGCCGCCTACAGGGGGAGGGGATAATGCTGTACAAGTGTGCGTTCGCTTCATTAGCAGAGCTGCACAAACATCAGATCCCGCCTGCGTTTTTCTGGACACTCCTGTAAAACGGTCAGTTGCCACCCACAAATGACTACTTCCTGTCAATCACCTTGCGATTGCCCGTGTGATCGTTTTTTTTCGCACCATCCCCTCGCTAGGCGCCGATGCCCGGTACTACGGTCCGTTGCGCCTGCGCATTGCGGTGCATACGCATGCGCTGTTCAGATCTGATCGCCCACTGTGCGAAAACGCACAGCAGCGATCAGGTCTGAATTACCCCCTTATTTGTGCCCAAATTGCATGTACCTGCCTGTGTGCAGTTTTGAGAAGCCGTTCACAGGTCAATGTGATCTGTGCAGTGCTTCTCTGTGTTTAAAAGTAATGAAAGTGGTAAAAAAGTGGAAAAAAATGTGTGGATCCTTCCCCAAGCATAGCCAGCCGGGGGCTCTTTGAGCCAGCCCTGGTTCCAAAAAATACAGGAAAATACAGGAAACAAAATGGGTCCCCCATATTTAGTGAACTCACACTTGGCTCCTGGGTCTTTCCATGCTTCTAAAAATATGGCCAAACAATGACCTAGGGGTTCCCCATAATTTTAAAACCAGCATCAGGCTCTACTAGCAGAGGGCATAATGTCACAGCCATTGGACACACTTAATGGTGTCATCATGGCCAAAGCATTATTTCCCCCATACTAGTCAGCCCAGGTCAGGGATTCCTGGTGAAGTAGGGACCCCCCCCCCCCCCCCCAATAAATGGAACCTCTCTCAGGTTACCTTAGGCCAGGGCTGAAACCTGAGGCTATCCCACGGACTCCTGCATGTTGGGTGTAGGGTTCATAGTTTTGATTTTGTTTGTTGAAGAATAATATTGCCTTTTTCAGGGGGACAAAAAGGTCCCAGCAAGCTTGCGGGTATTGGAGAACCACAATAACCAGCATGTGGGGCATTAAAGTTCCGCTAGTACCTCTAGTCCCGCTGTAAAAGAAATATTAAAAAATAAACATTGTACTCACATAACATAGAAAGTACAACTTCAATACATACACTCACACTACATAATCTCACCTTGTTCACACTGCCGGTCAGTCCCCTTGTCCAGTAGGCATCCCAGGGTAAGTAAAATGAAAAACACAGAACCCAATCCACATACATAGCAGCACTCTATGGGCCTAATTCAGCAAGGATCGCAAAGCAGCAAAAATCGCAGAAAATGCAGAAAATTGAAAAATCTGCACCATATACCACAATAACTGAGAAAAAAAATGCAACTTCTGAAAAGAAGCAAAAACTGCATATGCACTACGAAAAGTAGGCGTGTAGGGGGTGTACTAAAGGGCTGGACTCGCAAAAACTACAAGCAGGGGCGTGTTGTGGGCGTATGCTGATGATTGGTAGGTGGTGCATATGCAATTATTGCAACTGAATGCACATTTATGGTGTGCAGTTTCTGAGTGACTACAGGTCTACCTTAAAATCTGCACAAGCTGACCTCAGTTGTAGAATGTTCAATGTATACTGCAATCATTGCTTCATTACACCCAGCTGAAGAAGCTCACACCTCAGACCACAAATCACTTCATTCAGCTGTATTGAAACTTCTAAACATGTAAGGGAGCTTTAAACTCTGTAACACATGTTTCTTTATAAAATATATGTTAGTAACCTAATTGTTTTTACACTTACTAACAATCGAGGTTTGACAACCACACTGCATACCTCCCAACATGACCCATTCCAGGAGGGACACAGGGGCGGAACTCTGGGAGGCAGTGGAGTCAGCTGCCGCCGGGCTCCTGACCTCAAGGGGGCAGATCTCCTCCATTGTCTCCAGCTGCCTGACCCTGAAGATCGTTCGCTGCGAGGAGCTTTCGTGTCAGTGACACGGAAGCTGCCTCCTAGTATATACAGAGAGCTGGCTGTGGCTAAAGCTAGGGGAGCTCCAGAACGCAGCTCCTGCCAGGCCCTTCCAGATGAGCTGGCCGAGTGAAGCTCTCTGTTCTTCCGTTGGGCTGATAGCAGCAGGTAGGCACTGGCAGCACTTGCCTCAAGCTGCACTGTGTGTGTGTGTGTGGGGGGGTGTAGTTGTAAAGGGGAGTGGTGCTGGGGGGTCTTTAATGAATGTTGGCAGCACTGTGTTTTATGTGTGCATGTTTAAGTGAGGTGTGTGTGTGTGTGTGTAAGTGAAGGAAGCATGTGTTTGTTTTTGTTTGTGTGTGTGTTTTTAAGTGAAAGAGGCGTGTGTGCATGTAAGGGAGACGTGTGTTTGTGTGTGTGTATGTGTGAGAGAGGCATATGTGTGTTTAAGTGAAAGAGGCATGTGTGTGTGTGTGTGTGTGTGTGTGTGTGTGTGTGTGTGTGTGTGTGTGTGTGTGTGTGTGTGTAAGTGAAAGAGGCATGTTTAAGTGAAGGAAGCGTGTGTGTGTGAGTTTAAATGAAGGAGACGTGTGTGTGAGTTTAAGTGAAGGAAGCATGTGTAAGTGAGGAGCGTGTGTGAGAGGTGTGTGTGTAAATGAGAGGCGTGTGTGTAAGTGAGGATTGTGTGTGTGTTTAAGCGAAGGAGGTGTGTGTGTTTAAGCTAAGGAGGCGTGTGTAAGTAAAAGGCGTGAGTGTAAGTGAGAGGCGTGTGTGTGTTTAAGTGAAAGTGGCGTTTGTGTGTGTGTGTTTAAGTGAAAGTGGCGTTTGTGTGTGTTTAAGTGAAAGAGGCATTTGTGTGTTTTGTATATATATACTGTACATCGGCACACCACTGCGCCAAAGCATCTACATTGTGACACGCTGGTGGGTGAGGGAGTACTGTAGGTGTGCTATAAAGGTATGCTGGTGTCTATTTTATTGTGATGACTGACTTGGAGTGCCATCCACTTTGTATGTGTATCTATATTACTATTGGGAAAGGCACCAGAGCACGCTACTACTGTCCAACATGAGTGCCGTATAGCTACATACTGTATGAAGGGTGTGTGTGTATACAGTATGTAGGGGGGGCACCAACATTTATCATGCCTCCAGGCGACTGGGGCGAACTTACGCCACTGGAGGGACAGAATGCTCTGCTCCTGGACTTTTCTCTTACTGTATGATTGCCAGCACCTGTGTCGAACTAGTTGTTTGATAAGACAGGTGTTTCAGTACAGGTGATAGCAATAATTAATCAAGAGGGAAGTACAGGAGCAGAGCATTCTGTCCCTCCTGGAGAGGATCATGTTGGGAGGTATGACACTGTTTTTTAAAAGCAAACATTAATGAACATTTCCAAGCATTTTGTTTTGTAGGATCTGCTTAATGTCTTTTAGCTTCCTAACAGTTTTTAAATGCTTTTTAAGCAACCAACACTTTTATTGTTTACAAAACATACCCACATACATTTGGTTATTTTAATTTTTTTTTTTATATCGCTACACACACAAACATATGTTCAAGAACAGCAACACCATTTTTTTGGCCAGGAAAGTAGGTAGTGCAATATTTGAGGTTAAAACACAGTTGTTTGCAAAAATTGCAACATCAGAAACATGTAAGCAAAAAATGCGTAAAATTGTAAATTTATACACAAATAATGCATATTTTTTAAGGTCTACGCAATATTTGCACATTTCACAGCCCACCTTGTTTTTGTAACATTAAATTAGTGTTGCAGTTTTTCTGTTTGGGCGTGCTTTCGCAATTTGAATGGTCGCAATTTTTGCAAATTTGTAATTTTTACAATCCTTACTGAATTGGCCCCTATGTACATACTGTAATATACATACAGGACTGCTCCAGAAAGTGACAGGATCCTAAATTACCCAGCGTGGGGCAGGGGCAGTCAGTCCAACAGCTATGAAGACCTCCTGAAGAATAAAGTCCTGGTGGGCAGAGGCCATGCAAAAGAGCTTACAGGCCATCATACACGAGCTGAAGACAGAAAATGGCAGATGCCCTGCCCTGGTGGGCAGGCTTTACCCCAGGTGAAAATGTTGTTAAATAAATGAATAAAACATTTGGTGTCTGTGTTCTGTCTTTATTTTACTATTTTCTCTACAGACAGACTACAGTGCTGACATGCTGAGGCAGACTTTCTGGGACATGTAGGACACCTGTAAAAAAACAGTGCTAACAATTTCCACCCCATTAACACAGTACTCACCACCACCAGGGGTGCGGGTAAGACCCTTGGGCTTTCAGTCCAGGGCTGGTTGCTGCTCAGCAGAGGGGACCCTATTTTGTTTTTATTGGTCCTCATTATATGTGAAATTCCAGTCTTGAGCTGACCAGTTTGGGGCTGGGTAATGGGGATGTAGTTGAAATCCCAGTGGTCGGAATCCCGACCGCCAGAATGCCGGCAGAGCCGTCACAGCTATTCCCACTCCTGGGTGTCCATGACACCCATGGAGTAGGAATAGAACCTGTGGCGAGCGTAGCGAGCCACCGAGCCCTCAAGGGGCATCGTTCTGCTGGCCCCCCTGCCGGTATTCTGACGGTCGGGATTCTGGCGTCGGTATTTTGACTGCCGGGATTCCGACCACCGGGATTCCGTACTCAACCTGGGTAATGTGAGGGCAGGGAGATACCATACTGTGTGTCCCCCAGTGGTGCAAGTAGAAAAAATGTCTTACGGGTACTGTGTGCGCGCGCCAAAGGCGCGCGTGCCAAAAATGGGTGTGGCCAAATCCACATGGGGCGTGGCCAGTGAAAATGGGGGCGTGATACACATATGGGGGGAGGGGCAGATACACATATGACCCCAATAGTGCCAGATACACGTTGCCCCACAGTGCCAGATATATATTGCCCCACAGTGCCAGATATACATTGCCCCACAGTGCCAGATATATATTGCTTCACTGTGCCAGATACACAAATGCCCCCAGAGTGCCAGATACACAAATGCCCCCAGAGTGCCAGATACACAAATGCCCCCACTGTGTCAGATATACATTGCCCCCCCCCCCCCCAGTGCCAGATACAGAAATGCACCCACAGTGCCAGATATGCCCCCAGTGCCACATACAGAAATGCCCCCAGTGCCAGATACAAATGCCCCACAGTGCCAGATATGCCCCCAGTGCCAGATAACCCCCAGTGCCAGATACACATGTCCTTCCATTGCCAGATATCCCCCAGTGCCAGATATGCCCCCAGTGCCAGGTATACATGCCCCCCCAGTGCCACATACACATATTCCCGCAGTGCCACATATGCCCCCAGTGACAGATACACATGTCCCCGCAGTGCCACATATGCCTCCAGTGCCAGATACACATGTCCCCCCTTTGCCAGATATGCCCCCATTGCCAGATATGCCCCCAGTGCCTGGTATACATGCCCCCAGTGCCAGGTATACATGAAGCCCCCCCCCCCTGCTGCTCACCGCTGCTGCTGTCTTGTGTGTGTGAGGGGAGGAGAGTGCAGCCTGCGCCTCTCCTGCCCCTCAGTGTCTGGCGGGTGCGGGTGGCTCAGTTCAATTCAGCGCCGATCCGTGAGCCAAACAAAGCTCGCGGTCCGGCAGCCTTGGCTGCCGGTCCGCGAGCTCTGATTGGCTCACGGGTGTCACTGAATTAAACGAAGATACTACGGGGCAGGAGAGGCGCAGGCTGCGCTCTCCTCCCCTCACATCAGCGGCGGTGCGGCGGTGAGCAGCAGAGGGAGGGAGGGACGGGGAGCGGCGAGGTGCGGCGGCCGTCGGTGTGGATATACACACATTACTGCCCCACATATATATATATTTATATACACTGCCCCAGGCCGCTGACTGTTTTAATAGTATATATACATATACTAGACTAGTACAGACAGTACACTGTCTGTACTAGTCTAGTATATATGTATATATACTATTAAAACAGTATATACATATACATACTTACACACTATATATATCCAGCTCCACACCAAACTGCGCTGACCTAACGGCTCCCCCGCCCTGAGTGTGTCTCTAACTCACCGCCGGCGCCGCTGCTCAAGCCTCCTCAGTCAGTCCCACTCCCGCCGCACCCAGCCAGCCCCCAGCCGCGGGAGCGTGATGACGTCATGATCACGCTCCCAGCATGCTGAGAAGGGGAGGCGGCGATGCGGAGGTGCACAGCGGAAGCAGCGGTACCCGGGGAGCGCATCATAGACCAGTGATCGGCGTGGCCCGGCGGAGTGGGTACGGCGTACCCACGGCAAAATTCTTACGGGTACGCCGTACCCGCCCGTACCCGCCCACTTGCAGGCCTGGTGTCCCCATACTTGTTCATTATCCCTCCAGCTTGTTCAGCATGGTGCTTATTATTTAAAAATAAGGGGAACTCCATGCTGTTTTTCCCCCCATATTTTCCAATACCAACCCAGGCTAAGAGGTCCGGGGAGCTGATTTGGGGATGCATGCCTGTCTGTGCTGTCCCTTGCACAATGCAGATTTGGTATGCCATCAAACCATGTGGTTGACTACAGATTTAGTACTCTCACAAAGTGAGATTGTGGTCACTCACAAAATAGTGGACTTGCTAATTCACAGATTTGTGTGCTCATTGGAATACATACATGCAGTGTAATCAACTGAAGGTCTGAGCAGAAGAGCTGCACAGATGGTGTAAAACATACTTGCCTACCTGACCCTCTCCATGAGGGAGAAAATGCTCTGTTCCTGGACTTTCCTGGTAATGTATGATTGCCATCACCTGTGGTGAAACACCTTTCTTATCAATTAACTAGCTCACCACAGGTGATGGCAATCATACATTCCCAGGAAAGTCCAGGAACAGAGCATTTTCTCCCTCATGGAGAGGGTCAGGTAGGCAAGTATGCAAGTATGGTGTAAAAGCATACTTGCCAACTTTTGAAAAAGCATTTCCGGGAGATGTGAAATTAACACCTATCAGCACGGACGTGTACTGCTACATCTGAGAGGCATGTCATAAAAAATGACTTGCATCTAAATGTAAATGAGCCCCAAAGTTAGTAAGATCTACTTGTTAAAGAAAAGACACTGATATTTTTTAGGGATGAGTGGGTTCAGTTCTCAGTGAACCGAACCCACCCGAACATTGCAATCCGAGGCGGGATCAAAGTCCGGCTCGGGACTTCCTGCCTTACTTGGATTGCAAAGTGAGGACGAGCGTCATCTTCCCGCTGTTGGATTCTGGCGGGTTTTGGATTCTATATAAGCCCCCGTGCATCAGCGCCATCTTCAGAGTGTACTGGACGGACGTGTCCATCTCCAGTACTGTGTTGTCTGGCATTGCGTGGGGCAGGTGCTCTGTCTGCTGTATCTGAAAGTGGTGCTCTCTCTGTGAGCTGTATCTGAAAGGGGTGTGCTCTCTGTCTGCTGTATTTCAAAATTGGTGCTCTCTCTGTCTGCTGTATCTGAAAGCGGTGCTCTCTCTGCTGTATCTGAAAAAGGGGTGCTCTTTCTGTCTGCTATATCTGAAAAAGGGGGTACTCTCCCTTCTGTATCTGAAAAAGGGGTTCTCTCTGTCTGCTGTATCTGAAAAAGAGGTGCTCTCTCTGTCTGCCGTAATTGAAAAAGGGGTGCTCTCTCTGTCTGCCATATCTGAAAGGGGTGCTTTCTCTGTCTGCCGTATTTGAAAGTGGTGCTCTCTCTGTCTGCTGTGTCTGAAAGTGGTGCTCTCTCTGTCAGCTGTATCTGAAAGGAGTGCTCTCTCTGTCTGCCGTATCTGAAAGTGGTGCTCTCTCTGTCTGCTGTGTCTGAAAGTGGTGCTCTCTCTGTCTGCAGTGCCTGAAAGTGGTGCTCTCTCTGTTTGCAGTGTCTGAAAGTGGTGCTCTCTCTGTCTGCTGTATCTGAAAAAGAGGTATTCTCTCTGCCTGCTGTATCTGAAAAGGGGTGCTCTCTCTGCTGTATCTGGAAGGGGTGATCTGTCCGTCCATCCAGGGGCTCCCACTCTGTACCCCACTTGGTGTTGGTAGAAATGGTGGACAAACAATTGAAAGATCAGGAACCACTTACTACTACTATTGCTGAAGCTGCTGCCACTAGTCATGACAAGTTCGTCAACGTCATCTGCCAGGGATGATGCCCAATGGTGTAGAGGGCATGTAAAATCAAAGAAGCAATATTTTATGGTGATAAAAAAAAAGTAAAGTTAGCTGACGAGAAACATGAAATTTGAAATATGTCATTCACTACATGAAGTGACAAGTTAAGGCTAAGGCCTTGGCCTGTGTTTATGACTGGTGGTTCTGCATCTCATAATGATGATGTAAGCCCTCCACCTTGTAGAAGAGTTAAAAAAATTAAACTTGTTAAGGCACAGGAACCTACTGTGCATTCAGAAATATCACCAATCCCCAAGAATAGTCCAAGTGTGTCCGCGATGTATAAGCCTGACCTTTCCAATATTGTATGGGAAGAGGGGCTCCTTCCACCATTTGCACGCCCCCAGCATGTGTTGGGAGGAGCTGTGCCAGTCAATGTGCTGACATTCAGATTGATGATGTCACTGTAGAAGTACACCAAGATGAGGATATTGATGTAGCTGGCGCTAGTGAGAATGTTGATGATGAGGATTTTGATGATGGGGATGTGGTTTGTTTAAATAAGGCTCCAGTTGAGACAGTTGTTACCCATGGTATGAAAAAGCCCATGGTCATGCCTGGGAAATGACTATGTCTACTGTCACTGCATATGATGCTGTCACCATTGAAAGAATGGTTGATGATAGCATCCAAATAGGCATGTCAGACAGTACATTTCAATACTTGCAGTAAAAAGAGGCAATTTGGAGGCCCTTGCATAAACTGCCTTTGTTTTACTTAAGTTGGCCACCCTCCAGTGTGTACTCAGAAAGAGTTTTCAGCGCAGCCGGGAACCTTATCAGCGATTGGACTAGGAGGTTACTTCCCCAAAATGTGGAAAAGATGATGTTCATCAAAATGAATGACAAATTCCATGAGGAAGACCTTTACCAGCAAATACCTCCAAAAATTACAGAGGGACCTATGATGGTGGATTCCAGTGGGGACGAATTAATAGTCTGTGAAGAAGAGGATGTACACACTGATGGGGGTGAGGAACCGGATGCTGATAATGACATTGTGCCTATTTAAAGTACTAAAGCCAGTTTATGCACTGCCTGCTTGTTTTGTGGGGGTCCAAACAAACCAATAATTTCAGCCACAAGTAACAGTCACTGTCACTGAAATGATTGATTTGTTAAACTGTGCATGTACTGTTTAATATACAACATAAGGGTGGTTGGGAGGGCCCAAGGACAATTCCATCTTGCACCTCTTTTCTTTGCATTATATGCTCTTTGAAGCATTTTTTTGGCATAGTTTATAAAACTGATATCCTGTCTGCCACTGCAGTGTCACTCCTAGATATGCCAGGTATTTGTGGCGCCCACTTCTGTTGCTTAGTTTAGTCACTCAGCTACCTCTGTGCAACCTTTTGGCTCAAACTGGATGAAAACAATATTGTAAGCTGTGAGGTGTTCAAAATTGACTGGAAATTAGTGGAAATTAACGTTATGGAGGTTAATAATACTGCAGAAACAATATAACACTACCAAATTCTGTTATTTTAGCTGTTTTTATGATTTACAGATTCCATTGGTAATGATCCCAGGTATAAATATGGCAGGCCTAATTACTAAGCCCCTGCTGTATGTTCATGAGTCGGGGTGGTCCCTGTATTAAGTTTGAGTGTGGTAAAGTGTAAATATTCACTGGGTCCCTGGCCTTTATGCTGATCACACATGAAGCCCGGTTGCAGTTGCAGAGTCTCCTGCTGCGGCGCTGTGTGCAGATGCAGGTGTCCCGGGGAACCACTCTGAAATGTTGAGGCACTGGGTTCTGTCACCCAGGTCTGCTGGAGGTGCTGCACAAGGGGTCAGGGAGACCTGGGCTGCCACTGCTTCTGCCTGTGAGCTGGATGCCCTCTATATGCACGTTTTCCAGCTCAGGTCTGCGTCTCCTCTGCCCTTATTTGTGCACCTGTGTCACTCTGGGCTTCCTGTATTGGGCTTCCCCTTCTGCTGCTGCTACCACTGCTCAGCTGGACACACGGGACCACGTCACTTGCGGTTACTTGTGCTTTCCTCTTTCCCAGCCACACACATTGAGGCCGCCACTACTACTGTTCCAG
Organism: Pseudophryne corroboree; assembly: GCF_028390025.1. Taxonomy (NCBI): domain Eukaryota; kingdom Metazoa; phylum Chordata; class Amphibia; order Anura; family Myobatrachidae; genus Pseudophryne; species Pseudophryne corroboree. The sequence goes on along the minus strand of NC_086450.1, from coordinate 243,843,032 downwards.
GGGATGCCAGACACACCCTGCTCACCTTCTCAGCACACTGCTGACTCTGGAAAAGGAATGTTGTATATATACACTGGGCACTGGAGTGTTTGCCAAATGGGCTTGATGTTTAATAAGGCACATATAACAATGAGACAATATGTAAAATTAGACAATATAAAATGAAACAATTTAAAATACAATATGAAACAAATGGTGTTTGGGAGCCAGCAAAGGTTCTCCTTATTCAGTGTGCATCTCAAGTTCGTTTTTGTTCATGGCATGCATATGAAATCCTTTACAGGATGCAGAAATGATCTTACCCAATTCCTACTGATGGAGCCATAGGTGGTATTGCAGTGTATTGTCTGAAATATACACACCGATGGGCCCCAAAGCTTAAAACCTGGTAGTCACTGAAAGTGGTAGTTACATACCGATGCATTTCGAGCCAACTTGGTCTCTTTTTTAAGGCTTGAAAAAGAGCCTAAGGAAGCCGCTGATGACCAGTAAAAGTGGGGAAATGCATCTGTGGAGGTCGAGTTGAGAGGAAAGTGACCCTCTGTTACGTGAGTCAATAGCCAGCCGGCTAAGTTTCCTGCCTAGGGTACCCCGCTGTCACCATCAAATTCGGGGGAAGAGAAGGCTTTTCTGTACGTGGACCCCAGTGCTAAGGGGGAATAAGTAGTGCGCTCCTATACCAGTGTTCTTGTATAAACACAGTAATAACAGGAGACTGTTTTGCCTGAGGACCCCAGTGCTAAGGGGGAATAAGGAGCATGCTCTAACACTATTATGTCAATATAATAAACTAACAAGAGAGTGTGGTTGATACTTACTTTCTGTGCATTGCAGGGCTGTCTGCATTGTTTTATAAATAAGCCGACAGTGGGCCATTATCAAAGTCCGGAGCACTATTTTACTAGCCCTAACCAGAAACTAACAAGCTTATTAACCCCTGAATGTGTGTATATATATGGCTGATTTTCATTACTAATGTGAATGCAATATACAACAAGGGTGTTTGTTATTAAGGTTGCAATTAAGGAGTGTTTTACATGAAATTTTCAGATCTATAAGAATTTATTAGTGATGTATTTTATGGATTAATGTGTGAGATACTGGCCAGTTTCTGAGCGTTTTTATATACTGTATTGTGCAATAAATGTTTTGACTTGGAGGATAAGTGCAGTCCTATGTTTTTTTTCCTGTTTTTTTTAGGTTGCTCACATGTGCTCTTTTCCTACAGCCGGCTGTGGGTTCTAAAGTCCTCCTCTTTTCAGAGCTCATTGCAGACTCATGCTGTTCACAGTAAAAAAGAGCAACTTAAAGGGAGTCAACCCCTGCAGACCCTGGGGGGGGGGATGCAGTCAATTTACCTCTAATCAAAATCCCGATGGTCAAAATCCCGACAGCAATTGACCGACAGTCAAAGTCCCAACAAGGTCAAAATCCCGACATGGACAAAATACGGACATTTAAAATACCAACAAGGTCAAAATACGGACATGTAAGATGCCGACAGGTCAAAATGCCGACATGAGTTTTTCATGATTTTTTTCATTGAAACCGACTTGTTCATACTTTACCATCACAGTGGACCTGGAGGGGGAATATAACAGTGTGCCTAACGCAGCGAGGCACCGTGCCCGAAGCATGGCGATCACAGCAAGCTATGTGAGGGGACGCGGCACACTTATATGGTATCCATGTTGACCTATGCCGACATACACACACACCAAAAAAACAATGAAAAACGCATGTCGTTATTTTGACCTGTCGCCATTTTACATGTTGCTATTTTGACCTTGTCTGTATTTTAAATGTCGGTATTTTGTCCACGTCGAGATTTTGACCTTGTCGGGATTTTGACCATCGGTCAATTGCTGTCGGGATTTCGACCGTCAGGATTTTGATTGGAGGTATTTCATACTGATCCCCCTGGGAAAATACTGACCATCCCTCTATTTGAGTATCAACAAGGAGGGAGACCATAGGGCTGTGGGCTACATGTCTCAGCAGCTGGCAGCCCAGAGACATGCTGGCACTTGTAGTTCACCAGCACCGGGAGTAGCACATTGGGATAAGGTGCAATCAGGGGGATTGCTGGACTATTCAGGGAGTCAGGGGGATTGCTGCTATTTCAGGGAGTGAAGGGTGAAGACTAAGCACCATGGAATGGTGGAATCCAGAGTGGCACAGGTGGGGGGAAGACAGAGTGGTGCGGATGGGGGAAGTCAGAATGGCATGGATGGTGACAATACTAAATTCTTTTGTCGTATAAACAACCCTTAATGAAGTCTAAGAACACTGTACGCTGTTTACTTAAGAAGTACCGTAGGGGTACGCTAGTTGCGTAACGATCGCTCAGCCGTAGGTGAGACGCTCAAGCGTCACGTTCGCTCACGGCCCAGTGATCACAGGACAGTACGTTATTGGTTATGTCTAGAGTAATGATTCGCTATGGCGTAGCGTACGCTCGAGACCACGAGGAGATCACCAGCGGCGCAGACGCTCACAACGCTATTCCTTTATGTCTAAACCTTTTATCAATGAAATACACAGAATACCTTAATGTGAATACAGGGTGTATGTGCAACCTTGTGTAACCTAACTAACTACAAAGCTGCTTGAGCGTCACCGACGCTCAAGTGAACACTTAAAACTATAGAAAATACACAGATACTGGTTTAGGGTCCAAAGCCTATTAACTGTATTATATCTAATATACTTGTAAAAAGAATAACAGTACAAATGATACACTACAATATAACAGAGACTTCCTAACCAAAATACAATACTATCTAATACAATACAATACTAGTCTAGGGGAGATGTGAGAGAAAAGAGAAGGGAGAGAGAGAAATGGAGAGAGATGAGAGAAATTGGCTCACAGTAAGACAATGATTACGGAGAGAAAACTTACGCACAAGGGGAAACGATCGCATGCGCCTGGACATCCAGCACCCGATTTTCAGCAATGAGAACCGTTGAAGAGTGAGAGCTGGATGTGGCCGGCCTGCCTATTTATGCCCCACACACAATGCAATCCAATGGTCCCTACAATCTTGTCGTCCATTGGACACAGGAATTCGGCTTCGCATCATAACAAAAGGTCATAGGTTGATTCATACAGGTGGGCTGTGACGATTTCCAACAGCTCAGGTGGGTGGGAAACTGGGTTTCCCGCCGCATACCTGAGTATGAGTAAATAATAGAAATGGACATAAACTTCTTATGTCCATAACTATCCGCACGAGCGATTAATACGCTCCAAACCAACACCGGAATATTGTTAATTAAATACTCTTCCGATGGGTACCAAACACTGCTATATGATTCCTGTTAGACCCTTCGTACAATACAAAGAGGGATTCCTCCGTTCAGGGACGTTCTATATTAACCAAACTTTCAGGAACCATTAAAGGGATCATGATCTATAAACTACATTAATTATGAAAATGTGTAACGAATGAGTCGCACGCTACGACTACATAAACTCTACCGTAAATACGCATACCGTGCGCCCGCGGGTGCACGCTATTGCGGGTATGCGCCTTCACGGGAGAGCGTACGCATGCGCAGCGCGGACCAGCGTGCGGTGCAAATATGGCAACGTGTATAGAGATATTTTTCTGACTTTGACAGTCCACCCTTTGGCAGTCAATAATAACTGCCACCTTCTAAAACATTTCAAAAGGAGAAAAATATATGTCAGGGGTTAATTCATTTCCATGGTTGGGTAGGGGAGGAGAGAGGAGTAGGTGTGAAGAGGGTATGACCTAGTGAGATAGCAGAAGCATGTGTGTATGAGTCCATGTTTGGGGGGGTCATGTATCATCGTGCCGTACGTGTTGTAAATCAAGCTTCGAGGTATTGCGAAGTATACATTTGAATTCCTTCTTATCCTGTGGTACAGGTCTGTGGATGGGCTGTCAAACTTTACCGAGCTCTTTTCGGATTTTTGGAACAAAATGGGGAGCACATTTTAGTTGATGATACATGAATGGGGGAATATGTGATTGTTGATATCTGTGCCTGTATTCCCTATACTATGTGTGTTATTACCTGAGGGTTGTAGAGATGAAGATGAAGAACACTTATGGAAAATGCAATGATATTCTATGTCAGGTAAATGTACATCTGTCGTCGAAGTTTTGTTCGGTATCAGTTGAAAGTCGTCTTCTTTGCGCTGTTTTGCTCCTTAGGCATGAGCAACAAGCTTTGTCAGTGCCATCAGATTTACAAAAAATGTTGGGCTAGCGTGAGTTTAAAAATACTAGGGAAACTGGGGATCCATGGCAAAGTTCATCAAGTGTCCATTTCTCAAGTGGTCAAAACTCTTTCTTTGGTCTATCCGTTGTCTGTATAGCGTCTCGTCAACTTCCTCATCCAAGGGGGTCTTGTTATCTTGGAGAAAAGCAGAAAAACAGGTGAAAGAAATGGACCGTATAATCGCATTTTCATCACATCCTGGTTTCTATCATTGGGTCATAAATCAAATCCGGGTTAATTACGGTTTCCTCACTCCTCAAGCTCATCACTTTTGTACTTTGTTTGCACCTCTTTAAAGCCTGCCCGCATCTAAATATCAATCCAATGGATATAACAACACCCAAGATACATAGTAGAAACTTTCCAACATCCATTATGACTCCTTGAGCCCAGTCTCCTAAACCGGAAAACCAATTTCGCGGGTTCAACCATGACACCCAACCAGTCAGCTCATTACCTACAGCAGCAAGGGTGAGATTGTGTTTTCGGCGAAATTCCCACTTCAATTGGAGAATGTCGTCCATCTTTTGGTCTATGACCTCTACCGGATCCTCGGTGCTATTTGTGATATACGTGCAACACTTTATGCCGTACTGTGTTGCCAATGTAACACAATATCCGCCTGTTACTGCTGTAAGATAATTAAGAACCATTCTATGCTGTACCAGTTCTGTTTTGTAAGCTTGGAGTTCTCTTCCAGTGTATCTAAACGTGTCATCATACATTTCAGTGATATTATCTAACAAATTGGCGAGTGCGGAAATGTATCTATAATTCATCACTCCTCGAGCGGTGCGAGTGAAATCTAACGCTACCAGAACCTGAATCCCGGTGGATTCATGGATAAGATCAGAGGCCGGGTGCTCTAACCTTTCTGACAGTTGTCTTTTAACTCGGTGCTCGTAATGAGTGTGAGTATAAGGAGCTTGGGCACCACGGTGTATGTCCTTCATTTTGTCATGTGTAACAGTCATCACTTCAGGCAATACTTTTCCAATATAACACAATCCTTCAGAGTTTGGGGCAAGCCACTTGTACGCCTTTCTCCCGCATATGAAATATGCATCATCGGGGAGAACATATGGGACAGAGAAGGACATTACCATATTACACACCTTCCAGGTGAACTCTCCTGACCCTAATTCTTCCATCTGTTTAATGCACGTATCAGTTTGTACGATATGTGCACAGTATCCTGGTGATACCTCTCCAACTCTAGTAATCCTATTTCCTAAGGTATATCGATACCGGAAAGATTTTCCTCTACTGGCTATGTGGCGTACAAGCTCTGTATCTGTAGGCATTCTATCTGCTCTGTGTGAAAAGGTCATGGTAAGGTTGCTCCATGACACTTCCCAATTTCCCGGCTTACGGGGATTGGAGATATTAAAACATAAGAGGGACCTATCCACATGGTATTGGTGGAGCTTCAAACTAGGAGGGCTGGAGATGTTAAACCTCCGGTCCACCGGTCTCCCACCACTTAGCTCAAGTACCTCCCCTAACGTTAAAGGAAATGGTACTAGCCCTGATTTGCTATGACCCTGAGGTACTTGAGAGCATACCCAACAATCTGTTTGGTTTAGTACGTTACCCACTAAGGAGTGATAGTCACTCAATGGATGCCGGTCCATATGGATATTAAAACTGGATTGGCATTTCTTTATGCATCCATCTTCAATCAAATTGTCACAAAGCCTACAGATACAGTTTTCTTCAGCTAACAATCCATCACAATTTCTTCTATCGGATCGTTTTCTGATACTCGCCTTTGCTTGTTGGTTTGGTTGATCTTGGAAAACTACGCCTCCATCATCATAATCGGAACCCATTCCAGAACCTCTTTCGACCTCTATGGTACTCTCGCCGGAACAGACTGCTCTGGTCAACATCATGGTCAACAGGAAAATCCGGATCACAGTCTCTTGGGGCAAGTCCATCTTTGAGGAGGAAATGGAGAAGTATGAGAAGGGGGAAAAAGAAATTTCAAGGGAGGGGGGATGGGAAGTGGAGAAAAACAATAAAGGGGAGAAGGGAGTCGACAACTGCTTTCGGTCCTCAAGGCTCAGGTGCCGCCTCAGTCCTCCTGGAACAGACACTCCAGTGATACAACCTCTACCGTCTGTTCCTTATCACGGGACTTCTCTGGATCAGCAACCTTTTTGCAGTGGGATGAATGGACCCAAGTCTCTCTCTCAGCAACCTTCAATGCTGTGGTGCTAGTCAATAAGACCTGGTATGGTCCTTCCCATCTATCAATAAGACAACCTGAGCGTAGAAAATTTCGTATCATTACATAATCCCCAGGTTCAATGTCATGACAATTATTACCTGGTAAATCAGGGATCACCAACTTCAGATTATCATTTTGATTCCTCAACTGCTTACTCATGTTAATCAAGTATTTTACAGTTACTTCATTGTTACATTTCAAATCATCCTGAGGGTTAATCATGACATGCGGTTGTCGACCAAACAAGATTTCAAAAGGGGACAGATTAAGAGGGGACCTGGGAGTGGTTCTGATGCTATACAAAACAATGGGTAAAGCTTCTGGCCACGTCAATCCTGTCTCTGCCATTACTTTACTCAATTTATTTTTAATAGTGCTGTTCACTCTTTCGACCTTCGCACTCGCCTGTGGACGGTACGGAGTGTGCAGCTTGCTATCAATTCCCATCAACTTACACATTCCTTGAAAGACATCACTGGTAAAATGGGTACCCCTATCACTTTCAATGATTCTAGGGATACCATATCTACATACAAATTCCTGCACAATTTTCTTAGCTGTAAACATAGCGGTATTTGTGGCTGCTGGAAAAGCTTCGACCCAATTCGAGAAAACATCTATACAAACAAGTACATATTTCAAATTTCGACATGGGGGTAATTGTATGAAGTCAATTTGTATTACCTGAAAAGGGCCGCCGGCAGGTGGGATATGGGATGGTTCTGTAGGTATTGCCATTCCAATATTCTTTCTCAGACAGGTAAGGCATGACATTGCTCTTTTACTCGCATGAGAGGAGAATCCTGGGGCGCACCAGTATGCTCTTACCAATTTGCACATCCCCTCCTTGCCTAGATGAGTCAGCCCGTGAGCTGCTTCAGCCAGACATGGAAGATATGCTCTGGGGGCCACTGGTTTACCATGTCCATCCATCCAGAGCCCTGAGGACTCCTGGCCATATCCCTTTGCCTTCCAGACTGCTCTTTCCTGTGTGGAACACAAATTCTGCATCTCACACAACTTCTGTGTGTTGATGGTATTAAATACCATCAGTTGTGTGGTGTCTGTCTGTCTGGGGGTAGCAGCTGCAAGCTTTGCGGCTTCGTCTGCTCGGCTGTTACCAAGGGATACTGGGTCTTGACTATATGTATGTGCTTTACATTTGATAACAGCCACTCTGTCGGGTTCCTGTATCGCTGTTAGAAGCCTTTTTATATAAGCTGCATGCGCTATCGGTGTACCAGCTGCCGTCATGAAATTTCTGAGGCGCCATAGGGCTCCGAAATCATGTACTACCCCGAAGGCGTATCTAGAATCGGTGTAGATATTGGCTGACTTACCCTTAGCCAATTCACATGCTCTGGTTAGGGCGACCAGTTCAGCAACCTGGGCTGAGTGAGGTGGACCTAGCGGTTCCGCTTCTATGGTGTCTTGGTCATTTACGACTGCGTATCCAGTACACAAGTCTCCCGAGTCTGACTGTCTATGACAACTACCGTCAGTGTAGAACGTGAGTTCTGCATCTTCCAGTGGATTGTCACTGATGTCAGGCCTTGCGGTAAAATTTTGGGTCAAATATTCCATACAATCATGTGTATCTTCCTTTGTATTAAATCCTCCTTCCCCATCACTCTCACCTTCCACCCTTTGTGTCTGACCAGGCACACCTGGGAGAAATGTTGCAGGATTTAATGCGCTGCATCTCCTTATGGTGATGTTTACTGGGGCCATTAATGCCAATTCCCATCTTGTAAACCTTGCTGATGAGACGTGTCTGGTTTGGGCAGAATTCAATAAGGCAGATACCGCATGTGGTGTATGGATTGTGAGGTTGTGGCCTAGCACGACATCTTCGCTTTTTGTCACTAGCAATGCTATCGCCGCAACGCTACGCAAGCATGTGGGGAGGGATCGCGCTACCGTGTCTAGCTGAGCGCTGTAATATGCAACTGGCCTGCTGGCGTCACCGTGTTTTTGGGTTAGTACACCTGCTGCGCAACCAGCACTTTCTGTTCCGTATAGTTCAAAGGGTTTCCCATAGTCTGGCATACCTAGTGCTGGCGCCTGCGTTAGGCACTGTTTGAGTCTCTCAAATGCTGTTTCGGATTCGTCAGTATGCGAAATCCTATCAGGTTTGTTTGAGGAGACCATTTCCTGCAGAGGTAACGCCAATATGGAAAACCCTGGGATCCAATTACGGCAATACCCACACATTCCTAAAAACGTTCTGATCTGTTGCTGGGTTTGTGGCAGTGTCATGTCTCTAATGGCTTGGATTCTATCAGCGGTCAGGTGTCTCAGTCCTTGTGTTAGACAGTGTCCCAAATATTTTACCTTAGTTTGGCATAATTGCAACTTGTCTTTGGAAACCTTGTGACCTGTGTCTGAAAGATGAAACAGGAGCTGTTTCGTATCCTTCAGAGAGGCTTCCAATGAATCAGAACACAGTAGTAAATCGTCCACGTACTGTATCAATACTGATCCACTCTCTGTTTGGAAAGACTGTAAACAATCATGCAAAGCCTGAGAAAATATACTTGGACTATCTATGAAACCTTGGGGTAACCGAGTCCATGTGTATTGGACTCCTCTGTATGTGAATGCAAACAAATATTGGCTGTCAGGATGCAGAGGTACCGAAAAGAAAGCGGAGCAGAGGTCAATAACAGTGAAAAATTTGGCAGTGGGAGGAATTTGCATTAGGATGACAGCTGGATTAGGCACTACGGGGAACTGACTCTCAACTATTTTGTTAATCCCCCTTAAATCCTGCACTAGCCTGTAACCCCTCCCCCCACTCTTTTTAACAGGGAAGATGGGACTATTGGCTGTGCTGGACGTTCTTACCAGAATGCCCTGTTGCAGCAAGCGCTCTATTACTGGGAAAACTCCTAACTCCACCTCTGGCTTCAGAGGATACTGTGGGATTTTTGGAGCTATCCTACCATCTTTTACTCGTACAACTACTGGAGCTACGTTTGCCATTAATCCAGTGTCCTGTCCATCTTTTGTCCAAAGTGACTCTGGTATCTGAGATGTCATCTCTTCTACTTGGGATGGACTCCTATTTGTCATAATGGAATGTGACATTAATTTTGATGGGGAGTCTAACATGTCTCGTACCTCCTGAGCGTGATTCTCAGGAATGTCCAAGAATACACCTTCAGGAGTACAATAAATGACGCAACCCATTTTACATAGTAAGTCTCTACCCAGGAGATTAGTTGGTGCAGATGCAGCCAGCAAAAAGGAATGCTTGGTATGCAAAGGCCCTATTGTAATCTCGGCTGGTTTGCTAACAGGGTAGTGCTGGACTACTCCTGTTACTCCCATGGCTGGAATTGTCCTACCAGTGGTTCTCATGCCCACTGTCGAATTTATCACTGACTTGGCCGCCCCTGTGTCTACAAGAAAGTTTAAAGTTTTACCAGCTACATTAATTGCGACCTCGGGTTCACTTTCAAGGTTGGCAATCAATTTCACTGGCTGCAGATTACAGGTATGGCCACACCCCTATTGGGTATGGTGACCTCCCTGTATCCCGCTGGCAGCGACTACTTGTGAGGGGGTTAACTGGGAACTACCAGAGGCATGCCAATCTCTGTTCGGGGGGTATCTTTTTGTTTCCCCTGTATGTGGCTCATAACTCCGCCTCTGTGGATCCTGATCCCAATGTCTTGTGTTGTGTCGTTGTCTAGGGGGTTGGTATGATTTTGGTACATTTCTTACTCTACATTCTCGTGCATAGTGTCCCGGTCTGTTACAGGAATAACAAGTTATTACAGTTGACTTACTTACAGGATTCGATGGTACATACGCAGGCTGCTTTGTGGTCAGCGCCTGTATACTTACTGACATTAACTTATCACTTTGCGACTCTCTGTGCCTGGTGATGTTTCTGTCGTGATCAATAGCAGCCTCTCTCAAGGTGGACACTGACAGACCTCGCCAACATGGTTGCGTAGTCTGTACCCTAGCCTTTAATGTTTCCTTTAAACCATCCATCAGTACAGATACTGCTACTTCTTGATGGTTTGGGTTGGTCCTAATGTCTTCTATACCAGTGTATTTTGCCATTTCTAATAGTGCCCGGTGAAAATATTCTGTTGCCGTTTCGGACTCTTTTTGCTTAATGGAAAATATTTTATTCCATTTAGCAACGGCTGGGAAATACTCTTTTAGCTGCAAATTTATCCTTTTTACATTATCCTTGTCGTACACATCGGTAAGTGGTATATCTTTGTCTAGTCCACAATCAGCCAAGAATTGAACTGAGTCGACATTGGAAGGTAAGCAAGCTCTTAGCACTATCTGCCAATCCTTATTATTGGGCTCTAAAGTGTTTCCTAGATCCCTGATGTATTTTTGGCTTGCCACCAAATCTTTTCTGGGGTCTGGGAATTCAGACACGATAGTCCTCAATTCCATTCTAGTAAACGGGCAATACATGGCAATGTTCCTAACGGGTGTGGCTCCTGATGCATCCGTTTTCCCATTGGGAACTACTATCACCTTAACTGGATTAACTCTAACAACTTCATTCTGTGTAGATTCTACAGCTTGTGGTGAAATTGTTTCAGTGTAATGCATGGTGCCGTACTTACCCGTTGACACGACCTCACCTATCCCTCCGCTAGGGGCCTTCGCTAATCTCGTGGGTGTTGCTGTGCCTACTGTGGTTTCTGCTATAGTGGCTGCGAGAGAGAGAGCTGAAATTGTTGCCGAATCGTCTTCTTGATCACACTCCTGGGGAAGGTTCAAAACAGGGTACAACTTGCACGGGTTAATACTTGCATGAGTTACTTGGTTAACATCATTAACATTTACAGGGTTACTAAGTGTTTGTGTTTTACAACCCAGTGCGTTTCTCTCCGCAATCAACTTCTCTCCTGCTATATATGGTGGTGGCGGGGCTGTTGCAATCAATTTTCTGTTAGGACCAGCCCCCGCCGCCAGAGCCAAACCTCTCTGTATCTCACCTTCCTGGTGCCATAACTGTAAATAATCATGATGCTGAATTCGTCTCTTTGTTGATTTTATGAGACATATCCTCCTCCTTAAATTTTGTAACACTTCTGTGCTGAAGCTACCTATTCTTGGGAATTTGTCCCTGTCTTGTACAGTCATTCTCTCCCATTCATCACATAAAACCTCTGTGTGACTTCCGTATTTTTCACACATGATGTACCTTGCCGACCCTACTGGTCGGTTCTCTGAATCAACCCGAACCGAGGTTGATCGCCCCCTACCTGAACAATTGGCCCCCATAATCTGCAGGTGTTGCTTACTACTCCTGTGATCTTTATATCACGGTCTTCAGCGAACCCTTACAGCAAACCAAATTATTCACAATAGGCCGGCGGTGGCGGTTTACCGAGTACCCCACTCACTCGCCCACCTCGACCAATACGACCTGATCACACCGATATGGTGCTGGCGTACTCGATACAGGGCCCCTATGGAACCTTCGGTTTACTGGAACATATGAGGGTTACCCGCAGGACACTTACTCTTTCCAGTAAAGGTGGGGTTGTTAGATAGTTCCTGAGTGACCAGCGAACTTCCCTTCCAAAAATAAAAAATTACACAAATCACGTCAGAATGTACAAATAGCGTTTGTGACCACTTTACTCTAATGGTATTAGGTCAGATTACTAACTACTGCACACAATTACGTGCGGTACAATCGTTCAGTACATAAGCACTACTTGTCATGTACTGAAAGATCAATGGAATCGAAAATTTCGGCTGCGAATTCCTTCAGCATGAGCTTGTATGGCCTATATGGGTTCTGCACCAACACCCCAGGCGTTGTGCCTCTTGTACCTTTATAGCGGACCTCTTTGTCTATTTTACCTGTTACCTTATGACCTCCTGGTCTGTTACCTTATGACCTCCTGGTCTGTTACCTTATGACCTCCTGGTCTGTTACCTTATGGTCCGCTATACTCTAATGCTCAAATATTATTTAACCAGGGATGCCTCCCTAGCCACCGTATATGTCACTTACACGTATGTTCCTCGACGAGTACCCGACTTTCCTTTTGGTTCAACCTCTAAGTTATATAAACTTATGTGATAAAAACACACTCACTCAACACATGTACACTTTGTTTCTATATCTATTTCTGCGCAGAAATTTTCTTCAGCCCAGCTGTGTTACCAATTAGGAGCAGGATCTGTTAAACTAAATTTCAGATTTCCAAAAATAGACTTGCGTTATTTATCGCCTGTTGCGCTATTTACCGCTTTGCGCTAACTACCGCTTTTGCGTTAATTCAACTTTTTCGTGACTTGAGCTACGTGGGCGTAACCGGACGCTACGTTGCGTAATGTACGCTGCGTGCGTCTGCCTTTGGATTGCGTACGCTAGTCTTTGTTAGGGACACGTGTACGCAAAACAAAGATCCACTGTAACACAATATACTTTTATCAATGTAGACGATCCCTGATCATCTACCGCGTACCCCACTGGCTTTGCCTTATCTCCCAGGCAAACCTGTGTGTTTCTCTACACTTTTAACTATTACCTCTATTCTTAAACTATGAAATAACAGCAAGTCTCTTTTTGCACTTTCTATCAACTATAAAAATTGGCAAACAGGAATAGTGATATACGAAATTGAAAAAGAAATGCAGATATATATGTATGCGTGCGTGTATACGCAAGACAGAAGAGAAATAAACAGTTTTAAAAGACACAAGCGTTTTGTTCTTACTTCCGGTTCCCGGATTCCTTCAGCACTCTTTATCTAAGTGAAGCAGACGCTTATCCCGTCAGCACTGCGAGACAACCTCCCACCCTTTGCTGGGGGATAATGTCTGCTTATCTACCTAGTGCAGATATGAGAAGGACAGGACGAGTCCCCAATTGACAATACTAAATTCTTTTGTCGTATAAACAACCCTTAATGAAGTCTAAGAACACTGTATGCTGTTTACTTAAGAAGTACCGTAGGGGTACGCTAGTTGCGTAACGATCGCTCAGCCGTAGGCGAGACGCTCAAGCGTCACGTTCGCTCACGGCCCAGTGATCACAGGACAGTACGTTATTGGTTATGTCTAGAGTAATGATTCGCTATGGCGTAGCGTACGCTCGAGACCACGAGGAGATCACCAGCGGCGCAGACGCTCACAACGCTATTCCTTTATGTCTAAACCTTTTATCAATGAAATACACAGAATACCTTAATGTGAATACAGGGTGTATGTGCAACCTTGTGTAACCTAACTAACTACAAAGCTGCTTGAGCGTCACCGACGCTCAAGTGAACACTTAAAACTATAGAAAATACACAGATACTGGTTTAGGGTCCAAAGCCTATTAACTGTATTATATCTAATATACTTGTAAAAAGAATAACAGTACAAATGATACACTACAATATAACAGAGACTTCCTAACCAAAATACAATACTATCTAATACAATACAATACTAGTCTAGGGGAGATGTGAGAGAAAAGAGAAGGGAGAGAGAGAAATGGAGAGAGATGAGAGAAATTGGCTCACAGTAAGACAATGATTACGGAGAGAAAACTTACGCACAAGGGGAAACGATCGCATGCGCCTGGACATCCAGCACCCGATTTTCAGCAATGAGAACCGTTGAAGAGTGAGAGCTGGATGTGGCCGGCCTGCCTATTTATGCCCCACACACAATGCAATCCAATGGTCCCTACAATCTTGTCGTCCATTGGACACAGGAATTCGGCTTTGCATCATAACAAAAGGTCATAGGTTGATTCATACAGGTGGGCTGTGACGATTTCCAACAGCTCAGGTGGGTGGGAAACTGGGTTTCCCGCCGCATACCTGAGTATGAGTAAATAATAGAAATGGACATAAACTTCTTATGTCCATAACTATCCGCACGAGCGATTAATACGCTCCAAACCAACACCGGAATATTGTTAATTAAATACTCTTCCGATGGGTACCAAACACTGCTATATGATTCCTGTTAGACCCTTCGTACAATACAAAGAGGGATTCCTCCGTTCAGGGACGTTCTATATTAACCAAACTTTCAGGAACCATTAAAGGGATCATGATCTATAAACTACATTAATTATGAAAATGTGTAACGAATGAGTCGCACGCTACGACTACATAAACTCTACCGTAAATACGCATACCGTGCGCCCGCGGGTGCACGCTATTGCGGGTATGCGCCTTCACGGGAGAGCGTACGCATGCGCAGCGCGGACCAGCGTGCGGTGCAAATATGGCAACGTGTATAGAGATATTTTTCTGACTTTGACAATGGGGAAGAGACAGAGCAGCATGATTGAAGGGAAGACAGAACAGTGCAGATGGAGGGGAGGGACAGAGCAGCATGGAGTGGGGGGACCGTAGCATGGATGGAAGGAAACACAGTGGCACAGATCTGGGAAGACAGGGAGATGCAGACTAGGAAAGACAGATTGGTGTGGATGAGGAATACAGACTAGAACGGATGGGAGAACACACAGTTGTAGAGATGTGGAAAGACAGAGCAGAAAGAAGGCATATAGGGGAAGAAAGTGTAGATTCATAGACAGTAGATGGAGTATGACAGTTTTAGTATTTAAGATGTTTGTGGGAGCTGAATGCATATACTAAATGAGATGGATGTATGGGGTCAGAAGGATGTTGGAACTAGGGATGGCCGTCAGCCATTGATGTTTCAAAATCATTGATTATATATGACTTACGTGGAATATTTTTGCCATCAATGGCCGAGAACCAGCCGGTTCCCTGACATCGATGGTAGCTGACATTTACAGTGCTGGTGTTGCTGCTCAAGGCTGCTGGGGCTGCAGCCCTGCACTGTCCCCAGCTCTTACACACAGCCGGGAATGGGATGGCCCACTTCCATGACAGGCTGGGCTGTGATTGACAGCCCTGCCCCTGGCTCTTCTATTCAGATGGCAGCACCAGCAGCCGTGGATGCACATTTTCTAAAACATGATGATAAAACCATCAGTAGTAGCACACAGAATACTTGGTTACCATTGATGGGCTTGGTTACCATTGCATCGATGGTAACCATCTCTGGCAGCAATGCCGATGGCCATCCCTAGTGGTATGGTTATAGTGTCTCAACGGGAGTGACAGAGTGGGATGGATGTGGGTACTGAGTGGGATGGGTGTGCCACATAACTTCTCAGACTTTCAGTTGCATAGATTGCATGTGTTTTCCAATGAGCTTCACCATATTGTGAGTGGAAGCAATTTCACTCCAGGTGAGAGCTGAATCTGCAGGGAACCACAGGGTGTATGATGGCATGCCATATCTGTATTCCGCAAGGAACACGTCCATTATATCATCAGCCTTACTGATCAGAATTTCATTGCTTTTTTTAGTTTAAGTGGTAGAGATTCTGTAGTTTTCTGAATATTCAGATCATGGGGTTTATTTACTAATATTCGTGTTTGAGTCGGTTTGTGTAGAGTTTAAACTCATTTTTTATCGGGTGCATTTTCATGCAACTTTTTGAATCTACATACACTAATTTACGAAGCTGTCGAGTTATTGGTTTTCGTATTTTCCGATGTCGATGGCAGTTGTATTTTTTGGGGCCATTTACGGCCGTCAATAACGTTTGCGATTGTGTTTTTGTTGTTTTGACTTGATTATTTTCAATGTTAAACGCGGCAGGGTATTTTAACAACCACGGCCGCATTTTCACTTTTAGTTTCGATTTTCATCCACGTTCGTGATTGGTTGCGTTTCCGATGTAGGAGTGTCTGTGCGCAACCATATAAATACGCCCCAAACCGTCCGGGATTCCGATCGGCCCAGGAAGGATGGTGAGCATGTGTTTTATTCTTAACATTCTATTACATTAGTTACGTATAACTGTTTTTTGTAAATGTGTGTCATGTGACATTGCACATTACTACCATCTTCAAGTGCGCGTCATAAAATACATAGTTTTGGATAATGTTTTCTACAAAAGCCAATGTAACATAGGGGGTAATTCTGAGTTGATCGCAGCAGCAAGTTTGTTAGCAATTGGGCAAAACCATGTGCACTGCAGGGGGGGCAGATGTAACATGTGCAGATAGAGTTAGATTTGGGTGGGTTATTTTGTTTCTGTGCAGGGTAAATACTGGCTGCTTTATTTTTACACTGCAATCTAGATTCCAGTTTGAACACACCCCATCCAAATCTAACTCTCTCTGCACATGTTATATCTGCCCCTCCTGCAGTGCACATGGTTTTGCCCAACTGCTAACAAAATTGCTGCTGCGATCAACTCGGAATGACCACCATAGTACTTTATTGTATGTCATGTTGTATTTTCACATTACATTTTCCATGTGTATTTTTGACTTGGTGTGTCATTGAATTGTACAGCAGTAATTTTGTCCTTTACTACATTTTTTTTGGGTGTAATTTTTTTTTATTTTTTTTTATTTTAAAAGTTAGCCATGTGCAATGTTCACAAAACAGTGGTTGACATGTTAGAGGCTGGAGTAGTGCAAAGTCACTTTGCAACCAGTTACATGTGTAATTTAATTAGTACAGAATGTAATCATGTTTAAGTCAAACCCACTATTTGTTAGCTCAGTTTGAGGTTGTATTTGTCCCCTGACACAACACTGCTGACTTAGTTACATTACTATTATGATTTGTAATCAATGCTTTACTTATTTATTTTTTTGCTGTTATTGTGCTAGTGTGTGTTGTAGTGACATCACAGAGCATTTTCTATATTACATGTTTCATTAATTACATTAGATAAGAGAAGAAAAGCAAGATGTGTGTGTTTTGGCTTGTTAGTGTATGTATTTGTAATTGTGTCCTATATTTGTGTCCTGTACATTATTTCCTGTGTTGCACTTTCCATATTGCATATGGCTTGTGTGTTTGGTTGCAATTTTTTTTTTTAATAAAACCAAGACAATTTTTTAAGATGTAATGTTTATCAACATAATGGTTGGATTTATCAACAATAGCATTATTATTATTTTTTTTTATTTAATTGTTTCATGATTTTCAGTGTTGAAAAAAAAGCTCTACTGCTCGTCCTGCTGTCAGTCCCATTACATCTGATTATGATGATGCTGCGGAAGCAGGTAAAGTGTCCATTGTAGTACAGGTTATGTTTGTAAAGGTATGGCCATACCAATTTTTTCCTTTAAATCATAGGTCGCTCACTAGAAGTCTTGAGCAACAGAAGGCAGCCTCCTGAACCACACCAGAAAAGGACACATGTGCCAACAAAGAAAGGCAGGTCTGATGGTCACTCCCAAACACAGCAGGCTACCCCGCCACGAAGATTGTCTGGAGTTTCTTCGGTACCACCACTCCAAATTTTGGACACACCTCCAAGACGCCAACCACACTCCTCTCATCTTGATTGTGATTAAGAATCTGTAACAAAAAACTATATTAGTCATCTCGTAATAATCCATTTAATTATACTCAAACTCGACAACCAGCAAAATCAGTACTACTTACCGAAGTCACAAAAACATCAAATGGAACCCAAGTCAAATTGCCTTGTCTACATCCAGTAAAGATATGTATGTCCACTTCAGCCATACAGTAGCAGATTGTCTGTAAGATGCTGCAACATAAACACATGTGTAAGCTTCTCAAATAGTAAGGTTGTAACCCTCAGTGTAACATGTGTGTTTTAACTAACATTGCCACCAACATGCAAAAACATTACTATGTTTTTGGTTTAGACACTAAAAGGTAACACATTATGCTTAAAAATGTGTTTTTACGGTGGAGTATGTCTGATCTACCATACAACTCATGTGCTTGCTTTCACAATGAAGTAACCAGACACATTAGCCACAAACAGGCATATGTATGTATTTAAGTTATGAGTGATGATGTTGCTATGCAGGATATCTGATATCACAATTCAAATACATGTGTTTCATGATTATTGCTTTTGATTAATTTTAGACACATATGGATAACTAACATCAAAATGTTTTTTTCCGTAGATTCTAGTACTGGTACCAGCATCCCTACGCAACACCAGCAACACAGTGACATGGAAGAGACAATCATTTTACAAATGCAGCCAGTAATTGAAGGACACAGCCCCCCAGCACCTGTGAGTACACCACCACAGCAAAACACACCACCACCACAACAACACAGCCCAACAACACCATTAGCACAAGGCCCTGATCAAGTGTTTTGGGACAGTTGGGCTACACAGCAGGCCATTAATCAGGATTGCCTGCGTATGCAGACCCAAATTTTTTCAAGCTTACCAACCCACCTCAGAAGAATCAGCAAAACTATCAGCTGCCAAAATGAACCAACCACGATAATTGCCAATACCATGGAAATCATGCGTGCAGACATTACACATGTCATGGGCAACTTACAACACATAATAAAACAGCAGCACAGACAACAAAACTACATCAACATTTTAGAAAACAATCAAATGATAAATTAATCGATCACCAGAATTTTAGAAAATCAAAATTCTGCAACACGTGAACTAAATGCCACCCTCACTAACCTCAATGAAACACTCAGATCCCAGCACCAACAGCAACCAAGCAGCAGTTCTGGTACGACTACTCCAATTATATTGCCTGTGTCCTCACCACCAAGGCGTTCCACCAGAGCACACCAACACGACAGTGGTAAAGGCAAAGGCCAGTCCAAACAGCCACCCAAAAAACATAAATCATATAAATAACGAATTCTGTTATGAGAAGAAAACAAAGTTAGTAATTGTATGATTGTCTGAATATATGTACCAATTAGCACCTTGTACATTTCTTCAACATCATTAATTAGAAATGTTAAAAACAACAAAAGGACTTTTTTTACTAACAATTATTATTGGACATCTTTGTATTTTTTTGGTGGAGGGGAATGTTCTTTGAGCTGCACATTGATCTTAGCATGCAGAAATAAGACCACTATATTTGATTAACTAATGTTTATTTCTTGATTCCAATCACTCTCAGATCCTGCAGCCAGACTAATTGGTAGCCATGCAGAATGTCTTTAGCATGCAGAAGTAACCCCACTATATTTGATTAACTAATGAATAGTTCTTGATTCCAATCACTCTCAGATCCTGCAACCAGACTAATTGGCAGCCTTGCAGAATGTCTTTAGCATGCAGAAGTAACACTACTATATTTGATTAACTAATGAATAGTTCTTGATTCCAATCACTCTCAGATCCTGCAACCAGACTAATTGGCAGCCTTGCAGAATGTCTTTAGCATGCAGAAGTAACACCACTATATTTGATTAACTAATGCAGTGGTTCTCAAACTCGGTCCTCAGGACCCCACACAGTGCATGTTTTGCAGGTAACCCAGCAGGTGCACAGGTGTATGAATTACTCACTGACACATTTTAAAAGGTCCACAGGTGGAGCTAATTATGTCACTTTTAATTCTGTGAGGAGACCTGCAAAACATGCACCGTGTGGGGTCCTGAGGACCGAGTTTGAGAACCTGTGAACTAATGAATAGTTCTTGATTCCAATCACTCTCAGATCCTGCAGCCAGACTAATTGGCAGCCATGCAGAATGTCTTTAGCATGCAGAGGTAACACCACTATATTTGATTAACTAATGAATAGTTCTTGATTCCAATCACTTTCAGAGCCTGCAGCCAGACTAATTGGCAGCCATGCAGATTAATCCATGACCAATACAATTTACAATGTGAATTTGAACTCTTTTACATTTCTTCTATAGACGACATTACAATAATAACACTATTGTGTTAGAAAATAGTGTCCTAATATGTTTTAAACAAATTGAGAACATTATTTTGCCAAATGATTGACATTATTGTTCTGCCATGTTTGTGTGTGGTAAAAAGGAGTAATCTGATTATAAAACATGAGGCATAACCAAAGAAATGTTAATTTTTAAACAAACAAAATGTGTGTAATAATGTATATATGTGTAAAACTGTGTATTGACTTCAAAATCTGCAAGTTTACTCCAGCAAACATAAAAAATTAAATTATTTCGGATGAGACTAAGTTTGTGTCCCTTAAATCCAATGGAACACCACACATAGGGACACATGTATTCCTCAAGGATAAGTTATTAAATGTGGGGAAGTGTTACATTAGGGCGTAACACACATTCATAAAGTAAATAACATAATCAATTCTTATCAGGATTATGTGTGTTTTTTACAAATTAACATTTTCATTTTATTAATACTTATCCCGACTTCATACATGTGACTCATAATCTGATGTGTTGACAATTTAAATAAACACAATACACATGCTGCATTAGATTTGCATATAGCAAGGGTATGTTTGTATGTCTAAAGGAGACAGACACATTCTGAGTAATGTTTTTGAAAAAAATGTATCTAAATATATTTAGGCTTACACAACAAATGAAAGAAGCAAAACATACTTACCATAAGTAACACAGTGTATTTTTGCGTGGTATACAAAATCCTACACATATCAAATTACATACCAAGCAGCCTCAGCTGAATGTGTGTGCAATCTATGGCTCCCAGCACATTGGGCATGCCAGCAAGCTCATAGAAAGCTACCCTGATGGCATGCCACTGAGACTCTTGGGTAGGGAAGCAGATTGAGGCATCGATGTGGGGCTGCAAAACATCCAACACCTGTGTGTAACTGTATATTTGAGAAAAAAATGTGAATGGGATTTAATGACATAACATCATCACTGGCCACTGAGAGTAATTATAACAAAGAAACAGATGAGGTTGTTAGGTATACGTCACCTGTGTTAGTATTCTGGAAAAGGTGGGCTTTGAGATTCCAATGACATCCCCAGACACAGCCTGAAAGCTCCCAGTAGCCAGAAAGTGCAACACAGCCAGGAGTTTGTGCAGGCCTGAGACAGGGAGAGAGCGTGCTGTCTCAGGGTCTAGGCCCAGTTTGACAAGGTCATACAGACGGAAAATGTTGTTACGATTTAGACGGGACATCTGTATGACCCTGTCATTGGACAATGCGTTCAAGTTTAAATGCCCCCTAAAAAAACGAGGTCTGCGCAGCCTCCGCGGAACCTGCTGACCATTTTCAGTTTCTTGGCCCTGGTTACATACAGGCTGATGCCTAAGTCTGAGGAATCCCACAGCACACAAAATATCACTGCACCATACTCCAGCAGCCATTTCTGAGTGTAGGTTGTTTGAAATGGGCCTAAGATCCTTTTATAGGCATCCTAATTCTGGTGTGATTGATTTTTAAGTTGCAACACATGTAAACAAGCCTGAAAAAAGCAGGTCTATTTTTTGCTGCTTTTTTTAAAAGCAGCAAAAAATACGAATCACAAAAAAATACGACCGCAATTGAGCATTCAGAGACTAACACCCAAATATGAATGAATAGTAAATTCCCGTATTGTATGAACAAACAGCCGCGTTTGACCGATGGTCTATTAATTCGTATTTCTGAACTTACGAATGACGAATAGCCCCAACACTGCCGAGATTTGTGCTTAGTAAATTCCCGTGTTGCCACTTACAAAAACCCCACCCACAAATCGGACAAACACGGATTTTTAGTAAATAAACCCCCATGTCTAACAAGCCTTAATGGAAAATGTGAAACCATTTTTTGTCAATGAAATCATTTTGTCAGTTATACTTTAGATGTTTAAATACTTATGGAGTCATTCTATATGATATTTATTTCAATAACCGAGCCAGGCCTGTCTCTATAGAGTGGGTAGTGAATCAATAGTAAATGTAAATTGGGCTGGCTACTCCCATAATTCCTCCCCCATATGTAATTTGTTGTATAGGGCAAAGCTTTATCGCAGGTGATAAGATAACACCAGGGCTTAAAGTGGTCCTGGAGAGGTGGTGTAACTCATTTACCGCGCCACCTACCCCCTACCCCCCAGACACACACATTAAGTGGAGCTAAGGGCCAGTGCTAGTGTTTTTGGCATCCCCCTGCAAACTGTAAATTAGTACCCTACTTTTCATACTTTATAAAGGGACATTGATATCACAAAGAAGCAGCGTGGTCACATAATAGTACCCAAAATTCAAATTACGCAACACAGTAGCACAATCTTATTCACATTTCACCGCATGTAGTGCCCCTGATTCATATTACACCACATAGTAATGCCCTTTATTCAGGTTATGTCCAGGCCCGGGCCGCCTGTTACCCGGGGTACGAGCACGGGTAAGGCACCACAGTGAAGAAGGCGCCGGCAGCCTGGACCACCACGCTCTATCACGGTGTATCTGGCACTGTGGGGTCATATGTGGCACTGTGGGGGCATATCTAGCACTGTGGGCACATGGCAATGTGGGGGCATATCTATCTGTATGTGGCACTGTGGGGTCCTATGTGGCACTGTGGGGTCATATGTGGCACTGTGGGGGCATATCTGTATGTGGCACTGTGGGGTCATATGTGGCACTGTGGGGGCATATCTAGCACTGTGGGCACATGGCAATGTGGGGGCATATCTGTATCTGTATGTGGCACTGTGGGGTCCTATGTGGCACTGTGGGGTCATGTGTGGCACTGTGGGGGCATATCTGGCACTGTGGGCACATGGCACTGTGGGGGCATATCTGTATGTGGCACTGTGGGGTCATATGTGGCACTGTGGGGGCATATCTGGCACTGTGTGGGCATATCTGGCACTGTGAGGGTATATCTGTATCTGGACTGAGGGGGCATATCTGGCACTGTGGGCACATGGCACATGGCACTGTGGGGGCATATCTGTATCTGGCACTGTGGTGTCATATTTGGCACTGTGGGGTCATATGTGGCACTCTGGGGGCATATCTGGCACTGCGTGGGCATATCTGGGACTGTGGACACATGGCACTGTGGGGGCATATCTGTATCTGGCACTGTGGGGTCATATGTGGCACTGTGGGGTCATATGTGGCACTGTGGGGGAATATCTGTATCTGGCACTGTGGGGGCATAACTGGCACTGTGGACACATGGCACTGTGGGGGCATATCTGTATCTGGCACTGTGGGCGCATATCTAGCACTGTGGGCACATGGCAATGTGGGGGCATATCTGTATGTGGCACTGTGCGGTCATATGTGGCACTGTGGGGGCATATCCAGCACTGTGGGAACATGGCAATTTGGGGGCATATCTGTATCTGGCACTGTGGGGTCATATGTGGCACTGTGGGCATGTGGCACTGTGGAGGCATATCTGTATCTGGCACATTGGGAGCATATCTAGCACTGTGGGCACATGGCACTGTGGGGGCATATCTGTATCTGGCACTGTGGGGTCATATGTGGCACTGTGGGGGCATATCTGGCACTGTGGGGGCATATCTGTATGTGGCACTGTGGGGTCCTATGTGGCACTGTGGGGGCATATCTGGCACTGGGTGGGCATATCTGGCACTGTGGGGGCATATCTGGCACTGTGGGCACATGGCACTGTGGGGGCATATCTGTATCTGGCACTGTGGGGTCATATGTGGCACACTGGGGGCATATCTGGCACTGTGTGGGCATATCTGGGACTGTGGGCACATGGCACTGTGAGGGCATATCTGTATCTGGCACTGTCGGGGCATTTCTGGCACCGTAGACACATGGCACTGTGGGGGCATATCTGTATCTGGCACTGTGGGGTCATATGTGGCACTGTGGGGTCATATGTGGCACTGTGGGGGCATATCTGTATCTGGCACTGTGGGGGCATAACTGGCACTGTGGGCACATGACACTGTGGGGGCATATCTGTATCTGGCACTGTGGGGTCATATGTGGCACTGTGGGGGCATATCTAGCACTGTGGGCACATGGCAATGTGGGGGCACATCTGTATGTGGCACTGTGGGGTCATATGTGGCACTGTGGGGGCATATCTGGCACTGTGGGGGCATATCTGTATGTGGCACTGTGGGGTCCTATGTGGCACTGTGGGGGCATATCTGGCACTGGGTGGGCATATCTGGCACTGTGGGGGCATATCTGGCACTGTGGGCACATGGCACTGTGGGGGCATATCTGTATCTGGCACTGTGGGGTCATATGTGGCACACTGGGGGCATATCTGGCACTGTGTGGGCATATCTGGGACTGTGGGCACATGGCACTGTGAGGGCATATCTGTATCTGGCACTGTCGGGGCATTTCTGGCACCGTAGACACATGGCACTGTGGGGGCATATCTGTATCTGGCACTGTGGGGTCATATGTGGCACTGTGGGGTCATATGTGGCACTGTGGGGGCATATCTGTATCTGGCACTGTGGGGGCATAACTGGCACTGTGGGCACATGACACTGTGGGGGCATATCTGTATCTGGCACTGTGGGGTCATATGTGGCACTGTGGGGGCATATCTAGCACTGTGGGCACATGGCAATGTGGGGGCACATCTGTATGTGGCACTGTGCGGTCATATGTGGCACTGTGGGGGCATATCTAGCACTGTGGGCACATGGCAATGTGGGGGCATATCTGTATCTGGCACTGTGGGGTCATATGTGGCACTGTGGGCATGTGGCACTGTGGAGGCATATCTGTATCTGGCACTGTGGGAGCATATCTAGCACTGTGGGCACATGGCACTGTGGGGGCATATCTGAATCTGGCACTGTGGGGTCATATGTGGCACTGTGGGGGCATATCTGGCACTGTGGGGGCATATCTGTATTCTGTATGTGGCACTGTGGGGTCCTATGTGGCACTGTGGGGGCATATCTAGCACTGTGGGCACATGGCACCCACTATCTCCCTGTGACCCCAGCTTCCTCAGTCACCCACTATCTCCATCACCTCTGCCACTCAGTCACGCACTTTCTCCCTGTCACTGACAATCTCCCTAGACCCCTGGGGGCAGGGCCGGACTGGGACTAAAAATAGGCCCTGGCATTTTTGAAGCACACAGGCCCACCTCTGTGACTCCTCCCCTTACTATTCCTGACTCCTCCCACTTAGTCGTCTATGTTCTTACAAATATAATTAATATTCTAACAACATACAGGCGTACATCATTCTCTATTAAAATATACTCAACCAGTGGTTGAAGTGGAAATTTGTAAGTGGGGGCAAGGAAATGTGAGGTTTGTAATTAAGCGCGCGCCTTCGGCGCGCGCGCTCTGGAAAAGGGGGCGTGGCCATTTAAAGGGGGCGTGGTCACTCAAAAGGGGCGTGGTCTTCGGTGTAGTTTACCACACCATACACCCCTTATACGCATTATGCACCACGATAGTAGGACCCCTTATACTATCTAGTACTGCTGCCCCTTTCACATTATACCACACAGTATGAGCCAAAATTCACATTACAGCACCCGGTATGAGCTGAAATTTACATTATATGCCCCCGATAGTGCAGTGCCAGGTATACAAATGCCCCCACAGTGCCAGGTATACAAATGCCCCCACAGTGCCAGGTATACAAATGCCCCCACAGTGCCAGGTATACAAATGCCCCCACAGTGCCAGATCCACAAATGCCCCCCACAGTGCCAGGTATACAAATGCCCACACAGTGCCAGGTATACAAATGCCCACACAGTGCCAGGTATACAAATGCCCCCACAGTGCCAGGTATACAAATGCCCCCACAGTGCCAGGTATACAGATTCCCCCACAGTGCCAGGTAAACAATTGCCCCCACAGTGCCAGGTAAACAAATGCCCCCACAGTGCCAGGTATACAGATGCCCCCACAGTGCCAGGTATACAGATGCCCCCACAGTGCCATGTATACAGATGCCCCCACACTGCCAGGTATACAATTGCCCCCACAGTGCCAGCCAATTGCCCCCACAGTGCCAGGTATACAAATGCCCCACAGTGCCAGCCAATTGCCCCCACAGTGCCAGGTATACAAATGCCCCACAGTGCCAGCAAATTGCCCCCACAGTGCCAGGTATACAATTGCCCCCACAGTGCCAGGTATACAATTGCCCCCACAGTGCCAGGTATACAATTGCCCCCACAGCAGCCAGTGCTGCAGCTACTTACCGCTGCTGCACTGCTGCTGCTGCTGCTCCTCCTCCTCCTCCGGGCTGTGAGGGACGGGGGTGAGAGCGCCGGGCGCCCGTCAGCGCGGCTGTTTCTGGTGCGGCAGCGTATAGCATTCAAAGCAGCCGCCGGTTCGTGAGCCAATCAGAGCTCGCGGACCGGCGGCTTCTGATTGGCTGCCGGTCCGCGAGCTCTGATTGGCTCACGAACCGGCGGTTGCTTTGAATGCTATACGCGCCGCGCCAGACACAGCCGTGCTGGCGGGCGCCCGGCGCTCTCACCCCCGTCCCTCACAGCTCTCCTATCCTGTCAGCTGAGACGCGCTGCCGCCGGTCTGAGCGGCAGCGCGTCTCAGTGACCGCTGGACCGGCCCACGTGGCCATCGGCCCTTCTGGCATCTGCCAGAAGTGCCAGATGGCCAGTCCGGCCCTGCCTGGGGGTACTATTATGTGGCCACGCCCCTTCCTTGTGAGACCACACCTCTTTTAAAATTTGATCCCATCAAGGGGCGCTAAATTCTAAATTCGCTTACCAAGAAAAATAAAGCTTGGGCCGGCCCTGGTTATGTCACTTAGTAGTGCCCTTTATTAAATTTGCACTACACAATGGTACCCTCTATACATGTTATGACACACAGTAGTGCCCATTATGGGGGTAATTCCAAGTTGATCGCAGCAGGAATTTTGTTAGCAGTTGGGCAAAACCATGTGCACTGCAGGGGAGGCAGATATAACATGTGCAGAAAGAGTTAGATTTGGGTGGGTTATTTTGTTTCTGTGCAGGGTAAATACTGGCTGCTTTATTTTTACACTGCAAATTAGATTGCAGATTGAACACACCCCACCCAAATCTAACTCTCTCTGCACATGTTAAATCTGCCTCCCCTGCAGTGCACATGGTTTTGCCCAACTGCTAACAAAATTCCTGCTGCGATCAATTTGGAATTACCCCCTATATACAATACCCACAGTAGTGCCCCTTATACACAATTCTCACAATAGTAGTGCCCTTTACATATAATGACCACAGTAGTGCCGCTTATACACATATTGCCCATAGTAGTGCCTTTTATACACATCTCTGTCTCTGTCACTCCAGCAGTAGGGAGGCCAATCCTGGGCCTTTTTTTCAATCCTGGGTATCGGGATTGAAAAAAGGTCAATCCCGGGATTCCCGGGATAGGGTTGAAGACCCGCCCACCCCAGTCAAGCCCACACAAATACCATCGTAGGTGGGAACTGGGCTTCCAGGTGACGATGTGTGATCCGGGCAGTTCGGGCGGCTGGCTTCAGATTAACCATTGTGGGTAGGAGGGGTTGTGGGCGGCGTGGTGTGGCAGGGAGGCGTGGTCCGGGCAGCACGGGCAGCTGGCTTCACACTGCGCAGTGTGTCCTCTGACATTATGTCACGTACGCACTATTGGGGCAGGGAGAGGAAGGAGCTGGGCAGCATGTGAGCCTCCTGAGGAAGCTCAACGCTGGCCAGCATAAAAAAAAATAAAATGGGCAGATAAATCCCGCAATCCCCAGGATTGGAGCTTTCGACACCGGGATTGAATTCCAGCCATTTTTTGGCCTCCCTATCCAGCAGCTCACCGCCTGTGTACCTCCAGCAGCTTCCCCACCTCTCTTGTCCCTTCAGCTTGTCTATAAATTCACGTAGCCTGCTCCTCTTCATGACTTCTCTTCACTTCAGCAGTGGTGACAGCATGACATAACATACACTACTGTGCTGGAAAATTAAGCCACTTGGACCTGAGGGGGGGGGGGGGGGGGATATATGCTGTCCAACATGCACAGCGTGTGTGAGTACCAGGAGGGTGGGATGTAAATGGAGGATGACCATGGAGCCACAAGGACCTGAGGAAGAAGGAGTTGGCTGCAGTTCATCTGTAACATTAGCACGGCTTGCATCTTCAATTGATGTAGGTAATAGGACAGGTTTTTCTGTTGGAATTACTGTGTAGGGCAATGGAGATGGTGGAACTAGTTCCCCCTGCCATTACAGGTGGTTGAACTCAGTTCCACCTCATTCCCCCCACCCCCACTTTAACCCCTGACCAGCCTCATTGAGAGCTGCAGGTTTCACTGCTAACCCTGAGAAATGTGAGTGTGCAATGTATACAGATGTAGCCATGCTCAGCACAGTGCGATGCAGCATGCCGCAACACGGCTTCTCGAATAGTTGCAGCCTTTCACTCCATGCAGAATGCCGCGATACAGCATTCGGGATCGCAGGAAGGTGAGCATGGCTAAATATATATATATATATATATACACACACAGTCTTACGTTACTCACCTTGACAAAGGGACGTGTCTGTCCCGAAACGTTGGTTTCTATGCCGTGAATTTTTAATACACTTGCCTGCTGTTACAAGACCCCGAGTGCCGCTGAATGATTTATCGCAAAATCTATCTATCATACACACAGTCTTATATATCACATACGCACACACACACACACACACACACACACACACACACACACACACACACACACACACACACACACACACACACACACACATGCTTAAATTTGCATCAGTCCCAATGTAATCAACTCAATTTTATACAGGTACAATTGCAATTTCTTTAGCACTGCATATTGCAAAAATAATGTATTAAATTATGGGCAAATAGTTAAATGAACATGCTGCTATAGCATACATTATATTTGTAGTACGCAACTAAAATTAGCATCTTATTTCAGCAAAGACCATATCCCACACTTTATTACAAGAAGCAAAACAATTAACTTGCATGATTTAGTGAAAGAAACACTACCAGGCAAGGGCCCTCATTCCGAGTTGTTCGCTATTTGATTCGCATGCAAGCAGCGTTCGCACAGCAGTGAACACATCGCACGAATGCAAACAAACGCCAACCATGTACTACTGCAAACGAGCATGCAACAATGCACAAAGTAGGTGTGTATTATGTAGTATCGCATGGTAGCGCTTTGTTTGCATAACTGCCAAACGCATCGCTAGCGACACATACACCGTCATACATGTGCAATACCTTCGCAGGCTTGCACATGTTTTCGATAGTTTGCAAATATTCGCATAGTGGGGGTCATTCCGAGTTGATCGCTAGCTGCCGTTGTTCGCAGTGCAGCAATCAGGCTAAAAATCGGCACTTCTGCGCATGCGTATGGTGCACACTGCGCACGCGCAACGTACTTTCACAAAAGCCGATGCAGTTTTACACAAGATCTAGCGGCGCTTTTCAGTCGCACTGATGATCGTTGAGTGATTAACAGGAAGTGGGTGTTTCTGGGTGGTAACTGCCCGTTTTCGGGGAGTGTGTGAAAAAATGCAGGCGTGCCAGATAAAAACACAGGAGTGGCTGGAGAAACAGGGGAGTGGCTGGCCGAACGCAGGGCGTGTTTGTGACGTCAAAACAGGAACTACATAGTCTGAAGTGATCGCAAGGTAGGAGTAGGTCTCGAGCTACTCAGAAACTGCACAATTTTTTTTGTAGCAGCGCTGCGATCCTTTCGTTCGCACTTCTGCTAAGCTAAGATACACTCCCAGAGGGCGGCGGCTTAGCGTTTGCACGGCTGCTAAAAGCAGCTAGCGAGCGAACAACTCGGAATGAGGGCCAGTGCTTTTTTTTTTCATCCCATCCCTTTCTCAATAAAGAAACCAATTAGGCTAAGGATTTGTAATGTGATTGTACAATTAAGTGTTCAAAGTCTTCAAAATGAAGAATTTGCCAACCTAATTGCATAATAACAGTGCTCAATTAATTATATATTATTTTTTTTTGGTTAACAACTCTTTGTAACTCTATTTGTTCAATAGCACATCATTTAAATGTGTATAATCCTTGACTGACATAATGTACATTACACAGTTTCCCATATATGGATTTTGGTTTAGTGTGTGTTAAAATGGGGAGGGAGAAAGTAACAAACAAACAAACAAACAAACAAACAAACAAACAATCAGCACCTAACTGTCAGGTCACAGTCTTTGGTTTTGAAGTGTCAGTTAGTAGTTCATTAAATAGCCATTTCTTACTCTTCATTTTAACCATTTTCAAGTGATGAAACAAATCTACCTATGTTATTTTTCTTTTACAGAACACAACACACCATTTCTGAATTTTAAACTTTTATTTTGTAACTTTGGGGGGGGGGGGGGGGGGGATTTTTCCCCTCACAAAAATAAAAAAATGTGAAATTTTTTTGTAGGGATGTCGAACCTTTGGCCCTCCAGCTGTTGATGAACTATACATAACAGCATGGCCTGCAATGTAATCCAAAATAGCCATGCTAAAACGGGTGCAGGCCATGCTGGGATGTGTACTTCAGCCTCATCTGGAGTGGCCAGGGCTCACCATTTTGGGTATAGGCCCAGCAGACTGCGTCTCTACATCTGCTGGTGAACTACATATCCAAGTGTGTCTTGACTCATTGATAGCATGCCTTAATACATAAACTGAGACAGGGAATGTTGGTATGTGTTTCAGAACAGCATTTGCAGGGTCACAGTTTGAAAACACATGTACCTGTATCTAAATTTCAAATATATTTCTGTGGTAGAATTTACTTACTTTCCCCCGACGGATGAACAGCAGCCTCCACCTCCTCAGGGGCCTCAGCTGACCACTCTTCGGGTTCGCTTGTGATATGGGAAGCGGGTTGAAAGGGGGTGGGAGTTTGGATGTGGGAAGGGGATTGAAAGGGGATGGGATGTTGGATGGGGTAGGAGGTTGGATGAGGGAAGGGGCTTAAAAGGGGGATGGAGGTTGGATGGGTGGGGGGGTTTGAGAGGGGTGGTCAGATTGAGAGGGGGAGGGGTGTTGAGAGGGGGGGTTAGATTGAGAGGGGGAGGGGGGTTGAGAGGGGGAGGGGGGTTGAGAGGGGGTTAGATTGAGAGGGGGAGGGGGGTTGAGAGGTGAGTTAGATTGAGAGGGGGAGGAGGAAGAAAAGGATGCGGACTGATGGTGGGCGGGTTGTTGAGGGGGAGGGGGGTTGAGAGGGGGAGGAGGAGGAGGAAGAGGAGGAATGCGGATTCATGGGGGTGGGTTGTTGAAGGGGGGAGGGGGGTTGAGAGCAGGGACGTGCTGTGAGCTAAATGGCTCAGGAGGCACTGGCTAGCACCAGAGCCAGATTTACACACAATATATGAGCCAAAGGGTACATCTGGGCATTGGGGCAAATTCAGTATGAATTGCAAGTAGTGATTCATAAGGAATTTTTGCAGAGGCCCTACTGCGCATGCGCTCACAGGGCAGGAGGGGGGCAGCAACGCTCCATTTTCAGGGTGGAAACGGAATGAAACGGTGGGTTGGTATGCGCGAATGGGGGCATGTCGGGGGTGCAGCCGCAGCGGCTGTGTGACATCACACGCAGCCGCTGCGATAACAAAAATGGTGCCGGGACTCCTGCAGCCGGCAGGAGTCAGCCTTAATTTCTGCTAACAAGCAGAAATTGCATGCTGTTCACAATTTCTGCTTGAAGCAGGGGGGGAGGCGCCGGTCAGCATGCTGGGCGGCCCCCAGCATGCGTGCTAATGGTTAACAAATTCTGCTGATTAGCAGAATTTGCTAACCTTACTGAATTGGCCCCATTATACACAGGTGCAGCAGTATAAACTCCTGGAAATTTGGTGAGTATTGATAAGAGATGTGTGGAAAAGATAGACTTTTTACTCCAGAGTTTTGGCTATAAAAATGATTAGAATAATGCAAAGAAGATATTTCTAACATATTCCTGCCTGGGGGACAGAACTAGGAGTCAAGGCAGATGACTGTATCACGGAGATTACCTTACGTATAGTGACAGTGGAATGACGACCCCATATGAAACCAGTTTGGTCAGGATCAATAATGGTGGGTAAAATCAATTTCAGTCTATCAGGAAGAATTTTCATAAAAAGCTTGTAATCTACATCTAGTAGAGAAATGGGCCTATAAGATGCAGAGAGTAGTGGGTCACGGCCCGGTTTGGGGATCACCTTAATGATGGCCGAATTAAAATAAGGGGGGAGAAAGTTGTCAGTGAGGATGGAATTATGGGAAGAGACAAGGGACGGGCAAATCTTATCCTGTAGTATTTTGAAAAATTCACCAGAAAAGCCATCCAGGCCCGGGGCTTTTAATGATTTAAGTTTCTTAATACCGGATATTACGTCTTCCAATGTAATGGGGGCAATGAGCATGTTTGCTTGCTCAAGAGAGATAGTGGGAAGGGTGACATGATCCCAAAAAGCCTGTTTCTTGTCAGAATCAATGTGAGGGTCTGAGTACAGCTCCTCATAAAAAGTCCCAAACAAATCAGCTATATCCTGTCCTTTAGTAATCATAGCTCCCTCAGGGGACCAAAGTGAAATAATAGAGGCAGGGGTAGTATGAGAGCAAATAAGATTAGAGAGAAGGCGTCCAAATTTATTGGTGTGTTTATAAAAACTATAATTCCTAGTAAAGGTATGGCGTGCCGCAAATTGATCCAATACTAAAGTGAGCTTTGGCCTTTTTTTTTTTTTTTAAACATAGTTTTTATTAATGGGATCACAGACAACAAACAGAGACCAACAGATGGCAATTATAGCGTAATACAATACAAACATAGCTTAACAGTAGGTACATATATTTGGTGTCAAGTGAAAATGATCCATTTTTGACCCTGAGAGCGGGTATAATAAGAGAGAGAGAATAGCAGTCGGTTGGGGGTCCAACCGGCTAATATTGAGTAGTAATATAGGATAAGATATGAGAAGAAAGAGAGAAGGGGAAGAGAAGAAGGAAGATACAGAAGGATAGAGTATAGTAGATTGGAGTTGGAATCCCCGGGAGGGTTCCATCAGGTATAACTTAGAATATTAGTTGAAAGGTGAAGGGGCATGTTGTGTAGTCAACCAAGGTCCACAAATTTTATCAAATGACTTGGAGGAGCAATTAATGATACTGGTCATATAGTCCATACGGTAAACGTACCATATGCGGGCGATTATAGACTGCATAGAAGGTGGAATGGGGTTTTTCCAGTCCGCGGCCAATTGACATGTCATTGCCGAAATTATATGCCGCATCAGTTTATTTTGATGGTTAGTCAGCGTTGGCAGGTTTACGGGGAGAAGAATGTATTTAGGATCATAGGGAATGGGAATCCGTAACAAATTAGTAATAAGATTAATCACATCTTTCCACACACTTACGATTTTAGGGCACGACCACCATATATGCAGGAAAGAGCCCTCTGCGCCACATCCTCTCCAACATCTATCCGATGTATCTGGGTACATTCTGCTTAAGCGAGATGGTACATAGTACCATCTATATAATAGTTTGTAGACGTTCTCTTTGATGCGAACGCATATGGAGCTAGATGCAGCGTTACCCCAAGCCTCAGACCATTCCTCATCATCTAAGGCCGAGCCCAGATCCAGTTCCCACGCCCTCTCATGTGGATCACGTTGAGAGGGTGGTTCTCCATCGAGAGCGGTGTATAAGAGGGAAATTAAACCTTTAGTTGAGTGACGCCTGAAACACGTTGCCTCGAATGTGGTCAGGGGTCTGCTAGAGAGGATGTGGCTTATTGCGGAATGAAAGTGCCTGAGTTGTAAATATTGATAAAAATATTTGGATGGGATGTCAATATCTTCCTGAATCTGGGAGAACTGGGGAAAACTAGTGTCTTTGGTGCTATCGTTTAGATATAGAATACCTCTATCTTGCCAGGGGGCAAATAGTGACTTGTGTGTACCAGGGGAAAATGCTGGGTTGTGTAAGATAGGGATGATGGGGGAGGGGGCCGGGGCTAACCTGTATTTCTTATTGGCAAAGTCCCAAATCATCAGTGAGCGGGACACCAGGGGGTGAGAGGCCACGTTTCTAGGGCGGCAGGGTTTCGGGAGTCAAAGAAGAGAAGAAAGAGTGGAGAGACCTAGTTCGGCAGCTTCTATAGCTATCCAGACCCTCTGCGACTCTGGGTTACACCATTGCACACAATGTGAGAGCTGTGCAGCTAAGTAATATCTTCTAAAATCTGGGATGCCCAGACCGCCACTACATGAGGGGCGCTGTAATAGTTTCAGTCGGACTCGGGGACGCCTATTTGCCCATATAAATTGTGATGTGTGAAACTGTAAGAATTTAAAGGCAGATGGAGGGATAAATATCGGGAGAGTTTGGAATAGGTATAGTATCCGAGGGAGCACGTTCATTTTCACTGAATTCACTCTACCTATCCAAGAGATAAAAAGGCTGGACCAAGAAGACAAATCTGATTTAATGCGGTCTAAAAGTCTAGGGAAATTAGCCTGGTATAGTTGGTGGTGGGTATGTGTTAGGAAAATGCCTAGATATTTAATCTTTTTTTTATGCAACTGAAATGGGAAGGATTTTTCTAAAGAGAGTTTGACCGGGCCAGGGATGTAAAAATTCAATACTTCGGTTTTACTCGTGTTGATTTTATAACCTGAATGCTTAGAGTAGAGGTCAATTTCAGAGAGGAGCGGCTGCAGCGACTGAGTCGGGGATCCAAGAGACAAGAGGACGTCATCTGCGTATAATGCAATTTTATGCTCAGAATGGCCTACCCGCACTCCTGCTATATCTGTATTAGCTCGGATCCTTGCCGCCAGTGGCTCCATAACCAGGGCAAATAGTAGGGGGGAGAGCGGGCATCCCTGTCTGGTGCCATTAGTGATTCCGAAAACAGCGGAGGTGAGGTGATTGACAGAAACCGTGGCAGTAGGGGATCTATAAAGCGCTGAGACACCTTCTAGAAATTTGCCAGAGAAGCCCATCTTTCGGAGTACCGAGAAGGTGAAGGACCAAGATATCCTGTCAAAAGCCTTCTCGGCATCCAATGCTAGAAGCAATGAGGGTAGTTTTTGTTTATGAATAGAACATATCAGATCTATAGCTCTCCTGGTATTATCGGAGGCTTGACGGCCAGAAATAAAGCCCACCTGGTCTGGGTGTATCAACTGCGTAAGCAGGGGAGCTAGTCGATTGGCCAAAATTTTTGCATAAATCTTAAGATCAACATTTAGTAATGATATCGGGCGATAATTGGAACATTGTGTGGGGTCTCTCTCCGGTTTCGGGATCACAATAATGTCAGCGTGCACAGTTTCCGGTGCGAACGATGCCCCCTCTAAAACTTTATTAAAAAGCGAGGTAAGATAAGGTGCCAATTCTGCATGGAAAGTTTTGTAATATTGGGCGGTGAAGCCATCTGGGCCAGGTGCGGCTGACGATCGCATAGATTTGATAGCGGCAACCGTCTCTTCCAACGAGATGGACTCATTAAGAAGAGAGATCTGTCTCTCTGTCAGACATGGCAGGGGGGTGTTTGATAGGTACGAGCATATACCCTCTGGACCATCAGAGGAGAGAGGAGGGGCAGGAAGATTATATAAGGAGCTATAAAACTCCCGAAATTCCTCTACCATCTGCTTTGGGTCATAAGTAGGCATATTTCATGTATTGGAGTGAAGTTTTTCTATCATTCCCATAGCACGTTTGCTCCTCAATTTGTTAGCTAGGAGACTATCAATTTTATCCGCCTTATCATAAAATTTCTGACGGAGCTTCTGTAGTATAGCAGCTGCGCGTCTCGATAAAAGAGCATTTAACTGACCTCTGAGGTTATCAATCTGGGAGCGTAGGGAGTCACTCAGGGCATTTTTATGTTGGGTTAGGAGCGCAGAAATTTTTGATTCTAATGAGGAAATTTCCTGTGCTGCTTTCTTACGTATAGCAGAGGCCTTGGACATGAAATGACCTCGGATAGTAGCTTTGTGCGCTTCCCAAACCAGACTAGGAGATACTTCTGGGGAGGTATTTTCCTTGAAGAAAAATTCCAAAGTTGATTTGGTGTCTAAAAGAGTGGAGGGAGGCGAAAGAAGGGTGTCATCTAGACGCCATTTACGTGCTTTATTAGGGGTTCTATAGATTTCTATGAGGATATAAACCCCCGCATGGTCCGTCCATGAGCAAGGGGTGATACCTGCATCAGAGATCAGTGTTGTGAGTGATTGTGACACTTGGATCATGTCGATCCGGGAATAATGTTGGTGAGGTGCAGAAAAGTGAGTATAATCCCTAGCCGTGGAGTGTTTAAGACGCCAGGTATCTCTCAGATTAAGCTGTGTAAGGGAGGAAATTAACGTGAGAGAGGCCTCAGTCGGGGATGCTTCCTTCTTATTTTTAGGAGGGTTAGATTTATCTAAGAGGGGATCGATCACAGTATTAAAATCCCCACCTAAGATAATGTGGCCCTGCGCTACTCTGTTAAGACGCTGAAAGAGTGTGCGGAAAAAATTGATTGATCTTTATTCGGGGCATACACAGACACAAGTGTTAGGGTTTCTGTGCGAAGTGTACCAATTACCACAATGTACCTGCCTGCGGGGTCAGCTATTGTTGCAATATGTACAAATGGGATATTACGATGAATCAGTATAGCCACCCCCCTTTTTTTACAATCAGCAGAGGCAAAAAAGGTTTGTGCAAACTGCTTACCTTGAAGTTGAGAGTGAGTACCAGTGAAATGGGTCTCCTGAAGGAAGACTATGTCAGCTTTTTCCCTCCTACAGGCGGACAGCATCACTGTACGTTTCTTGGGAGAATTAAGCCCGTTAACATTTACAGAGAACAGCTTAAGAGCCATGTGATACCAGAGAATGGAAAAGAATCAACGGAGACCCATCCCGGGGAGGAAGAGAGAAAGAGGAAGTAAAGGGAAAGCAAGGAAGAAGGAGCAGAGATATAGAGAAAGAGAGAGTGATAGAGAACCCATACGGGAAAAAACCCTGAAACATAGGGTCCCAATCAAGGACCGCTACACAAATAATAGACATTATAAACTTAATAGCAGATAAAGGGAGCACGGGGGTAGTGGGAGCAGAAAAAAAACAAAACCAGGTCCTTCTGGACCGCAACAGTTATGTCGGCAGCAGCCGAAAATTCAGCAATATAACCCAGAACACACACTAAAGAAAAAAGAAAAACGTACTGTGTCGTAGAGAGAAAAAAAAAAAAGGGGGGGGGGGGACAAGGGAAAAGAGGGAGGGGTACAGGGGCAAAAGGGGGGGGAATGGGGGAAGGAGAATGAGACAAGGGAGAATCGGGATAAGCAAAGCCATCCCAGCACAATAACATAGAGCTAGGCTCAACATACAACCAATATCAAAGCTCTAGGAGCCGAATCAAAACCAATAACAGTTGAATGGAAGAAATAAGAAGTAAGTCAACAAAGAACAATTAAGGAGGAGACATATCTCTAGAATAGTGAGAGCTATCGTATTGTAGGCAAGAGTGTCCACCAGGATCAGGGAGGGCCTGTAGTGCCATTGCGATGACGGGTCACCCTTGTCCATTCAGGCGGTGGGATCCGAGGGTGTTGTTGACCGGAGGAAGAGGCGTCTCGCTGTCAGATGACGGTACAGGGAGGAGGTCCAGCTTAGTCAACAAATCTTGACCCTGTGCCAAAGTTTTAACGGAGTGGGTGGAGTTGTTCACTGTAATCTGCAGCATGAAAGGGAATCCCCATCTGTACCGTATTTGATGCTGCCGTAGTATCCTAGTAACGGGCTGGAGATCTCGTAGTTTCTGGATAGTAGACAGGGCTAAATCCTGGAAGACCTGCAATTGCATATCCCGGCAGTCAATCACTGGGGAGTCTCGTACAGACATTAGGATCCGTTCCTTTGAGCGAAAATAATGCAGACGTACTATGACATCCCTGGGTGGTTGTGAAGAAGCTGGTTTCGCTCGGAGCGCTCTGTGGGCCCTATCGCAAATACAATCGCTATCGGAGAGGTCAGGCAATACATGTTGAAAGAAGTCTTTCAAAAAGGACGGTAGGGCCGAGGTAAGAATCGACTCCGCTACATTGCGAATACGCAAATTGTTGCGACGGGAGCGATTCTCTTGATCTTCTTGTCTTTCCTTGAGATCCTCCATCTCATCCTGAAGTCTAGAGAGTTCCGAGTCTAGACGTTGCTGAGAGCGGCAGAGGT
Source organism: Pseudophryne corroboree (assembly GCF_028390025.1). NCBI lineage: Eukaryota > Metazoa > Chordata > Amphibia > Anura > Myobatrachidae > Pseudophryne > Pseudophryne corroboree. The sequence goes on along the minus strand of NC_086450.1, from coordinate 243,804,639 downwards.
CGTCCGTCTTAGATTCGAGAGCATCCGTACGATTGCCAAGGGCCGTGAGGTCAGATTTGAAGTCGGCAATAGCTGTGGAGAGTTCTTGCTTAAAGGCAGACTGGACCCCCTCAAGTAAACTTGTCATAACTGCTTGGATCTGCGGGTCTATACCCATCTCCGATGAGCAGGGGGAGGAAGGAGGGTCTGTGAGCAATGCCGGAGGAGAAGGGCCTTTGGCTTTTGGCCCAAAAAAGTTTGTGGGGGCCTGTGAATTTTTTTAATTTTTTTTGCGCCATTGTGGACTAATAGGATAAGCGGGACGGCACAGACGTGAAGAAGGAGACACAGACGCTGCTTGGCAGATGAATGTTGAACAGAAAAAAAGGGTGCGGTGGGTATTAAGAAAGTTGTCGCGGTACAGGTAGGACAAATTGCGGTATCAGGTCATCATCTCGGGTGATGTGTAAAGGACAGGAGCTGCCCTGAAATATTGCTATCCAGAAGCTTGACTCCCTGCCGGCTGAGGCAAGTGTGGATTATGCCTTATCAGGAGGGAGAGACAGGAGCTGGTGGCTCTATAATTGTAATAATAGTGCAGCTGACCCCCAATGTGCCGAGGTCGGCGGCGACCAGATGGCTCCGAAGCTCGTACTTGTGCAGGACAGGCAGGCTGTTGTTCAGGCCGCAGCAAGAAGAATCCCCTCTGATACCAGGTCAGCAGAGTCGGGGTGATGGCCGTCTCAGCACAGGGCACAGGAGCAGAGAGGCCCCCTGGGGATACCCCCTCCGGTAAGAGCCCGGGCGGAGCTGTAGGAGGGGTGGTGGGGGAGCGTGGAGACCAGCGGGGACCAGGGTATGCAGTCCAGGCCCCAGATAGCCGCAATCTGCGCCTCCCGGAAGTCCGCGACGGGGTGCCTCCAAACTCCAGGCCCCGGCTCTCGGAGGACGTGTAGGCCGCGCGCCGCCGGAGGATGCTACAGGCAGCGCGGCACAGGGATATCGGCCGGCGGGTCTCCAGGGGGATCCCGCTGAGGTATAGAGGCAGCAGGAAGTGTCACAGCGGGTGGGGGAGATGTCTTAAGGCCGTCAGGAGCCTCCGTCGGGCCGCACCGCGCCTACGGAGCTCGTTTTCGGGCAGTCTCGCCACTCAAGTCCCCAGTCTCTAGAGGTGCAGCAGGCCGCAGTCGCAGGGAGCTGTAAAAACGGGGGGGCCCACACAGCAGGTTACCCTCTCACAGCTGTGGGCTAACCCAAGGGCGGCAGGGAGAGCCAAAGGGCATAACAGGGAGTAAGTTGAAGCTGAGGGTCTTCTGTTTCGGGCAGTGCACAAATTGAGGCCCCTGCTTCTGAAGAGTTGGTAGGCCGCACCTCATATATCTGCAGGATACGTCCGTCGGCTCCACAAACCTCACCATCTGGTGCAGGGGGTCTCCGATATGCGGGAGAGTGTACCCCAAATCACCAGGGAGCAGTGTAATTAATATAGAATTTGTTCCCAAGGCAGGAGCTCCAGCTCAACACATCTGCTCGGGTCTGCTGTCAAGCCACGCCCCCGAGCTTTGGCCTTTTTATAAGTTTCCGTAGTAACGGGAAGGGCGAGATTTAAAATCATTATGAAGTAAGCTCAGATTGGGCCTGCAAATAAAGCTGGGTACTATCTTTTTTATATTTAGAGACAAAAACAATTATTTCACCTCATAAAACAGATTTTGCAGTTTGCCAATACATTGAGGGGTTACCCACATGTTCAGCATTAGTGTGTTCATACTTACACCACTGTGCCTCCAACATATTACAAAATGTAACTGAATTAGCAAGGAATGCCGGGAAGAACCACGGCCTATAAGATCCACAATCAATAACTGGAGCCAGAGTGAACCTTGGGGGACATTCCGAGTTGTTCGCTCGTTGACGATTTTCGCAACGGAGCGATTAAGGCGAAAATGCGCATGCACATGGTACGCAGTGCGCATGCGCTAAGTATTTTAGCACAAAACTTAGTAGATTTACTTACGTCCGACCGAAGAATTTCCATCGTTGAAGTGATTGGAGTGTGATTGACAGGATGTGGGTGTTTCTGGGCGGAAACTGGCCGTTTTCTGGGAGTGTGCGGAAAAACGCAGGCGTGCCAGGATAAAACGCGGGAGTTGAAAAAAGCAAGAGAAAAAGACAAAAAAAACTTTTTTGGGAGCACTCATTTGTTATGATAGAAATAGTATATATAATATTAAAACATAACCTTTAATTAAACCTTGAATAAAAAGACTTTTGGACAAAAATTGGGACTCGTGTGTGGTGTTATCTGTTAGTGTAAATCTTATTTAACCTTTTTAGCAAATGAGGTATAAGATAATTAAAAAGGTGAAAATATCAGAGGGATGGTGAAGGATACCAAATGGTTTCTTAGGATCCAGGGTATCCAAAAGATCACTGTGCATGCCTGAATTTAGGGATATCTAGGTTGGAACAATATAGGCTTTGTCAGAGTAGAGCTCAAGAGGAATGTAAAAAGGATGGAGCAAGAAATGCAATGAGGCTTCCCTTAGTGAGAAGGGGGTCGGGGGGATTTTGGACAGAGGCCCACTGCACCTGGTATTCTCAGGAGGTTTCCTGTCCTAGTACTAACCAGGCCATGCCTGCTTAGCTTCCGAGATCGGACAGGATCGGGCGTATTCAGGGTAGTATGGCAGTGGGCCGATGATGGGGGGAAACAGAAGGAAGAAACACTTCTATTTTCTGTACTCTAATAAAACGGTACCATGATGGTCTGAAATGGTTTTTCCAGATAAGAGAGTGTATGGGGATTTGTGGGAAGAGGGCAAGTTTTTCCTTAAAAATGGCCCACTGCACCTGGTATTCTCAGGAGGTTCCCCTTCCTAATACTGACCAGGCCATACCTGCTTAGCTTCCGAGATCGGACAAGATCGGGCGTATTCAGGGTAGTATGGCCGTGGGCCTTTCATAAAGGAGAAGGAGAGGTCACACTCTGCTTACTGTACTTTACATAAATCAGGACTGAAATGGTCTGAAATGGTATTTCCAGAAAGGAGTGTGTGTGAAGAGTAAAGGAGTATAGACAGAAAAAAGGGAGGGGGGGGGGGGGGAAGGGGGGAGGAGGGGAAAAAAGAATTAATGCAAAGGAGAGGTGTTGATTGTATAAGTCTCCAAATAGGAGATCTAATATAATGAATAAATAATCATAGGGAACACACCCCAAAAAAATTCACAGACTCGCTGTGTGATATTGTGGGAGATATACTGACAAAAGTTATATAGTGTGATCACTAAAAAAGTATATATACGATTAGATGGCTGAAATATCCTCTTCAAATGCAGGGTTGCTTGCTTACTGGGGGAGACCCACAGGGTAGATAAAGAGCTCAAGGCTGGCTCACAAACATTTTTTTAGAACACACAAATGTAAACTGCCTTGAGCTCTTTATCTACCCTGTGGGTCTCCCCCAGTAAGCAAGCAACCCTGCATTTGAAGCGTATATTGCAGCCATCTAATCGTATATATACTTTTTTAGTGATCACACTATATAACTTTTGTCAGTATATCTCCCACAATATCACACAGCGAGTCTGTGAATTTTTTTGGGGTGTGTTCCCCATTATTATTTATTCATTATATTAGATCTCCTATTTGGAGACTTATACATTCAACACCTCTCCTTTGCATTAATTCTTTTTTTCCCCTCCTCCTCCCTTCCCCCCCCCCCTCCCTTTTTTCTGTCAATACTCCTTTACTCTTCACACACACTCCTTTCTGGAAATACCATTTCGGACCATTTCAGTCCTGATTTATGTAAAGTACAGTAAGCAGAGTGTGACCTCTCCTTCTCCTTTATGAAAGGCCCACGGCCATACTACCCTGAATACGCCCGATCTTGTCCGATCTCGGAAGCTAAGCAGGTATGGCCTGGTCAGTATTAGGAAGGGGAACCTCCTGAGAATACCAGGTGCAGTGGGCCATTTTTAAGGAAAAACTTGCCCTCATCCCACAAATCCCCATACACTCTCTTATCTGGAAAAACCATTGCAGACCATCATGGTACCGTTTTATTAGAGTACAGAAAATAGAAGTGTTTCTTCCTTCTGTTTCCCCCCATCATCGGCCCACTGCCATACTACCCTGAATACGCCCGATCCTGTCCGATCTCGGAAGCTAAGCAGGCATGGCCTGGTCAGTACTAGGACGGGAAACCTCCTGAGAATACCAGGTGCAGTGGGCCTCTGTCCAAAATCCCCCCAACCCCCTTCTCACTAAGGGAAGCCTCATTGCATTTCTTGCTCCATCCTTTTTACATTCCTCTTGAGCTCTATTCTGACAAAGCCTATATTGTTCCAACCTAGATATCCCTAAATTCAGGCATGCACAGTGATCTTTTGGATACCCTGGATCCTAAGAAACCATTTGGTATCCTTCACCATCCCTCTGATATTTTCACCTTTTTAATTATCTTATACCTCATTTGCTAAAAAGGTTAAATAAGATTTACACTAACAGATAACACCACACACGAGTCCCAATTTTTGTCCAAAAGTCTTTTTATTCAAGGTTTAATTAAAGGTTATGTTTTAATATTATATATACTATTTCTATCATAACAAATGAGTGCTCCCAAAAAAGGGTTTTTTGTCTTTTTCTCTTGCTTTTTTCAATTGTAGTATAACCTACAAAATTTCTGGGAGCACCGCCAATCATTAGCAGTTTAAGATTTTACGTCACTTGATAACTGTATGCATATTGGTATTTTCATTGTAATATTTAATGTGGTACTCTAAGAAAATTGTTTGACTAGTGCGGCTCCACACACAACACTTATCCGCATAAAATGCGGGAGTGTCTGGAGAAATGGGGGAGTGGCTGGCCGAACGCAGGGCGTGTTTGTGACGTCAAACCAGGAACGAAACGGCCTGAGCTGATCGCAGTGTAGGAGTAAGTCTCGAGCTACTCAGAAACTGCTAAGAATTTTCTATTCGCAATTCTGCTAATCTTTTGTTCGCAATTCTGCTAAGCTAAAATACACTCCCAGATGGTGGCAGCCTAGTGTGTGCAATGCTGCTAAAAGCAGCTAGCGAGCGAACAACTCGGAATGACCCCCCATATCAGAGCATGGTCTGAGAGTCCAATGGGTTCAATGCCAGAATCTTCAATTCTAGTTAACAGAGATTCAGATGGCAACAGTCTATTATAGACAAAGTGGTGTGAATAGCTGCAAAACACGTATAATCCCTGTCCTTGGAATGCAACACCCTCCAAATATCCAGCAGCCGGAGGTCAGAGGGCAGCCGAGAGATACCCAGAGAAGGGGGAGTACGAGGGCGGGTTGGTGGGTGTTGTCTATCCATACATTTTGAAGCCACCATGTTAAAGTCACCCCCAACAATAATGGATGAATCCAAATGTACAGAAAGTTTAGCTAACAACAATTGAAAAAAATGGGAAGAATAAACATTTGGGGTGTAAAGATTACAAAGAACAAACTTGTCTCCCATGATTTGTATCTCAGTTATGGTATAACGACCGGAAGGTTCAGCGTAATCAGAAATCACTTTAGAGGAAAGTTGTTTACTATTTAAGGTAACAACACCCCTCTTCTTAGAAGAGTATGAAGCAGAGGACATGAAAGTATAACCTATACAATTTAGTTTAAGGATCTCAGGGGGTGACAAATACAGTATGTTTCCTGTATCATTACAATATCGACATGTAACTTACATAAATAAGTAAATATATATTTTTTTTTAATAAATTTCTTTATTAGACAGCGATAGAGTCACAACATAAGTTACCAGGAATCAATTTACAGGGGTATTCAGCAGTGACAAATAATCAAAGTCAATAATGAATAAAATGTAGAAAATTGAAGGCTGTACGTTTTTTTTTTTTTTTGTAGTGAGAAAGAAAGATAAAAACATTTCACATAGAGTAATATCAACGCAGCTGTCTAGCAACAATAGTAGGGGGTATGATTCACCGAGGTGTACCACTATCCCCAACAGCAAGCAACATACATAATATGTAAACTAAATAACACAGCTGTTAGAGAGAAGGAGAGACAGGAAAGAAAAGGATAGAGATAGAAAGTAAAGAGAAAGAAATATTACAGATATACTATAGATAGGTGGTGCATATATTGCCGGGGGGGGGGGGGGGGGGAATTAGTCAGAAATATAATCTGGATGAGAAGATGGAGTCGTGGCTTTGGGGTGAACACTGTAGTGTGTAGTACCATAAATTTGGAGAGTCGATGTTATAAGTGGGGTCTACTCAGGAACCCTACCCTTTAAAGTACAGAAGATCAAATAATAGTTCCCGCTATCCGACTAGTCCAGTACCACGTTGTGTCCCGGAATACCCTCCAAATACATTCACGTCTATCTAGGGGTAAACTCTCATAAGTAAATATTTTATTAGTTAATGGGGGAGTTAATTCCGCCAACATTCCATTACCTAATCTTCAGGGGGTCCATGGCAGAGAGGGCATGAGAATATAGGCATCATTCATCAAAATAGCATAACAATACATAATAAGAACATGAAATGGAAAAAAAAAGGTATTACGTGCAACCTGCAGGATAAAGAGAACTGGCAGTAAACAGGTCTCAGTAAGACATTACAGTGATTGAAGCAAGAGGAAAAAATAAGGCAGGGGGATAGGAGAAAAACCATAAAAATAGGAATGGAGAACCATGGGGGGGGGGGGGGGGGGGGGTCAGCAAGACAACAGCCGTCTTGCAGGCCAGCTGGCCAAGAAATAGGACTTCCAGGCAATAAAAAAAGAAAAACTTCAATATGAACATAAAGCATAACGCGAAGGAAAGGGCTCAAAGGACCTGCAGCTAAATGCAGTGCGCCTTCAATGAACAAGAAAAAATGGACACACATAAAAAAAAACTTCAGATAAGGTAATAAGGGCGCATATAACCAGTAACGGAATAATCGTCACCACTAACAACATATCAATGAATCATCATAGCAGCATGAGAGAAGAACAGCAAGTCATAATAATAATTACATTTGCAACAGAGTAAATTGATAGAGAAAAATGCAATTTAAGGAAAAGGATATCAGGCACTTATGGGAGCTCAGAGGTAGGCATGCCAACTGTAAAGTGTAAAGATAAGTGTAAAAATGAACAATTAGGCACTGTCACCCCTAAGTGTCTGCATGAGAAGAAGAAGAGTCACCGGTAGCGTCATCAGTGACTTCCTGTAAATATGCGGTGGCATCCTCCGGCGTAGAAAAGTCACGGAAAGAATCCTCAGTAAACAGAAGGAATCGTGCCGGGAACAATAAAGCAAAACGCCTGTTATCCTTGACCAGACCAGCACATACAGTAGCAAAGGCCTTGCGAGCATGCGTAGCTTCCGCAAAGTAGGCCTCAAAAACAAACAGCTTGTGCCCATCATAAACCAAGGACCTCTTCCGTCTGGATGCATGCCAAATAGCTTCACGATGCAGGAAATTGAGACACACGCGGTCTGGCGTTAGGGTTATCATGAGGCGGTCCAAGGCGATGAACCTGTACAACTACTGTACCAAGGGGGTAATTCAGAGTTGATCGCAGCAGCAAATTTGTTAGCAGTGGGACAGGACTCAGGAGGACTTTCTGTGTGTCTCTATCTTTAGACCCAAATGGTTTAGGTACAGTATGCCCTGCATCCACTCTTTAATCTGGCTATGCATATACTCCAGGGACACTCCTCAGTGTAGTGGTAGTGACATTCCGGCTGTCAGGGCCTTTAAATGGGTCCGAAAATGGAGGGAAAGCTGCTGGCTTCCAGGAGCAGTTTCAGGCTGCAGCCATCTCCTTTGGGGGCGGGGGCGGAAGTCTGGTAGATACTCTTATATGTGAGGAAGTCGCTTGGTGTACATCTAGGGTGTCACAGCCCCAGGGGATGCTGCTAAGGTCAGTCCCCATTTACTACCTGTCAGGCCGCTTGTGAGGGTCCGGCGTGCTCTGACAGCCCGGTGGTGTACTTTTTGCATAGCCACAGTAGTCACAGAGATTGGGGCTGGGTCCTCTGTCTGCGATGCTCCTGCCAGCCCAGCAGCATGGACGACACCTTCTCCCAGCCAATCTTGTGTCACCAAGGGGGTTAAAGCTTCCTGCTTCTCAGTGCTCAGGTTGCCAGTGCCATAAGTCACACAGCTCTGTGTGTGAGCTTTGAAGCTGCGCTCCTCTGTGTATTCAGCTACTGCACAGTACCTGTGTTTTCTTTGTTTCTCTATTTGCTACCTGCATTACCATCTTCATTTCCAAGGGATCATCCAGTGTCATCATTCCAGATCCAGCCCGGTCAGCACTATGGTATCATTTCAGATACCATCGGTTACAGATTTCCTGGAGAAGACCATTGATAGAGAAATACATCGCACCCATGCATTGGTTTTCATCAGCTACCTAGTGCTAGTTACTCCATCTTCCTGCATCCTCTGAACATTAACCTTCCACCTTTTATGAGAAGGAACAACATAAAACCTCTGAGTTTTCAGCACAAGACCACTCCAGTCGCCAATAACTCTGACACAGGTCTGGAGACATCCATACACCAAATCTAGACATTGGGAACAGCACTTGGCACATGTGTGGGACAACAGGACAGTTCCCTTAAAGCAGAACTATATTACCTAAACTGGGACAGTTGTGAGGTAATGTTGAGTGGTACTTAGCAAAAGGCATAACTTACTTGTCCAGAGTAAGAAGTTGCTGAAAGCATTTGGCAGTTGCTGGTGGCTCCAAACAATTATAAAGCCACTATTGTTAATGACAGCACTGGTTTCATTTAGAATCTGGTGGTATACCAATAAAAATCAGGAAAAAAAACCCAATAAAAAGATTTTTGAAAAAATCAGCAATAATAGCTCCTTGTGCCCCTGAATTTTAACCTAACTTTTTTCATTTTCAATGCTACAGATGGATCCGCATGCACTGAGCATGGCTACATCGCAGGCGCACCTGCACCTCGGCCTGCCACCGAACGTACACAGACACTCCCATTCAGAGTGAATGGGGCATGTACATGTCTACGACGCACGCGCGTCCCATTCGTTCCCGGTGGTGCACCTGGTGGGGCGCACCTAGTCACAGACAGAGCCAATATTAGCGTGGCTCCATCTGTACCATAATGTTAGAGATATCCAATGGTAACCGGCACTGGAGAACACGTAGAGACAACCAATTGTATCGGCACTGGAGGACACTGTAAGCACTGGAGAATATTTGAAGAACTGGAGAATAATGTGAAGCACTGGAGATCCTAGTGAGAATGTACTACAGAGCCGGAGAACAACAAACAGGAGCTTGCATTCACTAGAGAAAACAGTTGTTCAGACAACTTCCTGGTTCCAAAATCCTGTTTATATACCATCAGGTAACTTGTTATTGGTGGAGAGAATCAGCTGAGACACAACAGGAATCCCACTGGAAGACAGTCCGGTCAGCTGACAAATCCAAGATGGCAGGGCACAGGTCCGGTTTTTTAAGGAACTTTGGACTAGGCCCAAATACTAGAAAGCAGACATCATGGAGGACAATGGGAGACAGTGGCAGCAGCTGGGAGCTGCATGTGGACACAATTAACAGAGAGAACAGAAGCTGTACACAGGATCCTGGTGATTACTCATACAGAGGAATCCTATACAGATGGCTTAATCAGGAGATAGTAACACAGATGCATTCTGCAGCTTGGAAACTGAAGTCTGCATGGAGCTTGCTAGAGAAATTCTGAATCCCATGAAGAACAGTAGGTAAGGTACAAGGAACACTTCGCACATGTATGAAATATTCCAGGATCCTGACACCCTGAAGAAATTATCACGATACTGACCCCTGTGCTGACCAGGAATCAATTATGTTAGCATATCAAAAAACTTGCATTCTGATAATGTTTTTTCATACAACTATGTGAACATCATATTTAAGTGTGCATTTTAACTGTAAAACACTAGATGGGGCAAAGTACTGTACAGTACTTGATGAAGTGAATTTTTCTGTGAGTAAAACTTTAGTGACCTCTAGTGACAACTCAGAATACAACTCCTGAAAGAGACATGCTTACAGGCAGCTTTAGGGTGGATATTTTTCAAGCTGATCAGGTTCATTATGCGTGCAAAAATTCCAAAAAACACTAATCTTTCCTTTATGTATCATGTACAATAACAGTATTGCCAACTCTGAAATGGAAAAAAAGCAACTGTTAATGCTAAAATAAGCCAACGCAGGGGAACGTGAACAGGGGGACCTTTTTTGATACTCACATAAAAACTTATAATGCTCACATAAAACTTACTAGCCTTTATTAAGTATTACTATAACGTTTACATGTTCAGAGAGGAAATTAGAATATTACAATAATACAGTACACTTATGCAGTAGGGACTGATTCAAACACAATGTAATGCAATCATAGTCCATGAATCAGAAGCACAACCTTCAGGGCTGCCACCAGAAATGATGGGGCCCGGGACTGACCCTCACAAGGCAGGGCCCCACCCCCACTCCCACACATACTGTCCGCTCCCCCTCCTCCCCTGCATTCCCCAAACTGTACCTTTTGAGGGGGCCGGGGTGGTTGTATTCATGATCAGGGGGCCAGATCACAGCACCACGGATGGACAGAACGCATCGGAGGGGCAGCCACGGAGGGACAGAGGCAGAGCCGCGGTCCGCGGCCACATTCTTAATACAGAGCTGGCCGTGAGCCAATCGGAGCTCACGAACAGGCAGCCAATCAGGAGCTGTGCATTGGCTTCAAAGTAAAATTACCAATTAAATGCAATATAGCTAATTAATAAATAAGAATTTTAGTACTAATTCAAAGTAAAAGCCTCCTGAAAAAAATTTTTAAAAAAAAATATATTTTTTTTTAGGTGTGTTTATGGTGTCCTCTTAACAAAAACCATTCATGTTTTTTTTAAAGGTTTGTAATCATTTCAGAGGCATTCATCATGCCTCATTAACTAAAGTATCACTTCCGAAAAGCTGCTTTTTTTATGCAGAGTCAGGTTTTTAGAATTGTGATACTTTTCCCCTAAAGCTACTGATTTCCTTTAACTATTGGGTGGCGTACAGTAACACAACCAAGTTCCAAAAACAATGCTTTTTCAGAACTTGATGAATTACATAGTTCACGTCTCAATACTAAAGTATAGGATACAGATGGAGCCTCCGTTATCTTGGCTGTTTCTCCGCCTAAACAGAGGTTTAGTTGCACCTAGGCAATAGCTTAGGTTGCTGAGTTTAATCATGGATAGGCGCGTTGAGGCACAACTGCATACTCAGCATGCAATACACATCAACACCACTCGGTGACTAATGCTCCCCTAATCTAATACTTCAGAATAGTGGCAGAATGATCTACAGTACAAGATCTGGCAAATGGTCAATGACGACTGTAATGTAAATGTACACACAAACCAATGGTCAGACGGCGAGAGTCAATTTAAAAAATAAATAAATAAATATATATATATATATATTTTGTACAGACGCAAACGAACGTATTAAAACACTTAAGAACAGAAGCCTTGGTATGGGTGCACATGGAACCTAACAATAATAGTTAAAATGTAACTTTTATTAATCGCTTAAAAATATTGTACAGTTCAGCCAAAGTGAAATATTAATATGATAGAAAGAAGTGAAAAGTAAGAAAAGTGTGTACTAAAATCAAATTAAATCTATTAAAACAGAGACTGCTGGGTACTCAATCAGAAATAATTTCTCTATTAGGACATAATAGTCCCCGCTGAAAAGTCACCCTTTGTTTGTAATGTTGCATATTATCTTAATTTTGATCTTTTTCCTACAGGATTCTAATAAATAAATCACTGATTACAACATGTAAGATGTCCTTATTGTGTCTATATAGTTAATTGATGATTATAGCTCTATTCTCCTAATTCTCTTATCTAGGAGTATGATCTCACTGAATCCGTGAGGTCTGTGGGATTTCTAGGGGGGTATTGCAACCATTATTTACGTCATCCACACCAACATGTGTTCATTATTTAACCCTTTATTACTCATTCATTAATCTTTCTAGTATGAGCTTTTGAAATGCAGCAGTGCACCTTTAATGAATGCCCTTCTGTGATGCTTCAGCGGCTAATGTAATTTTGCCCTACAAGCGCACGCACTATTAGTCGGGTCTTATATGGGACCAACAATTCACTACTAATATATGTGCTGTTAGGATGATTTCAATGCGGGATTCTCTCACATCTCAATGTATGTAGTTAATTGGACCCGGGCTAGATACCCCTAAATGCGGGCAGTCTAAATATACTGTACAGCCTGTTCACTGACTGCTGACTCCTATGTAACAGTGTCTGACCACGTATGACTTCTCTGCAATATTGTATTTAGATACAGCTTTCTTGTATACCAGCGCTCACACCACCGTTGCCCACATAGGCATACTAATATTCTGCTGGACACATGGAGCCATATATAATATATTATTAAACAGATACGTGCTCTAGACACTCATTCATTAGCGGACCCTCCTGTGGTACTTCAGCGGCTAGTGTAATATTGCCCTTCAAGCACAAATACTGGTCGTCGGGTCTTATATGGGACCCACGATTTAAAGCTAATATATGTGCTGTTATGATGATTTTGATACAGGATTCTCTCACATCTCCATGTATGTAGTTAGTTAAACCCGGGCTATATATCCCTGTATGCGGGCAATCTACATACACTGCACAGCCTGTTCACTGACTGCTGACTCCCATATAACAGAGTCTATCCAAATATGATTTCTCTGCAATATTATAGTCAGATACAGCTTCCTCCCACACCGGCACTCACACCACCGCTGCCCACATAGGCATACTATTACTTCGCTGGACACATGGAGCTATTTATAGTATTTATTAAACAGGTAAGTGCTCAGGACACTGATTCATTAGCAGACCCTATTAGGCAATTGTGTTATTAGCTCTTTTTGTTAGCAATCCACACTCCCTGTACATTTTTCACAGGCCCTCAGCTTGTGTGTAGCCAGGTCTAATGATATATAATCCCACCGTGGAGGTGAGCTATGTAGCGACTCCCTCTCCTATTGGCGCTCCTGCCGCCACTGCCCACATAGGCATTCTATCTATGTGCTAGACACTCTGGACAATACATCTTAAATTAGACTAGGTGAATATCATGCATTATTTCAATAGGACATAATACAACGGTTCCGTTCGGTACCCACAGCCCCTGAAACGCCTACATACGTTTCATGGCTGCTTCATCAGGGCATCAACCCGAATGTCTGAGCACACGGGTTTAAAAACCGCTCCCTCCAACCTCATTGGATGTCTGTCTTGTCTGTGTAAATCTAACTTTTATTCCTACCTACATTTTCTATTTGAGTTCCCTTCCCGTTTCTATTCTTTGTGTATCTGTCTCTAATTGATTTGTGTCTCTTACAAGCGCTATCTATTAGTATAATGACTTGGCCAATGTGACATTTTTTGCCCTCTTATTCGGTGTGTAATCAAAAATGATTACTTAAAAGAATGAAGTATAGATGTTATCTATAATAATAAACCCTATATATCTATCTTAATTGTTACTGTAATTATTTCTATCTTCTTTAATCAATTTGTTGCTTTTTCGTTTTTGGGAGGTCATTCATGTATTCTCCATCTTAACCATTATAAATAATATCAATTAAGTTACTGTGTATTCTTCACACAATAAACTGATTCTACGTGACCTAATTTATAGTATTGTCTAGGCTTAATTACACACTTGTGAATTATTTGTCTGTGACATCGGAAGGGTATTTTAACCCTATTAAAAATGTGCCCTTAATAATAGGGTTAAAATACCCTTCTGATGTCACAGACAAATTATTCACATGTAAAAGTGTGTAATTAAGACTAGATATATAGGGTTTAATATTATAGTTAACATCTATACTTCATTTTTTTATGTAATAATTTTTGATTACACACCAAATAAGAGGGCAAAAAATGTCACATTGGCCAAGTCATTATACTAATAGCTAGCGCTCGTAAGAGACACAAATCAATTAGAGACAGATACAAAGAATAGAAACGGGAAGGGAACCCAAATAGAAAATGTAGGTAGGAATAAAAGTTAGATTTACACAGACAAGACAGACATCCAATGAGGTTGGAGGGAGCGGTTTTTAAACCCGTGTGCTCAGACATTCGGGTTGATGCCCCGACGAAGCAGCCGTGAAACGTACGTAGACGTTTCAGGGGCTGTGGGTACCGAACGGAACCGCTGTATTATGTCCCATTGAAATAATGCATGATATTCACCCAGTCTAATTTAAGACGTATTGTCCAGAGTGTCTAGCACATAGATAGAATGCCTATGTGGGCAGTGGCGGCAGGAGCGCCAATAGGAGAGGGAGTCGCTATATAGCTCACCTCCACGGTGGGATTATATGTAATTAGACCTGGCTACACACAAGCTGATGGCCTGTGAAAAATGTACAGGGAGTGCGGATTGCTAACAAAAAGAGCTAATAACACAATTGCCTAATAGGGTCTGCTAATGAATCAGTGTCCTGAGCACTTACCTGTTTAATAAATACTATAAATAGCTCCATGTGTCCAGCGAAGTAATAGTATGCCTATGTGGGCAGCGGTGGTGTGAGTGCCGGTGTGGGAGGAAGCTGTATCTGACTATAATATTGCAGAGAAATCATATTTGGATAGACTCTGTTATATGGGAGTCAGCAGTCAGTGAACAGGCTGTGCAGTGTATGTAGATTGCCCGCATACAGGGATATATAGCCCGGGTTTAACTAACTACATACATGGAGATGTGAAAGAATCCCATATCGAAATCATCATAACAGCACATATATTAGCTTTAAATCGTGGGTCCCATATAAGACCCGACGACCAGTATTTGTGCTTGAAGGGCAATATTACACTAGCCGCTGAAGTACCACAGGAGGGTCCGCTAATGAATGAGTGTCTAGAGCACGTATCTGTTTAATAATATATTATATATGGCTCCATGTGTCCAGCAGAATATTAGTATGCCTATGTGGGCAACGGTGGTGTGAGCGCTGGTATACGAGAAAGCTGTATCTAAATACAATATTGCAGAGAAGTCATACGTGGTCAGACTCTGTTACATGGGAGTCAGCAGTCAGTGAACAGGCTGTACAGTATATTTAGACTGCCCGCATTTAGGGGTATCTAGCCCGGGTCCAATTAACTACATACATTGGGATGTGAGAGAATCCGCATTGAAATCATCCTAACAGCACATATATTAGTAGTAAATTGTTGGTCCCATATAAGACCCGACTATTAGTGCGTGCGCTTGTAGGGCAAAATTACATTAGCCGCTGAAGCACCACAGAAGGGCATTCATTAAAGGTGCGCTGCTGCATTTCAAAAGCTCATACCAGAAAGATTAATGAATGAGTAATAAAGGGTTAAATAATGATCACATGTCGGTGTGGATGACGTAAATAATGGTTGCAATACCCCCCTAGAAATCCCACAGACCTCACGGATTCAGTGAGATCATACTCCTAGATAAGAGAATTAGGAGAATAGAGCTATAATCATCAATTAACTATATAGACACAATAAGGACATCTTACGTGTTGTAATCAGTGATTTATTTATTAGAATCCTGTAGGAAAAAGATCAAAATTAAGATAATACGCAACATTACAAACAAAGGGTGACTTTTCAGCGGGGACTATTATGTCCTAATAGAGAAATTATTTCTGATTGAGTACCCAGCAGTCTCTGTTTTAATAGATTTAATTTGATTTTAGTACACACTTTTCTTACTTTTCACTTCTTTCTATCATATTACTATTTCACTTTGGCTGAACTTTACAATATTTTTAAGCGATTAATAAAAGTTACATTTTAACTATTATTGTTAGGTTCCATGTGCACCCATACTAAGGCTTCTGTTCTTGTGTGTTTGTGTCATTGAAAATAAGCTTTGGGTAGCACTCCCCATTAGAAAATTGGTGAATATATTTCACGTAATCATAATAATAGGGGATAGGGAACCAATATATGAAGGAACATTAACTGGTGCGGGAGTATACTGTTGTGTGTGTGGTATTAAAACACTTGTCAATTGACTGCATGTGAGCATCTGTAGACAAAGCAATAGAGTAAAAATTAATATATTGTATGCAGACGCAACTAATGTGTGAAAGCAATAATGTAGTTCATTGACGTTAAAGTATGTACAGTATACTGTATGTTTTGTACGATATGAGCATCCAAGTCCCTTAATGGCATAAACAAACACCAATGTGAAGGAATCGCTGCTTACATTACTTTTACACATGAGCTTGTGTATCTTCCATGAAGCGGTGTGGGTAAGCGGTGAAGTCTTCCGCCTCCCATGCTGAGAGTCCCAGGTTTGTTTCCGAAAGTGCGAGTGTATTCTTTGTTTTTGTTTTTCTGACACTCACTTTATTATTATTTTTTTAATCTATTGTAATATACATTCACATTCAATAGAAGGGTGCACACAGGTTTTACATAAATCAGGGTAAATCTGCAGGAGCATCTCATTCCGCTATCTAAAGTACACAGCCGCAATGAGGACCCGTAGACATACCAATAAATATAAATTAGTGTATTCTGACGCAACTAACTGTTCAAGCAACACAGTACTGTAGATCATCGGCGTTAGAGAATCTGTGTTGTACCTTATGAGAAGGAATAACTGCTACTGTACCATTTACACATCTATCAAAGCGACTGCAGTTCTCTATCTGATTTTTATATACAGTACAGTATTGTGTTGTACATTTATTGTAACCTGACCTCCCTCCCTGTCTACTGTATGAACTGTGCCGGCTCCCAGGGGGGAAGTGGGATGGGGGTTGGGGGAGGTGGTGGCTAAATACCGTTTTTGCAATATGAGCATTCAACTCCCTTAACAGCATAAACAAACACCAATGGGAAGGAATCGCTGCTTACGGTACTTTTACACATGAGCTTGTGTATCTTCCATGAAGCGGCGTGGACAAGCGGTGAAGTCTTCTGCCTCCCATGCTAAGAGTCTCAGGTTTGATTCCCAAAGTGCGAGTGTATTCTTTTTTTTTCTGACACTCACTTTATTAAGTTTTGTTTTATCTATTGTAATATCCCTTCACATTCAGTAGAAGTATGGACATAGGTAGTACATAAATTAGGGTAAATTAGGGTAAATCTGCAGGAGTGTCTCATTCTGCTATCTCAAATACACAGTGGCAATGAGGACCCATAGACATACCAATTAATATAACTTAGTGTATTCTGATGTGTCGAAGTCGGAAAATTTTACAGTACACACATCACGTACAAACTCCACACATATGGCCTCGCGTACCTGTTCTGCCGTGCGTGCACATATTCGCAAGTTGCGTATGACCGCTCACGTGGTCCTGCATATTAGTGCGTGATATGGGTAATTACGGTAGCATTGGTACTCGCATGGAAAAGCCACAAAGACATATCTCATATTTAATCCACATAGTGCACAATGTACACATAGCCCACACGCATCACACCAAGAAATTATACTTGTTTAAAAGGTACAACAACAAAGGGATTCACCTTTACAGGATATGAGGGGACATCATTAGGTTATGAGGTGGTGTTTGGTATCCAACTGTAGGGTATTTTAAGGGCAACATTCCTGTAGCAGTTTGCAGAAGATAGCACGCTCCTGCGCAGGAACAGGATATTAACATTATACTGTGTTTACTGTACTCTGATATTCGGCGGGAACCCAGTGCAGACCAACTGCAAGCACACCTGGAACAGACCACCTACCTATTTAAACCGACCGATGACCCCTCCTGTACTGTAAATGACCAGCCCTTTGACCTATGGATGAAGAGGTTACAGTTTCCATTGTATTGTGTTTTTACCAACTGTATAAAAGCTAAGCTGCCTAGCTGGTCACTCAATCTCTCTCTGAAGGTCATCTTGCAGATTGACTGAGCACCGGACCGTGTGGCGCTGGCGAAACAAAACGTATGTACCATTGTATTGTATTGCCTCTTTTCTCTTATTGTAATTGTATGTCTGTTGTAACTCCCTTTTATCAATTATATGTTGGCGGGTCGGATCCCAACATCTTAAATACAATTGGTGTCGTGTCTCTTTCCCTGCTAAGGTTATAAGTGTATTTCAGCCACATGTGAAGCTGCATTGTGCTCTCAGCATCTCAGTGTGTGTGTATGCACTGCGTGTACTTTGTACATCCGTTGCGGCGTGTGTACGTAAAGTGCGTACATGGTACGGGCCTTTGAACGCTAACTGAGTAAAAAGTACGTAGGTTAAGGATTGAATACAGCGGCCGCAGCGGCTCGATTTTAAAGTGCATTGAGTGTATTAAGGTATTGCTGTTAGTCCTGTAAGTAAATCAGCATTTACAATTGGGGGCTCGATCCGGTTTTTCACATGCTTGTAGACTAGCAGATCATAGCAGACTTTAATCTATCAGCAAAGGGTGGAGATACATCTTTAAGTAAAACCTTTTCCTGGTTGCTTGGATGTTTTGAAACCCTATTTTTGTGCTGTTAGATTGCGTCTGCTCTGTCTGGTCTGCAGAGGTGCTGATAGAACCTGGAGGTAAACAGGAAAAAAGCTATTGAAAAAATCTGTGTAATTTTTTTTGGCGCCAAAAGCGTACACAAAGGGTACCAATATTTTGCATACTCTCCCACATATTGTTGCCATAGGTTATTAGTCATTTTAGACCTGTGTGAAATCGGATACATTTGTTTGCTATATAGATAAATTTTAAATAAGTGCATTAAGACAGTAATTATAAAGACACAAAACGCAGTTCTGGCCTAGTCGTAAAGGTTAATACAGAACAAGTGTGGGTTGTCTTTGTGAGCGATTATAGTTTGTATTGCTTACACTTATAGAGATTGTGTGGCTTGTTGAATTGCGGACGCACATTTGTACACGAGGTACGGACAAAGTACGTGGTGCAGGGTCGCACACATGGCATAAGAGGCATGCACAGTCGCGTGTTTGCGCGAGGTTGCGTAGGAGTGCGGACGCTAAGTACAAATCACACGATAGTTGTTCAATTAAAAGGCAGGATAATATACATTTAATACAATAGCACATAACTATCCGATTTCAAAAGCAGGTTACCTTAAATATTTAGTTTAAAACTGTAAGTACCTCTGGGGTAAAGTAACCAACCTAAGGGAGTGGAATTTTCTGTACAGAAAAGAAAAACAAGGTGTATTTGAGTGAGTGAAAGCGGAGTGAGTGGAGCTGAACCCCGGAAATTCGGGTCCCGTGGGAACACTGGGTTAGTAGAGGCCCGGTGGTGTAAGGACCGCTACCTTACGTGAACATATTGTGGAAATATGCAAGTCGTGAGGAGATTTGCACAGGAGCGTGGTAGGGAATTGAGAATTGTGACCCCATATAGCTTTTGTTACGCTCCGGCTTAGGATCGTAGCTTGTAAATTCGACTCCCGCGATCGTAGGGCATATAGATAACTAGTATCTATAGGCTGTGCGATTGAACCGCACATCCATGTGTTCTACACAGCACAACGTGATTCCATTGTGTCATATGCGCTGTGGAAAAGCATATGCAGACGTGATTGTGTAAACAAAGGGGTTTTTCATTGATAACGTCGGGAAATCTCCCTGGTGGACTTCCACTGGAAAGGGTGAAGCAATAGTTATTAGGCAACTGTTTTTTTCACCCTACAAAAATTCCAGTGGAAAGATACCGAAAAGGAATTTTTCGCTGCCTCTCTCAGGAAAATATTCCAACAGAACCTCCACCGAAAGAAATTACGGTGCTGTAAGGTCTTATAGGAGCCCTAAATTGGATACATTGCGATCCACTATTGACAATGTATCGTTGTACTGGCCAGCGTGGGCGAGAGCGCGTGAAAGGCGCTCGAGTAACTTTCACCGTCTGCTTGCATTGAGTATTTTGGTGTTTGTGGGAAAAGGCCCACAATTATGGGAGCCAGTTGCTCAAGTGAGAGACGTTCAGTATGCAGGGTTCAGGCTGGAGAATTGGGACCGAGAGGGTCAGCAAGGTTTATTATGTGTGGGAAATATGGTCCACACACGGAAGCTTATTGCAATGAATGGGTACGTATGACTGCTGAAGATAGGGCCGCATTCCCCAGGGTGGGTAGCTTTGAACCAGAGGGTCTGCAGAATGTAGATATTAGAATATGTCTGATCAAATCTAGAAAACAAAGGATCAGACATAACAATTGTTTAAATCTGTGGCAACAAGAGGGGGAGGTTTCAAAGGGAACAAACTCGCAAAGCAAGTTCCAAACCTGGCAGGAATGTGAGTATAAGCACACCATTACTGACACAAGGCGAAGGGGAGGAAATGGCTACAATCAATGTTACATCTGTAAATGATAGTATAATGCAGAAGCAATGTGTTAACCCTTAGGTTAACCTCCAAGGTTATAGATCACAGGAAGATGAAGGACCCAGCCTAATCGCAGCTCTCATTCAGGCAGTCACCTTACAGGAAACTCAAGTGGGGCCTGTCCAACCAGTAAGAGCAGTAACAGTGTCTCCCACTGAAAGGACTGGTGAGATCTCAGACATCGGTAAGTGTGAGACTGTTCATTACACAGAGACATTAATACCTCACAGTGAGAAAATTAGGAATGAAATGGTAGGGTTACATCCTGTCTTGGAAATAGTAACTCCCAATGGGAGAACCGATAGTCAGGGAATAACCCTCACCAGGAATAATGCGATGTATTGCCCGTGGACCAGATCAGAACTGCGGTCAGTCATTTCAGAATTCCCGGAAGCATTTAGTCAGATGTCAGAAGTTTGTCAAGGATCTGGGTAATACCTGCAAACAAAGATTGGCAGACATTCTTGAAAGCGTGCCTACCCCCTAATATTGACACCCAAAAATTTATTATGGATTTTAAATTAGAGTCAGATGGTCCTATGACCGATGAACACAATCAGGAGAACGTGGAACGAATTAACATAAAACTAGGATTGTATTTCCCCACTGCTAAGTGGAGCAAAATTTTCTCCATAAGACAGAAGGACAGTGAAATGACATCTGAATATTTCCATAGGGCTTTGCAAATAATGGCTAGATACACTGGGGTATCGGATATAGGGAACAATGCGAATTACAGGGAGGTAGCTGTCTCTGTGCTAATGGACGGGCTCAATAAGGCATTGAGGGTCAGGGTGCAAACATCTTTGCCAAATTGGAGAGCGGTCACAGTAGCTAATCTTAGAGAGTGCGCTATTGAACATCACAAGAATATTGCTAGGCGCAGAGAACAACAGGAGGAGAGGTTGAGGACGGTAAGTATACAGGCACATACAAGAAAGCCCCATCAGCCTAATCCCCAGACCCCTGATGGTACATCACGAACAAGACTATGTTACATTTGTAGACAGAAAGGACATTTTGCAAGGGATTGTAGGAGTAATGGGACACATAGTAAATATAGACCCCCTAGACAGAAAACATGAGCCACATTATTAAACACATAGGCCCTCATTCCGAGTTGTTCGCTCGCTAGCTGCTTTTAGCAGCATTGCACACGCTAAGCCGCCGCCCTCTGGGAGTGTATCTTAGCTTAGCAGAATTGCGAACGAAAGATTAGCAGAATTGTGAATAGAAAATTCTTAGCAGTTTCTGAGTAGCTCCAGACTTACTCAGCCATTGCGATCAGTTCAGTCAGTTTAGTTCCTGGTTTGACGTCACAAACACACCCAGCGTTCGCCCAGACACTCCCCCGTTTCTTCAGACACTTCCGCGTTTTTCCCAGATACGCCAGCATTTTTTCGCACACGCCCAGAAAACGTCCAGTTTCCGCCCAGAAACACCCACTTCCTGTCAATCACACTCCGATCACCAGAACGATGAAAAATCCTCGTTATGCCGTGAGGAAAATACCTTACTTTTGTGTAAAATAACTAAGCACATGCGCTCTGCGAACCTTGCGCATGCGCAGTAAGCGACTAATCGCAATATAGAGAAAATCGGCAACGAGCGAACAACTCGGAATGGCCACCATAGACGGGACCAAGGGACATATAGTAAGGAATCACAAGCCACATAGGGGGAGATTCAAATGTTTGAAAAGTCAGTTGGATGTCTGTTTTTTCCTGTCCATTAGATAGGAAAAAACAGACTCCCAACTGACTTTTCAAACATTTGAATCTCCCCTATTGAAAACACAAATTCGGCTAATGGGAAGAACAAAATAAATGCAACATTACCCTTTGACAAAACTTGCTTGGGTTAAAATGGGGCCTCTAAACTTTTGCTTCTTTTTCCGAGCAGAAATGGCCTCTGATTAACTTAACAGGAGCTTTGTTAGATATGATATACATATAATGTGCTCCCGCTCAGGAAGTACAAAGTATGTTAGACACCCACGAAGACTAATGTTACATTTCACTGTTCTAGATTCACGTCCATCACAGGTAGAGGAAATTATCTCACAGATACCGGGTTTCCTATGAACTTAGGATGGACAGGACACTGGATTGATGGCTGGGATAGCCCACATATAGAATTTTTTTTAAGGGGAGTAGACCAAGGAGAGAATCACTTCCCCGTAGTGCCCAATCCAGTTGTCAAATTTTATAAAATCTTCTTTACCTCTACAAACTTATCTGTCACCAACTTCTATTCTGTTTTTCCACAATTGCCTCTTCATCTTTTTCGTTCACACAGGGTGGTCCAATACATGGACCCGATTACAGTTCAACACCACATGCCTAATTGGTCCTTCAGAGTTCTGTCCAAACCCAGTATATCTCACCAGCACAATGACTCCAGTATTACCACAGTGTGCCTTGTCATGCACAAAGCGTGGAGGAAGAATGAGAATACTGGTGAAGGGAGAATGTGTACAGACACTGATATGCATGATGGTGTGACAGCCTGTTGGTGAATAGCAAACCTGACATTTTCTTTTTCCCACTCTTCTCTCATCCAGAGATGTTTTTACTTCTGATAACATGAAATAATTAAATTAAAATTCAAAATTTGTGTTCTCTACAGGAAAAGGCAGTCTGAAAGGCGAAGGGATATGGTCAGGAGTCCTCAGGACGTTGGACAGATGGACACGGTAAGCCAGTGGCCCCCAGAGCATATCTTCCAAGTCTAGCTGAGGCGGCACACGGTCTGACTCATCTGGGCAAGGAGGGTATGTGCAAGCTGGTAAGAGACTACTGGAGTGCACCAGGATTCTGTTCTCATGCAGGTAAGAAAGCAATGATATGTCTTACTTGCTTGAGGAAGAATATTGGTAAGGCAATACCAATGGAGCCATCCCATATCCCTCCTACAGATGGACCTTTTCAGGTAATACAAATCGACTTCATACAGTTACCACCCTGTAGGAATTTGAAATATGTGTTAGTATGTACTGATGTGTTTTCCAACTGGGTAGAAGCATTCCCCGCTGCCACAAATACTGCTGTGTTCACTGCAAAGAAAATCGTGCAGAAATTTGTGTGCAGATATGGTATCCCTAGAATGATTGAAAGTGATAGGGGTACCCACTTTAGAGGTGAAGTCTTTCAGGTCATGTACAAACTGATGGGAATTAATAGCAAGCTGCATACTTCGTACCGACCACAGGCGAGTGCGAAGGTGGAGAGAATGAACAGCACTATTAAGAATAAGCTGAGCAAAGTGATGGCTGAAACTGGATTGCTGTGGCCAGAAGCTTTGCCACTAGTGTTGTACAGCATCAGAACCACTCCCAGGTCACCGCTTAACTTATCACCCTTTGAAATTCTTTTTGGTCGACAACCCCATGTAATGATGGACCCCAGGATGATTTGAAATGCAATAACGAAATAACTGTGCAATACTTGGTTAGGATGAGCCAGCAGCTGAGAAATCAACAAAGAAATTTAAAGCTGGTGATTCCTGACCTACAGAACAGTAATTGTCATGACATTGAGCCTGGGGATTATGTGATGATTCGAAATGTTCTACGCTCAGGTTGCCTCATAGACAGGTGGGAAGGACCGTAGCAAGTCTTGTTAACCAGCACGACAGCACTAAAGGTCGCCGAAAGAGAGACTTGGGTCCACTCGTCCCACTGCAAGAAGGTCGCTTACCCGGAGAACTGTGTGTTCAAAGAGCAAGGTGAAGAGAGCCTCGTATCACTAGACTGTTTGTTCCGGGAAAGCTGAGAGGCAGGACTGTTGAAACGGCACCTGAGCGTAGAGAGTAACAAGATCAAAGACGGTTGTTGTACCAGTTTTCTTTTTTTACCTCCCGCTGCCCTTTTCTCTTCCCCCTCTTCTTATCTTCCTTCTTTTCCCTTAACGAAATGGATCTACCCCAAGAGAGTGCGTTTCGGGTTCTGCTAGTAATTCTGTTTTTGCTCAGGACAATTTGTTTTGGTGAGGGTCCCAGAGAAGTCGAGCAAGGATCTGGAATGGGTTCTGATGGCAAGTACGGATTTGTAGGATCTCAGGAGCAGCACATCACTCGAGTAAAGGCTGGTATCAGTAAGCGCTCTGGTAGTCACGGGGCTCGGAGGCAATGTGAGGGGTTATTGTCTGATGAATTTTGTATTTGTAGGAATTGTGAGAACATAGTCGAAGATGGGTGCATCCAGAGATGTCAGTCCAATATTAATATCGACAAGGACCGACATCCATTGAGTGATTACCACTCATTAGTGGGTAAGGTCTTAACCAGACAGAATGTTGGGTGTGCCTCAAGGACAGAGTAAGCCAGGATTAGTACCATACCCTTTAGTAATAGATGAGGTACTCGAATTACGGGGTGGGAGACCGGTGGACAAGAAATTCAATATATCTAGGCCCCCTAGCTTGAAGCTTCACCAGTACAACGTAGATAGGTCCCTGTTGTGTTTTAATATTTCCAATTTCCGAAAACCAGGAAATTGGGAAGTGACTTGGAATAACCAGACAATGACCATTTCACACAGAGCTGATAGGATTCCTATCGACTCTGAACTTGTACGCAAGATAACCAACAGTGGGAAGTATTATCGGTACCAGTATACACGTGGAAGCAAAACCATGTGGGTTGGAAAGGTATCGCAGGGGTATTGTGCCCATATCATCCAGCCCGATACTTGTACTGAGCAAATGAGAGAACTAGGGATTGGTTTATTTACCTGGAAGATTTGCAATATGTTACATTTTGTCCCCTATGTTCTCCCAGATGATGCCTATTTCATATGTGGGAGGAAAGCGTACAAGTGGCTTACTCCGAGCTCTGAGGGATTGTGTTATATTGGGAGAGTACTACCAGAGGTCATGACCATAACCCATGATAAAATGAAAGACGTTCACCGCAATGCTCAGACTCCTTATACTCATACCCATTATGAACACATCATCAAGAGATACCTCATAGATAGGGCAGAGCACGCAGCCTCTGATTTGATCCATGAATCCACCGGGATTCAGTTCCTTCTCGCATTAGATATCACCCGTACTGCCAGAGGAACTATAAATTATAGGTACATCCATGCGCTAGTGAACTTGATAGATAATATCACTGAGATGTATGATGACACCTTCAGGTACACGGGAAGGGAGTTACAAGCCTACAAGAAAGAGCTGATCCAGCACAGAATGGACCTTAATTACATTACAGCTGTGACAGGTGGGTACTGTGTTACCGTGGCAACTCAATATGGCGTGAAGTGTTGTACGTATATCACGAATAGCACTGACAACCCCACGGAGATCATCGATCAAAAGATGGATGAGATATTACAGTTGAAGTGGGAGTTCAGGAGGAAGCACAACCTTACCTTGACGGCTGTGGGTAATGAACTGACTGGCTGGGTCTCATGGTTGAACCCACGCAAATGGTTCTCAGGGTTAGGAGAGTGGGCACAGAATGTTATTATGAGTGTGGGGAAGTTTCTCCTTTGTATCCTGGGAGTCATCATAATTATTGGTCTGATATTCAGGTGTGTTCGAATTCTAATGCGGCGCAAGAACGGCACAAATTTGATGAATCTAAGGAGCGAGGGCGTTGTCACAGCAGCAGATTTGGTTTATGACCCATCAATAGAAACAGTGTTATGATAAGGATTGCAAATGAATTTCATGGCCTGTTTCTTTCACCATTTTTTTCTCTGTCTCCCCCTTTACCCAGAAACATCAAACCGGAAAAGACGTCAACCCTACCCAATGTTTTTGTGAATGTATTTTTATATATGTGTCTTATCTTCATCTCTGCAACCCTCAGTTAATGGCACACATAGTCGACAGGTGTTATACACATATAGTAGCAGTCACATATGTTCCCCCTCCATGTATCATCAACTAAATGTGCTCCCCATTTGTTGGAATAAGAAGTCGAAAAGAGCTTGGTAGTGTTTGTTTTCCCATTTACAGACCCTTAATACGGGATGAGAAGGATTTAATGTATACTTTGCAATACCTCGAAGCTTACTTAGAACATGTACGGCACGATGATACATGCCCCTCAGACATTGATTCATACATACATACTTTTTCTATCCCACTAGGCTATACGTTTCCCACCTACAACTCTCCCCCGATCATCCAAGCTTGTATATAAATTGTACAGGTAATATTTTTAGTTTATTAGTTAAGAGTGGCAGTTATTGATGACTGCCAAAGGGTGGACTGTTGAAGTCGGAAAATATTACAGTACACACATCACGTACAAACTCCACACAGATGGCCTCTGTGCCCATACTTGTTCTGCCGTGCATGCACATATTCGCAAGTTGCGTATGACTGGTCACGCAGTCCTGCGTATTAGCGCGTGGTATGGGTAATTACGGTAGCATTGGTACTCGCATGGAAAAGCCACAAAGACATATCTCATATTTAATCCACATAGTGCACAATGTACACATAGCCTATACGCACCACACCTGCAAATTATACTTGTTTAAAAGGTACAGCAACAAAGGGATTCACCTTTACAGGATATGAGGGGACATCATTAGGTTATGAGGTGGTGTTTGGTATCCAACTGTAGGGTATTTTAAGGGCAACATTCCGGTAGCAGTTTGCAGAAGATAGCACGCTCCTGCGCACAGGATATTAACATTATACTGTGTTTACTGTACTCTGATATTCGGCGGGAACCCAGTGGAGACCAACAGCAAGCACACCTGGAACAGACATCGCCCACCTATTCAAACCAACCTATGACCCCTCCTGTACTGTAAATGACCAGCCCTTTGACCTATGGATGAAGAGGTTACAGTTTCCATTGTATTGTGTTTTACCAACTGTATAAAAGCTAAGCTGCCTAGCCGGTCACTCAATCTCTCTCTGAAGGTCATCTTGCAGATTGACTGAGCACCGGACCGTGTGGCGCTGGCGAAACAAAACGTATGTATCATTGTATTGTATTGCCTCTTTTCTCTTATTGTAAGTGTATATCTGTTGTAACTCCCTTTTATCAATTATATGTTGGCGGGTCGGATCCCAACATCTTAAATACAATTGGTGTCGTGTCTCTTTCCCTGCTAAGGTTATAAGTGTATTTCAGCCACACGCAAAGCTGCATTGTGCTCTCAGCGTGTCGGTGTGTGTGTATGCACTGTGTGTACTTTGTACGTCCGTCGCGGCGTGTGTACGCAAAGTGCGTACACGGTACGGGCCTTTGTACGCTAACTGAGTAAAAAGTACGTAGGTTAAGGATTGAATACAGCGGCCGCAGCGGCTCGATTTTAAAGTGTATTGAGTGTATTAAAGTATTGCTTTTAGTCCTGTAAGTAAATCAGCATTTACAGATGCAACTAACTGTTCAAGCAACACAGTACTGTAGATCGTCGGCATTAGAGAATCTGTGTTGTGAGAAGTTCTTATTATTTCTAATAAATATTTAAAATGCCAGCTTTAATATATGTGCTGCGGGCGCAAGGCACATCTTATTACCATATGCAATAAAAGTGCGCTGTACGTCGCAAACAAGCACTCGCACACATTGTATGAGTTCCAATGCTCAGAGATGTATATATTTGATATTAGAAGGGTATGCATACAATATAACACATGTACAGTATATATCATTCAGTTATAATGTTACATTTACACAAGAAGCAGATAGTTACAAAAGAATCCATTACAGCCAGCCAGCATACATTACCATTTCCCTCAATGCACACTCCGCTCCATCTCTCTCTCTCTCAGCAAAAAACAGCAACTAACTCTCTAAATCTAGAAACTGCCTATATCAAAACAGTGGGAGTTAACAGGTTGTTGGTTTCAGGCTCCTTCCATTGGTACAGGAGAGGGATGTCTCTCATTCATGATGTGTCATTGGTCAGTTCATATGCAAGCAATGTCCAGCCTTGAATCAGAAATCATAGGTGTTGGCCACTGGGATCCTGCCCACATGCTTTCTTTGGAATGTCCTTTTGTTCTCATTAGAATTGTGGCTTCATATTCCTACACTTGGTCATAACTCATCGTTACAATGTGCTACAATCTAACCACAGCTATCAAATTAACACACTCATTCCCCTGATGATTTTAACACCAAGCATGACATGTTATTTTTGTTCCATTCCATTAATACATATATATGATGTTATAACTCTTTTATATAATTTAATACATTATAATGTCTGGTGCTTGACATGTTTAATTTATGTGTTGTATGAAATATGTGTCTGTGTGCGTCTGTCACAACTGAGGGCTGGTGTTGGTAGCGGGAAGCCTCAGTTGTAGGGGCTGACGGGTAATTGAACTTAGGAGGTGAGATGGGACTCCTAGACATGCGCAGAGGCTGCAGCACCAATGCCCAAAGGCGTGACCACGACAACTGGAGGTATCTTTGAGGTTTTTTATTAAATAATGAAAGTCATGAAAAGTGCAACAAAACAAAAACTATTAGGAGAGTCTCTGAATTCCTACTGGTTGAGACCAGTAACTTGGGAATTAATTTAGGGTATTTAATGATGCTTGAGATCGTTGGTGAAATGGTAGAATGATGCTAGAGATCGTTGGTGAAATAGTAGAATGATGCTAGAGATCGCAGGGACAGCACTTAGCTGTACTGTTGAATACTGAGAACAATGTGAACAGAGTTCCGCTGGAGAAAAGCTATTGGTAGCCAAAGCATATACTCTGCCGACACAGGGTGCAATAGCAGGAAAGTCAGACTACACCGCAGAGAGTTATCACAGGAGAAGCAGGCTGCACCGCAGAGAGTTATCACAGGAGAAGCAGACTGCACCGCAGAGAGTTATCACAGGGGAGTCAGGCTGTACTGCAGAGTATAACACAGGAGAGTCTCTAGTGAAGCTGAAGACTGGAATCACTGGAAAGACAATTGAAGCACTGACAACTTCCTGGGTGTTGAGACAGGATATTTATACCCGCTGGTGAACAGGCATTGGCTAACAACTTGACACAGGCACCAGCAGCGCTGCGGATTGGTAAGTAGAATGACATGTGACTTTATCAACATGGCTGCGCCCATGACCGAGTTTGAAGGGGAAAGAACCATGTTGTCAGGAATCGACTCACCACAACCACGTCTGTCCGTCGGTGCGGACTCCGTCCGGGGTCCCTACGTTCTGCTGTCGTCCGCTCCTCTGCCGCCAGACGTCATCCTGGGCCTAGGAACGCTCCTGTAACAGCGGGCGTGTGAGCACGCCGCGTTCCCGCCGGGCCGCGGCATGGGCGCCGCCATGACAGTCTCCATCGGTCAGAGTACGGCGGCCAATCCGGAGCTTGGCCGCACCTTCTTTTCCCACTCCAACCAATGTCTGCACACCAGGGGGTATATCAGGAGCTGCAGGGTGAGCCTGTGGTTGTCCTGAACTTTGTGTCACTCCTGCGACCCATGTGCCTGGATTCCTCCGTGTTCCTGGTTACCTTCCTGGATCCTCCGTGTTCCTGGTTACCTACCCGTTCCTCTGTGTTCCTGGTTACCTTCCTACATCTCCGTGGAACTACAAGCATCAGCAACCCCTGCATTGGTATTTGGCTCCACACCTAACTACAACCGCAGTGTGCTTCAGCCTCTGCAGTAGAGACTCTCTCCAGGTGCATTCCATCACCTCACCTGTGAAGCAGCTTGCTAGCTGCCTGAGTTTAACGAACTGCTCTGTGAACTTCCACCTGAGTCTCCTGCATCTGCTACCAGGTTTGCTACACATTTAATACCATCTCTGCTGGCTCCACGTTTTAAACCATTCTGGTTCTCACACCAGTGAACTTATCCATCATTACCATTTCCTCCATAGACTCTCAGCTTCCAAGCTGCACCATTTCCATTGCATACTTTTATTTGTTTATTCCTGCACGTTATTCTGCTGCCATATTGTGTGAACTTTTATGTTAATAAAACACCATTGCGCTGATGCGCAGAAACCCAATCCAGCCTCCTCACTTCTTCCATCCTACCTCCACTGACCCACTAGCGCCCCCTCCGGGGACACAAGCAAAACCGAACCTGACAGTAAGTTCAGGACCGATGGACTCGGACGGTGGTCAGAGTGTGGGGTCAGGGGCCTTACAAAATCTGGTCTCCCGCTTGGATGGTCAAGAGGCTGTGCAGCAGCAGTTGTTCCAGTTTCTGCAAGGGATGTCCTCCCGGATTGATACACTACAACAAACCCTGCCTAGTGTACTTGCTACTCCAGTTCCAGTTACCCCAGCACCTGCAAGTGCTGTGAGTTCTTCTACGCCGGCTGCATCAGCTCCAGTGTCACGCTTGCACCTGCCCGTGCCTAGCAAATATGATGGCAGTCCGAAGCTATGTCGCGGGTTCCTTAACCAATGTGAAATCCAGTTTGAATTATTATCACACAATTTCCCCACGTCAAGATCCAAGGTTGCCTACATTATCTCACTGCTCTCTGGTTCTGCCTTGAGTTGGGTGTCTCCTCTGTGGGAACGTGCTGACCCTCTGATGAACAACTACGCTGAATTCGTGTCAACCTTCAGACGTATCTTTGACGAGCCAGGTCGTGCAACATCAGCCTCTGCAGACCTTATTCAGCTTCGTCAAGGTACCCGGAGTATGGGACAATATGTCATCCAGTTCCAGACGTTAGCCGCAGAGATTCAGTGGAATAATCAAGCCCTGGTAGCAGCCTTCTGGCATGGACTTTCAGATCAGATCAAGGATGAACTGGCAACCCGCGATGTCCCTGAGCAATTGCCTGAACTGATTTCTCTATGTATCAAGTTGGACTCTCGCATCCGCGAACGCAACAGTGAACGTGCTCGTAGTGAGCCGCGCAAGTCAAGAATGGTACCTTCAGTACAATTTCAGCCTCCACCTTCTGATGAGCCTATGCAAATTAATAGGTCCCGCTTAACTCCTGAGGAGCGGTCAAGAAGACTCCGTGAGAGACTGTGTCTTTATTGTGCGGCTGCAGGTCACCAGATCAATTCTTGTACAGTGCGTTCGGGAAACGCCAGATCCTGACTTGTAAAGGAGGAGTCAAGTTGGGATCTTCTAGACAAGCTCCTTCAAACCAAGACCTCATTCTTCCTGTGACTTTAGAGACTAAAGATGGTCTTCAGTCTGCATCTGCATTAGTGGACTGTGGAGCCGCAGGAAATTTCATCACTCAAGCTGCGCTGGATAAGTTTCGTTTGCCTATCTGCGAACTCTCATATCCAGTCTACATCACTGCAGTAGATGGGAGCTGAATCTCCAAGGGGAATATATCTCACCAAACCAGACCAGTGGTTCTGGGAGTCGGGTTCCTGCATTCTGAATTAATAAAGTTTTTAGTTATTCCTCAGGCAACCCAGGAGATCGTGTTGGGAATGCCCTGGCTCCAACTACATAATCCGCAGATTGGTTGGTCTACGTTACAACTCACTTCCTGGGGTTCACATTGTCGCCAGTCCTGCTTAGCCCAAGTTTGTCCTATCAAGTCTTCTGAAGTCAAAACCCAGTCAGATCTTCCTGCGGCTTACCAAGATTTCTCTGACGTCTTCAGTGAAAAGGCCGCTGATGTTCTGCCGCCCCATAGAGAGTGGGATTGCCCCATTGACCTCATTCCCGGCAAGAAACCACCAAGGGGGCGTACCTATCCATTATCAATTCCTGAAACTGAGGCGATGAGCGACTACATCAGGGAGAACTTACAGAACGGATTTATTCGTCCCTCATCTTCACCCGCTGGTGCGGGCTTCTTCTTTGTTAAAAAAAAGGATGGAGGATTACGTCCATGCATTGACTACCAGGGTCTCAATGACATTACCATCAAAAACAGTTATCCATTACCACTCATCACTGAATTGTTTGATAGAGTTAAGGGAGCCCGCATCTTCACCAAGTTAGATCTCCGCGGTGCCTACAACCTCATCAGAATCCATAGTGGTGACGAATGGAAGACAGCTTTTAATACTCGAGATGGTCATTACGAGTACCTGGTAATGCCATTCGGGGTGAGCAATGCCCCAGCAGTGTTCCAGCACTTTGTTAACGAAATCTTCCGTGACGTTCTGTACAAATATCTCGTAGTTTACCTGGATGATATCCTCATCTTCTCCCAAGATCTCTTTTCTCATCTTCTGCAAGTCCGTGAGGTCCTCCGACGTCTTCGTGAGAACCGTCTCTACGGCAAATTATCCAAGTGTACCTTCGAAGTCCCCTCCATACCCTTCTTGGGGTATATAATTTCCGGATCGGATCTCCAGATGGACCTGACAAAGTTGGAAGCCATTGCCAATTGGTCCATTCCAAGTAGTCTCAAGTCTATTCAGCGATTCCTGGGATTCGCCAATTATTATAGGAAGTTTATCCGAGGATTTTCAACTCTCATCGCTCCTATTACCAACTTAACTCGGAAAGGGGCAGATCATTCCAACTGGTCAGAAGAAGCTTTAGCGGCATTTCAAAAGATCAAGCTGGCCTTTATGTCTGCTCCAGTTCTGTCTCAACCGGATGTAAACAAGCCATTCGAGTTGGAGGTGGATGCCTACACAGTAGGAGTTGGAGCTGTTCTCTCCCAGAAGGGAACTGATGGGAAGATTCACCCTTGTGGATTTTATTCTCGTAAATTCCTCCCTGCAGAAGCTAACTATTCCATTGGAGATCAAGAACTACTAGCGATCAAGCTGGCCCTTGAGGAATGGAGGTATCTCCTGGAAGGGGCCAAATTTCTGTTCAACATCTATACGGATCATAAAAATCTGCTTTATTTGAAGGCAGCCCAGTGCCTCAATCCTCGCCAGTCCCGGTGGGCTATGTTCTTCTCTCGTTTTAACTTTAAGCATCATTTCCGCCCAGGTTCTCAGAATATCAAGGCAGACGCTTTATCCCGATCTATGGAGTCCGAAGAGGAGACGTCCGACTCGGTTCCGCATTCCATCCTGAGTCCAGTGGTATTTGCTTCGTCTCAAGTTTCTCCTGCTCCACCTCCTGGTAAGACTTTTGTTTCCCCAGAACTCCGTTCCAAGTTGCTGTCTTGGGCTCATCAGTCCAAATTCACTGGGCATCCTGGTGTCCTGAAAACTTTAAAGTTCCTCTCTGAGACATACTGGTGGCCGAAGATGAAAGTTGACATCAAAGATTTCGTGGCATCCTGCCCGAAGTGTGCGCAGCACAAAACTCCTCGACAATCTCCAGCAGGTCAGTTACAACCATTATCTGTTCCCAGCCGTCCCTGGTCACACTTGTCCATGGATTTCATCTCTGACCTTCCCTCTTCTCAAGGATTCAATACCATCTGGGTTGTGGTTGACAGGTTTACCAAAATAGCCCATTTTGTACCACTCCAGGGTCTTCCTTCCGCACCAAAGCTTGCCCAAATCTTCCTACGGGAGATTTTCCGCTTACATGGACTACCCACTGAAATTATATCTGACCGTGGAGTTCAGTTTGTGGCAAGATTTTGGAGAGCCCTTTGTTCTGCCATGCAAGTCAACCTCAAGTTTTCGTCAGCCTACCACCCTCAGACGAATGGGCAGACGGAGAGGGTAAACCAAGAGTTAGAAACCTTTTTAAGACTTTATGTTTCGTCTTCTCAAGATGACTGGTTGGACCTGCTCCCATGGGCTGAATTTGCCCACAATTTCCGCTACCATACTGCTACAGAAACAACTCCGTTCTTTGCTGTATATGGACAACATCCCCGTATTCCAGATTTTCAAGAACTTCCTCACATTGATGTTCCTACTGCCACTGCTGTCTTGAGTCAGTTCTCTTCAACCTGGAGGAAGATTCATGCTTCTCTCAAGAAGGCTTCTAGCCAGTATAAGTTCTTTGCTGACCGCAAAAGACGTGCAGTTCCTAGCCTGAAACCTGGTGACAAGGTTTGGCTTTCCACCCGAAACCTTCGTCTTAGAGTCCCCTCGATGAAATTTGCACCACGTTTCATCGGTCCCTTTCCCATCGAAAGAGTCATCAGTCCTGTGGCCTACAAGCTCAAGTTACCACCTTCTCTACGAATACCTAATGCCTTTCATGTCTCTCTCCTCAGACCGTTAGTCCTGAATCGCTTCCAAAGAGCTCTTCCAGTCGGCCCCAAAGTACGAACTCAGCGGGGCGTGGAGTTCGAGATAGAGAAGATTCTGGATTCCCGTTGCCGGTACGGTCGTCTACAATACCTTATCGACTGGTCCGGTTATGGTCCTGAGGAGAGAAGTTGGGTAAATTCGTCAGATGTCCATGCTCCAAGGTTGGTCCGTGTCTTCCACAGAACTCATCCTTCCAAGCCACGTGGGTGTTCAGTGCCCACCCATAAAGGAGGGGGTACTGTCAGGAATCGACTCACCACAACTACGTCTGTCCGTCGGTGCGGACTCCGTCCGGGGTCCCTACGTTCTGCTGTCGTCCGCTCCTCTGCCGCCAGACGTCATCCTGGGCCTAGGAACGCTCCTGTAACAGCGGGCGTGTGAGCACGCCGCGTTCCCGCCGGGCCGCGGCATGGGCGCCGCCATGACAGTCTCCATCGGTCAGAGTACAGCGGCCAATCCGGAGCTTGGCCGCACCTCCTTTTCCCACTCCAACCAATGTCTGCACACCAGGGGGTATATCAGGAGTTGCAGGGTGAGCCTGTGGTTGTCCTGAACTTTGTGTCACTCCTGCGACCCATGTGCCTGGATTCCTCCGTGTTCCTGGTTACCTTCCTGGATCCTCCGTGTTCCTGGTTACCTACCCGTTCCTCTGTGTTCCTGGTTACCTTCCTACATCTCCGTGGAACTACAAGCATCAGCAACCCCTGCATTGGTATTTGGCTCCACACCTAACTACAACCGCAGTGTGCTTCAGCCTCTGCAGTAGAGACTCTCTCCAGGTGCATTCCATCACCTCACCTGTGAAGCAGCTTGCTAGCTGCCTGAGTTTAACGAACTGCTCTGTGAACTTCCACCTGAGTCTCCTGCATCTGCTACCAGGTTTGCTACACATTTAATACCATCTCTGCTGGCTCCACGTTTTAAACCATTCTGGTTCTCACACCAGTGAACTTATCCATCATTACCATTTCCTCCATAGACTCTCAGCTTCCAAGCTGCACCATTTCCATTGCATACTTTTATTTGTTTATTCCTGCACGTTATTCTGCTGCCATATTGTGTGAACTTTTATGTTAATAAAACACCATTGCGCTGATGCGCAGAAACCCAATCCAGCCTCCTCACTTCTTCCATCCTACCTCCACTGACCCACTAGCGCCCCCTCCGGGGACACAAGCAAAACCGAACCTGACACATGTGCCAAACAACAATGGCGGTGGAGGCCGCGGCGGCAGAGGACTCCACGCCCTCCTACACGCGCACAGCGGCCACAGAGATGACAGCGGCGGCTGCGCTCACAGAGAACGCCACAATTAGTCTCCATGCGGCAAGATCGCGGGTGCGGCGGTGACGGCCGCGACAGGGCTGAGAGCGCTATACCCAGCTAAGTGGAAACACTAAGAAGGCTGCTGAGCCGGCACTGCAGGTAACACAAAAATGAAATGTAAAACAAAACATAGTTATGACCCGGGCCTGGCACACTGAGCCAATCTCAGGAGACACCTAACTGGTTGAAAATGTCGACCAGACACCCGGATCGTGACAGCATCTTTATGGCATTTCTCAGTGATTGCGCATTTTCCTTACGCTACCACCGAGAAGCGCCAATCTGTGTGTAGTTTGTATTGTTTTCTTTTTCAGACTTCGACAGTTGTACTTTATGAGAAGGGATCACTGCTACTGTACCATTTACACATCTATCAAAGTGACTGCAGTTTTCTATCTGATTTTCATATACAGTACAGTATTGTGTTGTACATTTATTGTAACCTGACCTCCCTCCCTGTCTACTGTATGAACTGTGCGGGCTCCCAGGGAGGAAGGGAGAAGTGGGATGGGGGTAGGGGAGGTAGTGGCTAAATACTGTGTTATGCATATGAGCATCCAAGTCCCTTAATGGCATAAACAAACACCAATGGGAAGGAATCGCTGCTTACAGTACTTTTACACATGAGCTTGTGTATCCTCCATGAAGCGGCAAGGGTAAGTGGTGAAGTCTTCTGCCTCCCATGCTGAGAGTCCCGGGTTTAATTCCCAAAGTGCGAATGTATTTTTTTTTCCCTGACACTTTATTATTATTTTTTTAAATCTATTGTAATACACCTTCACATTCATTAGATGTGTGCACACAGGTTTTACATAAATCAGGGTAAATCTGCAGGAGCATCTCATTCCGCTATCTGAAATACACAGCGGCAATGAAGACCCGTAGACATACCAATTAATATAAATTAGTGTATTCTGACACAACTAACTGTTCGAGCAACACAGTACTGTAGATCATCGGCGTTAGAGAATCTGTGTTGTACTTTATGATAAGGGACACTGCTACTGTACCATTTACACATCTATCAAAGCGACTGCAGTTCTCTATCTGATTTTCATATACAGTATAGTATTGTGTTGTACATTTATTGTAACCTGACCTCCCCCCTGTCTACTGTATGAACTGTGCAGGCTCCCTGGAGGGAAGGAGAAAGTGGGTTGGGGGAGGTGGTGGCTAAATACCGTGTTCTGCGATATGAGTGTCCAAGTCCCTTAAAGGCATAATCAAAACCAATGGTAACTGACGTCCTGGGCGCAAGATATATATATATATATATATATATATATATATATATATATACAGTACTGTGTATATATTGTAATGTATTTACAGTATACTGTATACAGTACAGTATACTGTACATACAGGCTACTGTATATACTGTAATCTATTTTATTACTGTATATGATTAATTATATTTTGCTCTTCACAGGATATCTCCCATGATAAGAGATGTGAATAAAGAAAAATAAGAATTTACTTACCGATAATTCTATTTCTCATAGTCCGTAGTGGATGCTGGGGACTCCGAAAGGACCATGGGGAATAGCGGCTCCGCAGGAGACTGGGCACAAAAGTAAAAGCTTTAAGACTACCTGGTGTGCACTGGCTCCTCCCCCCATGACCCTCCTCCAAGCCTCAGTTAGGATACTGTGCCCGGACGAGCGTACACAATAAGGAAGGATTTTGAATCCCGGGTAAGACTCATACCAGCCACACCAATCACACCGTACAACTTGTGATCTGAACCCAGTTAACAGCATGATAACAGAGGAGCCTCTGAAAAGATGGCTCACAACAATAATAACCCGATTTTTTGTAACAATAACTATGTACAAGTATTGCAGACAATCCGCACTTGGGATGGGCGCCCAGCATCCACTACGGACTATGAAAAATAGAATTATCGGTAAGTAAATTCTTATTTTCTCTGACGTCCTAGTGGATGCTGGGGACTCCGAAAGGACCATGGGGATTATACCAAAGCTCCCAAACGGGCGGGAGAGTGCGGATGACTCTGCAGCACCGAATGAGAGAACTCCAGGTCCTCCTCAGCCAGGGTATCAAATTTGTAGAATTTAGCAAACGTGTTTGCCCCTGACCAAGTAGCTGCTCGGCAAAGCTGTAAAGCCGAGACCCCTCGGGCAGCCGCCCAAGATGAGCCCACTTTCCGTGTGGAATGGGCTTTTACAGATTTTGGCTGTGGCAGGCCTGCCACAGAATGTGCAAGCTGAATTGTACTACAAATCCAACGAGCAATAGTCTGCTTAGAAGCAGGAGCACCCAGCTTGTTGGGTGCATACAGGATAAACAGCGAGTCAGATTTTCTGACTCCAGCCGTCCTGGAAACATATATTTTCAGGGCCCTGACTACGTCCAGCAACTTGGAATCCTCCAAGTCCCTAGTAGCCGCAGGCACCACAATAGGCTGGTTTAAGTGAAATGCTGAAACCACCTTAGGGAGAAATTGAGGACGAGTCCTCAATTCTGCCCTGTCCGTATGAAAAATTAGGTAAGGGCTTTTATAGGATAAAGCCGCCAATTCTGAGACACTCCTGGCTGAGGCCAGGGCTAACAGCATTACCACTTTCCATGTGAGATATTTTAAGTCCACAGTGGTGAGTGGTTCAAACCAATGTGATTTTAGGAACCCCAAAACTACATTGAGATCCCAAGGTGCCACTGGAGGCACAAAAGGAGGCTGTATATGCAGTACCCCCTTGACAAACGTCTGAACTTCAGGAACTGAAGCTAGTTCTTTTTGGAAGAATATTGACAGGGCCGAAATTTGAACCTTAATGGACCCTAATTTTAGGCCCATAGACAGTCCTGTTTGCAGGAAATGCAGGAAACGACCCAGTTGAAATTCCTCTGTAGGGGCCTTCCTGGCCTCACACCACGCAACATATTTACGCCAAATACGGTGATAATGTTGCACAGTTACATCCTTCCTGGCT
This sequence comes from Pseudophryne corroboree, assembly GCF_028390025.1. Lineage (NCBI taxonomy): Eukaryota > Metazoa > Chordata > Amphibia > Anura > Myobatrachidae > Pseudophryne > Pseudophryne corroboree. Next base: position 243,765,917 of record NC_086450.1, on the reverse strand, counting down.
TTGATCAGGGTAGGGATGACTTCATCCGGAATGCCTTTTTCCTTCAGGATCCGGCGTTCAACCGCCATGCCGTCAAACGCAGCCGCGGTAAGTCTTGGAACAGACATGGTCCCTGCTGGAGCAGGTCCTTTCTTAGAGGTAGAGGCCACGGGTCTTCCGTGAGCATCTCTTGAAGTTCCGGGTACCAAGTCCTTCTTGGCCAATCCGGAGCCACGAGTATAGTCCTTACTCCTCTCCTTCTTATGATTCTCAGTACCTTGGGTATGAGAGGCAGAGGAGGGAACACATACACTGACTGGTACACCCACGGTGTTACCAGAGCGTCCACAGCTATTGCCTGAGGGTCCCTTGACCTGGCGCAATATCTGTCCAGTTTTTTGTTGAGGCGGGACGCCATCATGTCCACCTTTGGTTTTTCCCAACGGTTCACAATCATGTGGAAGACTTCTGGGTGAAGTCCCCACTCCCCCGGGTGGAGATCGTGTCTGCTGAGGAAGTCTGCTTCCCAGTTGTCCACTCCCGGAATGAACACTGCTGACAGTGCTATCACATGATTTTCCGCCCAGCGAAGAATCCTTGCAACTTCCGTCATTGCCCTCCTGCTTCTTGTGCCGCCCTGTCTGTTTACGTGGGCGACTGCCGTGATGTTGTCCGACTGGATCAGCACCGGCTGACCCTGAAGCAGAGGCCTTGCCTGACTTAGGGCATTGTAAATGGCCCTTAGTTCCAGGATATTTATGTGAAGTGACGTTTCCATGCTTGACCACAAGGCCTGGAAATTTCTTCCCTGTGTGACTGCTCCCCAGCCTCTCAGGCTGGCATCCGTGGTCACCAGGACCCAGTCCTGAATGCCGAATCTGCGGCCCTCTAGAAGATGAGCACTCTGCAACCACCACAGGAGAGACACCCTTGTCCTTGGAGACAGGGTTATCCGCTGATGCATTTGAAGATGCGATCCGGACCATTTGTCCAGCAGATCCCACTGAAAAGTTCTTGCGTGGAATCTGCCGAATGGAATCGCTTCGTAAGAAGCCACCATTTTTCCCAGGACCCTTGTGCATTGATGCACTGACACTTGGCCTGGTTTTAGGAGGTTCCTGACTAGGTCGGATAACTCCCTGGCTTTCTCCTCCGGGAGAAACACCTTTTTCTGTACTGTGTCCAGAATCATCCCTAGGAACAGCAGACGTGTCGTCGGAATCAGCTGCGATTTTGGAATATTTAGAATCCATCCGTGCTGTCGTAGTACTACTTGAGATAGTGCTACTCCGACCTCTATCTGTTCTCTGGACCTTGCCCTTATCAGGAGATCGTCCAAGTAAGGGATAATTAAGACGCCTTTTCTTCGAAGAAGAATCATCATTTCGGCCATTACCTTGGTAAAGACCCGGGGTGCCGTGGACAATCCAAACGGCAGCGTCTGAAACTGATAGTGACAGTTCTGTACCACAAACCTGAGGTACCCTTGGTGTGAAGGGCAAATTGGGACATGGAGGTAAGCATCCTTGATGTCCAGAGACACCATATAGTCCCCTTCTTCCAGGTTCGCTATCACTGCTCTGAGTGATTCCATCTTGAATTTGAACCTTTGTATGTAAGTGTTCAAGGATTTCAGATTTAAAATAGGTCTCACCGAGCCGTCCGGCTTCGGTACCACAAACAGCGTGGAATAATACCCCTTTCCCTGTTGTAGGAGGGGTACCTTGATTATCACCTGCTGGGAATGCAGCTTGTGAATGGCTTCCAATACCGCCTCCCTGTCGGGGGGAGACGTTGGTAAAGCAGACTTCAGGAACCGGCGAGGGGGAGACGTCTCGAATTCCAATTTGTACCCCTGAGATACTACCTGCAGGATCCAGGGGTCCACTTGCGAGTGAGCCCACTGCGCGCTGAATTTCTTGAGACGGGCCCCCACCGTGCCTGAGTCCGCTTGTAAGGCCCCAGCGTCATGCTGAGGACTTGGCAGAAGCGGGGGAGGGCTTCTGTTCCTGGGAAGAGGCTGTCTGCTGCAGTCTTTTTCCCCTTCCTCTGCCCCGGGGCAGATACGAGTGGCCTTTTGCCCGCTTGCCCTTATGGGGACGAAAGGACTGAGCCTGAAAAGACGGTGTCTTTTTCTGCTGAGAGGTGACCTGGGGTAAAAAGGTGGATTTCCCAGCCGTTGCCGTGGCCACCAGGTCCGATAGACCGACCCCAAATAACTCCTCCCCTTTATACGGCAATACTTCCATATGCCGTTTGGAATCTGCATCACCTGACCACTGTCGCGTCCATAACCCTCTTCTGGCAGAAATGGACAGCGCACTTACTCTTGATGCCAGAGTGCAAATATCCCTCTGTGCATCTCTCATATATAGAAATGCATCCTTTAAATGCTCTATAGTCAATAATATATTGTCCCTGTCCAGGGTATCAATATTTTCAGTCAGGGAATCCGACCAAGCCACCCCAGCACTGCACATCCAGGCTGAGGCGATTGCTGGTCGCAGTATAATACCAGTATGTGTGTATATACTTTTTAGGATATTTTCCAGCTTCCTATCAGCTGGTTCCTTGAGGGCGGCCGTATCAGGAGACGGTAACGCCACTTGTTTTGATAAGCGTGTGAGCGCCTTATCTACCCTAGGGGGTGTTTCCCAACGCGCCCTAACCTCTGGCGGGAAAGGGTATAATGCCAATAATTTTTTAGAAATTAGCAGTTTTTTATCGGGGGAAACCCACGCTTCATCACACACCTCATTTAATTCATCTGATTCAGGAAAAAATAAGATTTTACTTACCGATAAATCTATTTCTCGTAGTCCGTAGTGGATGCTGGGGACTCCGTCAGGACCATGGGGATTAGCGGCTCCGCAGGAGACAGGGCACAAAACTAAAGCTTTAGGATCAGGTGGTGTGTACTGGCTCCTCCCCCTATGACCCCCCTCCAAGCCTCAGTTAGGATACTGTGCCCGGACGAGCGTACACAATAAGGAAGGATATTGAATCCCGGGTAAGACTCATACCAGCCACACCAATCACACCGTATAACTTGTGATCTAAACCCAGTTAACAGTATGACAAACGTAGGAGCCTCTGAACAGACGGCTCACAACAATAACAACACGATTTTTTTGTAACAATCACTATGTACAAGTATTGCAGACAATCCGCACTTGGGATGGGCGCCCAGCATCCACTACGGACTACGAGAAATAGATTTATCGGTAAGTAAAATCTTATTTTCTCTGACGTCCTAAGTGGATGCTGGGGACTCCATCAGGACCATGGGGATTATACCAAAGCTCCCAAACGGGCGGGAGAGTGCGGATGACTCTGCAGCACCGAGTGAGAGAACTCCAGGTCCTCCTCAGCCAGGGTGTGCCCCTGACCAAGTAGCAGCTCGGCAAAGTTGTAAAGCCGAGACCCCTCGGGCAGTCGCCCAAGATGAGCCCACCTTCCTTGTGGAATGGGCATTTATATATTTTGGCTGTGGCAGTCCTGCCACAGAATGTGCAAGCTGAATTGTACTACACATTCAACTAGCAATCGTCTGCTTAGAAGCAAGAGCACCCAGTTTTTTTTGGGTGCATACAGGATAACAGCAAGTCAGTTTTCCTGACTCCAGCCGTCCTGGAAATCTATATTTTCAGGGCCCTGACAACATCTAGCAACTTGGAGTCCTCCAAGTCTCTAGTAGCCGCAGGTACCACAATAAGCTGGTTCAGATGAAACGCTGACACCACCTTAGGGAGAAACTGGGGACGAGTCCGCAGCTCTGCCCTGTCCGAATGGACAATCAGATATGGGCTTTTGTGAGACAAAGCCGCCAATTCTGACACTCGCCTGGCCGAGGCCAGGGCCAACATCATGGTCACTTTCCATGTGAGATATTTCAAATCCACAGATTTGAGCGGTTTAAACCAACGTGATTTGAGGAATCCCAGGACTACGTTGAGATCCCACAGTGCCACTGGAGGCACAAAAGGGGGTTGTATATGCAGTACTCCCTTGTCAAATTTCTGGACTTCAGGAACTGAAGCCAATTCTTTCTGGAAGAAAATCGACAGGGCCGAAATTTGAACCTTAATGGACCCCAATTTGAGGCCCATAGACACTCCTGTTTGCAGGAAATGCAGGAATCGACCGAGTTGAAATTTCTTCGTGGGGCCTTCCTGGCCTCACACCACGCAACATATTTTCGCCACATGTGGTGATAATGTTGTGCGGTCACCTCCTTCCTGGCTTTGACCAGGGTAGGAATGACCTCTTCCGGAATGCCTTTTTTTTTTTTTTCCTTTAGGATCCGGCGTTCAACCGCCATGCCGTCAAACGCACCCGCGGTAAGTCTTGGAACAGACATGGTACTTGCTGAAGCAAGTCCCTTCTTATCGGCAGAGGCCCTGAGTCCTCTGTGAGTATCTCATGAAGTTCCGGGTACCAAGTCCTTCTTGGCCCATCCGGAGCCACGAGTATAGGCCCTCATTCCGAGTTGATCGGTCGGTATTTTTCATCGCATCGCAATGAAAATCCGCTTAGTACGCATGCGCAATATTCGCACTGCGACTGCGCCAAGTAATTTAACAATGAAGATAGTATTTTTACTCACGGCTTTTTCATCGCTCCGGCGATCGTAATGTGATTGACAGGAAATGGGTGTTACTGGGCGGAAACACGGCGTTTTAGGGGCGTGTGGATGAAAACGCTACCGTTTCCAGAAAAAACGCAGGAGTGGCTGGAGAAACGGAGGAGTGTCTGGGCGAACGCTGGGTGTGTTTGTGACGTCAAACCAGGAACGACAAGCACTGAACTGATCGCACAGGCAGAGTAAGTCTGAAGCTACTCTGAAACTGCTAAGTAGTTTGTAATCGCAATATTGCGAATACATCGGTCGCAATTTTAAGAAGCTAAGATACACTCCCAGTAGGCGTAGGCTTAGCGTGTGTAACTCTGCTAAATTCGCCTTGCGACCGATCAACTCGGAATGAGGGCCATAGTTCTTACTCCTCTACGTCTTATAATTCTCAGTACCTTTGGTATGAGAAGCAGAGGAGGGAACACATACACCGACTGGTACACCCATGGTGTTACCAGAACGTCCACAGCTATTTCCTGAGGGTCTCTTGACCTGGCGCAATACCTGTCCAGTTTTTTGTTCAGGCGGGACGCCATCATGTCCACCTTTGATCTTTCCCAACGGTGCACAATCATGTGGAAACAACTTCTCGATGAAGTCCCCACTCTCCCGGGTGGAGATCGTGCTGAGGAAGTCTGCTTCCCAGTTGTCCACACCCGGAATGAAAACTGCTGACAGTGCTATCACATGATTTTCCGCCCAGCGAAGAATCCTTGCAGTTTCTGCCATTGTCCTCCTGCTTCTTGTGCCGCCCTGTCTGTTTACGTGGGCGACTGCCGTGATGTTGTCCCACTGGATCAATACCGGCTGACCTTGAAGCAGAGGTCTTGCTAAGCTTAGCGCATTGTAAATTGCTCTTAGCTCCAGTATATTTATGTGGAGAGAAGTCCCCAGACTTGATCACACTCCCTGGAAATTTTTTCCCTGTGTGACTACTCCCCAGCCTTTCAAGCTGGAATCCGTGGTCACCAGGACCCAGTCCTGAATGCATAACTGTGGCACTTTAGTAGATGAGCACTCTGCAGCCACCACAGAAGAGACACCCTTGTCCTTGGAGACAGGGTTATCCGCTGATGCATCTGAAGATGCGATCCGGACCATTTGTCCAGCAGATCCCACTGAAAAGTTCTTGCGTGAAATCTGCCGAATGGAATCGCTTCGTAAGAAGCCACCATTTTTCCCAGGACCCTTGTGCAATGATGCACTGACACTTTTCCTGGTTTTTGGAGGTTCCTGACTAGCTCGGATAACTCCCTGGCTTTCTCCTCCGGGAGAAACACCTTTTTCTGGACTGTGTCCAGAATCATCCCTAGGGACAGCAGACGTGTCGTCGGAGACAGCTGCGATTTTGGAATATTTAGAATCCACCCGTGCTGTCGTAGTACTAATTGAGATAGTGCTACTCCGACCTCCAACTGTTCTCTGGACCTTGCCCTTATCAGGAGATCGTCCAAGTAAGGGATAATTAAGACGCCTTTTCTTTGAAGAAGAATCATCATTTCGGCCATTACCTTGGTAAAGACCCGGGGTGCCGTGGACAATCCAAACGGCAGCGTCTGAAACTGATAGTGACAGTTTTGTACCACGAACCTGAGGTACCCTTTGTGAGAAGGGCAAATTTGGACATGGAGGTAAGCATCCTTGATGTCCAGGGACACCATATAGTCCCCTTCTTCCTGGTTCGCTATCACTGCTCTGAGTGACTCCATTTAGAATAGGTCTCACCGAGCCGTCTGGCTTCAGTACCACAATATAGTGTGGAATAATACCCCTTTACTTGTTGTAGGAGGGGTACTTTGATTATCACCTGCTGGGAATACAGCTTGTGAATTGTTTCCAATACTGCCTCCCTGTCGGAGGTAGACGTTGGTAAAGCAAACTTCAGGAACCTGCGAGGGGGAGACGTCTCGAATTTTCAATCTGTACCCCTGGGATACTACTTGTAGGATCCAGGGGTCCACTTGCGAGTGAGCCCACTGCGTGCTGAAACTCTTGAGACGACCCCCCACCGTACCTGTTTGTACGGCCCCAGCGTCATGCTGAGGACTTGGCAGAAGCGGTGGAAGGCTTCTGTTCCTGGGAATGGGCTGCCTGCTGCAGTCTTCTTCCCTTACCTCTATCCCTGAGCAGATATTATGGGGACGAAAGGACTGAGGCTGAAAAGACTATGTCTTTTTCTGCTGAGATGTGACTTGGGGTAAAAAAAAGGTGGATTTTCTAGCTGTTGCCGTGGCCACCAGGTCCGATGGACCGACCCCAAATAACTCCTCCCCTTTATACGGCAATACTTCCATGTGCCGTTTGGAATCTGCATCACCTGACCACTGTCGTGTCCAGAAACATCGTCTGGCAGATATGTACATCGCACTTACTCTTGATGCCAGAGTTTCGCATATATAGAAATGCATCTTTTAAATGCTCTATAGTCAATAAAATACTGTCCCTGTCAAGGGTATCAATATTTCCAGTCAGGGAATCCGACCAAGCCACCCCAGCGCTGCCCATCCAGGCTGAGGCGATCGCTGGTCGCAGTATAACACCAGTATGTGTGTATATACTTTTTAGGATATTTTCCAACCTCCTATCAGTTGGCTCCTTGAGGGCGTCCGTATCTGGAGACGGTAACGCCACTTGTTTTTATAAGCGTGTGAGCGCCTTATCCACCCTAAGGTGTGTTTCCCAACGCGCCATAACTTCTGGCGGGAAAAGGTATACCGCCAATAATTTTCTATTGGGGGAAACCCACGCATCATCACACACTTCATTTAATTTATCTGATTCAGGAAAAACCACATGTAGTTTTTTCACACTCCACATAATACCCTTTTTTGTGGTACTTGTAGTATCAGAAATATGTAACATCTCCTTCATTGCCCTTAACAAGTAACGTGTGGCCCTAAAGGAAAATACGTTTGTTTCTTCACCGTCGACACTGGAGTCAGTGTCCGTGTCTGTGTCGACCGACTGAGGTAAAAGGACGTTTTAACGCCCCTTACGGTGTTTTAGACGCCTGGACAGGTACTAATTGGTTTGCCGGCCGTCTCATGTCGTCAACCGACCTTGCAGCGTGTTGACATTATCACGTAATTCCTTAAATAAGCCATCCATTCCGGTGTCGACTCCCTAGAGAGTGACATCACCATTACCGGCAATTGCTCCGCCTCCTCACCAACATCGTCCTCATACATGTCGACACACAAGTACCGACACACAGCACACACACAGAGAATGCTCTGATAGAGGACAGGACCCCACTAGCCCTTTGGGGAGACAGAGGGAGAGTTTGCCAGCACACACCAAAAACGCTATATTATACAGGGACAACCTTTATATAAGTGTTTTTCCCTTATAGCATTTTAATATATATATACATATCGCCAAATAAGTGCCCCCCCTCTCTGTTTTAACCCTGTTTCTGTAGTGCAGTGCAGGGGAGAGCCTGGGAGCCTTCCCACCAGCCTTTCTGTGAGGGAAAATGGCGCTGTGTGCTGAGGAGAATAGGCCCCGCCCCCTTTTCGGCGGGCTTCTTCTCCCGTTTTTCTGAGACCTGGCAGGGGTTAAATACATCCATATAGGCTCCAGGGGCTATATGTGATGTATTTTTAGCCAGAATAAGGTATTATACATTGCTGCCCAGGGCGCCCCCAGCAACGCCCTGCACCCTCCGTGACCGTTGGTGTGAAGTGTGTGACAACAATGGCGCACAGCTGCAGTGCTGTGCGCTACCTTCATGAAGACTGAAAAGCCTTCTGCCGCCGGTTTCTGGACCTTCAATCTTCAGCATCTGCAAGGGGGGTCGGCGGCGCGGCTCCGGGACGAACCCCAGGGTGAGACCTGTGTTCCGACTCCCTCTGGAGCTAATGGTGTCCAGTAGCCTAAGAAGCCAATCCATCCTGCACGCAGGTGAGTTGAACTTCTCTCCCCTAAGTCCCTCGATGCAGTGAGCCTGTTGCCAGCAGGACTCACTGAAAATAAGAAACCTAAAAACTTTTTCTAAGCAGCTCCTTAAGAGAGCCACCTAGATTGCACCCTGCTCGGACGGGCACAAAAACCTAACTGAGGCTTGGAGGGGGGTCATAGGGGGAGGAGCCAGTACACACCACCTGATCCTAAAGCTTTAGTTTTGTGCCCTGTCTCCTGCGGAGCCGCTAATCCCCATGGTCCTGACGGAGTCCCCAGCATCCACTTAGGACGTCAGAGAAACTACGGGTAGTTTTTTCACATCCCACATAATACCCATTTTTGTGGTACTTGTAGTATCAGAAATGTTCAAAACCTCCTTCATTGCCGTGATCATGTAACGTGTGGCCCTACTGGAAAATACATTTGTTTCCTCACCGTCGACACTGGGGTCAGTGTCCGTGTCTGGGTCTGTGTCGACCACCTGAGGTAACGGGCGCTTTAGAGCCCCTGACGGTGTTTGAGACGCCTGTACAGGTGTTAACTGATTTGCCGGCTGTCTCATGTCGTCAACAGTCTTTTGTAAAGTGCTGACACTATCACGTAATTCCTTCCATAAGACCATCCAGTCAGGTGTCGACTCCCTAGGGGGTGACATCACTAATACAGGCAATTGCTCCGCCTCCATACCATTTTCCTCCTCATACATGTCGACACAACGTACCGACACACAGCACACACACAGGGAATGCTCTGATAGAGGACAGGACCCCACTAGCCCTTTGGGGAGACAGAGGGAGAGTTTGCCAGCACACACCAGAGCGCTATATATATACAGGGATAACCTTATATAAGTGTTTTTCCCTTATATAGCTGCTGTATAGATTTATCTGCCAAATGAGTGCCCCCCCTCTCTTGTTTTACCCTGTTTCTGTAGTGCAGGACTGCAGGGGAGAGTCAGGGAGCTTCCCTCCAACGGAGCTGTGAGGAAAAATGGCGCCAGTGTGCTGAGGAGATAGGCTCCGCCCCCTTCTCGGCGGCCGTTCTCCCGCTTTTTTATGGAAAAACAGGCATGAGTTAAATGCATCCATATAGCCCAGGAGCTATATGTGATGCATTTTTTGCCCCCTAAGGTGTTTATATTGCGTCTCAGGGCGCCCCCACCCAGCGCCCTGCACCCTCAGTGACCGGAGTGTGAAGTGTGCTGAGAGCAATGGCGCACAGCTGCGGTGCTGTGCGCTACCTTATTGAAGACAGGACGTCTTCTGCCGCCGATTTTTCCGGACCTCTTCTGCTCTTCTGGCTCTGTAAGGGGGACGGCGGCGCGGCTCTGGGACCCATCCATGGCTGGGCCTGTGATCGTCCCTCTGGAGCTAATGTCCAGTAGCCTAAGAAGCCCAATCCACTCTGCACGCAGGTGAGTTCGCTTCTTCTCCCCTTAGTCCCTCGATGCAGTAAGCCTGTTGCCAGCAGGTCTCACTGAAAATAAAAAACCTAAAACTAAACTTTTTTCTAAGCAGCTCAGGAGAGCCACCTAGACTGCACCATTCTCGTTCGGGCACAAAAATCTAACTGAGGCTTGGAGGAGGGTCATGGGGGGAGGAGCCAGTGCACACCAGGTAGTCTTAAAGCTTTTACTTTTGTGCCCAGTCTCCTGCGGAGCCGCTATTCCCCATGGTCCTTTCGGAGTCCCCAGCATCCACTAGGACGTCAGAGAAAGAGAGTTGAACAGGGACACCAATGGATTGAGAGTGGTGAGAGGAGGAGGACCGTGTCTATCATCCTCGGTCTGCCCCCCCTCTGAAGCTGGCATCCATCAGCGCAATAGAGTCTGAGCTCTAGAGGGGCACAGACTCTATTGCGCATGTGCAAATCTCTGGAGAAATGGTGCAGTGGCCTTTTTCCCAGATATGTCCTTACTGCACATGCCAATATCTCCAGAAAAATGGCCCCCATGCCATTTATCTGAGATTTGTTGACAGATGCTGCCGCCTGCAGGGAACCTCGGAGAGGTGAGTATTTAAAAAATGGTTGCAGGGTGTGCATTGTGGTGCACACTGCATTTATTATAGATACACCACTGAACTGAGTGGTGTAATAATGGAGATGAGAGGTGAGGGGACATGGTGCAATCAGTGAAGGGGGAAATGTAATAGAATATAAGGAGGAAAAACAACAAATTAAGTAAGGGGCATAAATCAGGAATGAGAATAAAGTGCTACTGTATGTATTGTTTGAGGACACTTGGAAAGAGGCCCTAAGGCCGCATCTTGCTTAAACTCTCACAGGTCTAAATCCACATCTGCCTCTGTGTTATATTGGTTCTAGTCCTGCCACTGAATAATAAGTATTATAAAATGTTGTTATGAAATGCGGTTAGTGTGTGAAGGGGGATAATAATGAGTATTTTAGGTGATTAGGCTTGCTGCAATCAGTCAGTGAGTGAGGATGTAATAATGGGGTATGGAGACCTGCTACATTCAGTGAGGGGAGCACTTGGAAAGAGGCCCTAAGGCAGTTTCTTGCTTAAACACTCACAGGTCTAAATTCACATATGCCTCTGTGTTGGTATCCGGACTCCAGGTCGACACCAATAAGGTCGACACCACTTGGTCAACACCAATTGGTCGACACACCTTAGGTCGACACCTGAAATAGGTCAACATGGACAAAATGTCGACGTTAACAAGGTCGACATGGAAAAAGGTCGACGTGTTTTTCATTTTTTCCCTTCATTAACTTTTTTCATACTTTACGATTTACGTGGAATACAATTGGGAACGGTAACGAAGCGAGCCATGCAAGGGGACATGGTGCACTAATTGGGGTTCCCGGTCACATTACGTAGAAAACGACACCAAAAAACATAAAAAACTCATGTCGACCTTTTATCATGTTGCCCTTTTGTCCATGTCGACCTATTTCAGGCGTCGACCTATTTCAGGTGTCAACCAATTGGTGTCGACTTAATTGGTGTCAACCCTGAGTCCCAGATCCCTGTGTTATATTTCTCCCTGTATCACCCTCATTCTAGCGTTATATTCCTTTTTTCATCACCCTCGTCCCAGTGTTTTATATATATATATATATATATATATATATATATATATATATTTCTTTATTACCCTCATCCCAGTGTTACATCTTTAACAGAATCACCCTCATCCCAGTGTTCTAGTCCAGCCTTCATCACCCTCATCGCAATGTTATACATCTTCCTTATTCCAGTGTTATTTTCTTCCCAGTTTCACCCCTCACCCCAATGTTATATGCCTGCATCATCTGCACCCCAGTTATATTCTTCCCTACAAGTATATCGCCATCATCCCAGTATTATTCTCCTCCCTAGATGTTATTTTCTTTTCTGTTATTTTACTCTATATAAATCTATCACACTGTATATAAATGTATCACGCTCTCTCTCCCGCCCTCCTTGTGTATAAAGCATCAAATATCAGATCAACCAAAGAACGTGGGAAAAACCTGACAGCGCTACTGAGCCAATCCCGGATGGAGAGAGGCGGGAAAGGAAGGGGGAGCCTGATCTAGCCGTTTGGTTGAATGAGAGTACAAAGACTATTTGGAAAGGTGGACCGCTGGTACAGCTGCTGCCGGTGGGAGTGTGTGGTCTGCAGAGATGTGCTGCATGTCTCTATGCTCTGCAAAATCACTGGGAAGCCTAATCTACAGAGGTGTGTAATAACTGGTCTGTGCGGGAGCTGGGAGTCTGTGCAGGAGCTGGGCTGCTTTGCAGGATTTGGGAGACTGTGCAGGATCTGGGAACACGGCTGAATTGCTGTCGGTGCAGGGTAATTCCATGCTGGCCTGTTTTCTGGAGGATTCTACAAACAGTGAGTAAAGCCAAGTTGTGGATGTAGTTTCCAGTGTGTGATAGAAGAAGACAAGATTCAAGCCCCTGCTAGGTCTGAGGGAAAATCCTGGCTGCTTTACACATTGCTGACATTGGGATGCTTGGGAAATGACCCCGTGGATCAGCACTTCCAGTGTGATCTCCCAGTTCAGTGCAAGATACCCAGCAGAAAGTCCTGGCATATGTGATGACCCTCATTCCTTATTACCTAACATGATGAATCCAGAAGAAATGTATCTCTCTGTCAGGGGATGTGTCTTCTGGAGCTCCAGATGAGGTGCTCAGTCCCCCTCCTTCTCACACTGAGACTGAATCTGACATATGACCAATCGTGCTGTTTGTTTAGGGAAACCCAGCTTCACTGAGTAATGTTATGCTGATATCAACAGGATGGCCACTGTTTTATTGATATTCACCATGAGGTCCGTGGAGATGTCTCCTAGCATCTCCATGCTAATTGAGCCCTGCATCCATCATGCATTGTTTGCATTTGTGTAGACTAAAGATCACATCTGACATTTCATGTGGATTGAGCTGAGCTTGAGAACTGAGGGTTAATTCCACAGTGTTGTTAGGAAAAAACCCAAAACATCAGGAATAATTCGACTCTGCGCTTTTCATGGTTGACAATGTATTCCGCTGTCTGTGATTTACAGCCTGCCACCTGCCCAGGTGTGATGTTGCTGTCAGGTATCCATTCCACACTATCAATCAGATTTGGTGATGATGATCAAATAATTTTATCACTCTCTGCTTCAAGTCTTTTATCTGGATTTGCCAAATTATTTAATCTGTGTTATTAGAGGATTTGCTGTCCAGAAGGCTGATAACGGATTGAGCTGTGCATATATTTCTACAGTGGGATTAGGTACATGGCAGTCAAATATGTTGATAGTTTTCCCTTTGAGATTTTTTTTGGCATATGTTATGTGTTGTTTTTTTTCTAACAACATTTGACAACATAAGGAAATGGAATCATCTAATTGACTCCTATGCTGGATGATTAACATGAAGATATGTTAATGGAATAATAAGAATTGGAAATACAATATTAAAATGGAGTTGCTGTAATAATTTGGGATTACGTTGTGTATCTTAGTTCAGCGTTTTGTAATTTTGGATTTAATTACAATTCAGTGTAAAATTACAGATGTAACACTATGTAAAGTCCACAACTACTACTGTATGTGGGGACCACAACTTTTGCTGTGAGGGGACATGTCTAGGTCAAACAGTGTGAGCCCACCAGGATTTGGGGCTGCCATATTGCGAGCAGGAGCAGAGCACAGGTCTGCTTGGGGTGAAGCAGAGACCAGGGCCAATGGGTACCCGTACTCAAGCCAGTCTTCTAGAAAGAAGACTTCCCGGATGATGGGGCTATGGAGAAGTGAGGAAGACTATGAGCCCCAGACGGGAAAGAATTCTATGTCAGAAAATAAGGTTAGCTTCAGGTCCAAATCTGCATGGCAGGAGCATGGAGAGGAAAGCAGGAACAACAACAAACCTGCCCAGAAACATCCCAAAGGAGAGGTGAGGCCAAAATCTGTGGAGCTTGGCTTGGATGAGAAGATGGCCAAAGTAAAAGTAGAAGGAGAAGGGGCTGAGAATGGGTCAGAGTTTCATTTTTCAATTGCGGTTTGCTGCACAGACGTCCTGCAAATATTCCGCTCCAAGAAATTCGAGTCGGATAAACTTGAACGTCTCTATCAACGCTACTTCTTTAGGCTCAACCAAAGTAGCCTTACAATGCTTATGTCTGTTTTGATTTTGATCTTTTTGGTTATGCTCATATTCCACTGTCTCCATGGGGATTACGAGGTGCCTAAAGTTGCTGTCCTGTCTGTGGCCATGCTGATCATTGTTGTGCTTATAGCCATCTGCAATAGGAATGACTTCCACCAAGACTATATGTGGATAGCTTGTTACACTGTCATCATCGTGATCTTTATGGTTCAGGTAGTGTCGGTTTTTCTGGTGAGACCCCGGAGTGCCTCTGATGGAATATGGTGGACCGTGTTTTTCATCTACACCATCTACACTTTGCTTCCAGTGCGGATGAGGGCTGCTGTTCTCAGTGGGGTTATATTATCTGCCACTCATTTCGCCATCTCCCTAAAGAACAACACCAGTGATGAATTCTTATTTAAGCAGGTGAGCTACTCTTTACTGCACTACTTCTTATGATTGTGTACTGTTCTTCCACATGCAAGAGTTGTCAAATCACTTTTATGATTTCAGAATTTTAAAATAAGTACATTTGAATGGAGTAAAAATGTATCTAAGGGTGGTAGTTATAGTAATTATTAAACATTTTTTCCTGGCATTTTAGAACTAAATATTGCCATTAGTAACGATAGTCATTTTATTTTTTTAAACCCATTATTTCCATAGGTAAATATGTCTTTTATTGTATCCACTTGATTTGGTGGAATTGTCAGTGTCATGCTTGTGTATATCAATATATCTGGAAAAGAAAGTAACTGGTTCACTCAATGAATTAGTCACGTCGTGTTTTCTGTTCCTTCTATCCAATGTGAATGTCTAATTCAAGAGTCATTTTTCCATTCTAAAGCACTCATGAATATGCCATGGTTTAGCAGAAGAACTAGTTTTGAAGAATAGACAGTATATTACATGAATGTCACATAACAACCTCTCGTTAAGTAGAGGATCATTTAATTATTGGTGATGTCTGGTCACTATGTTCTGATGCTCACATGCACATCTATGAGGCGAGAGGTAATGTGTGCGATGTTGGTGGTCGTGAGATGATGGCGTTTCGTACTTGTTCTCCTGTACTTTGTGGCTAATGCATTGAGTTGATTTGCCCACTGATGCGGGCTGTAATATCCTTATGTGGACTCCACATACTGTAGGTATACATGCAAGCTCAGTGTAATGAAGAATAGTCGGGAATAATGTTTCTGTGTAAAATAATTTACAGATAGGTTGATGCATGTGGGTGATATGTATCTTGTCTGTGTTTGCACTGAGCTGGCTGGATATGTGTACATATGTAAGTACTGGCAATGTAGGGACATACACATTTCAGTTGCATCTCCACTTGCGAGTTGCGGAAGAGGCATAACTAGGGTGTAAGAGGGTGTTCCCAGGTAGGTAAAGTTTAGTAAGGGTGTGTCGGCACAACTGCGATCAGTGCAGTGTTGGACATCAGAGTTAATACTTGTATTGTTTGCTGGCAAGCTGTGTACAATTCTGCGTGTGGGCATATATACAAATTTTATTTCTGTGCACATAGTTCATGAGCACATACACTCAATTTTCATTCAACTTTCATCAACCTTAGAGTTTCCTTAATACCCCTTTCACACACACAAAGTCAAATTACCGGGTGAAGACGTTCTACCTGGTAATTTGCTGATCAACACGGGTCCTTGTTCTGTGTGAAAGGGTCAACCCAGTGTGAAATTCCCAGGTTTCCAACCCAGGAATTTACCAGGGTCAGGGACCTTGGAAATTCGACCTAGGTTGACCATTTCACACAGGCGAAATATCCGTGTTGAACCGCAAATTACCGGTTAGAAATTCTTGACCCGGTAATTTGCTTGTCTGCGTGAAAGGGCGGATCAGACAAAACAACCCGACACTCAAATGCAGAGTAAAGCTGGGATTTTCAGACATTTCTGTCTGAAAAGGGTGTCCGTAATAAAAATACAGTATATAAGTAATACCCCTTTTACACCGCACAAATAACCCAGTATTGACCTGGCATATTGCCGGGTCTACACGGGCCAGCGTGCGGTGTGAAAGCGCCATAGCTGAAATCCCGGGTCGCCTGATCCGTCAATTCAACCCGGGAATAAAGTGTTATTCCCGGGTTGAATACCGGGTCAATGGCAGCGTAAACGGGCTCCCGGGTTCACTCCAACAGGGAGAGGCGGCGCGGAGATGATCTCATCTCCCAGCGCTGACTCCACCCCCGCTGCCGGCTCCGCCCCCGCTGCTATGGCAACCCCGCCCGGCATATTGCCGTGTCGGGGAAGCCAGCAGCAGCGTCCAATGCCGGATCCCACCCGGGAAGCACCCGTTTCCAATTCCCGGGTGGGATCCGGCATTGGCGGTGTGAAAGGGGAATAAGAGATCAAAATAAATCCAGTGTTAGGTTTAACCTTAGTTTCTCAGTATCTGATGGTCTGCAACTTTATGTACTTGTGAAGATGTTAAACACGATCTGCAGATCTCTAGCAGAATTGCTAAATGAGTAATCTGCAAATTATTAGTACTAAAAATAAATCAGTTAATATACAAAAATAAAGTGTGGTCTTGAACAGCACAGGTGTATAGTTTCACATCCTGTGTACTTTTAAACAGAACAGTACAAGTGGTGCTGACTAGAGTACTGATACACAAAATAAATGCGTGTGTGCGTGTGTGTGTGTGTGTATATATCAGGGACGATTTAGAACTTCAGGAGTCCTGTAAGTGACGCTCCTTTTGCTACATTGTTTCTTTGC
Organism: Pseudophryne corroboree; assembly: GCF_028390025.1. Classification (NCBI taxonomy): domain Eukaryota; kingdom Metazoa; phylum Chordata; class Amphibia; order Anura; family Myobatrachidae; genus Pseudophryne; species Pseudophryne corroboree. The sequence goes on along the minus strand of NC_086450.1, from coordinate 243,749,059 downwards.
CGTTTATCTCTAAATATATGTTGATGATCTTTTTGTATTGGCTATCTAGCACCCCCTGTACCCGTATGCCCCTGTAGCTGCATCTAAGTAGCAGCTGCTGGATTAGCAGGTATGTCCAATGTGAGCTTATATATTGGCACTTAAGGAGATTTGGTCTTGCGCATATATATATATATATATATATATATATATATATATATATATATATAATATATACATATATAGTGTTTTTTTTTTCCCTGACACATTTGGATAATATGGCATTGTTATCGTAGATACATGTGACTTCTTTGAACATGTGATTCTAACTTTTTGGTATACACACCTGCTACCTTCTTCCCATGTATATCCTGGTGGAAGTGATATCAGGTGAGTTGGATCCTGCAGAGGTATGATATGGTGACATCACAGGTGAAGGTGGTGTCGTTTTCAGACTTGTTCGACACTTTACTGTAGATTTTTCTATACATAGTTGGTGATGGGCTGTGATGTGGATATATCCACATATGAGTCTTTCTCATTTGAGATTGTCTTTTTGAGATTTGGTTGCCATATGGCCTGGGAGGCGGAGTCTTCTAATATGCTTTTTTTGTTTTTGTTATAGACATTTTACAAGCCTATAGTATTAGATGTTGATATGACTATTAGGTATTGCCGGTCTTGAGAAAGGTTCGTCATTGAACCGAAACGTCGACACCAAGGCTTTTGATGACTACAATAAATTTCTTTCTTTTACGTATGGACTGATTTGTACACTTGCGTGAGTGCACCCACATATATATATATATAATTTGTGAGTACACCTGGCCAATAAAGCTGATTTTGACTCTGATAAAAAAAACAAAAAGTGCTGTAACTTTGTTTTGCTTTATACTTAAGGGAGACTTCAATTAGCCGTGGTAAATTACCACGGCTAATTGATCCCCTGGGTGTTAATCAATTGTCCCGATAGCTGGCATTATTGAGGATTTTTTTTCGCCTGGCCTATCGCAGCTGCAAAAACACAGGGATCCAGAAACAACCCGGATCCATGTGTTTTCAGCAAAAAAACGGGCTATAACTGATTACCTGATAATGACCATCGGGCAAAAATTGCAATAAAAGACAATTATTATTTTTTGCGCAAATTTTTTTTATCTGGCACAATTGAATTCCCCTTTTTAATCTTAATCGCAATTCTAGGCACATATCAGTGTTATTAATGCTGGTATGTACCAGATAAGTGGTGTATGTAGCGCATCCACAATGCAATGCATAGTACATCCCAATCAATGTCTCTGTGTCTCTCTCGACCTTCTCTCTCTCTCTCTCTCTCTCTCTCTCTCTCTCTCTCTCTCTCTCTCTCTCTCTCTCTCTCTCTCTCTCTCTCTCTCTCTCTCTCTCTCTCTCTCTCTCTCTCTCTCTCTCTTGACCCTTCTCCCTTTCAGTCGTTTTCATAGCATCAGTTTGACCAAGATGTTCAGCACAATTGCCACACCCAGATCCAGGTGTAATTTGGCTACACAATGCGCGTCAAAGTAGCATTTATATGGTTGGTAATTTTATCTCCACAGAGGTAGATTACTGTGTAGCAGAACATGTCCCCTTACAGTACTAGCATGTGTTCTACCTGTCCAAACTACACAGTGATAGGACAATTGTACAACCCTCATTTCACCATAACAGATTATGCAGTAATCCATTCAATCAAGTTGCCTTTTTACTAAGTAGTATCAGCTTATGTGTGGTACACTGGTTGGTTGGGTGGTCGTTTTGTGTGGTTGAACTGGCCATATCTGGGCAAGTCCAACAAATACTAATATTGTTTAAGGATTTGTTAATAAAACATATTAGTGTTAAGGTGCATACACACGGTGCAATATAAACTACCGATACGGACTATATAGTCCATATCGGTAGAAAACATAGTGCATATCACACCGTGTGTATACACCTTGTGATGACAATGCACAGTCCCACAGGGTCGGTATCTCAAGAAAAAATAGACTGTGCAGGCATGGCAATGTTCACTATGTTGTGTACAATCTAGTGCATATAGCACGTGTTTCCAGTAGTGACCGATAATAGCTTGCGATACCGATCTACGTTCTCCTGAAATATTATCCCAATATTCAAATGAGCTATCAAAATCTGCCATACTCAAACTCAAAGGTACATATACCCAAAATCGCAGGGTTGGAAAATAAAACCAGTTCAAACCCCCCAACCGAACGCCCCACCACCCCACCCCCACGCACATGCTTTTTGGGTGTGTAAAACTTATTATTATTATTTTTTTACATTAATGTTTTAATGGGGAAAAAAATGAATCATGTATTAGAAACCTCGATCAACCATGTTTCAATGCTTTCTAACATTAATAATGTCATTAGGCTTTCATTTGATTTATTTCTCTTACGTCCTAGAGGATGCTGGGGTCCATTTTAGTACCATGGGGGTAAAGGCGGGTCCTTTGGTACCACTTTAAGAGTTTAATAGTGTGGGCTGGCCCCTCCCTCTATGCCCCTTCTACCAGACTCAGTTTAGAAAATGTGCCCGGAGCAGCCGGTCTCAGTTAGGGTAGCTCTTAGGAGCTTTTCTAGTTTTAGTATTTTCTGAATTTGTTAGGTTACAGGAAGGCTGCTGGCAACAGCCTCCCTGCTTCATGGGACTTGGGGGGGGGGGGGGAGGAGGGAGAGTAGGAACCAACTCTTGAAGTTAATGGTTCTCTATCTCCGCTGACAGGACACTGAGCTCCTGAGGGTGCTGATCGCAAGCTCACGAGGCGACCGCTCACTCCCGCAGCACGGCCACCACCCCCTAACAGAGCCAGAAGAAAGAAGAGCAGTTAGCGGGTCACCAGTGGGAATGGCGGCACAAGGGTGGGAGTGCAGCTCTGACAGGCTAAGCTCCAGCAGGCTCAGCAGCACACTATGTAGGCACTTGAGGGGCATCCTGGGCCAGCGCAAGTCACCCTAAACTGGTCACTCGGCTAACAGGGGCTAATCCCTGCTGTTAGCAACAAACACCTTAGGCCAGTATAAACAACTTAGTGCGGGAAGCCACGCGCCATTGCAAGGGGCAGGGCTTCCTCTCAGAGTGGATCCAGCACTCACCAGCGCCATTTTCTCCCTGCAGATCATAGGAAAGAGACGCTGACAGGGAGCACTGCCGTCCAGATAACTCCAGCAATACCTCTGCGGTACCAGGGTGTTATGGGCAGGGGGGGGGGGGGGGGGAGTGTGATTATAGTACTAGTTACCCTATTAAGGTTAATAAGTCAGCACCAGGCTTTTATCATAATAACTGCCTACAGGCTGGTTCCTTGTACTCTGTGACTCTCTGAAGGTTCTCTGGGGGAAACTATGTCTGACATTTTCCTGTGTGTGTGTAAGTGTGTGTACCCACTTTACCATGTCTAAGGACTCCGTGTCCTGTGCTGCATAATGTGTATCTTCTCCTGAGGAGTCTATCCCATGTACTCAGGACTGCAATGTGCTTTCCCAGCCTTCGGATTCCGAACCGCCATGGGTGGATTCTTTAAGGGGAATGATATCCCAGATTTCAACAAGGATGTCACATACTGAGAAAGAAACACAGTTTTTGAGAAAATCTGTAGAGGGTTTGAGGTATTCAGCTCTCGCTACTTCCTCTAAAACCCCACCTGCATACCCGAAAAAACGTACACTTGCCCAGATAATGCAAGTTGACACTGATACCGACTCTGATACAGGGGACGGTGATGGGGAGAGATGCATCCCTTGCTAGAGGGGTGCACCTAATGATTGAAGCTATTAGGGATGTTTTACATATTTCTGAGAAGGTACCTTCAGGAGGAGGAATCTTATTTTACCGAAAATAAGAAATCCTTGCTTACCTGTTTGTGGTAATGAAACCGGACGGTTTGGTAAGGCCGATATTAAACCTAAAGTCACTGAACCCATACTTGAGGGAATTCAAATTCAAGTTGGAGTCTCTGAGAGCGGTGATCTCTGGTCTGGAGGAGGGGGAATTGCTGGTATCCACGGATATCAAGGATGCGTACATTAACATTCTGATCTGGCCGCCTCACCAGGCTTATCTCAGATTTGCGCTACTGGACTGTCACTATCAGTTCCAGGCACTGCCATTTGGCCTCTGCACAGCGCTGAGGGTGTTCACCAAGGTCATGGCAGAGATGATGCTACTCCTCCGCAGGCAGGGAGTGAACATAATTCCATATCTGGACGATCTGCTGATAAAAGCATCTTCCAGGGAGAGGTTGTTGCAGAGTATTGCTCTCTCAGCTCGACTACTCCAGGATCATGGGTGGATCCTAAACCTTCCAAAGTCACGTTTGGAGCCAACAAGGAGACTGCCGTTCCTGAGGATGATACTCGACACGGAAGTGCAGAGGGTGTTTCTACCGGTGGAGAAAGCATTGGTGATCCAATCAAAGGTACGGGATGTCCTGAAGCCAGCCCGGGTATCGGTTCATCAGTGCATTCGACTTCTGGGGAAGATGGTAGCCTCCTACGAGGCTCTACAATACGGAAGATTCCATGTGAGGTCATTTTAACTGGATCTCCTAGACAAATGGTCGGGATCACATCTTCACATGCACCAGCGGAAACGCCTGTCGCCAAAAGCCAGAATTTCACTCCTCTGGTGGCTGCAAACTTCTCACCTACTCCAGGGACGCAGGTTCGGGATACAGAATTGGATCCTTCTAACCACGGATGCAAGTCTCAGAGGTTGGGGAGCAGTCACCCTAGGGGAAAACTTCCAAGGAAAGTGGTCAAGTCTGGAATCCATCCTTCTGATAAACATTCTGGAACTAAGAGCCATATACAACGGCCTTCTACAAGTGGCGGCACATCTTCTGTAAGATCAAGCCATTTAGGTTCAGTCGGACAATGTAACGGCAGTGTCCTACATAAACTGACAGGGCGGAACGAAGAGCAGAGCGGCAATGTCAGAGGTAACAAGATTCCTCCTCTGGGCAGAAAAGCATGCAGTAGCGCTCTCAGCAATCTTCATTCCGGGAGTTGACAACTGCAAAGCGGACTTCCTCAGCAGACACGATCTCCATACAGTAAAATGGGGCCTCCACCCGGAGGTGTTCGCAGAGGTGACAAGCCGATGGGGTGTACCTCAGATAGACATGATGGCCCCTCGCCTCAACAAGAAGGGGAGGTATTGTTCCAGGTCAAGAGACCAACAAGCAGTGGCGGTAGACGCACTGGTAACTCCGTGGATGTTCCAGTCAGTGTATGTGTTCCCTCCACTTCCACTCATACCAAGGATTCTCAAACTAATAAAAGGAACAAGAGTTCAGGTGATCCTCATTGCTCCGGACTGGCCACGAAGGGCTTGGTATGCGAATCTGGAATTACTGCTGGAGGATCCGAGGCCTCTTCCTCTTCGCGAGGACCTTCTTCAACAGGGGCTATTCGCCTATCAATGTCAGGCTCCGGAACCTTACATCTGGCGGGTGCTCCCACGGGTTACCGTCCCGCTGGTTAGCGCGGCTGCGGCGGCAGGTCCTCCTGGACGGATGTGTGGTTGCCAAGGGCCGGAGGCCGAGGGTCTGGAGAGCCGGGCGCTGCGGCGGGGATCGCTGCGGTAAGGTCCTCTAGTGGTGACACAGTATAGTGTGTCAGAGACAGAAGCTGGCTAAAGCTGTGTGCTAACAGTTAAGTATGTCTCATGTGCTGGGGGCAGCCATGTTGGAGACCAGAGTATTGCCAATGAAGTTCCCAATATGTGTCCAGCCAATCCTGCGTGTTCTCCCATTACAAAAGGGGGCTGGCTCAGAGGGAGAGTGCCAGTGCTTCATGTTACCTCCTTGTGAAAGGTTCTCCAGTTCTGTGCTCCCAGGTTACTTCTGGTTCCCCGGTCCTGGTTGCTCTCATCCATCGGTTACCTAAACGCTGCTGCAGTCCTGCTGTCTAAGTCCGTTGCCACTCGTGGAAGCGCTCATGGGGTCCCAGGTCGTAGAGGAGCTCCAGGTGCTAACGGTGGTTCCCGCAGACGTCTTCATTTCTTCAAAGTCCAAGTTCTTTAGCCTCGTCTTTTAATCATAAAACACAGTCTTCAGTTCTTCTTTACCGGAGTTCTTCAGCTTCACTCTTCAAGTCATTTAACCATAGACTCTAGTTCTTCCAGTTTCTTCTATTTCACTAATATTCATGTACGGCCTGATTATTCATTAAAACTACAGTTATCTTCTTACAAAGTCCTCCTTTTCTTTACGCCCTCCGGCCAACATTAACACTTAGTTTGGCTTCCACCCCATGAGAAGGAATTACATTCAGCCACCTCGTTTACTCTACTCACAGGTACCTGTCCCGTCAGCCAAAACTCTGTTGTCGGAACCCCAACTTACGCCGAGCGTGACAATCAAGACTTACTGCGGTTACGTTTGACGGCATGGAGGTTGAACGCCAGATCTTAGCTCGGAAAGGCATTCCGAACAAGGTAATTCCAACCCTGATAGGCTAGGAAGGGAGTAATGTCTAAACATTACCATCGGATTTGGAAAAAATATGTGTCCTGGTGTGAATCCAAGAAGTTTCCTACGGTGGAGTTTCAACTGGGACGGTTTCTCCTCTTTCTGCAAGCAGGTGTGGATGTGGGCTCCATAAAAGGTCCAGATTTCTGCTTTGTCCATTTTCTTCCAGAAACAATCCCTGAGGTTCAGACATTCTTGAAAGGGGTTCTGCACATCCAACCACCCTTTCTGCCTCCTACGGCACCTTGGGATCTTAATGTGGTACTGCAGTTCCTGCAGTCGGATTGGTTCGAGCCCTTACAGGAGGTGGAGGTAAAGTTTCTTACTTGGAAGGCGGTTACACTGTTGGCATTAGCATCTGCTAGACGTCTGTCGGATTTGGGGGCATTGTCATGCAAGAGCCCCTACTTGATTTTCCATTAGGATAGAGCTGAGCTCAGAAAACGTCAGCAGTTTCTTCCGAAGGTTGTGTCAGCTTTTCATATCAACCAACCTATTGTGGTGCCAGTGGCTACTGACTCCTCAATTACCTCAAAGTCCTTGGATGTTTTGAGGGCTTTGAAAATTTATGTGAAGAGAACTTCTCGTCACAGGAAGTCGGACGCTCTATTTGTACATTATGATCCCAATAAGATTGGGTGTCTTGCTTCTAGGCAGACGATTTCTCGCTGGATCAGGCTTACTGTCCAGCATGCTTATTCTGCGGCAGGCTTGCCGTGTCCAAAATCTGTTAATGCCCACTGTACTCGTAAAGTGGTTTCTTCCTGGGCGGCTTCCCGGGGTGTCTCCGCTTTACAGCTCTGCCAAGCAGCTACTTGGTCAGGGTCGAATTCGTTTGCTAAGTTCTACAAGTTTGATACTTTGGCCTCTGAAAACCTAAAGTTTGGTCAGTCTGTTCTGCAGGAACCTCAGCACTCACCCTCCTGTACTGGGAGCTTTGGTACATCCCCATGGTACTAAAATGGACCCCAGCATCCTCTAGGACGTAAGAGAAAATAGGATTTTAATTACCTGCCGGTAAATCCTTTTCTCGTAGTTCGTAGAGGATGCTGGGCGCCCGCCCAGTGTTTCGTATTCCTGCATTGTTACTTGGTTAAGTGTTGTTGGTTCAGTCGTTGCTGAATCGTTTCAAGTTGGTTAGCTTGACTTTCCTTTTGTTATGTGTGAGCTGGTATTAATCTCACCACTATCTGTGTATTTCCTTTTTTCGAAGTATGTCCGTCTCCTCGGGCATCGTTTCTAGACTGAGTCTGGTAGGAGGGGCATAGAGGGAGTAGCCAGCCCACACTATTAAACTCTTAAAGTGCCAGTGGCTCCCAAGGAACCCGTCTATACACCCATGGTACTAAAATGGACCCCAGAATCCTCTACGGACTACGAGAAAAGGATTTATCGGTAGGTAATTAAAATATTATTTTTACATATTCAATAAAACCAAATTTTTGCTGCTTGTTATTCCTATAACATCTGAATATATGTAGAGAGACTAAACATATTACTACATTCAAAAGTACACTCATTGATGAAATTGAATATAAGAACAACAAGTTAGCATTAATCTTATTATAATTTTATAAATCTGTATAGTAATAAAAAATGGAAAATGTGACACAACCACACACTGAGTTAAGCATAAGCACTGGGCATGTCATTGGCATTAAACATTTTCAATAAAAACACTTTTTTATTTATAACAGGCTTTTTTTAATAAGTCACGACGCCATGCCTGTACCAACAGCATAATAAAAAAACAGAGTGGTTTTTATTAAAAGGTGGCTTAAATCGGCCATTCCTGAAATATAGTCAAGATTGGTGTTTCTGGTCTCCAGGGAAATCGCATAATCAAAATTGGCTATAGTCAAAATCTCAGTGTGTTTGCACCTTTAGAAACCAACATCTTTCTGCATAGCTGAAGCTGGGATTTGCTTTCTTTATCTCTGTTAAGAGTTGTGTTGAATAAATGGCAGATTTTTCTGTGGCTGATGGTCTCAGAAATGTTTGTAAATCTTTTCATAGTTTTTTCCAAATTCCTGTTTTTAATTCAGAAAATGAAAGAGATGGGCGCAGTGATGAGTTGGGATCTGCCTGGCTGTTTTGTAACCAGTTAGATATCAGCTACAATTACTTCTGTGAGAATGACCTGCGTTAGGTATTAGTTATATTAAGCCTATCATAACCATCATATTATACCATATTTAACTTGTGTTATGTTTTTCTTATCAGTAGATACAGCAGATTTACAAGATTCAATATTATCACTGTACAGTACAGTGCTGCGTGATATCGTGATGTATATAAACAAATAATATTCAGTAGATACAAATTCCCTATGCAGACACTTGTAAGGCCTTGGGCAGCTGCCCAGTGTGTCTTTACGCTAAAATGGGCCTGTCAAGATGGTGTTAACTAGTGGACAAAAGCTATTTATTATTATTATTATTATTATTATTATTATTATCCTTTATTTATATGGTGCCACAAGGGTTCCGCAGCGCCCAATTACGGAGTACATAAACAAATAATCAAGCAGGAAAACAGCAACTTACAGTTGACGACAATATAGGACAAGTACAGGGTAAATAAACATAGCTACATCAGCAGATGACACTGGAATAAGTATCAGGTGGCAGAAGACTGCTGGATTTGGTGCAGTTGAATATTATTAGAGTAAGAAAAGGATAAGCACATGAGGGAAGAGGGCCCTGCTCATGAGAGCTTACATTCTAAAAGCTATGCTTATATCCCTTGATAAATTGAGAGATGCAACCCTAAAGATGTCAATGGGGATAAGAACCATTGGCAGTAAACAGCACAAAGAAAGTTACTGTCGTATAAATCAGTATTTTCTTCACAGTTTACCACTTCTGAAATTGGCATGAGCAATGGTAACTTTGCTAAAACGCCTGAGAAACGGTGATCACTGCTTCATTATGCTGTGGTATGATACATAATGTCAACATAAGGACATTATGACATTAGAATGACTATTGACATTAGAATGTCGACATTGACCATAACTGCATTCATCATGTAGACACTGCTATATCGACATGTGAGAATGTTGACATAACGTCACTCTTGGGTCAGTGGTAACTTACCTACTCCCGACAGCTGCAGCGGCCATGTGTCACCCTAATACTCCTATCCTTGCCTAACATTAATGTCAACATTCTGACAATGTCGATATTTCACATGTTCATATTCTGAGAGTGTCAACCATTTGTATGACATTTTTATAATGTGCTTATCATAGCTGTCGACATTGTTGTGTCTATATTATGAATGTCATTAATGTCAATCTATTGATTTAGGGGGTCATTCTGACCCGTTCGCTCGCTGCTTTTTAACGCAGCAGAGCGAACGGGTCCCTTATGCGCATGCCAGATGGCCGAAGGCCAGAGGCGATCAGGCAGAGGCGATCGCTGGGCGGGAGGGGGGCGGAACGGCAGCGTTTGGCCACCATTTCGTGGGTGCGGTCCAGCCAACGCAGGCATGGCCGGACCGAACGGGGGGCGGGCCGCAGCGGCTGCGTGACGTCACACGCAGCCACTGCGGGCCGGGGAGCAATGAGTAGCACCTGGCCAGCATGCTAAAGCTGCGCTGGCCGGGAGCTACTCTTAAATTGTAAAGGCATCGCCGCTGTGCGATGCCTTTGCACTTCTGCGGAGGGGGGCTGGACTGACATGTGGGGCGGACTAGCCCTGTGCTGGGCGTACCCCCGCATGTCAGGGAAGATGGTCGTAGCTATGCTAAATTTACGTCATATTTTCTTACAGGATCCCCAGACTCCAAAAATAAAAATTTTAAATATAGCCCTTAAATGTAAAATACACTAATCCGTGTTAGCCTAACTTTCCACTGCAGCTCTATTAAAAAGTAAAGTGGACTTGCCCACTTCAGATATAGTAGTTAGAACAGTGTCCTAATTGGGTTTGATACAGTCAGACTTCTGCACATGAACCACTAGACATCATCCTTGGAGTTCTACCAGGCACCAATGTCGTCCTTATACATACTCACAGTACGCGGCCGAGTAAGGTGCCACACATAGTGGGCGCTGCGGGCGCGTAACGCGATTCACTGACTTCACTGTCATTGACAGTGACAGTGCTGCTGCTGCGCCCGTACTCCCCCCTTCCCAACCGTGTAGTGCCGCATGATCATGCATATGTACTGAGCGGCGGAGCGTCATGATGTCCCGCTGCTCTATACATATGCGCAAACTGTGCTGGGGCTGGACGTCGCAGCCGAAGGACTTGAAGACTTCTTTGAAAATGCGGGAAGCCGGCCGCTCCTGCCAGCCCGCCCACCAGGTATCCTGTGGTGGTATGTGTATCTGGCACTGTGGGGACACATGTATATCTGTCACTGGGAGCATATGTGTATCTGTCACTGTGGGGGCATATGTGTAGCTGGCACTGGGGGCATATGTATATCTGGCACTGGGAGTATATGTGTATCTGGCACTGGGGGCACAAGTGTATCTGGCACTGTGGGGGGGCATATGTGTATCTGGCACTGTGGGGGGGGCATATGTGTATCTGGTACTGAGGGCATATGTGTATCTGGCACTGAGGGCATATGTGTATCTGGCACTGGGGGAAAAAGTGTATTTGGCACTGGGAGCATGTGTTTATCTGGCACTGTGGGGACAGATGTATATCTGGCACTTGGAGCATACGTGTATTTGGCACTGTGGGGGCATATGTGTATCTGGCACTGGGGGCATATGTATATCTGGCACTGTGGGGGCATGTGCGTATCTGGCACTGTGGGGGCATGTGCGTATCTGGCACTGTGGGGGCATGTGCGTATCTGGCACTGTGGGGGCATGTGCGTATCTGGCACTGTGGGGGCATGTGCGTATCTGGCACTGTGGGGGCATGTGCGTATCTGGCACTGTGGGGGCATGTGCGTATCTGGCACTGTGGGGGCATGTGCGTATCTGGCACTGTGGGGGCATGTGCGTATCTGGCACTGTGGGGGCATGTGCGTATCTGGCACTGTGGGGGCATGTGCGTATCTGGCACTGTGGGGGCATGTGCGTATCTGGCACTGTGGGGGCATGTGTGTATCTGGCACTGTGGGGGCATATGTATATATCTTGCACTGTGGGGGCATGTGCGTATCTGGCACTGTGGGGGCATGTGCGTATCTGGCACTGTGGGGGCATGTGCGTATCTGGCACTGTGGGGGCATGTGCGTATCTGGCACTGTGGGGGCATATGTATATCTGTCACTGTGGAGGTATGTATATATCTGGCACTGTGGGGGCATATGTGTATCTGGCCCTGCAGATTGGGGTAAAATTGTCTGGCCATGCCCCTTTCTTGTGAGTCCACACACCTTTTTCTGGCACTGGGAGCATATATGTATCTGGCACTGTGGGGACATATGTATATCTGGCACTGGGAGTATACGTGTATCTGGCACTGGGAGCATATGCGTATCTGGCACTGTGGGGGCATGTGTGTATCTGGCCCTGCAGATTGGGGTAACATTTGCCTGGCCACGCCCCTTTCTTGTGAGGCCAAACCCCTTTTGTGGCACGCGCTGTCCCTTTCAGAAGTTTATCCCATCAAAGTGCGCCAAAAAATGTTATTTGCTTACTAAAAAAAAAAATAGGCTTGGGCCAGCCCTGCCAGGCGCAGTTTACCTTCACTGACTGTTATACATTCCCTCACTTTCATGATTAGTCATATGACACAGTGATATCACTACTCCATAAAAACAAGTGCTGACAGTGCGTTGACCAATTTATAAATATATATTTGGAAAATATTCATCTCACTTACAAGTATATTATTTACCTTTTTCATCCCTGTTACTTGCTTAGAAAATCATTTCATTGTGTGACCTCTGATCACATGCATTTTACTTCATTCTCGTATAATGTTATTTATAGAAGGGAACAGGAGGATATCGTGTGATTCCCACCCGCTGCATTCTTTTATGGTGATTCACATATAACATGCATTTTCTCCTGTTTGTGACGGCTGTTAAAATTAATCAGATTTCCATGATCTGTACACCAAAGATTGCTCAAGTAGAATATTTAAATAGGATTTCCACTCCTGTTTGTAAATAAGGGGGTTATTCAGGCCTGATCGTTGGGCTGCTAATTTTGCTGTCCTGTGTTCAGCTAGTCACCGCCCAAGGGGAGTGTATATTCGCCAATACAAGTGTGTGTTTGCCTGTGTACGCCGTGCTACAAATATCCTTCAGTCAGCGGACAGCTGCAAATCCGTACGCACCTCAGTCACCATCAAATGTTTTTACCACTATGTGCAGGGTGTGTACAGCCCAGGACTTACTCCTACAGTGAAAAGAGAATGATCTGATCGGGTCCGGAGCTGACGTCACACACCCTCCCTAAAAACGCTTGGGAACGCCTGTGTTTTCCCTGACACTCACTGAAAACGTGCGCAGTCTACCGATAATCGTCTGCTGTGCGAAAACCCACAGCAGCGATCAGGTCGAATCGGGCCCTAAGTCCCAAATTATACGGAAATTGGAAAGTAATTATTACTAATATTGTAGCCCTAGGTGCCCCAATGTGCATAATTTTCTTTTTAAATACTTTCCAAAGCTATAGTAAGGACATCTTTATCTGTATATACAAACCAATGTCTGTTTGTGGTCCCAAAGAATAGTCGTCAACAGTCATGCTGGTAATTGCAGTCAGAGGATGACCGACTATTGGTGGTCATTCCGAGTTGTTCGCTCGCTAGCAGTTTTTTGCAGCCGTGCAAACGCTATGCCGCCTCCCACTGGGAGTGTATTTTAGCTTAGCAGAAGTGCGAACGAAAGGATTGCAGAGCGGCGGCAAAGAATTTTTGTGCAGTTTTAGAATAGCTCAATATCTACTCAGCGCTTGCGATGACTTCAGACTATTCAGTTCCTGTTTTGACGTCACAAACACGCCCTGCGTTCGTCCAGCCACACCTGCGTTTTTCCTGGCACGCCTGCGTTTTTTCGAACACTCCCTGAAAACAGTCAGTTGACACCCAGAAACGCCCACTTCATGTCAATCACTCTGCGGTCTGCAGTGCGACTGAAAAGCTTTGCTAGTCCCTGTGTGAAACTACATCGATCGTTGCAAAAGTATGTTGCGCCGCATACGCATGCGCAGAAGTGCTGTTTTTTTGCCTCATCACTGCACAGCGAACGAATGCAGCTAGCGATCAACTCGGAATGACCACCATTACCACAGTCTTTGCTGGACACGATTCTACAAAGCTACAGTTACCATTGCACTTGTTGTTTAGGTACAGTGGCTAAGAACCTTATTATAACTCCGCTCCATCACCTTTTAAGTTACTTTAATGCATTATAACATTTTCATATTAGTCTTTTTTTTATTTTTTATTAATTCTTCTTACCAGTAATTTGTTAAAGGAAAGTGGCTTAAGTTTTTTTTTATTTTCAAAACGCATTTGTTCATTTTTTGCTTGACTTGCAGAACGGGTGACTGGAATTCCAATTACACTTACAATGTTTTATGTATTACCGTTGGGGAGTATGGATGGTGTAATGGTTAGCATTACTGCCTCACAGCACTAATTTCATGCGTTCGATTCCTATCATGGCCCTAACTGTGTGGAGTTTGTATATTCTCCCCGTACTTGCATGGGTTTCCTCCGGGTACTCCGCTTTCCTCCCACACTCCAAAAATATACTGGTAGGTTAATTGGCTTACAACAAAATTAACCCTAGTGTGAATGTGTGCACGTGTACATGTGGTAGGGAATATAGATTGTAAGCTCCACTGGGGCAGGGACTGATGTGAATGGGCAAATATTCTCTGTAAAAGCGTTGCGGAATATGTGTGCGCTATATATTGTAAGTAGCTGGTAATAAATAAATACCGTCAAATTGGAATGGCTTTTGCCTTTTTTGGAATTGTTCTTTCCATGCTTAGTTGCTACACAGGGTTTTCAAATAATTTCAAGGATTACTAAACCTGCTACAAACATTATAACTGGTACAGGTCTCTAATGTGTAAGCAGCCATTTTGTGTGCAGTGTGCCCACTACCTCAATTTCCTTAACTGTTCTAGGTTCTTAAGATTTGTCCTGACCAACGTCCCAATCTTGTTGTTCATATTTCATTCAGTCACTGTTTTTTATTCTTCTTGCCATTTATAATGTAGTAGTTATTTACTATGTCCATTTAAAATGCAAAAAAAATATTGTACAGCTTAGTTTAGTGTTGTGATATTGTTGCAGCTACAAAGCTAGGTAACATCTAGATGTATGTGATTCTTAGTTATACTAATTTATCAGTATGTTCTTTGATAATCTTCTATTCCTTATTATAGAAAAATAGTGATAGTTCTAGGAAACTTTAGGGCAGTGTGCTGGTCACCGAGCAGTGCACAGCTGCGCACGGCAAAGGCTCGCACAGAAAGGGTGTGGCCTCTCGCTGAGGTGGTGTGACATGCCCCCTTTCCATCACTCTGGGGGAGGCCCAACCAATGCCGCCCCCCCCCCCCCCCCCACACACACACACACACACACACACTTCAGACCTTACTTAGCCTTTCATACTGTATATAGATGTGTCTACTGACCTCTAGCCTCTTTGCACGTTAAACAGCCCTTCTAGTCTAGTCGCAGAGCATCTTTACGTGCGACTTTTTCAATTAAAATGCATCTTATTCGCAAAACGATGCAAATAGGACACACAAGTAGCTTATGTTGATTAAAATTATATGTGGCATGTCTATATTCTGTGTGCGACCGTGGCTGTATCTGCATACAAAATGGTACAGTACGTTAGTGTTTTTCTAGTTTAACACGGTAACATACCATTTCATTTGCAGATGCACAGAGAATACATAGCGATGCAAATAAGAAACATTTTTGGCAAAAAAGATGTCTGGCGCTAACAGAGTTGCACGGGACCTGTTAGCTCACTCACACCAGGCATCTCCCACTGTGTGGTGTATTGAGGCAAGACGTATGAGCACACATCTGTAACACCTACTCTTGTGACCACAGTTGCTTGTTGTGATGCTGACATATCCTTTAAGCTTTTGCTCTGTCACACATTGTCATCACCACCAGCAGCAGTGTCATCTGTCTCCTATTCAGCATTTAGTCTGCAGGATCTCCATGCACCTGACTCCACTCCTGCAAATAGTCTGCAGGCACTTCATTCACCTGTCACTGCTCCCCCTCATCGTTTGCAGGATCTCCATGCACTTGTCTCCATTCCTGTACACAATCTGTAGGATCCCCATACACCTTGAAGCAAATATGGTTATTAATAGGAACCAACATGGATTTGTGAAGGATAGATCATGTCAATCCAACTTAATAGGTTTTTACGAAACAGTTAGTGCGAACCTACACCAGGGTAAGGAGGTGGATGTAATCTTTTTAGACTTTGCTACAGCTTTTGATACAGTAGCTCACATGAGACTTACCTACAAATTAAGAGAACTGGGGCTAGGAAGCACAGTATGCACTTGGGTTGGAAATTGGTTGGATGACAGGGATTAGCGAGTGGTGATAAATGGAACTTTTTCGAAATGGACTGAAGTACTAAGTGGTGTGCCACAGGGGTCTGTACATGGACCATTATTGTTCAACATTTTCATAAATGATCTAGGAGTAGGTCTAGAGAGCATGGTGTCAATTTTTGCAGATGATACCAAACTGTGTAAGGTTATAAATTCGGAGGGCATGCTGAGTCTCTTCAACTCTAACAACTTATTTAAACTAGAATCATGGGCAGCAAAGTGGAGAATGAGATTCAATATAGACAAATGTAAGGTAATGCACTTTGGTAGCAAGAACAGAAACACTACCTACAAACAAAATGGGGAAAAACTAAGGGATTCTGTACCGGAAAAAGATCTAGGTGTTCACATTGATATCAAACTGAGCAGTAGTACCCAAAGTAGTAATGCAGCAAATAAGGCAAACAAGGTATTAGCATGCATAAAGCAGAGAATTGATACAAGGGATGAGAATGTTATACTCTCATTATATAAGTCACTAGTAAGGCCACATCTTGAATACTGTGCACAATTATGGGCACCATACTACAAAAAGGATATCCTGGAACTAGAAAAGAGATGGGTGACCAAATTAATCAAAGGGGATGGAGACGCTCGAATATGAGGAAAGGCTTGCTAGGCTAGGCATGTTTACTTTGGAGAAAAGGAGATTAAGAGGGGACATGATTAACATGTACAAATATATAAGGAGACAATACACAGAGCTAGCGGGGAATTTGTTTTTGGTAAGATCAACACAAAGGACATATGGACATCTGCTTAGGTTAGAGAAGAAGAGATTTCACACACAGAGACGAAAAGGTTTCTTCACAGTAAGGACAATACGTATTTGGAATTCCCTGCCTGAGAGAGTAGTATTGGCAGACTCGGTCATTGCTTTTAAGAATGGGCTGGATAAATTCCTACTGGATAAGGATATGCAGGGTTATGGTGGGTAAATCATGCGCAACAGTATAAAAGTAAATAAGAAAAAAAAAATTAAATACAGTGTAGAAATAACGGTTAAACATTCACAACAGTTGAAATTAGTATTAAAAATATTAAAGTATAGGAGATCACTAACAGGTTGAACTCTATGGACAAATTGTCTTTTTTGAGCCTCAGAAACTATGTTACTATGGGGGTAATTCAGAGTTGATTGTAGATGTGCTAAATTTAGCACATCTACGATCATTTACTCTGACATGCGGGGGGATGCCCAGCACAGGGCTAGTCTGCCCCGCATGTCAGGCCCTAACCCCCCCTCCCACGGCTGCAATACTTTTGTACCTGGCGAGTAGCTCCCTACCTGCGCAGCTCCTGCCAGCTGGCAGGGAAATACCCACCATTTTCAGGGTCGCAGCGACTGCGTGTGATGTCACGTAGCCACCGCGCCCCCCCCCCCCCCCCAAAAGGTCTGGACATGCCTCTGCTCTGTTGTCCGGACTGCACCCTGCCAACGGCATTCTAACCCCCTATGTTACTATGTTACCTGTGTCAGTTCCTGCACAATACTCTTTAGGATCTGCATAAATCTGCCTCCGCTACTGCACAGGGAATCTCTGTACAGCTGTCTACTCTCTCCACAGTCCACACCACTGTCCTAACATGGCTACATGCACTGGCTGTAGGCTGGAACCACTCACTCACATCACTGTAATCGTGTATCGCTGCCTATAGATGAAGTTATGTGAGTAGCAGCTACTTGACATCCCATCCTAGCAACTACAGCACAGAGCAGCAACGAATGTCTCAGCAGCAGTAGCACAGACTGAGACACTGAGGAGAGTTCCCTCCCCATGCAGTGCCAGCTTGTGCGGGGTGGAGGGCACCAGTGAAATTGAGCATGGTGGATGGGCTGAGGACCACCACCCAGTCCTACACTCCGCCCGCTCCCTTTTCTGCGAGTGTGTGTGTGTGTCGGCTTACTCCCGGGAATAGCAGGCACAGGGCGCAAGTCGGCAGAGTGCATATGATCCTCTTTCTTTTTTTTTTGGGAGAAATAGTTTTACTAAGGTATTTCATAGGAGAAAACAAACATATATACAGTACATGCAGAGATCAGCTATAGAAGCCAAGAGACATAATATATATGAGTATGCATGAGAAATATGGTTGATAGTTAACAAAACATCATAAAATGTATTAGATTCCTATATTTTTAGATAATTGGAGAAGAAGGGAAGGGGAAAGAAAAGGGGTAGGAAATATGGAAAGGGAAGTTAAGGGTGTTAGTATAGGGAAAGAGAAAGGAAAAGGAAGGGTCTGTTGATGCTACTGATCCTAGCGGCTTCTATTGGTTGTGATTACTAGTCCTGTGATATGAAATCCAAGGAGACAAGATTCCCATAAACTTATGTGGAATTTCATGTAATTGGCTAGTAATATTCTCAAGGTGATAGGTGTGCCAAATTGAGGTTTGCAGGACTGCGGAGGAAGGAGGGTTGGCGTTCTTCCAGTTTGCTACAATTACCAGTGTTTAAAACGTGTCTGATGAGAGCAGAGGTATTTTTGTCACAGTTAGGGATGGGGCGCGAAAGAATAGAGTAAGAAAGGCAAGGTGGGAATGTGATGCCTGTGAGACTGGATATTAAACAGTGTACTATGATCCAGAAGGGCTTTTATCTTAGGGCAGTTCCACCATATGTGTGCTAGGGGGCCCTCTTGTCCACAACCCCTCCAACATCTATCTGATGATTGAGGAAAAATAGCTCTAAGGCGGGAAGGAACTAAGTACCATCAATATAGGCGCTTAAAAGTGTTTTCTCGGATCCTGACACCAATTGCTGAGTTGCAGCAAGTTCTCGGATTTTAACCCATTCTTCCAGCTCGAGTGTCTCCCCAAAGTCCCTCTCCCACGCCAACTCATAGGATTCTTTGGGAGGTTGGCGGTGGGCCGTCAATAAGGTATAGAAAGTGGCAATCAAGCCTTTAGACTCATATCAATGAAGACAAAATGTTTCTAGAGAAGTAAAGGTTGGATAGGAACGGTTACTTAAAACTGAAGTAAATAGGTGGCGGATTTGAAGGTATTGATGAAAGCATCTAGCAGGAAGACCCATTCTATCGTGGAGAGCAGGGTATTCAGGGAAAGTCCGCAGAGTAGCTATATCGCTGAGAAATTTTATATTATGATCAGTCCAATGGTAAAAGGATTTCGGATCCAGGCCGGGCAAAAACTCATTATTGTTCCAAAGGGGAGTCAGAAAGCGGCGGTTTTGGACCAGTGAGAAAGTTTTACTGCAATAATCCCAAATCGACACGGAGAAGAGATTGATACTAGGCTGGCAATTCTTAGGTAACATCCAGTAGAGTGCGTAGGGAGAAAGGAAGTTTATAATGTGAGCCTCAATGTCAACCCATCCTCTAGTTTGGGGATTAGAATGAGCAAGAATGGCTTGAGTGAGGTGAGCTGATAGATAGTATTTGGGAAAATATGGAAGGCCTAATCCTCCATTTTTCATACGGAGACAGAGAACTTGAAACTTTACTCTAGGTCTCTTACCTGACCATATAAACCTTGAGACTAAATGCTGAAGGTTCTTCATGAAAAGGGAAGGGACTCTAACTGGAAGTGTTTGGAAGAGATAAAGAAATCTCTGAAGAATTGTCATTTTAATGGCGCTAATGCGGCCAGTCCATGATATAAAATGCGTGTTCCAAGAATTGAGGTCACAACGTACTTTCTCCAATAAGTGGGGAGGGGGGGGGGGGGGGAGTTTGCATCAAATAACTCATCATGGGAGCTAGTGAGCTGTATTCCCAAATATTTCAGAGAATGAGTTCTCCAATGAAAGCCATAGGAACTTTGTAATTGAAATAGTGTAGCAGGATCAACGTGTAATTTCATCAGAAATTACTGGGAGGGAAGAAACAGGTCGAGTTATGGTAAGAATAACATCGTCTGCATAAAGAGCAACTTTATGGTTTGTTGGACCAACCTGAATACCCGAGATGTTGGGGTTGCAACGTAGTGTAGCCACAAGAGGTTCCATAGTTAAAGCAAAAAGGAGGGGCGGAAGTGGGCAGCCCTGCCTGGTGCCATTTAAAACGCTAAACGTAGAAGAAGCAAAGCCATTTGCTAAAACAAGGGCGGAAGGGTTATAGTATAGTGATGAAACTCCACGTATAAAGTTGCCTTTGAAAATGAAGGCCTGTAAGGTGGAGCGCATAAAAGACCAGTTGACTCTGTCAAAGGACTTTTCTGCATCCAAGGCCATCACCACGGCTGGAGTAAATCCTACATTTACCACGTGAATCAGGTCTATAAGTTTACGCGTATTGGGGGTCATTCCGAGTTGTTCGCTCGTTGCCGATTTTCGCAACGGAGCGATTAAGGCAAAAATGCGCATGGTACGCAGTGCGCATGCGTTAAGTAATTTAGCACAAAACTTAGTAGATTTACTCACGTCCGAACGAAGAATTTTCATCGTTGAAGTGATCGGAGTGTGATTGACAGGAAGTGGGTGTTTCTGGGCGGAAATTGACTGACCGTTTTCTGGGAGTGTGCGGAAAAACGCAGGCGTGCCAAGATAAAACGCAGGAGTGTCTGGAGAAACGGGGGAGTGGCTGGTCGAACGCAGGGCGTGTTTGTGACGTCAAACCAGGAACGAAACGGGCTGAGCTGATCGCAGTGTAGGAGTAAGTCTCGAGCTACTCAGAAACTGCTAAGAATTATTTATTCGCAATTCTGCTACTCTTTCGTTCGCAATTCTGCTAAGCGAAGATACACTCCCAGAGGGCGGCGGCCTAGCGTGTGCAATGCTGCTAAAAGCAGCTAGTGAGCGAACAACTCGGAATGAGGGCCTTTGTCAGATGCTTGGCGGCCAGGGACAAAGCCGGCTTGATTAGGTGGACTAGAGAAAGGATAACCAGCGTAAGGCGCGATGATAATATTTTTGCTAAATTTTTTAGATCTATGTTTAAAAGCGAGCATATGATCTTTTTTTTTTAAAAATGGGCAGGGCGCGGCGCCCTGCAAAAACAACTAGTGGTAACGCTATAAAAATCATCTAGTTAGAATCAATGTTTCAAGTTTTCTGTTGTATTTGATTCTTGATTAATATTGACTTATGTTTCACAGTCCATGTCTTCAACTCTAGGATAAAAAAAAGTGACACGAGATGCTCGGCATAACTCACATATTTGGGTTACTGTGCTGATTACTACACTGATTTCAGTGCTCATTGTTGTACAGTCCTTATTGGGATCCATATAATGTTGCTGAGTTAGGTGTAGTACATTCTTATTCTCTTTATTTTAGGTGACTCTTTTATCAGGAAGCATGGGATTTAAGCCTACATACTGTACATATGTATGTGTTTAATTTGATGGTTCAATAGCTGCCATATTGGGTTGGCCAGAAAAGGAATAGAGCTGCTTCATTACATGCAAGAGGTTCACATATATGTCTGTTCAAAAATGTTGTGCAAAACATAGCTAATTTGTGGAGCCCAACCTTCTTTTTTTTTTTTTTTTTTTTTAATATAGCCAAGACCTCAAGTGTCAGTGTGCCATTCGTCTCTGACCCATAGTGTTAATGTTGCTTTGTTCTGGGACCACAAAAAGGCTGTTCCCACAGTAGGGCGATTCTCCGTGATGCACGGGACATCTACACAAACTCAAACGACATTCTTCTCCAAAATACCAAAATTTTAGTGGGTCTTAAGTTATAGGGTACGGCATTGCTACCAAGCAATTCAGTTATCATATAACGACCAGTTTAAAAGGGGGGAAAAAAATTAAAAGTGTGTAATTCACGGGACTTTCTGTTCACTTTCTGAAGAACCACCCATTAGAATATATTGTGAACTCCATGGAGAAGCAGAAAGCAGAGCTTTTTGTTCCTTCATGAATTGCACTCGCCATACTAAAGTATAGTGATGTGATTCAGGCACGAGCTGCCGCTGGAGAAGTCAGGAACTTCTCTTCAGTAACAAACTCTGCGAATAGCAATGTGCAGAGAAGGAGAGAGAATTGACTGCATAGGAAAGGAAAGAGTTAAACATCTGGTGAGGGGTGGACCTAGCTGTGAAGAAAGTACAGCCCTTTGTGAAGGGGAGGGTTCATGATATATAAGTAAGGGGAGGCCATTTTAAATCTCTCTCTTGTGAGGATTTTGCCTGTGGGGTAAGTGCTGCAGCAGCAGACATTGTTCCCACATTTTCAAGGGTTATATCAGTGTACCACTTTTATTAATTCTCCTCTCCTGCCGGATATATTTTCCTGACAGTATGTCCGCCCGCCCTCAGCGTTCTGCCCGGCTTCCGGCTCGATACCGCGGTTCGGGCGGTCGAGCTGGGCCGGGTGATGAGGTGGGTGGCCTGGGGGACGGGGCTCCGTCCCCCGGGGCCTCCACGAACGCGGGCGTAACGCGGCGGGCCTGGTCGGCCTCGCCGCTGGGGGCCGGGCCGGCCGTGCCGGCCAGGCGCGGGCAGAGTGGGGGGCCGGAGGTGCTGGCAGGCCGTCCGGAGGCTGACGGGCATCGGCCCTCGCCTCCGGGAGTCCGGGGTGGTGTCGGGCGCGCGCTCGGCTGGCGGTGCAGGAGCGGCCCCGTTCTCTCCCCCCTTGCAACGGCCGAGTGACAGTGCCGGGCGGGAGGAGAGGGCTCGACGGGGGTCGGGTGGGGCCTGTCCTGGAGCCTCGCGCGGCGGCTTGGGTGGTGACACCGGTCGGCGGATCATTGGCGGGAGGACGTGGGACGCGCGCAGGAGGTGCGCGCGCGCCCACGCTCGCCTCAGGCGGCGCCGGCCGCGCACGTGTGCGCGCAGCGGCGCCGCCAGCACCTCTGGCACTACAATTAACTCCCCGGCTGCTGGATTCCGGCAGGGGGAGGGGGAGGAGCAGGAGGGTGCAGCGTTTGTCTCCTGGGGACAACGCTGAGCGGCAAAATAGACAGAGGAGCGGGCAGGCAGATGCGGGCACAGCAGCAAGCGGTCGGGGGACGCGCGCACAGTATGCACGCGAGCCCACCGCGGACCGCGCAGGGCGCGGGGGAACCCGCACAACTGCTCCGCGGGTTTCCCTGTCTCCCCATACCACTTCACCGGAGCCGGGATACAGCGGCTTTCGGGGGAGGAGGGGGGACAGGGAATGGATTAGCGGTCGCAGGGCCGCGTTACGCGCCGCTTCTCAGTGCAGCGGGTCCTCCCCAGGATCAGGGAGCATTTCTGATCCGCTCGGGGAGGGGGCGTTTTCGGAAGGGGAGAGTGAGTGGTCCGACAGGGGGGCCTCCGCTTTCCCGCCGAGACAGACGGCGTTGGGTCCCCGGGTCGCGTTTGACCGACGGAGGGCGCAGGATCGCGCCCAAGCGCGGGCCGGGGATTCTTCGGGGGCCGTTGCCGAGCGTCGCGGCGGACAGGTTCCTCCGGGGCGCTGGCGGCGGCTCTGGCCACAGTGGTGGAAGCGTTGGGGCCGTTGGCCGCAGTAGCCTCCCCGAGGACGGCGGGGAATTCCGGCCAGCCTACGGGGACAGGCGGTTCTGGCAGGCGGAGGGCCTCAGCGGCGCAGCGGATGGCACGAGCCTGCCGGGAGCTTGGGGCGGCCGCGGCAAAGCTGGAGCTAGGGCAGGAGCAGGACGGGCAAGGGCGCGCAGCCGCAGCACGCCACACGCGGGGGGCCCGGTGTACGCCGCAAGCGCGGGCTGGGTCCTCCTCTGCTTTGTCTTTTGCAAGGGAACACGAGGAAGTAGGGATGGCAGACTCCGTGGAGGACGATGTATGGGCTGAAGCGGATGAGGAAGCCAGGTCGGAGCGGTCGACGGCATCGGGTGAGTTGGTACAGTCGGTATCGGTTTCTCCCACGAGCTCGAGTTCGCGCAGCTCTTCGTCTTCCTCCTCTTCATCCTCTCTGTCGTCGCAGGCGTCCGAAGTAAGTAGCACTACTAGGGCGAAAAAGAGGGCGGCGAAATTTGCCAGGCGGGCAGCAAAGCAGCAGAAGAGGCGTAAACGGCGCAAGCGGATCAGCGAGGAAGCTCGTAGGGCCAAGAAGCGCCGCGATTTGCCGGGGGTCGTTCGCTGCGACTACACCGCAGTAATGCGGGGGCTGCGGGACAGCTGCCGCAAGAAGATCCGGAGGGGTGACTTCGTGGACGTGTTCGTGTTAACGAGGGCCATGAAGAAGGATTACAAGGCGGCGGGCGCAAAGAAGGGCATGGGAGCCGAGGCCTTCAGGTCCTTCGATAATTGGCTGGCAGGTTTTTGGGTGTTTGCAGCGTGCTATTTGGAGGATAGGCCGGAAGAGCACATGAATGTCATCCGGTATCTGCATCTCGTACACGACATGCAGCGCACATCCTCGGGCTCGGAGTGGCGTCGGTATGATCAGGAGTTTCGGGAGAAGCAGGACGGGTTGCGGGTCATGGACTTCGGATTTAAGGATGTGG
The DNA here is from genome assembly GCF_028390025.1 of Pseudophryne corroboree. Taxonomy (NCBI): domain Eukaryota; kingdom Metazoa; phylum Chordata; class Amphibia; order Anura; family Myobatrachidae; genus Pseudophryne; species Pseudophryne corroboree. The sequence goes on along the minus strand of NC_086450.1, from coordinate 243,724,699 downwards.
AGGTCTGGCTCAAAGTAACCCGGGCCTCGCAACAGGAGGAGGAGCCCCAGAAACAGGGGGCGGGCGGGCGACGAGCAGGGGCATCAGCCCAGGGGTCCGGCGCGGACGGGGGATCGGCCAGGACAGGTGGATTGGCCGTTCGCGCGGGAGGGCGTTCTGCCACACGAGGAAAGTGTTTCGCGTTTAACAGCGGAACATGTTCCTTTGGCAAGCAGTGTCGTTTTCGACACTCCTGCCAGCAGTGTGGCGGAACCCACCCAGCCTCCTCTTGTTTCAAAGGCGGGCGACAGGGGACTCGGGGTAAGCAAGCGTACCCCAAGCAGGCCGCGAGCGGAACCGCTCTGCAGAGCTCCAACGCCAATTAAGTTGGAAACGATGGGCCGGTGGTTAGACTTGTATCCGAACAGAGGGGATGCAAAATTTTTGTTGGACGGTTTTAAGTTTGGTTTTCGCTTGCCTGTTGCGAGTGAAGTGTCCGTGCGGGCGCAGAGGAACCTTCAATCTGCCCGAGCCTTGCCGGTAGTGCTACGGGAGAAAGTGGATAAGGAGGTCAGGTTGGGCAGGATGGAGGGACCGTTTATGTCACCTCCGGTGGATGATTTGGTCATCTCTCCGGTTGGGGTGGTTCCGAAGAAGACTCCAGGCGCTTTTCGGCTCATTCAGCATCTCAATTACCCGGTGGGGGCGTCGGTCAACGACGCAATACCGCCGGCTCATTGCTCGGTAGTGTATCAGTCATTTGACGAGGCGCTAGGGATGGTCCGCAGCTACGGGACCGGGGCCCTCATGGCTAGGATTGATGTTGAGTCAGCTTTTAGGTTATTGCCATTGCATCCGGACTCATTCCGTTTTATGGGTTTCCGGATTGGGGCGGAGTATTTCATCGACAAATGTTTGCCGATGGGATGTTCCGTTTCATGCTCATTTTTCGAGCGCTTTAGCACGTTTCTTCATTGGTGCGTGGAGTCTTCGTCAGGGGGTCACGGGGTTGCCCATTACCTCGATGATTTCCTGTGTGCGGGTCCGGCTAATGATCCAAGGTGCGGCGACTTGCTTTTTAGCATCCGAGCTCTGTTTTACCATTTCGGTGTTCCCGTGGCCGCGGACAAAACAGAGGGTCCGGCCTCCTGCTTGTCATTTTTGGGGATTGAAATTGACACGGTAGCGGGAGAGTGTCGCCTGCCCTGAGACAAGGTTTCGAAGCTCCGCGAGACCATTTGCCGGTTCGAAGGTTCGCGTAAAGTCACGCTGCGTCAGGCGCAGTCATTGCTGGGCATGCTGAACTTTGCTTGTCGGGTAATACCGATGGGCAGGGTTTTCTGCCGGAAGCTTGAAAGGAGAACGGCGGGGTGTGCCAGGCCTCATCATTTCGTGCGTTTGTCCTCCGAAATAAAAAGGGATTTGGCCATCTGGGCCTCGTTCCTGGAGGATTTCAACGGAGTGTGCATATGGCAAGCGCCAGCGGTGGACAACGAGCGGTTGCAGCTGTTCACCGACGCAGCAGGTGCCTCTGGATTCGGTTGCTTTCTGGAGGGATCTTGGTGCGCGGCATCCTGGCCGGCAAAATGGCATAGCGAGGGTCTAACAAAAGATCTGGTGCTTCTGGAACTTTTTCCCATTATGGTAGCGTTGGAGGTCTGGGGTGATCGGCTGGCTAATCGCAGCATATTGTTTAGATGCGATAATCTGGGCGTGGTGCATGCGATTAATAACCAGAGGGCAAAATCGCTGGTGGTTCTGCGGGTGCTTGGGCAATTGCTTTTGACGTGCTTGCGTAGGAACCTATGGTTCCGGGCACAACACGTGCCCGGTGTGGAGAATGGAATTGCCGACGCTTTGTCGCGAGGACAGTGGGAGAGGTTTTGGTTGTTGGCGCCCGAGGCCGACGAGCAAGGTTTTCATTGTCCCGGTTATGTTTGGCAGGTGATCGGGCCGGACTGGAGGGTCTAGCGTTGCGGTCAGTCGCGCCAGCCACCCTCAAGGCTTATGGACAAGCTTGGAGCGAATGGGAGGAGTTCGTCCAAGGTCGTCAGCAGAAAGGTAAGAGCAGGCATCGGCTGATGCTTTCTTTTATTTGGCAGCTATATGTTTCTGGTAGGTCCCGTGCGGTGGTATCCCGGTACTTGGCTGGAGTCTCGTTTTTCTGCAAGCTGCGGGGCGTCCCCGATGTGACGAAAAGCGAGGTTCTACGGAAGGCAATGAAAGGGTGGGCGCGAGTAGCGCCGACGCCTCCAGATGGGAGGCGGCCCATCGATGCGGCTTTGTTGCCGGCCGTCATCGCGGCGGTGGGACGAGTCGCGTCGTCCAGGTATGAGACGCTTTTGTTCAGATTGGCGTTCTCAATGGCTTACTACGGGGCTTTTAGGGTATCTGAGTTGGTAGCGCCTTCCAAGAGAGCAGATTCGCGCATGCTGGTCGGAGACGTGGTAGTGGGTGAGAGGTCCTTGCTGTGCAGATTGCGGCGCTCTAAGACGGACCAAGTGGGGAGAGGTCGCTGGGTCACCTGGGTTCCGGCGCAAGAGGAGAGCATTTGCCCAGTAGGTCTGGCGGTGCAATATGTGGCGGTGCGGCCCGCTAAGAAGGGGTCATGGCTATTGCACTATGACGGGCTGCCGGTGACGAAATACCAGTTTCGTTGGATGATGAGTCATTGTTTGACAGGCTTGGGCCTTCCACCTGCTGCGTTCGGTACCCATTCCTTTCGAATAGGCGCGGCGACGTCGGCTGCGGCAGCGGGTTTGTCCAGAACGGAAATCCAGGCGGTGGGGCGATGGAAGTCGTCAAGTTACAGACGATATATTCGCCCCGTTGCATGAGAGGTCGGATTGCGCTTGGTGCCTTGTTTTATTTGCAATGTATTATGTTGTTCCAGTTCTGTGAGTTATGGTATTGTGCGTCTGTTGGTGTTCCCCCTTTTTATCCTACTCAGGGATTAGCTACTCGTCGTTGCTGGCATGAGTCGGCAGCGGGGGTCTGGAGTTATTTTGCGATTTTTTTGCCTGACTTGACGGACTGAATTCTAATCTACAATTCGGCTAATTTGTTCTAATCAGAGTCCCTCAGCAGGTCTTTACGCTTTCACCTCCAGCTGAGTTATTACATGTGTTTCCCATTTTATACCCCCCTCCATCCCTCCCTCCCCCCCCCCCCCCCTCTCCCCTTTTTAATTTCGTTTGAATTTATTTTGAACTTCCCCTTTGTGTTCCCCTTATGTTCGCTTCAGATTGGCAAGGAAGCATGGTGCAGATCGGCTAGGCCGTGACTGCTGCAATAGCGAGATCTAAAAGTTTTTTTTCTTTTTGGCAGATCCTTCAGGTGAAAGCAATTAATGAAGCTTTAGTAATCAATTTTACCCCTCTTTTTCCCCTTCAGGTTGGGTTGAAGACAATTTGGCTATTTGGGTGGTCGGCCACTCCTATGTGTACTGGGCGGCCAAATTTGTGGCATCGGAGGGGGCTCAGGCGTTGCCTGGAGCACAGGGTGTTAGATGGCTTGGCTGGCGGGGGATGATGTGGAGCGAGCTGAAGAGTAGGCTAGTTAGCCAGGCCAGCAAGCATGGAGTCCCGAGGGTCTTGGTTGTCCATCTAGGTGGCAACGACCTGGGGAAGAGGACATCCCTGGATCTGCGGTGGGCCATGATACAAGATCTGGCAAGTGTGGCCGCGGCATGGACCAATTGTGTGTTGGTTTTTTCATTGATGGTGCCGAGGTTGAGTTGGAGGAGGGGTGTGGCGGATGGGCGCCAGATTGATGAGGCACGGAAAAAGGTGAACGGGGCAGTGGCGAAGTGGGTGCTGTCCCACGGAGGGAGGGTGGTTCGCCACCCTAGGATTCGGTTTAGAGACAGCCACCTTTTCCGGCCTGATGGAGTACATCTATCCAATGAGGGGATGATGTTTTTTCTGGAGGATCTGGGTTTCGTTTTGCAGGAGTTAGGGTAGGTTTATGGGGGCGGTGCGAAGACTTTGGGGATGAGTCTTTCGCTTTTGGCGGAAAAGAACGGCAGTTTTCTATTTGTATGGTAAACTGTAGTGTTTTACAGTTTAGTATTGGTTTAGGTGCACTCACCTCCATCGACTTATTGGCCGCTTGACCACCTGTCCGGGAAGGCAGCGGCAGGGCACCCAGGAGCGGTGGGTAGTCACTGTGGGGGTTGAGTTGTCACCTATTACCGGTGTGTGATGGTTGTATTAAAATTAGGATCGTTGCGAAGTTTTAGTAATTTAAGGTTAATTTAGGTTAATAGAGCCGTTCTTTTTGCTGCCACCATATGCCGGCTGGATCGGCATCTTAATAAAAATTTCTATTTACAGGTTTGCTATTGGTTAGGGACAAATAAATAGCTAGCAATTTTTCTGCCAAAATTCAAGTCTCCGTGTCTTTATTTCTGGTTGTGAAGGTAATGAAGGTTTACTTTAAAGAAGGGGGTCCACCAAATATCACTAGGATGTTTAGGAGAGAGAATTGACTGCATAGGAAAGGAAAGAGTTAAACATCTGGTGAGGGGTGGACCTAGCTGTGAAGAAAGTACAGCCCTTTGTGAAGGGGAGGGTTCATGATATATAAGTAAGGGGAGGCCATTTTAAATCTCTCTCTTGTGAGGATTTTGCCTTCCCACCCTCCCGCCCTTGTGGTCAGAGATTTGGGCACGTGATGCATTGGCGTTAAGTTGTTGGCTGGTTTTATCGTTGGCTATTTATTGGCGGAAAAGAACGGCAGTTTTCTATTTGTATGGTAAACTGTAGTGTTTTACAGTTTAGTATTGGTTTAGGTGCACTCACCTCCATCGACTTATTGGCCGCTTGACCACCCGTCCGGGAAGGCAGCGGCAGGGCACCCAGGAGCGGTGGGTAGTCACTGTGGGGGTTGAGTTGTCACCTATTACCGGTGTGTGATGGTTGTATTAAAATTAGGATCGTTGCGAAGTTTTAGTAATTTAAGGTTAATTTAGGTTAATAGAGCCGTTCTTTTTGCTGCCACCATATGCCGGCTGGATCGGCATCTTAATAAAAATTTCTATTTACAGGTTTGCTATTGGTTAGGGACAAATAAATAGCTAGCAATTTTTCTGCCAAAATTCAAGTCTCCGTGTCTTTATTTCTGGTTGTGAAGGTAATGAAGGTTTACTTTAAAGAAGGGGGTCAACCAAATATCACTAGGATGTTTAAAGCCCTGTTTAACGCAAAACACGGCTTTACTCTGCTACATGAATAGACCCTTCGTTGAATGTCAGGGTAATAATGAACAGTGTATTTTGTCTGTGTTTTTTTTTTTAGCTAAGGAGTACAAGTATTTTTGGGAGCTTGATGACATGTTTTGCAGATTTGTCTTCCCTCTCAGGAGCCAGGAGATCACACGAGCCGTTACAGGAGAGTAGGAAACTATACTTTTACCTACATAATCCATGTTTGAAAATCCTAAGGTCCATACACACTAGGAGATTTTCATTTCAAAAGACTTTGATAACTTCTGTGAAAGATATATCTTTCACCCAAAGTAGTGCTTACACACTGAGCTATTTTCCCAAAGAGCAAGAGATTTTCAGGAGGCGAAAGACTTTGAAAATCTTTCCTTAAGGTGCATACACACTGGGTGTTTTTGCCCAGCGTGTATGCATAGCGATGATCGCTGACATCGCTGGGCTGAAAAGCGCTCAGTGCATACACATGAGCGCTTTTCCCGCTGCCCAGCGATGTCAGCGGGGATGAGCGGCTTTCCATAGCAGGACTCTATGGAAAGCCACTCACCCCGCCGTTCAACTACTGGTAATACCAATAGATGAACGGCGGCTGCCAGCGATGAAGCGGGAGCGCGCCTCAGCGCTCATCGCTCATCGTTTGGGCATACACACTGGGCGGCTTTGGCCTGAAAGCAGATCAACACACCAAAAGTGAGCTGCTTTCAGCTCAAAATCGCCCAGTGTGTATGGGCCTTAAGAAAGGCTATTTACATAATGGGCTGGGATTGAATTCCAAGGGTGGGACCATGGGCCATTGTATTAAGGGGACTGCTGCTGTAATGTGTAAAAAGGGGGACGCTGCTGCTATAATGTGTATAAATGGGGACTCTGCTTGCAATTTATATATTATGTACATATTATACATAAACATTGGTTGGCAGTGGTGCATATATACATTGCTGGCCTCTGCCAGCAATGTATATATGACTGGCAACGCATTCATATTCGTTGGTGGGCAGTGGTGCATATATACAGGGCTGGCCTCTGCCAGCAATGTATATATGACTGGCATACTGGAATCATTGGTGGCCAGTGGGATACCTGGTCACTGCAGTGCTCCTCCTGTCTAGTCTCAGTTCAGCTCCATGAATTGTGGTGCAGGCGCGGGAAGGGAGCAGGGCGGGGACGCTGGCTGCTGCTGCTCCGTGAGTTGGGGAGAGGGAGGGAGCGGGGCGGGGCCGGAGTGTGAGGAGAGTTCATCCATCGTCGCTCGGCGCCGTACACACTGAGTGATGATGGATGAACAAGGAGTGAGGTGTACAAAACATTGTTTGCAAAACACACGATTGCCCACCTCACTGGCGATGATGCGGGAGCGCGCATCAGCGCTCATCGCTCATTGCCCGCCCATACACACCAGTAGATTTTGAGCTCAAAGGACCTCAAAACGCCAAAAGTGAGCTGCTTTGAGCTCAAAATCTTTTAGTATGTATGGGCCTTTTAGTACTTTACTGCGGGCTTCCATAAACGTCAGAATATTTGCCAAGAGTGCACATCAGAAAGTGAGTATATGGGTCCTTTCACTTACTTGCTTGGACTATCTGGTAAATTTACTAAGATGTGAGTTCTATTTAAGATGGGATGTTGCCCATAGCAACCAATCAGATTTTACTTCTCATTTATCTAGCACCTTCTAGAAGATAATACCTGGAATCTGGTTGCTATGGGCAACATCAAATCTTAAATAGAACTCCCATCTTAGTAAATTTACCCCTCAGTCTTTAACATTGGAGCGTGCAGGCCCTTAGACAAAATAGAAGTAAATATTTTATCTGTTGGGCTGATATATATATGTATATAATTATAAACTTAAAAATGTATTTGGGTTTTTTCACATGTGAAGGTGTGGGTGTCTGCGGGGATCCATGTGTAAACGGACATATGTGTTTGTGTTTGTTATCATTCCTGGCTCCCTCTTAGTAATTTGCGACTCTAAACCCTCCTCTCTTAAGCTCCTCATATTGCTGTAGCCCGTTGCCATGGTGATCTGCGTTCTGTTGGCCTGTGTCCCGTTGCAGCACATCAGCACGGTTGTGGTTTTCTTCTTCCTGGTTTAACCCATTTAGTGCTAAGCCCACCTGGCATCCTGAGTAGAAAGGAAAATAGGGTATTTCATGGAACGTAGTATCCTATAATGCACATGACTTACAATCTATTGCCAAAATTGTGATACTTACATTGTGTTTTCCCAGATAGTTCCCATGATACTGCTTAAGAAATCTGGAAGCGCCTCATCCTTCATTTATAGATCCCCTTCCTATAGAATGTTAGCTTACAAGTAGGGCCTTCCTACCGCTATGTCTGTCTGTTATTGCTTATACCCCTTTTCCACTACCTTTAAAAACACTGGTATATGCGCGGGGGTGCGCATTTACCTGTGTTTTTTACTAGTGGAAACTGCACCCCAGCAAATTCCCGGATCAAGTCATCCGAGAATCCTACCCGGGTATCTTCCCGTGTTGAACACGTGTTCAACCCGGTAAGCTGTGTAGTGTGAACGGAAACCGTGTCGAGGTGACGCGGCTCCCGTTCATAGTGAATGGAAGGGCGGCGCTGGGAGATCATGTGATCTCCCAGCGCCGCCCCTGCCGCGTCACTAGCAGCGTCACCAACCCAGCAATATGCCTGGTTGGTGAGCGCTGTGGAAAAGGGGGCTGTAGCACGGGTCGCAGCCGTGTCAGGCTCCCGGCTGCGACCCGTGCTACAGGTGGAAAAGGGGTATTAGTTTGTCTTATCACTATTGTTTCCAATTGTAAAGCACAATGCGCTATATAAGAAACTGTAAATAAAATAAATAAATTTAGCATTGCTACTAATGGGTAGTAATGGTATCCGGAACGGGGTGCCTGGTATACATACTTGTTAATCTTGCACTTTTATTTATTTTTACAAGTGCTTTAAATATAACCTAATATGCAACACGTCTGGTTATTCTCCACTGGAATGGTGGTCTGATGAACTGATGAGTGGATGCAACTATCTGTATAATAAGGCTGTTATCAGCTTGGTGTGCAGTAGAAAAAAGCGGTTGACATTTTTGTATTTTGGAGAAATGTATTAAACTTTCTTACTTTGCTATATAGCCTCATCGAGGATGCCTATTTTTTCCCTTCTCAGATAGAGGTCTGCATAGAGCTATTCTGCATGTAGAGGAGAAGAGACCCAGTAAGTGGTGACTAATTGACTTACTACTGTTATAAGCTTTGCCTTATACAGTACATGAGGACATATTGTATACACTCCATGGCACCCTCCAGTGTCCATGCTGGATGTAATAAAGAGGGCAGGAATATGCACATCCAGGTTTCATTGCTGTTTAATTGAATATTTTTCTACACAGTGTTGGAGTGCCCTCTAAAGGTGTGTACACAGTACTAGGCAATGTGCTTGGTGAGCGACCTAGTGTTTCCCCTCCCGGGCTGGCTACTCTCAAATTTTCATGCGATCTCCTGTCTTCCGAGAGGCAAGACAAGTTTAAGATGTCAACATTGTGAACCTGAGGATGTCGACGTGGTGCCTTTTGATAGTTTCAACCAACATTATGAACATTGTCATTATTACTGTTGACCATTCGACCGAATGGCAGGGGACTACCTTGATTCCGTGAGAATTCAGTTCTGCATGCTGCAGCAAAGTTACTGCAAAAGGAGAATAGTTTATCAGGATCATCTGCCTTTATCATCCGGGGGGGAATCCTTTTCTGCTGCATATTGTAGACACCCTACTCTTTTTACTTGGGGCCACCTTTTCTTTCTAGATATGTAAATCTCGCTGATATACTGTATACTCTTTCTAACATGCCCTCCCTCTAGTCTAGGCCCTGCATGAGTGGTTGGTGATGTATGCCGCACTGTCTAATTTCTATCCAGTCACCATGCCTGATGTTTAGCCCTCTGTCACAACATATTTGAACTTACCTGGAACACAACGGCCTATCCTGCTGCCTTAGGCTATTCTATAGAATATATATATATATATATATATAGAAGTCAGCTTCTCTCCTTTACTACAGCTGAAGACCATGATGCAAAGAAAGACCTAATGAAGGGTTAGGCGCTCTCCTCCACCTCTAATATCCACCAATTTCTCAGGGTGACTCTGCCCCCACCACAAAGATATTCAGGCAGGCTCCCAGCCACATTAAAGTAATCTGATTTACAGACTCCCAAAGTGACCCTCCCTACTACTTTATATTCTCAGGATGTGGAATCTCGTTAAGAGGAAAAGTTTGGTTCTCACCTAGACCTCCTCTAGACAGATGTCATTAATGTCACGGGATGTGTTATGGCCCTGGAGGATGCTGCAGAAGAGGCTGGAAAGACCTTGCAAAGCGTCTGTGATCTGATAAAATGCCAATTTGCCAAGCTCCATTCTTTTCAGGCCCAACCTGAGGACTTAGACAGTAGGGGTTGAAGCTGTAACTTACGGGTTCTGGGAATCCCGGAAGAGATTCCACAATCGGGCATAATTGATGTCCTCACTAATTTCTTACAAGAGATCCTAACGACTAAGACAGGCAGATCATGTTTGACAAGGCTCATTGTCACCTCGTCTATGTGATTTACCCTCTGAGAGCCCTAGAGATAATCTGTTGGCTACATTATTATTTTACAAGCAATTCTTCGTAAAGTCTGCCAGTTGGACTATATTTCATTTGAATTGAAATTGAATATTTCAGTACCTTTCTTGGCACAATTAATAGTAGAGATGCCTTCTCAAACCTCTGTTGTAGGTAAACCGTAAAAAAGACATTAAAGCGCTCTAGACCCTGCTGTGTCTGCTTGGACTCAGAGGACCGCGATTGCATCTTAGGTATGGGATGTCTCTGTTTAGGTCTTTCATGGTTCTGTGGTTCATTTGTAGTTATTTTACTGAATTAATATTACCACAAGTATCCACCATCCGGGCTAGAATCTCCACAGTGCCATCAAAGGAGTGCCAAACTACAAAGCCTACCAATATAAGCCACCTGCCTTCATGGACCAGCTTTCACCCAGTGGATGTAAAGGACACTGCTGAAGTTGCTCGGATTTTGCGTCCCACCACCTGTGATCTGGACCCTGCCTCAACCAAGCTTCTAATAGGTTGTATGGATATAATTGGTCCTGTCTTTGCAAAAATTGTTCAATGCTCTTTGCAGACAGGCATTTTTATGGACCCCTAAAGGAAGCAATTGTTAGACCGCTTCTTAAAAAACCTAATTTAGATCCCGACTGCATGACCAACTACAGACCGGTATCAAACCTTCCTTTCCTAGAAAAGGTTATTGAGAAAGTGGTTGCAAATCAACTGGAAATCTGCCTGACAACCCATGATATTTATGATCCATTCCAATCAGGATTCAGGAGAAGACATAGCACTGAAACAGCTCTGGTGTGTGTGTTTAAATGATCATCTGATGGCAAGAGACAGAGGTGACTGTTCAATATTAATCCTTCTGGATCTCTCTGCAGCATTTGATTCCGTGAACCAAGGGCTTCTGATTGAGTGACTGATACATTTCTGTGGTCTGGATGGCACAGTCCTAAACTGGTTCAAATAATTTCTCACAGGCAGGTCACAGAGTATCGTCTGGATTATACTCATCACCATCAGTGCCATTGCCATGTAGTGTCCCACAAGGTTCTTTTTTTGTATAATGATTTTTATTAGTTTTTAACAAACATAAAACCAAGAACAATAGTACACAGTACAGGAGATATCCAAGAAAGTTGACTGAATTGAGTAACCAGCATAATTTGCATAATGCAATAATCCATACAACGGGGTATTCAGTTTGCTAATCATGTACTACCGAATTTGGCAACAAACAGATATAGACCAAAGAAAACAACAAATAGAGCAGGTAAAAGAGTAAGACACGGAGAGAGACAATACAATGACACAAATAGGAAAACATAAAGACACAGGTCAGATTCTACTTATAGGAGTGTTCCTAAAACGGCATAGTCAAACATAGATAGTAAATAGTAATGAAGGGATATCAAATGTAATCAGGTAGTATCAGATTGTGTTGAATGTAATTGTGATAAATCTGTAGAGCCAGTAATTTTTCATAGGAAGCCCTCTCCACTCCCGAAATTCCTTCCATTTCAACCATTTTTTCTGCACCGAAGGAGGCGATATCGAATGTATACCTCCTGCTGTTTCAAATAAGAAATGCTTGTGGGTATTATTGACAATAACTTGGATGGTGGGTATTGACTGTGATTTCCACAGCTGTCCAATAGCCGCCTTAGTGGATATTAGGACATGGTCAGCAACATATCTGTCACATTGCAATAATTCAAACGTTGAATAATGAAATAAAGCAAACATAGGGTTCATTGGCACCTCCACCCCAGCACCTCCCGGATAAGAGAGAATACTTCGGTCCACAGCGGCCTCAGAGTCGGGCATTCCCAGAAAATATGCAAAATATTACCCACATGGCCGCAATTTCTCCAGCAAAGCTGGGAAACTGAGGGCCAAATGCTATGAAACCACTGCGGAGTAAAGTACGCTATGTGGCATAACTTAAAGTACATTTCAGAATGTTAGAGGCATCTAGAAATCTTAAAACACATTGAGGAAATGGAGTCCCACTCTTCCTCTCGAAGAACAATAGAGAGGTCTCTTTCCCATTTCAGCTGCAAGGGAGTTTTATCCTGTTTAGTCAGAAGAACAATCTACCATTTAGAAATCCCACGCCATGTGCAGGGGAAGACATTCTAGAGCGTAAGGAAGCAGGAAGGGGGACGGGACCCACGAACCCACCAGCACAGGAATGAAGCCAATGACGTATCTGCAAGTATTTAAAGAAGTCCCGTTTTGATATACCTGAATGAATTTGTAGGCTAGAGAAGGTAACCAAACCTCCCTCCGAGCAGAGATCCCTCAAATGCACAATCCCAGCATCAATCAAAGCGTCTAGCGCAAGATTAGGTATGATACAAGCAATAGTTCTAATAGACAAGTCGCCGACGGCAACGAAATAGTCGGATCAGATGCAACAACCGCATGCCAAAGCTTCAAGGTGCATCTAATCGCTTCCCCCGGGCCCTGCCATTTTGGGACGCTATGGATGGGCAACAAAAATAGATCTCTCATGTCTATCGGACCCAGAAAAGACCGTTCGATAAGGACCCACTGTTTGGGATTGTGCATATTGAACCAATCCCGAGCCTGACTGAGAAGGCAGGCGGAATGGTACACTTCTAAATTAGGGTAGGCTGCACCTCCAACATTCTTAGGTAACATCAAAACCTGCCTAGCAATACGGGGCCTAGACCCCTTCCATATATAATGAGAAATGATCTTGTTAGCCCTTATGTTAAGAGGTTTGGGGAAGCTGCGAGGGATAGCCAGGAACAGGTATATAAGTTTAGGGAGTTGCGGATATACGTCCTAGCCAGGAAGTTTCATGACGGGACCATTCTTTAATTAATTTTTCAAATGCACTTAAGAGGGGTAAATAATTACAGTCGTACAAGTCCCTGTCTAAGGAGAGATGAATACCCAAATACTTGCTAGATCTCTCTTGCCAAGCATATCGGTATCTGTCTTTGAGCAAGGTCACAGTGCGTGGCGGAGTGTGAAGCGGTAGGGCTTCGGTCTTGGAAGTGTTGAATTTATAATAGGAAATTCTGGAATACCGATCCAGGATACTATGGAGAGCGGGAAGAGAGGTGTCAGGGTGAGTTAAACAAAGCAAAATGTCGTTAGCAAATAAACTGATCTTGTGAGTCAGACCTCCTATCTCTGGACCTGCAACTGTCGGCTCGGACCTTATGGCTTCGGCTAGAGGTTCAATAGCTAAGGCGAAAATAAGTGGCGACAATGGGCAACCCTGTCTAGTGCCATTCGAAATGTCGAAGTCCCCCGACAGACAACCATTGACAAACACCCTTGCAGAGGGGGCAGAGTATAAAGCAAATATAGAGTCCAGGAACCTCCCAACAAATTCAAATTTATCCAGAACAGCTCTCAAATATCCCCAGTGGAGTCTGTCAAACGACAGTATGAGAAGGGGCGTTTTATGTGCATCGCAGTATTCCAATATGTTATAAACTCTCCGAGTGTTGTCCGGAGCCTGCCTGCCTGGAACAAAGCCAACCTGGTCAGCAGCTATGAGAGATGGAAGCAGCGGGGAAAGGCGGTTGGCGATAAGCTTTGCAAAAAGCTTAACGTCTGTGTTCAACAGAGCTATGGGGCGGTAATTTTGGACAGATGTAGGGTGTTTACCAGGTTTAGGAATAGCAACTATTTGTGCCTCAAGCATTTCCCTCTGAAACCTCCCCACAACCGATGCCTCATTAAAAACAGACAACAGTACAAGGGCCAAGTCAGCCTTATATGATTTGTAAAAATTTGAAGGGAAGCCATCAGGGCCAGGGTCCTTGTCTCTCGGGAGATCAGCAATAGCTGCTTCTAGTTCTTTTATTGTCCACGGGGAGCTAAGGGACAGGCCGGTCGCGGAGTCCACCATCGGGAGGGAGATCTCCTTCAAGAAAGACTGAATATCAGCTGCTCTGGGTTGGGGAGTAGTCTGGTCTAATTGTAAACCGTAGAGTCGGGAATAATACTCTGCAAAGGTGTTTGCTATATCATAGGGGTCAGACACTCTAGATCCCGTGGATGAACAAACGTAGTGAATTCTAGCTCTAGCTCGCCTACCTCATAGCTTCCGAGCCAAGAGGCGACCCGCCTTATTACCAGGTACATAAAACCTCTGGTTCAGTCGAGCAATGTTACATTGCACATCCCGAAGAGAGAAAACGTTAACCTTTTCCCTGGCAGCTAGCATAAGCTTGAAAACAGATCTGTTTAAGGGGTCAGCTTTATGCAGTAATTCAAGTCTGGCAGCCTCACTTTCAGCTAATAAACGCTCAGTGTGTTGACAACGTTTAAGCCTGGAAGCTGTTCGAATGGCAGTACCCTGAATTACTGCCTTAAAGGAGCAGCAGTTATTAAAGATCGAGGTATCCTCCGGTTTATTCGTGTCTAGGTATAACTGTATAGAGAGTTGTATGGCGAGAAAAGCATTGGGGTGGCTAAGTAAGAAATTCCCCAGTCTCCAGGGCCCTGGAGAGACTCTACAGGCCTCCTGGTCTAATACTGCCAATAATGGGGAATGGTCGGACCAAGTCATTGGCGATATAGTAATTTCACAAATGGGCGTCAGAGTCTCTTTATTAGTCAAAACAAGGTCTATCCTAGAATACGAGGAGTGAACATGCGAGTAGAAAGAGTAGTCCCTTACTGTGGGATGTTTGGTTCTCTGTGCGTCATAAAGGTCGTATTCACCTAGTAAGTGGTGAAGGCCAGCCTTCCCATCCTGGATGTTCTGATTCCCAGACAGGGTACCCCTAGTAGTGCGAGATCTATCCACAAGAGGATCAACAACTAAATTGAAATCCCCCAAAATCATAACTGCCCCCTTAGTGTGCTTTTGTATTAAGGAACATAATTTCTTACAGAACGCCAGCTGTCCAGAGTTCGGAGGATAGCATGAGACTAAAGTGACCATAACGTTTTCAAGCAATCCTATTAATATGAGGTACCGACCCTCAGGGTCAACAATTTGGGATTCTAAGGTGAAAGAACAGTTCAGGGAAAATAGTATCGCTACTCCAGCCTTTTTTGTGGGACCATTAGCCATATAACAAGTAGGGAAACGGTTATCCTGAAATCTAGGGGGGTCTAACTTCCTAAAATAGGTTTCGCCTTCATTTTATAGAAGGAGGACGAAGCCAATTTACGCTTCTGTGGGGAGTTCAGTCCTTTAACATTTAGTGAGACTATCCCGACCATAATTAATTAATCTGGGAGCGAAGCGGCAGCTGAGACTAACAAATGCAATCAGAAGTAATACCGTATCTTGAACCTTGTAACATAGAAGCAAAACCCTGGGGGAGACAAGACACACAAGGGGGACTCACAGGGGTAGAAGAGAGAGATAAGAAAGAAAGGAAACAGACCCCGTATAGATGCGGAGCCATAATAAGGCGCCAAAACATCCAGCGCCTCACACTACTAAGTAGAGAGGTTGGTGGCCAACTTCCCCGCAAACAAATAGCCGAGGCTTGTGAATCTTGGTAAGTAAAAGCTCACGCGACATACAGAACATATAAACACAAAACTACAGAGACATGCAATCCTAAGCAAATCATTGAGATCTAGCGTAAACAGGTTAACCTAAAGTCAGCAGCAAAAAATTATCAGAATGATACATAATACGTATTCATGACTATTAAAACAAAAACTCTAAACTGCCCATATATGAGCAAACCTGGAGAAAAAGAACCACAAACAATCTCAATGGTAGTAATCAACACATGCAATAACTATAGCAGTCTCTGCAGTAAAACATCCTGGAAATGTAATATCATTCCACTTCTCAACCGTCGACCAGTCCTGCTGGAGTCGGTGGTCAGGAGAGCCAGACCCGCGATCACCCCCTAGATTCCATTTACGCAGAAGCTTCATACCATCGTCCACCGAGGAGATAGCAATAGTGGAGCCGTCTCTGGAAATTAGTAGACGCGTGGGGAAGCCCTATGTATAGACAATACCAGCCTTCCGAAGAGCTATGGTAACAGGTTGGAAAGAGCGTCTTTTGGTAAGGGTGTACTGCGACAAGTCTCCAAATAGTTGAAGATGGCCTAAGGCCTCTTCTGAGTCAGAAGAAGGTCTAGCCGCTTTGAGCAGGGATTCTTTAATATGGAAAAAGTGAACTCGCATTAGAACATCCCTTGACGATCCCTCTGGAGCACTCCGGGCCTTTGGAACCCGATGGATGCGGTCTATAAGCAGATCCGAAGAACTGGCGGAGGGCAGCAATTTCTTGAAGATCTCTATAGTGTAGTCGTAGAGACTGCTATTGGAAACCGAATCAGGGACCCCTCTGAGTTTAAGGTTGTTTCTGCGCGAGCGATCTTCCAAATCCCCTACTTTATCGCGCAGAGCAGCCACTTCACCCTCGAGGGTATCGTGAGAATCAATAAGTGAGTTATGCGAGCCCACCACCTCACCCATTTTTGTTTCCAGCTGGCCGGTCCTCTCGCCCAAATCTTCAATGGAGCTCTGGCAGGATTTCAACATAGCTCTAAACTCAGATGTCACTTCATCTTTAAACTGATGCAACAAAAGCTTCATACTGTCCACTGTTAAAGCTTCACTATCCTCTAGACGCGATGGAGAGGGGGGGGGTCATTTTAAGGGGAAGCAGACGCCAGAGGGGAGGACAGTATGGTTGGGGGTGACGAGTCAGCCGCAGGAGCTCCAACCTCTTGAGGCTTATTGCGAAAGGGAGAAGGCTTAAAAAAGGTGACTTGAGAGACCGGTTTGGAGGCTTTATGCTTCTTCGGAGGCATGACACCGGACTCCCCAGAGAAGCTCCTAATACAATAGAAAGGGGGTACAGCGGGACCTCAATCCAATAGAATAACGACAGCGCCACGTGTAGAAATGTGTCGGCTAGAGTGATTGCAGGGAGGCACTAGGAGAGCATAATGCAAAGAGGGTCACATCTCAGCACATCAGTGACGGATCCGATTCACGAGAGCGCCCCAGACACGGGAAGCAGGCAACCCCTGTAACAGACAATCCGAACCTCCAAGTCCCTATGAAGCTTCGCTGGCAAAACACAAATAAGACTGCACTGCGCAGCTCAATGTGAAGTAGATCCACAGCCCAGGGACCAGTGATGAGTGGTGCCTCGTTCAGGGGATCAACTGTAGACCGCAGCTGAAGGGCCCTCTCCCTGCGTCTTGATAATATGCTCCAGGAAGCGAGGAAAGTTCATATGAGGTGTCCCAGGTGAAGCGGGGTACGAAGTATATTCTCAGGGAAGACTAGAGGCCAGCCCCAGGGTGAGCCCACAGGAGGGTCGGCACCGCATCCAGCCCGGCGGCTCAATTAGAGGCTACTGATGTCGGCTGCCAGTAGACAGTGTGTGCAGGGCCACGGTGGAGGAGGTCACCGCACACAATCTGTGACAGGGGAGAAGCTCACCTTGGCCGGGGGGGGTCACCCCCACCGAGTGTCCACTGCGTCCCCCTCCGGCTCCAGAGATCCAAAATGGCCACCGCCGGGGCTCCGGACCACCCGCTCCGGCATCCAGCCGGCCTCTCCTCCCTCCCGCGGAACAGGTGAGATGTACCGGCGGAGGGAGCGCAGAGCGGGGGTCTCCGTCAGGCGCTCCGAAGATGTCCGCTACGCGGCTGGCGGCACCGGCCGCAAATCGAGGCCCCGGCTTCTAGGTGGTGGGCAGGCCGCAACCCGTAGGAGCCAGAATACTGGCTCCCCGATTCCGCAGCGCCACTCACCACTATCAGGACCCCTCTTCACTGCAGGCACGGATGTTCTGGGGCTTCCAAGTCACTGGGGGAGCAAAATAAGGCTAGAATCCTATTAATAATAGCAGAGCTCACTGATAATGCTACCAATTAGTTCAGCCTCCAGGCCACGCCCCCCCTCCCACAAGGTTCTATACTATCCCCCATGCTTTTTGCAGTATACATGCTCCCGTTGGGTGAAATAATCAGGCGCCATTGCCTGGTCTACCACTACTATGCAGATGATACACAACTGTACTTGTCCTGTGCTCCGGACACTGATAACCCAATAGCAACCCTAAATGGCTGTCTAGCTGAGCTCCAGGAGTGGATGAGTGCCAGTTTGCTGCGATTGAACCTGGATAAAACAGAGGTCCTTATGATACGACCGCAACATCAAAGGACAAGACTGCAGCATAGCCAACCAACTGGACTTACACTCGGGGATTCAGAATTACAGACCACTGATCACGTGCAGAATCTTGGCGTTGTCCTGGATGGTGGCTTGACACTTAAACATCAGATATCAGTCACAATCAAATCCTCATTCTTTCACCTGAGGAACATAGCCAGAATCAAGCACTTAATTCCCTCAGATGATCTGCAAAAAGTCATACATGCATTTGTATCATCTCGATTAGACTACTGTAATGCCCTCTACCAGCAAAAGAATTGCACTGCTTACAGCTGGTGCAAAACACAGCTGCCAGGCTATTAACCAACCAGCCCCGTTCTATCCACATAACACCCATCCTCTACTACCTTCACTGGCTGCCTGTAAGATGGCGAATCATCTTCAAGATTGGCTTACTGAGTTTCAAAGCATTACATGACCAGGGCCCAAGGTACCTGAAACAGCTTCTGACCCCATACTGCCCCACTCGATTACTGCGATCTGTAGATGAAGGACTTATAGCAGTACCTAGAATCTCCCGTAATTCACCTGGGGGTCGAGCTTTTAGTCATGCGGCTCCGACTCTATGGAACTCACTTCCCCGCACAGTGCGAGAGGCCCCAACTATAGAATCCTTTAAAAGTAGACTCAAGACTTTCCTGTTTACTCAAGCATTTCCATAATGTCCCTTTTAGTATCTTCATGCTTCTGTATTTTATGAAAATGTACTTAATTATTTTCTGTACTATATTATACTATGTATCTGTTAAGCGCCTTGAGTCCTATTGGAGAAAGAGTGCTATATAAATAAATAAATTATTATTATTATTATTATTATTATTATTATATCTTATTGACAGTATTATTGGTAAGGGCTGCCAAACATTATCCAAGGCTCAGGTTGTCAGTGCCATAAGTCACATAGTTCTGTGTGTGAGCTTTGAAGCTGCAATCCTCCGAGTATTCAGTTACTGCACAGTGCCTGCATTCTCGGAGCTTCTCTATTTGCTACCTGCAATACCATCTGCGTTTCCAAGGGATCTGTCACGATCCGGGTATCTGGACGCCATTTCTTACCCATCAGATGCCTCCTAAGGCTGGCTCAGCGCTCCAGGACCGGATTCCATCTGTTATCCTGATGTGTACATTCCTGTATCCTCTCCTGTCACTCTGGGACGCTGTCACAGTAAGCGCCATATTACATCTGGCATGGCGTCTCCCGCGGCCTCCGCCGCCGTCCCTGAGCTTCTGCATGCAGAGTGTCAGAGTGGCGATTACGTCAGCCGCGGCCTCCGCTGTGTCCGCGTGGTTGGATGTGCACTTGTCAGCCTGGCGTCTCCTGTCTCCAGTGGCCGGCGCCGCCATTACTGTTTTCATTACCACATGGATTACAAACCAAACTTCCCTCCAAGTGTCTGCATGGGCGCAGCCATCTTGGATTCTGTCAGCTGATCATTTCCTCCAATCTGTTGTCAGTATTGTTAATCTGCATAATTGCCTAGCCAATCCCTTCCTTGCTGCAGGTATAAATACACTGTGCCTGAGCAAGGAAGGCGTCAGTGCTTTGGTTGTCAAACCTAGTTCCTGTTTGTCTCTCTCCTGTGATTGTCTTCCAGGTTCCAGCTCCTGTCTCAAGACTTCCACCATAGAGACCCGCACCAGCATTCCACCTGCGGTGTAGCCTGACTCTCCAATCCATTGTGGATTCATCTGTTTCCAGCTACAACATTACCTGCTTCCAGCTCAGCTTCCAGCAGAGTACAGCTTCCCTTAAAGGGCCGGTGTCCTTTCTACACTTTACCACTCTCCACCGGTATTATTATTTCTCCGCTCTCAAGTTCTACATTTCAGTTCATATTTCATCGCTCCCAAGTTCATTTATTATTTAACTGGTTCCAGCCAGTATCCACTCCGTGCTAACAACAGTCTGGTTCCAGCCAGTATCCACAGCAGCTGTTTTATCTTCAGCAACCCAGCTTTTCCTGGAACACTAGCTGGCACAATCCTGGGTTATCTCCATTGCTACAGTCGGGCCTGGTAAGGACTTTCCATCTAGAAGATCATAAGAACTATCTCACACTACCAGTGCCCTGTGGCTCCTGCCATCCTGTAGTACCCAGGAACTGTATTTATTCTTTGCTGACTTTTACGTTTTCTTTTACTGCTGCTGTGTTGCGGAGTTGTCATAATAAACATCATTGACTTTTATCCAAGTTGTCGTGGTCACGCCTTCGGGCAGTTATTATTCATGTTACTTACATGTCCAGGGGTCTGATACAACCTCCCAGGTTCCGGTACATCTCAGCCCCTACAACTGAGGCTGCCTCCCGTCAGCTCAGGCCCTCAGTTGTGACAGGATCATCCAGTGTCATCATTCCAAATCCAGCCTAGTCAGCACTTCAGTCCCATTCAGTAATATCATCAGTTCCAGTCCGATATTACAGATACCATCGCTTTCAGTCCGATATTACAGGTACCATCGCTTCCAGTTTGTTACTACAGTTACCATTTGCAGCAAAACCCAAATCCCCTTGCTGTCTTCCCTGGAGAAGACCACCAGTGGGTTAAGACTTTGCGCCTCTGATCTAGGTCTAGTCAACTACCTTCCAGAGAGATCGGGACTACTCATAAACCTCCTAGCTTTCAGAGCAATACTACACCATCCACTGGCAGCATTGACACAGGTCCGGAGACATCCACACCACAAATCCAGATAACCAATGCTAATTGGAGAAGCGCCTCTTATCTATATAAATATAATTCCTGCACAGCCTCCGTTCTATCCAATAGGGGCTGCAGGCATGTGACATAGAAATGAGACTGTGGAGAAATCAGTCATTTAGACCTCTAAATTCATGGATGACGAGGCAGTTCACTACCCCTTTCCTTTAAAACTAGAAGATTTGGCTGTTTCCATGGATTGTTTTAGAATAAACTGATGACATGCAATAAAATAAAGGCTGCCTAAATTTAAGAAACACTCTCTCTCCAATCCTTGAAGTGCTAATTAAAAAATAAACAAATTGACAGGGACCTCTTACCTCCTTGTCTGTCTTTTGTTGTCCAGTCTCTCCCTATTACTTTTTTGACAATTGTAAAACGCTACGGAATATGCTGGCACTATATAAATAGCTGTTAATTATCAAAGGGGACATTCTCCGAATCTATATCTTACTTTGTCATTATAGGACAATAAATGTTAAATGAGGATGCTGTCATCTCATTCTGGAAATTATGAGAATGTAGAAATCAGGGTAGATTCTGAATAAACTAGGAAATGTTTAGTAGGGTAAAGGGGTGTGTTAGGATTTTCCTCTTAGCAGCTCTTCGCTGACAAACTGTTCCAGGCAGATGTTGGGTTAAACGCTGTGGTCAGTCTGAGAGCTTCTGAATCTTTCTTTTTCACCATCTGCTTTGGATCTGTGCTTGGTCCTATTCTCTATTCCCGTGGGATTAATAATAGTTATTTGATTATTTGTTGTTGCAGCTGGCTGTTATCAGTCTTCAGCTTTGTACACTAATACATTGTTACCCATTGTACAGTCTTCCTGCAGTTACAACAGTACGAGTGTCTGGTGCTGCCAGCCGGAGATGTCCGATAGCGCGGGGCTCATACTCCCCAGGCATAATATTTCCAGATACTTTTTTTTATAAAAAACAGCGTTGGATGGGGCTTTTTCTTAAGTAAAATATTACAGAAAAGCACGGTAGTGGTATATTTTTCAGTATCATAAGAAAAAACCAATTGTATCTTCCCTGCGCTCCATGAAAGTATTTTCGGTTCCCTGTCCAGATGTCCCACTGACCTCCTACAAGAAGCTTGCAGGACATGTTGTTCCCAAAATTTACCGCCTCCTTTTACCTTGATCCTGGTTGGCTAGAATCGCAGTTATCCACAAGGAGGGTAAAGATCTCAACGTTTGTAATAGTTACCGGTATATAGATTTAATTGATGAATGTCAGATTTAACTTGGTTCTTCCCTCTCTAGTTCATCCAGGTGGGCTTTTTTAGACAGGGTTGCCAAGCTGCAGATAATACCTGTATCATCTTTATTTCTCTCTTTGGATACTGAGAAGGTGTTTGAGCATGTGGGATGTCACTTTATGATCTCATAGCTTCCATAATGAATTTGTTATGGGTGCATCTGCCCTATAGGTAACCCATTCACCTCGATCCAGGTTCTATTCCTCTCACTTTCCCATATCAAATGGGTCTAGGAAGTTCCCATTTCATATTTAACCTCTCTGTTGAACCCCTAGCGTCTAAGATTAGGCATAACCCTGACAACTTGGTCAGTCCAATATTTTTGGTAACAGTAAAATTGCCTCTCTGCAGATGATATCTTGTTTACCTTAACACATACCCTCAATCCCTTCCCAGTTTTTGTTCGCTGAAAGTTCATTGATTTTCAGTTCTTTCCATCTTAAAAATTAATGCAAGCAAAACTGAGATACTGCCTCCCCCAAAATGAAACACCTTCTGGAACTTAACTTCCCTTTCACCTGTCATAATACATAAATCAAATACCTAGACATAATGTATCCCGAAGTTATAGATGGTCTGTTTATGGCAAACTACTTTTTTTTTTTTTTAAGGTATCTCTAGCTAAATTATCCATCAGAGGCAAACTGCTTTATCGATGGAATTACGTCCCCATCCAGCTTTATGGTATCTCCCCGAACGTTTCAGATGCATGCTAGTATAAATGCAAACAACCAGGTGGTGAAGTTACCCTAATCTTTAATAATTTTGGAAAGTTGCCATTACACTCCCTCATGATCTGAAATATATGCTCCTTCCTCTCCCTATGCCAAATTGCTTTAACTAAGCTTACAATTTATTGTTATATCATGAGCACTGCTGCATGTAAAATTGCTTCCTCCAAGTAGAAACTTCAACCCACCGCAATCACCTCCGTCTGCAATAGGGTATGGTATGTATATCAAATGGAATATATCACAAGCAATCTAAATAACTTCTCCACTTTATTCCACAAGGTCTGGTCCCCCTGGACCTCATGGCACAACCATACCTTCCTTGACCTTTAATCTGGTCGAGTATACCAGTACTGTTTTATACCTCCGTCGTTCACAGGCCTATCGCGTCTGCCTTGCTGCACAGCCAACAGCCAATATATTGTTAGATATATTGGCACATCGGTGTGTGTGTATGGGCAGTCAGCCTCCCGCCCGTAGACAAGCTGCAGGAGCCGAAGGTGACTGACAGCTGAACTGGGCGGGTGTGTGTAAATGCCCGCCCAGTTCATGACATCAGTCCATGACGGATCGGGCAATGTGTATGCACAGAAAACTGCCCGATCCGGCTTTAGATATATCTGCAGATCAATTGATCTGCAGATATATCTTTAGGTGTGTACCCAGCCTTACTCTTGTATTCTTTTTGCATTTATTAAGTTGTTGTACTTCTGGTTTTGGAAAGAAAAACAAATAAATGCAACATGTAAATTTACACCTATGGGGAAACTCAATTGGTTTGCATGGCAGTAGCTCCCATCTAAAGTGACCATTTGTTTATGGGCGCCCATCACTTACCGCAGAGTTTCTTCCCCACAAGGACGGGGATCAGCCGTGTAAAGTGGGTTGTCCTTTGAAAAGTTACAGTTAAGATGTCCAAAAGCCAGGTCTGCTGCTGTTAAGGCTCTTAAAAGCCCGACTTTGGGCACCCTTATGAGGTGTGAGCAGATATCTGCGATAAGTGTTGGGCGCCCAAACACAATTGAATAGTTCCCAATCACTTTAGATGACCGCTATTGACAGCAAACAATTGAATTCCACCCTATGACTGTATTGTGAAATATGGGTGACTGAACTACTTCAAAGACCCTAATAAATATTAAATGCAGTTTGGCAGTATGTCTCCTTCCTGGGAGCTGTAGTCCTTACCCTATTTCTAAGTATTCCATTCCATACGACTGTCTTGGAGATTTGTGCACTGCTAAAACCAGTACTCCCCAAACGTCCATATAGTGGCTGCAGAACACGTTTTCAGTCCGCAGGATAGGTCATTACCGCTTGTCCAGGCCTTTATACTTGCAGTAACATATGTAAGGCTCTACGTTTAGCTGCTCTCAGAGGATATAACAATGTCTTTTGGCTTCGATCCAGCCCTTGACATGGGAAACCCATGCCGGCCAAAACTGATGGTCAACGGTTTAATTCCTGTGAGAGTTATGTGAAACAAATACACATATATATATATATATATATATATATATATATATATATAGGTACACCCAGAAAACGGCACTCACTGGTCTCACAAGAAAATACTGGACAACGTCCTTTTATCAACGTTTCGGGTTTATTTCAACCCATCATCAGGATACACATAACAATTAACATATGACATAGACATACCTTATATACCCCTCCATGCAGCCAAACGAGCGCGCCAATCTCAAAACTCAGGCGTCTAATCAATGTAGTACATCCCTTTTACGGAAGTCTCAACACGTAACTCGCAGCGCGCCCGGTTGTCATAGCAACCCGTCAAACAAACTCACGGCCATTAGTAATGACGTCGTACCTGTAACGGCACCCGTCAAACAGGATTGATCTCAAGAAACCACTCAGTGGCTGTGCCGCTTCCCTCTCACGGAGCTCGCCAGCCGCCGTGGTTGTTGTCTTAGCAACCCAATAATACTGTCCACATAGACCAGCAAATGCGTCTGGTATCCATGGCAGCCCGTTTGGCTGCACAGACATATACAATACCACCACATACCCACAAAAACACAATCAATAACCAAATACATAAAATACACATCAAACAAAGTGCTAGTGCATAAAGAATAATAATAAAGAAGCATCAAAACTGCAAGTATATTTCTAGGTAGAGTTAATGCAGCCACTAAACCCATATCTATGATTATATAGGTGTATCCACCAAATATGATAATTTATAGATAGATCAAAACTTACATCCCCCTAGATTACCAATACATATTATAAGAGAGATGGTCATTTAGACCCCTAGGTTTAACAGTATCCAAAACCTGTATCCATTTGGTCTCAATTGTAACAACCTTTTGTGCCGATCTCCCCCTCTTGGGCTCTCCGGCACATGGTCAATAATAAGATACCTAAGGCTGGATAAAGGGTGATTGTTCTCAACAAAATGTCTCGCCACCGGTTGCTCCGATGGCTTCCCCATCAAAGCAGCCCTAATCGACGACCTATGAAGGGTCATCCGTTCTCTAAAAGTACGTATAGTCTTGCCTATATAACAAAAGCCACATGGACACTTAATCATATAGACTACAAAGCTTGTTGTACATGTAACTGCTGATCTAATTGAGTACCTCTTACCGCTATGTGGGTGGTAAAAACATTTACTGGCAACCATATACCGGCATGTTGTACACCCAGAACATTTATAACAGCCCCCACTTTTGATTTGCACTCGAGGGTCATAATGCATCTGTTCCGTAATATCTGGGTGTACTCTGCATTATAGGCCACAAGGTCCTCACAGCTCTCTCCACAGAACCATGTGAGGTATTAAATCTCCTCACCCAATGTAATTTGTCAGATATCTGTTTCCTATCTGTTTGATTCAATAAAGCTTCTCTTGGCATTAAATCCACCTTTCTCCTAGCCTCAGAGCGTACATTATCAGGATAGCCACGTTCCACAAATTTATCTGACATTCTCTCAAGATCTCTAGCTACTACCTGATCATCACTTGTAATCCTTTTAACTCGTAACAGCTGCGAAAAAGGTAAACTCTTTTTCATCGCAGCTGGGTGATGGCTCTTAAAAGATAGTAACGTGTTTCTATCTGTGGGTTTAGAGTAAATGGAAGTGGTAAGTATACCATCCTGAAGTGTGATATTCACATCCAAATAGGAAATACTATCCAGACTACAGGTGTATGTGTACTTAATAGGACAATTACGCTCGTTAATCGAATCTACCAATTCCACAAAACTAGTATAATCACCTCTCCAAAACAATATGATGTCGTCGATGTACCTGTAATAAAACAGAATTTTATCTCTAACATCTCTATTGAAAAAACATTCCTTTTCAATTCCAAACATGTATGCATTCGCATAGGCTGGTGCGACATGAGAACCCATCGCACAGCCTTTCAGTTGTAAATAATATCCACCATTATGATAGAAATAATTATTATGCAGTACAAAATCAGGAAGAGAGATCAGAAAGTCCAAGTCAGGACCATTATAGCTTGTGCACTCATTTAGCAACTCCTTAACCGCTCGTATGCCATCGTCATGAGGAATATTCGTGTACAAGCTAATAATGTCCAGAGTACACATCCATGTATTCACAGGTATACTTCCAAGTTCTTTAAGTTTTACCAACAGAGATGTAGTGTCCTTAAGATAAGTCCGTTGTGATTGCACACTTGGCTGGATGTAATAATCCAAGTACTCGGAGATCTTACTACATAATGACTCCCTTGCAGAAATTATGGGACGGCCCGGCGGCCTCTCCAAATTCTTATGAATTTTAGGTAGACTATACAACAGTGGTACCCTCGGACAGTCTACTTTCAAATAGAGGGAAGTATCTTCATCAATAATCGCCTTATTCACAGCTTCATCTAATAAAGTGTCCAGTGCAAATTTATATTCATTAGTAGGATCATGTGTTAATTTACGGTAGGTACTAGTGTCCGACAACTGCCTTTCAATTTCATTGCAGTAGTCGGTGACATTCTGCACCACTATACCACCGCCTTTATCTGCGGCCCGAAATACCACATCCTTATAACTTCCCAAATTTTTTAAAGCCTTATATTCAGATGGTGATAGATTGGACCTACACAGTCCCTGTTTCCTAGATTGCTCAACAACTTGGCAGTCCAGTGCCCTCATAAAAGCCATAATTGATGTATTCCTTGAGGATGGATCAAATGTCGACTTCCTCTTAAAAATCTTCACTGTCTGAGCATCACCCTTACTATCACTTTTATCACCAAAAAACTCTTTCAATTTTAGCTGACGATGCAAATGAGACTGATCAATTTTCCAATGTAGATAATTGAATGGGACTGTCGGCACAAACCCCAAACCTTTATTCAATACCTTAATTTCTATATCAGTCAAAATCCTAGATGACAAATTAAATACCAAATTCATTTCTTGCTCCGACCCCTTTTGGCTGTTCCGGCGGCATTGTCCGCCCCTTCTTGTGGGTCTTTTCCTCGCCCGCGTCCCACGCGGGAACGTGTCACTAAAGGGGGTTTATTGGCAATTGCCCCTCGTGCTGAGGTTGAATCATCACCTGATGAGGAGTATGCTTCACTGGATGATGCATTGCCTTTCTGGCCCCTACCTCTCCAACGCCTCTGCGGACGTATTCTCGAGTTATTACCAGGGACACCAGTTAACCACCCATAAACTCGCTGCTCAGAATAATCTTTATTCACCTTCTCTATTTTCTGTTTCTTAAAGGCAATTAAATCGCGTTTATATATTGCCAATTCCTGTGCGAGTTTCTCCATAGGTACGTTCTTAGTATCATCCAGTAGCAACTGCGAGTACAGCGACTCGTAATCATGAATCTTACGTCTAATTTCGGTCAACTCTCGTGCCGACTCCTCAATCACCAATGTCATCAAATCAAAAGAACACTTGTTCAAAACTGCCACCCAACGGCGACAGAATTCATTATTATACCGCCCAATCGTGGGAATATTCCGCACACGAAACCCACGGGGTATCTTTTTCTCCCTCTGATATTCAGACAAAGTAATTCCATGCATTGGAAAATCAGTCTCTCTTTTTCTCATTTTCAACAATGCAGCATACACTTCTTCCTTGGTTTTAACCCCCTCAGCATCCTCAAAACGTTCTGTGAACCAAATCGCTTCAGTTTCACTTTCAGAAAAACTTAAAACATCTCCTAACGGTAAGGCAACCCTATTAAAACCACCAGTGTCTGGGGTAATAGACTGTGACGTCATTATACCAATATACTTGTGAAAAGTGCTTCAGTGCTGTGCAAAAAATCAAGTGAATTAGTGCAAATAGGCCTGTTAAAGACCAAATGTCTCCACAAAACTGAATCTAAACAGATGCAGACAAGTTGTAATCCAGTGGTGACTGTAATGGTATCATAATGCGAGAGAGTACATAAATCGACAATTTACAGGGGAATGGGGTGCTCAGACAGACTAAGTTGACTCAGATTATCCAATCCCAGATCAAACTTATGCTACAGAAATTCCAATGGTCGGCACTCACGTCTGTCCCATACGTATTACTTGCCAAGGTGCTGCGTCGACAGAAAGTATGTAGGTACACCCAGAAAACGGCACTCACTGGTCTCACAAGAAAATACTGGACAACGTCCTTTTATCAACGTTTCGGGTTTATTTCAACCCATCATCAGGATACACATAACAATTAACATATGACATAGACATACCTTATATACCCCTCCATGCAGCCAAACGAGCGCGCCAATCTCAAAACTCAGGCGTCTAATCAATGTAGTACATCCCTTTTACGGAAGTCTCAACACTAATGGCCGTGAGTTTGTTTGACGGGTTGCTATGACAACCGGGCGCGCTGCGAGTTACGTGTTGAGACTTCCGTAAAAGGGATGTACTACATTGATTAGACGCCTGAGTTTTGAGATTGGCGCGCTCGTTTGGCTGCATGGAGGGGTATATAAGGTATGTCTATGTCATATGTTAATTGTTATGTGTATCCTGATGGGTTGAAATAAACCCGAAACGTTGATAAAAGGACGTTGTCCAGTATTTTCTTGTGAGACCAGTGAGTGCCGTTTTCTGGGTGTACCTACATACTTTCTGTCGACGCAGCACCTTGGCAAGTAATACGTATGGGACAGACGTGAGTGCCGACCATTGGAATTTCTGTAGCATAAGTTTGATCTGGGATTGGATAATCTGAGTCAATTTAGTCTGTCTGAGCACCCCATTCCCCTGTAAATTGTCGACTTATGTACTCTCTCGCATTATGATACCATTACAGTCACCACTGGATTACAACTTGTCTGCATCTGTTTAGATTCAGTTTTGTGGAGACATTTGGTCTTTAACAGGCCTATTTGCACTAATTCACTTGATTTTTTGCACAGCACTGAAGCACTTTTCACAAGTATATTGGTATAATGACGTCACAGTCTATTACCCCAGACACTGGTGGTTTTAATAGGGTTGCCTTACCGTTAGGAGATGTTTTAAGTTTTTCTGAAAGTGAAACTGAAGCGATTTGGTTCACAGAACGTTTTGAGGATGCTGAGGGGGTTAAAACCAAGGAAGAAGTGTATGCTGCATTGTTGAAAATGAGAAAAAGAGAGACTGATTTTCTAATGCATGGAATTACTTTGTCTGAATATCAGAGGGAGAAAAAGATACCCCATGGGTTTCGTGTGCGGAATATTCCCACGATTGGGCGGTATAATAATGAATTCTGTCGCCGTTGGGTGGCAGTTTTGAACAAGTGTTCTTTTGATTTGATGACATTGGTGATTGAGGAGTCGGCACGAGAGTTGACCGAAATTAGACGTAAGATTCATGATTACGAGTCGCTGTACTCGCAGTTGCTACTGGATGATACTAAGAACGTACCTATGGAGAAACTCGCACAGGAATTGGCAATATATAAACGCGATTTAATTGCCTTTAAGAAACAGAAAATAGAGAAGGTGAATAAAGATTATTCTGAGCAGCGAGTTTATGGGTGGTTAACTGGTGTCCCTGGTAATAACTCGAGAATACGTCCGCAGAGGCGTTGGAGAGGTAGGGGCCAGAAAGGCAATGCATCATCCAGTGAAGCATACTCCTCATCAGGTGATGATTCAACCTCAGCACGAGGGGCAATTGCCAATAAACCCCCTTTAGTGACACGTTCCCGCGTGGGACGCGGGCGAGGAAAAGACCCACAAGAAGGGGCGGACAATGCCGCCGGAACAGCCAAAAGGGGTCGGAGCAAGAAATGAATTTGGTATTTAATTTGTCATCTAGGATTTTGACTGATATAGAAATTAAGGTATTGAATAAAGGTTTGGGGTTTGTGCCGACAGTCCCATTCAATGATCTACATTGGAAAATTGATCAGTCTCATTTGCATCGTCAGCTAAAATTGAAAGAGTTTTTTGGTGATAAAAGTGATAGTAAGGGTGATGCTCAGACAGTGAAGATTTTTAAGAGGAAGTCGACATTTGATCCATCCTCAAGGAATACATCAATTATGGCTTTTATGAGGGCACTGGACTGCCAAGTTGTTGAGCAATCTAGGAAACAGGGACTGTGTAGGTCCAATCTATCACCATCTGAATATAAGGCTTTAAAAAATTTGGGAAGTTATAAGGATGTGGTATTTCGGGCCGCAGATAAAGGCGGTGGTATAGTGGTGCAGAATGTCACCGACTACTGCAATGAAATTGAAAGGCAGTTGTCGGACACTAGTACCTACCGTAAATTAACACATGATCCTACTAATGAATATAAATTTGCACTGGACACTTTATTAGATGAAGCTGTGAATAAGGCGATTATTGATGAAGATACTTCCCTCTATTTGAAAGTAGACTGTCCGAGGGTACCACTGTTGTATAGTCTACCTAAAATTCATAAGAATTTGGAGAGGCCGCCGGGCTGTCCCATAATTTCTGCAAGGGAGTCATTATGTAGTAAGATCTCTGAGTACTTGGATTATTACATCCAGCCAAGTGTGCAATCACAACGGACTTATCTTAAGGACACTACATCTCTGTTGGTAAAACTTAAAGAACTTGGAAGTATACCTGTGAATACATGGATGTGTACTCTGGACATTATTAGCTTGTACACGAATATTCCTCATGACGATGGCATACGAGCGGTTAAGGAGTTGCTAAATGAGTGCACAAGCTATAATGGTCCTGACTTGGACTTTCTGATCTCTCTTCTTGATTTTGTACTGCATAATAATTATTTCTATCATAATGGTGGATATTATTTACAACTGAAAGGCTGTGCGATGGGTTCTCATGTCGCACCAGCCTATGCGAATGCATACATGTTTGGAATTGAAAAGGAATGTTTTTTCAATAGAGATGTTAGAGATAAAATTCTGTTTTATTACAGGTACATCGACGACATCATATTGTTTTGGAGAGGTTATTATACTAGTTTTGTGGAATTGGTAGATTCGATTAACGAGCGTAATTGTCCTATTAAGTACACATACACCTGTAGTCTGGATAGTATTTCCTATTTGGATGTGAATATCACACTTCAGGATGGTATACTTACCACTTCCATTTACTCTAAACCCACAGATAGAAACACGTTACTATCTTTTAAGAGCCATCACCCAGCTGCGATGAAAAAGAGTTTACCTTTTTTGCAGCTGTTACGAGTTAAAAGGATTACAAGTGATGATCAGGTAGTAGCTAGAGATCTTGAGAGAATGTCAGATAAATTTGTGGAACGTGGCTATCCTGATAATGTACTCTCTGAGGCTAGGAGAAAGGTGGATTTAATGCCAAGAGAAGCTTTATTGAATCAAACAGATAGGAAACAGATATCTGACAAATTACATTGGGTGAGGAGATTTAATACCTCACATGGTTCTGTGGAGAGAGCTGTGAGGACCTTGTGGCCTATAATGCAGAGTGATAAGGACTCCAAGGTATTTAGACCATTGCAAGTGATGTCTTGTCTGAAGAGGGGAAAGAATATTCGAGACTGGGTAGTACACCCAGATATTACGGAACAGATGCATTATGACCCTCGAGTGCAAATCAAAAGTGGGGGCTGTTATAAATGTTCTGGGTGTACAACATGCCGGTATATGGTTGCCAGTAAATGTTTTTACCACCCACATAGCGGTAAGAGGTACTCAATTAGATCAGCAGTTACATGTACAACAAGCTTTGTAGTCTATATGATTAAGTGTCCATGTGGCTTTTGTTATATAGGCAAGACTATACGTACTTTTAGAGAACGGATGACCCTTCATAGGTCGTCGATTAGGGCTGCTTTGATGGGGAAGCCATCGGAGCAACCGGTGGCGAGACATTTTGTTGAGAACAATCACCCTTTATCCAGCCTTAGGTATCTTATTATTGACCATGTGCCGGAGAGCCCAAGAGGGGGAGATCGGCACAAAAGGTTGTTACAGATTGAGACCAAATGGATACAGGTTTTGGATACTGTTAAACCTAGGGGTCTAAATGACCATCTCTCTTATAATATGTATTGGTAATCTAGGGGGATGTAAGTTTTGATCTATCTATAAATTATCATATTTGGTGGATACACCTATATAATCATAGATATGGGTTTAGTGGCTGCATTAACTCTACCTAGAAATATACTTGCAGTTTTGATGCTTCTTTATTATTATTCTTTATGCACTAGCACTTTGTTTGATGTGTATTTTATGTATTTGGTTATTGATTGTGTTTTTGTGGGTATGTGGTGGTATTGTAAATGTCTGTGCAGCCAAACGGGCTGCCATGGATACCAGACGCATTTGCTGGTCTATGTGGACAGTATTATTGGGTTGCTAAGACAACAACCACGGCGGCTGGCGAGCTCCGTGAGAGGGAAGCGGCACAGCCACTGAGTGGTTTCTTGAGATCAATCCTGTTTGACGGGTGCCGTTACAGGTACGACGTCATTACTAATGGCCGTGAGTTTGTTTGACGGGTTGCTATGACAACCGGGCGCGCTGCGAGTTACGTGTTGAGACTTCCGTAAAAGGGATGTACTACATTGATTAGACGCCTGAGTTTTGAGATTGGCGCGCTCGTTTGGCTGCATGGAGGGGTATATAAGGTATGTCTATGTCATATGTTAATTGTTATGTGTATCCTGATGATGGGTTGAAATAAACCCGAAACGTTGATAAAAGGACGTTGTCCAGTATTTTCTTGTGAGACCAGTGAGTGCCGTTTTCTGGGTGTACCTACATACTTTCTGTCGACGCAGCACCTTGGCAAGTAATACGTATGGGACAGACGTGAGTGCCGACCATTGGAATTTCTATATATATATATATATATATATATATATATACACTGCTCAAAATAAATAAATAAAGGGAACACTTGAACAACCACACTTCTGTGAAATCAAACTGTTCACTTAGGTAGCAACACTGATTGACAATCCATTTCACATGCTGTTGTGCAAATGGAATAGACAACAGGTGGGAATTATAGGCAATTCGCAAGACACCCCCAATAAAGGAGTTGTTCTGCAGGTGGTGATCACAGACCACTTCTCAGCTCCTATGCTTTCTGGCTGATGTTTTGGTCACTTTTGAAAGCTGGCGGTGCTTTCACTCTAGTGGTAGCATGAGACAGAGTCTACAACCCACACAAGTGGCTCAGGTAGTGCAGCTCATCCAGGATGGCACATCAATGCGAGCTGTGGCAAGAAGGTTTGCTGTGTCTGTCAGCGTAGTGTCCAGAGCATAGAGACGCTACCAGGAGACAGGCCCGTACATCAGGAGACGTGGAGGAGGCCGTAGGAGGGCAACAACCCAGCAGCAGGACCACTACCTCCGCCTTTGTGCAAGGAGGAACAGGAGGAGCACTGCCAGAGCCCTGCAAAATGACCTCCAGCAAGCCACAAATGTGCATGTGTCTACTCAAATGATCAGAAACAGAATCCATGAGGGTGGTATGAGGGCCCGACGTCCACAGGTGGGGGTTGTGCTTACAGCCCAACACCGTGCAGGACGTTTGGCATTTGCCAAAGAACACCAAGATTGGCAAATTCGCCACTGGCGCCCTGTGCTCTTCACAAATGAAAGCAGGTTCTCACTGTGCCCATGTGACAGACGTGACAGAGTCTGTAGACGCCAAGGAGAACGTTCTGCTGCTTGCAACATCCTCCAGCATGACCGGTTTGGCAGTGGGTCAGTAATGGTGTGGGGTGGCATTTCTTTGGGGGGCCACACAGCCCTCCATGTGCTCGCCAGAGGTAGCCTGACTGCCATTAGGTACCGAGATGAGATCCCCAGACCCCTTGTGAGACCATATGCTGGTGCGGTTGGCCCTAGGTTCCTCCTAATGTAAGACAATGCTAGACCTCATGTGGCTGGAGTGTGTCAGCAGTTCCTGCAAGACGAAGGCATTGATGCTATGGACTGGCCCGCCCGTTCCCCAGACCTGAATCCAATTGAGCACATCTGGGACATCATGTCTCGCTCCATCCACCAACGCCACGTTGCACCACAGACTGTCCAGGAGTTGGCGGATGCTTTAGTCCAGGTCTGGGAGGAGATCCCTCAGGAGACCATCCGCCACCTCATCAGGAGCATGCCCAGACGTTGTAGGGAGGTCATACAGGCACGTGGAGGCCACACACACTACTGAGCCTCATTTTGACTTGTTTTAAGGACATTACATCAAAGTTGGATCAGCCTGTAGTGTGTTTTTCCACTTTAGTTTTGAGTGTGACTCCAAATCCAGACCTCCATGGGTTAATAAATTTGATTTCCATTGATAATTTTTGTGTGATTTTGTTGTCAGCACATTCAACTATGTGAAGAACAAAGTATTTAATAAGAATATTTCATTCATTCAGATCTAGGATGTGTTATTTTAGTGTTCCCTTTATTTCTCTAACGTCCTAAGTGGATGCTGGGGACTCCGTCAGGACCATGGGGTTTAGCGGCTCCGCAGGAGACAGGGCACAATAATAAAAGCTTTAGGATCAGGTGGTGTGCACTGGCTCCTCCCCCTATGACCCTCCTCCAAGCCTCCGTTAGATTTTTGTGCCCGGCCGAGAAGGGTGCAATCTAGGTGGCTCTCCTGAGCTGCTTAGAATAAAAGTTTAAGTTAGGTTTTTTATTTTCAGTGAGTCCTGCTGGCAACAGGCTCACTGCTACGAGGGACTTAGGGGAGAGAAGTAAACTCACCTGCGTGCAGGATGGATTTGCTTCTTAGGCTACTGGACACCATTAGCTCCAGAGGGAGTCGGAACACAGGTCTCACCCTGGGGTTCGTCCCGGAGCCGTGCCGCCGACCCCCCTTGCAGATGCCGAAGTTAAAGAGGTCCAGAGGTCCAGAAACAGGCGGCAGAAGACTTTCAGTCTTCATAAGGTAGCGCACAGCACTGCAGCTGTGCGCCATTGTTGTCAGCACACTTCATACCAGCGGTCACTGAGGGTGCAGGGCGCTGGGGGGGGCGCCCTGGGCAGCAATGTATTATACCTTTTTTATGGCTAAAATACATCACATATAGCCCTTGAGGCTATATGGATGTATTTAACCCCTGCCAGATCTCACAAACTCCGGGAGAAGAGCCCGCCGTTTTAGGGGGCGGGGCCTATTCTCCTCAGCACACGGCGCCATTTTCCTGCTCAGCTCTGCTGTGAGGAAGGCTCCCAGGCTCTCCCCTGCACTGCACTACAGAAACAGGGTTAAAACAGAGAGGGGGGGCACTTATTTGGCGATATGATAACATATGTGAAAATGCTATAAGGGAAAACACTTGTATAAGGGGTTGTCCCTGTATAATTATAGCGTTTTTGGTGTGTGCTGGCAAACTCTCCCTCTGTCTCCCCAAAGGGCTAGTGGGGTCCTGTCCTCTATCAGAGCATTCCCTGTGTGTGTGCTGTGTGTCGGTACGTGTGTGTCGACATGTAGGAGGACGATGTTGGTGAGGAGGCGGAGCAAATTGCCTGTATTGGTGATGTCACTCTCTAGGGAGTCGACACCGGAATGGATGGCTTATTTAGGAATTACGTGATAATGTCAACACGATGCAAGGTCGGTTGACGACATGAGACGGCCGGCAAACAAATTAGTACCTGTCCAGGCGTCTCAGACACCGTCAGGGGCTTGTAAAAACGCCCATTTACCTCAGTTGGTCGACACAGACACAGACACTGACTTCAGTGTCGACGGTGAAGAAACAAACGTATTTTCCTTTAGGGCCACACGTTACATATTAAGGGCAATGAAGGAGGTGTTACATATTTCTGATACTACAAGTACCACAAATAAGGGTATTATGTAGGGTGGGAATAATCTACTTGTAGTTTTTCCTGAATCAGATAAATTAAAGTGTGTGATGATACGTGGGTTTCCTCCGATAGAAAATTATTGGAGGTATACCCTTTCCCGCCAGAAGTGAGGGCGAGTTGGGAAACACACCTTAGGGTGGATAAGGCGCTCACACGCTTATAAAAACAAGTGGCGTTACCGTCTCCAGATACGGCCGCCCTCAAAGAGCCAGCTGATAGGAAGCTGAAAAATATCCTAAAAAGTATATACACACATACTGGTGTTATACTACGACCAGCAATCGCCTCAGCCTGGATGTGCAGCGCTGGGGGGGCTTGGTCGGATTTCATGACTGAAAATATTGATACCCTTGACAGGAACAATATTTTATTGACTATAGAGCATTTTAAGGATGCATTTCTATATATGCGAGATGCGCAGAGGGATATTTGCATTCTGGCATCAAGAGTAGATGTGATGTCCATATCTGCCAGACGATGTTTATAGACACGACAGTGATCAGGTGATGCAGATTCCAGACGGCACATGGAAGTATTGCCGTATAAAGGGGCGGTCCATCGGACCTGGTGGCCATGGCAACAGCTGGAAAATCCACTTTTGTTACCCCAAGTCACATCTCAGCAGAAAAGGACACAGTCTTTTCAGTCTCAGTCCTTTCGTACCCATAAAGGCAGGCGGGCAAAAGGCCAGTCATATCTGCCCAGGGTTAGAGGAAAGGGAAGAAGACTGCAGCAGGCAGCCCATTCCCAGGAACAGAAGTCCTCCACAGCTTCTGCCAAGTCCGCAGCATGACGCTGGGGCCATACAAGCGGACTCAGGTGCGGTGGGGGGTCATCTCAAGAGTTTCAGCACGCAGTGGGCTCACTCGCAAGTGGACTCCTGGATCCTACACGTAGTATCCCAGGTGTACATTGGAAATTCGAGACGTCTTCCCCTCACAAGTTCCTGAAGTCTGCTTTACCAACGTCTCCCTCCGACAGGGAGGCAGTATTGGAAAAAAATTCACAGGCTGTATTCCCAGCAGGTGATAATTAAAGTACCCCTCCTACAACAAGGGAAGGGGTATTATTCCACACTATATTGTGGTACTGAAGCCAAACGGCTCGGTGAGATCTAAAAGATTTGAACAATTACATACAAGGGTTCAAATCAAGATGGAGTCACTCAGAGCAGTGATAGCGAACCAGGACGATATGGTGTCACTGGATATCAGGGACGCTTACCTACATGTCCAAATTTTGCCCTTCTCACCAAGGGTATCTCAGGTTCGTGGTACAGAACTGTCACTATCAGTTCAGAAGCTGCCGTTTGGATTGTCCACGGCACCCCGGGTCTTTACCATGGTAATGGCCGAAATGATGATTCTTCCTAAAAGAAATATGGACGCTTTCCTGATAAGGGCAAGGTCCAGAGAACAGTTGGCAGTCGGAGTAGCACTATCTCAAGTAGTTCTACGACAGCACGAGTGGATTCTAAATATTCCAAAATCGCAGCTTTTTCCGACGACACGTCTAATGTTCCTAGGAATGATTCTGGACACAGTCCAGAAAAGGATGTTTTCTCCCGGAGAAGAAGGCCAGGGAGTTATCCGAGCTAGTCAGGAACCTCCTAAAACCAGGAAAAGTATCAGTGCATCATTGCACAAGGCTCCTGTGAAAAATGGTGGTTTCTTACAAAGCGATCCCATTCGGTAGATTTCACGCAAGAACTTTTCAGTGGAATCTGCTGGGAAAATGGTCCGGATCGCATCTTCAGATGCATCAGCGGATAACCCTGTCTCCAAGGACAAGGGTGTTTTCTTCTGCGGTGGCTGCAGAGTGCTCATCTATGAAAGGGCCGCAGATTCGACATTCAGGACTGGGTCCTGGTGACCACGGATGCCAGCCTGAGTGGCTGGGGAGCAGTCACACAAGGAAAAAATTTCCAGGGAGTGTGATCAAGTCTGGAGACTTCTCTCCACATAAATATACTGGAGCTAAGGGCAATTTACAAGGCTCTAAGCTTAGCAAGACCTCTGCTTCAAGGTCAGCCGGTATTGATCCAGTGGGACAACATCACGGCAGTCGCCCACGTAAACAGACAGGGCGGCACATGAAGCAGGAGGGAAATGGCAGAAACTGCAAGGATTCTTCGCTGGGCGAAAAATCATGTGATAACACTCTCAGCAGTGTTAATTCCGGGAGTGGAAAACTGGGAAGCAGACTTCCTCAGCAGGCATAACCTCCACCCGGGAGAGTGGGGACTTCAGCGGGAAGTCTTCCACATGATTGTAAACCGTTGGGAAAAACCAAAGGTGGACATGATGGCGTCCCGCCTGAACAAAAAACTAGACAAATATTGCGCCAGGTCAAGGGACCCTCAGGCAATAGCGCTGGACGCTCTGGTAACACTGTGGGTGTACCAGTCAGGGTATGTGTTCCCTCCTATGCATCTCATACCAAAAGTACTGAGAATCATAAGAAGGAGATGAGTAAGAACG
This sequence comes from Pseudophryne corroboree, assembly GCF_028390025.1. NCBI lineage: Eukaryota > Metazoa > Chordata > Amphibia > Anura > Myobatrachidae > Pseudophryne > Pseudophryne corroboree. Next base: position 243,686,279 of record NC_086450.1, on the reverse strand, counting down.
ATACTCGTGGTTCCGGATGGGTCAAGAAGGACTTGGTACCCGGAACTTCAAGAGATGCTCACGGAAGAACCGTGGCCTCTACCTTTAAGAGAGGACCTGCTCCAGCAGGGGCCTTGTCTGTACCAAGACTTACCGCGGCTGCGTTTGACGGCATGGCAGTTGAACGCCGGATCCTGAAAGGGCATTCCAGATGAAGTCATCCCTACCCTGGTCGAAGCCAGGAAGGATGTAACCGCAAAACTTTTTCACCGCATTTGGCGAAAATATGTTGCGTGGTGTGAGGCCAAGAAGGTCCCTACAGAGGAATTCCAACTGGGTCGTTTCCTACATTTCCTGAAAACAGGACTGTCTATGGGCCTAAAATTAGGGTCCATTAAGGTTCAAATTTCGACCCTGTCGAATTTCTTCCAGAAAGAACTGGCTTCAGTGCCTGAAGTTCAGACGTTTGTAAAAGGGGTACTGCATATACAGCCTCCTTTTGTGCCCCCAGTGGCACCTTGGGATCTCAATGTTGTTTTGAGTTTCCTAAAGTCACATTGATCCACTCACCACTGTGGAATTAAAATTTTTCACATGGAAGGTGAAGATTCTATTAGCCCTGGCTTCAGCCAGGCGTGTGTCAGAATGGGCGGCTTTATCATATAAAAGCCCTTACTTAATTTTTCATTCTGACAGGGCAGAATTGAGGACTCGTCCTCAATTTCTCCTTAAGGTGTTTTCTGTTTTTCACATGAACCAACCTATTGTGGTACCTGCGGCTACTAGGGACTTGGAGGACTCCAAGTTACTTGACGTTGTCAGGGCCCTGAAAATATATGTTTCCAGGACGACTGGAGTCAGAAAATCTGACTCGCTGTTTAGCCTGTATGCACCCAACAAGATGGGTGTTCCTGCTTCTAAGCAGACGATTGCTCGCTGGATTTGTAGTACAATTCAGCTTGCACATTCTGTGGCAGGCTTGCCACAGCCAAAATCAGTAAAAGCCCATTCCACAAGGAAGTGGGCTCATCTTGGGCGGCTGCCCGAGGGGTCTCGGCTTTACAACTTTGCCGAGCTGCTACTTGGTCAGGGGCACACCCTGACTGAGGAGGACCTGAAGTTCTCTCATTCGGTGCTGCAGAGTCATCCGCACTCTCCCGCCCGTTTGGGAGCTTTGGTATAATCCCCATGGTCCTGACGGAGTCCCCAGCATCCACTTAGGACGTTAGAGAAAATAAGAATTTACTTACCGATAATTCTATTTCTCGTAGTCCGTAGTGGATGCTGGGCGCCCATCCCAAGTGCGGATTGTCTGCAATACTTGTACATAGTTATTGTTACAAAAATCGGGTTATTCTTGTTGTGAGCCATCTTTTCAGAGGCTCCTTCGTTGTTATCATACTGTTAACTGGGTTCAGATCACAGGTTGTACGGTGTGATTGGTGTGGCTGGTATGAGTCTTACCCGGGATTCAATATCCTTCCTTATTATGCACGCTCGTCCGGGCACAGTATCCTAACTGAGGCTTGGAGGAGGGTCATAGGGGGAGGAGCCAGTGCACACCACCTGATCCTAAAGCTTTTATTATTGTGCCCTGTCTCCTGCGGAGCCGCTAAACCCCATGGTCCTGACGGAGTCCCCAGCATCCACTACGGACTACGAGAAATAGAATTATCGGTAAGTAAATTCTTATTTTTTTGGAGCAGTGTATATATATATATATATATATATATACATACACAGTGTGTGTGTATATGTGTGTATATATATATATATATATATATATATATATATATATATATATATATATATATATATAAATATATATAATATGTTTCTGCAGCAGTGTACACTGGTATTCCACAGGGAATAACATTGGGGTGTAGAGTGGGATCTTGATCCGAGGCACCAACAGGCTAAAAGCTTTGACTGTTCCCAGGATGCATAGCGCCGCCTCCTCTATATCCCCGCCTCCAGGCACTGGTGCTCAGTTTGTAAGTTTCAGGCAGCGCTGAAAAGAGATTTTTGATTAAGAAGACTTCAAGGGCCGCAGCACAGGCCCTTAGAAGTGCTATATGTCAGTCTGAGATATCGTGCTGCTTCTCCCTCACCGCCCCAGCGGTGCTGTATACTCCCGCGCCCTGGTTGCCGGGTACTTACAGCGGATGCGCTCCGGTCCACATCAGGCATACATCACCGCTGACGCTCTCCTGGATTGCGTGGCCGCATCATAGGGAGGAGATAAGATGGTCTCCCAGGCGGGACCCGCTGAAATCGCGATCCGGCGCGGTCTCCAGGAAACAGACCGTGCGCACTGGCGTGGACACTGTGGCCATACAGGGACCCCACTAGACCACTAGAGCAGGGGGCACAGGTCGGATTTCTTAAAATTTGTTTCAATAGGCCCCTCAGTACCCGGTGGTGAAGTCCAGCAGGGGATAAAGCTCTGACCTGTAGCCCCTCCCCCAGCCCCAGGCGCCATTTACTGCAAATGTTCCTGCCCTGGAGCTGCATCTCTCTGTCTCCCTCACTCCCTGTCAGCGTTTGGGCGCCATTACACACAAGCTGGGCAGATTCTGGGACTGTTGGGCAATGTCTCCTCTGGAAAGTCGCCTGCATCATCAGCGCTGTGCATTTACAGGACACTTAATTACACTACATGGCATTTAGACAGTGTTAGTTAAGAACTAGTGCATTACTACAGGGTTATTTAGTACAAGTACCCTGTGATATACATCCAGTCTTTACTGTGCATTGTTATACTGTATCTGTATATTTACATAGCTTTACTTAGTAGTCCAGTTACTTAGTATTGCTAGTCCAGTGCAGTTTTATTGTTGTTTGTAATAATTTCTGCATTGTACATGTGACTGTATGTGCCAATAGCTGCTGTGTGGTCTATATTCTGTGTATCTCACACATATTGCTATCCCTATATTCTATACCCTGAAGGGTTCTCATATGATCTAGTGACTTACAGGATATACTACTTTGGTATTTCTCTAACGTCCTAGTGGATGCTGGGGACTCCGTCAGGACCATGGGGATAGCGGGCTCCGCAGGAGACAGGGCACATCTAAAAAAGCTTTTAGGTCACATGGTGCGTACTGGCTCCTCCCCCTATGACCCTCCTCCAAGCCTCAGTTAGGTTTTTGTGCCCGTCCGAGAGGGTGCAATCTAGGTGGCTCTCTTAAAGAGCTAGTTAGAAAAGTTTTTTTTAGGTTTCTAATCAGTGTCTCCTGCTGGCGACAGGAGCACTGCAACGAGGGACTTAGGGGAGAGACTTGCAACTCACCTGCCTGCAGGAGGATTGAAGTCTTAGGCTACTGGACACTGAGCTCCAGAGGGAGTCGGAACACAGGTCAGCCTGGGGTTCGTCCCGGAGCCGCGCCGCCGATCCCCCTTACAGACGCTGAAGAACGGCAGAACGGAGGTCCGGAAACAGGCGGCAGAAGACTTCAGTCTTCATAGAGGTAGCGCACAGCACTGCAGCTGTGCGCCATTGTTGCTACACAGCTCACGGATCTCGGTCACGGAGGGTGCAGGGCGCTGCTGGGGGCGCCCTGGGCAACAATATAGAGTACCTTAGAGGCAAATAAATACATCACATATAGCCATTAAGGCTATATGTATGTATTTAACCCAGGCCAGTTTATTAGAAAAACCGGGAGAAAAGCCCGCCGGAAAAGGGGCGGAGCTTATTCTCCTCAGCACTCGGCGCCATTTTCCTGCACGGCTCCGCTGGTGAGGAAGGCTCCCACGACTCTCCCCTGCACTGCACTACAGAAACAGGGTAACAAAGAGAGGGGGGGCATAAATTGGCGATATAAATATATATTGAGAGCGCATATATAAAAACAACACCTTCTAGGGTTGTTATATACTGTATAGCGCTTTTGGTGTGTGCTGGCAAACTCTCCCTCTGTCTCCCCAAAGGGCTAGGAGGGTCCTGTCTTCAATAGAGCATTCACTGTGTGGCTGCTGTGTGTGTCGGTACGTGTGTGTCGACATGTATGAGGACGAAGTTGGTGTGGAGGCAGAGCAATTGCCGATGATGGTAATGTCACCCCCTAGGGAGTCGACACCGGAATGGATGGCTTTGGTTATGGAATTACGTGATAATGTCAGCAGTTAGTACCGGTTCAGGCATCTCAGACACCGTCAGGGGCTGTAAAACGTCCCTTACCTCAGTCAGTCGACACCGGTACCGACACAGATGAATCTAGTGTCGACGGTGAGGAAGTAAACGTATTTTCCAGTAGGGCCACACGTTATATGATCACGGCAATGAAGGAGGCTTTGCAGCTCTCTGATACTACTGGTACCTCAAAAAGGGGTATTATGTGGGGGGTGAAAAAACTACCTGTATTTTTCCCAGAATCAGAGGAATTGAATGATGTGTGTGATGAAGCGTGGGTTACCCCCGATAGAAAAATGCTAATTTCAAAGAAGTTGTTGGCATTATACCCTTTCCCACCAGAGGTTAGGGCGCGCTGGGAATCACCCCCTAAGGTGGATAAGGCGCTCACACGTTTATCAAAGCAAGTGGCGTTGCCGTCTCCTGATACGGCCGCCCTCAAGGATCCAGCAGATAGGAGGCTGGAAACTACACTGAAGAGTATATACACACATACGGGTGTTATACTGCGACCGGCAATAGCCTCAGCCTGGATGTGCAGTGCTGGGGTAGTGTGGTTGGATTCTCTGACTGAAAATATTGAGACCCTGGATAGGGACAGTATTTTATTGACTCTAGAGCAATTAAAGGATGCTTTTCTTTATATGCGAGATGCTCAGAGGGATGTTTGTACTCTAGCATCAAGAGTAAGCGCGATGTCCATATCTGCTAGAAGAAGTTTATGGACGCGACAGTGGTCAGGTGATGCGGATTCCAAGAGGCATATGGAAGTATTGCCATATAAAGGAGAGGAATTGTTTGGGGTCGGTCTTTCGGACCTGGTGACCACGGCAACTGCCGGCAAATCCACCTTTTTACCTCAGACCCCTTCACAACAGAAAAAGACACCGTCTTTTCAGCCGCAGTCCTTTCGCTCCTATAAAAAGCGACCAAAAGGACAGTCTTATCTGCCGAGAGGCAGAGGAAAGGGTAAGAAAGGGCAGCACGCAGCCCCTGCCCAGGAACAGAAGCCCGCCCCGGCTTCTACAAAGCCATCAGCATGACGCTGGGGCTTTACAAGCGGACCCAGGAACGGTGGGGGGTCGACTCAAGATTTTCAGCAATCAATGGGCTCACTCACAAGTGGACCCGTGGGTCCTGCAGATAATATCTCAGGGTTACATGCTGGAGTTCGAAAGGTTTCCACCTCGCCGGTTCCTAAAGTCTGCTTTACCAACGTCTCCCTCAGAAAGGACGTCGGTTTTGGAAGCCATTCACAAGCTGTATTCTCAGCAGGTGATAGTCAAGGTACCCCTCCTACAACAGGGAAAGGGGTATTATTCCACACTATTTGTGGTTCCGAAGCCGGACGGTTCGGTAAGACCTATTCTAAATCTGAAATCCTTGAACCTGTACATACAGAAATTCAAGTTCAAAATGGAGTCACTCAGAGCAGTGATAGCGAATCTGGAAGACGGGGACTTCTTGGTGTCCCTGGACATAAAGGATGCTTATCTGCATGTCCCAATTTACCCCTCACACCAAGGGTATCTCAGGTTCGTGATACAAGACTGTCATTATCAGTTTCAAACGATGCCGTTTGGTTTGTCTACGGCCCCTCGGGTCTTTACCAAGGTAATGACCGAAATGATGGTTCTTCTACGAAGAAAAGGCGTATTAATTATCCCTTACTTGGACGATCTCCTGATAAGGGCAAAGTCCAGAGAACAGCTGGAAGTCGGTGTAGCACTAACCCAGGTAGTGCTCCAGCAACACGGGTGGATTCTGAATCTTCCAAAATCTCAATTGACCCCGACAACTCGTCTGCTGTTCCTGGGAATGATTCTGGACACGGTTCAGAAAAAGGTGTTTCTCCCTGAGGAAAAAGCAAGGGAGTTATCCGAACTTGTCAGGAACCTCCTAAAACCAGGAACGGTGTCAGTACATCAATGCACAAGAGTCCTGGGAAAGATGGTGGCTTCGTACGAAGCAATTCCATTCGGCAGATTCCATGCACGGACATTTCAGTGGGATCTGCTGGACAAATGGTCCGGATCGCATCTGCACATGCATCAGCGAATAGCACTGTCACCAAGAACAAGGTTGTCTCTCCTGTGGTGGCTGCAAACTGCCCATCTGTTAGTGGGCCGCAGATTCGGCATACAGGACTGGGTCCTGGTGACTACGGATGCCAGCCTACGAGGTTGGGGAGCAGTCACAAAGGGAAGAAACTTCCAGGGCGTGTGGTCAAGCCTGGAGACGTCTCTTCACATAAATATACTGGAGCTAAGAGCGATCTACAATGCTCTAAGTCTGGCAAAACCGCTGCTTCAGGGTCAGCCGGTGTTGATCCAGTCCGACAACATCACGGCAGTCGCCCACGTAAACCGACAAGGCGGCACGAGAAGCAGGAGTGCAATGGCAGAAGCGGCAAGGATTCTGCGCTGGGCGGAGAATCATGTCATAGCACTGTCAGCAGTGTTCATCCCGGGAGTGGACAACTGGGAAGCAGATTTCCTCAGCAGACACGACCTTCACCCGGGAGAGTGGGGACTTCATCCAGAAGTTTTCCACATGATTGTGAACCGTTGGGAAAAACCAAAGGTAGACATGATGGCGTCTCGTCTCAACAAAAAATTGGACAGGTATTGCGCCAGGTCAAGAGACCCTCAGGCAATAGCTGTGGACGCTCTGGTAACACCGTGGGTGTACCAATCAGTGTATGTGTTCCCTCCTCTGCCTCTCATACCAAAGGTGCTGAGAATTATACGGAAAAGAGGAGTAAGAACGATACTGGTGGCTCCGGACTGGCCAAGGAGAACTTGGTATCCGGAACTTCAAGAGATGCTCACGGAGGATCCGTGGCCTCTACCTCTGAGAAGGGATCTGCTTCAGCAGGGACCTTGTATGTTCCAAGACTTACCGCGTCTGCGTTTGACGGCATGGCGGTTGAACGCCGGATTCTAAAAGAAAAGGGCATTCCAGAGGAAGTTATTCCTACCTTGATTAAGGCTAGGAAGGAAGTGACTGTACAACATTATCACCGCATTTGGCGAAAATATGTTGCGTGGTGTGAGGCCAAGAAGGCTCCAACGGAAGAATTTCAATTGGGTCGATTCTTACATTTCCTGCAAGCAGGATTGTCTATGGGCCTAAAATTGGGGTCTATTAAAGTTCAAATTTCGGCCTTATCAATTTTCTTCCAGAAGGAATTGGCGTCAGTGCCTGAAGTACAAACTTTTGTCAAAGGTGTACTACATATACAACCCCCAATAGTGCCTCCAGTGGCACCGTGGGATTTGAACGTGGTTCTAAATTTTCTCAAATCTCATTGGTTTGAGCCGTTAAAATCGGTAGAATTAAAATACCTTACATGGAAGGTAACCATGCTGTTGGCCCTGGCTTCTGCCAGGAGAGTTTCAGAGTTGGCAGCTTTGTCATACAAGAGCCCATATCTGATATTCCATTCGGACAGGGCAGAATTGAGGACGCGTCCTCAATTTCTCCCTAAGGTGGTTTCGGCATTTCACTTAAACCAGCCTATTGTGGTGCCTGCGGCTACTAGCGACTTGGAGGACTCCAAGTTACTGGACGTTGTCAGAGCATTAAAAATATATATTTCAAGGACAGCTGGAGTCAGAAAAACTGACTCGTTGTTTACATTGTATGCACCCAACAAGATGGGTGCTCCTGCGTCTAAACAGACGATTGCACGTTGGATCTGTAGCACAATCCAACTTGCACATTCTGTGGCAGGCGTGCCACAGCCTAAATCTGTAAAGGCCCACTCCACAAGGAAGGTGGGCTCATCTTGGGCGGCTGCCCGAGGAGTCTCGGCATTACAACTTTGCCGAGCAGCTACGTGGTCAGGGGAGAACACGTTTGTAAAATTTTACAAAATTGATACTCTGGCTACAGAGGACCTGGAGTTTTCTCATTCGGTGCTGCAGAGTCATCCGCACTCTCCCGCCCGTTTGGGAGCTTTGGTATAATCCCCATGGTCCTGACGGAGTCCCCAGCATCCACTAGGACGTTAGAGAAAATAAGAATTTACTTACCGATAATTCTATTTCTCATAGTCCGTAGTGGATGCTGGGCGCCCATCCCAAGTGCGGATTGTCTGCAATACTTGTACATAGTTATTGTTACAAAAATCGGGTTATTATTGTTGTGAGCCATCTTTTTAGAGGCTACCTCGTTTTGTTATCATACTGTTAACTGGGTTCAGATCACAAGTTGTATGGTGTGATTGGTGTGGCTGGTATGAGTCTTACCCGGGATTCAAGATCCTTCCTTATTGTGTACGCTCGTCCGGGCACAGTACCTAACTGAGGCTTGGAGGAGGGTCATAGGGGGAGGAGCCAGTACGCACCATGTGACCTAAAAGCTTTTTTAGATGTGCCCTGTCTCCTGCGGAGCCCGCTATCCCCATGGTCCTGACGGAGTCCCCAGCATCCACTACGGACTATGAGAAATAGAATTATCGGTAAGTAAATTCTTATTTTTTCTCTGTGTGTTTCAGTCACCATTTACCTCTTAAATTCTCTGTTGTGCTCTGCTTTGCAGTCACACTATACAGGGGATTTTTGTCAGGTATTTTGTCTGCTGTTATTGTACTATTACGCCCTAAGGTTATGCTTACAAATAATGTCTGCTAAACAGGGTGGTAGATCCATGGCTGATCCTGCGCCATGTAGTGCTGACGCCACAGATTGCTCGGAGGAAAACATTGCAGCTGAGGGTTCAGGCACCGGGTGTTCTATACCCTTCAGTCAGTCTACAGCACCAGGGGCACACAATGACCCACCTTGGGCTGCTTTCTCTAATTTCCTGACTACGCTGGTAACTAGACTTGCGCCCCCTGTGGGACCTCCTGTGCCATTAAAGCCACATATTGTCCCTGCAGTTAATCCGCCATGGGCAGATAAACTGTCCACTCAGTTACAGCAATTAAATCAGTCTTTGGCTAAACAAAAACCTAATGCTTGCCCGCCTAAGACCAAGGGGTCCTCTAAGCGGACCATAACTTCCTCACAATCCACACATGTTTTGGATACTTAATCCAATGAAGATGGCGCATATACTGACCCTTCAGACACTGATGCAGATGCTTCTGATGGGGAATCTATTACACAGGTGGATGTTCCTGACCTCTATGAGGCTATCAGATTGATTCTTCAAATTGATGATGAAGCAGAACCTTCAGAAACCTCAAAGAAACCTGATAGGTTCAAGCGTCAGAAGGTTACTAAATTAGTTTTACCCCATTCTGACCATTTGGTTTACATACGTCAGGAATCCTGGGAAAATCCAGGAAATAAATTCTCCCTGTCTAAGAAGATGCTAGCTCGTTATCCCTTCGCTGCAGAGTTAAGTAAGAATTGGGAAACACCGCCACCGGTAGACTCACAGGTCGCGCTTCTGGTGGTGTCATCTGCTCTGCTTGTCACTACCGTCACCTCTCTGAAGGAACCGACGGATAAGCGTGTGGAGGGTTGCCTGAAGTCTATTTACACTCTTGCAGGAGCTGTGCATAGGCCCACTATTGCGGCTTCTACGGCTGCAAAAGCTATTGAAGCCTGGGTTCAAGAAGTTGTAGCGGAACTACCATCTGATTTTCCTGATAATGCTAGACAGTGTCTTTCCTATATTATTACAGCCTCTCATTGTATTCAGGAGGCGGCATCTGATGCTGGTGTCCTGGCGGCCAAAGCGTCTACTACGTACATTCTGGCTCACCGGATTCTCTGGTTGCGGTCCTGGTCTGTAGATATCGACTCTAAAAAGACCTTGGAGGTGATCCCCTTTAAGGGAAACATCCTTTTTGGGGAAGATCAGTATGGTTACAGACCACTTCAGACGCCTGAGTAAAGGGTGTCGTCACTCACGGATATGTCATCTCTTTCAAGAATCGTCCCCCTCGCCAGTTTTGCTCAACAAACAAAATCAAAAACTCTCCATTTGGTGGTTCAATCCCTCCCGGACACAGGAGTGATAGTGCCGGTGCCTCTGGCTCAGAGAAGCAGGGGGTACTATTCAACGTTGTTCCTAGTTTTGAAACCGAGTGGGTCTTTCCGGCCCATTCTTAACCTCAAGTCTTTAACAAATTTGTGAAAGTTTCTAAATTTCGTATGGAAACTCTTCATTCTATTGTTGTGGCCTTGGAGCCCATGGACTATATGGTTTCCCTGGACATACAGAATGCTTACCTGTATATACCTATTGCCATGTCACATCAGCAATACCTGCGGTTTGCTATTGGCAACCTACATTTTCAATTCCAGGCCTTACCTTTTGGTCTGACCACAGCTCAGAGAATCTTCACCAAGGTCATGGCGGTTATGACGGCTGTGCTCCGCCTTCAGGGTATCAGGATCCTGCTGTATCTGGATGACTTGTTGATCTTGGCGAACTCTCCAGAGGTTCTCCTCCGTCATCTGGAACTGACGGTACAATTCCTGCAAGCCCACGGGTGGCTCATCAACTGGAAGAAATTCTCACTGGTCCCAGCTCAGAGCATGGTACACCTGGGGCCATTATTGGACACCCACAACCAACGGTTGTTCTTGTCTCAGGAGAAAATCTGAAACTTCAGTACAAGATAAGATGCTTCCTCTCTCGCCCATATGTGTCGATACTCTCGGCGATGCAAGTACTAGGGCTTTCAACATGGTGGAGTACGCTCAATTTCATTCCCGCCCTCCGCAGAGGTTAATCCTTTCCAAATGGGATGGCCTGCCTCACCGGATATGGACTCACATAATCTCCTTGACTCCGGAGTTTCACCTGTCACTGACCTGGTGGCTACAGGACCAGCAATTGAGCAGGGGTCGTCCCTTCTGGATCCCCAACTGGGTCCTTCTAACGATGGATGCCATTCTGCGGGGTTGGGGTGCCGTGTTCGAGCAATGCTCTCTTCTGGGTCGATGGACCAGGGAGTAATCTCTCCTCCCGATAAACATTCTGGAGTTGTGGGCAGTGTTCAATTCTATGAAACTGGCCCTGCCTCTGTTACAGAACAGGCCTGTTCAAGTACAGTCGAACAACACCACCATGGTGGCGTACATAAATCATCAAGGCGGCACTCGAAGCCGCATGGCAATGATGGAAGTGTCAAAGATTCTTCTATTGGCGGAACGCCATCTGCCAGCCATATTGGCAGTATTCGTTCCAGGGGTTCTCAACTGGGAAGCGGACTTCCTCAGTCATCAGGACGTACACACCGGAGAGTGGACCCTTCATCCAGAAGTATTTCAACTCCTAGTGGACAAGTGGGGCCTACCAGATGTAGACCTGATAGCGTCTCGACAAAATCACAAGGTTCCAGTCATCGGAGCAAGGACAAGGGATCCCCAAGCAGCGTTCGTGGACGCACTGGCAATTCCATGGAGTTTTCGGCTGCCATACGTGTTCCCTCCACTGTCACTCCTGCCCAGGGTAATAAGGAAGTTCAAGCAAGAAGGAGGATTACTTCTTCTAATCACTCCAGCGTGGCCCAGGCGGCATTGGTCCTCAGACCTGCAGGGTCTCTCGATAGTGTCCTCTTCTACTTCCGCAATGCCCAGACCTCCTCGTTCAGGGTCCTTGTGTCTACCAGGATCTGGCCCGACTGGCTTTGACGATGTGGCTCTTGAAGCTTCAGTTCTGAGGGCCAAGGGATTTTCTGAGGAGGTCATTCAAATTATGTTAAGAGCCCGTTCTCTGGTTTCAGCTCGGATTTATTATAGGGTCTGGAATTCTTACCGCACCTGATGTGCGGCTAAGAATTATGATGTGTACAAGTTCAGTACTGCCAAACTTTTTGATTTTCTGCAACAGGGCTTGGACTTAGGCCTTCGTCTGGCCTCCCTCAAGGTTCATATTTAGGCCTGGTCGGTGTGGTTTCAGAAAAAAATTGCGGCTCTGCCTGATGTTCATACTTTCACTCAGGTTGTCTTACGTATTCAACCTCCCTATGTTCCTCCTGTGGCTCCTTGGAATTTGTCGGTTGTTCTGGATGCCCTACAAGAGTCTCCATTTGAACCTCTTGAGTCTGTGGACCTTAAGTTGCTTACTCTTAAAGTCTTGTTTTTGCTGGCTATTGCCTCTGCTAGACGGGTTTCAGACTTGGGTGCCTTGTCCTGTCGGTCACCCTTTCTGATTTTTTTCACCGTGACCGGGTGGTTCTTAGTACTCGCCCTGGTTATCTGCCTAAGGTGGTGTCCTCTTTCTACCTTAACCAAGAGATTGTGGTTCTGGCCTTTACCTCTCATGGTTTATACTCCAAAGAACGGTCTTTTGATGTGGTACGGGCTCTCCGTATTTATGTGAAGAGAACAGCTTCGCTTAGGAGATCTGATTTCTCTTTTTGTTCTTTTTGGTTTTCACAAACGTGGTTGGCCTGCTAATAAGCAGACCGTGGCCAGATGGATTAGAATGGTGATTGTACATGCTTATGTACAGACTGGCCTTCTAGCTCCTGCTACCATCAAAGCATCAAAGCCCATTCTACTTGATCTGTTGGACCTTCTTGGGCGGCCCGCTGTGGTGCGACCCTTGAACAATTGTGCAAGGCGGATACGTGGTCCTCAGTGAACACGTTCATAAGGTTCTATGCCTTCGATACTTCCGCCTCCCAGGATGCCTCTTTTGGACGCCGGGTTCTTGTGCCCGCTACAGTGCGTCCCATACCATGAGGAACTGCTTTAGGACATCCCCAATGTTATTCCCTGTGGAATACCAGTGTACCCTGCTGCAGAAAAGGAGATTTATGGTAAGAACTTACCGTTTTTAAATCTCTTTCTGCGAGGTACACTGCATTCCACAGGGAGCCCACCCTGACGCACTTAGCTTCTTTGGGTTTGTATGGCATTAGCTGCTTGTACCTTCTCCTGTCGTGAGAATGTAGTTGTATGTGGCTACTAACTGTTGTCGTCTCTCTTACCTGCTACTGCATTGGACCAGTTAACAAAACTGAGCTCCAGTGCCTGGAGGCAGGGATATAGAGGAGGCGGCGCTATGCATCCTGGGAACAGTCAAAGCTTTTAGCCTGTTGGTGCCTCAGATCAAGATCCAACTCTACACCCCGATAATATTCCCTGTGGAATCCAGTGTACCTCGCAGAAAGAGTTCTTACCATAAATCTCCTTATACACACGCGCGCACACACATGTGTGTATGTGTATGTATGTGTGTGTGTGTGTATATATATATATATATATATATATATATATATATTATAGTGTATCCGGAAAGTATTCACAGCGCTCTACTTTTTCCAAATTTTGTTAGGTTACAGCCTTATTCCAAAACTAAATATATTCATTTTTCCCCTCAAAATTCTACAAATGTTTTTTGAACATTTATTAAAAATAAAAACGTTGAAAATCACATATACATAAGTCTTCACGGCCTTTGCCCAATACTTTGTTGAGGCACCTTTGGCAGAAATTACAGCCTCAAGTCTTTCTCAATATGATGCCACAAGCTTGGCACACTTACAGTATCTTTGAGCAGTTTCGCCCATTCCTCTTTGCAGCACCTCTCAAGCTCCATCAGGTTGGATGGGAAGCGTCGATGCACAGCCATTTTCAGATCTCTCCCGAGATGTTTAATCGGATTCAAGTCTGGGCTCTGGCTGAGCCACTCAAGGACATTCACAGAGTTGTCCTGAAGCCACTCCTTTAATATTTTGGCTGTGTGCTTAGGGTCGTTGTCCTGCTGAAAGATGAACCGTCGATCCAGTCTGAGGTCAGGAGCGCTCTGGTGCAGGTTTTATATATATATATATATATATATATATATATATATATATATATATATTCAGCAAAAACTAGAGAGAGCACTCGCCAGTCTTCTTTCTTTAAAGTTCCAAATGTTTAATTATCTTACAGCATGGTGAACAGAACAGTGTCGACATTTCGGGCTTCACATGGCCCTTTTTCAAGACACAGATGTCCAAATGAAGGAGAGCATATGGACATCTGTGCAGGTTCGGTTCAGGTTTTGGAGCAAATAATGCCAGCAATCAGGCACACCTGTGCCACACTTTTATAAAGCTCGTTAGGGCAAGGGCTCAGGGCTCCTGATGCCAACAAGTGGCCAGGAAATATAGAGCAGGCCAGTGGGTTAGAGACAGGGAGCCTGAGATTTATGTACATGTTGTTTGTGGACCGGTGCCTGGTTAAGGTACCCAGTAAAGTTGCCGTGATAAAGACCTGTTTGCTGTGCTGTGGAAGTAAACAGACTGCTTTCCCTATACAACTATGTCAGCATCTTGTCTGGTGGAATATCTAAATATCTATTTATATATATACAGTCCCAAAGATCCGGCTCTCCTTTATAATGATTCCTGCACCGGGTGCCTCCGCAATAGGAAGAGATACACAAGCAAAGGGCATGGCACTCCTGGCGACTTGTGTCAATAAGAACTCTCGAGTAGGCAGAATATAGAGTACAACGTTTCAATGCCGGTTTATTTAAGGCATTTTCCTCAGGTATACATACAATAAAAAAGTCTTACCTTATAAAGGCACTAAATCACCCTGTGATTAACATCATCTGGCGTGCGGGATGACTCCCACTCCGTCCAGCGCGGCGGAAGTAACGTCGCACTACGTCACTTCCGGTAAACATGCTCCCCGTCACCATGACAATAACGAAAACAATAACATACACGGAGCCACTGTGACTATGGCAACACAGTGCGCTAACTGCCCAACTTTAAACACAGCCCACAAATACATAAGAGTTACATTTATATTTAAAGCAAGATCTAATGGTACATTTTAGACTCGATAATAGAAGCACAAGAATTACATATAAGTAAACAACCAGTGTACCGATTGTCTACACATGGTAAAACGGGATATAGATTATAGATTAACAATAACACGGATCCTAGATACCCAGGCTTCGGCCAATACATGATCTGAGATTAACGCATGCTATATTGCAAATGGATTGCGAGCCTGATATAGCGACAATACAGGTTCATTTCAATAAGCAGGTGTAACCCAGGCTAAACCATCTGAAATTCCAGCTAAACTACAAAATGTTTTGCCTAAATCACGTTTTGAGCCGCAATCTCAAAATGCTTTGATTAAGACATTTACACGTTTGTTGGATCAACAAACCGCAGAATATATGGGCAAAAGCTTACCCGTGCGGCATAATCTAACTAAAAGTGAGAATGATGCTTTACAGCACTTAGCAGCTCAGAGTAACCTTATCTTCCGCCCTGCGGATAAGGGGGGAGCACTCGTCATTCAGAATTTGGAGGACTATAAGAGCGAAATCCAACGACAACTTTTGGATACAGACACCTATTGCCGATTACACAAAGATCCTACTAATGAATTTTAGGAACAGCTACCGACAATTCTCGAGACTGCTGTACAACAAGGGAGAATTTCTGATACTATACGCAAAGCTCTGATTCCACCCCATCCACTGATGCCAGTATTATATACCACGCCCAAAATCCATAAATCTCTTGTGCGGCCACCTGGCCTCCCTATCATCTCTGCTAGATCTTCCTTATTTCAACCGGTGGCGTTATATCTGGACTCATTATTCCAACCATGCATTCAGACTCACTCTAAATTTCTTTTGGATACCACCACTTTATTATATAAATTGCAACAGCTGTCTGTGTTTGAGTCCAATGTCTTGTTATGCAGCATTGATGTTCAAAATTTATATACAGTTATCCCCCATGATATGGGTTTGGTAGCGGTAGAGCGCTATTTAAGTGACCATATTGAATTTCAGGGTGTTGATTTGAATTTATGCTTGCAGCTACTAGAAATTACGCTCAATAAGATTTTTTTTCTTTATGATGGGCAGATTTATTTGCAACGTAAGGGGTGTGCCATGGGGTCCTCTGTGGCCCCGGCATATTCGAACATTTTTATGTTTGAAGTAGAACATCATATATTTTTTGCAGACCCTGCAGTTGCTAACAACATACTGTTTTACTGTCGTTATATCGACGATTTATTTCTGATCTGGCAGGGAACTAAATTGCAGCTTGAGGAAGTTATTAATAACCATAACATGTTACAGCACCCTATCAAACTCACATACAACATCAGTGACCAAGTTATGCAGTATTTAGATGTCCAAATCTCTTTACAACAAGGGCGGATAGAAACATTGTTGTATTCCAAGCCCACAGATAAAAACAATGTACTGCATTACAGAAGTTTTCATCCTGAACCCCTTAAGAGGGGTTTGCCATTTTCTCAGCTCCTCCGGGTCCGTCGTATTACCTCGGACCCGGCGGTTGCTGACATACAAATGGATAACATGATTGAACAATTTTTCAAACGTGGTTACCCTATGTCGCTTCTTAAAGCTGCTAAACTCAAGGTGTTAAGCATGGATCGGAACACGTTAGTTGTTCCATGCAGGCCTCTTAAGGAATCTAATCCAATGATTCCATGGGTAGTACAATACCACACGGCCAGTTCAGGAATTAATCAGATCTCCAAAAAATTATGGCCGATAGTACAGGAGGATCCTGAATTAAGCTTGCAGCACACTCAATTGATGTCATGTTATAAACGAAGTAGAAATTTACGGGACATTTTAGTTAAAACTGACGTCTCGACACATGTACCTAGTCAAGCTACGTTTAGCAAGAAGGGTTGCATACGGTGTACCTGCACCACATGCCAGTATATGATCCCGGGAGACAAATTTCAACACCCTCATTCAGGCAAAACGTTATTTATTTACCACACCCTCACTTGCTCCTCTAGATATGTGGTATACCAATTGATGTGCCCCTGTGGGCTGTCATATGTCGGTAAGACTGAACGGATGTTCAAGGAGCGTATGGCAGCCCACAGGTCTGCCATCAAATTGGCCATTGCCAAGGGCACCAGCGAACAGCCTGTTGCCAGGCATTTTGCCATACAGCGTCATCCTTTAACTACTTTACTTTAAAATACCGCATGATTGACCATGTTCCAGCTGTAGCTAGGGGCGGTGATCGTGGGGGGAAATTATTGAGATTGGAAGCAAGGTGGATTTACCGCCTCGACACTGTACACCCACGGGGTCTTAATGAATCTTATGGGCTCAATAGCTTTCTCTAGGGCATGTATTATTTTCCATCAATTAGTCTGTGTGCACGTTATAACAAGATTTTGCCTTCATGCTATAACAATATCCGAATGGTCACGGAACTTACATGTATGCTACTCATTATAGTGCTGTTAAAGAGGGGTTAAATCCGCATGTCTGTGAGATCGCACTGGTGTCAATCAGAGGTATATGTGATGGCTACCTGTATTGTCGCTATATCAGGCTCGCAATCCATTTGCAATATAGCATGCGTTAATCTCAGATCATGTTTTGGCCGAAGCCTGGGTATCTAGGATCCGTGTTATTGTTAATCTATAATCTATATCCCGTTTTACCATGTGTAGACAATCGGTACACTGGTTGTTTACTTATATGTAATTCTTGTGCTTCTATTATCGAGTCTAAAATGTACCATTAGATCTTGCTTTAAATATAAATGTAACTCTTATGTATTTGTGGGCTGTGTTTAAAGTTGGGCAGTTAGCGCACTGTGTTGCCATAGTCACAGTGGCTCTGTGTATGTTATTGTTTTCGTTATTGTCATGGTGACGGGGAGCACGTTTACCGGAAGTGACGTAGTGCGACGTTACTTCCGCCGCGCTGGACGGAGTGGGAGTCGTCCCGCACGCCAGATGATGTTAATCACAGGGTGATTTAGTGCCTTTATAAGGTAAGACTTTTTTATTGTATGTATACCTGAGGAAAATGCCTTAAATAAACCGGCATTGAAACGTTGTACTCTATATTCTGCCTACTCGAGAGTTCTTATTGACACAAGTCGCCAGGAGTGCCATGCCCTTTGCTTGTATGTATATATATATATATATATATATATATATATATATACATATATACAGTTGTGCTCATAAGTTTACATACCCTAGCAGAATTTGTGATTTTCTGGCCATTTGTCAAAGAATATGAATGATAACTCACAAACTTTTCTTTCACTCATGGTTAGTGGTTGGGTGAAGCCATTTATTGTCAAACAACTGTGTTTACTCTTTTTAAATCATAATGACAACAGAAACTACCCAAATGGGAAGCTTTGAAGATGCGATAAAGAGGGTACAATGCAATAAGAGCAAATTCACAGTGAAATACTGTATATGTAAAAAGTTCTGATTCAATGACCTAGCTGCTAAATTTAAGATGGCAATTTGTTTTAAGGCAAAACCAGATTGATTTTCCTTTTAAAACAATTGATGCTTTAAGTATATCACCAAAATCACTCTGGTTCCAGCAAATCAAAACTTAATATATTTACCTTATAATGTTTAAAACTTACCTCATTAGTATCTGCATTATTTCTGTAGAACAAATTCTTTGTTTTGTATCTGTGACGTCAAAACTTCTTCCCAAAAGCATAATATTCCCCAGTCCTGTGCAGTAAGTTCTCATGAACATGACCCTCCAACATGTTTGTTCTCGCCCTGCACTATCCCTGTCTTCACTGTGCTCCCCACTCACAGTAGCTCTGATCCGTTCTATCTACTCTCCCAGGGCACTGGGTCATTGACTGATATTGTTATTATCCTTCACTTGTCAGTTGTATAGAAATCTCATTGTTTTGTTTTTTTCTTCTGTACTGTCTGTTTGAATATATTGTATATTTGTTTGTTTTATTATCATTTTTTTCCTGTATAGTACCATGGACACTTTTTGGTGCCATAAAAATAAATGATAATTATGAATTGCCAACAGGACTCTCTACCTATGCACCTTCGCAGCAATATTTCACTGTTTATATTTGTGCTCTTGATTTGTTTATAATGAGAAGGCAACTTGTTATAAATAATCACTGACTGTATACAGTTAAAGGACTAATTAAACTCACAATTTAACTTTTCAGTATTACGTGTAAAAATAGGCTATTTCCTCTAACTCTAAAATGAACAAATGTATCCACATCCCACAGGACAAAAAGTTAGAATTTCAAAGCAATTATGTCAGTTTGGTTGCTAGGATATTATTGTTCCTTTGTCTGAATCACTAATTCACATAAAGTAGTTCAGCGACTATTTTCTGTTTGAAAATATACAAATATATTATAAGTAATAAAGGCCTTCTGTTACTATCACAAGTTATTTTCTGTGTTTAAAATCTATATTTCTCTGACGTCCTAGTGGATGCTGGGCACTCCGAAAGGACCATGGGGAATAGCGGCTCCACAGGAGACTGGGCACAACTAAAGAAAGCTTTTAGGTCACCTGGTGTGCACTGGCTCCTCCCACTATGACCCTCCTCCAAGCCTCAGTTAGATTTTGTGCCCGGCCGAGGTTGGATGCACACTAGGGGCTCTCCTGAGCTTCTAAAAAGAAAGTATATAATTAGGTTTTTTATTTTACAGTGAGACCTGCTGGCAACAGGCTCACTGCAGCGAGGGACTAAGGGGAGAAGAAGCGAACCTACCTGCTTGCAGCTAGCTTGGGCTTCTTAGGCTACTGGACACCTTAGCTCCAGAGGGATCGACCGCATGGAACTGGCCTTGGTGTTCAGTCCCGGAGCCGCGCCGCCGTCCCCCTTACAGAGCCAGAAGCAAGAAGAGGTCCGGAAAATCGGCGGCAGAAGACATCAGTCTTCACCAAGGTAGCGCACAGCACTGCAGCTGTGCGCCATTGCTCCTCATACACACTTCACACTCCGGTCACTGAGGGTGCAGGGCGCTAGGGGGGGGCGCCCTGAGCAGCAATAAAAACACCTTGGCTGGCAAAAATACCACAATATATAGCCCCAGAGGCTATATATGTGATAATTACCCCTGCCAGAATCCATAAAAAAGCGGGAGAATAGTCCGCGAAAAAGGGGCGGAGCTATCTCCTTCAGCACACTGGCGCCATTTCTCCCTCACAGCTCCGCTGGAAGGAAGCTCCCTGGCTCTCCCCTGCAGTCTCGGGACAGCCGGCTTCTCAGCTCGTGCCTGTCCAGGCGTCTCAAAGGCCATCGGGGGCTCTAAAACGCCCGCTACCTCAGATGGCAGACGCGGATGTCGACACGGATATTGACACCAGTGTCGACGACGATGAGTCTAGTCTAATGTCCACTAAGGCCATTCGTTGCATGATTGAAGCAATGAAAGAGGTATTACAAATTTCTGATATAAACCCAGGTACCACTAAAAAGGGTATTATGTTTGGGGAGAAAAAACTACCCGTAGTTTTTCCCCCATCAGAAGAATTAAATGAAGTGTGTGAAGAAGCGTGGGCTTTCCTTGATAAAAGATTGGTAATCTCTAAGAAGTTACTAATGGCGTTCCCTTTCCCGCCAGAGGATAGGTCACGTTGGGAGACACCCTCTAGGGTGGATAAAGCGCTCACACGTTTGTCTAAAAAGGTGGCACTACCGTCTCCGGATACGGCCGCCCTCAAGGAACCTGCTGATAGAAAGCAGGAGGCGATCCTGAAGTCTGTATATACACACTCAGGCATTATACTTAGACCAGCTATTGCGTCAGCATGGATGTGCAGTGCTGCCGCTGCGTGGTCAGATTCCCTGTCAGAAAATATTGACACCCTAGACAGGGACACTATTCTGCTAACTATAGAGCATATAAAAAACTCAGTCTTATACATGAGAGATGCACAGAGGGAGATCTGCCGGCTGGCATCTAAAATAAGTGCATTGTCCATTTCTGCTAGGAGAGGGTTATGGACTCGCCAGTGGACAGGGGATGCAGATTCAAAAAGGCACATGGAAGTTTTGCCTTATAAGGGTGAGGAGTTATTTGGGGATGGTCTCTCGGACCTAGTTTCCACAGCAACTGCTGGGAAGTCAGCATTTTTACCCCATGTTCCCTCACAGCCTAAAAAGGCGCCGTTTTATCAGGTACAGTCCTTTCGGACTCAGAAAAACAGGCGTGGAAAAGGCGGGTCCTTTCTGTCCAGAGGCAGAGGTAGGGGAAAAAGGATGCAACAAACAGCAGGTTCCCAGGAGCAAAAGTCCTCCCCCGCTTCTTCCAAGTCCGCCGCATGACGGTGGGGCTCCACAGGCGGAGCCAGGTACGGTGGGGGGCCGCCTCAAGAATTTCAGCGATCAGTGGGCTCGCTCACAGGTGGAACCCTGGATCCTGCAAATAGTATCTCAAGGGTACAAACTGGAATTCGAGGCGTCTCCACCCCACCGGTTCCTAAAATCTGCCTTGCCGATTACTCCTTCAGACAGGGAGGCTGTGCTAGCGGCAGTTCACAAGCTGTATTCCCAGCAGGTGATAATCAAGGTGCCCCTACTTCAACAAGGACGGGGTTACTATTCCACACTGTTTGTGGTACCGAAACCGGACGGTTCGGTGAGACCCATTTTAAATTTGAAATCCTTGAACACATACATAAAAAAAAATTCAAGTTCAAGATGGAATCGCTCAGGGCGGTTATTGCAAGCCTGGACGAGGGGGATTACATGGTATCCCTGGACATCAAGAATGCTTACCTGCATGTCCCCATTTACTATCCTCACCAGGAGTACCTCAGATTTGTGGTACAGGATTGCCATTACCAATTCCAGACGCTGCCGTTTGGACTCTCCACGGCACCGAGGGTGTTTACCAAGGTAATGGCGGAAATGATGATACTCCTTCGAAGAAAGGGAGTTTTAATTATCCCGTACTTGGACGATCTCCTAATAAAGGCGAGGTCCAAGGAGCAGTTGTTGGTGGGAGTAGCACTATCTCAGGAGGTGCTACACCAGCACGGTTGGATTCTGAATATTCCAAAATCACAGCTGGTTCCGACGACACGTCTACTGTTCCTGGGTATGATTCTGGATACAGTCCAGAAAAAAGTGTTTCTCCCGGAGGAGAAAGCCAAGGAGCTGTCATCTCTAGTCAGAGACCTCCTGAAACCAAAACAGTTATCGGTGCATCACTGCACGCGGGTCCTGGGAAAGATGGTGGCTTCTTACAAAGCAATTCCTTTCGGCAGGTTCCATGCCAGAATCTTTCAGTGGGACCTGTTGGACCAATGGTCCGGATCGCATCTTCAGATGCATCGCCTAATAACCCTGTCTCCAAGAACCAGGGTGTCTCTGCTGTGGTGGCTGCAGAGTGCTCATCTTCTAGAGGGCCGCAGATTCGGCATGCAGGACTGGGTCCTGGTGACCACGGATGCCAGCCTTCGAGGCTGGGGGGCAGTCACACAGGGAAGAAACTTCCAAGGACTATGGTCGAGTCAGGAGACTTCCCTACACATTCTGGAACTAAGGGCCATTTACAATGCCCTAAGTCAGGCAAAATCCCTGCTTCTACACCAGCCGGTACTGATCCAGTCAGACAACATCACGGCAGTCGCCCATGTAAATCGACAGGGCGGCACAAGAAGCAGGATGGCAATGGCAGAAGCCACAAGGATTCTCCGATGGGCGGAAAATCACGTACTAGCACTGTCAGCAGTGTTCATTCCGGGAGTGGACAACTGGGAAGCAGACTTTCTCAGCAGGCACGACCTCCACCCGGGAGAGTGGGGACTTCATCCAGAAGTCTTCACGCTGATTGTAAATCGATGGGAACGGCCACAGGTGGACATGATGGCGTCCCGCCTAAACAAAAAACTAGAGAGAGATTGCGCCAGGTCAAGGGACCCT
Organism: Pseudophryne corroboree; assembly: GCF_028390025.1. Classification (NCBI taxonomy): domain Eukaryota; kingdom Metazoa; phylum Chordata; class Amphibia; order Anura; family Myobatrachidae; genus Pseudophryne; species Pseudophryne corroboree. The sequence goes on along the minus strand of NC_086450.1, from coordinate 243,663,538 downwards.
CAGGCGATAGCTGTGGACGCTCTAGTGACACCGTGGGTGTACCAGTCAGTTTATGTGTTCCCTCCTCTGCCTCTCATACCAAGGGTACTGAGAATAATAAGAAAACGAGGAGTAAGAACAATACTCGTGGTTCCGGATTGGCCAAGACGAGCGTGGTACCCGGAACTTCAAGAGATGATCTCAGAGGACCCATGGCCTCTGCCGCTCAGACAGGACCTGCTGCAGCAGGGGCCCTGTCTGTTCCAAGACTTACCGCGGCTGCGTTTGACGGCATGGCGGTTGAACGCCGGATCCTGAAGCAAAAGGGCATTCCGGAGGAAGTCATTCCTACGCTGATTAAAGCCAGGAAAGATGTAACTGCAAAGCATTATCACCGCATATGGCGGAAATATGTTGCTTGGTGAGGCCAAAAAGGCCCCAACAGAGGAATTTCAACTAGGTCGATTTCTGCATTTCCTACAAGCAGGAGTGACTATGGGCCTGAAATTAGGCTCCATTAAGGTACAGATCTCGGCTCTGTCGATTTTCTTCCAGAAAGAACTAGCTTCACTACCTGAAGTTCAGACGTTTGTGAAAGGAGTGCTGCATATTCAGCCCCCGTTTGTGCCTCCAGTGGCACCTTGGGATCTCAACGTGGTGTTGAGTTTTTTTAAAATCACATTGGTTTGAGCCACTTAAAACCGTGGATCTAAAATATCTCACGTGGAAAGTGGTCATGTTATTGGCCTTGGCTTCAGCCAGGCGTGTGTCAGAATTGGCAGCTTTGTCATGTAAAAGCCCTTATCTGATTTTCCATATGGATAGGGCGGAATTGAGGACTCGTCCCCAGTTTCTCCCTAAGGTGGTATCAGCTTTTCCCTTGAACCAACCTATTGTGGTGCCTGCGGCTACTAGGGACTTGGAGGATTCCAAGTTACTGGACGTAGTCAGGGCCTTGAAAATTTATGTTTCCAGGACGGCTAGAGTCAGGAAAACTGACTCGCTATTTATCCTGTATGCACCCAACAAACTGGGTGCTCCTGCTTCTAAGCAGACTATTGCTCGCTGGATTTGTAGCACAATTCAGCTGGCGCATTCTGCGGCTGGACTGCCGCATCCTAAATCAGTAAAAGCCCATTCCACAAGGAAGGTGGGCTCATCTTGGGCGGCTGCCCGAGGGGTCTCGGCTTTACAACTTTGCCGAGCTGCTACTTGGTCAGGGGCAAACACGTTTGCAAAATTCTACAAATTTGATACCCTGGCTGAGGAGGACCTTGAGTTCTCTCATTCGGTGCTGCAGAGTCATCCGCACTCTCCCGCCCGTTTGGGAGCTTTGGTATAATCCCCATGGTCCTTTCGGAGTTCCCAGCATCCACTAGGACGTCAGAGAAAATAAGATTTTACTCACCGGTAAATCTATTTCTCGTAGTCCGTAGTGGATGCTGGGCGTCCATCCCAAGTGCGGATTGTCTGCAATACTTGTACATAGTTATTGTTAACTAAAGGGTTATTGTTGAGCCATCTGTTGAGAGGCTCAGTTGTTTTCATACTGTTAAACTGGGTATAGTATCACGAGTTATACGGTGTGATTGGTGTGGCTGGTAGGAGTCTTACCTGGGATTCAAAATCCTTCCTTATTATGTCAGCTCGTCCGGGCACAGTGTCCTAACTGAGGCTTGGAGGAGGAGGGTCATAGTGGGAGGAGCCAGTGCACACCAGGTGACCTAAAAGCTTTCTTTAGTTGTGCCCAGTCTCCTGCGGAGTCGCTATTCCCCATGGTCCTTTCGGAGTGCCCAGCATCCACTACGGACTACGAGAAATAGATTTACCGGTGAGTAAAATCTTATTATTAATTGCAGAAGGATTACTTTTATGAGTGACATATTTCTATGATACTGTTGTCTGAGCAGGGAACATCATATACAGTTGTGTCGTACTATATATTTGCTGTAGTCACATGAAACAGCCATGGCGTGATTTGGTAGTCCCGAGCGTCTTTATGTGTTACTTTGTTACCTTTTTAAATGCATAGAAGTCACATTGCTATGTGAATGGGACGCACAAGCAGTTTATGCTGATTAAAATGATACACGACATGACTATATTCTGTGTGTGACTGCGGCTGTATATGCGTTCTAAATGCTACATTACAGTGTTTTCCTGGAAATCAGTCACATAGCGATGAGAATAAGATGCATTTTCGGCTAAAAAGGCACCCGGCATTAGCAGAGCTGCCCACTGGCTCACGTCGGGCATCTCCTGCTTCATGGTGTATTGAGGCAAGATGTATGAGGACACATCTGTACCAAATTAAAGGTCTTGGTGTGTATATTTCACCATATCCCGGATTTACCAAGAGTCAAGTTTCTCCCATCCAACAGCCCCACCCACACTATTGAGTGGTCTGTACATTCTGGCACTGGCTAACTTATATATCAACACTCCCTCCAACACTGGGTCACTGAGAATCGGTACAAATAAGGGAAGGGTGTGTGGTAACTGCAATGGGGGCGTGGCTAAGTGGCACTTATATAGGCTTCAATAGGAATGGGAGATGCTGAAAACCGGTACAAGGACTCTTTTGACCGGTACAGACCATAAAAAAACTGTACTGTACCTGCCAAATAGATACAGTTGGAGGGTATGATATCAACCATGTGCTATACCTAATCACCCTCACATGCATTCTACCCTTTTACCCTAATCCCTTGATTTATTGTCTGCCAGGATTTGCAGGTGAGTAACAGTAGTGGGGGCACTGTGTGGCATATGTTGGACACTTTAGCATAATAGGTTCGGACACTATTGGTCAAATTGTGACATATGCAGGACATTGTGCAGCATAATACAAGGGCACAGTGGCATATAAGTACTCTGTGGTATATTAGGGTGCACAGTGTAGCATGTGGGGCATAATGTAAATTTTTTTAGGGCCCCCCTATAAATGAGTTGACCTTGGTCTGCCTTAATCCAGACCTCGTCTTTAGTATTAACTGTTTACAGATGGTGCATTAAGCTGAAGAATTCTGAATAGCTGAAAAACTACATATAGATTGGTAAATGCTCAATTAGCTGAAAAACTAGTATAAATTTGGATGCAATATTCTTCACAAACAGGATGCAAGACCTCCCACCTAATGTTTCACCCTGACTTAGTGACTCTGAAGAGAGAGAAAAGACATTCCCTCTGCAATCTTTCTATGATACATTTTGCCTCATGCTCTATACGCCATATGAAAAATCTCTTCATATGATATGCTCGGCATACACGCTCCAATTATCTGGCCGATCCGCCTGATATCAGCAGATCGGCCAGATAGTTGCAGCATATACTGTATTTGGCCGACCAATCTGAAAATATTGATCGGTCGGACATGCTGAATTGTCCAGCGTGTCCCTTCTATGTTATATTTTCCAAGTGTCTGGTCAGCCAGATCGGGCAGTGTATGCCCTGCTGCAGGCAACCGACGTGCATTCCCCTTTTCCTTCACATGGGAAAGAATGGGGAAATGTCTCCTCCAAGGGGGGTGGAACGTCGATATCATGGCCAATACACTGTGAGAGATAATAATAATAATTTTATTTATATAGCGATCTTTCTCCAATAGGACTCAAGGCGCTTAACAGATACATAGTATAATATAGTACAGAAAATAATGAAGTACATTTTCATAAAATACAGAAACATGAAGATACTTAAAGGGACATTATGGAAATGCTTGAGAAAACAGGAAAGTCTTGAGTCTACTTTTGAAGGATTCTATAGTTGGGGCCTCTCGCACTGTGCGGGGAAGTGAGTTCCATAGAGTCGGAGCCGCATGACTAAAAGCTCGACCCCCAGATGAATTACGGGAGATTCTAGGTACTGCTAAAAGTCCTTCATCTACAGATCGCAGTAATCGAGTGGGGCAGTATGGGGTCAGAAGCTGCTTCAGGTTTCTTGGGCCCTGGTCATGTAATGCTTTGAAACTCAGTAAGCCAATCTTGAAGATGATTTGCCATCTTACAGGCAGCCAGTGAAGGGAGTAGAGGATGGGTGTTATGTGGATAGAACGGGGCTGGTTGGTTAAACGCCTGGCAGCTGTGTTTTGCACCAGCTGTAAGCGGTGCAATTCTTTGCTGGGAGACCAAGGTAGAGATCTCGGTGTATGTCCCAGATATTAGCAGTGGCAGATAAAATGCCTGTTGGTCTGACAGGCATTTTATCTGCCCGTGTATGCCCAGTAATAGGGATTTCTTGTGATTTCTTGTTCTGTAAGATTCTTATTGAAGTCTTGACTGGAGTAACATTCTCCAATAATGCTGTATCTTATACACTTTTGTGTGTTGTCAAAGAGACCCTGCTGTGCCAAGTGGGAGCTTCAACTCATGTGTCGCCAGATTAACTTTTCTTGTCTGATCTCCCCCCTACCTGATGATGTGTTATGTTGCACCTTGTTGTATTTGTCAAAGTCGAAAAAAATATTCCAGTACACACATCACGTACAAACCACACACACATGCCCGCTGCGCATGCACTTGTTCCGCCATGCGTGCACATATTCGCAAATTGCGTGTGGTCGCACCCACGGTCCTGCGCGGGTTGAGCGTGGTATGAGTAATTACAGTGGAGTTTGTACTCTCATGGAAAAGCCACAAAGACATATCATAAATCTAATATATATATATTGTATAAATCCCACACTGTCTGCGTTAACCTTTAAATAGCATGAAAATCAGTCACACATAAATTAAAACTCCCAGAGACTAAAATACAATGGCCTTATTTACACTAAGCTTGAAATTCTATAAAGAAGGCATACACCTTTGTTTACTAAAATAGCAAAGTTTCTATTTAAAACAATGAGTACTGAATTGTCATTGTCTCACCTGAAAGTAAAAACAAGCGAAGTGACAATACCGAGGAACCGATTCTGTTTAGAAAATCAGAAACAATAGCTAACCACAACAAGACCAGACAGATAGAAATTTTAAGATATTAACATTCCTAGTCTAAAACCCATGGAAATGTAGGTGTTCATATATATATATATATATATATATATATATATATAATGAATAAATATATAATTCCTAACAAATTGTAATAGCAGGAGTATGTGTGTACGTGTGTGTGTGTGTGTGTGTGTATATATATATATATATATATATATATATATATATATATATATATATATATATATGAATATGTGGATATATGAATATGTGGATATATGTATATCTTGAAGATTGAAATAGATAATCATATCATGTGTGGGATCATATTGTTCAGAGACACGTAAACATTAATCTGGTGGGAATAAGAACATTATTAAATATTACCTCATTAAGTTATTAATAATACCAGATTTATGATTAATGTGATGGGTTTAACTGATCATGGGGCGGGAACTCAGATGTAAACAACAGAAACCACATCTCAAGTCCTAGCCATCGCCCACTTCTTGAACTGACCAATGGTCCCCGGTGCACAGGATATGTCCCACCCCCGAACCAATGGAAGAAGAGCACACAGTGTCTATTGTATTATGTTTTGATCTACTGAATAAAGAGCGAGCTGCAGGCCAGGTCACTATCACAGACTCTTAACGCTTTCAACCTGATTAGCGGAGGACCGGGAATGGGAAGCGCACGCGATTATTCACACGTATGTACATTGACTGTAGCCATTATTCTGTTTAGATTTATCTTGCTAGCCTGTAGTGTATGATTTGTACTGTTTTACCTTTTGAAATAATCCACGGTGGCCTTAGAACCCTGTGGTTTCAAGTACAAATCGGTGTTGTGTCCTCACTTTCCTGCAAGGGTCTAAAGCGTATTTAACTGTATAAGGTTCATAAGTATTGATAAGGTGTACGCACTGCGGGTACTTTATACCGCCAGTGCTACTTAAGATTTAAAGTATAACATCATCACAGTGCTTTGCGGCACATGGTTTAGAGTGTAAGAATAACATTGCATTACATTACGAATAAGGTTTAAAGGTTATCAATTGTGTGTGCGCGCGCTGTGCGTACTCTGTACACTCAGCGCGGCCTGTGTACGCCAAGTACGTACCACGTACGGGACTCTGTACGCAAATAGCGTACAAAGTGCGTAGCGCGTGTATTCAGTCTAGCGGCCATAGCGGCTCCACGGTAAAAGTGTATCTAGAGGTATAGCTTTATGGTTTAAGATAATATCGACATTATCATATTCCTCTTTGTTTGAACCCTCTCGTTGGCTAATTAAGAAAGGTCTTATTAAATTAGGTTTACAGCTCTATCTTGTCATCAGTCCATACTAGAATACCAGAATGTAAGTTGTTATACAATTATCATTATCATTAATCTCTCTGGCAGGTTTCTGATTTCTTCTTTGTTGAAAGATGTGGAGATCTGTTATTTCTATAATGGGGTCTGTTCATGAAGCAGTGAAAAGTGTGGAGAAGTGAGCCAGTGGAGAAGTTGCCCATGGCAACCAATCAGCATTAAAGTAACATTTACAATTTACATACTATACAATTGCACGGAGCAGCTGATTGGTTCCCATGGGCATCTTCTCCACAGGCTCACTTTTCAACTCTTTTCACTGCTTCATAAATAGACCCCTATAATATCTGGTGTTTTTTCCAATGGTTTTGGTAAATTCTACCAACATATAAGAACATTCTGTGCATTCTAAAGCTGGATACACACTGGCTGATATATCAGCTAGTCATGTGAGCAGCCGATATACGTATTGTAAGCCTGTTATGTCTGTGAATTACGTCATTCACAGACCTATAGCGTTGGCTGTGCAAAACAGCCGATGCCCTATATAGCGGGCAATCTGGCTGTGTACACTAGCTGTAGGGGGCTGATATCACAACTGGATGGGCAAATTCAAATGCTTGCCCAGCTGTGGATCCTGACTGACACGTCGAGCATCCGATCAGTAAGTGTGTACACTTCCCTTGATCGGTTGCTCGGTTGGCATGACAGCGAGTCCGCCGATGTGTTAATCAGGTGTTTACTCAGAATGTTATAGATTTTGCACTGTGCTCCTCTATAACCCATACTTCCAAACTCTCCCTGATTGTCTGGGAGTTTCCATAAAATAGTAGCAATCTTCCAGAATCACTGAAGAGTCTAGAAATCTCCCTGATTACACCTGTTATAGCTGTTATAGTCTTGGGGAAAAAGAAATCAAATAAACACCCTGTGAAATAAATAAACACAGATGATGACACAACTTATATTTTTCAGATTTCTTCGATCACATGACCAAGAAATATGGATATATGTAATAAAAAACAAAACATAGTGTATACCTTTTAGACTGCACAAACGGCATAAACCTCACAATCTGGTTTTATAATAAGAAACCTTATCGTCCCTGATAAAAACTTCCCAGACAGGTTTTTTATTTATTTATTTTTTGTAGTTAAAAACACAAATTTTTATAATAAGGCAGTAAATAAAAAAAAAATAGCAGGTATCACAAGTACAAGAAGAACAATATAATAGAGCTTATCTGTCCATTTGGGGGAGTACAGATGTAGAGTACGTTGCAGTCCCAATGCGTTTCCTATTGTATGGTCACATTATTATGACCACCAGCTAATAGCCATAGTTACTGCCGTGTGCAGTACAGCCAGCAGCTAGACGGGCTAAGCGGTTGTTTTAGACACACATCTAGTAGCCCCCAGGTTCATTTTGACAGTGAGCTGCTCCACTGTAGCATGTCAGTTAGCCCTCACGCACCTTCGCAGCTGCCGTTCACCTCAATGGCAAAAAGTGCTCCGCAGTGTCCACATCGGTTATTCGTAATGGTGCCATTTGTCCAGTCACAATACTCCTTCACCACTGCAGCATGCGAACAAACTGCGCTGTTTCAGTAATACTGCCAACCTTGTCACGAAAAGCCGATAATCAGCCCTTTTTGCAACTGGGATACATTGCCCATTTTACCCAAGACAGCAATGAGTGATATGTGTGCAGATGGCCAATCGCACACCGTATATACCCACCAAGTCAGTGCACGGCACGTGACATAATTCATGGGCTACGTGCTGCGACATCAAAAATAAAATTATATATATATATATATATATATATATATATATATATATAATATATGTGTATATATATATATATATATATATATATATGTATACACACACATACACGCACCTATAAATGGGGTCATCTGTGCCATTTCCCTGCATTGATTATAAGGCACAATGATCTCTATGGTTACATGCTTTTTTAAATAAGGTTTAAATGGAACAACTTGTAAAACACAATACATGTGCAGGACCTGAAAAGTATCTGTGTATTTTCATCAGTATTTACTCTGGGGCTCATTTACTTTTTGTAAGTAATTTTTATGGCATGCCTCTCAGATGTAGCAGTCCACGTCCGTGTTTATAGTTGTTACTTTCACACTCTCCCTGAAACGATTTTTCAAAAGTAGGCAAGTATACTATAACAGTTTCTTCTATTTGTTCCTACGTATGGCCTCTTACCCCATTTATCTTAAACACAGTTAAATTCTCGAATGAATGGCTAAAGATGTTTAAAAATATAATGGTCCCTGTGGAACGCACACAGTCTATTAACGACATCCTGGCTGGACATGTGGCAAAAAATGTTTTCTTACCGCAACTTTCCTTTCCAGGCATCAGGTGATCTCAGCAGCCGCCCAGGAAGGTGAGGGGCTGTTTTTTTTATACATTTCCCCAGCTGTTGCTAATGTCTGCAGCCGCTGGGTGGGGGGGAGGGGGATGCTGGTGGGCTGTCCGATCGGCAGCACGGCAGGCACTGGGGGGTAAGAAACCAGGAAGCAAAGAAAGTAGCAATTGCAGGAATCTTTTGCACAGTGAGCTTTCTGACTGGTCGCATCAGATGCAGCCATGTCAGGGAAAGCCCAGCCTGGTATGGTCACATCTGATGCAACCATGCCAGGGAAGTGGTTAAAGCATCACTACCTTCATTGTTTTTACCTTTCGCCTGACTTTCTAAAAAAAAATCCTGATCTGCATAAACTTGACCTCACCTCCATCAGTGTCTATAGTTCCATCTCTCTTCCCCTTACTCTTCTGTACATATTTTTGTTGTAAGTGTTACTAAGGGGCATATGTATTAATAATTGCAGAACTGCTGCAAATATTACCACTCTGTTTCGATGCAGAAATGAAAATATCTCTGCTACAGTATGTACGCAGGGAAACCTGCAGGGACAGCGGTAGCAATAATCGCTGTCCCTGTTAGTTACTTCCTGTAATTTTGAGGAATTTCTCACATGCGTACAGTTTCAATTTCCAGTAGCGATGCCAGTGCCAGACGGAGGCTACTGGGCGGTGATCGAAAGCTCTCTCCTGCTACTATACCTCCATATCTTTAAAGCAGTTTACACCCTCTGAAGATTTAGTAAACTTATTTGGTCAATTTCAGGGTTTAGTGCATAGGGGTCAAGTCGAAGTCCCCGATGATAATAATGGGGATGGTGATCTGTAGGGTATCTGGTCTATATATCTACATGAAAAAGGTCTACAGTCAACAGATGGACCACTGATGGTCAAAAAGCATTAGGTCGACAGGGCAATACAGTCGTCATGGTCGAAAGATCAACATGACTATGGTCGACATGTGTTTTTTTTTTCTTCAGTTTTTCGACATTTACATACTTTACTATCTATGTGGACTACGATTGGGAATAGTAACCTTGCCCGAATCGCTCGCCATGCAGGGGACACGGTACATTAATGGTTCTGCCTGTGGCAGAAAAGTGACAACCCCCCCCCCAAAAAAAAATAAAAAAATAATAATAAAAAAATAAAAAATGTGTCTACCTTTTTTGTGTTGACCATTTCGATGTTGACCTTTTGACCCTGTCGACCTTTTGATCCTGCCAACCTTTTCTACTGCCTATCTATTCCATGTTGACCTTTTGACTCTATCTACCTAATGCATGATGACCATTAGTGGTCGACCTATTGACTGTAGACCTTTTTAGTGTAGATCTAATAATCCACACCTAACCTGTAGTGCTAATTTTCTGCAAGAGATTTCTGTGAAATATCACGCATATGCTATTAGCACATAGCCACAAACTACAAATTATAAAATGATGCAGAAATGTCAGTTTCTACATACTTTGATGAAAAAAAAGCTAAATATTAATGCGTTTGTGTCTATAATTTTATGTACATACAGTACATAACAAATACAGAAAAAAAGAAGTGACCGTAACATGAGAAATGGTACTATAAGATGAGATGATGAGAAATAAGACTGTGTATAGTAAATCTGAGGTTCAGTTACTGTAGGAGGTTGTGCTAATGCCATTTTATGATAGTACTAGCTGTTCTACCCATTCTTCGCATGGGAGTTTCTGATTTTCATGGTTGTACATATAAATGAGTGTTAAAAATTTGGAAAATCTATAGAGATGTAAATTTGAAACGTCTCAATGTAAGTAAATATTAATCCATGTTTCTTGGCGTTACCTGAGGAGCACCCGTAGCGGATGCGGTAAAAAGTGACAGGACCATTTTTGTAGTTTATAAAATTATACACACTGGAGGTGCAATACTAATTTTGATCCGATTGTCCGTTTGGGCATTATCGTTCGCACAACGCAAGCCATGCATCGGTAATGACATCATTATGTCAACCCCCTGTTTATCTCCTTAGGGGAAGTTTGTTAAAATTCTAAATACGTTGTTTTCCTATTTCCCACCCAAAGAATACCTATGTTAAATTTCAGATTCCTAACATATCGGGAAGTAAGAGAATTAGTGATGAGTCAGTGAGTGAGCGAGGGCTTTCACATTTATATTTTTATTTATAGAAAAAATAAATAAATATACACACACACACACACACACACACACACACACACACACACACACTTATTTCTCTGCACTAAGCCAGTTACCTAATAATGGCCAAGCATAGTTTTATCCTTAAATGGCAGGTTATTTATAGAAAAAATAAATAAATATCCTCATATCAGGACGAAACGCGTTGGGACAGGGACTGGATGCTCACCCCTCTGACTTCCCATCCGTGGACAGATAAGCTATGCTTTTATATTTTATCTTGTACGTTTGATACTTGCATTTACGGATGAATTCTATCCCAAAATTTCTATATGTGGACAGATAAGCCTGCTATACTTCATAAACTTGTACGGTTAATACCTACATTTACAACTGAATGAGCTGCTATATACGTCCTTAAAACTTTTTTTACTGTTTATTGTCTATATATGTAACCTGCATGTATGGCAGGAGTGTGTTTATTAAATTGTTATCGTTTTTAACCAATATAGTTTTTTACTAAAAATTTGGAACCAGCATAGTTCCTAAATTGGTTTTTAAACACCTGTGAAATTTTAAAACAGTACACACTATGTCAAATTTATCTCTCCTTTACATGTCCGGCTTCTAAGAGTCATCTACCAGAAATATCCGCAGCTAAGTTGTTATACTTTGTCTGTTTTATCATCACGTTTATATTCACGAAGAGTGATTCACCGACACTATTAGGCGCTTTTTATACTTCATTTTTTAAATATTTATCTTCATATTGTCTAAGAGCTGCCACTCACTTACTTGTGAGGAGTGTTAGGTTTGACTAATGAGTCAGTATTCTTCCTCTATTTTAAGAGCTCTTATTGAATTTACCTAGGCGCTATTCTCTATTGTTTTATATATATATATATATATATATATATATATATACACACACACACACACACACACACACACACACACACACACACACACACACACACACATTTATTTCTCTGCACTAAGCCAGTTACCTAATTATGGCCAAGCATAGTTTTATCCTTAAATGGCAGGTATTCGGAATGGCTGGCAGATTGTGGACTACCCAGTTAAAAGTGGGTGATAAGCAACAATGAGTCTTGTACTGTAAATGCAAAAACGTGATTATTGTTGCAGGACGAGGTAGTTATGTGAACTTAATTTGGTGGTTATTGCCTGGCTAGCAGTTGATCACACAAGCTGCTCAGAGATGTCGCTAATTGCATATGTATATTGAATATTTGAAGTGAAGGAGTTGGCAGCATGTAAGCTTGGTCACTAGTGTCTACTAATGGGTTCAGTATGTTTGACCAGTGGACGGGATGCCGGCGGTCACAATACCGATACCGGCATCCCAATGTTTGAAATCCTGACAGGGGTGAGAAAAGTATGTTATCCCCTTTCTTATACTCCCTAACCCTCCCTTCCCGCAGCCTAACCCTAACCTCCCCCCCGTTGGTGCCTAAACCTATCCCCCCCTTCCCTGCAGCCTAACCCTCCCCACGGTGGTGCCTAACCTCCACATCCCACAGCATAACCCTAACTTTCCCCCCTTCCCCCACCTAGAGCCTAACCCCCCCGGATGGTGCCTAAACCTAAACTCCCCCCCACCCCCCCCTATACTCCTCCAGCCCTAACCCTAAGCCGGCCGCTATACTTGTGGTCAGGATATTGACTGTTGGGTTTCTGGTGCTTTGTCTCCTGACCCTGTCAGAATTCCGGCGTCAGCATTCTGACAGGTGTCAGGATTCCGGCGTCCGTATTCCTTACATTCCTGGGATCGCAACAGCCGGCATCTTAACCGCATCCCCTAAATAGGCATGGGCCCAGACATGCCATTGCTGTTTTAACAGGAATATAATTTATTGAAAAAAATAAATCCTAAAAGATAGTTGAGATTAGGATCTCCATTTATTTTCAAAAAAAGCCAGGGACTCTTATTATTTTGTATTGACTATTAAAGAAAATAATTTAAAAATGTGCAAATTAGTCAAATTTAATCTACATTTGGCAATACTAGTGTAGTATGTTAGCAGATGGTGTCCCTGATCTATAACTTCTTAGTGGGGTTAATTATGTCCTATTCAGAACAACTGTGGCCCCTGTATAGTCACTAGGTTATGCGGTTAAAATACCGCCCATCGGGATCCCAGCTGTCTCAATACTGATGCCGGAATCCTGACAGGGGTACTATACTGCCGCCGGAATACAGGTGAAATAGAGGGAGAATAGAACTTTTGGCTTTGCTCGCCACCGATCCCGCAAGGGGCTTTGTTGCACTCGTCCCCCTGCCGGCATTCTGGTGCACGGGATGTCTGTATACTGACACTCAGCATCCCATGCCGATTCCTTCAGTATACTGCTGTCATCCTCATTAGAAGCTGCACACCGAGGAGGGCCTGTCTGCACTGCACACTCTTCGGGGTCTAGTTGCGTCTCCCCTGCACTCCCAGGCCACCTTCTTTGCAACCATTTCTATCATTTAGGCTTTGGCATGGTCTCATACTGATAGAAAATAAAGACACTACACCCTACATGGTTTTATAGGTTAGTTAATTGTTATTAACATCTGCAGTTTAGTGACCTTTCCACCCCATATCAATTTGTTTATTACCCTTCTTGTTTACAGCTAAAGAAAGACAACTATGGACTACAGACACTGTATCTGCCAAAAGTACTTCCCCTGTAAAAGGTTATAGGGGGACCCTAAATACGAGGATTGTGCAATAAGTTTCTGAATGGACAAAAAGTATTGTATTTGCAAAGTAAGCATTCATTTTTTTCAAAGTATTTGCAGAGGAGTCTTGCAGTTGCATGTGCTCAAACCACTTGGTTAAGCAGCTGGATCACTCCGAAGCAAGTATGTCTTCTACATGCTGGATGATGTCTCCACTGCAACTTCCAGTGACTCAAAATAAGGTTCACACATCTTGCGCTTGATTTTTGGGAACACAAAGAAGTCTCAGGGGGGCAGTTCTGGACTGTTCAGCAGATGACCAAACTGGATGTTTTCATGGGCCAAAAAATCCACCAATTTCCTGTACTTGTGAGCAGGTGCATTGTCGTGATAGGGAAGGGCAGCACGAGTGCAAGTTCTTGGACGGCACCTGGAAATGGCTTCAGCACTTGTGGCAGGCATTGGTGTGCATTCCAGTCCTCAGTGACCGTGCGCTGCTGCACGAGGTACTGTAGCTACTTGACTAGTCTTGGCCACAAAAACAGCCACCATCTGCTTGGCCACGCTGCGCTCTTGTTAGAACTTCTGTGGTGGGTGCACCTCCAACTGGTATCCACTGGGCCGACTGATGTTTTTGTTCTTGGGGTTGAAACTGTAGATCCAGGATTCATTGCCACTGATAATCTGCCAGACAGAGTTTGAGTGACTGCCATCAAACCTGGCCAACATGTTGCATCACCAAGTCATCAAAGCCTCCTACTGCTCTCGAGTCAGCTGATAGGGCACCCAGCGTGCAGAAACATTGCTCAAGCCAAGCTTTTCATGGAGTATGAAGCGGATGGATCCAGATAAGATACCCATCTCCTATTACTGGGCCATTGCCACCCTGGCGTCCAACTCTACTATAGCCCGCACGGTAGCAATGTTTTCCTCGGTGATGGCGGACACAGGGTCAGCCGCAGTGCTCCTCATCTTCCAGAGACCGTCTCCTGTGTCGAAATTCTGCCAACCACTCAAAAACGGGGGTTCAGGACGGTGCTTTTTCGCCAAAAGCAGCTCGCAGTTGGTCAAAGCTCTCCTGTTATCGCAGACCACTCTTGTAGTCACAAACGATCGTGGCACTCCAATAGTCTCTGTTGAGCTCCATAACGAGTTTGTCAGATTGTGTCTACTCTACCTATGCACTGCACATCCAGAAACCTATTGTACACCCCTCATAACACTGTTTCTCTAAAACAGGGTCATCCTTTCAGCAATGAGATTGAACTGATAGTATTTTGGACCTATTAAATTAAGTATCTATCTTTAATTTAATTTACAGAATGTAATTCAGTAATAAACAGGCTATCATACAGATGTGTCCTGATACATCTAGCCTCAATATGCCATGCAGCGCAAGGCGCTTGATGTGAGTGAGCTGCCTGGTCCCGTGCAACTCTGCTAACCTTGGGGGTCTTTTTTTGCTGGAAATACATCCTAGTCGCAATGTAACAAGGACACATGAGGAGGCTGAGCTGAATAATTGGATATCATTTATGACACTTGTCTATTGTGTGTGTATATCGAGAACAAATGGAACTTGTATTGGAAAAAACTGCGGCTTCTACGTTGGAGCACTTCGTGTACAGATTCAGAAACTCGCACACAGATATACAAGTGTCATATCAAATTAATCATCACATATTCCTCATGCATCCTAGTTGCATTGCAGTGCTACTTAGATGCATTTTTGTCCAAAAAAACAACAAGTCCCCTGATGCAAGAAGATTCTCATGTGACCTGGCATGCCAAGAGGGGCTATTTGGAGTGACTGCAGCAATATGTATGAGTACATATATGGATACGCTGTTTTTTATGGAAATTTTTTCTAATAAATTGGTTAATGGGCCCTACACACTTAAACAATTCACTGAAAGATATGAAACATCTCGTTCATTAATGAACGAGATATTGTTCATATTGTTCAGTGTGTAGGCACCAATGATGAACGATGCGTGGCCCCACTCGTTTATCGTTGGTGCCGGCTCCTTCATACCTGCAGGCCAGTCGCCAAGTGTGTAGGGCCCTTAAGACCACTGAGTATTGCAGTATGTTGACAATCTTTGTTGTCATCTAATCTGGATATTATACTTTCCTGAACTTTTACACATTATTGATGATTATTTATTTTGCTATTATTTATAATGTATATTCTATTTTGCACCTTGTTCCAGTGTTGTTCTAATCATCTAATACCTGACCCCAGCATTTATCATCTAGGCCTGTGGCCACTAGACATGTAAAATATTTATTCATAAAGTTACAATGGATCCTACTGAGAAATCTGTTCTCATTTGCTTACAAATTGTAATGATAATACTTTTCAGGTCACTGTCTTTTTTTCTCACTATTTCTCAGCAATGAGTTCAAAATTATATTAGATCTGAGGTCAAGAATTCAAAGTAAACAACTATATTTTCATAAGTAATATTGTGTAATGCATCCCTTGTGATAGTTTTGACTACCAGTCTCCCAAATTTTAACAGAACCACTTTTAGACAATCTTATAAATTGCATGAAATTCATCCCATCAATGATGATTTGTTTGGGCTACTGTTTAGAATGTATAACTGGGGTGATGTTGGTGCTTCCCTTTGGTGTGATATGTGCTCTTGTAAAACAGTAACTGTAGGTCCTTGTTCTAGAACAATATGTTAAACCTCGGGATGTGTTTTGCTGCCAGCCCCAGAGAATGAAATACAGAAATGTTCAGTGTAAGTGGTGATTCATGTCACTTGTCTATGGTATCTTATGATTCCATTTTCTGTGCCCGTTTTTAAACCATGTTATTGTAAATTAAATTACTGTACTTCAAGCGCTTAGTTGCAAAGCAAAGATTCAAATTATCACTTCAAATGCACCCAGGAGTCCTCAGAGTCTTACAATATTTTTTTTCTTTTCTTAAAGATCAGTTTAATGAAAATGTTGCTGAGACGTACAATGAGATACATTGATGTGGTCAGGGCTAGATTAAGTCATCAAGGAGCCCGGGCCACTTAAGACAGTCCTTCCCCCCACCTTGTCAATTGGCCTGCCCTTACTTGTTGTCCAACCCCCCCCCCCCCCCCCCCCCCACTACGGGACTGCAGGCAACTTATCCAGGGTACGAATTGCTCAGAACTCCCGGAGGTGGCTGTCCTCAATCTGCCTCCATGTCCCTCTAAACAGTTTAAAAAAACGAATCCACAGAGGAGGTGGTGGCGACAAGGGGATGTAGTTTGGTCACTGGCCGTCAGGAGACGGCCTGGTCACAATACCAGCACCCACAACTCGCCCCCCCCCCCTATCTCGACAGTCGACATGCCGACCAACAGGGACTATTCCCACTTGTGGGTGTCCACGACACCAATAGAGTGGGATTAGAACCTGTAGCGAGAGTAGCTCATCATCGAGCCCGCAAGAGGCTTTGTTGTGCTCGCTCCCCCCCCCTCCCCCCCCCCCCCCCGCCGGGCATCTAAATGCCGGGATCCCGCCGTCAGTATTGTGACCATTGGTCTCCTGACCGCCGGTCACACATACCCATCCCGCAACAAGAATGTGAGATGAGAGAGGAGTGCCAGCAATCCTTCTCAAACTGTAGACATGCAGATGCAGGCTATCCACACTCTGGCACCAGAACTGTTTGTCAGTGTCTGCCTCGAGCACACAGGCAGCAGCAGGTAAGCCAGGAGCCTCTAAGAAAATATTGAGCTGGGAAGAAGCTTATCACAAGTGGGATCAGCTCATCATTTCTCTGTTTCCTTGTCCCACCCCTGGGGACAGGTCGGCTCTCTACTCCCCTGTAGGATGTATGCTAGCTATAGCATGGAGAAGCCCATCCAAGTCTCATATGCATTGGTAACAATATGTCTGTGAAAGGGGGTGGCACAAAGAGGGGAGCCCTCTGTTCCCCCACTTAATCCGGCTGTAGATGTGGTTGGTAATGTTTTATTGTTGGGTTGGCAGGTCTTGAGAGAGGGACTGTACATAGATGTCGATCAGGTGTAAAGATTGCTTGTAAAGAGTTTTAACAATTGGCCAAACCCGAAAAAGGGTCAATAGCCAGAGTTACAGAATCTGTAGCGAACCTCAATTGTCAGATACAAGCAATAATCTTTAGCAGAACCAACACTGATACTTGTATCTCTTATGAAGAACCCCAGTAGATGCAGATTTATTATAACTAATAGACATAGGGCCTAACTCAGACCTGATTGTAGATGTGCAAAAAAGCACACAAAAAGCACACATATGATCAATAACTCTGACATGCGGGGAGACGACCAGCGCAGGGCTAGTCCGCCCTGCATGCTAGACCCTATTTCCCCTCTTCCCGAGGGCGCGCAAATGTGCGAAAGCATTGCACAGTGGCGATACTTTTGCACCTGAAGACCGATTGCGAAGGCAGGTGGCTAGCCACCATGTTTTTGTGATGTTACCCGCAGCTGCTGTGGCCCAGACCGCACCCCGAAAACACTGCCGCAATGCCGTCAACACGCCAGTCAGGTAGATGCGATTGCACCAGTGAGATGCCTTCGCATCTCACTGTGTGGACACGCGCAGTGCGGCTGCTGCACGTGTGCACTCCTCACTGGGCTACAGCCTGCAATCGCTGCAGCTGCAGCGACCAGGTCTAAATTAGGCCCAAAGACAGGCATACAACGGTTGTGTAGTGGATTTTACTTTGGAGAGTAGTAACTAAAGGAATATGGATTCACTGTGGTCTATTTACTAAGCCTTGGAGAAAGAGAAAGAAGAGAGATAAAGTACCAACCAACCAGCTCCTGTCATTTTTCCAATGCAGACTTTATAATCAGTTAGGAACTGATTAACTGATATGTTATCTCTCCACTTTATTTCTCACCAAGGCTGAATAAATACATCTTTGGTAAGTTGCATAAGTAAATCCAGAGCTTACTTGCTGACTATCCTGGAATATCAAGGACTCCCTGAAATAGTAGTGATCTTCCTGACTCCCTGGAGAGTTTAGCAATATCTTTGATGCTGTGCCGGTTGGGGGAAATGCAGTGACCCCTGTAACATTTGCACCTTACCCCTATTATTTGCTAATATATACAGTGCCTTGCTAAAGTATTCACCCCCCTTTGAATTTTTCATGTTTTGTTGCCTCACAACCTGGAATTAAAATGGATTGATTGAAGGTTTGCATCATTTCATTCAGAGAACATGGCTACAACTTTGAAGGTGTTTTTTTTTTAATTATTGTGAAGCAAACAACAAATAGGACAAAATAACAGAAAACTTAAGCGTGCATAACTATTCACCCCCCTAAAGTCATTACTTTGTAGAGCCACATTTTGCAGTAATTACAACTGCAAGTCGCTTTGGATGGGTGTCGTATGGCTGACCGACGGTCAGCATACCGACGCCGGGATCCCGGCAGCATACTGATGCCGGGATCCCGGCGGGGAGGGGCGACTGCAGCAAGCCCATTATGGGCTCACTGCGCTCGCCACGCTGCGGGCTCGGGCCACGGGTTCTGTTCCCACTCTACGGGTGTCGTGGACACCCACGACTGGAAATAGTCCCTGTTGGTCGGGATAGTGAGGGGGCAGGATGCTGAGGGAGGTCATGTGACCATCGGTCTCCTGACCGCCAGTCACATGAATACCACCCGCTTTGGATAAGTCTCTATGAGCTTGCCACGTCTTGCCACTGGGATTTTTGACCATTCCTCAAGGCAAAACTGCTCCAGCTCCTTCATGTTGGATGGTTTCTGCTTGTAAACAGCAATCTTCAAGTCTGACCACAGATTCTCAATTGGATGGAGATCTGGGCTTTGACTAGGCCATTCCAACATATTTAAATGTTTCCCCTTAACCCACCTGAGAATTGCTTTAGCAGTATGCTTCGGGTCATTGTCCTGCTGGAAGGTGTTAAACCTCCATCCCAGTCTCACATCACAGGCAGACTGAAACAAGTTTTGGTCAAGAATATCCCTGTATTTAGCACCATCCATCTTCCCTCGACTCGAAACAGGTTTCCAGTCCTTGCTGCTGAAAAACATCCCCACAGCATGATGCTGCCACCACCATGTTTCACTGGGGTGATGGTATGTGTTGGGTTTGCGCCAGACATAGCGTTTTCCTTGGTGGCTGCAAAGTTCAATTTTAGTCACATCTGCCCAGAGCACCTTCCTCCATACATTTGGGAAGTCGTCCACATGCCTTTTGGCAAACTCAAGACGTGCCTTCTTATTTTTAACACTAAGTAATGGCTTTTTTTCTGGCCACTCTTCCATAAAGCCCAGCTCTATGGAGTGTACGGCTTATTGTGGTCACATGCGCAGATACACCAGTCTCTGCTGTGGAACTCTGCAGCTCCTTTAGGGTTACCTTTGGTCTCTGTGCTGCCTCTCTGATTAATGCCCTCCTTGCCCGGTCTGTGAGTTTTGGTAGCCGGCCCTCTCTTGGCAGGTTTGTTGTGGTACCATGTTCTTTCCATTTGAAGATGATGGATTTGATGGTGCTCTGGGGGATCATCAAAGATTTGAATATTTTTTTTTTTATAACTTAACCCTGACTTGTACGTCTCAACAACTTGGTCCCTGACTTGTTTGGAGAGCTTCCTGGTCTTCATGGTGTGATGCCTCTTGCTTAGTGGTGTTGCAGCCTCTGGGGCCTTTCAGAAAAGGTGAGTTTATATTGACAGATCATGTGACACTTTGATTGCACACAGGTGGACTTCATTTCACTAATTATGTGACTTCTGAAGGTAATTGGTTGCACCAGAACTTTTGAGGGGCTTCATATGCACATGCCAATTTTCAAATTTGTATTTGTATAAAAAAATTATAGAAATTTTTCTCATTTCACTTCACCAACTTAGACTATTTTGTGCATATCCATCACTTAAAATTCAGATTAAAAAATAAATAAAATACAGGTTGTAATATAACAAAATAGGTAAAAAGCCAAGGGGGGGTGAATACTTTGACAAGGCACTGTAACTTGGAAATTAAGAAATATCATTGCTGTCTTTATGTGTATATAAACACATGTCTATACATTGGGGGTAATTCCAAGTTGATCGCAGCAGGATTTTTGTTAGCAGTTGGGCAAAACCATGTGCACTGCAGGGGAGGCAGATATAACATGTGCAGAAAGAGTTAGATTTGGGTGGGTTATTTTGTTTCTGTGCAGGGTAAATACTGGTTGCTTTATTTTTACACTGCAAATTAGATTGCAGATTGAACACACCACACCCAAATCTAACTCTCTGCACATGTTAAATCTGCCTCCCCTACAGTGCACATGGTTTTGCCCAACTGCTAACAAAAATCCTGCTGCGATCAACTTGGAATTACCCCCCATTGTGGCAGTATTACCAAGGATGGCATTGATGTACAGACTATTCAGTGTGTGGCTGGAAGCATCCACCCACACATGGAACAAAAAGGAGGTGTGTCCACACCTAGATACTGCCCTGTTGAGACAGAGCCTAGTTGGGGTTAGAACAGACACACAGTCCCAGTGGGACTGCAGACAGTTTTCAATATGTTTAAAGGCTACTGAGGGCCAGGTGGCCAGTCCAAACCTGCATATGGCAGGGTGGGCTACCAAGCTCTGTGATTAAACTGCACTTGTAAAGTTATGGCAGCAAGCCAAGCCAGCCCCAGAGCCTGTGTTACCTGCATGAAAGAAAACCAGACTGTGAGACTTTATATATGAGCAGCTGTGGCAGCCAAGCCAGGCGTGAACCTGTGATATACCTGTGAGAGACATGACTGGAAGGACTGTTGGAAACCTTGTTAGCAGACTAGCTGCCCAAGGATAGTCAGAGAAGAAGTGAATCAATGCCCTGAATGGGTGTTACTGTAGGTTGTTTATTTTCTGTTAATTTGTGTTGAATGCTACCAGTAAAGCTTTATTACTTATTCACCAGAAAATCTGTCTTTGGATCCTGATTTAGCACCTAGAAATTGCACCAATACACCTCTCTATCTAGCTAATTACCCCACATCATCACAATTGATGAAGAATACAAGCTAATGGTCTACACAGAAAATGTTGATTATAACAGCTTCATGCAAATATGGATGTTTACTGCCAGTCAACACAATAAGACAGGATTCACCTGCAAATGGCGAGTGGAACTGTTTAAAAAAAATATATCTCCATCTGCATATGGGAGATACAAAGTTTGCCATATGCACAAGTGTTGCAGTGTACACTTTTGTCCATGGAGAGGGAGAGAAATGAGTGTTACTCCATTGTTGAAGTATCATCTGCTATCTGTATAATGGGGGTCATTCCGAGTTGTTCGCTCGCAAGCTGCTTTTAGCAGCTTTGCACACGCTAAGCTGCCGCCTACTGGGAGTGAATCTTAGCTTATCAAAATTGCGAACGAAAGATTAGCAGAATTGCGAATAGACACTTCTTAGCAGTTTCTGAGTAGCTCCAGACTTACTCGGCATCTGCGATCAGTTCAGTCAGTTTCGTTCCTGGTTTGACGTCACAAACACACCCAGCATTCGCCCAGACACTCCTCCGTTTTTCCAGCCACTCCCGCGTTTTTCCCAGAAACTGTAGCGTTTTTTCGCACACACCCATAAAACGGCCAGTTTCCGCCCAGAAACACCCACTTCCTGTCAATCACATTACGATCACCAGAACGAAGAAAAAACCTCGTAATGCCGTGAGTAAAATACCTAACTACATAGCAAATTTACTTGGCGCAGTCGCACTGCGGACATTGCGCATGCGCATTAGCGACCAATCGCTCCGTTGCGAGAAAAAAATAACGAGCGAACAACTCGGAAGGACCCCCAGTTTCTGGGAAAAATGCGGGAGTGGCTGGAGAAACGGAGGAGTGTCTGGGCGAACGCTGGGTGTGTTTGTGATGTCAAACCAGGAACGACAAGCACTGAACTGATCGCAGATGCCGAGCAAGTCTGGAGCTACACAGAAACTGCTAAAAGGTGTCTATTCGCAATTCTGCTAATCTTTTGTTCGCAATTTTGATAAGCTAAGATTCACTCCCAGTAGGCGGCAGCTTAGCGTGTGCAAAGCTGCTAAAAGCAGCTTGCGAGCTAACAACTCGGAATGACCCCCAAAGTGTAGCTAAACATGGGGGCTAATTAAGTAAGATAGCAAATTCTGCTAATCAGCAGAATTTGCTATCCTTTTCCTAGCATGCTGGGGGCCGCCCGTCGCTGGGCAAGGCCGCCCAGCATGCTGACCGGAGCCTCCCCCCCCCTTCAACAAGCATAAACTGCGAGTGATCACAATTTCTGCTTGTTAGCAGAAATACTGGAAGCCCCCTACCAATGCAGCTTGGCTGCGCCCGCAGGAGACCCGCCACCTTCTCCCTGATCAAGGAGGCTGCGTGTGACGTCATGTAGCCGTCGCGATCACGCCCGCGACACGCCCGCGACACGCCCCCGTTCATCCAACTCCGCCCCCGTACGCGCCGCACCCCCCCCCCGCAATGCTCCGTCTCCTCCCTAGAATCGGAGTGTTGTCCCCCCCCCCGCCCCTCGACCGCCCCTGCCTGGGTGACAGGCAGAGGCGATCGCATTTTGTGCGGCTCCCTGCAGAAAGTGCGGGCACATGTGCAGGACAGGCGCTGCACATGCGCCAGTGGGGCGATTGTAAAAATTCTGGTTGGATCGCGGTTTGCGATCCAACCTGAATTGGCCCCATGGTCTAGATATTTCTGTTGCATTTAAAGAGAAAGCCTTGTTATATCCTGGTCATTGTAGTGACACATGGAAAATGTTTTGCTGTGTATAAAATACTTTCTCTTACGTCCTAGAGGATGCTGTGGTCCACATTAGTACCATGGGGTATAGACGGGTCTACCAGGAGCCATTGGCTCTTTTAAGAGTTTTAGAGTGTGGGCTGGCTCCTCCCTTTATGCCCCTCCTACCAGACTCAGTTTAGAAAATGTGCCCGGAGGAGCCGGTCACAGCTAGGGGAGCTCTCCTGAGCTTTCTAGTAAAAGTTTTTATTTAGAGTTTGTTTTTTTACAGGAGGCTGTTGGCAACAGCCTGCCTGCAGCGTGGGACTAAGGGGGGGGGGGGGGGGGGGAGCAGTGTCCGCCCTGCGGGGTCTGAGCCACTGACTCCGCTGATTGGACACTGAGCTCCAGAGGAGTCAGATCGGTCTCCGCCACAGGGGAACCGCTTGCCCCAGCAGCATGCCGCCAACCCCTTACAGAGCTGAAAAAAGTGGTGAGTTAGTCACCGACCCCCCATGCAAGCGGGGGGCTGGTGTGAAAATGGCGGCAATCGGGAGGGAGCGCATTATTAACTGCGCTCTTGGGATGGTACCAGAGGCACATAGTGCAGCGCTGTGAGGGGCGCCCTGGGCCAGCGTTTACCCCACACACTGGTCAGCAAGCCTGTCGGGGTCCGAGAATCTCAGCTAGTTACTTTCCTCAGGCCAATATAATCATCTGAAGAGCAGGAAGACAGCGACATTAAGGGGGCGGAGCTTCTCCTCAGAGTGGACCCAGCAGCGTTCCAGCTCCATTTTCCTGCCTGCACAGGTCCCTCCACAGCAGCTCTACTGACTGTACACGGTACCAGAGGGTTGTAGAAGGGAGGGGAGGTTGCAAAACGACTGTGTCTCCTATTAAGGGACACAGTCTGCGATGGTAAGGGGTTGCCTTTTACAATAGGCACTGTGTTGTGGGTTGGCTCCAATCTCTGTCTCTCTCTTGCCTTTCTTGGCGGGGAAACTCTGTCTGCCCCACCTGTGTGTGTGTGTGTGTGTGTGTGTGTGTGTGTGTGTGTGTGTGTGTGTGGAGTGTCTGGTGGTCTCCTTTAGCTATGTCCAGGGACACTGTGTCATATGCTGCAGAGGATTTATCCTCCCAGGATGATCCCATTCCATGTAATCAGGTTAGCACTGGTTTAGCACAGATACCAGCAAGGGAACCAGAGTGGTTTTCCTCTACCAAAACTTGATTTCTCCGATTTCTGACAGGGTTGCTAGTAATGAATCTGCAACCCCGGTATTACAGAGCTCTATGGCTGTATGGCCCATGTCTGGTACCTCAGGATACCCCGCTATATACCCCACAAACGTGCGCTTCTGCATGTCACACAAGATGACACGGATACCGATTCTCACACTACAGATGGGGATGTGTTACGGGGGTCTGCATCTCTTGCAAGGGGGGTGCAATTGTTGATAGAGAGGCTATCAGGGATGTGTTAAATGTTAATGATACCATACCTGAGCAGGTTGAGGAGGCTTTATTCACTGAAAATAAAAAAGCCTTGCTAACCTTCCCTGCGTTAAAGGAGTTGAATGCTATATTTGAAAAGGCATGGGTAACCCCTGAAAAGACGTTTCAGATCCCTAAGAGGGTTCTGGTGGCTTTTCCTTTCCCTGAGGAGGATAGGTAAAGGTGGGAAAACCCTCCGATTGTTGACGCATCTGTGTCCAGACTTTCAAAAAAGGTGGTTTTACCTGTTCCGGGATCTACCGCCTTAAAGGAGTCGGCAGATAGGAAGATTGATAATACACTTAAGTCAATGTATACTACTTATTGGTCCATATTACGTCCCACTATTGCTAGTGCATGGATTGCAAAGACAATAGTGAAGTTTTCGGCTACCTTGAGGATTGGGATACGATGGATAGGGATGAAGTTGCATTATATTTACGCAACATTCATGATACTGCAGGTTTTATGGTAGAATCCATGAAAGACCTGGGTTCCATGGCTGCAGGAATTTCTTTCATGTCTGTTTCAGCTCGTCGGGGACTGTGGCTGCGCCAGTGGTCGGCCGACGCGGAATCCAGAAGAAGTGTGGAGTCGCTACCCTATACAGGTCAGGCTCTCTTTGGGGAAGCTCTAGACGCGTGGATATCCACCGCTACAGGGGGTAAGTCTACATTTCTTTCCTCAGCAGCACCTACTCAGAAGAAATGCTTCTCCTCAGCTGCGCAGCAGTCCTTTTGGCCTAACAAGCCTAGAAAGGCCAGAACATCCAATACCTTCTTTAAGTGAGGTAGGGTTAAGTCCAAGAAACCTGCCACTGCAGATTCCCAGGAACAAAAGCCTGCTTCAGGTACCCCAAAGTTTTTCGCATGACAGTGGACTGTGGGAGCGAGACTCAGACAGTTCTGTCATGTATGGGTATCGTCCGGCCTGGATCCCTGGGTAGTAGATATTGTGTCTCAGGGATACAGGCTGGAATTTTAAAGTCTCCCTCCTCATCGTTTCTTCAAGTCGGGCTTACCAACTCTGTTGGAGGACAGCGCAGTGCTTCAAGACGCTGTCCAGAAGCTGGTAGAGGCACAGGTCATTGTGCCAGTACCACCTCACATGCTGAACAAAAGTTATTATTCAAACCTTTTTGTGGTACCGAAACCGGATGGTTCGGTCAGGCCCATTCTAAACCTAAAGTCATTGAACCCCTTTCTAAAGGAGTTTAAGTTCCGCTTTGCATTGCTGGACTGTCATTTTCAGTTCCAGGCCTTGCCATTCGGCCTCTCCACAGCACCAAGGGTGTTTACCAAGGTGATGGTGGAAATGATGATGCTACTCCGCAAACAGGGTGTGAACATAATTCCATATCTGGACGATCTCCTGGTAAAGGCGTCGTCCAAGGAGTAGCTGCTGCAGTCCATTGTTCTCACAACGTGGCTGCTCCAGAGTCACGGGTGGATTCTGAATTTTCCAAAGTCACATTTGGAACCAACCCAGAGATTGTCATTTCTGGGAATGATCCTGGATACGGAAGTGCAGCGTGTATTTCTTCCGCGGGACAAGGCGTTGGTGATCCAATCCATGGTCCGGCATGTCCTGAAGCCACCCCGGGTGTCTGTTCATCAATGCATTCGCCTATTGGGAAAGATGGTGGCCTCCTACGAGCCTCTCCAGTATGGAAGGTTCCATGCTCGGACCTTCCAACTGGATCTCCTGGACAGGTGGTCGGGATCTCCCCTCCACATGCATCAGAGAATTCGTCTGTCGCCAAGGGCGAGGATTTCACTCCTCTGATGGCTGCAATTGCCTCACCTCCTGGTAGGCCGCAGATTCGGGATTCAGGACTGGGTCCTGCTAACAACAGATGCGAGCCTCAGGGGCTGTGGTGCAGTCACTCAAGGGGTGACCTTCCAAGGAAGGTGGTCAAGCCTGGAAGCCGGCCTGCCCATCAACATTCTGGAACTAAGAGTCGTCTACAACGGTCTTCTTCAGGCGGCCCTTCTTCTAAGAAACCGGGCCATTCAAGTGCAGTCGGACAACGTAACAACAGTGGCTTACATAAACCGACAGGGCGGAACAAAGAGCAGAGCGGCAATTTCAGAGGTGACAAGAATACTCCTCTGGACAGAAAAGCACGCGTTGGCGCTGTCAGCCATCTTCATTCCGGGAGTAGACAACTGGGAAGCAGACTTCCTCAGCAGGCATGATCTCCATCCAGGAGAGTGTGGACTCCATCTGGAGGTGTTCAAGGAGGTAACAGATCTTTGGAGCCTACCCCAAATAGACATGATGGCCTCTCATCTCAACGAGAAGCTTCAGCGTTATTGTTCCAGGTCGATGGATCCACAGGAAGTGGCAGTGGATGCCCTGGTGTCTCCGTGGGTGTTCCAGTCAGTGTACGTGTTTCCTCCACTCATACAAAGAATCCTAAAACTCATAAGGAGAACAGGGGTTCATGCGATCCTCATTGCCCCAGACTTTCCAAGATTGCTTTGGTACGCAGACCTTCTGAATCTACTGCAAGAAGAGCTGAGGCCTCTTCCTCTTCGGGAGGACCTGCTACAGCAGGGGCCATTCGCCTATCAAGACTTACCGCGGCTACGTTTGACGGCATGGAAGTTGAGCGCTTGATTCTTGCTCGGAAGGGTATTCCGAAGAAAGTCATTCCTACCATAATCCAGGTTAGGAAAGGGGTAACGTCTTAGCGTTACCATCGTATTTGGAAGAAATATGTCTCTTGGTGTGAGTCCAAGAAGTTTCCTACAGTGGAGTTTCAACTGGTACGTTTTCTCCTCTTCCTGCAGGCAGGAGTGGATATGGGTCTGCGGTTGGGATCTTTGAAGGTCCAGATTTCAGCCCTATCCATTTTCTTCCAGAAACAATTGGCTTCCCTCCCTGAGGTTCAGACCTTTTTGAAGGGAGTTCTGCACATGCAACCTCCCTTTGTGCCGCCTACGGCGCCTTGGGACCTTAAAGTGGTGTTGCAGTTTTTCCAATCGGACTGGTGCGAGCCTCTACAGGGGGTTGAGGTCAAATTTCTTACATGGAAGGCTGTCACGTTGTTGGCCTTAGCTTCTGCTAGACGTGTGTCAGAATTGGGGGCTTTATCCAGTAAAAGCCCTTACTTGATCTTCCATGAAGATAGAGCTGAGCTCCGGACACGTTAGCAGTTTCTTCTGAAGATTGTGTCAGCATTTCATATCAACCAACCTATTGTGGTGCCAGTGGCTACTGACTCCTCAATTCCTTCAAAGTCCTTGGATGTCGTAAGGGCACTGAAGATATAAGTGAAGAGAACTTCTCGTCACAGAATGTCAGACTCTCGGTTTGTCCTATATGATCCCAAGAAAATTGGGTGTCCTGCTTCTAAGCAGACGATCTCTCGCTGGATCAGGTTCACTATCCAGCACGCTTATTCTATGGCAGGACTGCCGTGTCCAAAATCTGTTAAGGCCCACTCTACTCGTAAGGTGGGGTCTTCCTGGGCGGCCGCCCGGGGTATCTCGGCAGTGCAACTTTGCCGAGCTCCAACTTGGTCTGGGTCGAACACGTTTGCAAAGTTTTACAAGTTCGATACTTTGGCCTCTGATGATCTGAAGTTCAGTCAATCAATTCTGCAGGAGCCTCCGCGCTCTCCCTCCTGTTCTGGGAGCTTTGGTACATCCCCATGGTACTAATGTGGACCCCAGCATCCTCTAGGACGTAAGAGAAAATAGGATTTTTGTACCTACTGGTAAATCCTTTTCTCGTAGTCCGTAGAGGATGCTGGGCGCCCGCCCAGTGCTTCGTTTTCCTGCATTGTTCTTTGGTTCAGTACATCTTCATTTTAGTTGAGTACTGCATTGTTACTTGGTAAGTAATGTTTCAGCTGTTGCTGAGTAGTTCAAGCTAGTTGTCTTGACGTGCCTTGTATGTGTGAGCTGGTATGAATCTCACCACTATCTGTGTTAAGTCCTTCTCTCAAAGTATGTCGTCTCCTCGGCCACAGTTTCTAGACTGAGTCTGGTAGGAGGGGCATAGAGGAAGGAGCCAGCCCACACTCTCAAACTTTTAAAGTGCCAATGGCTCCTGGTGGACCCATCTATACCCCATGGTACTAATGTGGACCCCAGCATCCTCTACAGACTACGAGAAAAGGATTTACCGGTAGGTACCAAAATCCTATTTTTTTAAAAACAGTGTGGTACAAGTGACATCAGAAGTTTTTGTGTGAATACATTTGATTGCCAAGTGTTACAGGTAAAATAAAAAAGAACTGTGCAGATAGTAAAAAAGTACATATACGTTTTAGAGTGATAAACACCCAATATATTCTGGGAGAAAATACTGATGTCAATCAAGTGTTCTTCATCGTGGTGTCGTTATCTGATTAGGAAAGTCAGATTCTGCTTTGCTCCTACACCTGAGGTAACATGGAGGACATTGTAAAGGACTTTCTGCATGCCACCAGGGCTCAGCAGGAAAACAACGCAAGGCCATAAGAGAAGGTGGTCTAAAGATGGTTGACTTTTTGGTAACTCTTTTCATAGTGATATATTGGAAAGAGATGTTAAAAAAGAGTCCTTTTAAAGTGACAAATCAAAATAAAATGGTCATTGTTGGTGCTCAGTGTAATATGGTGCTTGATCCATCCATGGAAGACTATGACCGTATGGAAGAATGTACCCATATGAATACAGTTATGCATGAAAGACTGTCATATTATTATGTGCAAATAAGTGATTTAGAGAGGAAGACAGCTGAAGAAATGTTTTGTACATAAACAAGTTGAGGAAAAGTTGCATAACGAATTGTCCTTTTCAAAAATGTCCCTTAAAGAAGAGCAAAAAAAGGGAGAGCTGGGAAATGAGTCTCTTAAAGAGACAAATTGGCTGTTGTGTCTGAATGCCTTGAGAGGGCTGATGAATTAATATGTATCACAAAGCGTGAAAATGATGGGCTGCTTGAAAAAAATAAATTGTGCATGTTTGAATCTTCAGCAGGAACAGGAAGAATTAAAAGAATGCATAAATGGACATCAGAGTGATGCAGAGCACACATAATTACAAGTGGTGACTTTAACTCTGGTGGTAAAAGAAAAATACTTTGATTCTGTCCACACAAGCAAAACTGGAAGAGTGTGAATTAGAGAGAGATTCTTTGGCTGAAAAGCTTCGTGGAGTAAAAGAGAAATGATGACAAATACATTAAGATTTTCCATATACACAGTTTTTTGAGAAAGGTGCATTCTGCGCATGCACATGTCCCGTTCTGCGCGAGCAGTTAATGCAATTGGATCGCGTTAACTGCAAACGCCTTTGCCTGATTGACTGACAGAGACATTCGTGGGGCATTTTTGGGGTGGCGTCGGGGAAACGGGCGTGTTGGCTGCATTTTAGGGGCAGCTGCGTATTGTCACACATAGCCGCTCTGATTGATAAAATAGCGGCATCCACAATTTCGGCGATGGTGCGATCACAATTACAGCGTGATCGCAGTTGGTGGGTAATGGGTCTCATGTTGGGCGGCCTTGCCCTGCATTGGGCAGCCCCAACATGCAATTACAAGTATTGCAGATTCTGCTAAAAAGCAGAATCTGCAAAATTATTGAATAAGGTCCCAAATATAGACCCTCCAATCCAACTTGGCTGCAGCCAGAGTAGATTCAGAGTATCTGAGTGGGAAAACTGTGTTATCGGAGGAAAGACTGCATGACACAGTAGAACAAAGTGAAGCTTTGGAGAGAGAACCTAACCATGCACATGGCATGGCTGTAAAATTGCAACGAGACAATAAAAACCTTTAGCGTTGTCTATAAAGTACCCAGAGCCAAACGCAAAATCTCCAAATGGAAATGAAAGCCAGAGAACTGGAGCTGCAGTGTAAATTAAATGTAGCTGTACAAGAGTTGAGGCTGGCTGAATTTTAAAGATATGGAGAGCAACCTTTTGCAGTCTGGGGACAAGTTGGCAGGCGCCATGGGAAGATTTACCCAGATAGAAGAGCAGCTGTCTGCAACCCATAAAAAGTTTTACATGGTAGTGGAAAAAACAGAAAAGGAAAAGACGTTGGACAACACTGTGAAATTGGATTCTGGACCCACAATGCATCTGATGTATTAATTGAACCTAGTGTGACAGAAGTGCATAAACACAAGCAGCAGTTACTAAAGGCTGATCCTGAAAAGGCTGATGTGAAGAGTGATATGCTACCCATCCCAAGGGGGAGATTCAAATGTTTGAAAAGTCAGTTAGGAGTCTGTTTTTCCCCCTATCTAATAGACAGGAAAAAACAGACACCCAACCGGCTTTTCAAACATTTGAATTCCACCCCAAGTATCTTGTGTATTGAAATCTGTGTCTAAAGTTGGTGATAAAGAACTTAGACACACAGATGGTGATCTTTGTTCCTTGAGTCCAGAATCTGAGAGTTACTGTACAGTACCAGTGCGTCCTCTGACATAAAGCCAAGGTCTGAAGGTTATGATGCTGGTGGCCATGGGATAATTTTGACCCTTTGAAAGAAGATGAGTTACCAGTAAAATATGCCAGTAGCCAATACAGTGCTTCAAAACTGAAGGTTAAAGATGTGACAAGCAGAAGTTGGCCAAAAGGTGTCCCTTTAAGAGGTTTAAGCAAGAGAAACCGTTATTCGATTAAAAAGAAACAAAGGAAAAGCTGTTCTTTGTCTGAAACAGAAGATTCTGTGGAAGGAACTTGCTGGATTTTGATGGTGACAAGACTGAATATAGCATGGTACTTAAGGGAGAAGGTACCTCAAATTCTTAAAGTCTGACATATCCAAGAATGACATATCCAAGAATGAATCTCAAGTGCTTCATATCAAATGCAAGAAGTAGAAATGGTACTATAATGTGAGAAAAAAAGTTAGGAGAAAAATAAACTTCAGAACTTTGAGGATGAGAGGTTCAGATATCACAAGAGCCTGGATGATCTTGGATGCGGTGGATGGCCCTCATGAGAAGAGTGAAGAGGACTTCGCCATGAGAATGCCTCATCCCATGTTGCTTAACCCAGGGGTTTTGAGCTGGGAAGGGGGAGGTCTGGCAGTATCGCCAAGGATGGGCTTGATGACAGTGTGCGGATGGTGGGATCCACCCACTCAAGGAACAAAAACGTGATTGAGAAAGATCCCTGGTGAGGCTGGAGCAGACACACAGTCCCAGTGGGTCTATAGACCGTTTCTTGTATGCTCGGAGGCTACTGAGGGAAAGAAGGCCAGTCCAAACCTGCGTGTTTCTGGGTGGGCTATCAAGCTCTGTGGTTAAACTACACTTGTAAAGTTGTGGCAGCAAGCCAAGCTGTAGCCTGTGATATACACGTAAGAGACATGACTTTTAGGCTGGGTAATTAGATATACCGATCTTACTGCAGATGGTGGTTGTTCATACACGCTGACAACTAAATCTAAAGATATATCTGTTGTTGAGAAAACTGGCCAATTGATCTTTCCTCTGTACACTGTGGCAGATCTTTATTGTGAAATGTGCCAAATATTCCTGCAATTTACATAATGGCTGGTCTTCTAAAGAGCTCACAGGTAAAAGGAAATAGGCTTTTTCCCCCTCTGTTTTCTCTCCCATTTTCTCTCTCTCTCTCTCTCCATCTCCCATTGTTTCTCTCCTTCTATCTCCCGCTGTCTTGCTCCCTTGGTTCCCTGCAATTCTTGATGTTTCTGAGGAGACAATATGTAACTAATATATATCTTGGCGGTCGGTCTCCCGCAGATCATGGATCCAGCTGGTTGGGGTCTCCAATATCAAGGTCTCCCACAGGCTGGGGCATCTGCTGGTGGATCCATTAGGTCATGCTCACGCTGGCTGGCAGTGGCAAACGCAGGATTTTGAAACGGGGGTTTCCTAATAATTGGTTACAGACCAATGTAAAAATGTATTACTTTATGGGAATTGTATAAGGTATATGCTAAAAGGAATTATTTTATAATTTAGTTGCATACTGTGGAACCATGTGATTAAAGTGAATTATTTAGCTGCAACTTATTAGGTTCAGCGCTGTCGTGATTTACGTATTTTTAACCATTGTGCTAAGACACATTAGCAATATCCAATCGCCTGAGAGGAGCTGCTTTCCACTCATTCCAGCCTGAGCGCTGCGGCCAGCCTCAAGACGCTCCTGCCCTGTTACAGTCGCAGTCAGCCTCCGCTGCTGCCGCTGGCTGTCCTCACTGTACCCTGGTTCTCAGCAGCGGCGCTATCCCGCTGTACCTGCGGTGGTCAGCTTCCGCTGTCGCCGCTCAGCAGGCAAGGCAGATCACTTCTGTCTGCCGCCGCTTACTGTGGGGATGTGGGGGAGGTTTTACCTATTTCTGCAGGAGTAGAAATACATTAGATGCTCGGTTCCCCACGATAGTTCGGCGGCCAGGGGGGGGTTTCTAGGTACTCGGAACCCCCCCTGCGTGCACATATGGCTGGAGCTCCTGTTGACCAGGGCTACTGCTGCAATCACCCCCTCCACACACACATACACACTTATTTACACTGTACTATACTACGGGTTCACTACGGCTGGCCGGCGGTCGGGCTCCCGGCGACCAGCATCCCGGCGCCGGGAGCCCGACCGCCGGCTTACCGACAGCTTGGCGAGCGCAAATGAGCCCCTTGCGGGCTCGCTGCGCTCGCCACGCTACGGGCACGGTGGCGCGCTACGCGCGCCACACTATTTTATTCTCCCTCTATGGGGGTCGTGGACCCCCACGAGGGAAAATAATTGTCGGTATTCCGGCTGTCGGGCTCCCGGCGCCGGTATACTGAGCGCCGGGAGCCCGACCGCCGGCAAACAGAAGACCACCCCTATACTACACATACAGTAGAAAACTTCTCTGCACTACACTTATTCACACTACAGTTTACTACACATGCAGGAGGGCACTGCTCCGCACTACACATACAGGAGGATACTGCTCTGCACTACACTACGCATACAGGAGAACATTGCTCTGCACTACACTATGGCCCTCATTCCGACATGTTCGTAGCTGTGCTAAATTTAGCACAGCCACGATCATTCACACTGACACGAGCCCAGCACAGGGCTAGTCCGCCCTGCATGTCAGTGCCGCCCCCCCCCCCCCCCCCCCCGCAGAAGTGCAAAGGCAACACACAGCAGCGATGCCTTTGCACTTCCAGAGTAGCTTCCGACCAGCGCAGCTTTAGCGTGCTGGCCGTGAGCTACTCGTCGCACCGCGGCCCGCAGCGGCTGCGTATGACGTCACGCCTGCGTTGGCCAGACCACGCCCATGAAACGGCGGGCAAACGCCGCCGTTCCACCCCCTCCCGCCCAGCGACCGCCTTTGCCTGTCTATTAGGCAGAGGCGAACACAGCCTAGCTACGGCCTACATTGTTTGGAGAAGAGAGAGAGATAGCGCTCACTGGGAAGAGTTAGGGATGAGTGCTGCTTGACCTGGAGGTGTCCTACCTCCTGTTGCAGGTGTTTGGAAATGGTAGGTCAGCGCGCTCTGTGGGAATCGGGTGGGGGAAGGGGAATGAGAAAGGAATGGGGGATTGGTATGTGCTATGGGGATTGATACAATATATCTAGTGAGTGCAATGATATGCATGAAACATGAAACATAAACCATGAATGTGTGAATTTATTGAATATAAAATTTAGTGGACCCTCTTCAGGTGTGTCCTGCAGACTGCCCTTTCTGTGTGTACCTTCCTTGATGGTACACTTGTGTTAAGGCCCTTTATGTATTGTGTCCACTTACCACTATCAGGTGTGTCTTGCAGACCACCCTTTGTTAGTATACCTTCCTAATGGTATACCTTCTCAGAAGGACCCCTGCCGGGGTTAATGTCAGGTGTACCCTATTTGTGGGTTACCTTTACCATAGGTGTGGTGAGCCTATGTACTTCTGGTAGGTTTGTTTGTATGTGTGGTTTTCTAGTGTGCCAGTTTGCGGCGTCCCGCCTGTCACACTATTCGCATATGTCCTTAGCTGTGGGTAGCGGGTGTGGGGCTGTGAGATCTCACTTACCGCCGGGGGCGAGACTGAACGTCTGCCGCCGGTATCTGCAGTCCCGTGCCCGCTTCCCTCGTTTCCTTGGTGTGTCCCTTCAGAGGCGCCGGTCCCCGTCTCTGTAGTCGGCGCCGCTTCTCTCTGCTTCTTCCGGGGTCTCGTCTGCTTCTCCCTGGTGCCGGCGTCACGTGTGGTGTCACGTGAGCGGGCGATACGGCTCCGGATCTGTGTCTTTCTCCTTCTCCAGCCGGAGAAGGGTGTATCGGCGTGGGGTGGTGGTTTTCTATGTGTGTGTCAGGTCTAAATTCTCCAACGCGTTTCAGCTTACAAGCCTTTTTCTAGGATTACGTTCCTGCTGATCTGGATGTCATTTAAACTGATATCTGAATCGTGATTGGTTATGGTTAATTGACGCCCTCTTATTCAATTGGTTGCTTCTCATGTTGCAGATGTCAATCAATAATAGTCTGGTCCATATGTCTGGTTGTTTTGTGTGATGTATTGGATAATTAAAACGTAGGATGATGTTGGCAAAGCGGCGGGGTCTATGTTTGTGCAAATCTCATTGGTGAATGTGATGAATTACATAGCACCATAATCTGAATGTTTGTGTAATGTACTAGATAAATGAGCCGTGGGATAATATTCAAGGTGGCGAGGTCTGGGTTTGTGCAAATCTACCTGGTGGATGTAATGATTTACATGTCTCCATTGGTATCTATATATCCATATCATATATGTGTTGCACAAGTGTGCGTCTCCCAAATTCCATATTTATGGGCCTACATGTCTATAGGTGAAGATGTTTCCTTACACTCGCACTGTTCTGCGTGAGTGTCTTTATGTTCTTACAGTGTTTAAATGAGTATCTTACATCACAAGGTGGATCTTGTCATTCTGTGTTATGCAGGTTGCATAGATTATAACATTATCTCTGTCCCCTCCAGGAGGATCTGTCCTCCATCCTAGTGGGTGGTTGGGGTGCCCAACTATGGTTGTGCATTTGTGTCCCCACTATATGACTGAGGTGATGTTGTAATCTATGTTAAGTCCCCTCGGTGCGAGGGTCTTTAAGGTGAAAATCCATTTGAGTTCTTCTCTGTTGATCTTTTTGAGATAATCTCCTCCTCGCCAGTTCTTGTTTATTTGCTGTATTGCCATGAATTGCATCTGGGTGGGGTCTTGCATGTGTTTTTCCTTAAAGTGTTGTGAGACACTGTGTTTCTCATACCCTTTTTTTATGTTTTGTATGTGTTCTGATATCCTGACTTTTAATGCCCTGATGGTCCGTCCAATATATTGGAGACCGCATGAACATGTGATGAGGTATACTACCCCTTTAGTGTGGCATGAAATCTCATCCCTCACCATATGTGTCTTTCCTGTGATGTTGGATACAAATTGTGAGACGCTTTTGTTTGTTCTTGTACTTGTGGTTCTGCAACCTAGACATGAGCCACAGTAGTGGAATCCCTGCCTTTTGGTGGTACCGTCTATTCTCATCTGATGGATCTCTGTCGGTGGAATGTGGTTGTGTACCAATTTCTGTCTCAGGTCGGGGGCCTTTCTATACACTATTTTGGGTTGCGTCGGTAGGATTCTAGCTAGTGTCTCATCCTGCATTAAAATATCCCAGTGCTTTTTGATGCTTTGTTTGATCTTCCCGGCTGCAGTGTTATATTGTGTTATAAAGTATATGTCATTGTCATGTTTCGCTTGATTCTTATTTTTGTATGTTAGAAGTGTATCCCTATCCGTTTCTTCCAGTTTCTGATATGCCTTATTCACCGTCTCTTTATCGTATCTTTTGTCAAGGAATTTCTGTTTTAATTCCTGTCCCTGCTCTTTGTAATCCTCTATTTGTGTGCAATTCCTCCTCAACCTTGTAAATTGCCCTGTGGGGATGCTTTTGAGCCAGTTCGGATGATGGCTACTTGTGGATAAGATATAACTGTTCACATCCACTTGTTTGTGGTGTGTGCGTGTTTCTAATTGTTGGTGACATGAATCTCTAAATCTAGGAAAACTACCTTTTCTTTACTGTAAATGGTTGTGAAATGTAGGTTTCGGTCATTGTCGTTAATATAGGATATGAATTCCTGCAGGTCACTCTCTGTCCCTTTCCAAATGAATAGTATATCATCTATATATCGTCGCCAGAGGACCAGGTTTGCCCCGAAGCCATGCCCCTGCCATATGTGGTCTTCCTCCCACTTGCTCATGAACAGGTTTGCATAGCTCGGAGCAAACCTGGTCCCCATAGCTGTCCCTGTACGTTGTTTGTGGTAGCTGTTGTCGAACCATGTGTAGTTGTGTTCTAAAATGAATGTGATGGCCTTTAGAATGAAATCTGTCTGTGTTTTTTGAAGTGTGTCGTCCTGTTGCAGGAAATGTCTTGCGCTTTCAATACCTTGTGTGTGTTTTATCACTGTATATAAGGATGTTACATCACTGGTCACTAAAAACATGTCTTCTGTCCATATTATCTCTTGCAGTGTTTGGAGTGTGTGTGTAGTATCTCTAAGATATGATTTCTGTTTAGTCACATGTTGTTGTAGAAAGAAATCTATGTATCGGGATAGGTTTGAGGTGAGTGAATTGATGCCTGAAATGATGGGTCTGCCTGGCGGGTTTAGTGTGTCTTTGTGGATTTTGGGGAGATAGTAGAATACTGGTATGACTGGATTGGTGGGAGTGAGGAAGTCGAGTTCTTTCTTGTTGATGATCCCTAATGATAAACCTTCGTTTAAGAGAGTTTGAAGTTCCCGTTTGTATTCCTGTGTAGGGTCCCCTGTTAATAGGGTGTAAACCTGTTTATCTCCGAGGAGGCGTCTGGATTCTTTCATGTAATCAGATTTATCAAGTAGTACTATTCCTCCCCCTTTGTCTGCCGGTTTGATGATGATGGTCTTGGTGCTTTTGAGTTCCTCTAGTGCTTGTATCTCCCCCTTAGTCAGATTTGTTTGTTTGTTGCATGTGGTCTCAATTTTATCCAGGTCGTTGATCACTAGTTGTTCGAATGTATTTACTATGTGTCCCTTTATGTGTTGTGGGTAAAAGGTGGACGGTGGTTTGTAATTGGTATGTTTGTGATCTGTGGCGCTGTCTTCTGGTTTGTACTGTAAATTGGTTTGTGCAAAATATTTTTTAAGGGTTATTTTTCTGGTGAAAGCCTGTATATCTAAGTATGTCTCGACCATCAGGGCATTAAAAGTCAGGATATCAGAACACATACAAAACATAAAAAAAGGGTATGAGAAACACAGTGTCTCACAACACTTTAAGGAAAAACACATGCAAGACCCCACCCAGATGCAATTCATGGCAATACAGCAAATAAACAAGAACTGGCGAGGAGGAGATTATCTCAAAAAGATCAACAGAGAAGAACTCAAATGGATTTTCACCTTAAAGACCCTCGCACCGAGGGGACTTAACATAGATTACAACATCACCTCAGTCATATAGTGGGGACACAAATGCACAACCATAGTTGGGCACCCCAACCACCCACTAGGATGGAGGACAGATCCTCCTGGAGCGGACAGAGATAATGTTATAATCTATGCAACCTGCATAACACAGAATGACAAGATCCACCTTGTGATGTAAGATACTCATTTAAACACTGTAAGAACATAAAGACACTCACGCAGAACAGTGCGAGTGTAAGGAAACATCTTCACCTATAGACATGTAGGCCCATAAATATGGAATTTGGGAGACGCACACTTGTGCAACACATATATGATATGGATATATAGATACCAATGGAGACATGTAAATCATTACATCCACCAGGTAGATTTGCACAAACCCAGACCTCGCCACCTTGAATATTATCCCACGGCTCATTTATCTAGTACATTACACAAACATTCAGATTATGGTGCTATGTAATTCATCACATTCACCAATGAGATTTGCACAAACATAGACCCCGCCGCTTTGCCAACATCATCCTACGTTTTAATTATCCAATACATCACACAAAACAACCAGACATATGGACCAGACTATTATTGATTGACATCTGCAACATGAGAAGCAACCAATTGAATAAGAGGGCGTCAATTAACCATAACCAATCACGATTCAGATATCAGTTTAAATGACATCCAGATCAGCAGGAACGTAATCCTAGAAAAAGGCTTGTAAGCTGAAACGCGTTGGAGAATTTAGACCTGACACACACATAGAAAACCACCACCCCACGCCGATACACCCTTCTCCGGCTGGAGAAGGAGAAAGACACAGATCCGGAGCCGTATCGCCCGCTCACGTGACACCACACGTGACGCCGGCACCAGGGAGAAGCAGACTAGACCCAGCAGAGAGAAGCGGCGCCGACTACAGAGACGGGGACCGGCGCCTCTGAAGGGACACACCAAGGAAACGAGGGAAGCGGGCACGGGACTGCAGATACCGGCGGCAGACGTTCAGTCTCGCCCCCGGCGGTAAGTGAGATCTCACAGCCCCACACCCGCTACCCACAGCTAAGGACATATGCGAATAGTGTGACAGGCGGGACGCCGCAAACTGGCACACTAGAAAACCACACATACAAACAAACCTACCAGAAGTACATAGGCTCACCACACCTATGGTAAAGGTAACCCACAAATAGGGTACACCTGACATTAACCCCGGCAGGGGTCCTTCTGAGAAGGTATACCATTAGGAAGGTATACTAACAAAGGGTGGTCTGCAAGACACACCTGATAGTGGTAAGTGGACACAATACATAAAGGGCCTTAACACAAGTGTACCATCAAGGAAGGTACACACAGAAAGGGCAGTCTGCAGGACACACCTGAAGAGGGTCCACTAAATTTTATATTCAATAAATTCACACAACCCAGTTCATGGTTTATGTTTCATGTTTCATGCATATCATTGCACTCACTAGATATATTGTATCAATCCCCATAGCACATACCAATCCCCCATTCCTTTCTCATTCCCCTTCCCCCACCCGATTCCCACAGAGCGCGCTGCCCTTCCATTTCCAAATAGCTACGGCCTACAGCCGTCTAGCATGCGCCGGCGCACTACAGCGCCGGCGCTTTTGCAGTGGGTACCCGTTCGCTCGGCTGCAATAAAAAGCAGCGAACGAACTGGTCAGAATGACCCCCTATACTACACATGCACTACACTATGCTACAAAGACGCTGCCCAGCACTTAAGCGCTGCAGTACTGACCTTGCACAGGCAGACTTCAGTGCAGATTATGAGCCGAGCCGTGTACAAGGGGAAAGAGCTGGGAAAGCAAACTACCAAACTTGACCCGGGGACACCTAGCTGTATGGCTGGGAGCACAAACAGCTACAGCTGGTTCACCGGATATATGTGTTACCTAGAGCCGGGAGTATGGCGGCGGCTACACTACGCTGGATACAGGTAGTGCACTGGCTGGCTCTTGGACATGGGGGCACTAGCAGCAGTCACACACACACAGATATATGGTATATATAAAATATGGGTTAGGTATGATTGACCGGCAGTCATAATACCGACACCGGGATCACGAAGATTTAAAGCCTGACAGGGGTGAATAAGGGATATTTACTCCTAACCCACCTTTTCCGCAGCCTAACCCTAACCTCCCCCTTAGTATCTTACCCTAACCTCCTTGTGGTGGTGCCGTTGCATAAACCTAACCTTCCCTCCCTGCAGCCTAATCCTAACATCTCCTGTGCCACAGCCTAAACTAACTCTCAGTGGCGGCTAAACTAACCCCCCCAGGCCTAAACCTAACCCGCGGTATACTTACTATGGGCGGTATGCTGGCTGTTGGGATTCGGCGTCTACCTTCTGACCCTTTCTGGATTCCGGTGTTTATACCTTTTCAAAAGTAGGCAAGTATGATCCAAAGGAAGTGAATTGCGACAATCCCAGAAATGTCCCGACAAAGGGGGTTATTCAGATTTGTTAGCAAACCAAAAAAGTTAGCAATTGGGCAAAGCCATGTTGCACTGCAGGCGGGGCAGATGTAACATGTGCAGAGAGATTTAGATTGGGTGGGTTATTATTGTTTCTGTGCAGGATAAATACTGGAGGCTTAATTTCTACACTGCAATTTAGATTTCAGTTTGAACACACCCCATCCAAATCTCTGCACATGTTACATATGCCCCACCTGCAGTGCACCCTGGTTTTGCCCAATTGCAAACTTTCCTGGTTTGCTAACAAACCTGAATACCCTCCAAGATCCATAAACAGATATTCTAGCTGTATGCAAAATTATATGGATAAAGTTAGCAGAAGTTTTAACCACTTGCCTGGCATGGCCGCATCAGATGCGACCATGCCTGCAAGTGCTCTATCTGACCTGGTCGCACAGGATGCGACCAGTCAGATAGAGAGTTTTAGCAGCGGCAGGGAAGATAAACTTCCCTCCACTGCTGCTGTAAGAGGGACCGGAAGGTCCCTCTGCCTCCCTGCACTCTCCCCCTGTGTCTGCCATGCTGCCGATCACTGCTGATCGGTCAGCACGGCAGGATCCCCCCCCTCCAGCGGCTGCAGTCAATGGCAGCCACTGGGGAGTGTATATTAACCCTCCCAAGCAACCCCCAGACCCCCCTGTATGCCTGCAGGCTGTCCCGGTTTTCAAAATGAAAGCCGCAATGTTCCCAATCGATGTTTCTATGTTTAAAAAAATATTTTTTATTTTTTTTAAATAAGAATTTTTATTTTATTTTTTTAACTAAAATCATTTGGGATAGGGTTAAATTCATGTTCTTCACCTAATTCACTCATAAAACCCCCCGACAATTTCGGAGCGGTTTTCAACTAAATAAATCGTCAGTTAAGTGGTTAAGGTAGGATGTACT
Source organism: Pseudophryne corroboree (assembly GCF_028390025.1). Taxonomy (NCBI): domain Eukaryota; kingdom Metazoa; phylum Chordata; class Amphibia; order Anura; family Myobatrachidae; genus Pseudophryne; species Pseudophryne corroboree. The sequence continues at coordinate 243,622,064 of NC_086450.1, read as the reverse complement.
ATAAGACAATAATAATTTATATAATATCAAGTAGTACAATTGGATGTTGTACTGAGCAGTAGGAAAAGGCACTGTTGTGATATAATTGTATAATTCAATGCTATGAATTATGATTAGAAGATAGATTTGGCTGTTGGATCTTGCAGCAATATTACCTTTGTGTTATATGTGCTGTTTTTTGGGTTGTTGTTTTTTAATGCAGCAACGTTTCTGTTGGAGAATAGTTTTCTGTGAGAAATGTATTTGTAGCAGGCAGTGACAGATTGTATAAAAAATAATCTACATTTGAAGATATTAGCCCAGCGCTGATCACAACCTTAGAAAAATAGTATAAATATTAACCAGCTTTGGAAGCTTGCCCAGTAGTGTAACCGGAAGTATTGGTGCAATGAGGATGTCAAAACACTTTTTCTGTAATTAATTCAGCAAAGGCTCTGTTCATTTATAAATGAATACATTGACAGTCATCAGTATAACTGTTTAGCTGATGAAGCTTTACCAGCCATCCAGATCTTTCTTTGTAATTCTCCTTAGATCGTATTTCGTTTAAGGGTATTCCCACTAGATAAATGAACAGGAGAAAATTCAACACATGGGCATTCTGATGTTTTAATTATCTTCCCTGTTTCAATAATGATGAGTAGTGAAGAAGTTGCCCCCAAAGGAACACGTCTTTTTCAGATGCTAATTAATGGCTACTACCTATCTTTTTTTTTTTTTTATTCCATACTGCTGGTGTTCATTTGTATTTTTGTATAATAGTTCTTAAGGATATAAAAAACAAATACACCTATAGTTGATCAAATAAATAGCCATTTGATATATTATTAATATTTGTAAATTAACAACTTTACATTCCTTTTTTGAACATTGGGAAGCAATTCTGTTTCTGCACTATGAAGCTGCCCACACATCAATTAGGTTATTTGTGATTTAAAAGAACTGGTGATCCTGCGCTCTCTTCGTAACAAAGGTCCTATAGGGGATATGCAGCTGGGGGCGTGGCTGTATTACATCAGCCCTCTTATGGTAACAAGGAAAATAGAAGCTTGCTCCCTGTGCATTACCCAAATAGGAAAAAATAAATAGACTTAATGGTAATGGTTTTCAAAAAGGGTTTATTTCCTAATATATTTCAAAAACATTGTTGGCATATGCCTGGGTGAAAAATAAAAACTATGTCAAGTGTCCATATACTATATGCGTCTTAAAGGGAAAAAGCTTCTGCAAAATTAGTATATAGTAGATGTATGTGTCGCCTAGTACCGGTACACTGAACAAATGAACAATGATCTGTGACACACAAAGAATAACACAACACAAACACAAATAGCATGTAAAGTGCAGAAAGAAGCGCTATGTGCGTCTTACTCAATCTGGAATCTCCGTCCTCTTTTTGGACTGAAACGAGCAGGCTTGGTATACCCCAACTGCAGGGGTCAATCCATATATGCACCCTGTCCTAAAGTCCCGGTAGCAAGGATCAGTCCGTTTGCACACTGCGTCTTGGGTGAATACGGATGTTGAGCGGCAAAAACTGAATGAATGAGACCGTCTAGGGTGAATATAGGTCATAAGCGGCAAAAGCTGAATGAATGAAACTCCCGTGAATAAAAGTCCCAGCTGATCCGTAAGGAGTGGGATTCTTACCTCCTCCGTAGCGGGTCCTCCTCCGTGGCGGGTAATGCACAGGGAGCAAGGTTATTTGTGATTATATAATGATATCATTGGCCAATCATGTCTGTGACCAACTAGTGTAACAAGATGCTGCAGTAATAATCATTATGTGTTGTTGCATATGGCAGAGATACATACTGTTCGTTTGCTGCAGTTTGCCATTGTAACCCTGGCAAAAAAACTTGCATGCGTTGCCTCTCCAGCTTTGCTGGGATAGTTGAAGCCGTCCTGAGATAGAACCACTTTACCGGTAAGTGGGCACCACACAAGTCAGAACGCCACCATGCAGCACTTTCACTGCATACTGTACTTCACAAGAACTTGTCTAAATTACATATTAATTAAAGGTGACCTGTGTCCGTGCCTGATATGTCTATATACGGAGCAGGACCTGAGGTTGAAATATTGCTGAGACCGTGTGATGGAAACTGTGTGGTTAATAAATTTCTCCTCATAGATGGTAAATGGAAGTTTTATTTAACACAATGAGTACAGCTCACAGATAGGGCACAATAAACAGTCTCTTATTACCAGCGGGACTGGTGAATATGATTATCTCTGGGAAGAGCAGAGAGTACCCAGCATAGCTAGTTGTGGTAACTATAGTCCAGGATAAGCGGTAGCCAATGGATAGTAGAGCACTTGGCTGCTTCAGCAGTAGATAGTGTAATCGGCAGAATAGAGTGATGCTAGAATGAAGGCAGAAGTCTTTGAATAGTGCTCACCAGTAGACAACACTCTGAATGGCTGGTGCCCACTGCAAATTGAAGTACTCGATAAACTGGCAGAAAACAGGAACCATAAGAACACACTAGAAAAATAGGAGTGCAATGGAAAACACATGGCACTGAGGATGTCTTTGGTACAGGTTGAGTATCCCTTATCCAAAATGCTTCGGACCAGAGGTATTTTGGATATGGGATTTTTCCGTATTTTGGAATAATTGCATACCATAATGAGATATCATGGTGATGGGACCTAAATCTAAGCACAGAATGCATTTATGTTTTATATGCACCTTATACACACAGCCTGAAGGTAATTTTAGCCAATATTTTTCATAACTTTGTGCATTAAACAAAGTGTGTCTACATTCACACAATTCATTTATGTTTCATATACACCTTATATACACAGTCTGAAGGTCATTTAATACAATATTTTTAATAACTGTGTATATTAAACAAAGTTTGTGTACATTGAGCCATCAGAAAACAAAAGTTTCACTATCTCACTCTCGCTCAAAAAAGTCCGTATTTCGGAATATTCCGTATTTCGGATATTTGGATATGGGATACTCAACCTGTATTGCTGTCATCTGTGATGAACCCAGCAGAACAGACCAGGTGATGCACAACAGTATACTGCAGATGAATGTGAAAAGCACAGGCTGGACTGACGGATACTTGATGTACATCTTACTGCGATGCAGCATGCTGCAACTATTTACAACCGGCGATCGCTCGATTAATTCCTAATGAGTATTGCTAGTAAACTGTCTGGCACTCAGGAGTCTGTGGTTTGCACTTTGCTGAACTGATTAGCACTTGAGTCTAAATGATGTTATCAGATCTGACTGGTGTCATGATCCTGACTGTAGTTCTCATATTTGGTGACTTACCCCTGCCATTTGTCCTGGATCCTGTGTCTTTTTGCTCACTGGGATAAACAGCTTGTCAGTACCATGAGTTTCCGGAGTGCAGAGTTAACGAGCTCCACCTGTGGTGATTAATCTTCTGTGTGAATCTGAATTCAGCAATCTGAAGTTGAGGCCTAAAAGAATACTTGCCTACCTGACCCTATCCATGAGGGAGAAAATGCTCTGTTCCTAGACTTTCCTAGTAATGTATGATTGCCATCACCTGTGGTGAGCTAGTTAATTGATAAGAAAGGTGTTTCACCACATGTGATGGCAATCATATATTACCAGGAAAGACCAGGAACAGAGCATTTTCTCCCTCATGGAGAGGGTTAGGTAGGCAAACATGCCTAAAAGCCAGCATCCTCTGTTCATTTTCAGAAGTTCAGGCTACAGTGTTCTTTCGGCCTGCTAGGCTTCACTCCACATCAGAGCCTAGTCTAGACTACTCACGTGACAGTGACTGTTCACCTGACCCAGAGCTGTCCAATCCTGTGCCAGCCTGAGACTCTCTGAATCACCTGACTCTGCTCACCAATCACCAAGGACCAGGAAGTATAAGTCTGGAGACTTGAGTTGGAGACTCTGCCAGTTCCTTGTGTCACACACAGCTCTGTGTGATCTTAGAAGCTGAGCTCCCTAAAGGTAACACTTGTACTTCGGTTCCTGTAAAACTCTGCTCTTTTGCGACCCAGTCTGGATTACAGTTGTGTTACCATTGATATCCAGTATTCTACAGTCTCATCTTAAAGCCACAGCTGCAGTATTCTTCAGTCTCATCTTAAAACCACAGCTGCAGTATTGTACAGTCTCATCTTAAAGCCACAGCTGCAGTATTCTACAGTCTCATCTTAAAGCCACAGCTGCAGTATTCTTCAGTCTCATCTTAAAACCACAGCTGCAGTATTGTACAGTCTAATCTTAAAGCCACAGCTGCAGTATTCTTCAGTCTCATCTTAAAGCCACAGCTGCAGTATTCTACAATCTTGTCTTAAAGTCACAGCCGCAGTATTCTTCAGTCTCGTCTTAAAGCCACAGCCGCAGTGTTCTTCAGCCTTGTCTTAAAGTCACCGCTACAGTCATCGCTCTACTTTCAGTTGCGTTTCCAGTTATATCCGGTACCAGCCCGGATTACAGTTGCGTTCCAGTATACCGGTACAACAGCCCGGTTAACAGTGCGGTTCCCAGTCTCACCGGTAACCAGCCTGGTTCTCAGTCTCACCAGTAACCAGTCCGGTTCTCAATCTCGCCATTAACCAGCCCAGTTCTGCGCAACTCCAGAGAACCTTTTTCATAGTATTCTTGAGTACACAACCACCCACTTCTGTGACAGTATATCCAGTTCAATCTCACCAATACCTTCACCATCCTGCTATCAACACCAAATCCCTGGTGATCCAGTGGTCAGGATACGGCTTCCTCTAACGAGGCCCAGGTTCGATCCCCGGTCAGGGATTGCTCCTTCCTCTCACTGATTCCTACAGACCAGCCTAATACACACATAGTCCTCCAGTCGACCGCACAGACTTCACTAACACCGGGTTCACAAAAACCACGGCCATGACAACTGGAACTTGAAATATGCGGCAGTGCACAGAAGGCTGTGTCTCAGCAGGACTGGCTAACAATGGAGCAATACACAGCTTTCACAGGTGTCGAAATAATAGTTAGAAGAACTGCCTGGAACTTAAAGCCTTTACAATACACTGGAGACTATAAATAGCGCTCAACAGCACTGGTAAGCGCTGGCTACTGCATACAGGAACTAGCAAGCAGGATACAGCAGAAGTTGTACTGGCCATGAGAAGTGGCCATGGAGAGACTTATGTAAATACCAAATTGCTTTCTAACAAATATTTAAAATGCCCGCTCTAATATATATTGTAGACGCCTGCACATCTTATTACCATGTGCCATGAATGTGCGCTATACATCGCAAAACACTGCATCCCATAAGAGAAAACATTACACCCACACATTATCTGAGTTCCAAAGCTCATTGATGTATATATTTGTTATTAAAAGGATATGTATTCAATATATCACAATGTACAGTATACATATAGTTACATGGTTACAATTTATACAGTAAGCAGTTAATACATACAGTTACAGGCCAGCAAATACATCACCATATCTTTCTCATATAAAAGTCTTCCCTCCATATCACTCTCTCTCCCTCTGTAAATAAATACAGGAACTGGTCTGGCAGCACCTCCATCATCGTGTGGGACAAAACAGCAACTAACTCCTGTGTGATCAGCAATGTGTTATCTAGTTTGGGGGAGTGCACACATCTAGTCTAAGGGAGGGAACTTTCTCATTCATGATGAGTCACTGGTTTTTGTTCGTATGCTAACCAGGTTCAGCCTTGAAGACATCAAGAGGGCTGGCCTGAGTTTCCTGTCCATTGTCCTAATACGAGTGAATTTAGCTTTCATACATTTAATCATAACTACTTGTTGCAATGTCCTACAACTTAATAACAAGTATCAAATGAATCTACACATTAATCTGGTTGCTTTAATACCAAATATGACATGTCTATCTGGCTCCGCTCCAATAATACACATACATGACATTACTCCATTATATAATTTTAAATCATTATGTCTAGCACTTGATATTACAGGTTGAGTATCCCATATCCAAATATTCCGAAATACGGAATATTCCGAAATACAGAATTTTTTGAGCGAGACTGAGATAGTGAAACTTTTGTTTTCTGATGACTCAATGTACACAAACTTTGTTTAATACAGAAAGTTATTAAACAAATTGTATTAAATGACCTTCAGGCTGTGTGTATCAGGTGTATATGAAACATAAATGAATTGTGTGAATGTACACACACTTTGTTTAATGCACAAAGTTATTAAAAATATTGGCTAAAATGACCTTCAGGCTGTGTGTATACGGTGTATATGTAAAATAAATGCATTCTGTGCTTAGACTTGGGTCCCATCCCCATGATACCTCATTATGGTATGCAATTATTCCAAAATACGGAAAAATCCGATATCCAAAATACTTCTGGTCCCAAGCATTTTGGATAAGGGATACTCAACCTGTATTATAATTATGTGCTGTATGAAATATGTGTCGAATCCATCTCTGTGGCATGTCCGTGTAAATGCGTATGTTACCATATATTGCTGTGCTCGCTGCGCGTATTTGCAAGCATAGCGACTTATAATGTGTGTAGTCTGTATGCTCTCTCTATGTACTTATATACAGCAGGATGTCTTGGCTGTTGATAGCACCCTGGAGTCATGTGTAGGAAACCTGGACTTCAATTGGGTAAAGGCCAGTACTGACGTGAGAGATGTGTGCTGAGTGATATTAACACAGACCGCTCAGCACACACCTCTCTCCCGCTCAGCACAGCGCGATGTGCTGAGCGAGGGGGGGTGCGCTCACTTCACACAGCGCTGAAGTGAGCGACCCGCTAGATTGAGCCTGCATGCAGGCTCAATCTAGCACCGGCTATAGCGATGCGCAGGGCCGCGCATAGCTATCACTGGGGGGCATTCACACGACAGATCCGTGCTTAAAATCTAAGCAATCTGGTCAGATTGCTTATATTTTAAACACGGATCTCTCCGTGTGTACCCCCCTTAAGATAGCAGTGCCTATGTCTTGACTACTCTGGCTTAACAGGGAGAAAGCAAACCGTTTAGCTTTCTTATTGCTTGAAACATACCCTAATACTTTAGGTGAGTGATTCACTGCTACGAAGCGACAGTGCCTAGTGCAGAATCATCACCAAACAGAAAAATATAGGCTAGTTATTCTAAGGGTGTTCCTAAAGAATTATCCTACCCCCTAACACTACAGGTACAACTGTAATCACTGTGACGCTAGACCTTTATGTAATGACAGTAAAACATATTATCCCACAATATTTGTGTTTCAACATTAGTCATTTCAGGCTTACACTCACACCATCCGCATCCACACACATACCGTCACATAACACCCCATAGTATTTTTTTCTTTTCCTCCTCTTTACCCACTTCAGCACTGTATCTCCATTTATTTCATCCTGAGATCGTTTTAGCAAGCTTTATTACTGATATATGGTATATTGACCGTGGCCACTGTCCTCATTGACGTCTACAGGGACTGCCATAAGCGTCAGAAAGAGTGGCACCATGGGAGAAATCAATGATTTACTCATAATTTACCTCCTGGTAAAATTTATAAAATCTGAGATAATCCCTTTCTCTGGTGAAAATACCAGTGAAAGGACTTACCTCAGCTTCATAAACTGAGCCCTAAATCATTTGCCTGTTTATTATCTCATACATACAGTAGGATCCAGAGTAGTGGGGGAGCCACCCCCCCCCCTCCCTTGCACAAAAGAAAAAAATAATAATTATATATATATATATATATATATACACATGTGTGTGTGTATGTATGTATGTATATATATATATATATATATATATAAATATATATAAGCTGCCAACAAACATTTCTGTGCATCACATTTTAAGATCATAATGCCAAGGGGAAGGGAAGGGGGTAGCAAGAGCATACCAAGTCATTTTGGTCTCCTATGGACTGAAATGCTTTGATTTAATCTAGGAGACCTGTTGTCATGCATGGTATTTCTGCAAGTCATTATCTTGTAATTTTTTTTAGACTTTTTTTAACCTAACAACCTGACAATTAATGTTATGCAAGTTATGAAATGATTTCTACTTTTCACCCACACATGTAACACTCAAAGGTGTATCAAAGGGTGATGGCACCCAGGGCAAATAAAAATGGCATCCTTTAAAATTGTTGTTCTTACATTTTTCTCAAACACATACTGGAAATCCAAATTTGGAGCTTTAGGGTTTTTGATTTTCACATTTTATTTGATAATTTGCTATGCTTTTTTAACTCTCCTGTCACCAGATTAGACTCCAATGTTATCTCAAGGTTAAAATCTGAATTTAGAATTATGATATCAACATGATGAACAAGCATTATATGCGGGACACAGTGTGTTATGTTGGAATGGTAAATACATACTTCAGTGACTAAAGCAGATCAGGGATCTTAGTTGCATGTAATTATCTTTGTGTGCAGTATTCCCAGATAGGAATGATTTCAGACAAGATGTCAGAAACAACATACATATCTCACCAATATACTAGGTCTTCATTTATCTAGAGATGTCTAGATCTTAATCTGACTTGTTCAATAAAGCATCAGTGCTCTAAACCTAAAATTCAATAAAGCCTATTAAACCAACACATACACTCACCAAGTTCCCTCGCCTTTAAATCTCCAGAAGTTCCACTGATTAGAGGGTGTCTGTTTTAAAGTTGGTTACTAGTTCCCTGCAATGGGGGTCACCTTATTACATCTTCTTAACAAGAAACCCCTGTAATGAGGAAAAAGACCATTAGTACTCACTAAAAAAATGTTTAAGAGTAAATGATAATAATGGGTCCAAGAGGGCTGCAAGATTTTTATAATGAAAAAACTAACAAAAACATAAAAGGCCCCCATCCACTAGTCAGATTTGGGCAGTTTTCTTCAGATTTCGATGCATCTGACTGTCATATCTGAAGAAAAGTGTCACATTGGATGGCTCTTCAGATCCGATGCGCACTCCCGTGTCAGATATGTCTGAACTACAGATCCCTGAGGCTGCCCCAACTATTTATCTGAATCTGAAGAAAACAGGTGCACATCGGATTGTTTTTTTTACTTCAGATGTATCTGATCAGATTCATCTGAAGCACTACTTGACTGGCATCTCCCTGACCACTCCCACCCACCAAGAGGGGGAACAGCGGCAGCAGCAGCATCAGATCAATCACATGTAGCATGTGTGCATCAGATATATCTGATGCGATCTGGCACATGATATATTGCATCAGATATATCTGAAGTGAATGTAATGAAAATTAAAGCCAGGGTCTGATCCGATTCCCGGGACGCTCCCGGGAGAGTTCAAGAGAAATCTGATGCTATCTGCAGTTCAGACAAGTCTGAGTAGTGGATGGCCACCTAAACTGTACTGTAATACAGAATATTGGTATATAGGTTTATTGACCTGCCCAAAATAATTGATAATATATAGGCAACCCTGCCATTGTGCCTGCCAGGACAGTACACATGAGCACTCGCGTCTGGATTTCTTGTGCAGAGTAGTTTGGGAGAACTGAGAAGGAGGGACATTAACCATGGGCATTATTGGAGTCAGTGACACCCGTTGCACTGAAAAGCGAACATAAAGAGGCGTGGACTCGTGGAAGGAGCGTGACATCACGGACGGACCATGTTATCCTCACTCCGGGGTACAGGTGCTCTAAAATTGTTACTAAAATTGTATAGTGAGCACCAATAAAATAGTCCAATGCTATCTGAGCTCCTCTGAACAAAATTCCTTGACTCCACAACAATGTTCTCCTTGCTCTGGCACCCTCATTATTCCACTGCCCAGTACTGCTGTCTTCCATGCATAGGAAATACCTATGCATTGGGCACATTTGCGTCTTATTCCTCAGCCCTGACCATTTACAATGAAGGGCTCACCCGCATCGATGCTCAGCCATACCACCTCATCCGCAACTGTCCTTGGCAACCGATGTATGATGTCACCGGAATGTGTTGCTGAAGATGTGGTATATTTTGTCAACCTTGAGAATGCCATCAAGGTCATAATGCCGACATACATGGCATGTCGACATTGACTACATCGACATTCATCATGTTGACACTGATAGCATGACAAGAATGTTGCCAAAATGTTCCTGTCGTCTAGTGGTGACTTACCTGGAAAAATACGTTAAGAGGCTCCAGTGGTATCATGACTTATGGCAGATCCTGTGGTTCTTGCAGTGGTGAGTATCATGAATTCCAATACCTACCCTCTCTCCTAGTGCCCAACTTTAACCTCTCCTACCATAGCCTTACACCTCCCCTGCTCATCCGCTCTGTGAAGAATGTCACCATTACGACCACATCCCCTTCACACTATAACTCCGAAGGATGTAGGATAATGATATATGTAAACAGTTTATATGATCTTGAAGTTGCAGAATTTCTTCAGAATAACTAAGAGAAATTATTATTGAATAGTTTGTCCTCATTTATAAAATGCTGTGGGTAAATTGATAATAGTTTTGGATTCATATAAGCGATTGACACTGACTGATGGGTCACTTAGTGGATTTTTTGGCCTGGCCAAAAACTAAAAAGAATTTGCAAGGACAACGACCACCAACTTCTCATTGGGAAGCACTGTGTGTATTTATGGGTTGTTATGGTACAAAATAGTGAATATAGGAAGGCAGTATAGAAAGAGATGCTTCTGCAGGTGTACGTTTAAGTTGCGACTGTCGGGATCTCACCATTCAGGATACCGATGCCGGAATCCCGACAGCTGGCAATGCTGGCAGCTGGAAAACCGGCCAAACAGGACTATTCCCACTTGTGGGAACAGAACCTGTGGCAAGTGCAGCGAGCCACCGAGCCTGCAAGGCGACTCTATGCGCTCTCCCCGCTGCTGGCATACTGGCGGCCGCGATGCCGTTGTCAGTATATTGACTGTCTGCATCCTGGCCGCCGGTATTTCAAACCGAACCCCTTCTGCATTGCATAGAAAAAAATTTTCCCCCCCAATTAATGAGTATATTACTTATTAATAATTAGTCATGATTATATCATATTCAGGACTGTAGACTAGTTTGCAGCCATGTAATTATATGAAAATATATTGATTCATCCAACGAGTTTCATTTTCTACTAGTTAAGGCTACATTACAGGTCAATCAGACCGAAACAGCACAGTTGCATTGAAATTTAAATACAATTTCTGCAGCGGGGTACACTGGTATACCACAGGGAAAAACATCGGGGGTGTAGAGTTGGATCTTGATCCGAGGCAGCAACATGCTAAAAGCTTTGACTGTTCCCAGGATGCACTGCAGCACCTCCTCTATATAACCCCTCCTCCGTGCACAGGAGGTCACTAACAGGTGGGGGCTGCTTTAGGCAGCCCTGAAGAAAAAATAGAAGAAATTGAAGAAAGCTTTTATTAGAAGACTGAGACGCAGCACTTTTATGTCCAGGGGACATGCTGTGCTGCGGCTCCATCACCTCCCCTATGCGACGCTGTATACTCCCGCGGCCTGGTTCCCGGGAAGTTACAGAGGAGACGTACCGGTACTTTGGCACACCGCCGCTGCTTACCTCCAGGATCACGTGGCTGCAGGACTTGGGGAGGAGTTAAGACGGTCCCCCAGGTTGGACCCGCCGGGTGAAATCGCGATTCATGCGCGGTCCATAGGAGATGGATCGCGCGGCTGGCGTGGACACTGTACTGCTCAGGGACCCCACTATATCCACCTGGGCAGTGACCGAGTGCAGGCATATATTTCACAGGCTCCATATAGTACCAGTGGTGAAGTCTAGCATTGTGGGGATAGAGCTCTGCCTGTAGTCCCTCCCCCCATCTCCGGGCGCCATCTGCAGATGCTCCCGCCCTGGAGCTACTTTCACTTTCCCCTCACTCCCTGCTGAGACCTGGCGCTATTTTTCACTGAAGGGCTGCTCTCTATGGGATTGCTGGGTGCTCTCTCCTCTGTATAGCCGCCTGTTCAGCACCGTGCTTATACAGGACACTTGAGTATTCTACCTGTCATTTTGACTGTGTTAGTTAAGAAATAAGTGTGCTGCTGACAGAACAGGTGGTACGATTATTCTGTGATACAGTTCTACTGTGCATTGTTATATCTCTCTGCATATACACATCTACTTTTAGATGTAAATTGCTTGTCCAGTGCAGTATTATTGTTGTGTACACTATTCCTGCATTGTGTTTGTGACTGAGTGTGTCGTATAGCTACTGTGTGTTTTTCCTTTAGTGTATCACACCTTTGCTATCACTATATTCTGAGCCCTGTGAGGATAAGTGCGTCAGGGTCCACATTTATATATATATATATATATATATATATAATATATATATACAGGTTGAGTATCCCATATCCAAATATTCTGAAATACGGAATATTCCGACATACGGACTTTTTTGAGTGAGAGTGAGATAGTGAAACCTTTGTTTTTTGATGACTCAATGTACACAAACTTTGTTTAATACACAAAGTTATTAAAAATATTGTATTAAATGACCTTCAAGCTGTGTGTATAAGGTGTATATGAAACATAAATGAATTATGTGAATGTACACACACTTTGTTTAATGCACAAAGTTATAAAGTATATTGGCTAAAATGACCTGCAGGCTGTCTGTATAAGGTGTATATGAAACATAAATGTATTCTGTGCTTAGATCTAGGTCCCATCACCATGATATCTCATTATGGCATGCAATTATTCCAAAATACGGAAAAATCAGATATCCAAAATACCTCCGGTCCCAAGCATTTTGGATAAGGGATACTCAACCTGTATGTATGTGTATATATATATATATATATATATATGTATATATATATATATATATATATATAGTGTATTTTATCTGTGTACTTCAGTCACCCAAACCGATTTATTTCCCTGTTTGTGGCCTGCTTTTATCAGCACATAAATCAGGATATTACGGTATTCATATTGTTTGGCTATATTGTACTGTGTGCCCCATGACTACTGCCTCAGGCAGTGCTGATCCCACGGATTTACCGGGGGGAGGGGGGGGGGGGGCTAGGGGGAACCAGCTGCTGAAGATGTGGGTGCTGGGTCCCTTACCTCTCCCACTTTACCTGTAGCACCCATGGCCAATCAAGAGCCACCCTGGGCTACCTTCTCTTGCATGTTACATACTTTGGTAGCACGTCAAACGCCCCCTGTGGGACTTCCTGTGCCATGTCAGCCACAAATTGTCCCTGTAGCAAATCCGCCTTGGGCAGACACACTATCTAACCAGATACAGGTTTTAAATAAATCTTTGGTTAAACAGAAGTCTACACCTCAGCCCTCTGGGGCTAAGGGGCCCTCTAAGCGTGTGGTTTCCTCCTCTCAATCCACTCATTTTTCAGATACTTCTGATGAGGATGGGGCCTATACTGATCCGACTGATTCTGACTCAGTGGCTTCTGATGAGGAGCATGTCACTCAGGTTGATGTCCCTGACTTAGTGGAAGCTATCAAAATGGTTCTCCACATTGATCATGAAGCTGATCCCACTATTGCATCGAAAAAGCCTGATAAATTCAAGCATCAGAAAGTTGCTAAAGTAGTTTTTCCTCACTCTGACCTTTTAATTGTCATACGTGAAGAGCCTTGGGTCTCCCCAGGAAAGAAGTTTGCCCTATCCAAGAAGATGTTGGCTCGTTTTCCTATCCCTGCGGAGTTGAGTAACAAGTGGGAATCTCAACCGCCGGTCGACTCTCATGTAGCCCGGATTGTGGTATCCTCTTCTCTGCCTGTCACCACTGTCACCTCCCTGAAGGAACCGACAGATAAGCGTGTGGAGGGATGCCTGAAGTGTATTTATTCCCTAACTGGGGCAATTCACAGACCCACTATTGCGGCCTCCTGGGCTGCAAAAGCTATTGATGCGTGGGTTCAGGTTTTGGAGGAAGAGCTACCTCAGGATATTTCTGACATTGCCAAACAGTGTCTGTCTCATATTACCACCGCCTCCCATTATATTAAAGAGGCGTCCAAAGCATCCACTACGTCTATTTTGGCTCGCCGGATTCTATGGTTGCGGTCTTGGAAGGTGGACCTAGGTTCCAAGAAGACTCTGGAGGTACTCCCTTTTAAGGGAGACATCCTATTTGGAGAAGATCTTAATAAGATCGTGACTGACTTAGCCTCTGCTAAGATTGAGTGCCTACCTAATACTACTCCTTCTGCTCCAAAAGCTAAAAGTACTACTTTTCGTTCCTTTCAGACTTCAGGTAAATCAAAGGGTCAGGTGTACTCGAGCAAGCCTCGTACTTCCAAGAACGGTAAGCCCAAATTTAAACAATCCTGGGCTGCCCATCAGCCTGCTTCTAAACAGGACAAACCTGCAGCATGACGGGACGGGTGTCTCCCTGCAGTTCACCCAGGTCTGTTTAAGGACCACTTCAGACGCGTGGGTGCAGGACGTTGTCTCTCATGGGTACGCAGTCTCTTTCAAGAGACGTCCCCCTCGCCAGTTCTGCGCAACGGTCATCCCATCGGACCCGTTGAAGGCGCAAGCTCTACACTTGGTGGTCCAATCCCTCCTGGAGACAGGAGTGGTGGTACCGGTGACTATCTCTCAAAGAGGGAGGGGCTACTACTCGACCCTGTTTCTAGTACCGAAACCCAATGGGTCTTTCCGGCCTATTCTCAACCTCAAGTCACTGAACAAGTTTGTGAGAGTTTCCAAGTTCCGTATGGAAACACTGCGCTCCATTGTACTGGCCATGGAACCTAGGGACTACATGGTATCCCTGGATATACAGGATGCTTACCTGCATATACCTATTGCCATTTCACATCAGCAATATCTGCGCTTTGCTGTTGGCAACCTCCATTATCAATTCAGGGCTCTGCCGTTCGGACTCACCACGACCCCTTGGATTTACACCAAGGTCATGACCGTGATGACAGCTCATCTCAGTCAACAGGGAATCAGGATCCTGCTATATCTGGATGACCTGCTGATCCTGGTAAGCTCCCAAGATGTCCTCCTGAGTAATCTCCAGCTGACAGTGCAATTCCTCACAGCCCACGGGTGGCTGATCAATTGGAGAAAGTCCTCCCTGGTCCCTGCGCAGCGCATGATGCACCTGGGGGCTCTACTGGATACGCACATCCGGAGGTTGTTTTTGTCTGCAGAGAAGGTCCTGAGGCTTCAGGACAGGATCAGATACTTCCTCTCTCGCCCAAGAGTGTCCGTTCACTCGGTGATGCAAGTACTAGGCCTGATGGTGTTGACTTTTGACATGGTGGAGTATGCTCAATTCCATTCTCACCCACTCCAACGGTTAATCCTATCCAAGTGGGACGGTCTGCCTCAGCGGATCAGGTCTCAAATGATAGTCCTGCCCTCGGAGATCGCTTGTCCCTGTCCTGGTGGATCCAGGATCAACAGTTAAGCAGGGTCTATAGAATAAAACACGCTGAGACACATTTTTAATCTTTATTCACATTCATTACTTTTATTGCACCTTTGTATGTTTTGTCTATGTCAATAATTTTAATCTCTATGTTTCGCCTCAACTTGCAGTCTAAATAAAGATATTCCACATCATTTTTATGACAATAATAATAATAAAAGTTAAGTTTTAAAGGGGAAGTGATAATTAATTCACCCCTCAGTGTGTGCACCAATAGTACAGTCTTTTCCTTCTTTTTTCCTTCTGTAACAAGGCCTGGACTTCGGCCTTGTCGGTGTGATTTCAGAGGAAAATTGCATCTATTCCTGACGCTCATACATTCACTCAGGGTGTTTTGTGGATACAACCTTCCTATGTCTCTCCTGTGGCTCCATGGGATCTGTCTGTTTTCCTTAATGCCCTGCAAGGGTCTCCCTTTGAGCCTCTTAATTCTGTGGACCTATAATGGCTTACTATTAAGGCCCTGTTCCTGTTGGCTATTGCCTCTGCTAGAAGAGTGTCGGACTTAGGCGCTTTGTCCTGTCGTCCGCCCTTCCTGATATTTCATTGTGACCGGGCAGTTCTCCGTACTCGCCCTGGTTACCTGCCTAAGGTGGTGTCCTCTCGCCACCCTAACCAAGAGATTGTGGTTCCGGCCTTTATCTCTCCTGGTTTGTCTTCCAAAGAAAGGTCTTTGGATGTGGTACGGGCTCTCCGTATATATGTGGAGAGGACTGCCTCCATTCGGAGGTCTGATTCCCTCTTCGTACTGTTTGGTTTTCACAAACGTGGCTGGCCTGCAAACAAGCAAACTTTGGCCAGATGGATTAGAATGGTGATTACACAAGCTTATGCGCAGGCTGGTCTCCCAGCTCCCGCTGCTATCAAGGCCCATTCTACTCGGTCTGTTAGACCTTCTTGGGCGGCCCGCCGTGGCGTGTCCGCAGAACAATTGTGCAAGGCGGCTATGTGGTCCTCAGTGAACACGTTCATCAGGTTCTATGCCTTTGATACTTCCACCTCCCAGGATGCCTCCTTTGGATGCCGGGTTCTTGTGCCCGCTAAAGTGCATCCCCTCCCATGAGGAACTGCTTTAGCACATCCCCGATGTTATTCCCTGTGGAATACCAGTGTACCCCGCTGCAGAAAAGGAGATTCATGGTAAACTTACCATTGTTAAATCTCTTTCTGCAAGGTACACTGGATTCCACAGGGCGCCCACCCTGACGCACTTAGCTTCTTTGGGTTTGTATGGCATTAGCCGCTGGTCCCGTCTCGTGCTGTGAGAACGTGGTTCTATGTGACTAACATCAACCGTCTCTTTCCCTGCTACTGCATTGGGCTGGTTAACAAAACTATGCATCCTGGGAAGAGTCAAAGCTTTTTGCCTGTTGGTGCCTCGGATCAAGATCCAACTGTACACCCCTGATGTTATTCACTGTGGAATCCAGTGTACCTCGCAGAAAGAGATTTAACAATGGTAAGTCTACCATAAATCTCCTTTTTAGTGCATACATGTAACACAATTCTTAAACACTGCAGAATAGTGCAGTTCTGTTAGAAAATAAGCACAGTTGCAGAGACAGTTTGACATGTTTATATAATTTAAAGGCTTGCACATTTTGTTTAAGAAAAATCCACCAAAAAGCCCTGCAGTCTTGGTAACGGTGCAATATTATTGATTACTTTCAAGAATTCAGGAGCATATATCAAATTGACTGTATGTTTTGGACTCGCACAGTGTACACTTTTTTTTTCTTCTTTTTTTGTGTGAAATGACCCACACCTCTTGAGACTAAAGGCTCTAGAATCGCTGGAACACCCCCTATTTGAGCCTGCCATCTTCTAGAAATTTAATTATTTGAGTTTCAAAAGTTTGAGCTGCAGACTTTCCATTGGACCTTTTTCATTTTTCGCAAGTTATTGTCACTTCTCACTCTATTAGATTTAAAATCCTTTTTCCTTACAGGATCTTGAAGTGCTGCGGTCTACCAGATTTTGGTATGCAGACCTACCAAAGAGAAAGCTCAGCAAGGACAAGGGAACACTTTTTGGTGGGGTTTAGCTCTCCCTAGACCAGATTAAGAGAAGGCTGTCATATATAAAACTGACTCCTCTGGACATTTCTCTGCCCATATTGGGGACTTTCTTTGCTCGAGAGACTGACTGAACGGTTTCTTGTTCACTATTAATAATGGGATTGCCCCTGAAATGTGTCTGCCATCATCCACTTTAGGGAAGATGGAACAATAGACTCCAGTACACAGCAATCATTTTTGATTACACGAACAGTCACTGAGTTATCAATTTTTCACCATGATTACCACATAACGACTCCTTGTGTAGTTTTGAATGGGTATTATTTGAGGAGTCCATATTTTAAAGGTGGCAAATTCTATTTAATAGTTGTGGAAGGTCTGTCCTGAGATGGACATCTGCATTAGAAGGAAAGCAAACCTCCCCTCCTCCCCAATGGCTCCAGCACTGTGGAAATCAGAGTGAAAGGGAAAGAGTTGAGAGATTAAGGTACAATATACCAGTACAGTTTTAACTGTAAGACCATCAGCAGATACAGTAGGGAAAAGGAGAGGCTGTTCCTTAAGTGGATGGGTAGAATTCCACTTGGCTGCGGAACCTTAATAATAGTGATAATCAGGAGGCTAGAGGAAGGTTCACCTGAATTTTAAGATGAAAGATGAAAATGAATCCTTCAATCTGACAATATTCCTGCAATGTAAAGTCCCAACAGTTTTCACAGTAAGTTCCGTTATCTGTATATTATTGAAGCCCAGTAACTCCTGTATATGTATTATATATGTATATGCGGTAAGATAGGATCTGTTGCCGAGACTAAGCATATACTGTTTGACTCAGGCACATAATACAACCAATATTAGTGCAACGATGCGCGGCAGCCAGGTAACGGGCGTTAATATCTGGCAAACCTGGTGAAGCCGGGAATAAGCCAGCATCCGTGCAGTGAAATATCTGACGGCTATGTACTGCAGTTTGAAAGTCCCTGCTTCTCTCTAGCGCCAACCCTAGTTGACAGAGTCAGCGAAGATCATGGTTTTTAAACACCAGCAGTTCTTACAGAAAGTATCTTACAACGTAATACAAATACAGGAGTTACGTGGCTGCAATAATATGCAGATAACTTATACCCCTTTCAGACCGCTATAGCGGGGTCGCAACTGTACACGGGTCCTTTCTAGGTGTGACCTGGATGAGACCCTTTCAGACTAGTGGCCCAACCCGGCTTATTGCCGGGTTGGTGGCGTCACAGCCGACGCATGCAGAATTAGTGCTTGCAGATGAGATGATCTCCAAGTGCCGCCTATTCCTATGGTGTAAATAGGTGCTGGGTTGTATCAACCCGGCTTACCCATTCAGACTGCACCACAATCCGAGTTGCTTCACGTCCACGTGCAATAACCAGGTTTATGGCTTGTGAAAATAATGGGGTCTCCATATTAAATTACATAAATAAATAACTTAAAAATAGCTGCAGTAACTGTAAGTTATTTCTGGGCATATACCATGTAAAACGTGTGTATTTATAAGGGGGGTGGGCACATGGGGAGAGTGAGGTCATATCTATGGCTGACAGCTATGCATTTTATTGAGGATACACCTTTATTATTTCAGAGTTTGGATGGGCCTGGGCAGCCTAATTTACATTTTTTTGCTCTTCCTCATGTCAAAAGCTTGCTACTCCACTCATCACTTCATATAAATAACCTGTTCTAATAGATGCAGTAAGACACAGAATCTGCTGCCACCATTTTAGGGACTACGTGCTGTAGGTCTGTGTGTGGCATGTACTGTACGCAGGGGTTACTTTCAGAATAATGTCAGGTTTAGGGATCTGCATTCAGTGCTATGAGTAATTCCTTCAGAGAAGTCACAAAGCGTAGGTGCTAACAAGTCTAATGAATATCATTATCACCACCTGGGCGAGGAAAGAAATACATTGCTGGATTCTATAGACACATAGCAGAGAACATAGTATATTTTAGGTGTGATATCAGTGTATTTGACTCAGATCTCATGGTGAAGTTAGCCAGGAACATGTCGCTCGTGTTTGAATTTTTTCATGTGTGCAGACACTTTTGTTACATTATTTTCATAAAACTGTCACAGCAGACAGTATGACAGGAGAGAAATTACAGCACTACAATTCACTTCAGTCTGTTCGCCTATTGTAACCAACTCTGGAGCGCTGTGGCTGATTGGCTGCTTGTTGTTGCCTCTGTGTCACAGCAGCGATTCATGACCAATTGTTTTTCTTCAACATTTGTTTTTTTTATGTAGTTCTCAGAGTTGTACGCTATTGCACAGCCGCAGGGAAGCAGCTGTGCAATACTGTAATGTAGCAGGAGGCGTCTTATGTAAACAGACATCTCCTGACTGTTTCCATGATCCACTGGGGCGGCTCAAGATGCACCAATGGATCACTCTGCGTGACCATAGGTCATTTGAGTAACCTACGGGTTACTCACATTACCATCTCAGGTACGCAGCTGAGGTCAGTAAATCTATATCACCAGAC
Organism: Pseudophryne corroboree; assembly: GCF_028390025.1. Classification (NCBI taxonomy): domain Eukaryota; kingdom Metazoa; phylum Chordata; class Amphibia; order Anura; family Myobatrachidae; genus Pseudophryne; species Pseudophryne corroboree. Next base: position 243,602,149 of record NC_086450.1, on the reverse strand, counting down.
GCAGGCCCTGACCTCGGCGCTCCCACAAAATGGAGGCATCACACTTCTCTTTTGAGGAACGGACCGGTCACTACTCCTTCCCCAAGCTCTTTCGACCTGTCAGTCAGGCCAGAGCTTAGGGGGCATACATGCGTGGATGCAGGACCTGTTCTGCATATGCACAGAATGGATCCTGCACATGTGTAGTGTCCTCACCATTGGACTTGTACGCTAACCATCGGGTTAGCGTACAAGTCTGAATTAGACCCTCAGTACAATTAATTAATTAGACTAACAACAAATATGAAAGATCAAGGAAAACATCTGAGCTCCTACTGCCTGGCAGAAACCAACTTGAACAATGTTCATCAGCTATACCTAGTTCTGTGACACACCCAGGAACTCATTGTTCATTTTTTGGCAAAACACCTTCCATGTTTTGGTAGAACCAGAGCCGGCCCTAACCAATATGATGCCCTAGGCAAGATTTTGGCTGGTGCCCCCTAGCACCACCGCTGGTTCCGCCTCTGACCTTGCACCTCTTTCCCAGCACCATCACCCCTCACCCATAGCAGTCCTTATTTTGGTGTTTGTACCCCCTATATTTTAAATAGAAGCAGTTCGCACATTTGGCGCACAGCCCAGAAAGGGGTGTGTTTTTGCTGGCAAGGGGCATGGCCACACAATAGTAACCCCAATTCCACACAGTACTGCAACTTTATTCACATTTTATCATGCGATAGTGTCCAAAATTCATATTACATCCCACAGTAGTATCACTTTACCTTATACACGTTACTCCTCACAGTAGAGCCCCTTATTCACATTACATCACAATGAATTGCTCCTTATTCACATTACACCACACCCTATTGCTCTTTATTCACATTAGATGACACAGTAGTGACCTTTCTATACGCAACGCCACATAGTAGAGCACCTTATACACATAATGCCACACATTAGTAATGCATTTATACACAATTCCACACAGTAATGCCCCTTACACATATGAGACACATCAATGTCCTTATAAACATAATGCGCCTTACACATTATGACAACCTTTATTAATGCCCTTTTACACATAATGTCCCTTACACCTATGCCGCACATTATTAATGCCCTTATACACATAATGACACACATAGTGCCCCCTACACATTTGCTGCACATTATTAGTGCCCCTATACACATAATGACTGATACGGGGTGATAAGGGGTATACTTTTTTCCTCTTTTCTATTCCCCTCCTTTTCTCTGTCTGATTCTATTGTTTGTAACACACATACAGTAGTACCCTGTTACACATATGCCGCACATTATTAATGCCCTTATACACATAATGACACACACAGTGCCCCTTTACACATATGTTGCACAATATTAATACATTTTTACATGACACACATAATGCTCCTTACACATATTCCGAACACTACTGCACAACCAACCCACTCACATGCACACAGCACTCACACGGCCACTAACACTGTGACCTCTGCCTCTGCTTGGATACAGATGTGTCCTCATAAATCTTGCCTCAATGCTAACGTCGGGCACCTTTTTTGTGAAAATGTATCTTAATTGCATTGCTATGTGACTAGGATGCACAAGCAGCTTCTGCTGATTAAACTGATATGCAGCATGCCTATATACTGTGTGAGACTGTGGCTGTATCTGTATATGAAATGCTACATACAGAATATAGGCATGCTGCATATCATTTTAATCAGCAGTAGCTGCTGATGCCCCTAGGCATATCTGATGCCCTGGGCAATTGCCTAGTTTGCCTATGCCTATGGCCGGCTCTGGGTAGAACTACAGTACTCTAGGCCTGGTTCAGAAATGGATGCAAGTAAAACACCACGTTTTACTTTTGTGTATGCGTCCAAGATGCACTGTGCACATGCCCCGATGGTCACCGATGGAGATCCATGCAGTTCTGATGGGTTCCATTAGGGCCTAATTTAGACCTGATCACTCGCTAGGGAGTTTTTGCACTGCTGCGAGCACATAGGGGAGTGTATTTTCGCTTAGCAAGTGTGCGATCGCATGTGCAGCTGGGCAGTACAAAAAAGTTTTTGCAGTTTCTGAGTAGCCCAGAACTTACTCAGCCGCTGCGATCACTTCAGCCTGTACGGGATCGGAATTGACGTTGGACACCCGCCCTGCAAAAGCTTGGACACGCCTGCGTTTTTCCAAACACTCTCAGAAAACAGTCATTTGACATCCACAAACGCCTTCTTCCTTTCAATCTTCTTGCGATCGGCTCTGCGAATGTATTCTTCGTACACTCCATCGCTGGGCAACGATCCGCTTTGTACTTGTATGACGCGCCTGCGTATTGCGGTGCATACGCATGTGCAGTTCTGACCTTATCGCAGCGCAGCGAAAAAACCTAGCGTGCGATCAGGTATGAATGACCCCCAATGTGCAATGACAGGGCAGGGTGGTTTAAATTGGCGGTTGTGTTGGGTTGGTGTCAAGGGCACCAACCAGAAGTAGCTCAACACGCCAAAAGTGAGCCACAAAGCAGAAGACCATGTAAAATCACAGAACGGGGTCAACGACTGCTATGGTGCATGGTGCATAAAAGTCACAAACGCTCTGCTGATTCCATAGCTGAAAAGTTCTGAACTTCCACTGGTATTAATATAAGCACAAAAACTGTGTGGCGTGAGCTTAATGAAATGGGTTTCCAGCTGCATGCAAGCCTCACATCACCAAGTTAAATGCCAAGCGTCGGATGGAATGGTGTAAAGCACACCCAACACTGGAGTGTGGGACAGTGGACACGTGTTCTGTGGAGTGACGAATCGTGCTTCTCTGTTTGCCAGTCATATAGGGACGAGTCTGGGTGTGGCAGATGCCGGGATACCATGCCTGACTGCATTGTGCCAACTGTGAAATTTGGTGGAGGGATAATGGTATGGGGCTAGTTTTAAGGGTTTGAGCTAGGCCCCTTATCTCCAGTGAAAGGCAATCTTAATGATTCAGCATACCAATATATTTTGGACAATGCTATGCTTCCAACATTGTGACAACAGTTTGGGGAAGGCCCTTTTCTATTTCAACATGACTGTTCCCCTGTTATGAGTCACTGCTACCTCTCATTCCTGTTTGTATTTCTGGCTGTCTACTAGCAATTAGGATGCTGACTGCTACGTGCAGCAGCACACCTGTTTTGAATGCTTTGTTTCCTGTGATTAGTGTGTCTCCCTTTCATTAGGGATTCTGGGCAGTGACATAGGTGTCACTGGGTGTGGTCTGTGACACCCTGTGCGCACCTTTAATATGCCAGCGCGTTGGCGGTGTGCTTGCGGAAAAAGGGCGTGGCCGTAAAAACGGGGCCTGGCCTCACAAGATCTTCACTCCGGGAGCGTGCCCCGCATGCTGTACTGGGCTGCCCCTGGAGACTGTCTGCAGTACTGTCGGCCAGGTGCTGCAGTGTGAAAGTCTGCTACAGCACCCGGCTCCTGTCATAGAAGCAGACTTTTACACTGTAGCACCTGGCTCCTGTCATTGCGGAGGAGCCTACAGATTGATGTCACTCCTTCCAGGTGTCACACCCGGGTGTGAGCCGCACCCCCTGCACCCGCCTTGTGATGCCACTGCCAGTGATATTCCCTAGTTCCTGCACCTAGTGAGCTTGTCACACTGTCACTGTACCCTGTACTGTTCCCAGTCTGTCTGTTTCTGAGTACTTGTTCCCTGCCTCTGTGTACTTGCATCCCTGTCCTCTGTGTGTTATCCCTGCCAGTCCTATACCCATGCCCTGTTGGATTCTGCCTTGTACCTGCCATCCTGTGTCCATACATGCTCCATGTCATTGTCTTGCCGTGGCCCTCCAGTTACTCTCGTGTCTGGTTCTGATCCAAGTCCAGGCTCCTGCCAAGTCTCTGTGATTATATGCTGTTAGCTGTGTTTTTGAGTACATCCACTCCAGCCATGTCTGTAGTCACAAGTCTGCAGCAAACTACAGTAATATCAGAATATCTGAACCTGTATTCCAGTCACAGTTTAGCCACTGAGTTTGCATCCTATCTGTTATTGCATACTGCAGCCTAATCACAGTATAGTATACACCCAGCACCTGTTTGTTTCCCTGCAGTTAACCATTGCTTGGCTGTGTTCACCTTCAACAAACATCCGGTCGCTTCAGTTATCATTTCCTGTAACCAGTGCATATCCAGTCCTGCAATCTTCAGTTACTATATCTTGTCAAGCCAGTCTGCAGTGATCATTCCTGTATCCAGTCTGCATGCAATTAACCCTTGCCTTGCCAGCTTCTACACTCCAGGTTTATTACCTTGTGTCTAGCCTATTGTGTGAGCCCCTACTGCTAGAGGTTTAAGTCCAGGTGGCATCTCAAGTACTGGTAAGCACATCAAGCTCTAAGGGAATAGGAGCAGCTGTTATTGGCAGAAGACACCTGTGAATATACCGGGTTCCAAATCACTCATGCACGGTGGTAGATGAAAAACCAACAGTGGTTTATTGAACAGAGTGTGTTATAAACAGCTCAGCACACTTCTGTAATCCAATTCCACACGACAAAACCCACCACAAACTCCTGACAGAACATTACTTCTTAGCCTTGGAGCAGAGAATCTCTCCACCAGCTCTCTGGTTACCTCTACTTATACCCCCAGAAGCTTCATATTGCAGGTGTGTGTGTGTGACTTCTTTGTCTTAGGATCTTATAGCATTGGAATACAATACATATTCAAATGAAGGTGATTACTTCAGCCAGAGAGCCACCATGTCTGGTCAGCTCACTGTTGGACAATAGGGAGTAAACAAAAAGGGACAATGGGAAAAGGGACAATGGTTCGTTATATGACTCAACTTTTGAGTGTCCACTGTGGTGTTAGTAAACAATAGGAAAATAGATCTAACATGAATACATTATCTAAAGGGTAACAGATAATATAACACAATTTCATATATTAAAAATATTAAGATTGATTTAAACACAATATTGGGTGAGCAGCAATTGACTTGTTATGGAGAATGAGCAAACAGATGAATTGAATGTATACGGATATGGGTATAAAAAGTACATATTTGACATGGGAAATGAGGCATAGCTATATTAATTGTCACAGACCACTCATTTTCTCACAACCCCCTCACCGGCTTTAGGGGTCTTACACACAGCGCTGGAGTTCCCTAACAGCCCCAGTGCACGATGCAAGGACTATAAAGACATGGTTTGATGTGAAAGAACTTGACTGGCCTACACCAAATCGAGCACCTTTGGGATGAACTGGAACGGAGATTGCGAGTCAGGCCTTCTCGTCCAACATCAATGCCTGACCACATAATTACTACAGAATGGGCACAAATTCCCACAGAAATATTCCAAAATATTGTGGAAAGCCTTCAAACAACAGTGGAAGCTGTTATAGCTGCAAAAGGGGGACCAACTCCATATTAAAGTATATATGTATTTGATGCAATGTCATTGCAGTCCTTGTTGGTGTAATGGTCATGCATCCGAATACTTTTGACCATGTAGTTTATATTGGTCATTGGTTGTGCTACATAGCCAACGCATTATGTCTGTGAACACAATAGTTCACAGAAATATCGCTGGTATACACTGACCGACTGACCCACAGTATATCGGACGTTCAATTGAACGGCCGTTATATTGGACAGTGTGTATCCAGCATTAGTGTCTACCTCTGAGTCAGGCCCTCTTTTCTGCTAAACAATGAAAGACAGTAAGTGCTAAGATTCCTAGTTCCATAAAAGCTGGTGTTCCTAAGCTAAAGTTGTTGAATATCATAAAAGACTTTTCAGAAACAAGAAATTATAAAAAATACAATCAATATTTATACCGTACCCTTCTAAAATAAATACTGTATTTTTTGCTTCAGTTCATATGTTATTGATAGAATTACTATATTCCAGTCTATGGGGTATATGCAATTGCGGTCGAACTCCGGCTGGAATTCGACCGTTTTTGGATTCGACACAATTCGACAGTTGAATCCCGGCCGCCGGGACCCGAATTCGAAATATTCAATAAAAAACGGATTCGACAGTCCCGCTGTCGAAAAACGGACCAATTGACTATAGTGTGCGTCCTGGATTCGACTTCATGGACGGCACAAAAGTGTTCAAAAAACTCTGAAAAAAATTGTGTGGGGTCCCCCCTCCTAAGCATAACCAGCCTCGGGCTCTTTGCGCCGGTCCTGGTTGTAAAAATACGGGGGAAAAATGACAGGGGATCCCCTGTATTTTAACAACCAGCACCGGGCTCTGCGTCCGGTCCTGGTGCCAAAAATACGGGGGACAAAACACGTAGGGGTCCCCCGTATTTTTAACACCAGCACCGGGCTCCACTAGCTAGAGAGATAATGCCACAGCCGGGGGACACTTTTATACCGGTCCCTGCGGCCGTGGCATTAAATCCCCAACTAGCCACCCCTGGCCGGGGTACCCTGGAGGAGTGGGGACCCCTTAAATCAAGGGGTCCCCCCTCCAGCCACCCAAGGGCCAGGGGTGAAGCCCGAGGCTGTCCCCCCCCATCCAAGGGCGGCGGATGGGAGGCTGATAGGTCTCAAAAAAAAGAATATTGTTTTTTGTAGCAGAACTACAAGTCCCAGCAAGCCTCCCCCGCAAGCTGGTACTTGGAGAACCACAAGTACCAGCTTGCGGGGGGAAAACGGGCCCGCTGGTACCTGTAGTTCTACTACAAAAAAAATACCCAAATAAAAACAGTACACACACACCGTGACAGTACAACTTTATTACATACATGCACACCGACATACACACATACTTACCTATGTTGACACGAGGCTCGGTCTCCTTGTCCACGTAGAATCCACGGGGTACCTGTAAATAAAATTATACTCACAACAATCCTGTGTAGATCGGCCCTCTTCAGAGTTTGTAATCCACGTACTTCGCAAAATAAAAAAACGCAAAACACGATGCGCGCACTGAAAGGGGTCCCATGTTTACAAATGGGAGCCCTTTCCCTGACTGCCGGGACACCCCGTGACTGCTGATCCCTTCAGCCAATCAGGGAGCGCCACATCATGGCACTCTCCTGATTGGCTGTGCGCGTCTGAGCTGTCAGGCGGCGCACTCGAGATACAATGTATCACATAGGCGCTCCATTGTATCCAATGGTGGGAACTTTGCGGTCAGCGTTTGATCGCGAGGTTACTCGCGGTCAACCGCTGACCATAAAGTTCCCACCATTGAATATGATGGAGCGCCTACGCGCTATGTGCTGCCTGACAGCTCAGACGCGCACAGCCAATCAGGAGAGTGCCACGACGTGGCGCTCCCTGATTGGCTGAAGGGACCCTCTTCGACAGCAGTCACGGGGGGTCCCGGCAGTCGGGGAAAGGGGTCCCATGTGTAAACATGGGACCCCTTTCAGTGCGTGGTCTGTGAATTCGTTTTTTTATTTTGCCAAGTACGTGGATTACAAACTCGGAAGAGGACCGATCTACACTGGAGTGTTGTGAGTATAATTTTATTTACAGGTACCCCGCGGATTCTACGTGGAGAAGGGGACCGAGCCTCCTGTCAACATAGGTATGTATGTATGTCGGTGTGCATGTATGTAATAAAGTTATACTGTCACGGTGTGTGTGTACTGTTTTTATTTGAGTATTTTTTTGTAGTAGAACTACAGGTATCAGCGGGCCCGTTTCCCCCCCTGCATGCTGGTACTTGTGGTTCTCCAAGTACCAGCTTGCGGGGGAGGCTTGCTGGAACTTGTAGTTCTGCTACAAAAAACAATATTCTTTTTTTTGAGACTTCGCTATCAGCCTCCCATCCGCCACCCTTGGATGGAGGGGACAGCCTAGGGCTTCACCCCTGGCCCTTGGGTGGCTGGAGGGGGGACCCCTTGATTTAAGGGGTCCCCACTCCTCCAGGGTACCCCGGCCAGGGGTGACTAGTTGGGGACTTAATGCCACGGCCGCAGGGACCGGTATAAAACTGTCCCCTGGCTGTGGCATTATCTCTCCAGCTAGTGGAGCCCGGTGCTGGTGTTAAAAATACGGGGGACCCCTACGTGTTTTGTCCCCCGTATTTTTGGCACCAGGACCGGACGCAGAGCCCGGTGCTGGTTGTTAAAATACGGGGGATCCCCTGTCATTTTTTTCCCTGTATTTTTACAATCAGGACCGGCTCAAAGAGCCCGAGGCTGGTTATGCTTAGGAGGGCGGACCCCACGCAATTTTTTTCAGGAATTTTAATCCATTCCCACCCCTTCCCACTGAAAAACATGCACTGATCTCTTCATATTATTTTAGTCAGTAAAAAAATAATAATATTCTTTTAAAATATATATTAAATAATACTTGTGGCTCCTAAATAGACAAACCAAGTAGATAATCTAATATAAATAGATATGCTATTAGCAATCAAACAAACACACAAAAAAACATGTTTTTTTTTTAATTTTATTAGATCACGACAGCAAAATGAGGCGGAATGAAATTGACGAAATGACTATCGAAAAGCACTATTGTCGAATCGACATTCTTCAATTGAATATACTTTTGTCGAAAAGCCGCATTTTTACCATGGCAGACATGTCGAATTTGAGAAATGTCGAATTGCAAAAAGTCGAATCTGAAACTACAGTTTTTTTGTCAAAAAGTACTGTATTGCATTGTCGAATCCAATTCGACAGGTTTTTTTTGTTGAAACTGCCCCGTTTTTCGACATTTGCGGCAATTCGACCGCTATATATCAAAATGATGTTTAAAATTGGAAAATATTCCGTTCATGTTAAATATACTTACCATATGGCTATCAACCAAACAATAATTCATAAAACAGTTAAAACAACTATCAAGTAGTGACTCCACTTTTTTGGTATAAGAATGGACACAAAACAAGAGAAAAAAACATCACTTTGAGAAAGCTCACCTGGCGAGAACAAAACACGTTAGTGGTTACACAGACACTAGACAAATATACAGTAGGACATTTTATTCTATCTCCCTACCGTGATTTACAATTACTCCAGTGTTCTGCAGCAAGTCAATCTGGTTAGTGTACAAGTCCGATGGTGGTGAAACTGCACATGTTCACAACAGGTCCTGTATCCTCACACGCAGTGTCCCCTAAGCGCCAGCCTGATTAACAGGCTGGGGGCGTTTGTGGGCGGGAAGGTGTAGCGGCTGGATCTATTCCACAAAACGGAGGCATGTAATCTTCGTTTTGTTGGAATGACGAAGTCAGTTTCTGTTCATGACGAAACAGATTTACTGACCTTGTCTGCAGATCTGAGAAAGCCAATGATTACTCAGATCTGAGAAAACCAACGGTAACGGTTACTCAGATGACCAAAGGTCCCGCAGAGTGATCAGATGGTGCGTCTACAGACACAGCAATGGATCACGGAAGTAGCCAGGGGACCTCTATTTACACCAGATGCTTCCTGCTGCATTTGCATATTAGTTAAACGGTATTGCACAGCAGCTTCCCTGTGGCTGTGCAATACCATACAATTCTGAATCAGACCCTCCATCATGAACTTTCCATACTAACAGCAGTTGATTCAGACTGGATCATTACCCATCAACTGAGAGCTCATTCCTTAGAAAACAGTGTGGATTCTATTGCTCTCAACTTGCCGCTTGGACAAAGTTTTTAATTGAAGCGATTTGGTACTGATTCAGTGTACCAATTTTCTCTAACGTCCTAGTGGATGCTGGGGACTCCGAAAGGACCATGGGGAATAGCGGCTCCGCAGGAGACTGGGCACAAAAGTAAAAAGCTTTAGGACTACCTGGTGTGCACTGGCTCCTCCCCCTATGACCCTCCTCCAAGCCTCAGTTAAGATTTTGTGCCCGAACGAGAAGGGTGCAATCTAGGTGGCTCTCCTGAGCTGCTTAGAGTAAAAGTTTAAATAGGTTTTTTTATTTTCAGTGAGACCTGCTGGCAACAGGCTCACTGCATCGAGGGACTAAGGGGAGAAGAAGCGAACTCACCTGCGTGCAGAGTGGATTGGGCTTCTTAGGCTACTGGACATTAGCTCCAGAGGGACGATCACAGGCCCAGCCATGGATGGGTCCCGGAGCCGCGCCGCCGTCCCCCTTACAGAGCCAGAAGACTGAAGAGGTCCGGAAAATCGGCGGCAGAAGACGTCCTGTCTTCACTAAGGTAGCGCACAGCACCGCAGCTGTGCGCCATTGCTCTCAGCACACTTCACACTCCGGTCACTGAGGGTGCAGGGCGCTGGGGGGGGGGCGCCCTGAGACGCAATAAAAACACCTTTTTTGGCAAAAAATACATCACATATAGCTCCTGGGCTATATGGATGTATTTAACCCCTGCCTATTTTTACATAAAAAAGCGGGAGAAAGGCCGCCGAAAAAGGGGCGGAGCCTATCTCCTCAGCACACTGGCGCCATTTTTTCCTCACAGCTCCGTTGGAGGAAGGCTCCCTGACTCTCCCCTGCAGTCCTGCACTACAGAAACAAGGTAAAACAAGAGAGGGGGGTCACTAAATTGGCATATAAATATATACAGCAGCTATATTAGGGAAAAACACTTATATAAGGTTATCCCTGTATATATATAGCGCTCTGGTGTGTGCTGGCAAACTCTCCCTCTGTCTCCCCAAAGGGCTAGTGGGGTCCTGTCCTCTATCAGAGCATTCCCTGTGTGTGTGCTGTGTGTCGGTACGCTGTGTCGACATGTATGAGGAGGAAAATGGTGCGGAGGCGGAGCAATTGCCTGTGTTAGTGATGTCACCCCCTAGGGAGTCGACACCTGACTGGATGGTCTTATGGACAGAATTACGTGATAGTGTCGGCACTTTACAAAAGACTGTTGACGACATGAGACAGCCGGCAAATCAGTTAATACCTGTACAGGCGTCTCAAACACCGTCAGGGGCTATAAAACGCCCGTTACCTCAGGTCGATACAGACACTGACACGGACACTGACTCCAGTGTCGACGGTGAGGAAACAAACGTATTTTCCAGTAGGGCCACACGTTATATGATCACGGCAGTGAAGGAGGTTTTGAACATTTCTGATACTACAAGTACCACAAAAAAGGGTATTATGTGGGGTGTGAAAAAACTACCCGTAGTTTTTCCTGAATCAGATGAATTAAATGAGGTGTGTGATGAAGCGTGGGTTTCCCCCGATAAAAAACTGCTAATTTCTAAAAAATTATTGGCATTATACCCTTTCCCGCCAGAGGTTAGGACGCGTTGGGAAACACCCCCTAGAGTAGATAAGGCGCTCACACGCTTATCAAAACAAGTGGCGTTACCGTCTCCTGATACGGCCGCCCTCAAGGAACCAGCTGATAGGAAGCTGGAAAATATCCTAAAAAGTATATACACACATACTGGTATTATACTGCGACCAGCAATCGCCTCAGCCTGGATGTGCAGTGCTGGGGTGGCTTGGTCGGATTCCCTGACTGAAAATATTGATACCCTGGACAGTTACAATATATTATTGACTATAGAGCATTTAAAGGATGCATTTCTATATATGCGTGATGCACAGAGGGATATTTGCACTCTGGCATCAAGAGTAAGTGCGATGTCCATTTCTGCCAGAAGAGGGTTATGGACGCGACAGTGGTCAGGTGATGCGGATTCCAAACGGCATATGGAAGTATTGCCATATAAAGGGGAGGAGTTATTTGGGGTCGGTCTATCGGACCTGGTGGCCACGGCAACGGCTGGGAAATCCACCTTTTTACCCCAAGTCACCTCACAGCAGAAAAAGATACCGTCTTTTCAGGCTCAGTCCTTTCGTCCCCATAAGGGCAAGCGGGCAAAAGGCCACTCATATCTGCCCCGGGGCAGAGGAAGGGGAAAAAGACTGCAGCAGACAGCCTCTTCCCACGAACAGAAGCCCTCCTCCGCTTCTGCCAAGTCCTCAGCATGACGCTGGGGCCTTACAAGCGGACTCAGGCAAGACGGTGGGGGCCCGTCTCAAGAATTTCAGCGCGCAGTGGGCTCACTCGCAAGTGGACCCCTGGATCCTGCAGGTAGTATCTCAGGGGTACAAATTGGAATTCGAGACGTCTCCCCCTCGCCGGTTCCTGAAGTCTGCTTTACCAACGTCTCCCCCCGACAGGGAGGCGGTATTGGAAGCCATTCACAAGCTGTATTCCCAGCAAGTGATAATCAAGGTACCCCTCCTACAACAGGGAAAGGGGTATTATTCCACGCTGTTTGTGGTACCGAAGCCGGACGGCTCGGTGAGACCCATTTTAAATCTGAAATCCTTGAACACTTACATAAAAAGGTTCAAGTTCAAGATGGAGTCACTCAGAGCAGTGATAGCGAACCTGGAAGAAGGGGACTATATGGTGTCTCTGGACATCAAGGATGCTTACCTCCATGTCCCAATTTGCCCTTCTCACCAAGGGTACCTCAGGTTTGTGGTACAGAACTGTCACTATCAGTTTCAGACGCTGCCGTTTGGATTGTCCACGGCACCCTGGGTCTTTACCAAGGTAATGGCCGAAATGATGATTCTTCTTCGAAGAAAAGGCGTCTTAATTATTCCTTACTTGGACGATCTCCTGATAAGGGCAAGGTCCAGAGAACAGTTAGAGGTCGGAGTAGCACTATCTCAAGTAGTACTACGACAGCACGGATGGATTCTAAATATTCCAAAATCGCAGCTGATTCCGACGACATGTCTGCTGTTCCTCGGAATGATTCTGGACACAGTACAGAAAAAGGTGTTTCTCCCGGAAGAGAAAGCCAGGGAGTTATCCGACCTAGTCAGGAACCTCCTAAGACCAGGCCAAGTGTCAGTACATCAATGCACAAGGGTCCTGGGAAAGATGGTGGCTTCTTACGAAGCGATTCCATTCGGCAGATTCCACGCAAGAACTTTTCAGTGGGATCTGCTGGACAAATGGTCCGGATCGCATCTTCAAATGCATCAGCGGATAACCCTGTCTCCAAGGACAAGGGTGTCTCTCCTGTGGTGGTTACAGAGTACTCATCTCCTAGAGGGCCGCAGATTCGGCATTCAGGATTGGGTCCTGGTGGCCACGGATGCCAGCCTGAGGGGCTGGGGAGCAGTCACACAGGGAAGAAATTTCCAGGCCTTGTGGTCAAGCATGGAAACGTCACTTCACATAAATATCCTGGAACTCAGGGCCATTTACAATGCCCTAAGTCAGGCAAGACCTCTGCTTCAGGGTCAGTCGGTGTTGATCCAGTCGGACAACATCACGGCAGTCGCCCACGTAAACAGACAGGGGGGCACAAGAAGCAGGAGGGCAATGACGGAAGTGGCAAGGATTCTTCGCTGGGCGGAAAATCATGTGATAGCACTGTCAGCAGTGTTCATTCCGGGAGTGGACAACTGGGAAGCAGACTTCCTCAGCAGACACGATCTTCACCCGGGGGAGTGGGGACTTCACCCAGAAGTCTTCCACATGATTGTGAACCGTTGGGAAAAACCAAAGGTGGACATGATGGCGTCCCGCCTCAACAAAAAACTGGACAGATATTGCGCCAGGTCAAAAGGACCTGCTCCAGCAGGGACCATGTCTGTTCCAAGACTTACCGCGGCTGCGTTTGACGGCATGGCGGTTGAACGCCGGATCCTGAAGGAAAAAGTCATTCCGGATGAAGTCATCCCTACCCTGATCAAAGCCAGGAAGGATGTGACCGTACAACATTATCACCGTATTTGGCGAAAATATGTTGCGTGGTGCGAGGCCAGGAAGGCCCCTACAGAGGAATTTCAACTGGGTCGATTCCTGCATTTCCTGCAAACAGGACTGTCTATGGGCTTAATATTAGGGTCCATTAAGGTTCAAATTTCGGCCCTGTCAATATTCTTCCAAAAAGAACTAGCTTCTGTTCCTGAAGTTCAGACGTTTGTCAAGGGAGTACTGCATATACAGCCTCCTTTTGTGCCTCCAGTGGCACCTTGGGATCTCAATGTAGTTTTTGGGGTTCCTAAAATCACATTGGTTTGAACCACTCACCACTGTGGACTTAAAATATCTCACATGGAAAGTGGTAATGCTGTTAGCCCTGGCTTCAGCCAGGCGTGTTTCAGAATTGGCGGCTTTATCCTATAAAAGCCCTTACCTAATTTTTCATACGGACAGGGCAGAATTGAGGACTCGTCCTCAATTTCTCCCTAAGGTGGTTTCAGCATTTCACTTAAACCAGCCTATTGTGGTGCCTGCGGCTACTAGGGACTTGGAGGATTCCAAGTTACTGGACGTAGTCAGGGCCCTGAAAATATATGTTTCCAGGACGGCTGGAGTCAGAAAATCTGACTCGCTGTTTATCCTGTATGCACCCAACAAGCTGGGTGCTCCTGCTTCTAAGCAGACTATTGCTCGTTGGATTTGTGGTACAATTCAGCTTGCACATTCTGTGGCAGGCCTGCCACAGCCAAAATCTGTAAAAGCCCATTCCACACGGAAAGTGGGCTCATCTTGGGCGGCTGCCCGAGGGGTCTCGGCTTTACAACTTTGCCGAGCATCTACTTGGTCAGGGGCAAACACGTTTGCTAAATTCTACAAATTTGATACCCTGGCTGAGGAGGACCTGGAGATCTCTCATTCGGTGCTGCAGAGTCATCCGCACTCTCCCGCCCGTTTGGGAGCTTTGGTATAATCCCCATGGTCCTTTCGGAGTCCCCAGCATCCACTAGGACGTTAGAGAAAATAAGAATTTACTTACCGATAATTCTATTTCTCATAGTCCGTAGTGGATGCTGGGCGCCCATCCCAAGTGCGGATTGTCTGCATTACTTGTACATAGTTATTGTTACAAAAATCGGGTTATTGTTGTTGTGAGCCATCTTTTCAGAGGCTCCTTCTGTTATCATGCTGTTAACTGGGTTCAGATCACAAGTTGTACGGTGTGATTGGTGTGGCTGGTATGAGTCTTACCCGGGATTCAAAATCCTTCCTTATTGTGTACGCTCGTCCGGGCACAGTATCCTAACTGAGGCTTGGAGGAGGGTCATAGGGGGAGGAGCCAGTGCACACCAGGTAGTCCTAAAGCTTTTTACTTTTGTGCCCAGTCTCCTGCGGAGCCGCTATTCCCCATGGTCCTTTCGGAGTCCCCAGCATCCACTACGGACAATGAGAAATAGAATTATCGGTAAGTAAATTCTTATTTTTTCTTTTGTATAATTGAGTGATAGCAATCATAGTAGCTGCTTTTATCCTTGACAATATTTACTACTATATTTTCAAAAGTACTTGTCTAATTGAAAAGTAGTGGTAATACTAATTTTATCCATAGCTTTTCTATAACATTGGGGGGAATCTAATAGGGTGTGAGAATCAGAAAGTGAGAGATTTTGGGAGATTTCTCCTGTTTTTTATTTTTTTTTTTTAAAGTGGCAATCATTTACATGGCAAACCAAGTTGATTTTGCCATGTAAATGATTGCCACTTTAAAAACAAAACAAAAAACAACAGTAGAAACCTCCCAAAATCTCTCACTTTCTGATTTTCACACCCTATTACATTCCCCCCATTATGTCCGTTTAACTACTAACACTATAAGACTGATTTGGGCACAAGTGGAAATACAGACATAGCTGGCGGATATCTGCAAATTTGCATTGAGAAACAGCCATCCACTCAAATATGAATCAATAGACCATTGGACAAACACGGTTGGTTTTTCACATTCACCTCATAAAACATGGGAAGTGTTTTATGTCCTCTGGGTAGGACATGCGCAGACCCTCCAACATGACCCGTTCCATTAGGTACAAAATGCTCTGTTCCTGGACCTCTTTGCCAGTGGCAGTTACAGAGATGGGGCTGCAGCATAGTCCAATATTCAATTAGGGGAGCCACACCAACTGCCATTGAGTCCTGGCCAGTGATGTTTGGCAGTATTTGGGGTGGCAGTTGGTGTGGCTCCCCTAGTTAAACTTAGGACAGCCCCATCTCTGTAACTGCCACTGGCAAAGAAGTCCAGGAACAGAGCATTTTGTACCTAATGGAACGGGTCATGTTGGAGGGTATGCGCATGTCCTACCCAGAGGTCACGAAATCTGCACCCTCTTCACGGTGATACTGGCCTCGTCCTTCGGACAAACGGAGGCTATCATACCCCCTTCCTGCCCCCAAATGGCATCAGACTGTCAGTCAGACAGACAGACCGTTATGGCATATGCGAAAAATCTGTAATTTGCTGCATGAGCCGCTGCTCCACCCACATCTGAATGAGGGCCTATATTACGAGTCAAAAACATTGACACTAGTGTGCCATTAGAGCTTGTTCTCGAAGCTACAGTAGGCCAAGTCCCTAGAAATATTATTTAGTCATCTGTTAATATGCTGTATAAATTCAGCCAAAAAAAAATAGTCTTGTGTGTCTTAAGTTTACAAAGAGTTCTTTGACAGTTGACAGCATTGGGATACGACTGGTCTCACAGCGGAGAGGAAGACCCAATAAAATGTGGGTTAAATGTATGAAACGACAATATGTTAATGCAGCGGTATGTGCCCAGTAACAGATTAGCATGCCAGTGTGCAGGGCAATGTATGAACGGCAGTGCTGACCATTTCCGACACCTGCAGCTATCAATTTCAATGCTGCAGGTGTTGATGCTGTTCCTGGCTGTGGCAGGTGCCGTCTCCAGGATGCGCATGGGAGATCTCGTGATGATATCGAAATCCCGTGCACGCGCAGTGGAACCAGCTAGGCACAGAGACACAGCGCATCAGCACCAAGCTGATGTGTTCTGTGCTCAGATGGGCATTGCCGGAGCAGACAAGATGATAATACATCTTGTCGATGTACTTTACTGCTTCGCCTCTGCAATGAGATGAAGTAGGACGTACTATAGCGGTACAAGCTATGCCGCTACAATACATCTGTCCCTATGGGTGGATTTGTACCATTCTCTGTTTTGAACAAATGTATATACAGTATTGTATAAGGGATCTGGACAATGAGCCTCTACTGTATAATAAGCATGGGGTGTATACTATTTCCTTGTCTTTTCTGTTGTTTTGTATATTTCATAGTAGAATGTTTTGCTTTTTATAACTAAGTAAATTGTCATGATAAGAACGTGGGAGCAGAGTCCAGCATTTCAGCTAATTATTACGTTGTCTAGCAGATTGTTTAATTGTAACTTGGCATTGATACTAGAAGTTATACTGAGTCATAGGTTACTATTGTATTTATCACTGGCTAGTAACGATAGTATAAGTGATTGTATCAAAATCTGCAGTAATATGTCAAACTCAACATTTATGAAAATACCCTCCCCATTCATATGAAAGTCTTTACATGTAACTGTCATGGTGTTCAGGACAGTGTAATCTCCCAAACAATGGGTTTAGGTCAGTGGTTCCTAAACTTTTTAGAATCACGGCGCCCTAGAGTATTAGAATTTTATTCACGGTAACCGCAGGCCAAATATTTTTTATTGAGAAGATTAGAAAGAAATATGAAATTAAGTAAATTGTGTTTATATGTCATCCTTAGGTACAATTGTGTGGTGAGGGACATGACTTGCTTTTGTTTAACCAGTTAACAAGCAATACTATGTGGAAAGTAATAGCAAAATTATAAAAGCACATAATAGGAAACATTAAAAAAGTAATACATAATAAAACAATTCACATCAGATTAGCATGACCGCCAGCATCACGGCCGCCGGCATCACAAAGCCAACATATATATATATATATATATATATATATATATATTGTGACAAGAACACTGGAATAGTGTTTGAGGGCAGGCATGTTTGTCCCAGGTTCTTGTCTTACCTGTATTAGAAAAATGAAAACTTCTAGGAAAATGTTTTGTTTTGTCAGAACCTTTTCAGTTTATTGGAAAAGCTGGATAAGGGCCCTGAAAGAAAGATAGGGCAAGTTCCAGACATTGGGCCCAGTTCGGGTCTTTGGCCTCACAGAGGGCTAATCAGGGTTTCAGCTGTGTAAGTGGGTTATAGGGCTGCTAGCCTGATTAGTGTGGGCAGACTGCCTGGGAAGACTGCAGAAATACGCGTCCTTATACAAGTGAGCCATGCAGTGTTGACTGGAAAACTCTGTGTTTTTTTTTGTTTAGAGACAGTTAGGAACGTCTTGTGTTTAGTTAGTGCCGGACAGGCGAGGTATTTTCTTTTGATGTTTGTTTTGTTTTCTGTTTAATAAAACTGGTCGTGGCCAGTTGCACCATAAAAACTGGACTTGTATGACTTCTCAGCTGCAGCCTGCTGCCATCTACCCCAAGAAACGGGGTCCGGTTCCCCTACAGTGTTACAACTTGGTGGCGAATGCGGGCATTCCGTTCTGCGCAGAAGTGAAGGCAGCAGCTTTATGAGGCCTGCAGAAAACGGTGGTTTATGTGAAGTGTGAAGTTGCTGAGACTCACCCCTGAGGGTTTGATATGTCCTGGGTGAAAGCCGCTACAAAGCCGCCTGAAAAATCTGTCGACATGGAGGAACTGCTTAAAGCCCTGCTGCAAGCTACAGCGGCTCAGCAGGAGGCCATCAGACAGCAGCAGGTGGCAATGGAGGAAAATTGGAGACTACAGCGAGAGGCCTTAACAGAAGTGGTGCAGAGCCTTGCAGCCCGGATTGGAGATGTGGCCGTCAGTGCTCCGACCAGCTCTAGTTCTATACGGGCCAGTCACTTCCTGCAGAAAATGACAGCGGCTGATGATGTGGAAGCCTACCTGACCACGTTTGAAAGGACTGCCGAGCGTGAGAACTGGCCAAAAGCACAGTGGGCCAGTCTGCTGGCACCTTTTCTGTCAGGTGAGCCACAAAAAGTGTACTTTGATTTAAGCCCTGCTGAGGCTCGGGACTATGATAAACTAAAGACTGAGATCCTGACCCACCTGGGAGTCACGCTGTCAGTACGAGCACAACGGGTGCACTGTTGGGTGTACGCCATAGAGAAGCCTCCTCGCTCCCAGATGCACGACCTTATTCAGCTAACAAAAAAATGGTTACAGCCAGAGACATTAACTGGTCCCCAGATGGTTGAAAGAGTCGTCATGGACCGCTATTTGAGATCTTTGCCCATAGTCCTGCGCAAGTGGGTGAGCCATGGAAACCCGGATACTGCTGACCAATTAGTGGACATGGTAGAGAGGTATTTGGCAGCAGAGGAACTACTGATGACCACCCAGCAACCCATAGATCCTCGACAGCGCCCTTCAGTAAAGACTGGTAAGACTGTTCCGTGGGAAAACGTTGCTCGGCAGTTAAGAGAACGCAAGGCTGGAGAGACTGTAAACACTGGCCCTGGAGACAGGCCAATGGGGCTAGAACGGTCTATGCTGCCCAAACGGGTTGATAATCGTGTGGTTAAATGTTTTAGGTGTGGTATGCCAGGTCATGTTATTGCCAATTGCCCAGTCACGCAAGAACCCATGCAATGTGATGCTGCCTTTGAATGTCGCAGAATGTCTTTCTTTGCTAGGTTAGCCTGTACTGTGGTACCTTCACCTGAGCTGGAATAACAAATGTGTGATGTGTTCTTCGAGGGTAACCGGGTAGAGGCCTTGCTAGATTCAGGAAGTTTAGTTACCCTCGTGAAAGCTGGGTTAGTGAACCCCTTAAAGGTCCAGCAAATACCTATTGGGGTAACTTGCATACATGGGGATACCCAACATTATGTCACTGCTGAAGTGAATATAGAAACTTGTGGGTCAGCAATTGTTAAAGTAGGACTGGTCCCCACCTTGGTGCATGAGGCCATAATAGGGAGGGATTTTCCTCATTATTGGAAACTGTGGGAATCACGTTAATCAACAGATGTGAGAAGTAAAGAGCCAGTTGATAATACCGGTGATTTTATGGATGTACGTGTGTCTTCGGAACTTTCTGACCCTTTGCCTTTTGCTAGTTTGGCTGGGGAAGTGACAGATGGGGAGTCCAGTGAGGACCCTCTTGCTGGGAACAGAGACATAGTAGTTAGAACTGAAAGCGTGCCTGACCTGGAGGTAAAGAAGGATCTGTTTGCGTCTGAACAGTTAAAGGATCCTACCTTGATAAAGGCTAGAGAGAATGTTAAGATTGTTAATGGGGAACCTGTGGTATCAGGTGACAGGGTTACGTATCCCCACATGGCCATCTGTAATGTGCTCTTGTACCACATTGTCAAAAAGGGTGAGGATGTGGTGGAACAGCTGGTAGTTCCCCAGCCTTATCGGAGAACGGTACTAGATTTAGCTCATAGTCACGTTACAGCAGGACATTTAGGGGCAGAAAAAAACCACTGAAAGAGTTTTACAAAGGTTCTTTTGGCCAGGGGTTTATAAAGAAGTGTCTGAATATTGTTCTTCCTGTCCTGAATGCCAGTATCATGCCCCTAGACCCCATTTCAGGAGCCCACTAGTTCCCATGCCTATTATAGAGGTCCCGTTTGACAGAATAGCCATGGATCTCGTGGGGCCCTTGTTAAAGTCCGCTCGGGGCCATCAGTATATCCTGGTAATTATGGACTATGCCACTCGATATCCTGACGCTGTCCCTTTACGCACTATCACAACCAAGGCGATAGCTAGGGAGCTGGTGCAGGTTTTTAGTAGAGTAGGAATACCAAAATAAATTTTGACTGACCAAGGTGCTCCATTTATGTCAAGGATCATGAAAGAATTGTGCAAATTATTTAAGGTCACTCCCCTCAGGACGTCCATCTACCATTCCCAAACTGATGGGTTGGTGGAAAGGTTCAATAAAACATTAAAAAGTATGTTAAAAAAGGTTGTTGATAGAGATGGGAAAAACTGGGATTGTTTGTTGCCCTACTTGTTTATGGCCATCAGAGAAGTTCCTCAGTCCTCTACGGGGTTTTCTCCATTTGATTTGTTGTATGGTAGACACCCCAGAGGGCTGTTGGACATTGCCAAAGAGACGTTGGAAGGACAGCCCACTCCTTATAGAAGCGTTATTGAACATGTAACACAAATGCAGGATAGGATTGCAGCCGTGGTACCTATTGTCAGAGAGCACATGGAACAGGCCCAAAGTGCTCAACAGAGGGTATATAACCGGAGTGCCAAGATACGGGAATTTGCTCCCGGAGATAGAGTTCTTGTTTTGGTACCTACTGTGGAAAGCAAGTTCCTAGCTAAATGGCAGGGTCCATTTGAGATTAGGGAAAAAGTGAATGAGGTAAATTACAAAGTATACCAACCGGGAAATAGAAAACCCGAACAAATCTACCATGTTAACGTAATCAAACCCTGGAAAGATAGGTTGTCTCTGTCAGCGGAGCCTTGCCCTTCAGTGTCTTCACCTCGGTTGCTTCCCACAGTAAAGGTGTCAGAAACATTATCAGCTGATCAGAACAATCAAGTTAAAGAATTTCTCATCCAAAGTAGGGAGATATTTTTAGAGCTACCTGGCCGAACGACCATAATAAAACATGACATTGTCACAGAACCAGGGGTCAGGGTCCATTTAAAGCCATATAGGATTCCTGAAGCTCAGCGAGAAGCTGTTTCTAAAGAAGTTAAAACCAATGTTAGAACTTGGAGTCATAGAGGAATCTAACAGTGAGTGGTCCAGTCCCATAGTTATCATCCTGAAGCCAGACGGTAGCATATGCTTCTGTAATGACTTTCGTAAGTTAAATGAGGTGTCCAAATTTGACGCATACCCCATGCCCCGTGTGGATGAGCTTATAGAAAGGCTGGGAACAGCCAGGTTTCTCACCACGTTGGACCTGACCAAAGGTTACTGGCAAATACCTTTAACTGATAGCGCAAAAGAAAAAACTGCCTTTTCGGTTCTGGAGGGGCTGTACCAGTATAAGATGTTACCCTTTGCGTTGCATGGGGCTCCAGCAACCTTTCAATGGGCGATGGATAAAATTTTGAGGCCCCATATAAAAGATGCAGCTGCCTATTTGGATGATGTGGTAATTCACAGTACAGACTGGGGGTCCCATTTGGTTAAAGTACAAGCAGAACTGGACTCAATCAGAGAGGCAGGGTTAACTGCTAACCCAAAGAAGTGCTGCCTCGCAATGGAGGAGGTCAAATACTTGGGCTTCACCATAGGCAGAGGTCTGATTAGGCCCCAATTGAATAAAATTGATGCTATTCAAAACTGGCCTCGTCCAGTGAATAAAAAACAGGTAAGGCCTTTTTTGGGAATAACTGGGTACTATAGACGGTTTATTCCCAATTTTTCTTATGTCCTAGAGGATGCTGGGGACTCCAAAAGGACCATGGGGTATAGACGGGATCTGCAGGAGCTTGGGCACACTGAAAAGACTTAAACTGGGTGTGAACTGGCTCCTTCCTCTATGCCTCTCCTCCAGACCTCAGTTAGACCTTGTGCCCAGGACTGACTGGACACTCACTAGGGGAGCTCTCCTGAGTTTCTCTGGAAAAGACTTTGTTAGGTTTTTTATTTTCAGGGAGACCTGCTGGCTACAGGCTCCCTGCAGCGTGGGAGTGAGGGGAGAGAAGCAGACCTACTTCTTCTTAGTTTAAGGGCTCTGTTTTCTCGGCTACTGGACACCAATAGCTCCAGAGGGTTCGATCACTTGGTGCGCCTAGCTGCTCGTTCCTGGAGCCACGCCGTCACCCCCCTCACAGAAGCCAGAAGCCAGAAGTCGGGTGAGTATGAGAAGACCAGAAGACTTCAGGACGGCAGAAGACTTCAGTAAAGGTACAGCACAGTAGCAATGCTGCGCTCCATGCTCCCACACACACATTTCCTCCAACACTCACAGGGTGCATGGCGCTGGGGGGGCGCCCTGGGCAGCATGTTACTGGGTCTTCTGGGGCCGGCAGATGTTTGTTCGGTGCATTTGCACCGTTTTCGGGACCCCCGCCGGCATTTTAGTGAGTTTGAATTTGGCGGGCTGAAGCGCGCCGGGAGGGGGCGGAGCTTAGCCGCGCGGGTCACAAGCGCCATTTTCTCCTCGTGTGCAGACAGGAGACGCTAGTCCGGGACCTCGACGAGCTCCAGCAAAGTAACGGGGAGCTTATCGGAGGGGGACACAGTAGCTGGTGCATATTTGGTTAATTGGGCAGCGCTGGTACATATATTTTTCCTTGGTGGGATATATGGGCGCTGGGGTGTGAGCTTGCATACTCCCTCTGTGTTTGTCTATCCAGGCTTCCTTGTGGGCCTGTCCCCTAGCTGAGGCATTGTATGTGTGTGTCGTTGGGTCGATACTAGGTGTCGACATGTCTGAGGCTGAGTGTTATTCACCGGAGGAGGTTTTGGGGGAGGCAGATGCGGGTATGGAGTTGGCTCTGTCGACGCAGCCGACACCTGACTTACTTGCACTGTTGAACACAATTAATTCTAATGTAACTTCTTTATCGAAGAGATTAGATAAATCTGAATCACAGACACAGGTGTGGAAAAAAATCCATGGAGGATGCTTTATCACAGGTACAGACCCCGTCGGGGTCGATAAAGAGGCCGTTCACTCAGGTGGTAGATACGGATACCGACACGGATTCTGAATCCGATGTCGAGTTTACTGAGGCTCCTTTACATCCTAGATTAGTTAAGAGTATTCAGTACATGATTGTGGCTATAAAAGATGTGTTACGCATTTCTGAAGAACCTGCCGTACAGGAAACAAGGATTTGCTTGTTTAAGGAGAAAAAACCTGAGGTGCAGTTTCCCCCCTCTCATGAGATGAATGCTCTTTTCGAAAAGGCTTGGGAGTCGCCAGACAAGAGGTGACAGATTCCCAAGAGGATTTACATGGCGTATCCTTTTCCATCAGTTGATAGGGGAAAATGGGAGGCGTCTCCAAATGTTGATAAAGCTCTATCTCGTTTGTCTAAGAAGGTGGCGCTTCCGTCTCCTGACACAGCAGCTCTCAAGGATCCGTCGGATCGCAAGCTGGAGACGTCTCTAAAGTCCATTTTCGCTAATATGGGTGCATTGCTCAGACCTGCCGTGGCGTCGGTATGGGTGAGTAGTGCTATTGCTAAATGGGCTGAGAATTTAGCTTCTGATATGGATACCTTTGATAAAGATACTGTTCTTTTAACTCTTGGTTATATCAAGGATGCTGCAGATTATCTGAAGGATGCGGCGAGGGATGTTGGTCTCTTGGGGTCAAGAGCCACTGCCATGTCGATTTCGGCCAGAAGGGAGCTGTGGATACTTTAATGGAATTCTGACGCGGATTCCAAGAGAGCTATGGAAGCGTTGCCCAGGACCAGAAGTCCACCCCTGCCGCTACCAAGTCCACTGCATGATGCTGGGGCTTCCCTGGGGGTGTCCGTCCCGGTGGGGGGCCGTCTGCAGTTTTTCAGTCGGGTCTGGGTCCAATCGGACTTGGATCCCTGAGTTCTAGAGATTGTCTCTCAGGGCTACAGGCTGGAGTTTCAGGAGACGCCCCCTCCCCGGTTTTTCATGTCGACCCTGCCAGTGTCTCTTCCGGACAGGGAGGTCGCGCTGGCAGCAATACAAAAGTTGTGTTTCCAGAGGGTCATTGTTCCCGTTCCCCCGTCTCAACGGGGGGAGGGGTTCTACTCGAGCCTCTTTGTGGTGCCGAAACCGGACGGTTCGGTCAGACCGATTCTGAACCTATAATCCCTCAATCCATACTTGAAAGTTTTCAAGTTCAAGATGGAATCTCTTCCAGCAGTGATTGCCAGCCTAGAAGGGGGGGATTTTATGGCGTCAGTGGACATAAAGGATGCCTACTTACACGTCCCAATTTATCCTCCGCATCAGGCTTTCCTAAGGTTTGCGATACAGGATTCTCATTACCAATTTCAGACGTTGCCGTTTGGGCTTTCCATGGCTCCGAGGATTTTCACCAAGGTCATGGCGGAGATGATGGTTCTCCTTCGCAGGCAAGGGGTTACAATTATCCCGTACTTGAACGATCTCCTGATAAAAGCGAGGTCCAAGGAACGTTTGCTGAGGAGTGTGAGTTTGGTACTGTTGGTGCTCCGGCAGCACGGTTGGGTGCTAAATTTGCCGAAATCTCAGTTGATTCCGGCCACTCGGCTGTCGTTTCTGGGCATGATTCTGTACACGGAGTTACGAAGAGTATTTCTTCCAGAAGAAAAAGCTCTAGAACTGCAGTCAATGGTCAGGGAACTTCTACGGCCGAAGATGGTGTCCATCCATCAATGTACTCAGGTTCTGGGGAAAATGGTTGCGGCGTACGAAGCCATTCCGTTTGGCAGGTTTCATGCCCGGGTGTTTCAGTGGGATTTGCTGAGCAAATGGTCCGGGTCTCACCTGCACATGCACCGGAAGATAAGTCTATCTCCCAGAGCCAGAATTTCTCTTCTGTGGTGGATGCAAAGTTCTCACCTCCTGGAAGGTCGCCGGTTTGGTATCCTGGACTGGGTGCTTCTGACAACAGATGCAAGTCTCCGGGGCTGGGGCGCAGTCACCCAAGGAAGAAACTTCCAGAGGAAATGGTCGCTCCAGGAGGCTTGTCTCCACATAAATGTTCTTGAGTTACGAGCCATTTACAATGGCCTGCAACAAGCAAGAAGCCTTCTTCAGGGTCAACCTGTCCTGGTACAGTCAGACAACATCACAGCGGTGGCACATAGAAACCGTCAAGGCGGAACAAGGAGCAGAGCGGCAATGGCGGAGGCCACAAGAATCCTTCGCTGGGCGGAACAACACGTGAGTGCTCTGTCAGCAGTATTCCTACCGGGAGTGGACAACTGGGAAGCAGATTTCCTCAGCAGACACGATCTCCATCCGGGAGAGTGGACTCGTCACCAAGAGGTATTTGCAGAGGTGACAAAGCGTTGAGGAATTCCGTTAATCGACATGAGGGCGTTGGTCTAAACAAGAAGCTTCCGAGGTATTGTTCCAGGTCCAGAGACCCCAAAGCAAGTGCAGTGGACGCCCTGGTGTCTCCGTGGGTGTTCAGGTCGGTGTATGTGTTCCCTCCACTTCCTCTCATTCCAAAGGTACTGGGGATCATTCGACGAGCAAGGGTTCAGGCGATTCTCGTCGTTCCAGATTGGCAAAGAAGGGCCTGGTACCCGGATCTTCAGGAGTTACTAGTGGAAGACCCTTGGCCGCTTCCTCTAAGAGAGGACCTGTTGTTACAGGGTCCATGTGTGTTTCCAGACTTACCGCGGCTGCGTTTGTCGGCATGGAAGTTGAGCGCCAGATCTTAGCTCGTAAGGGTATTCGCGGGGAGGTCATTCCCACTCTCATTAAGGCTAGGAAGGAGGTTACGGCGAAACATTATCACCGTATTTGGAAGAAGTATGTTTCCTGGTGTGAGACCAAAAGGGCTCCTGCGGAAGAGTTTCACTTGGGTCGTTTTCTCCATTTTTTGCAGGCAGGTGTAGATGCGGGCTTAAAATTAGGCTCCATCAAGGTGCAGATCTCGGCTTTGTCTATTTTCTTTCAAAAGGAATTAGCTGTCCTCCCAGAGGTTCAGACTTTTGTGAAAGGAGTAATGCATATCAATCCTCCGTTTGTGCCTCCGGTGGCTCCATGGGATCTTGACGTGGTCTTACAGTTTCTCATGTCTTCCTGGTTTGAGCCTTTGCGTAAGGTGGAGTTGAAGTTTCTCACTTGGAAGGTAGTCATGCTGTTGGCGCTAGCGTCTGCCAGGCGGGTGTCAGAGTTGGCGGCTTTATCTCATAAGAGGCCGTATTTGATTTTTCATTCGGATAGGGCAGAATTGCGGACTCAACAATTTTTGCCGAAGGTGGTGTCTTCGTTTCACATTAACCAACCTATTGTGGTGCCGGTGGCTACGGATGCTGGGGCGGTTCCAAAGTCTCTGGATGTGGTGAGAGCTTTGAAGATTTATGTTGCCAGGACGGCTGTTGCCAGGAAAACTGAGGCACTGTTTGTCCTGTATGCTTCTAACAAGATTGGTCATCCTGCTTCAAAACAGACTATTGCACGCTGGATTTGTAGTACGATTCAGCAGGCTCATTCTTCGGCTGGGCTACCTGTGCCGAAGTCAGTAAAAGCCCATTCTACCAGAAAAGTGGGCTTGTCTTGGGCGGCTGCCCGAGGCGTATCGGCTTTACAGCTTTGCCGTGCAGCCACCTGGTCAGGGGCAAACACTTTTGCCAAGTTCTATAAATTTGATACCCTGGCTGATGAGGACCTTACGTTTGCTCAGTCGGTGCTGCAGAGTCGTCCGCACTCTCCCGTCCGGTCTGGAGCTTGGTATAGACCCCATGGTCCTTTTGGAGTCCCCAGCATCCTCTAGGACGTAAGAGAAAATAGGATTTTGGTACTTACCGATAAATCCTTTTCTCCTAGTCCGTAGAGGATGCTGGGCGCCCATCCCTGTGCGGACTGTTACTGCCACTGTTTTCGGGTTGGTTAACTTGGTTTATTCACGGGTAGTGTAGTTCTGGTTTTCAGCTTGTTGCTGTTATTTCATACAGTTATCTGGTTTACTATTACTCCGGTGCTACGGTATGTTTGTGGTGTGGACTGGTATGTTTGTAGCCCTTAGTTTACACAAAAATCTTTTCCTCGAAATGTCCGTCTCTCCTGGGCACGGTTCCTATAACTGAGGTCTGGAGGAGGGGCATAGAGGGAGGAGCCAGTTCACACCCAGTTTAAGTCTTTTCAGTGTGCCCAAGCTCCTGCGGATCCCATCTATACCCCATGGTCCTTTTGGAGTCCCCAGCATCCTCTACGGACTAGGAGAAAAGGATTTATCGGTAAGTACCAAAATCCTATTTTTGCGACCACAGCAGTGCCGTTGTCAGACCTTACCAAAGGGAAGCAGTCAAATATGGTGAAATGGAACCCTGATGCAGAAAAAGCGTTCCAAACATTAAAAGTGGCTTTGTGTTCCCAACCGGTATTGATAACACCAGATTTTTCGAAAGAATTTGTTGTACAGACAGATGCCTCAGAGGAAGGGATAGGGGCTGTGTTGTCCCAAACCAGAGATGGGGACGAACACCCTATCATTTATTTGAGTAGGAAACTCAAAGAGCATGAAAAAAGGTATGCCATTGTGGAAAAGGAGGCTTTGGCCATTAAGTGGGCACTAGATACCTTGAGATATTACCTCTTGGGTAGACAATTCAGACTAGTGACAGATCACGCCCCTTTAAAATGGATGTATGTAAATAGAGGTCAGAATGCTCGGGTAACTAGATGGTTTCTAGCATTGCAGGATTTGAAGTTTACTGTTGAACATATACCGGGTACACAATTGGCCAACGCAGATGCATTGTCCCGCATCTTCTGTTTGGGGGCTACAAGTGTTCCGGCCCCTAGGTCGAAACAGGGGAGGGGGATATGTGACAAGAACACTGGAATAGTGTTTGAGGGCAGGTATGTTGGTCCCAGGTTCTAGTCTTACCTGTATTAGAAAAATGAAAACTTCTAGGAAAATGTTTTGTTTTCAGTTTATTGGAAAAGCTTGATAAGGGCCCTGAAAGAAAGATAGGGCAAGTTCCAGACATTGGTCCCAGTTCGGGTCTTTGGCCTCACAGAGGGCTAATCAGGGTTTCAGCTGTGTAAGTGGGTTATAGGGCTGCTAGCCTGATTAGTGTGGGCAGACTGCCTGGGAAGACTGCAGGATCTCTGTGAGAGAAATACGCCTCCTTATACAAGTGAGCCATACAGGGTTTACTGGAGAACTCTGTGTTTTTTTTTTTTGTTTAGAGACAGTTAGGAACGTCTTGTGTTTAGTTAGTGCCGGACAGGCAAGGTATTTTCTTTTGATGTTTGTTTTGTTTTCTGTTTAATAATACTGGTCGTGGCCAGTTGCACCATAAAAACTGGACTTGTATAACTTCTCAGCTGCTGCCTGCTGCCATCTACCCCAAGAAACGGGGTCCGGTTCCCCTACAGTGTTACAACTTATATATATTACAATATTAAGCCTGATAATACAATACTCCTTAATTAAATAATCTTAATGAGGGGAGGGATAGGGATGCAGTTAATTTGCCGGTGGTCAGGATCCCGGCAGTCAGGATATCGACGCCGGAATCCCGACCGCTGACAATGCCGACAGCCTAAATCCTGGCTGACAGGCTATTCCCACATGTGGGTGTCCATGACACCCATAGAGTGGGAATAGAGCCTGTGGTGAGCCCGCAAGGGGACTCTTTGCGCTCAGCCTGCTGCCGGCATACTGACGGCTGGGATGCCATTTTCGGAATACTGACTGCCAGTATCCCGATCGTCGGTATATCATACTGATCCTGAGGGGTTTGTTCAATCATTTGTAGCGTAAATTTACAAAGGGATGGGTGAATTCAACAAAATGCCTAGCAACAGACGAGTCACTAGTACCTGTATTAATTGCTGTACAGATTGCTGAACTATGGGCATAATTCAGCATGGATCTCTAAATAATGCAGACGCAAGATATTTGCATTTATTTGCAATCAATCGCAAATCTGCTAATGACACAATACACTCCCACAACGCAAAATTGCAATAAAAAAACTTCATGACACAAAAGAGGAGGCACCCGAAGTACCTAGCAATTCAGCGATGTGAGTGTGTACCCTTCAGCAACTTTGTTAATGTTCACAATTTAGCGGATATTCACAAACAGACTATCGGATGTTTTTGTTTTTTTGGTCTGCTTAACCTAAAAAATATCTAACCGATAATATATCACTTAATGATGTGTCAATTAAACTACAAATCATCAAACATTGCAAAGTGTTGATTTTGAGAACTTAATTGTTCAATGTGATTAAATGTTATAAACAAGCCACCAAACATAACAAATTAGAATGTTTAAAGTCCTAAAGCTTAGCCAGGCATTAACACATCAGCTGTGTGTGATTTTGCACTAATTGTGCAATTATTAGCTGAAGCATTGATGGTAGTGCACCTGTCATGGTGACTTCCACAGTGTGCATAGCTCGATAGCTACTCATCACCAAGTACACAGGTACGATACACCCACTACACTCCCCATTACATGCCCCATTTTGCAGAATTGCAAAGCCATCCCACTGACCTCCACCACGCCCTATCCTTGTGTTAAGTTCAATTATATTTCTAATAAATATTTAAAATGCCAGCGTTAATATATGTAGCGGACGCAAGGCACATCTTATTACCATATACGATAAAAGTGCGCTGTGCGTCGCAAACACTACATCCCTTAAGAGAAAACAAGTACACGCACACATTTTCCGAGTTCCAACGCTCATTGATGTATATATTTGATATTAAAAGGGTATGCATACAATATAACACATGTACATTATATATATGGTTACAGATTTACAATTACACAGGAAGCAGTTGTTACAAAATAATCCATACAGCCACAGCCAGCATACATTACCATTTCGCATAGAACATTTCCTCCATCTCTCCCTCTCTCTCAATGCTCAGTGAACAGTCGTCTCCATCTTTAGCTCTCCCTCAACAGCAAACAAACAGCAACTGAACAGAACATCAACTACAGTAACTCTCTAAGTCCTTGAAACTGCCTATATCAAAACAGTGGGAGTTATCAGGTTGCTGGTTTCAGCCTCCTTCCATTGGTACAGGAAAGGGAGGTCTCTCATTCCTTGTGTGTTATTGGTCAGTTCATATGCAAGCAACGTCCAGCCTTGAAGATGCAGGTATGTCTTTTGTTCTCATTTGAATTGTGGCTTCTTATACATACATTCAATCATAACTACTCATTGCAAAGTGCTACAATCTAACCACAGGTATCAAATTAATCCACACTTTCCCCTGACTATTTTGACACCAAGCATGACATGTTTATCTTGTTCCGTTCCATTAATACATATACATGATGTTATACTCCAGTATATAATTTAAAACATTATAATGTCTGATGCTTGACATGTTTAATTTATGTGTGGTATGAAATATGTGTTGAATATATCTTTGTGGCTTGTCTGTGTGAATGCGTATGCTACCATATATCGCTGTGCACGCTGCATTTATTCACACGCACAGTGACTCATCTGTTTGGAGTTTGTATGTTTTCTGTATGTAATATTTTTGAATTCGACACTTGTTATCTATTCGCAACCGCTTTTTGGTTCGCAGATCTGCTAAGTTGTCGCAGTTCGTGATCTGGCACATGCGCGCTGTGATGTTAGCGCATGCGTTGTTCTCTAAAAATTGCCAATTGCGCAATTATTTGCAATTGCAACTGAAGCTGAATCAGGCCCTATGTGCCATCCTTTATGCTGTGTGGTACACTGGGCTCCACAAGGATTAACATCGGGGTGTAGAGTAGGATCTTGATCCGAGGCACCAACAGGCTCAAAGCTTTTGACTGTTCCCAAGATGCACAGCGCCGTCTCCTCTATAACTCCGCCTCCATGCCAGTGAGCTCAGTTTGTAAGTTGGTGCCTTGCAGTATGCAGGCACTTAACAGGTGGGTGGCTGTCTTAAGCAGCCATTTCAGAGTTTATTTTACTAAGTCTGAACAGAATCTGTATGAAAACTGCAAGGGCTGCTGCTGGCAAAGTCTCAGAGACTTTCCAGCGTGCAGCTCCATCACCCCCAGTGCGCTGTATACTCCCGCGCCGGGGTTGCCGGGTCACTGCAGCGGAGACGCAGGCTTCTTCCTAAATGTGAGTCACACACACGCCGCCGTCTCCCGGATCTCGAGGCCGCAGAGAAGGGGGAGGTAAGGGGCTCCTGTGCCGTACTTTACCGTGATTCAGCGCGGCCGTAGGAGGCGGGCCGCGCGCGCGCTGGCGTAGACACTGAGTACTGGGCAGCTGCTCCACTAGCCACCAGGGTATTATTTTGGGCACAGGTCAGGGGGATTTAGTACCAGTTCCCCCATTTTGTTGTTCTGCCCGCACACCCGGTGGGGATGCCAGCAGGGGGAGCAGGCTGGACCTGAGGCCCCTCCCCCAGCCCCAGGGCGCCATTTATACAATGTTCCCGCCCCTGGAGCTGCTTCCTTCTCCTTCACTCCTGGTCAGCGGCCATTACAGATAGAGCCTTACTGTTCCTAGGATTGCTGGGGCAAATCCTTCTCTGTGGAACCGCCTGACTGCCAGTGCTGTGCTTCCTACAGGACACTTGAGTATTCTACCTGTCACTGGGACTGTGTTAGTTAAGAAAGAGTGCATACATTCAGGGTTGTGTGGTACAAAAACCCTGTGATATACATCCAGTGCTTACTGTATTTGTTATATCTATAGTTATCACATATAGCCATACTGAGTATTACTTTGTATTGCTAGTCCAGTGCAGTTTATAGTACATAAGTTCTGCATGGTACATTTGTGACTATATTTGTATGTGTGCATGTAGCTGCTGTGTGGTTATTTCACTCAGCGTGCTATTCCTATATTACTATACCTGTGGGGGCCAAGTGTTTCAGGTTTTTTTCCATAAATAATATAGGATTGTATCACAAGATATACTGACGGGGTATTTTTACTTGTGATTTATAGTCACCATATATTCTATATCTATTGAACTCCCAGTCTGTGCCATCTTAGGCTTCTTTTCTGAGAGTTCTTGCTAGGTATAGCGCTGCTACACATTGTACCGGGTTACCCATTATTGTGCACATAGTTATGTCTGCTACACGTGGCAACGACGTTGGGGCCTCTCCCACACTGCGCTGATGTTTCAGATGGGGAGGGGAAATCATCTGTGGATGTCTCGGATTTGATTGAGGCGATACGGCTCATTCTTCAGGTGTCTGATGATTCTGAGCCTGAAACTGTCTTCAAGAAACCGGATAGGTTTAAGCATAAGAAGGTGGTTAAACAAGTTTTACCGTATTCTAAACACCTGGTTGACATACGTCAGGAATCCTGGGAAAATCCGGGGACAAAATTTACACCAAATAAGAGACTGTTGGCTCGCTATCCTCTTTCTGCGGAGGTGTATAAAAATTGGGAAACTCTTCCGCCTTTAGATTCTCATGTGGCGTGTATGTTTGTTTCCTCCGCTCTGCCAGTAACTACCGTCACTTCTCTGAAGGAGCCGATGGATCGTCGTGTGGAGGGCTGTTTAAAAGCGATTTATACCCTTACGGGGGCTGTGCAAAGGCCAACTATTGCAGCGACTTGTGCTGCTGAAGCTGTTGAGGCGTGGGCTAAGGAACTTGAGGCGGAACTGCCTTCTGATGCATCTGAGCATGCTCGACAATGTCTCTCATAAATTGCCACGGCTTCTCTGTACCTTAAGGAGGCGGCCTCCGATGCCGGGATGCTCGCGGCCGAGGCTGCTACTGCATCTGTTTTGTCCAGATATATCCTTTGGTTGAGATCCTGGTCGGTGGATTTGGATTCCAAGAAAACCCTGAAGGTGCTTCCTTTGAACGGAGACATTTTCTTTGGAGAAGACCTCAATAATATTGTGGCTGATCTGGCTACTGCTAAAACAGCTTGCCTAAGTAGTACGGCTCCTTCCGCACAGAAGGCTAAAAGTACTTTCCCTCGGCCCTTTCGTACTCCAGGTAAAGCAAAAGGTCAGGCGTACCCATAGCAAGCTTGTGCTTCCAGACCTGCCAAGCCCAGACCGAAGCATGCCTGGGCCGCCCGTCAGCCAGCTTCCAAAACTGACAACCCTCCCGCTTGACGGGACAGGCCTCCCTCTGGGGGATCCCAGGATGGGGGGCTCGAGGTTACGCCATATCTTTCAGTAATCGCCCCCTCATCGATTTTGCCTGACAGATGTGCCTCTGGATCCGGCAAAAGCAAACACATTGCACTCGGTGCTACATTCCCTCCTGTCCACAGGAGTGGTGGTACAGGTGCCTTTGACCCAGAGGGGCAAGGGGTTCTATTCACCGTTGTTTCTAGTCCTGAAACCAAATGGGTCCTCGAGGCCCATTCTCAATCTGAAGTCCTTGAACAAGCATGTGCGGGTCTCCAAGTTCCGCATGGAAACGCTGCGCTCTATTGTTCTGGCTATGGAGCCTGGGGACTATATGGTCTCCCTTGACATACAGGATGCCTACCTACATATTCCTATTGCGGTATCTCATTAGCAGTACCTGCGGTTTGAGGTGGGCAATCTTCATTACCAATTTCGGGCATTACCCTTTGGTTTGACAACGGTTTTGCGAGTTTTCACCAAAGTTATGGCTGTCATGACGGCTACAGTCCGCCGTGAAGGGGTCAGGATACTACCATACCTAGACGATTTGTTGATCCTGGCAAGTTCCCCAGAATTTCTCCTGTGTCATCTCGACTTGACAGTCCAGTGCATGAAAGCCAAACGGGTGGCTGATCAACTGGAAGAAATCCTCCCTGGTTCCGGCTCGGAGCATGGTACACCTGGGAGCGTTATTGGACACCCACAACCAGCGGTTGTTCTTGTCTCTGGAGAAAGTCCTGGAACTTCAGGACAATATCCGTTGCTTCCTATCTTGTCCGCAAGTGTTGATTCATTCGGCGATGCAAGTGTTAGGTCTCATGGTGTCGGCTTTCGACATGGTGGAGTATGCTCAATTACATTCTCGCCCTCTGCAGAAGTTTATTCTGTCCAAGTGAGACGGCCTGCCTCACCGGATCCGATCTCACATGATCTCCCTATCTCCGGAGGTCCGCCTGTCACTGAGCTGGTGGCTGCAGGACCAACAATTGAGCAGGGGTCATCCCTTCTGGATGTCCAACTGGGTCCTGCTGACGATGGATGCCAGTCTGAGAGGTTAAGGCTCGGTGTTGGAACAACACTCTCTTCAGGGTTGGTGGACCAAGGAGGAGTCGCTACTCCCGATAAACATTCTGGAACTGTGGGCAGTGTTCAATGCATTGACAATGGCCCAGCATCTAATACAGAACAGACCTGTTCAAGTACAATCGGACAACGCCACCATGGTGGCGTATATCAATCATCAGGACGGCACTCGAAGCCGCATGGCAATGAGGAAAGTATCAAGGATTCTTCAGTGGGTCGAATGCCATCTGCCGGCCATATCAGCAGTGTTCATTCCGGGCGTTCTGAATTGGGAGGCGGACTATCTCAGTCATCAGGATGTGCACGCCGGAGAATGGAGCCTACATCTAGAGGTGTTTCAACTTCTCGTGGACAAGTGGGGTCTCCCAGATGTGGACCTTATGGCATCTCGACACAGTCACAAGGTTCCAGTCTTCGTAGCAAGGACAAGGGATCCTCAAGCAGCGTTCGTGGATGCTCTGTCAATTTCGTGGAACTTTCGGCTGCCGTATGTGTTCCCTCCAGTGTCACTCCTGCCCAGAGTAATACGGAAGTTCAAGCAAGAAGGAGGAAATGTACTTCTAGTCGCTCCAGCTTGGCCCAGGAGGCACTGGTTCTCCGATCTACAGGGCCTCTTGTTGGATCGTCGCCTTCTACTTCCACAACGACAAGACCTCCTTGTTCAGGGCCCTTGTGTTTACCAGGATTTGGCCAGTCTTGCTTTGACAGCATGGCTCTTGAAGCTTCCGTCCTGAGGGCCAAGGGTTTTTCTGAGGCGGTCGTTCAAACTATGTTGAAGGCCCGTAAGCCGGCTTCTGCTCGGATATACCATAGGGTCTAGAATGCTTAGTTTTCTTGGTGTGCGTCTCACAATCATGACGTTTTCAGGTTTAGTATGGCCAAACTATTGGCTTTTCTTCAACAGGGCCTGGACTTGGGCCTGAGTGTGGCTTCCCTCAAGGTTCATATCTCTGCCTTGTCGGTTTGGTTTCAGAGAAAGATTGCTACCCTGCCTGATGTTCATACATTCACTCAGGGTGTGTTGCGGATTCAACCTCCTTATGTGCCACCTGTGGCACCCTGGGATCTGTCGGTGGTTTTGGAGGACTTGCAAGAGTCTCCGTTTGAGCCTCTTACTTCTGCTGACCTTAAGTGGCTTTCCCTTAAGGTGTTATTCTTGCTGGCTATTGCTTCAGCTAGAAGGGTCTCGGAATTGGGTGCCTTATCCTGTAAGTCTCCCTATTTGATTTTTCACCATGGCCAGATTATTTACCCAAGGTGGTGTCTTCCTTCCACCTTAACCAGGAGATTGTGGTTCCGGCCTTTAATTCTTCTGAGTTGTCTTCCAAAGAGCGGTCTTTGGATGTGGTACGGGCTCTCCATATCTATGTGAAGAGAACTTCCTCTGTTGGGAAATCCGATTCTCTTTTTGTGTTGTTTGGTTTTCAGAAATATGGCTGGCCTGCTTCCAAGCAGACTTTGGCCAGATGGATTAGAATGGTGATTGCACATGCTTATGTACAGACTGGTCGTCCAGTTCCTGCTAACATCAAAGCCCATTCTACTCGGCCGGTTGGACCTTCTTGGGCAGCCCACCGTGGTGCGACCCTTGAACAATTGTGCAAGGCGGCTACGTGGTCCTCAAGGAACACGTTTATAAGGTTCTATGCCTTTGATACCGCCGCTTCCCAGGATGCTTCCTTTGGACGCTTGTTTCTTGTGCCCGCTACAGTGCGTCCCCTCCCATAAGGAACTGCTTTAGGACATCCCCAATGTTAATCCTTGTGGAGCCCAGTGTACCCCGCAGCAGAAAACGAGATTTATGGTTTGAACTTACTATTGTTAAATCTCTTTCTGCAAGGTACACTGGGCTCCACAAGGCGCCCACCCTGACGCACTTAGCTTCTTTGGGTTGGTATTGGCATAGCCGCTGGCACCCTCTACTGCGGTGAGTGTGTGGTGTTATGGGCTACGAGCGGTTGTCGTCTCTAGTACCTGGTACTGCATTGGGCTGGTTAACGAAACTGAGCTCACTGGCATGGATGCGGGGTTATAGAGGAGGCGGCGCTGTGCATCTTGGGAACAGCCAAAAGCTTTGAGCCTTTTGGTTCCTCGGATCAAGATCCTACTCTATACCCCGATGTTAATCCTTGTGGAGCCCAGTGTACCTCGCAGAAAGAGATTTAACAACGGTAAGTTCTTACCATAAATCTCGTTTTCTTTGAACTCCTGCAATGTGAGTCGTGGTGGATTCACCGTTTAGGTGTTGTCCATCCCAGGGATTTAAATGAAAACTTTAATGTGGCATGTTTTCATCAAGAGTATTTCATTGAGTATTGCATTAAATCAGCCTTGATATTATATAAATAAAAAAGTATATACACATATATATGCAACTTTCATGTGAATTGTTTTATGTATTACATCTGTGGTTCTCAAACTGTGTGCCGTGGCACCCTGGGGCGCCTCAGGGCACTTACAGGGGTGCCTTGGATTGGTGTTCCAGGACCAATTCAAATGATGTTATAGGCAAAACCAGTGCTGGTGGCTGTCATTTATAAAATATGTGGACAAACAGTAGCAAATCTTTTCTCTCACCACACAATTGAACCTAAGGATGACATATAAACACAATTTACTAAATTTAATATTTCTTCTTAAATTTCTAAATAAGAAACGTTTGGCCTAGGGGTGCCGTGAAAAAGGTTCTGATACTCTAGTGCACCGTGATTCAAAAAAGTTTGGGAACCATTGCATTACATTGTTTATGTACTTGCACATATATACGTTTTGCTATTACTTTCCGTATAGTACTTCTTGTTATCCGGTTACTATGGTGAGCTATATACAGATGTTCTGTGCTGTCCCAGGGGTTCTGAACCAAAT
The DNA here is from genome assembly GCF_028390025.1 of Pseudophryne corroboree. Lineage (NCBI taxonomy): Eukaryota > Metazoa > Chordata > Amphibia > Anura > Myobatrachidae > Pseudophryne > Pseudophryne corroboree. The sequence continues at coordinate 243,564,761 of NC_086450.1, read as the reverse complement.
CCCCATATTTTTACCTTAAAATAAGGATTTTGCACTACTTATTACCTGCTCAGGGATGGTGAAGTGAAATTTGCGATAAACCCCATGGAGACTTTTCGCCGATAACTGAATACCAAGTTATTGTAAATGCAATAATATACTGCAAAATCGTGTTATTGCGGCTAATTGGATACCCCCTTAATATAGACATAAACGATAAAAATGGTAACATAACAATAAAATAAACTTATACTAGTCATGCAAAAGTATCAGGAAGTTTCTTATCAGCAACAATATAATTCAAATACTTTGTTGTAGTCACTGAAAATAGCTATACAAACTCTCAATCAGTTAGAGCAGTGGTTCTCAAACTCGGTCCTCAGGACCCCACACAGTGCATGTTTTGCAGGTAACCTAGCAAGTGCACAGGTGTATTAATTACTCACTGAAACATTTTAAAAGGTCCACAGGTGGAGTTAATTATTTCATTTGTGATTCTGTGAGGAGACCTGCAAAACGTGCACTGTGTGGGGTCCTGAGGACCGAGTTTGAGAACCTGTGAGTTAGAGAATAGTCACTCCAAAGAATATAAAATATGTATCATATACGGAAACATATCAAGAGGAATAAAATCCTATATAAATACCATAGGCATTACCCACTGTTATAATGTTCCTGCATGAATCCAACCGCACAAGGTAAGATAAATCCTTAGACACCTAGGGGTAAATTTACTAAACTGGGAGATTTTTTAGAACTGGTGATGTTGCCCATGGCAACCAATCAGATTCTACTTACCATTTATCTAGCTGCTTCTAGCAGATAATAGATAAAATCTGATTGGTTGCTATGGGCAACATCACCAGTTCTAAAAATCTCCCACCTTAGTAAATTTACCCCCTAGTGTGGGGTGTAGTGCCAAAACCATGCCTTGTAAGTGATTGCCCCTGTAAAAAAACATCTGAGTTCGGCCAGCATCCCGAATGTCTGCCAAAATCTGGCGGCATTACGTCCCGTCCCTAGTATAGTATATTGGTTAATGGCTGTAAAAATCAAATGCGTGCAGATCCTTTTGTATCAGGCAACTGATGAATCACATCTCCTTTCAAGGATGGGAGCTCTGTATGCTGCAGTTTCATAGGCTACTCTCGGCTGTCTTGGTCTCAGTCTGGCAGTCACAGCCGACAATCAGCAGCAGCTCCAAGTGGCTCTCAGCACCAAGTTGTCAGTTCACACAAGCATCTTGTAGTCGCAGTTAGTCACAGACAGGTGTGGTCAACAGGTGCAGGGTTTAGACACTTATGAACAGCTGTGGTCAGGGGGAGCAGACTAAAGGCCCATACACACTGGGCAGTTTTGAGCTCAAAGTAGCTCACTTTTAGCATTTTGAGCAACTTTGAGCTCAAACTCGTCCAGTGTGTATGGGCTAGCGATGAGCAGTGAACGCTGATGCGTGCTCCCGCATCATCGCTAGCCGCCGCCATCCGTCAGGCTGTTTGTACAGCCGAGTGAAGCACTTTCCACAGTCTCCTACTGTGGAAAGTGCTTCACCCCCCCCCCCCCCCCCCCCTTCCCCCTTCCCCTTCCCATGAACATTGTTGGCACAGGGAAAACAGCTAAAATAGCTCAGTGTGTATGCGCCTTAACCCAAAGTTCCAGCAGAATATTCCACTGCAGACAAGTACAGCCAGTATAAGGAGAGGATAAGCCAAAATAATGTACATGCAAAAGGTAGTTATGTGAACTTCATTTGGTGGTTATTACTTGGCTAGCAGTTGATCACACAAGCTGCCCAGAGATGTCGCTAATTGCATATGTATATTGAATATTTGAAGTGAAGGAGCTGGCAGCATGTAAGCTTGGTCACTAGTGTCTACTAATGGGTTCAGTATGTTTGACCAGTGGACGGGATGCCGGCGGTCACAATACAAACACCAGCATCCCAATGTTTGAAATCCTGACAGGGGTGTCAGTATTCCTGACATTCCTGGGATCCCGACAGTCGGCATCTTAACCGCATGCCCTACAAATACGCATGGGCACAGACATGCCATTGCTGTTTTAACAGGAATATAATTTATTGGAAAATAAATCCTAAAAGATAGTTGAGATTAGGATCTCCAGAATGTTAAAGAAAAAAATTCCTCCTATGGCGCTGCAATATGGATCAACAACAGATGGTACTATATAGGTCACCAACCTATAATACAATACAATGCAAAAGAAAAAGGTACAATCTCAATTTGCACTCCAAATGTCCAAGGAATCCAAAAAGTCCTCACAAACGAGTAAGATGATATTCAAATCAACATGTAACAAAAAACACAAAATAGTGTAATACTGTAAAGTTGATGAGATTCTTCCCAACTGTGCAAAAGAAAATAGTGGTGTTGGAATAGTCCCGATAGGTATCCAAAGATCCACCTTCTTTTAAAGGCACCCGAAATGGTGTTCAGGGGATATAGTGATAGGTCCTTACATGGGGTTCACTACGATATGCCGGCGGTCGGGCTCCCGGCAACCAGCATACCGGCGCCGGGAGCCCGACCGCCAGCTTACCGACAGTGTGGCGACCGCAAATGAGCCCCTTGCGGGCTCGCTGCGCTCGCCACGCTACGGGCACGGTGGCGCGCTATGCGCGCCACACTATTTTATTCTCCCTCCAGGGGGGTCGTGGACCCCCACGAGGGAGAATAAGTGTCGGTATGCCGGCTGTCGGGCTCCCGGCGCCGGTATGCTGGTCGCCGGGAGCCCGACCGCCGGCATACTGAAGACCACCCCTTACATGTATGCTTACTTGTATTAAGAGGGTGTGAAACACATAAAGGTTTCTTTTAGGATCTCTGGTCACTCCTTACTCCGTATAGGACAAGATGAATATCCCTCATACCGAAATAAGAGCCAGAAATAAACTCCAATTAGGAACAAAAACTCTTTTATTTTAGAGTGATTTTAAAATGGGTGAACAAGATAGCCGTACCATAGAAGGAAAACAATGTTGGAAATCAGCTGACAAAAATTGACCCAGGTATCATATTGTCATAGGTTCACCTCTATGGATAAGCTGAATTGTACCCCATGGAACACACTGTATCAACGCGTTTCGACGCTATGCAGCGTCTTTCTCAAGATTAACAGTGTGGAACAACTATAAGAATAAACATAAAATACAGCAATGAATAGCTTCTCTTCATTTTTAGTACATTCCATATGCATATACCATAAGAAACCTTGTAACATACCACTGGTGTGCAGCGTGCCACGTCTGGTCAGCTGAAATGAAGCATGACCTAAGGCTAGTGTGTTTAAATAGCATATGAACCTGATTGGTAATCAGTTAATAAAGATCAATGAGAATGATTGACATTGCCTTAAACCAATGGAAGGCCACATGAATAAAGAATGCATTTAATATTATGGCACCAATAATATATTCATTATGCTCAGCTGTTATGTTGACACAGCCCTAAGCGATCCTCTTGACAACGCAGTGCTTGTCTGCCGGTCACGTGATTGCTGAGCGACACCACGTGACCCGTGGCGTCCTCCTCTTGCAGTCACGTGACCTGACGTGATGACGTTGTCACAATACGGCACCACGTGACCCGCAGCATCCTCCTATTGCGGTCATGTGATCCAGCCAGTGTGTGTGTCAGAGATCACATGACTGAAAGATGTAAACACTAAGTCATGTGATTGAACCCGACAACACAGCTGCACAGATTACGCATACAGTGAATTTACACATGAACAGCACATCCATGTTATTAGCATAAACGGTTGTATTAGTTAATATGTTTAAAATTTAACCAAAATGAGTCCACTTTATTTGCCACTAAAAATCATGGCAATAAGCCGTGATTTTTCTTTTGAGATTAGGATCTCCATTTATTTTCAGAAAAGGCCAGATACTGTCATTATTTTGTACTGACTATTAATCAAAATCATTTAAAATGTGCAAATTAGTCAACTTTAATCAACAATTGGCAATACTAGTGTAGCATGTTGGCAGATGGTGTTTGTAATCTATAACTTTTTAGTGGGGTTAATTATCTCCTATTCAGACTATATTCTTAATTTAGTGTCTGCTACCATAACGTAACCACAGCCAGTACCCTGGAGTACAGTATAAACCATGAGAACCATCCAAGTTTTATTGGAGCCTCTAGTTGATCTATTATGGTCTGAGTGTAGATAAGTCAGTACCGTAGCTTTTATACAATGTATAGATGAGTAGAGTGCACAGTATCCACTGTTTGATACCAACATTATTCTGTATCCAAAATTGTAAATTAAAATACACATCCTTTATTCTCTAAAACTGTCTAATTCAGGTGTTGGTAATATAGTTGAGCTATTTAACCATATAAATTATTACAACAAAATCTTATCACAGAACCTCAAAATTAAGTTGTTAGCCATATTTTATGAATGAATGACACCAGCACTGGTTTTGCCTATTACATAACTTGAATTGGTCCTGAACCACCAATCCAAGGCACTCCAGGGTGACACGGCACACAGTTTGATGTAATACATAATAAATTAATTCACATGAGAGTTGCATATATATATACAGGTTGAGTATCCCATATCCAAATATTCCGAAATACGGAATATTCCGAAATACGGACTTTTTTAAGTGAGAGTGAGATAGTGAAACCTTTGTTTTCTGATGGCTCAATGTACACAAACTTTGTTTAATACACAAAGTTATTAATAATACTGTATTAAATGACCTTCAGGCTGTGTATATAAGGTGTATATGAAACATAAATGAATTGTGTGAATGTACACACACTTTGTTTAATGCACAAAGTTATAAAAAATATTGGCTATAATTACCTTCAGGCTGTGTGTATAAGGTGTATATGAAACATAAATGCATTCTGTGCTTAAACTTTGGTCCCATCGCCATGTTATCTCATTATGGTATGCAATTATTCCAAAATACGGAAAAATCCGATATCCAAAATACCTCTGGTCCCAAGCATTTTGGATAAGGGAGACTCAACCTGTATTATCAAGGCTGATTTAACTCAATACTCTTAATGAAATACTGTTAATGAAAATATGCCACTTGGTGAAATAATCAGACGCCATGGCCTGGTCTACCACAGCTATGCAGATGATACATAAATGTACCTTTCCTTTGCTCTGGATACTGAGAGCCCAATAACAATCTTAAATGGCTGTCTAGCTGAGATCCAGGAGTGGATGAGTGCCAGTTGGCTGTGACTGAATCCTGATAAAACAGAGGGAATCCTGATAAAACAGAGGTCCTTATGATAAGATCGCAACATCAAAGGACAATACTGCAGCATAGCCAGCCAACTGGACTTACGCTTGGGGATTCAGAAATACAAACCACTGATCATGTGCAGAATCTTAGTGTTGTCCTGGATGGTGGCTTGACACTTAAAATTCAGATATCAGCTACAATCAAATCCTCATTCTTTCATCTGAGGAACATAGCCAGAATTAAGCATTTGATTCCCTCTGAAGATCTGCCTAAAGTCATACATGTATTTGTATCATCTCGATTGGACTACTGCAATGCCCTCTACTTTGGTCTTCCAGCAAAAGAATTGTACTGCTTACAGCTGGTACAAAATGCAGCTGCCAGGCTGTTAACCAACCAGCCCCATTGCAGCCACATAACACCCATACTCTACTCACTCCACTGGCTGCCAATAAAATGTCGAATCGTCTTCAAGATTGGCTTGCTGACTTCTAAACCACTACATGACCAGGGACCAAGATACCTGAAGCAGCTTCTGATTCCATACTTCCCCACTCTATTACTGCAATCTGTAGATGAAGGACTATAAGCAGTACCTAGAATCTCCCGTAATTCATCTGTGGGTCGATCTTTTAGCCATGTGGCTCCAACTCTGTGGAACTCGCTTCCCCATACAGTTCGAAAAGCTCCAGCTCTAGAATCCTTCAAAAATGAACTCAAGACTTTCCTGTTTACTCAAGCATATACTTAATTGTCCCTTTAATATCTCCATGCTCTATGGCCCTTATTCCGAGTTGTTCGCTCGCAAGGCGATTTTAGCAGAGTTACACACGCTAAGCCGCCGCCTACTGGGAGTGAATCTTAGCTTCTTAAAATTGCGAACGATGTATTCGCAATATTGCGATTACAAACTACTTAGCAGTTTCAGAGTAGCTTCAGACTTACTCGGCATCTGCGATCAGTTCAGTGCTTGTCGTTCCTGGTTTGACGTCACAAACACACCCAGCGTTCGCCCAGACACTCCCCCGTTTCTCCAGCCACTCCCGCGTTTTTTCCGGAAACGGTAGCGTTTTTATCCACACGCCCATAAAACGCCGTGTTTCCGCCCAGTAACACCCATTTCCTGTCAATCACATTACGATCGCCGGAGCGAAGAAAAAGCCGTGAGTAAAAAAACTATCTTCATAGCAAAATTACTTGGCGCAGTCGCAGTGCGAACATTGCGCATGCGTACTAAGCAGAAAAACGCTGCGATGCGAAGAAATTTACCGAGCGAACGACTCGGAATGAGGGCCTATGTGTTTTATTAAAATGTTTTCTGTTCTTGTTTCTGTAATGTATTATGTTAAGTCTGTTAAGTGCCTAGAGTCCTATTGGGGAAAGAGTGCTATATAAATAAAATTCTTAATATTTTTATTATTATTATTATTATTATTATTAAAGAGAAGAAAATACTATTTAGCCAACCAGCTCCTAACTGCCATGTTACAGGCTGTGTTTGAAAAATGTCATTAAGGAGCAGGTTGGTTGGTACTTTATCTCTGGCCACTTTATCTTTCTCCAAGGCTTATTATAGACAGCCCCCCCCACACACACACACCCCATCTCATATTTTCAAATTATTTGAACACACTGAATGGTACCTACTGAAACAATTGTTGGCAGTGCCCTTATCTGTATCTTCTTAAAATCCCTGGCTGCATTCTGGAATTAATAACGCTGGTATGTACTTAGCAATATAATTTAAACCGCAACGTACAGCTCTTACAATAAGAGCTGTTCTTTGCAATCCTTGGGCTTCTGGGTCTATGACCCGGGAGCCCTTCTGTGCATGCACAGTGAGACGCAGGCACCGCGGGGATGGAGGGGCTGGGGGGTATCCAATGGGATCTCACTCAGGGTCAATGCATTATATTCTGACACTTATGAGTTTTGGCCGCATTTTCGAAGATAGTACATCCCACCCTCAGTATAAGAATCAAGTTTGTCTGTGTATAAGCCCCACTTCGAATTAAATTTTTAAATCCCTTTTCCACATGAGTTAACACAGTTCTTTGATCAAAGTACAATTTCAATAGCCATTGTTTTATTAACCCAAAAAAGGTTAACACCCATTACAATAACTGTGAGAAGGGGGAAAAATGACTTCTTATCAGGTCCCATATCCAAATTACAAAAATTTTCACATAACCGTGCCAATGGATCTGGTTGAACAGTTATTGAAAATAAGGAATTTATAAACGATGTACTGTTCTGTTATTTTAAACCTGAAGTACCAAATTTTCATACAGTCCCAAAAATGATGAAAAAATGAAGCAGAATGATAACGACATTTGTGACAGTGACCTGACTCATCTGTTACCATGTGTTGTTACTGCAATCGTGATACAGAAGCTCTATTTATAATTTAAAAATGAACCTCTTGTAGTAATGCAGATTCTAAAAGTTTCATTGTGCAGCCAAAATGAGTCAGAAGATCAGAGGTGGACGTGACACTTAGCAAATCTTTCCCCAATTCAAACTAGTGGAGCCCCATAGCTTACCTGAATTTGGTGAAATGATTTCTTTATAAAGAAGTCTAGTGTGGTAAGAATTATCGGGGGTAATTCCAAGTTGATCGCAGCAGGATTTTTGTTAGCAATTGGGCAAAACCATGTGCACTGCAGGGGAGGCAGATATAACATGTGCAGAGAGAGTTAGATTTGGGTGTGGTGTGTTCAATATGCAATCTAATTTGCAGTGTAAAAATAAAGCCACCAGTATTTACCCTACACAGAAACAAAATATCCCACACAAATCTAACTCTTTCTGCACATGTTATATCTGCCTCCCCTGCAGTGCACATGGTTTTGCCCAATTGCTAAAAAAAATCCTGCTGCGATCAACTTGGAATTACCCCCATTATGCAGAAAGGTGAGAAGTGATACTAATGCATCTGGGGAGTTTCTGTAAAGGAAAAAAATGGCGCAATTGTAAGTACAGACAAATGAAAAATTTCTTGTTAGTTAGGTTAAAGGTGGTCTGCAGATCTGCAAAAGAACGTAGAAGTCCACTGGGATCAAAAACATTTTATTTTCATGATGCCCCTATCTTTCCACATCAGAAATGCAGTGTTGTCTAATGTCGGGGGGAATGATGGGTTTCCCAAAAAGTATTATATAAAGAATTTTGAAAATATCTACCCAGCTTGTGGTTAACCAATATCCATGAACGGTATATATCTAAGAATAGAGGGTAGATAGTATAAAATGAGAAATAGAGGAGTGATGAGTATGAAGTAATGCACTTGGAGAGTAAGGAGTGAAAAGCGCCATATCCAACTGATTATAAGTATAAACATCTTTGTCCAAGAGCCAGTCCGACTTGTATCTGAAAAAGAAGAAAGGTGGAGAAGTTCAGAACGCCGAAACCTTGATCAGACTACCTCATTTGTAATTTGCCCATTGCTAATTTAGTTTTTTTACCATTACAAATATCTTTAGAAAAGGCTCGGGTACACAAAGCAATGCTGGCCTTGGTTATTCAGATGGTATTGCAGATTCTGCTAAAAAGCAGAATCTGCAATCCTTTTCTTCGCATGCTGGGCCCACCCATCACAGGGCAAGGCCATCTAGCATGCTGACCATGCCGCCCAGTGGTGACGACTGCAATTTAATTGCGGTCGTAGCAACTGTGGACGACCCCCTGCCTTCACAGCCTGGTTCCCAAAGCAGGTGCACAGCCGCCATCTTTTTCTTTTGGAGCTGCTGTGTGTGACGTCATGCAGTCACCCCAAAAATGCTGCAGACTTGCCCCCGTTTTCCCTGCACCACCCCTGCAGTGTACAGTGTCCATTGCCGCTACGACCTATACCTGTTCATCAGGTAGAGGCGTTTGCAGTCAATGCAATGCATTCGCATTGGCTGGGCCACGCAGGACGGGACCTTATCAGCGGGAACGGGGAAATTGCTGTAGCAATGTGACCTGAATAAGGCAGCATCTGCATAACATACAAAATCTTGGGAGGTAGAGATCTCCAGGAGCTAAATAGCTGTACTGTAGGATGTTCACAGTAGAGGGGTAAAGTTCACAGAATATAGGTCCACCAAGCACAAAGTAATACAGATTCCAAGATATTTAGGCTTAAAAATAACCATACAGAAAGGACAAAGGGTAGGGGATGACCAAACAGCTTGAGAAAAGCCAGGTAATGGTAACAATTCAAATTTATCAATATTAATAATGAAGCTCAGAAAAGAGCCATATTGAGGGGGATATTCAATAGTGCTCGATAAATTTTCGTATAAAAACGTGCTATATCGTGATTTTTTTACCCATTGATTTCCGTGAAAATTCACTTGTTTTTTGCAACTGCGATCGTGAAAACGGGTCAGTTATTGGGGATTTTTTTCTCCTGCCACCGGGCAGGTGAAAAAAAATCTCTGATAGTGCCAGCTAAAGGGGGCTATTGAATAACCCCACGGTGATTTTCGCAGCTAATTAAATTCTCTCTTAGTGCGAAGTTATGAATTTTAAATAAAATTTAAGTAGAGTGATCATAAAGTTGAAAATGATCATTACTCGTTTCCTATGTCCTGTGTGATCCTTGTGGATAGTGCAATTCACTCTTTGCCATTTTCATTTGTGCAGGTTTTATATATTAACAATTTATAGTGTTCCTGCTTGGATGCGGAAAAGGGCACAGGAGTAGCGGGGTGCAGGGGAGGGGGTACGGCCCCGCCGCCATCACTATTGGGAGTGGACTGGCCCCCTCGACGTCACTAATGGGGGTGTGCCCCAGCCATTGATGTCACTAATGGGTGTGTGCCCAGCATGGAGGTGCTAAGCTTTCCCCAAGCATTCCCTTTAGTCATCTATTCATGCTGTGGCAGCAAGGCAGCGGGCAGGCTGTTTTAGCAGGGATCCGCTAAAGGCTTGCCCTTTAAAAATCGAGCAGGGTGCGGCACCCTGCTAAAACACTAATGTAAAGAGTAATTCAAGCAGTGGGGAAAACGTTACTCTACAGAATACAGAAACCTCTCTGATCTAGAATGCTAGATTCAGACAGATCACTCAACTTTCACCTTAGAATTCTTGGTGAACAGATCCATGGCAACCTGCTGCAACAATACAGATGTGTCCTCTGTCATCATTGCTGCAGTCACGTTAACCACTTAATTGACGATTTTCCCCCCAAAAAAGCGCTGAGAAATTGTCAGTTTTTACGAGTGAATTAGGTGAAGAACATGAATTTAACCCTATCCAAAATGATTTTAGTTAAAAAAAAAAATTATAATTTTTTTTTAAAATTATTTAAAATGTTTCCTCTCTCCAAACATTGGACCATCGATCAGCAACATTGCGACCATCGGAACATCGTGACTTTCGTTTTTAGAGCCCGGACAGCTGGAAGATACACAGCGGGTGTAGAGGTAGCTTGGGGGGTTTATTTTACACTTTCCCAGTGGCTGCCATTGTCTGCAACTGCTGGGGTATCCTGTCGTGCTGACAGATCAGCAATGATCGGCAGCACGGCAACAGTGGGGGATGGTGTAGGGAGGCAGAGGGTCCTTCCGGTCCCTCTGTGAGCAGCAGCGGAGGGAAGTTCCCCTTCCCTGCCACTGCTAACACTGTTTATCTGACTGGTCGCATCCTGTGCGACCAGGTCCGATAAAGCACTTGCAGGCATGGTCACATCTGATGCGACCATGCCAGGCATGTGGTTAAACAGCCCTTCTAGTCACGCCTAGTTGTGAGTGTTTATTAATGCCAGACGTCTTTTTGTGCAATTTACCCCCTGAAAGTGAGTCCTATTCACATCGCTATGCAAATAAGACGCAGACTCTGCTAATTAAAATGATATGTGGTATGCCTATGTTCTGTTTGCAAATGCAGGTCTATCTGCATATGAAATGCTTAGTTACAGTGTTTTCCTGGTGAACACTGTAACCCAGTGTTTTTCAACCACTGTGCCGTGGCACACTAGTGTGCCCTGAGCAGTCTCCAGGTGTGCCGCCATAGAAGCACAGCCAGGCCCGTCAGTTTTTTGCCACTACTGAGGCCCTGGAACGATTAAAACTGATGGTTGCAGAGCCAGTTCTAATTTTGGGCCCGGGCAGTGTTGGGCTCTTCTGGCTTTCTCAGATGTGGCTCAGATGTTACCTATGGAGAAGCTGCGACATGACATCCTAGTACACGCAACTGCACCATGCATTATCATTATATTTGAATGTGCCTTGGCAATATTTAAATCTTGTTCAGTGTGCCGCGAGTTGTAAAAGGTTGAAAATCTCTGCTGTAACCTATCATTTCGTATGCAGATACAGCCGCAGTCGCACACAGGATCGACACATGCTGCATATCATTTTAATCAGTAGAGTCTGCTTGGTTGCAAATAAGTTGCATTTTCGGTGAACAAATATGCCCAACGTTATAAGAGGTGCACGGGTCCTGGCTGCTCACTCACACCAAGCATCTCACTGTGCATGGAGTATGATATATGAGGGCACATCTGTACATTCTCTGTATTTAATCCTCTTTACCTGTGATTGGACAGAAAATAATTGATTTGTATTCTGTCCTAATAACACAGAAAAATAATGACCTATTAGTGCCCACAGTAACGAGTTGGTTATTAGCATGATTTACGGTACTTGTTAACAGAAAGCTAGACTAAAACAATTATTATGTGAAAAAAAACAGATAATACTGAAATCAATTGTATATTAATTTGTATGCAGGAACCTCTATAGTTTCATCTTGGTTGAGCGTAGGAAGATTACAGTACTTAAACATATATTTAGAAATACTGTAATTAATTTCATATATCAGATGCTACAGAAGGAAGTGAAGAGTTGTTTAGGAGGCATATAACATGTTTCATAAGGTATAATATATCAATCTTCCTCCAAAACCTTGTTAGTTAGTGGAATGGGAAATGTCCATTTGTAAGCCAGCTGGTAGGTGGCAGTCAAGATAATATAGCAAATAAGTTCTGTGACAAGATGCAAAGGGAAGAAAATATTTGGACTGTTTCGCACTACCATGTGAGTAATATCAGTATTCCTAATGTTGTCAAAGACATGCGATCATTTAGAACAGTCTCTTCAGATATGCATAAATGAACTAGGTGATGTACACCGCCTCTGTCTGAGATGGATATTTGGGGTCTCGCTAGGGGCATAGTGCCAGCGACATAATTGCTTAAACAAATATTTTACTTGTACACTAACGGAGATGCAGGCGACATTGGGGGTTATTCAGAAATGAGCGCAGATCGCTGCATACGCAGCCAGATCTGCGTTCATCTCTGCACGTGCTGGGGGCTGCCCAGCATGTGTGAGGCCGCCCCCTATGCATCCGCAATTAGATGGCGGTGGCATTGGATCATAGATTGACCCCTGGCAGCGCAACCTGGCTTTTTTCCGGCTGTGTGTGACATCACACAGCCACCCCGAATATGGTCCCGGACCACTAGTTTTCCTGGCGCTGCCCCTGCAATGCCGTAACTGCCCCTGCAATGTTCACGTCTGTCAAGCACATTGCAACAATGCAGCTGCAATGTGTAAGGTCACGCACAGTGGACGGTGCATGACCACCCAGATGAGGCCGCTGCGAGCGACCACGCGACTTTGTCCAGGTCTGAATGAGGGCAATTGTCTCAGATTTCCAACCACCCATGGCAGTCTAGAATCCCTGATTGGTTTCCCACTTTTTATGTTATGGTATTTAACAGAGAGCAGAATATAAGGAAATTAAGGGTCTATGTACTAGGTGTTGAAGAGAGATAAAGGGGATAGAGATTCATTACCATTAAACTAGCTCCTAACTGTCATTTTTCAAACACACGGGTAAATGTATTATCCTTCTTTATGGGGGAGAAGTGGTATCAGCGCATGTTATGTGCTGCTTCACTTCACTGGAATGAGCTCCCTCTGGGCTGAAACACACGAGCCGGGTTTTGCCGGCCGGGAAAAAGCTGGATGGCTTCTAACCGTGCCGGCATTGTAATTAACAGTGGGCCTAATTCTGAGTTGATCGCAGCAGCAAATTCTTAGCAGTTGGGCACTGCAGGAGGGGCATATATAACATGTGCAGAGAGAGTTAGATTTGGGTGGGGTGTGTTCAAACTGAAATCTAAATTGCAGTGTAAAAATAAAGCAGCCAGTATTTACCCTGCACAGAAACAAAATAACCCACCCAAATCTAACTCTCTCTGCAAATGTTATATCAGCCCCCCCCTGCAGTGCACATGGTTTTGCACAATTGCTAACAAACTTGCTGCTGCGATCAACTCAGAATTACCCCCAGTGTGAGATGTAGTGTCCTTTCACACTGCACAGCCCCGGACCGGCTGCCGTGTTGCAGCCGGAAATATCCACTGGAAGGTCCGGCTGCCGGGCCGGGGCTGTGCCATCATTGCAGCCAGTAAACCGTGTGTGTGAAGGGGAGCTTTCACACACAACGGTTTTCTTTCAAGCCGTGTTTAATGCTGCACATGCGCACAGCATCACACACGGCTCAAAGCCGTTGTGTGTGAAAGACTCTGCCGAAGTTTGTCCGGCTTTTTGCCATCCGGGAGAAACCGGCGCGTGTGATACAGCCCTCTCTCTATTAGACTCTCCCCGACTTTGCAAAGCTTCAAACGGGCACTGAAAACCAACCTGTTCATTGAAGCGTACCCTTCCACATAATCTAGTTTCGAGGCCACTCTCCCAACCCACTACCTTGGCCATCTATACCTCACTCACTTCCTACCATCAGGCTGCCTTTTGTTTGCTCGCACCTCATGTCACCTGTCTGTCTTCCCCTACCCCCTAGATTGTGAGCTCCTTGGAGTAGGGCCCTCTTCCCTCCTGTTCTCACAACCCTCTTCTCTCACACTTCAATTACAGCTCTCTCCTACACAGCAAATGTCTATACCTGCATCTATTCTCGCTCATTAATGTTTATCTCTTCCAGTGGCTGCCTGCCCCTAGTAGGATGATGACTACTCCTTTGCTTCCTTTCATCTCAGCTGTATTGTGTACTGAGAACTGTGTTGCTAATTGTTACCTGTCCTCTGTTTTAGTTTTTCTGTTACTATAATGTTAATTTATGTGTATCCTTATTGTTCTAATGTCTGCTGTATGTACGGCGCTGCGAAACACTTGTGGCACCCTATAAATAAAATTTCTGCAGCAAGGTACACTGTGTACCACAGGGAATACATCGGGGTGTAGAGATGGATCTTGATCCAGGCACCAACTGCTTAAAGCTTTAGCTGTCCCAGGATGCATTGGGGCCTCCTCTATAACCCCGCCTCCAGGCACTGTGAGCTCAGTTTCGAGTTGGTGCCTGCAGAGCAGTCTAGTCAACAGGAGGCCTACGCTGGGCAGCCCTGAAAAAAGCTTTCTAAGAAGTACTCCCTTTTAAGGGAGACATCGTTTGGGGAAGACCTAAATAAAATTGTGTCTGATTGAGCGTCTGCTAAAACTACATTTCTCCCTAATGCTACTCCCTCTGCACAGAGGGCAAAAGGTACCACTTTTTGTTCCTTTCGGCCTCATGGGAAAGCAAACGGTCAGGCATACCCGAGACAGTCTGGTACTACCAAAACCACAAAGCCCAAAACAAAACAGTCCTGGGCGGCCCGTCAACCTGCTTCTAAACAATACAAGCCGGCCGCATGACGGGGTGGGCCTCCTCCTGGGGGATTCCAGGGTGGGAGGCCAACTTCTACAGTTCACCCAGGTCTGGTTAAAGACCACTTCAGATGCATGGATTTGGGAAGTCATCTCTCACGGGTACACAGTCTCCTTCAAGAGACATCCCCCTTGCCAGTTTTGCACCACGGTTTTCCCTTCGGATCCGTTAAAAGCGCTCGCTCTACAATTGGTTGTGAGTTCCCTCCTGGATACAGGAGTGGTGGTGCCAGTATCTCAGTCCCGGAGAGGCAAAGGATACTATTCAACCCTGTTTCTAGTTCCGAAACCCAATGGGTCTTTCCGGCCTATACTCATCCTCAACTCATTGAACAAGTTTGTGAGAGTATCCAAGTTCCGTATGGAAACTCTGCTCTCAGTTGTACTGGCCATGGAACCCGGAGACTATATGGTATCCCCGGATATACAGGATGCATACCTGCATATACCTATTGCTATGTCGCATCAGCAATATCTGCGGTTTGCTATTGGCACTATCAGTTTCAGGCTCTGCCATTTGGACTGGCTACGGCCCACTGGATCTTCACCAAGGTTATGGCCGTGATGACGGCTCATCTCCGTCGCCAGGGAATCAGGATCCTGCCGTATCTGGATGGCTTGCTGATCTTCGCAAACTCCCACAATGTCCTTCTCAGCCATCTACAACTGACAGTAAGCTTCCTACAAGCCCACAGATGGCTCATCAATTGGAAGAAGTCCTCGCTGGTCCCAGCTCAGAGCATGGTGCACCTAGGGGCACTGCTTGGCACGTACAATTAACGGCTGTTTCTGTCTCCAGAGAAGATCCTGAAGCTTCAGGACAGGAGAAGATGCTTCCTTTGTCGGCCCAGAGTGTCGATACACTCGGAAATGCAAATATTGGGTCTGATGGTGTCGGCATTCGACATGGGGGAGTACGCTCAATTTCACTCCCGCCCTCTGTCGAGGTTAATAATTTCCAAATGGGACGGCCTACCTCATCGTATCAGGTCTTATATGATCACTTTGACTCCGGAGGTTCGTCTGTCGCTGACCTGGTGGCTTCAGGACCAGCAATTAATCAGTGGCCTTCCCTTCTGGATCCCCGAGTGGGTACTGCTGACAACGGACGCCAGCCTGAGGGAATGGGGCGCAGTGTTGAAGCAACACTCTTTACAGGGTCGGTGGACCAAGGAGGAATCACTCCTCCCGATAAACATTCTGGAGTTGTGGGCAGTGTTTAATGCGTTGTCTCTTGCCCTGCCTCTAGTACAGAACAGGCATGTTCAGGTACGGTCAGACAATGCCACCACGGTGGCATACATCAACCATCAAGACAGCACTCGGTGCCACATTGCAATGTTGGAAGTGTCAAAAATCCTTCAATGGGCGGAACGCCATCTACCAGCAATATCGTCAGTGTTCATTCCGGGTGTCCGCAACTGGGAAGCGGACTTTCTCAGTCACCAGGACGTGCATGCTGGAGAGTGGAGTCTTCATCCGGAAGTCTTTCAACTCCTAGTGGACAAGTGGGGTCTACCAGATGTAGACCTGATGGCGTCTCGACACAATCACAAAGTTCCGGTCTTCGGATCAAGGACCAGGGATCCTCAAGCAGCGTTCGTGGAACTTTTGGCTGCCTTACGCGTTCCCTCCAGTGTCACTCCTGCCCAGGGTGCTGCAGAAGTTCCAAGAAGGAGGAATACTACTTCTAGTCGCTCCACTGTGGCCCAGACGGCATTGGTTCTCAGACCTGCAGGGTCTATTGATAGAGTATCCTCTTTTACTTCCTCAATGACCAGACCTCCTCGTACAGACCTCCTCGTACAGGGCCCTTGTCTTTACCCAGACCTGGCCAGGCTGGCTTTGACGGCGTGGCTCTTGAAGCTTCACTCCTAAGGGCAAAAGGATTTTCTGACGTGGTCATCCAAACTATGTTGAAGGCCCGCAAACCGGCATCTGCCCGGATCTATTACAGAATTCTTATTTCACCTGGTGTGCTGATAAGAACTATGATGTTCACAGATTCAAGACGTCCAGAATCCTAGCTTTCCTGCAACAAGGTCTGGACTTAGGCCTTCGTCTGGCCTCCCTCAAGGTACACATATCTGCCTTGTTGGTATGATTTCAGAGAAAAATTGTGTCTATACCTGCGGTTCATACCTTCACTCAGGGTGAATTGCGGATTCAACCTCCCTATGTCCCTCCTGTGGCTCCATGGGATTTGTCTGCTGTTCTGAATGCCCTGCAAGAGTCTCCATTTGAACCTCTTGAGTCAGTGGATCTTAAATGGCTTACAGCTAAGGTCTTGTTCTTACTGGCTATTGACTCTGCCAGAAGGGTGTCGGACCTAGGCGCTTTTGTCTTGTCGTCCACCCTTTCTGATATTTCATTGTGACCGAGCAGCTTTTAGAACTCGCCCTGGTTATTTACCTAAGGTGGTGTCATCTTTTCACCTTAATCAAGAGATTGTGGTTCCAGCCTTCATCTCCTCTGACTTGTCCTCCAAAGTAAAGTCTTTGGATGTGGTACGGTCTCTCAGCATATATGTGGAGAGAACTGCCTCTATTAGGAGGTCAGATACCCTTTTTGTACTGTTTGGTTTCAATAAACGTGGCTGGCCTGCGAATAAGCAAACCTTGGCCAGATGGATTAGAATGGTGATTGCACAAGCTGGACTTCCAGCTCCTGCTGCTATTAAAGCCCATTCTACTCGGTCTGTTGGACCCTCTTGGGCGGCCTGCCGTGGCGCGTCCTCAGAACAATTGTGCAAAGCGGCTACGTGGTCCTCAGTGAACATGTTCATTAGGTTCTGTGCCTTTGATACTTCTGCCTCCCAGGATGCTTCCTTTGGATGCCGGGTTCTCATATCCGCTATGGCGCGTCCCCTCCCTTGAGGAAATGCTGTAGGACATCACCGATGTATTCCTTGTGGAACACAGTGTACCCTGCTGCATAAAAGAAGATTTATGGTAGACTTATCCTTGTTTAATCTCTTTCTGTGAGGTACACTTGGTTCTACAGGGCGCCCACCCTGACGCACTTCGCTTCTATGAGTTTGTATGGCATTAGCCGCTGGTCCCTTCTCCTGTCGTGAGAATGTGGTTCTATGTGACTAACATCTACCTTCTCTTTTACCTGCTCCTTCATTGGACTGGTTAACGAAACTGAGCTCACAGTGCCTGGAGGCGGGGTTATAGAGGAGGCCCCAATGCATCCTGGGACAGCTAAAGCTTTAACCTATTGGTACCTGGATCAAGAGCCATCTCTCTACACATGTATTCCCTGTAGAACCCAGTGTACCTCGCAGAAAGAGATTTAACAATGGTAAGTCTACCATAAATCTCCTTATTTTAATAATAATAATACTGTTTCTCCCCATGTATGACACTGGTGGTGAGGGCTCAGTGATAGGGGTGCATGCTAGCTAGAAGATAGCACACCAAAATGTATTTATTTTTTTATTAACATTTTCTAATATAGCGCAGCATATTCCGTTGTGATTTACAATTAGAACAACAGTAATAGAACAAAACTGAGTAAAAACAGATTGACATAGAGGTAGGAAGGCCCTGCTCGCAAGCTTACAATCTATAGATCCAGGGCAATGTACAGTATGAAAGTTCCAACACCTGCAGCTATCGATATCGACAGTTATAGGTGTCGTTACCCTTTCTCCACAGCTGGGACAGAGCTGTCCTTGGCTGTTGGAGGTATCCGGACTCTGGGATTTGCGAGGTCTCGCACATGCGCATTGGAGCTGGCTGGGCAGGTAGACACAGTGCATCAGCACTGAGCTGATGCGCTGTGTGCTCTGCGGGGATCATCGGAGGGGGGAGTTTATACTCCCCTGCTTCGGCTGAAAAGATGTTAGTACATCTTGTTAGAGTGGCTTCCTGTTTTGTGTCAGTAATAAGGCGAAGCAGGAAGTGTTACAGCGGCACGATCAGTGCTGCTATAATACATTTAATCCACAGCCTTTAACATGGCAGTTAGCAGCTGATTGACTGTACTTTATCTCTCTATACTTTATCTCTCTCCAAGATTTAGGAGGGTATTCAATTATCAGCAAATTTTTCTGGGCAGTCGGGCGAAAATTGATGCGAAATCAGCTTTTCATGGGCATTTTTTGACCTATTCAATTCCAAACAGGTTTCCCACAAAAATTCTTGCAGTGAAAAGTGTAGGTAAAAATGGGGAAATCAGCCTGTACCACAAAAAATGACAAACTAACATAGGATAACAGAAGAGAAGTGTATTAGAGATCACTTTTAAGAGTTTTTGGGGATTTAAATTGTGTGAAATGGCTGTACCGACAGCTGAGCGAGCGCAAATGAGCCCCTTGCGGGCTCGCTGCGCTCTCCACGCTGCGGACACAGTGGCGCACTACGCGCACCACGCTATCTCTTCTACCTCCAGGGGGGTCGTAGACCCCCAAGAGGGAGAAAAGTTGTTGGTATGCCGGCGGTCGTGATTCCAGCGCCGCTATGGTGGTCGTCAGAAGCCCGGCCGCCGGCAACCTGAAGACCACCCGTGTCAAGGGCAGGTAGAAAAACTTATGGAGCTTATGTTGGTGTTCCTGGTATTTGATAAGCTTGCCTAAAGAGATCAGTTTTCAGTGAATACTTGAAGGTTTGAAGGCTCGATGAATGTCTTGTGATAGGGAGGGCATTCCCTAGAAAAACGTCTTGCAACAGTGAATGGCAGAGGTAATGAGTGTAGATGAAAGGCGTATATTTTGCAAGGATGACACCGAGGCAGTGAGTTCGATCGGAAGAGTCTATTGTCGTATTGTCAACAAATAGAGAAATACAGATGTCAGGGTGGTAACTATTGGTTGTGGTTAGAATATTATGAGCTTTGTTTTTGAAAGATTAAAGGGTCTGTGTACTAAGCTTTGGAGAGAGATAAAGTGGATGGAGATAAAGTACCAACCAACTACCTCCTAACTGTCATTTTTCAAACACAGCCTGTAACATTGCAGTTAGGAGTTTATGGGCTGGTACTTTATCTCCGTCTACTTTATCTCTCTCCAAGGCTTAGAACATGGGGGGTAATTCAGACCTGATTGCTGGGCAGCGATTTTTGCACTGCTGCGATCAGATAGTCGCCGCCTACAGGTGGAGTGTATTTTTTGCTGTGCAAGTGTGCGATCACAAGAGTAGCAGAGCTGCACAAACTAATTTTGTGCAGTCTTTTCGCAGCCCAGGACTTACTCAGCTGCTGCGATCACATCAGCCAAGTCGGGACCGGATTTGGGGGGTCATTCCGAGTTGTTCGCTCGGTAAAAATCTTCGCATCGCAGCGATTTTCCGCTTAATGCGCATGCGCAATGTCCGCACTGCGACTGCGCCAAGTAAATTTGCTATGCAGTTAGGATTTTTACTCACGGCTTTTTCATCGTTCTGGCGATCGTAATGTGATTGACAGGAAATGGGTGTTACTGGGCGGAAACAGGCCGTTTTATGGGCGTGTGGGAAAAAACGCGGGAGTGGCCGGAGAAACGGGGGAGTGTCTGGGCGAACGCTGGGTGTGTTTGTGACGTCAAACCAGGAACGACAAGCACTGAACTGATCGCAGATGCCGAGTAAGTGTGGAGCTACTCAGAAACTGCTACGAGGTGTGTAATCGCAATATTGCGAATACATCGTTCGCAATTTTAAGATGCTAAGATTCACTCCCAGTAGGCGGCGGCTTAGCATGAGCAAATCTGCTAAAATCCGCTTGCGAGCGAACAACTCGGAATGACCCCCTTGATGTCAGACACCTTACCTTCAAATTCTTGGTCCCGCCTGCGTTTTTCCAGACACTGCCTGAAAACAGTCAGTTGCCACCCACAAACGCCCTCTTCCCGTCAATCTTCTTGCGAACACACGTGTTAATGGATACTTCTCACAAACCCGTCGTTGACCGGCGATCCACTTTGCAGCCGTCTATCGCGCCTTGCAATTGCGGTGCATACACATGCGCAGTTCGTATCTGATCGCCCACTGTGCGAAAACGCACAGCAGCAATCAGATCTGAATTTCCCCCATAGACCCCTCAGTTTGAGGTGGCAAAAGGACAACCAAGATGAATTAGCAGAAAGACATTCTGTAATGCAGAATAACACAGATGGTGAGAGATCTGGAGAAGACAGGTACATTTTGGTATTATCCACATATAGGTTATACTATATAATCCTAAAAAGCTGTTTATTTTTCCAAGAGAAGTGGTAGAAATAGAAAAAATAAGAATTTACTTACCGATAATTCTATTTCTCGTAGTCCGTAGTGGATGCTGGGAACTCCGTAAGGACCATGGGGAATAGCGGCTCCGCAGGAGACTGGGCACAAATAGAAAGCTTTAGTACTACCTGGTGTGCACTGGCTCCTCCCCCTATGACCCTCCTCCAAGCCTCAGTTAGGATACTGTGCCCGGACGAGCGTACACAATAAGGAAGGATTTTGAATCCCGGGTAAGACTCATACCAGCCACACCAATCACACCGTATAACTTGTGATCTGAACCCAGTTAACAGTATGATAACAGAGGAGCCTCTAGAAAAGATGGCTCACTACAACAATAACCCGATTTAGTTAACAATAACTATGTACAAATATTGCAGACAATCCGCACTTGGGATGGGCGCCCAGCATCCACTACGGACTACGAGAAATAGAATTATCGGTAAGTAAATTCTTATTTTCTCTGACGTCCTAGTGGATGCTGGGAACTCCGTAAGGACCATGGGGATTATACCAAAGCTCCCAAACGGGCGGGAGAGTGCGGATGACTCTGCAGCACCGAATGAGAGAACTCCAGGTCCTCCTCAGCCAGGGTATCAAATTTGTAGAATTTAGCAAACGTGTTTGCCCCTGACCAAGTAGTTGCTCGGCAAAGTTGTAAAGCCGAGACCCCTCGGGCAGCCGCCCAAGATGAGCCCACTTTCCGTGTGGAATGGGCTTTTACAGATTTTGGCTGTGGCAGGCCTGCCACAGAATGTGCAAGCTGAATTGTACTACAAATCCAACGAGCAATAGTCTGCTTAGAAGCAGGAGCACCCAGCTTGTTGGGTGCATACAGGATAAACAGCGAGTCAGATTTTCTGACTCCAGCCGTCCTGGAAACATATATTTTCAGGGCCCTGACTACGTCCAGCAACTTGGAGTCCTCCAAGTCCCTAGTAGCCGCAGGTACCACAATAGGCTGGTTCAAGTGAAACGCTGAAACCACCTTAGGGAGAAATTGAGGACGAGTCCTCAATTCTGCCCTGTCTGTGAAAAATTAGGTAAGGGCTTTTATATGACAAAGCCGCCAATTCTGAGACACGCCTGGCTGAAGCCAGGGCCAACATGTGATTTTAGGAACCCCAAAACTACATTGAGGTCCCAAGGTGCCACTGGAGGCACAAAAGGAGGCTGTATATGCAGTACCCCTTTGACAAACGTCTGAACCTCAGGAACTGAAGCCAGTTCTTTCTGGAAGAAAATTGACAGGGCCGAAATTTGAACCTTAATGGACCCTAATTTTAGGCCCATAGACAGTCCTGTTTGCAGGAAATGCAGGAAACGACCCAGTTGAAATTCCTCTGTAGGGGCCTTCCTGGCCTCGCACCACGCAACATATTTACGCCAAATACGGTGATAATGCTGCACGGTTACATCCTTCCTGGCTTTGATCAGGGTAGGGATGACTTCATCCGGAATGCCTTTTTCCTTCAGGATCCGGCGTTCAACCGCCATGCCGTCAAACGCAGCCGCGGTAAGTCTTGGAACAGACAGGGTCCCTGCTGGAGCAGGTCCCTTCTTAGAGGTAGAGGCCACGGGTCCTCTGTGAGCATCTCTTGAAGTTCCGGGTACCAAGTCCTTCTTGGCCAATCCGGAGCCACGAGTATAGTCCTTACTCCTCTCCTTCTTATGATTCTCAGTACCTTGGGTATGAGAGGCAGAGGAGGGAACACATACACTGACTGGTACACCCACGGTGTTACCAGAGCGTCCACAGCTATTGCCTGAGGGTCCCGTGACCTGGCGCAATACCTGTCTAGTTTTTTGTTGAGGCGGGACGCCATCATGTCCACCTTTTGGTTTTTCCCAACGGTTCACAATCATGTGGAAGACTTTGGGTGAAGTCCCCACTCTCCCGGGTGGAGGTCGTGTCTGCTGAGGAAGTCTGCTTCCCAGTTGTCCACTCCCGGAATGAATACTGTTGACAGTGCTATCACATGATTTTCCGCCCAGCGAAGAATCCTTGCAACTTCTGCCATTGCCCTCCTGCTTCTTGTGCCGCCCTGTCTGTTTACGTGGGCGACTGCCGTGATGTTGTCCGACTGGATCAACACCGGCTGACCCTGAAGCAGAGGCCTTGCTAGGCTTAGAGCATTGTAAATGGCTCTTAGCTCCAGTATATTTATGTGAAGTGTTGTCTCCAGGCTTGACCACAAGCCCTGGAAATTTCTTCCTTGTGTGACTGCTCCCCAGCCTCTCAGGCTGGCATCCGTGGTCACCAGGACCCAGTCCTGAATGCCGAATCTGCGGCCCTCTAGAAGATGAGCACTTTGCAACCACCACAGAAGAGACACCCTTGTCCTTGGGGACAGGGTTATCCGCTGATGCATCTGAAGATGCGATCCGGACCATTTTTCCAGCAGATCCCACTGGAACGTTCTTGCGTGGAATCTGCCGAATGGAATCGCTTCGTAGGAAGCTACCATCTTTCCCAGGACTCTTGTGCATTGAAGCACTGAGACTTGCCCTGGTTTCAGGAGGTTTCTGACCAGTTCGGATAACTCCCTGGCTTTCTCCTCCGGAAGGAACACCTTTTTCTGGACTGTGTCCAGAATCATCCCTAGGAACAGAAGACGTGTTGTCGGAATCAGCTGCGATTTTGGGATATTTAGAATCCAGCCGTGCTGCCGTAGCACTACTTGAGATAGGGCTACTCCGACTACTAACTGTTCTCTGGATCTTGCTCTTATCAGGAGATCGTCCAAGTAAGGGATAATTAAAACGCCTTTTCTTCGAAGAAGAATCATCATTTCGGCCATTACCTTGGTAAAGACCCGGGGTGCCGTGGATAATCCAAACGGCAGCGTCTGAAACTGATAGTGACAGTTTTGTACCACAAACCTGAGGTACCCTTGATGAGAAGGGTAAATGGGGACATGGAGGTAGGCATCTTTGATGTCCAGAGACACCATATAGTCCCCCTCTTCCAGGTTCGCGATCACTGCCCTGAGTGACTCCATCTTGAATTTGAACCTCTGTATGTAAGTGTTCAAAGACTTCAGATTTAAAATAGGTCTCACCGAGCCGTCCGGCTTCGGTACCACAAACAGCGTGGAATAATACCCCTTCCCTTGTTGCAGGAGGGGTACCTTGATTATCACCTGCTGGGAATACAGCTTGTGAACTGCCTCCAATACTGCCTCCCTGTCGGAGGGAGACGTTGGTAAAGCAGACTTCAGGAACCGGCGAGGGGGAGACGTCTCGAACTCCAATTTGTACCCCTGAGATACTACTTGAAGGATCCAGGGGTCCACTTGCGAGTGAGCCCACTGCGCACTGAAATTCTTGAGACGGGCCCCCACGGTGTCTGAGTCCGCTTGTAAGGCCCCAGCGTCATGCTGAGGACTTGGCAGAAGCGGGAGAGGGCTTTTGTTCCTGGGAATTGGCTGTCTGTTGCAGTCTTTTTCCCCTTCCTCTGCCCCGGGGCAGAAAAGAGGAACCTTTTGCCCGCTTGCCCTTATGGGGACGAAAGGACTGAGCCTGATAAGACGGCGTCTTTTTATGCTGAGAGGCGACCTGGGGTAAAAATGTGGATTTCCCAGCAGTTGCCGTGGCCACCAGGTCCGATAGACCGACCCCAAATAACTCCTCCCCTTTATAAGACAATATTTCCATATGCCGTTTAGAATCCGCATCACCTGACCACTGTCGCGTCCATAACCCTCTTCTGTCAGAAATGGACAGCGCACTCACTCTTGATGCCAGAGTGCAAATATCCCTCTGTGCATCTCGCATATATAGAAATGCATCTTTTAAATGCTCTATAGTCAACAATATACTGTCCCTATCCAGGGTATCAATATTTTCAGTCAGGGAATCCGACCAAGCCACCCCAGCGCTGCACATCCAGGCTGAGGCGATTGCTGGTCGCAGTATAACACCAGTATGTGTGTATATACTTTTTAGGATATTCTCCAGTTTTCTGTCACCTGGTTCCTTGAGGGCGGCCGTATCAGGAGACGGTAACGCCACTTGTTTTGATAAGCGTGTGAGTGCTTTATCCACTCTAGGGGGTGTTTCCCAACGCGCCCTAACCTCTGGCGGGAAAGGGTATAATGCCAATAACTTTTTAGAAATTATCAGTTTTTTATCGGGGGAAACCCACGCTTCATCACACACCTCATTTAATTCATCTGATTCAGGAAAAACTACGGGTAGTTTTTTCACACCCCACATAATACCCTTTTTAGTGGTACTTGCAGTATCAGAAATGTTTAAAACCTCTCTCATTGCCGTGATCATGTAACGTGTGGCCCTACTGGAAGTCACGTTTGTCTCCTCACCGTCGACACTGGAGTCAGTATCCGTGTCGACGTCTGTATCTACCATCTGAGGTAATGGCCGTTTTAAAGCCCCTGATGGTTTCTGAGACGCCTGGACAGGGACTAGCTGATTAGCCGGCTGTCTCATGTCATCAACTGTCTTTTGTAAAGAGCTGACATTGTCACGTAAATCCTTCCATAAAGCCATCCACTCAGGTGTCGACTCCCTAGGGGCTGACATCTCTATTATAGGCAATTGCTCCGCCTCCACATCATTTTCCTCCTCATACATGTCGACACAAACGTACCGACACACAGCACACGCACAGGGAATGCTCTGATAGAGGACAGGACCCCACTAGCCCTTTGGGGAGACAGAGGGAGAGTATGCCAGCACACACCAGAGCGCTATATATATATATATATATATATATATATATATATAGGGACAACCTTATATAAGTGTTTCTCCCTTTATAGCTGCTGTATTGTTAATATCCCGCCAATTAGTGCCCCCCTCTCTTTTTTACCCTGTTTCTGAAGTGCAGGACTGCAGGGGAGAGTCAGGGAGACGTCCTTCCAGCGGAGCTGTGAGGGAAAATGGCGCCTGTGTGCTGAGGAGATAGGCTCCGCCCCCTTCTCGGCGGCCTTTCTCCCGCTTTTTGTGGAAATCTGGCAGGGGTTAAAATTCATCCATATAGCCCAGGGGGCTATATGTGATGCATTTTCGCCAGCCAAGGTGTTTCTATTGCTGCTCAGGGCGCCCCCCCTAGCGCCCTGCACCCTCAGTGACCGGAGTGTGAAGTGTGCTGAGAAGCAATGGCGCACAGCTGCAGTGCTGTGCGCTACCTTGTGGAAGACAGGATGTCTTCTGCCGCCGATTTTCCGGACCTGTTCTTGCTTCTGGCTCTGTAAGGGGGCCGGCGGCG
This sequence comes from Pseudophryne corroboree, assembly GCF_028390025.1. Taxonomy (NCBI): domain Eukaryota; kingdom Metazoa; phylum Chordata; class Amphibia; order Anura; family Myobatrachidae; genus Pseudophryne; species Pseudophryne corroboree. The sequence continues at coordinate 243,538,439 of NC_086450.1, read as the reverse complement.
CGGCTCTGGGACCGAGCTCCAAGGCTGGGCCTGTGATCGGTCCCTCTGGAGCTAATGGTGTCCAGTAGCCTAAGAAGCCCAATCCACTCTGCACGCAGGTGAGTTCGCTTCTTCTCCCCTTAGTCCCTCGATGCAGTGAGCCTGTTGCCAGCAGGTCTCACTGAAAATAAAAAACCTAAACTAAAACTTTCACTAAGAATCTCAGGAGAGCCCCTAGTGTGCACCCTTCTCGTTCGGGCACAAAAATCTAACTGAGGCTTGGAGGAGGGTCATAGGGGGAGGAGCCAGTGCACACCAGGTAGTACTAAAGCTTTCTATTTGTGCCCAGTCTCCTGCGGAGCCGCTATTCCCCATGGTCCTTACGGAGTTCCCAGCATCCACTAGGACGTCAGAGAAAAAGCTGTTTACATTTAGATATGAGGGGTGGGATGTGATGAACTGTGAGTGCGGCGGCTGTGCAGGATGCTGGCCGAACTTGGACGTTTTTTTTAAAGGGGCAATCATGTACAAGGCATAGTTTAGCCTTGTACATGATTGCCCTTTAAAAATAAGTCCGAGTTCGGCCGGCAACCCGCACAGCCTCCGGACTCGGAGTTCTTTACATGCCGTCCGAGAACTATCCAGGTTTTCCCCAGGTAGAAGTAGAGATTTCATTAGGCGCTAGAGAATAAAGCTATGTTTGGTAATGGTAAAGAAGTCTCTGAAGTATATTTATCGTAACAGAGTTGATTCAACCAATCCACACATGAACATTTATGTGTGGAGTTTGTATTTTCTCTCTTGCTTGCGAGGGTTTCCTCCGGGTGCTCAAGTTTCTTCCCATTACCAAAATATATACTGGTAGGTTTATTGGCTCCCAACAAAATTAACCTTAGTGTGAATGACTGTGCGTTTACAATACATGTGATAGGGAATATAGATTGTAAACTCCATTGGGGCATGGACTGAGGCGGGTGACCAAACATTCTCTGTAAAATCCCTGCGGAATATGCATGCTCTCTAAATAATTGGTGATAAATAAATGATAACGTTTTATACCATAAACCAAAGTCAGATTTAAAGGGTTATGAAATACGGGTTAATTACCTTCATAGATTTGATTTTCATTTATTTTGATATATATACTTTCATTTCAAGTAGCAACCTAATATGTATAAATAATTATCTGTGTTATTGTATAGCCTGAGAGGAGAATGTATCAATTTATTTAATTAGTTGGTACTTTAGGAACTTTAAACAGTGCATCAACAGGCATTACTGCCTCACAGCACTGAAGTCATGGGTTTGATTCCCACCATGGTCCTAACTGTGTGGAGTTTGTATATTCTCCCCGTGTTTGCATGGGTTTCCTCTGTGTACTCCGGTTTCGTCCCACAATCCAAAGATATATTGGTATGTTAATTGAGTCCCAACAAAACCCTAGCGCGAGTGTGTGTAGTGTACATGTTGTAATCAATATAGATTGTAAGCTCCACTGGGGCAGGGACTGATGTGAATGGCCAAATATTCTCTGTAAAGCACTGTGGAATATGTGTGCACTATGGGGGTAATTCAGACCTGATCGTAGCAGCAAATTTGTTAGCAGTTGGGCAAAACCATGGGGGTAATTCCAAGTTGATCGCAGCAGGCTTTTTTTTTTAGCAGTTGGGCAAAACCATGTGCACTGCAGGGGGGGGCAGATATAACATGTGCAGAGAGAGTTAGATTTGGGTGGGGTGTGTTCAATCTGCAATCTAATTTGCAGTGTAAAAATAAAGCAGCCAGTATTTACCCTGCACAGAAACAAAATAACCCACCCACATCTAACTCTCTCTGCACATGTTATATCTGCCTCCCCTGCAGTGCACATGGTTTTGCCCAACTGCTTAAAATAAAGCCTGCTGCGATCAACTTGGAATTACCCCCCATGTGCACTGCAGGTGTGGCAGATATAACATGTGCAGAGAGAGTTAGATTTGGGTGGGTGATTTTGCTTCTGTGCAGGGTAAACACTGGCTGCTTTATTTTTACACTGCAATTTACATTTCAGTTTGAACACACCCCACCCAAATCTAACTCTCTCTGCACATGTTATATCTGCCCCCCCTGCAGTGCACATGGGCCCTCATTCCGAGTTGTTCGCTCGGAGATTTTCATCGCATCGCAGTGAGAATTCTCTTAGTACGCATGCGCAATGTTCGCACTGCGACTGCGCCAAGTAACTTTACTATGATGAAAGTAAGTTTACTCACGGCATTTTCATCGCTCCGACGTTCGCATTGTGATTGACAGGAAATGGGTGTTACTGGGCGGATGCACGGCGTTTTAGGGGCGTGTGGCTGGAAACGCTACCGTTTCCGGAAAAAACGCAGGAGTGGCCGGAGAAACGGTGGGAGTGCCTGGGCGAACGCTGGGTGTGTTTATGACGTCAGCCAGGAACGAAAAGCACTGAACTGATCGCACAGGCAGAGTAAGTCTGAAGCTACTCAGAAACTGCTAACTCGTTTGTAATCGCAATATTGCGCGTACGTCGGTCGCAATTTTAAGAAGCTAAGATTCACTCCCAGTAGGCGGCGGCTTAGCGTGTGTAACTCTGCTACATTCGCCTTGCGAGCGAACAACTCGGAATGAGGGCCATGGTTTTGCCCAACTGCTAACAAATTTGCTGCTACGATCAGGTCTTAATTACCCCCTATATAAATAACCGGTAATAATAATATAATGCAATTGCGGCAGGTTCCACCTTCCCTCGAACAGCACAGCAGCACAATATATATTAAGGGACCGACTTCTGTGGTAGAATGCCAACAGCATCTTTGGGTATACTGATACAGGTAATTGCATGTTAATATCAACTGGCCAGAGACTAAAGGTCCATCCATACACACTAGGAGATTTTTATTTCAAAAGACTTTGACAACATTTGTGAAAGATATATCTTTCACTCAAAGAAGTGCTATTTTCCTAAAGAGCGAAAGATTTTCAGGAGGCGAAAGATTTTGCTGAAACTCTTTCATTAGAAATGCTATTTACATAATGGGCTGTGTTTAAATTCCAAGGGTGGGAGCATGGGCCATTGTAATAAGGAGGACTGCTGCTGTAATGCGTAAAAAGGGGGGCGTGCTGCCGTAATGTGTAAAAAGGGGGACTGCTGCCATAATGTGTAAATAGGGGGATGCTGCTGCCCTAATGTTTAAAAAGGGGGACGCTGGTGTCGTAATGTGTACACATGGGGATTGATGCCATAATGTGTATACATGGGGACTCTGCTGCCGTAATGTGTAAAAAGGGGACTCTACCTGCAATTTCTATATTATGAATATATTATACATAATCATTGGTGGCCAGTGGTGGCAGTAATATGTACAGTGCTGGTCTCTGCCAGCAATGAATATATTAATGGCATACATACTGTAATCATTGATGGCCAGTGGATACCCGGTCACTGCAGCGCTCATGTTTACTTTATCGTGCTGCTGCTCAGTGATTTTCGTGCAGCTGCTGCTCCATGGCACGGTGAGGGAGCAAGGCAGGGTTGTCTCGATGCTGCTGTTCAGTGAGTGGCGCGGGGAGGGATCGGGGAGGGAGCAGGGCGGCGCCGAACGGTTCATCCATCATCGCTCGGCGCCGTACACACTGAGCGATGATGGATGAACAAGCAGCAAGGTGGGCAAAACATTGTGTGCAAAACACACGATTGCCCACCTCGCTGGCGATGATGCGGGAGCGCGCATCAGTGCTCAGCGCTCATCGCCTGCACATACACACCAGTAGATTTTGAAGTCAAAGCAACTCAAAACGCCAAAACTGAGCTGCTCTTAGCTCAAAATGTTCTAGTGTGTATGGGCCTTAAGTAGTGGTGTAGTAGTAGCTTGACCACCATATTGCTTTATTTAAATGCACACCTGTGTGTCGCTGTTACATATAATAGGAACACGGTTTCAATGATAAAACTTACAGATTTGGGAATCCAAGGTTTCTGAAAAATTGTGTTTCAATCCAGACTTACATAATTTATTTCTTCCTATTGCTAGAGCCACTCTCTAATGATTAACATTATTATATACAGATGGAGCAACGCTAATCGTGGCTCCATCTGTGCCTAGCCACGCCCGGCAAGGTGGACCGCCGCTAGCGAACAGGGCGTGCATGCGTTGTAGATGCGCACGCGCCCCATTCAAAGTGAATGGGAGCGTCTGTGTATGCTCAGTGGCAGGCCGAGGCGCAGGCGAGCCTAGGCACACCGCTCGCCCCCACCTGCGATGTAGCCACGCTCTGTCTGTACTGTCAACATGTTGTAAGCTATCCTGTTGCAAGAGGGATGTCTGCATTCATGGCTGATCAGGGAAGAAATTAATTAGGCTTACTGTAAGTTAAAAAAGTCCTTACTAATTGGTTAGTAAAAGCTAGTTCTGATTGAGTGGCTCAGTAAGTCTGCTCCATTTCCCTGGTTGGGCATCTTGCTCAAAACATCAGCTTGAAATGGAGCAGAACTGCGAGGGATTATTTGATTTTTTTTTTGTAAGGGGTGGAAACTTGTTTCAGCTCTATATAAAGAGTACAATGAGGCTGTGTTCCATGTATACATTCTTGATTTCTGTATGGGTAATCATTGCATGTTTTCCCATGAAACCATGCTGGTTAGTATTCTCATCATGAATAACCAAGAAAGACAGTCGGCAGGAATTGTGGCAACACCTTAGCTCTCTGCATTCAACAGTGAATTCCGTCTGTGAGTGCTTTAGGAACTGAGGTCCTTATCTACCTTGTGGAGGAATATCTTCTAATTATACCGTAGAAGGGTAAGAAGTTTTGGTTTGCAACGTGGACTTAAAATCATTCAATATTGTGGGGGGTGAGGCAATATATATATTTATTTTATAAAATTGTTTTGTGAGGACTTTCGGTGGGCAGGCCATCAAGTATGGCTGCGTTTTAGATTTGCTCCCTTCAGCGCTCGCTGAATCTCAAACCATCCTCTAATCACCGTGGTTTATTTAGGGTTTGATTGTACTCCCCATCACCTGAGAAGCCAGGGAATATCTGTTTTTGTTGGAGCGCCATTTATTTCCCTGGAATCTGGCCATGAAACCCGCCGGCCTGTATGACCTCTAACTCTCTGTTTGGCGTGACCACTAGAACCGTTCGAGTTCTCTCTGTAAAGGTTTCCCTGCTGTAACCCCTGACTTCACATACTCATTGGTTCCTGCCTTGGTGCCGATCTGCGACTGCAGAAGCTTTTGGAAGGTGACCTGACCACGTGGTGCAACTGGTGGCTGGACCTCATCATCCGTGTGACCAGCAGATGTATACCACATTTCTCCCCTGCTGTCTGCTGCGACCCATGGGCGGCTGGTGCCTCCTGATCTGTTGTTGGATCATGGTGTCGGCCTGGCTGCCTGGATTCACCTCTGCTGTCCGTTGCCATCCATGGGTGGCTGGCGGCTCTGGACCCGGACTTTGTCACCTGCTGCCTGCCTGTGTCTGACCAGAGTTTCTGTGGAACAAGTCAGGAGCGGCTTGTGCTACGGGGCATCCCCTCCATTGCCGACTCTTCTCTTTGGTTGTTGGACACAGAGTGTGATCTGCTCCTTCCTGTTGATGTCCTCCGCGATGGCTGCTGCATCTCTTCTCCAGCAGTGAGTGGCACCTCCTGTGCAGCTTTGCTGCAGGGATTGGCTGTCCTGCACTGGTCTCATCTGCCTCCGCCTGGTACCTGGACCCTGACCTGCCCCGCTTCACCTTTGCTGTTAGCTACTGGATTCGGAGACCTGATTTGTAGTGATGAACGGGTTCGGTTCCTCGGAATCCGAACCCCCCAGAACTTCACCCATTTTACACGGTTCTGAGGCAGACTCGGATCCTCCCGCCTTGCTCGGTTAACCCGAGCGCGCCCGAACGTCATCATCCCGCTGTCGGATTCTCGCGAGATTCGTATTCTATATAAGGAGCCGCGCGTCGCCGCCATTTTCACTCGTGCATTGGAGATGATAGGGAGAGGATGTGTGCAGCGTTCTCTCAGTTTCTGTGTGCAGTGTGCTGCACATATCTGTGCTCAGTGTGCTGCAAATATCTGTGCTCAGTGTGCTTGCAAATATCTGTGCTCAGTGTGCTGAAAATATCTACGCTCTCTGCCTGAAAAACGCTCCATATCTGTGCTGCACTGTAGTATATAGTAGGAGGACAGTGCAGAATTTTGCTGACCAGTGACCACCAGTATTATATAGTAGTACGGTACAGTAGTCCACTGCTCTACCTACCTCTGTGTCATCAAGTATACTATCCATCCATACCTGTGGTGCATTTTAGTTGTGCGCAGTATTATATAGTAGGAGGACAGTGCAGAATTTTGCTGACCACCAATATATAATATATAGCAGTACGGTACAGTAGTCCACTGCTCTACCTACCTCTGTGTCGTCAAGTATACTATCCATCCATACCTGTGGTGCATTTTAGTTGTGCGCAGTATTATATAGTAGGAGGACATTGCAGAATTTTGCTGACCACCAGTATATACATAGCAGTACGGTACAGTAGTCCATTGCTCTACCTCTGTGTCGTCAAGTATACTACAAAAGTTCAGTAAAATGACCCAAAAATCAAAATTAAAAGCTTCTGATGAGAAGCGTAAACTTGCCAATATGCCATTTACGACACGGAGTGGCAAGGAACGGCTGAGGCCCTGGCCTATGTTCATGGCTAGTGGTTCAGATTCACATGAGGATGGAAGCACTCATCCTCTCGCTAGAAAACTGCAGTGCCACTCCTAGGTGGGCCAGGTGTTTGTGTCGGCCACTTGGGTCGCTTAGCTTAGCCATCCAGCGACCTTGGTGCACCTCTTTTTTTCTTTGCATCATGTGCTGTTTGGGGACTATTTTTTAAATCGGCCATCCTGTCTGACACTGCAGTGCCACTCCTAGATGGGCCAGGTGTTTGTGTCGGCCACTTGGGTCGCTTAGCTTAGTCATCCAGTGACCTTGGTGCAAATTTTAGGACTAAAAATAATATTGTGAGGTGTGAGGTGTTCAGAATAGACTGGAAATGAGTGGAAATTATGGTTATTGAGGTTAATAATACTATGGGATCAAAATGACCCCCAAATTCTATGATTTAAGCTGTTTTTGAGGGTTTTTTGTAAAAAAAAAAAAACGAATACAAAACACACCCGAATCCGACAAAAAATTTTAAGGAAGGTTTTGCCAAAACTGGTCCGAATCCAAAACACGGCCGCGGAACCGAATCCAAAACCAAAACACAAAACCCGAAAAATTTCCGGTGCACATCACTACTGATTTGGCTGCTGCCTGCGCTGGTGAGGATCTCCCCACTGGTCTGCCTGTGTGTGCTAAGTCAATGTGGCATCAGTACAGAGTTTTGAGGATCATGGTGGCTGCTGATCCATGGTACTGTTTACTGATCCAACACTGTTTGTGATCCCTCCCCTCTACTTTTTGCTAATGTCGCTCTATCTTCTCCTTTTCTTTACTCGTTTCCTTACCTGAGTCCCTTCTCTCCTTGTACGTGTTCCTTACCTTCCCAGTACCAGCTTACCATACCCTGCATTTTATCTCCTTCTTTTTTCTCTCCTCTCTTTTATCTACTGGATCCTGGACTTTCCCCTTGGAAACTGGTGGCTGGAGTGTCCTATGCGCCAGGAACCTCTGTGGTGCTTTTAGCAAGTCTTTTCCCCACAAACTGCCTGCTTGTATCACTAAATTTCAATATTTTATACACTGCCTGGTTGGTATTATTAATTGTATTCCTTCCTGGTGGCCACTGCTAACAACTACTGGTATTCTGTTATCATTTACAGCTCTGTAACCCCACCTGGTGGCCATTGCTCTGAACTGTTGCTTTTTTGATCTCTTTTGCTGCTCTGTATGTCCACCTGGTGGCCACTGCTAACAACTACTGGTATTATGTTATCATTTATAGCTCTATCCCGACTCTGTGGCCAATGCTGATAATTGCCGATATTTTTAGATAATTTTCAACTCTGTATCCCCACCTGGTTGCTCCTGCTAACAACTACTGGTATTCTGTTATCATTTACAGATCTGTATCCCTACCTGGTGGCCCCTGCTAACAACTACTGGTATTATATTATCATTTATAGCTCTGTATCCCTACGTGGTGGCCACTGCTAACAACTGTTGCTATTTTTATCTCGTTTGTAGCTCTGTATCCCCACAAGATGGCCACTGAGAGTAGCGCAGTAGCCCTGGTTTTTGTCTTCTGTAACACAACACTACCACCTAGTGGTCACATTTATTTTATGTAGTACAACAATACCACATAGTGGTTACATGTGTACCTGTGAGGTTTCTCTGCACTGTACCTTTCATTTTATTATCATAAGCTTAGTTTCTTTTCACGATACTGGTTTAAGCTTTCTATTTGCTAATTTCTTCTTGGGGCATTGCATTACCTGTAACAATGGGGGTAATTCAGAGTTGATCGCAGCAGCAAATTTGTTAGCAGTTGGGCAAAACCATGTGCACTTCAGGTGGGGCAGATGTTACATTTGCAGAGAGAGTTAGATTTTGGTTATTTTGTTTCTGTGCAGGGTAAATACTGGCTGCTTTATTTTTACAATGTAATTTAGATTTCAGTTTGAACACACCCCACCCAAATATTACTCTCTCTGCACATGTTATATCTGCCCCCCCCAGCAGTGCACATGGTTTTGCCCAATTGCTAACAAATTTGCTGCTGCGATCAACTCTGAATTACCACCAATGTAATGTCCTCCCCTCTCTGAGTGGCTCAGTATATTTTCATTATCCCTTCTTTGCTACATAGCCATACTGCTAAAGAGCGGTACAACCCCTCCTATCACCCAACCCTGTACTGTGCTCCAATGGGCATGCTATGGACAAATACGTCCATAAGCAAACAGCTGACAAATCTAATCCTTCTGCTAGCACCAGAATGAGCAGCGCCACTAAAGGAGCAGGAAATCCAATCCTCCACCTCCTCCTTCTGTCACTTCTTCATTTGAGGATATGTCACCTATCCATCCCTCCACTACAGAAATGGCACAGGAAATATCTGAAATGATGATGTCTTTGATTGAAGAAAAAAAATGGAAAGTATACACACTCCTTTTGATACAGCACTGACCAAAATTGAAGCTAACTTTTCTATATTCAATTTACTGGAACTGGAAGGGTTAGTGATTCTGAAGATCAGGTCCATGCAATTCAAATCTCCTCTAACACTCAAGCTACATGTCTCCAGGTTTTACAAGCCAAGGTTGACTTGAAAAAACAGGCATAGAAGGAACAACTTAAGTTTCGTTGGTATTCCAGAGACCATCAGGAATGCTCCGTTATCTGATCTTCTCTCCTCTACTGTTCTGTGCCCATGGTGCACGTGAAGGCTCATTGCTCCCCCACATAGAATAAGCACACCACATAGGCCCTGACTGTCCTGATACAGCTTCCAAACCCAGGCCAGGAATAGCAACATTTCTTGACTTTCCTATGAAAGAACATATTTTGCATGCTTTTTGCAGACTACCTCGCCTCACTGTTAATGACACTAATATCCTGATATTGCTACATTTTTTGGCTTCAGTGTCCCAAAAACTTAGGGAGTTCTCTGAGGTGTGCAAACTGCTACTTAACAACACTAGGTTTGCCCTGATCTACCCAGCAAAACTCAGAATTCAAGACAATGGTTGCACACTGTTTTTCCACAGACGCTGTACAAGCCAAATCGCATGTTATTCGAATGCCTGGTCAGGAGGGCTCCTCTAACAGATGACTCACTCAGCTGTATGCTTTTTTCTAAGTCTATTTCAGTATAATTAGATACAGTATGTTCTTTATTCGAGCTACTCAACTTTGATATTTGTATATCCTTATTGTATTGTTCGCGAGTTCCATTAGATTATATAGTCCTCGAATTGTTATGGAATGGTTAAAAATTAGAAAAATGTAATGTGAAGCAATTTTTTTAAATGTTTTTGTAATTGTTTTGCTCTCTCCTCCTTCACCCCATATGGATTCTATGTTGTCGCATGCCACCTATTTCACCCTGCTTGCTGGGAAAGGGGCTTGGTGCCTGTAGAGTTTTCCCTGATCTATCTTAATCATCTCAGCAGGGGAATTGGTTGATACCCGCACACAGCCCCCTAGCTTAATTGACCGCCCTTCTAATACACACTTCAATCTTGTGTCTTGGAACGTGTGAGGTCTTAATTCACTGGTGTAATGAAAATGAGTTGTCACCCACTTGAAACGGTTTCATCCTCAAATTGTCTCTCTCCAGGAGACACACTGGGTGTCAAGCAGCGGGTCCTCTCTCCGAGCGCCATGGTTGGGTCCATGCATTTTTGCCGATTTCCAGAGAAAGGATAGAGGAGTGGTTATATTGTTTCATACACTATCCTTAACATTGTGGCTGACCCTAATGGCCACTACCTTATTCTTGACGTGGAAGTGTGAGGTGCTCACTACATAATTGTAAACATTTATGCTCCTAATGTTGCCACCTCTGACTACAAGGAATTACTTACCTCCTAGCACAATGCACAACTTCCCTCTTATTGTAAGTGGAGACTTTAATTCTGTGGATGAGCCTCTCCTTGATAAGCAGCCTCCCCCTACACCTTCTAGTCGTTCCTCATGGAGACATCCCTCAAAGCCACTCTCCAGCTCACGGGCATCTGGTGTTTCCTTAACTCCACAGACATAACATTTACTTTCTTTTCTGGAGTACACCACTCATGGTCACACATTGATGCAATTTTACTAAATGACTCTCCGGTCGCTTCGGTACACCATACAGATATCCATGATAATTTAATTTCAGACCATGACCCAGTCTTGCTGTCCCTTACTCGCTTTATACAAGCAGGTGGAACACACCTATAGCGCTTACCAAGCTATCTTTTTCAATCCACTGAATTTAGAGACTTTGGCCCTCATTCCGAGTTGTTCGCTCTGAGATTTTCATCGCATCGCAGTGAGAATTCTCTTAGTGCGCATGCGCAATGTTCGCACTGCGACTGCGCCAAGTAACTTTACTATGAAGAAAGTAAGTTTACTCACGGCTTTTTCATCGCTCCGACGTTCGCATTGTGATTGACAGGAAATGGGTGTTACTGGGCGGATGCACGGCGTTTTAGGGGCGTGTGGCTGAAAACGCTACCGTTTCCGGGAAAAACGCAGGAGTGGCCGGGGAAACGGTGGGTGTGCCTGGGCGAACGCTGGGTGTGTTTATGACGTCAGCCAGGAACGAAAAGCACTGAACTGATCGCACAGGCAGAGTAAGTCTGAAGCTACTCAAAAACTGCTAACTCGTTTGTGATAGCAATATTGCGAATACATCGGTCGCACATTTAAGAAGCTAAGATTCACTCCCAGTAGGCGGCGGCTTAGCGTGTGTAACTCTGCTACATTCGCCTTGCGAGCGAACAACTCGGAATGAGGGCCTTTATTACTACACATTGGATGAACTACCTAGTTGACAACCTTAAATGTTGGGATAGATCATTAGTATTTTGGGGAGCATCTAAAGCATTTCTTAGGGGTCACATTATTGATTTTGTTAGCGGTTCAATACATGCACTTCAGGGCCATCTTTGCTTCCCCGTATGCTGACTCTTTACATCACTACACACAAGCTAAACTTTTAAATTACTTTCTTTTATCTCAGGCCAAAAGAGACTTGTTGTTTTCCAAGTTTAAGTATTTTCGTTGAGGTAAAAAGACAGGGCGTTTGTTGGCCATTATGGTCAAATCATGGAAACCCTACTGGTTCATTACAATGATTAAACATCCCCAAGCAGAGTGTCCTATCACAACCTCCCCCAATATTTTAATACTTTTTAAATCCTATATACCAAGTTATATTCTGCTCTCCCGTTTGACCAAGTCAAACATGATAATTTATTACAGAGAAGCAGACTTGCCTCCTCTCTCCCAGTCACAATCGAAAACATTAGTCAGAGGTATCACTCTTGATGAAGTTCTTGCAGCCAGTTCCCAAAATCAGTTACATAAAACCCGGGGCCTGATGGCTTGTCCAATGAGTACTACAAATTACTAAAGTCAATATTGCCCCTACTCTAGTGGAATTGTTAAATAAAATTCTCCATAATCATACTCCCTTTCCAAGCCTCAGCAAGACCCTCAGTTGCTTGAATCCTACCGCCCTATTACTTTGCCCAACACGGACATTAAATTGCTAGCCAAAATAATGGCTGATAGACTCCACCTTATTCTCCCGCAGACTCCCACTTCACACCAACTTGGTTTTGTGTGTAACCAACACTCTGTCAAAGGAGCGAGGGCTGCTATTGCTGCTGTGGTTGCTTCCTCCCAAGTGGCCCATTCTCAAAACACTTTACTTAGTTTAGATACCACCAAAGCATTCAATACTGTCCTTTGGCCACATTTATTTTGATTCTTTCACTTCGGAACTTTCATCCTGTTTTTATAGATTTTAGTAAATACCTTTATAAATCCCTGGTTACCTCTCTATTGCTTAATGGATAGTGTGGCTATCCTCTAATCATGTCCCGTGGCTCCCGTCAAAGCTGTCCACTTTCCCCACTTCTGTTCAACATTGCTATCCATCCCGTTCTACGCATACTGCAAAATGACGCCCACATTAGGGAACCACCATTGACTTAAAATAAAGAAAACTAACCACCTTTGCAGATAACATTCTACTATACATTTCTAACCCGTCTGACTCATTAGCTCACATAATTGACCAATTACAGTTGTTCGGGGAAGCGTCTGGTCTCACAGTCAACTGGGCATAATCTGTTGCACTACGTTTGGGTAGAATCAATCCTCGTATTGCTGATATGTATACTGTTTCATTATCTTGGCAATCAGATCACTTTACTTACCTAAAGGTTAAAATTCCAAGAAACCTGAGACTTCTCTACACTCTTAACTTTACACGTTAGTGTAAAGATCTCTGTTGAGCTGGAGAGCTGGAAATCCCTCACCATTTCATACATTGGTAGGGCAATCAAAATAGTAACATTTCCCCGCCTTATATATCTGATACTGGTCTTGCCGCTGCCACTGACTCCCAAAGACATCACACATACTTATTTTCTGTTTTGTTGTTTCAACTGACAAGTAAAAAAAAGGCCACATATTGGCTTATTGAATTGACACCAACCCAAATCAAACAGAGGTATTCATTTCCCCAATGTATACATTTCCCCAATGCAATGGGGAAATTAATACTACTGTTTGATTTGGGTTGGTGTCAATTCAATAAGCCAATATGTGGCCTTTTCCCTTGCCAGATGAAACAACGAAAGAGAAAATTAGTATTGTGATGTCCTTAGGAGTCTCACATTCCAGGAGGCAACTGAGACGTACCCAGTACGAACTGCATATTCTGTAGCCTTTCTTGTGGCCCAGCATTTTATCAGTCTAACCATTTACGACTTCTCTCAAACCGACTGGTCACACTCCATGGATACCTTTTTCCATCAATCACTGATAAGAAGAAAAGCAATTTCTGTGTCCTATAGACATTTACAACTTCTCTTAGAATGTTCTGTTTCCCAACAGGGCCCTCAGGCATGGACTTCACAGATTACGAACCTGCAGGTTGATGATTTACTAAAAGCTCATACAAGATCATGCCATAATCTAAATTCCACCATGTACACAGAGATGTTTCTCAATATATTGCACAGATCCTACCTTTCCCAACATAGAAGATTACTGATTGAGCTTTTCACAAGCTTCTCCTGTTTCAAGTGTGGCCAGCCACAGGTCCATTTCTTCCATTGTTTGTGTTCATATCCACTACTCCGTAGATTCTGGTTGGAAGCACTAAATTACTCCCAAGACCATTTGTTTAACTATGTGGCTTTAACTCCCGAATGGGCTCTGTTTGGCATTCTCCCTAGAGCGCTTTGGATTTCAAAGGGAGGCAGATGGCTGTTACTGGTGGTCCATGCAGCTGCCCTAAAGTCTATTCTGGGAGTGTAGATACATCCTGAGGCCCCCACATTATCTCTTTACAAAATTAAATAGTTTTAACTTTTTCGTATAGTGTCGGTGTCGGTCGGTGGGAGATCTTCATTGTTATTCTTTCCACAGATGTTAAAACCCAGAATTTGAAATTTCTTATGTAACACATCCTAGTATCTTCTGCGGTTGGTTGTGGGTGACCCCCTAATTTCAGTGTTGTTTTTGAGGAAGGGTGGGGAGGAGCGAGCGAGACTTCTTTTGATTTATTTGTAACTTTTGTACTTGTTTATTTGTCATCAACTTGGCTTATTCATGTTGCTTCTTTCTGTGACTTAATGACCGAATGTCCATCTATTAATATTAATCTATTAATCTATTAATATAACATCCATGCTTAATTTATACACATTATGCTGCATTATGTTCAATGTACCACGACTTACACATTGTTCAATAAAAACAAATATTTAAAAAAAAAGTTTTGTGAAAGTGGATTTCAAGCATAGGGTGGTATTCAAATGATATATCATGCCCAATCTCCTTTCTAAAGTGATCCCCATTACCGCGACTATTGCACCCAAAGTAATCAGGTTTAGCTGCGTAAAGGGTTAAGGTGTCTCGCTACCCCAGGTGTAGCAAGCTGAAATGATGATACCACACCCATCAGCATTAACAGAACGGATGTGGAAGGGGGTGAAAAGCATTGAATACCACCCATAGAATGCCTTAAATGTTTTTGTTTTTTCTCTAACGTCCTAAGTGGATGCTGGGGACTCCGTAAGGACCATGGGGAATAGCGGCTCCGCAGGAGACTGGGCACATCTAAAGAAAGCTTTAGGACTATCTGGTGTGCACTGGCTCCTCCCCCCATGACCCTCCTCCAAGCCTCAGTTAGATTTTTGTGCCCGAACGAGAAGGGTGCACACTAGGGGCTCTCCTGAGCTTCTTAGTGAAAGTTTTAGTTTAGGTTTTTTATTTTCAGTGAGACCTGCTGGCAACAGGCTCACTGCATCGAGGGACTAAGGGGAGAAGAAGCGAACTCACCTGCGTGCAGAGTGGATTGGGCTTCTTAGGCTACTGGACATTAGCTCCAGAGGGACGATCACAGGCCCAGCCATGGATGGGTCCCAGAGCCGCGCCGCCGGCCCCCTTACAGAGCCAGAAGACAGAAGAGGTCCGGAAAATCGGCGGCAGAAGACATCCTGTCTTCACCAAGGTAGCGCACAGCACTGCAGCTGTGCGCCATTGCTCCTCAGCACACTTCACACTTCGGTCACTGAGGGTGCAGGGCGCTAGGGGGGGGCGCCCTGAGCAGCAATAAAACCACCTTGGCTGGCGAAAATACATCACATATAGCCCCCAGGGCTATATGGATGAATTTTAACCCCTGCCAGAATCCATAAAAAAGCAGGAGAAAAGTCCGCGAAAAAGGGGCGGAGCCTATCTCCTCAGCACACTGGCGCCATTTTCCCTCACAGCTCCGTTGGAGGGAAGCTCCCCTGGCTCTCCCCTGCAGTCACTACACTACAGAAAGGGTTAAAAAAGAGAGGGGGGCACTAATTAGGCGCAGTATTAACAATACAGCAGCTATAAGGGGAAAAACACTTATATAAGGTTATCCCTGTATATATATAGCGCTTTGGTGTGTGCTGGCAAACTCTCCCTCTGTCTCCCCAAAGGGCTAGTGGGGTCCTGTCCTCTATCAGAGCATTCCCTGTGTGTGTGCTGTATGTCGGTACGTTTGTGTCGACATGTATGAGGAGAAAAATGATGTGGAGACGGAGCAGATTGCCTGTAATAGCGATGTCACCCCCTAGGGGGTCGACACCTGAGTGGATGAACTGTTGGAAGGAATTACGTGACAGTGTCAGCTCTGTATAAAAGACAGTGGTTGACATGAGACAGCCGGCTACTCAGCTTGTGCCTGTCCAGACGTCTCATAGGCCGTCAGGGGCTCTAAAGCGCCCGTTACCTCAGATGGCAGATATAGACGCCGACACGGATACTGACTCCAGTGTCGACGGTGAAGAGACAAATGTGACTTCCAGTAGGGCCACACGTTACATGATTGAGGCAATGAAAAATGTTTTACACATTTCTGATAATACGAGTACCACCAAAAAGGGGTATTATGTTCGGTGAGGAAAAACTACCTGTAGTTTTCCTGAAACTGAGAAATTAAATGAGGTGTGTGATGATGCGTGGTTTTCCCCCGATAACAACTGATAATTTCTAAAATGTTATTGGCATTATATCCTTTCCCGCCAGAGGTTAGGGTGCGTTGGGAAACACCCACTAGGGTGGATAAAGCGCTCACACGCTTGTAAGGGCTCTACCCTCTCCTGAGATGGCCGCCCTTAAGGATCCTGCTGATAGAAAGCAGGAGGGTATCCTAAAATGTATTTACACACATACTGGTGTTATACTGCGACCAGCAATCGCCTCAGCCTGGATGTGCAGTGCTGGGTTGGCGTGGTCGGATTCCCTGACTGAAAATATTGATACCCTAGATAGGGACAGTATATTTTTGCCTATAGAGCATTTAAAAGATGCATTTCTATATATGCGTGATGCACAGCGGAATATTTGCCGACTGGCATCAAGTCTAAGTGCGTTGTCCATTTCTACCAGTAGAGGGTTATGGACACGTCAGTGGTCAGGTGATGCGTATTCCAAACGGCATTTGGAAGTATTGCCTTAATAAGGGGAGGAGTTATTTGGGGTCGGTCTTTCAGACCTGGTGGCCACGGCAACAGCTGGGAAATCCACGTTTGTACCCCAGGTCGCCTCTCAACATGAGAAGACGCCGTATTATCAGGCGCAGTCTTTTCGTGGACAAGCGGGCAAAATGTTCCTCATTTCTGCCCCGTGACAGAGGGAGAGGAAAAAGTCTGCAGAAATCAGCCAGTTCCCAGGAACAGAAACCCTCTCCCGCCTCTGCCAAGCCCTCAGTATGACGCTGGGGCTTTACAAGCAGAATCAGGCACGGTGGGGGGCCCGTCTCAATGAATTTCAGCGCGCAGTGGGCTCACTCGCAAGTAGACCCCTGGATCCTTCAGGTGATATCTCAGGGGTACAAATTAGAATTCGAGACGTCTCCTCCTCGCCGTTTTCCTAAAGTCGGCTTTACCGATGTCTCCTTCTGACAGGGAGACAGTTTTGGAAGCCATTCACAAGCTGTATTCCCAGCAGGTGATAATCAAGGTACTCCTCCTGCAACAGGGAACGGGGTATTATTCCACACTGTTGTGGTACCGAAGCCGGACGGCTCGGTGAGACCGATTCTAAATCTAAAATCTTTGAACACTTACATACAGAGGTTCAAATTCAAGATTGAGTCACTCAGAGCAGTGATTGCGAACCTGGAAGAAGGGGACTACATGATGTCTCGGGACATCAAGGATGCTTACCTTCATGTCAAAATTTAACCTTCTCACCAAGGGTACCTCAGGTTTATGGTACAGAACTGTCACTATCAGTTCAGACGCTGCCGTATGGATGGTCCACGGCACCCCGGGTCTTTACCAAGGTAATGGCCGAAATGATGATATTCCTTCGAAGGAAGGGAGTTTTAGTTATCCCTTACTTGGACGATTCCCTGATAAGGGTAAGATCCAGGGAACAGTTGGAGGTCGGTGTAGCACTATCTCAGGTAGTGTTGCGGCAGCACGATTGGATTCTCAATATTCCAAAATCGCAGCTTGTTCCGACGACTTGTCTTCTGTTCCTAGGGATGATCCTAGACACAGTCCAGAAAAAGGTGTTTCTCCCGGAGGGGAAAGCCAGGGAGTTATCCGAGCTAGTCAGGAACCTCCTAAAACCGAGCCAAGTCTCAGTGCATCAATGCACAAGGGTTCTGGGTAAAATGGTGGCTTCCTACGAAGCAATCCCATTCGGCAGATTCCACGCAAGAACTTTCCAGTGGGACCTGCTGGACAAATGGTCCGGGTCGCATCTTCAGATGCATCAGCGGATAACCCTGTCACCAAGGACAAGGGTGTCCCTCCTGTGGTGGTTGCAGAGTGCTCATCTTCTAGAGGGCCGCAGATTCGGCATTCAGGACTGGGTCCTGGTGACCACGGATGCCAGCCTGCGAGGCTGGGGAGCAGTCACACAGGGAAGGAATATCCAGGGCTTATGGTCAAGCCTGGAGACATCACTTCACATAAATATCCTGAAGCTAAGGGCCATTTACAATGCTCTAAGATTAGCAAGACCTCTGCTTCAAGGTCAGCCGGTGTTGATCCAGTCGGACAACATCACGGCAGTCACCCACGTAAACAGACAGGGTGGCACAAGAAGCAGGAGGGCAATGGCAGAAGCTGCAAGGATTCTTCGCTGGGCGGAAAATCATGTGATAGCACTGTCAGCAGTATTCATTCCGGGAGTGGACAACTGGGAAGCAGACTTCCTCAGCACGACCTCCACCCGGGAGAGTGGGGACTTCACCCAGAAGTCTTCCACATGATTATAAACCGTTGGGAAAAACTCGACAGGTATTGCGCCAGGTCAAGGGACCCTCAGGCAATAGCTGTAGACGCTCTGGTAACACCGTGGGTGTACCAGTCAGTGTATGTGTTCCCTCCTCTGCCTCTCATACCCAAGGTACTGAGATTGATAAGATGGAGAGGAGTAAGCACTATATTCGTGGCTCCGGATTGGCCAAGAAGGACTTGGTAACCGGAACTTCAAGAGATGCTCACGGAGGATCCGTGGCCTCTACCTCTAAGAAGGGACCTGCTCCAACAAGGACCCTGTCTGTTCCAAGACTTACCGCGGCTGCGTTTGACGGCATGGCGGTTGAACGCCGGATCCTGAAGGAAAAAAGGCATTCCGGATGAAGTCATCCCTATCCTGATCGAAGCCAGGAAGGATGTAACCGCAAAACATTATCACCGCATTTGGCGAAAATATGTTGCGTGGTGCGAGGCCAGTAAGGCCCGACGGAGGAAATTCAACTTGGTCGATTCCTACATTTCCTGCAAACAGGAGTGTCTATGGGCCTGAAATTGGGGTCCATTAAGGTTCAAATTTCGGCCCTGTCAATTTTCTTCCAAAAAGAACTAGCTTCAGTCCCTGAAGTTCAGACGTTTGTAAAAGGGGTACTGCATATACAGCCTCCTTTTGTGCCTCCAGTGGCACTTTGGGATCTCAATGTAGTTTTTTGGGTTCCAAAAGTCACATTGGTTTGAACCACTTAAATCTGTGGAGTTAAAATATCTCACATGGAAAGTGGTCATGCTGTTGGCCCTGGCCTGGGCCAGGCGCGTGTCAGAATTGGCGGCTTTATCCTGTAAAAGCCCTTATCTGATTTTCCATTTGGACAGGGCGGAATTGAGGACTCGTCCTCATTTTCTCCCTAAGGTGGTTTCAGCGTTTCACCTGAACCAACCTATTGTGGTGCCTGCGGCTACTAGGGACTTGGAGGACTCCAAGTTGCTAGACGTTGTCAGGGCCCTGAAAATATATGTTTCCAGGACGGCTGGAGTCAGAAAATCTGACTCGCTGTTTATCCTGTATGCACCCAACAAGCTGGGTGCTCCTGCTTCTAAGCAGACTATTGCTCGTTGGATTTGTAGTACAATTCAGCTTGCACATTCTGTGGCAGGCCTGCCACAGCCAAAAATCTGTAAATGCCCACTCCACAAGGAAGGTGGGCTCATCTTGGGCGGCTGCCCGAGGGGTCTCGGCTTTACAACTTTGCCGAGCAGCTACTTGGTCAGGAGCAAATACGTTTGTAAAATTCTACAAAATTGATACCCTGGCTGAGGAGGACCTGGAGTTCTCTCAATTGGTGCTGCAGAGTCATCCGCACTCTCCCGCCCGTTTGGGAGCTTTGGTATAATCCCCATGGTCCTTACGGAGTCCCCAGCATCCACTTAGGACGTTAGAGAAAATAAGAATTTACTTACCGATAATTCTATTTCTCGTAGTCCGTAGTGGATGCTGGGCGCCCATCCCAAGTGTGGATTGTCTGCAATACTGGTACATAGTTATTGTTACCAAAAAATCGGGTTATTGCTGTAGTGAGCCATCTTTTCTAGAGGCTCCTCTGTTATCATGCTGTTAACTGGGTTCAGATCACAAGTTGTACGGTGTGATTGGTGTGGCTGGTATGAGTCTTACCCGGGATTCAAAATCCTTCCTTATTGTGTACGCTCGTCCGGGCACAGTATCCTAACTGAGGCTTGGAGGAGGGTCATGGGGGGAGGAGCCAGTGCACACCAGATAGTCCTAAAGCTTTCTTTAGATGTGCCCAGTCTCCTGCGGAGCCGCTATTCCCCATGGTCCTTACGGAGTCCCCAGCATCCACTACGGACTACGAGAAATAGAATTATCGGTAAGTAAATTCTTATTTTTTGGCATCAAGTGAGAGAGTTTAGCACAAGTACAGTATATTATGGAAAATAGATACTAGATAGTTACTGGGTCTGGATCTATGTTCTGCTGAGGCCTGTACACGGAATTGAGTGGCCTGTCTAAAGTGTTTAGAGGCTGCTAGTGAAGATGTTGAGTCATTAAAGCAGCATCTGCAGTGTACCAAAGGTGGCTGCCCAACTACGATGGCCTATTTGTTTCGTGATGCAGCCTGGGCCAGTAGAATTTTTAATGCTGAAATACTTATTTTCATTCATTTTTTTACATTAGAATTTGACAGCAGATAAGACCCACTTGGCCCATCCAGTCTGCCTTAAACACATGTACATATACACACACACATTGGGTTTAATTTTTGTCAGGAGTTAATTAACCTACCAGTATATTTTTGTATTGTGAGAGGAAACCCACACATTCACAGGTAGAATATACCAACTCCACACAGTAGGTCTGTGGTGAGAATTGAAACCATGGGGGTCATTCCGTGTCGATCGCTAGCTGCATTCATTAGCTGTGCAGCGATGAGGAAAAAAACGGCACTTCTGCACATGCGTATGCGGCGCAATGCGCATGCGCATCGTACAATTGCAACGAACTATGTAGTTTCACACAAGGTCTAGCGAAGCTTTCCAGTCGCACTGCTGGCCACAGAGTGATTAACATGAAGTGGGCGTTTCTGGGTGTCAACTGACCGTTTTCAGGGAGTGTTCGGAAAAACGCAGGCGTGCCAGGAAAAACGCAGGTGTGGCTGGGCGAACGCAGGGCGTGTTCGTGACGTCAAAACAAGAACTGAACAGTCTGAAGTGATCGCAAGTGCTGAGTAGGTTTTGTGCTACTCTAAAACTGCACAAAACAACTTTGCTGCCGCACTGCGATCCTTTAATTCGCACTTGTGCTAAGATAAAATACACTCCCAGTGGGAGGATTTGCACTCGTACTTACATTTTATATGCGAAGGGACCATTTGGAGGAGTTAACGTGGGAGTGATGGCAAAAACGCAGACTTGTCATGGCTATTTTTGAGGTGTCTACCTGCCTTCTGCTGCGATAATGTATGTAGAGAAACATGGCGTCAGCATTGCTGCTGCCGTGGTGTAACCATAAGTCAACCCTAGGAGTCTATGTTTGAGGTTGTTGTGTCAGTGCTGCACATGTGTTCGCAGTTACTGATCACTTTGCGATGGCTTCTGTGGGCGTCTATATATTTTTCTGGGGCCTTGCTAAGTTTCAATGTTTTGTAGTTCCATAGCCTGAAATTTTGCAGCTGCGTAGGCATTAGCATACAAACATAAATTAGGGGCACAGTCCCAAGATGGCTCAACACATGCTTAGTAGTAGCCTTGGTGGCCATCTTGGTACAGGGAATGGAGCAACTTTCATTATGTCACATAATCATGGATATTCTTAAAAATTGGACTGTTAGCGTGCCTTGATGACAGAGGGCCTAATTCAGATCTGATCGCAGCAGCAAATTTGTTAGCAGTTGGGCAAAACCATGTGCACTGCAGGTGTGGCAGATATAAGAGATATAAGAGAAAACCAGTGTGTCAGCCCTGTTTTCTGGACGCACTGAAGTCAGTGTCTGCTCCCTTAGATGCAGCGGTGTGAATTTACTGGCCATCCTAAATAACCTGAAGGTTATGAAGCAGCGGGTCACAAAAGCATTCAGTGGGCGTATTTGTACTATAGATGCTTCCTGCTGCTTTTACATATTTTAGCACATCCTCAGCGGCTGTTGTTATTGCATCTATCCCTGAATCAGACCTTTTGTCCCGATTTGGAGCTGGACCAATGTTTAATATATGTGTTAGTGATTTTGCTCACACAATGACTGTACAAAGCCAGTGGGGACGGTTACAAATGGCTCCCACAATAGTAATCAATAATAATTCAATATAAAAAAATAAATAGTAAATGAGCAAAGGTCTAGACTGGCACAACCTCCACTTAAGCATGTTACATCTGCAATCTTATTATGGATACACTGTTTTTTTGTCTGTATTGTATAAATCATCTACCTGACTGATAAGAAGACAAATCCTCTATAAACTCGTCTCATCACACCAAGAATTACATCAATTGTGCTATTTTTGAGCGATAATTTGTGCGACTGCTGTAAAAACAATGATATCCTGTTGTCATGACGATAAAAACAGACACAAGAAACATCACTGACTGGAAAACAATTTACAGTAACACTCATCAACAGCAGATAAAGAGTGTATTAACCCCGTTGACTGGATATTGAGATTGTAACATCATATACTTCATTATAATTGTTCTATTGATCTGTCATGACCATTGTAACTAGATCAGATATTGATGAACTGTTGGACTCATCTGTGGTTGGTCTATGTGGCTATGGATGAAACATCTTCTAAATTCCCTTAATATTTCGGCAGATTCTTTTATTAATTCAGGCTAAATTTACTGAGCACAAGCACAAGGCCGTAGCTACCATAAGTGCAGGCAGTGCATCTGCTATGGGCCCCAGAGCTGAGAGGGGTCCACCTTCCCTGTCACAGTTACATGTGTTATATACAGGGTGTATCTACCATAGGTGCAGGGAGTGCAGCTGCTATGGGCCCCAGAGCTGAGAGGGGTCCACCTTCCCTGTCACAGTTACATGTGTTATATACAGGGTGTATCTACCATAGGTGC
This sequence comes from Pseudophryne corroboree, assembly GCF_028390025.1. NCBI lineage: Eukaryota > Metazoa > Chordata > Amphibia > Anura > Myobatrachidae > Pseudophryne > Pseudophryne corroboree. The sequence goes on along the minus strand of NC_086450.1, from coordinate 243,515,460 downwards.
AGGTAGTGCATCTGCTATGGGGCCAGAGCTGAGAGGGCCCACCTTCCCTGTCACAGTTACATGTGTTATATACAGGGGTGTAGCTACCATAAGTGCAGGTAGTGCATCTACTATGGGCCCTAGAGCTGAGAGGGGTCCACCTTCCCTGTCACAGTTACATGTGGTGTATACATTTTACACCTTACAAACTTTTGCCTTGTGTCCTACAATATATCTAGGTATGGCCATTAACCTGCTTATTGTAATATGGTACAAAATGGGGTGGTCTTCAGTATGCCGGCGGTCGGGCTCCCGGCGACCAGCATACCGGCGCTGGGAGCCCGACAGCCGGCATACCGACACTTATTGTCCACCGTGCCCGTAGCGTGGCGAGCGCAGCGAGCCCGCAAGGGGCTCATTTGCGCTCGCCACACTGTCGGGCGGCCGGCCTCTCGGCGCCGGTATACTGGTCGCCGTGAGGCCGGCCGCCGGCAGATCGTAGTGAACCCTACAAAATGAACTGGAAGGCATTATAATGCTACATAATATGAACTGGGGCACTGTAATGTGCTACAATATGAATTGGAGGCACTATAGTGTTGCATAATATGAACTGGGTACACTGTATGTCATAATGTGAATTGAGGTACTGTGTGGCATAATGTGTACTGGCAACGCTAAAATGTTGCATAACATCAACTAGGGCACCACTATGGTTCAGAAAATGAACTAGGGCAGTATTATGGGGCATAGCATCAACAACTTTTTCAAAGAGGTGTCTCTCTCTAGAAGCATTGGGTCAGGGGCCCCTTCAAAATGTTACCAAGGGGCCTACAAAGTTCTGGCTACACCCCTAGCTCAGCATGTTCTACAGTATTAAAATAATTTACCTAGAACATGAAATTCAGACACTTGTTAGTAGATCCTTTACATGTGTAGAAATACTGTGTATTTAGGGCTGATATAGAGGTTTACGCACTTAACGCATACATTTTGTCCCTAAACATACGGTTATTTTAAAATGCCTGTGACTGTGCATAGCACATAAAATGCATACATTTTTGAAGATGTGCTGCAGGTGTATCACTTTTATGTATTACAGTGCGGATTTCCAATATCTGACCTCAGACCGTGGGAACTGCCTGCTGTATGACAGAAACAACATGCCGCTTCTGTATCATTTGCAGAGTTGTACTCTGATGAGCAAGTTCTTATAAACATACAGCATCAGTGTTTTCATTTTTGAACTACTGTACTTGATGGCCTAAATTTATTAAAATGAAGTCTCTACCCACACCCCTGGAAGTAGGTGAGCAAATAAGTGGTTTTGTTCTTCATAAAATTCCTTTATAATCAGTATGTGTTCTTTTACAGTATTAGTAATTGGCGCCCAACAGGTCCCAGCAGGATCTGGATACCTGGCTATCATAAGTATGCTGGTACTTGTAGTACTACAAGTTCCACTGTATGCAAACACTTGACAGCCAGGGCATGCCGGATGGTAGTAATACTTGAATCTTTTAACATTAACCCACACCAGTCGTGTGGGAATATTCATAATATATGCCGTAGGGAATAGATCTCCATGCTGAGTGGCCTATGGCTGGCAGATGCTACTGTGGGTTTCTCTGCTACAGCGGACCATCTCTGGCTTGCATAGCCTATTGGCATTTTCACGTTGATACACTATTTTTGGCTGTCAGTTTTGACAATATATGAATAGCCAGGCAGTGCTAGAGCTGTTTTCACTGTCTCTAGAACAAGTACCTTGCTGCTGATGATAATAGTCAACATCATGTATCTTGTACCCGGGGGAAACAGCCGCAACAGATATGTCTTCGAAGCTGCATGTCCTTCCTATTCTACTTTAGTTGGAAGAGACATATGGACAATCACACCTAAGTGTGCACAAAGAATAATGTGGAAATTATGGCCATCCAATGTTAATATACAGCTGAATTCAGCTGTTTAAGATCAAGACTGGCATGAGTCACAATTGCACTTGCGCAAACATGGTTGTTTTTTTTTTTGCATATGCGCACACCATTGCATTCTTTTTTTTCATCATATTCTTTTGATGTGATGATTAGTTATCATTGCATAAAATAGGATTTTAATTACCTACCAGTAAATCCTTTTCTCGTAGTCCGTAGAGGATGCTGGGGTTCCATGTAGTACCATGGGGTATGGACGGGTCCTTTGAGAGCCATTGGCACTTTAAGAGTTTAATAGTGTGGGCTGGCTCCTCTCTCTATGCCCCTCCTACCAGACTCAGTCTGGAAACTGTGCCCGAGGAGACAGACATACTTCGAGAGAAGGAAATACACAGATAGTGGTGTGAATCACACCAGCGCACTGAATTGTAAAACCATGCTGACCAGCGTGCAACATGAAGAAATCATGCTAACCCGCATGAAACAAGAAGAAACCATGCCAACCAGCATGCAACATGAAGAAACCATGTTAACCAGCATGAAACATGAAGAAACCATGTTAACCAGCATGCAACTAATCAGCAGGAACTAGAAGAAACCCTGCTAACCAGCATGGAATAGGAACAGCAACAGCTGAACCAATACTTAAACAAGCAACAATGCAGGAAAATGAAGCACTGGGCGGACGCCGAGCATCCTCTACAGACTACGAGAAAAGGATTTACCGGTAGGTAATTAAAATTCTATTTTCTCTTACGTCCTAGAGGATGCTGGGGTTCCATTTAGTACCATGGGGATATACCAAAGCTCCCAGTACGTGAGAGGGAGAGTGCTGAGGCACCTGCAGAACAGATTAACCAAACTTTAGGTCCTCAGAGGCCAAAGTATCGAACTTGTAGAACTTAGCAAACGTGTTTGACCCTGACCAAGTAGCTGCTCAGCAAAGCTGTAAAGCCGAGACACCCCGAGCAACCGCCCAGGAAGAACCCACTTTACGAGTAGAGTGAGCCTTAACAGATTTTGAACATGGCAAGCCTGCCATAGAATAAGCATGCTGGAAAGAAAACCTGATCCAGCGAGAAATTGTCTGCTCAGAAGCAGGACACCCAACCTTGTTGGGATCATAAAGGACAAACAGAGCGTCTGACTTTCTGTGACGAGAAGTTCTCTTCACATATATTTTCAAAGCCCTCACAACATCCAAGGACTTTGAGTAATCGAGGTGTCAGTAGCTACTGGCACCACAATAGGTCGGTTGATATGAAAAGCCAACACAACCTTTGGAAGAAATCGCTGACGCGTTCTGAGCTCAGCTATACCCTCATGGAAAATCAAGTAAGGACTCCTGTGTGACAATGCCCCCAGTGACAGCCTTCCAAGTAAGAAACTTTACGTCCACCTCCTGCAAAGGTTCGAACCAAACCGATTTCAGGGACTGCAACACCACATTAAGATCCCAAGGTGCCTTAGGAGGCACAAAGGGTGGTTGGATGTGCAGAACTTATTTCAAGAATGTCTGAACCGCAGGGAGGGCAGCGAATTGTTTCTGGAAGAAAATGGACAAGGCCGAAATCTGGACCTTTATGGAGCCTAAGCGTAGGTCCACATCCACACCTGCTTGCAGAAAGAAGAGAAAACGTCCTAGATGAAACTCAAACGTAGGAAACTTCTTGGATTCACACCAAGACACATACTTTTTACTAAATCCGATGGTAATGTTTTGATGTCACTCCCTTCCTAGCCTGTAGGAATGACCTTTTTTGGAATGCCTTTCCGAGCTAAGATCTGGCATTCAACCTCCGTGCCATCAAACATAGCCGCGGTAAGTCTTGATAAGCGAATGGTCCCTGTTGAAGAAGGTCCTTGCGAAGAGGATCCTCCAAGAGTAATCCCAGAAGATCCGTGTACCAAGCCCTTCTTGGCCAGTCTGGAGCAAAGAGGATCGCCTGAACTCTTGCTCTTTTTATTAGTTTGAGAATCCTTGGGATGAGTGGAAGTGGAGGGAACACATACACTGACTGGGACACCTACGAAGTTACCAGGGCGTCCACCGCCACTGCCTGTGGGTCTCGTGACCTGGAACAGTACCTCCGAAACTTCTTGTTGAGGCGAGAGGCCATCATGTCTATCTGAGGTACACCCCATCGGCTTGTTACCTCTGCAAATACCTCCGGATAGAGGCCCCAATCTCCTGGATGGAGATCGCGTCTACTGAGGAAGTCTGCTTCCCAGATGTCCACTCCCGGAATGAAGATTGCTGACAGAACCAGGAGGAGGATTCTCGTTACCTCTGACATTGCAGCTCTGCTCTTCGTTCCGCCCTGCCTGTTTATGTAGGGCACCGCCCTGACGTTGCCCAACTGAACTTGAATGGATAGATCTTTCAGAAGATGTGCAGCTTGTAGAAGGCCGTTGTATATGGCCCTTAGTTCCAGAATGTTTACCGGAAGGAGAGCTTCCTGACTTGACCACTTTTCTTGGAAGTCCTCCCCATGGGAGACTGCTCCCCAACCTCTGAGACTTGCATCCGTGGTTAGAAGAATCCAATTCTAAATCCCGAACCTGCGGCCCTCGAGTAGGTGAGAAGTTTGTAGCCACCAAAGGAGTGAAATTTCTGGTTTTCGGCGACAGGCATATCCGCTTGTGCAAGTGAAGATGTGATCCCGACCATTTGTTCAGGAGAGCCAGTTAGAAAAAAACGTGCGTGGAATCTTCCGTACTGTAAAGCCTCGTAGGAGGCTACCATCTTCCCCATAAGGCGAATGCACTAACGAACCGATACCTGGGCTGGCTTCAGGACATCCCGGACCATAGATTGGATCACCAACGCTTTCTGTCAGCTACAAATGTGACTTTGGAAGGTTCAGGATCCACCACAGATCCTGGAGTAGGCGAGTTGAGAGAGCAATACTCTGTAACAGCCTCTCCCTGGAAGATGCTTTTAGCAGCAGATCGTCCAGATATGGAATTATGTTCACTGCCTGACTGCGGAGGAGTAGCATCATCTCTGCCATGACCTAGGGGAACAACCTCGGTGCTGTGGAGAGGCAAAATGGCAGTGCCTGGAACTGATAGTGGCAGTCCAGCAGCTCAAATCTTAGATAAGGCTGGTGAGGCGGCCAAATCAAGATGTGAAGGTACGGATCCTTGATATCCAGGGATACTAGGATTTCCCCCATTCACCAGACCTGAGATCACCGCTCTCAGAGACTCCATCTTGAATTTGAATTCCCTCAAGTAGGGTTCATTGTTTTTAGGTCTAATATTGGCCTTACCGGCCTTACCGGTTTCGGTACCACAAATAGGTTTGAGTAATAACCCTTGTGTTGTAGGTGAGGTGGAACTGGAACAATGACAGTTGTTTGGCAAATATTTGAATAGCTTCCAGCAGTAGTGTACTTTCTGTCCGAGAAGCTAGTAATAATCGTGAGTACTAGAAACTCCAGTCTGCACCCCTGGACAACCTAACCGTTTCCAGGGGTCTAGGCAGGATATCGCCCAGATGTTTAACTGAAATCTCTTTAGCGCTCCCACCTGCCTGATCCCCAGGCAGTGAGGTCCACCGACAAACCGAAGGGTTTGAGAAGGCAGAATCTGAAATTCGTCCCTGGGAACCTGGCGGTGCAGGTTTTCTGGATTTTCCCCAACGTCCTCTAAAGGAAGTGGAGGAACCCTGAGACCCACGTTTAAACCTTGTGGTTCGAAAGGATTGCAGTGTAAGATATAATTTCCTGGTCTGTGCAGCTGCGGAAGGAAGATATGTCGACTTACTGTACCCGCAGTTATCATGGACATTCACGTATCCAGTGCGTCCCAACAGGGCCTCACCTGTGAAGGGCGGACCCACCATACCTTTCTTGGATTCTGTATCTGCAGTCCATTGGTGTAGCCACCGTTCCCTGCTTGTCTAAACTGCCATAGTGACCCTTGCGTGACGCAGGCCAATCTTCTTCATGGCCTCCAGCCGTGAAGCCTGTAGAATCCTGTAAGTGACATAGAAACAAGCAGATGTCACTCCTATACATAGAATCTAAATCATCAAGTAAGGCGCCTGACCAAGTAACTATAGCCACTGAGATCTACGCAAGCGAGGATCTCTGAGCCACACCTGTAGCAGTGCACAGTATTAGAGGGTAGTTTCAATCTGCGAACAGTCTAATCCTTTATGGAGGTTGTACCTGGGACAGGTAACACAACCTTCTTTGACAATTTAGACACTTTTTAGGTATGTGGATTATCGGGGTCATTCCGAGTTGATCGCTAGCTGCCGTTCGCAGCGCAGCGATCAGGCTAAAAATCGGCATTTCTGCGCATGCGTATAGACCGCAATGCGCACTCGTGACGTACGGGTACAAAGGCCTTTATGGTTTTGCACAGGTTCTAGCTACGTTTTCATTCGCACTGGCGGCCGCAAGAAGATTGACAGGAAAGGGGCGTTTCTGGGTGTCAACTGACCATTTTCAGGGAGTGCTTAGAAAAACGCAGGCGTGCCAGGGAAAACGCAGGCGTCAAAAGCCAGCCCACCAACGTTAGAATCAACGCACACGAAGAGTAAGTACAGGACTGGTCTTGTTCTGCACAAAATGTTTTTTCAGGCGCTCTACCTCACCGGCGTTCGCACTTCAGCAAAGCGAAAATACACTCCCCGGTGGGCGGCGACAATGCGTTTGCATGGCTGACAAAAACTGCTAGTGAGCGATCAACTCGGAATGACCACCTATATCTCTGGGTGTACTCAGGTTTTCCCAAATAAGGAGTTTAACGCTCTAAATAGTGGGATGGCATTATATATATATATATATATATATAAATAAAATATTCCTCATCCCTATTAGCCTCAAACTATATGTTGCACCCCTCATATGTCTGTTGCATTATATGGCAAGTATACACTTTTCAGGGTACGTAGTTGGGGTGAGAGGCACAGCTGTGGGATTTGATTCCCCAGACATCTTAAAACTGTGGTTTCTTCCCAGCATGGGACATATTTGAAGAAATATATGTGAAAGTACACCTTATGGAGGCCACCCCTGGGGGATCTGCCACCGAAGCCTGAAAATTTGTACAGTTTTTGAGCATGGTATAGACTCCATAGTAGAAGATATACATTCTGCATTACAGGACAAAGTCCCCCAAATATGGTACAGTGGGTTACACACACACAGGAAAATGTCAGTACAATTCCCCTTCCCCAGAATATCTTCAGAGAGTCACAGAGTACAAGGACTCCCCCCTTATCTATAACACGGTGTTACTTATGTGGATGGCAGCGCTCCCTGCCAGCGTCTCTGTTGATGAACTGCAGGGAGAAAATGGCGCTGGTGAGTGCTGGATCCGCTCTGAGAAGTCCCGCCCCCTGTAATGGCGCGTCTTCCCGCACTTATTGTATTAAACTGGCCTGAGGTATTTCTTCGCTAACAGCGGGATTAGCCCCTGTTAGCAGTGTTGACCAGTGTAGGGTGATTGCGCTGGCCCAGGACGCCCCTCACAGCGCCGTACACAGTGTGCCGCTGAGCCTTCCGCAGTGCAGCCTGCCAGAGCTGCGCTCCCACCCTTGTACCGCCATTCCCGCTGGCGACCCGCTCTCCAGATCGCCGGCACTGTACTCACCACTCTTCCTTCTTCTGGCTCTGTTACGGGGTGACGGCCGTGCTGCGGGAGTGAGCGGTCGCCTCGTGGGCTTCCGATTAGCACCCACAGGAGCTCAGTGTCCTGTCAGTGGTGATAGAGAACCATTAACTTCTAGAGTTGGTTCCTATTCCCCCCCTAAGTCCCACGAAGCAGACAGCCTGCCTGTTCCTAACTAAACTCAGAAAATAATAAAACTATAAAAACTCCTAAGAGCTCCCCTAGCTGTGACCGGCTCCTCCGGGCACATTTTCTAAACTGAGTCTGGTATGAGGGGCATAGAGGGAGGAGCCAGCCCACACTATTAAACTCTTAAAGTGCCCATGGCTCCCAAGGGACCCGTCTATACCCCATGGTACTAAATTGAACCCCAGCATCCTCTAGGACGTAACAGAATTATTATTTTTTATGGCAAAAGCTCCGATATCGAATCTTCCCATGTCCATCCCTAGGCTAAACACATGAATCCCTTCCCAAAAACACACCCCTTAAACTATACCATTGGACAACCTACACAACCTAACTTATCTAACAAAGATTCACCACTACCCGATCTGTCCCTGGCTAGAAGTTGATAAGCGGCCTGGCGTATTCATCCCTTCATTGTTTTTCACATATTACCGTGACTAGATTTTCCTCAAACACAGGACCTGATTTGGAATTGTCTGTAAAACCGTAGTTTACATATAAATCTAATGTTTGTAGGTCTGTACATGCTCAAGACACGTTCTGTGCATGTGCTAAATGCAGTGGCGCACCCAGGGGGGGGGGGGGTTTCCGAGTACCCAGAAACTCCCCTCCAGTAAAAAAAAAAAAAACATATTTTTTTTTTTTAGCTGCATGAGTATTATTAATGGCTGTCTAGCGTCCTCTGCAGCCTGCTGTCTTCCTGGTGGCACTTGTAAGTGCAATATAAGTTTACTTTATTGTAATTATAGTACATATATACACATGTATATACATACATACATACATATAAACACACACACACACACACACACACACACACACACACACACACACACACACACACACACACGATATATATATATATATATATATATATACATGTGTGTATATATATATATATATGTGTACTGTACATATATATATATATATATGTATGCATGTTTAATATGCTATGTATATGTGTGTATGTATATATATATATATATATATATACATGTATATATATGTGCAGATATATGTACAGTATATATATATATACACACACACACACACACACACACTAGTTTTACGGACCCAGCATATACTGGGTCACCTCAGTCCCCACCCCCGTGATTGGCTCCGCCCAGTTCTGGAAACCCCTCCATGCAAATCCTGCGTTTGCCACTGAAATGGGTCCTCTGATATCAATCGCAGCCCTCCCCCTCTTAGCCATAACCATAACAGATGGTTGCGATGGTGATCCAATGTTGCATCCTTGGACACAGCACTCGGACCTCGCAGATGCATGCAGAGACGTCTATCTCCTACAGGTGCCACCTGGTGCATTTGCATTTCATATGTACAGTATTGCACAGCTGCTTCCCTGCGACTGTACAATACCTTACAAATCAGAATCAGGACCATATTGCAGACTGTCGCACAATAACATTACAAAAAAAAACAGGTGTGGGATAGACGTGTTCAGAAAGAGCTGGGGGTCGGGGAGTAATGTGTTCTGAACATTGATCAGTAAGTAGCAAATCTGAGTATTCCTCAATTTGTTATTTCCTCTATAGTGTTATTTCATGCAGCGTGCTCCAGAATATTTCTACAGCTCAGGAATGTCACATTGTGTACTTTGTCTAGTGTGTTATCAGCACACTAGTGCTATCTGTCATTGCTATATGCCCAACAGTGTCACTCTAATATAACTGACAGCACATATGACGTACTAAGTGGCATTATATATCATTTGTGCATTGTGTTGTCACACATCTGACGTCTGTTGTGTGGTCATATATTATATTGCCAGATTCCACAGTCATTCTGAAAAATAATGTAACACTGTTCTACTGAGCACAATAATCCAGAGGTGTGTAATGACTGCAGGCCCAGTTGCCATCGGGGGTTAGTTATGTAGGAGACCACACTCAGATCAAGCTTTCCAGTTGACCATATTTAGTAATAGTCCATACAAATGTATTTATTTTGTCACAGGGAACTGGGATCAATTCCCATCTCTAGGCTCGTAGCAGCACTTTCAGTATGTGTCATTGCATCAGTGATGTGCGGTAAGGTGAAGCAGATGAGCCTTTCTTGTCATACTCCAGTTTACGCCAGAGTTTTGACTATATAAAATATATGAAAAATACAAAAACTAGATTATAAATATTTTCTTTGTATTATTCTAATCATTTTTATAGTCAAAACTCTAGAGTAAAAATCTATGGCAGGTGAGCCTGTCTTTTCTGCACATTTCTAATCAAAACTCACCAAATTTACAGCAGTATATGCTGCTGCATCTGTGTATACTGCCCACATGAATCCATGGGCTCATATATAATGTGTAAATCTGGCTCTGGTACTAACCAATGCCTCCTCAGCCATTTACCTCACAGCACGTCCCTGCATTGCATGTCTACTCGTATATATAGAATATGGAACTTTTATGAGATGCAGAGAAATAGTCCCAACATGTATAACCAACAGTAGAACTAGCCAATAATCTATTTGCCATCCAAAATGATCTTAGTAATGAAGCCTAAAACTGGCTCCACGTTCAGTCATCTATTGTGTATATTATATTTCTTGTGACATAACGTTATCTCCATACACCTCAACAAGTTGGTGATGAATTTCAGCTGCTGATGTGCCTTTGAAATGCAGATATCTGATCACACTACGCACCTCAATGTTTGACCATGTTTCCGTCAGCCCCGTTATCTTACAACTAAAGTATGACTTATATGAGGCCCAGTCTAATCGCCGTAAGGGGAAGCAGTGGTCTACCTGCTCTGGCCTAGCAGGAAATTATAATAAAGTAGAGGACATAACATATGTGAGAGGTCTTGTTGCTATATATATATATATATATATATATATATATATAAATCCATTAAGGCGGCACTCAAGGCCATCCAACAACCACCATGCCGAGTTCCTTCAAAAAATTTTGAAAGCATTTTTTTCACACCTGCCTGAAACTTTTGTACAGATCTATCTATCTATCTATCTATCTATCTATCTATCTATCTATCTATCTATCTATCTATCTATCTATCTATCTATCTATCTATCTATCTATCTATCTATCTATCTAACCTTATTGAGGTCCCAGCATTTTTGCACCATCAAACCTGTTAGTGAGACTGTCAAACCTCTGATTTTTCTCGATTATTAGGAATAATCACCACTACTATAACTGAGACAATTGTTTATGAGGACCTCGTTAAGTGATTTTAGTGCAATTTATTAACCTCTATAAATGAGAAGACTGCATTTAGAACGTCTGTAACTGGGATTATTTCAAGTTTTGACAAGTCTCTATGTGATACCCCACTCAAGTACCCTGTACCCTGACTTACAGTGATGTCTTGTTTGAACCTGTATAAGTGAGAACCTCTAAGTGAGACAAACACTTCCTGAACCTGGAAAAGTGCGAAACCGGATAAGGGAGATACCCTTTTAAGGGGGGGTATCCAATTACAGGTGAAGATAATTGGGCGTGAAAAACATCAGTTTTTCATGATTTTTCCTGCTGTTTTTCCCATATTTTTTTTTTACAGGCTATCAAATTTGGTTGCCTGTAAAAAAAAAAACCCCAACACATTATCTCCCAAAAATGCACAGGTTCAGTGAAACCCTGTGTATTTTCGGAAAAAATAGCCCCGTTTTCGGATGAGTCAGGTGAAACAAAATCCCAGAAAAGCCGTTGCGAGCTAACCGTGGCTAAATGGATACCACCACAAAGTGAGACTAATGGTGTGTAGACACGGGGAGATTTTTTCTTACAATTTTGACTATATAGTCAAAATCGTAAGAAAAGTTAGTGCAGATCGCAAGGTGAAAGTTACCTTGCGATACCGATTTGATGCCGATGCGCGGTCCCGCGCGGTCGGCATCACAAGCATAGATAGACTGTGCAGGCAAGTCAATTTTGACTATCTCGTAGAAAAGATAGTCAAGATTGACACTTAGTCAAAATAGCACATACAGTAGTCAGTATCGCAAGCACAGTCATTATGTGCTTGCAATGCCGACCTAGCCCCTGTCAAATAGTGAGAATCGGGCATAGCCCGAATCTCACCATGTATGGCCCATAAACGTACCATCCCTTGAGATCCCACTTAACCAGGTTCGACTGTATATATCTATATATAAATATATATATATATATATATGTTTACATATATATATCAATATATATATATATAATAAATAGTGTATGTGTAAAAAACTTGTGTCAACCACTTTTCTGTCGACCATTTCCATGTTGACCTTTTGCATGATGGCCATTTGGGGTCGACCTATTGACTGTCTATCTTTTTACTGTAGCTCTTTTGAACTGCTCCTTTTTTAGTAATCCTGTTTTGAAGATTGTCGGCATTTGTGCTTATTGTCAGTAACCTTCTGTTACAACTTCTACTGTTGCTTCTTGGTGAAATGAGACATTCACCAGCAGTAAATGTCATCAACACCCAGCTGTAAATGTCATCAACACCTGGATTCGGTTACTTCACGGTCCTGGGTAGAATGTTGCAGCACCTCTTTGCTAATCACTCTGGCTGACACCTACTAACTAATGACTTTGAACTAGTACTCTTGAATAGTGGGCTGGGTTGCATCAAGGCAGGATACTGGGTCACAGAAATACAATGGGGTAAATTTACTAAGGTCCCGAATCCATTCGAGTTTTTTTTTTTTTCCGAAGTGGCATATCGGTAATTTACTACACAGTAAACTCGTCAGTGTTTGGCCCATTCGTATTGATTTTCACGGCCAACTACACAATTACGAATGAATACACCATCGGTCAAACGCAGTTGTTTGTTCACATACACCTCATGCAACATGGGAACTTACTAAGAATTTGTATTCTCTATCACTACCGACAATAGACAAACACTGCCGCAAAAGCATGGAATTCGTACAGAAATAGAACTTTCACAACGACCTGCTTTTGGCTGGCGTGTTTGGAGAATCATGCGCGGATCAGTGAGATCTGTGCATGCCTCTCTGTGTAAAAGTATGTGAAAGAGTTGAGGTCTCAAGAATGACCTCAATTAACCTTGTGGTCTACCGCAGTCTGTAGGTTGCCACCATTGACTATAAGGGAGGATCGCGATCCTCCATTATAGCCTATGCGCTCCGTTTGATTGACAGGCCAGGAGCGTTGAGCCAATCAGGAGAGCACTATGACGTGGCACTCCCTGAATGGCTGGCAGGTCCCCAACTGACAGAAGTCACGAGGGGTCCCACCATTTTGGGAAAGGGGATCCATGTGTAAACATGGATTCCTTTTAGTTGCGAGTACCGGGATTTTTACAGTTTCTTTTTTAACCCTGTGGATGCCTACATGGATTGAAGAGGACCGATCTATGCTGGATTTTAGGTGAGTATATTGGTTCTTTTTTTTACAGATACCCTAATGGATTCTACATGAACAAAGGGACCGAGGGGCTGGTGGGACACTAGGTAAGTATGTGTGAGTGTGTAAGTGTGCATGTATGTGTAATTAACGTTGTACTTTCATGGTGTGTGTGTACTGTCTTTATTGTAAAATTTCTTTTACAGGTGGAACTACAGGTACCAGCGGACCTTTTAATGCCCCGCATGCTGGTACTTTTGGTTCTCCAAGTACCAGCATGCGGGGGACGCTTGCTGGGATCTGTAGTTCCACAGGTAAAATGTATTTTTACACATGGGCTATCAGCCTGCCATCCACAGCCCTCGGATGGCAGGGACAGCCCCCGGCTTCATCCCTGGCCCTTGGGTGCCTGGTTTGGAGGGACTCCTTTATTGGGGGGGTCCCCACTCCCCCAGGGAACCCTGGGCAGTGGTGACTAGTTGGGAGGGTAATGCCACAGCCGCATGGACCATGGACCCCCGTCTGTGGCATCATCTCCCTGGCTAGTGGAGCCCGGTGCTGGTTTAAAAAATATGGGGGACCCCTACGTCTTTTGTCCCCCATATTTTTGGAACCAGGATCGGTCCAAGAGCCCGATGCTGGTTGTTAAAATACGGGGAATCCCAGTGCAATTTTCCCCAACAACTAGGACTGTCTCACAGGGTCTGAGGCTTTTTATGCTTAGAGGGGAAACCCCACGCAATTTTATTTTAAACTTATAACTATTTAAATACTGTACTCAATGAAGCCCTGCACGGATCTCACTGATGCGGCCGAGCTTCATTGTGTGATGTCCGACAGTGTTTACTAATCTCTACTGTAAAATACTGCTGGACAATACAGAGGATATTGACATCGGTGAGTTCAAATTGAAAAACATGGTAGTTTAGTAAATTACTGTGTTTTTTCACAAAAAGTTGCAATCCCAAACGGCCGATGTCAGCCGAGATTAATCTCGGCTGACATTAGCAGAAACTCGATTCTTAGTAAATATACCCCAATATGTCTAGAAAACTCATAGGTTAACAGGGATCAGTGAGAGTGGTATTGTTTATCTCTAGGTCAGAGGAATACAGCATGTACTGGCATTGTGCAGTAATAGAGCAGGAAGCTTAGCAATGATGTTTATTGTTCAGAAATACCTCTTAAGAGTTATTACACACGTGTTGACACTTTTAAAGGGCATGAAGACTTTATACAGGCAGTTTAGGATGCAAATTCTTTTTTTTTTTTTTATAGAAAACATTTTCCACCACTGCTATAATTCCAGATAGACACTTGAGCAATAATAGCGGCTAATGGGTCAAAATCTGAGTCACACACAATCAACACGCACTGCTGATGCTTGCGTAATTGAGTGATTGTTTGCAATTGTGCATGCACAAAACTTTCTGAATCCACTACAGCACATATTGCGGCAGATGTATTAACCTGGACAAGGCATAAGGAAGTGATAAGCTAGTGATAAATGCAAGGTGATACACGCACCAGCCAATCAGCTCCAATATGTAAATTAACAGTTAGGAGGTGATTGGCTGGTGTGTGTATCACCTAGCATTTATCACTGGTTCATCACTTCCTCATGCCTTCTCCAGGTTAATACATCTGCCCCACTGTACGTTACACAGAGTGTACACACACAAAGGTGCTGTTGTCATCAGGTCAGATGGTATCAGAATTTTTTGCGTAAAAGTGATGGCCGTTCTAGGGCAGAGACTGGGAAGTGGTTAGTAGTGCAAGCAAAAATAGTCATGTTATGTGTCGCGGGCGTGTCAATGCATGCAGCTGCGTTCCCAGATGAACAGCCGCACGCATAGGAGACCAGTACGGATGGTGTAATGGTTACTGTTGCTGCCTCACAGCACTAAGGTCATAGGTTTGATTCCCACCATGGCACTAACTGTGTGGAGTTTGTATATTCTCCCCGTACTTGGCATGGGTTAACTCCAGGTACTCCAGTTTCCTCCCACAATCCAAAAATATACTGGTAGATTAACTGGCCCCCCAACAAAAATGTTTGTATGCCATGGTCAGACCAAGAAACTATACCTTTGCAAGTTTCAATGGTGTAATCAATGGTGGCATGTAATGATGCACCAATCAGTATTACAGTGTGCACGGATGCTAAAAGTGGGCATCTTAGGCCTTGTACAATCGGATGTACACAAGGGCATTAGTTTGTAATGGCATTTGCAAAAATTTGTGAATGGGTGACCACCGGTAGACACTACTGTGTGTGTAGTCCATATGTAGGCAAGATGACCAATTTTGGAAGGGGTTCGGCTGCAACCAATCTCTACTAGCTTCGCTGAGTCAATGGATGATTGTCAAGCAGGCTGCATGACACTGTACAAAGCTTTTCTATGTCTAGATCAGTGGTTCCCAAACTTTTTTGAATCACGGCACCCTAGAGCATCAGACTTTTTTTCACGGCCCCCTAAGACAATAGTTTCTTACTGAAAAATTTAGAAAGAGATATAAAATAATGTCTTTATATGTCATCCTTAGGGTAACTTATGTGGTGAAAGACAAGATTTGCTTCTGATTGTCAATATATTTTTTGATTGGCAGCCAACAACACTGGTTTTGCTTTTTACATTGACCATGCATAATTTTAATTTGTTCTGGACCACCTACCCGAGGCACCCCTGAAAGTGTCCCGAGGCACCCCAGGGTGCCACGGCACACAGTTTGGGAACCACTGGTCTAGATGGAAGATAGTGGACTCTTCTAACAAACAGGAGCTTCCATGACATGGGACTTATGGTTGGCATAAGAGAATAGTTCTGAATGCAGCAAAATGGTGATGTGTCTAAAAAGGTGATTTAAAGTACATTGACAGTATTTTTTTTATTCCCCAATAATTACATATGCCAGTGGTGGATTCTGAGAAGTGTAAACTCAGACTTCTATTAGTTCTTGCGCATGAGCAGGAAATAGGAGAACTAGAGATTTATGCTTGCAGACTAGTAACCAATAGCACAAATTATCGGACTGAAACCAATGTTACAGGATTATTTTACTGGAACCGATGGTACCAGATTATCGGACTGGATGCTTCTTATATCAGGCTAGAACGGATGATGCTTCTTATAGTGGGCTGGAACCGATGATGCTTTTAATATTGGGCTGGAACTGAAGATGCTTCTAATATTGGGCTGAAACTGATGATGCTTTTAATATCGAGCTGGAACCGATGATGCCTCTAATATCGTGCTGAAGCAATGATGCCTCTAATATCAGGCTGGAGCTGATGATGCCGCTAATATCGGGCTGAAACCGATGATGCCTCTAATATCGAACTGGAACCAATGGTACAGACAGAGTACTACCACAATCTGCAGGAGTTCAGATTCTGGAGCCCAGGGATGTAGCTCGGTGAAGCGATGTTGTTCAAGGCACCTACAGCTCGTCTGGGTTATACCCACTGGAGAGTGGTGATTTGGATCCAGTCAGATGACAGATGCTAGACCAGGGATTGGCAAAGCAGAGAACAGCAGCGTCTTGTTGTGCAGAGCATACTTGCCTACTTTTGAAAAAGCATTTCAGGGAGATTATGAAAGTAACATCTATCAGCGCGGACACGTATTGCCTCATCTGAGAGGCGTCATAAAAATGACTTACATCCAAATGTAAATGAGCCCCAAAGTAATATAAATACATGTAGTCATAGGGCAACCGCCGTAGACATTATGATCCCGGCCACTGCCAGCTGCCCCCCGGGCCGCAGAGATCTCCCCCTGCCGCTGCTGCCAGCACCTCCCGTTGCCACTGACAGCGTGCACCTCCCCCCCGCCCGCCGCAGACATCGCATCAGGGCCGGAGCTGACGTCATACACCCTCCCTGAAAATGCTTGGGCACGCCTGCGTTTTTACTGACACTCCCAGAGGACGGCCAGTTAACACCCGCAAGCGCCCACTTCATGTCAATCAACATGCGTATTGCTAGCGCACAAAAAAGACGCTACATTTTTTTGCAGTTTGGCCTCACATGTGCGCACTACGATCCGTATACATGCGTAGTCGATCGATAAACGTCCGCCTTGCGAATTCGCACAACAGCGATTAGGTCTGAATCGGGGCCAATATCATAAGACCTATTCTGCAGATGAGGTTTTGCGCATATGCAGACCACAATCCATCGGATTTGTACGTAAACAATCGGGTTTGCATACAATTCAGGCCCTCTGTTAATTCTCTCTGCTGCTTTTGACACTGTGAACCATCCTCTCCTCCTGCAAATCCTTCATCCATTTGGCCTGCATGATACAGTCCCAATTATTGGTGTCCTAAGTTTTTTCTTGGTCCCCTGTATTCTTCCATTATACTTCGTCCTTAGGTGAGTTATTCAGCTCTTTTAGCCTCTAATATCATACGATACTCAGATCTAGTTCTCCTCCGCTGACCTTTCTCCCTCTCTCTCACTAGTGTCTCCAGCTGTCATTTTCCCTTGTATGTACTGTGCATTCTTAAACTTAATGGTGGGATGCATCAAAGGCAATAATGCGGTCAAACCTCAGAAAATGGCGCTTTTGGAGGTTTGCCCACATTCCCCATATGCACCAAGCTCCAGAAAGTTTCCCTTGGACCCAATAGGCAATGTCATCTACAGATGGCAATGCCTAATAGAAGCCTTTGCGCATCTCTGAATGTTCCCTGAGAGGGATCTAATCGGATCCTTCCCAGTGTCCCTCGCAGCTTGCGTATGTGCTGGCCAACAGCTGCACATGCGCAGAAGTAGACCCTGGTCAGAAACCTTGAAGTCCTTACATGGCAAAGGAGAACTCTTATCAGGAAAGTTGTCTTTTGCAATTTTAGCCCCAATTGTACGAGCACACCACATAACTAAACTCTGCTATGCTTGCGATCAGTGATGGGATTCATTGCATACAAAGGGGCATATGTAATAGGGTCTGAGTTTGCCTTGTAAATGATTGCCATTTTAAAAAACGTCCGAGAGTGCCCTGCATCCTGCACCTACAGCAAACTCGGACCCTACTGTATTACATATGACCCAAAATGTGATTCTTCATGCATCCCGTCCAATAAGTGTAAGACTGAGCTGTTCATCTTCCCATATTCTCGCATCCCCTCTCCTACCTTAAGGCCCGTACACACTGGTCGATATATCGGCCGTTCTCCTGAACGGCCGATATATCGCGGGACCGTCGGCCAGTGTGTACGGCCGATACGTCTGTGAACTCCGTCATTCACAGACGTATCGCGTCGGCCCCGCAGCACAGCCGATATATTGGCGCGTCGCTGTGTGTGTACGGGGCGGTCGGCCGACCGCCCGTACACATGCTGCGGCGGCCGGCGGTGATTGACAGCTGAACTGGGCGGGCGTGTGTACACGCCCGCCCAGTTCATGACGTCAGTCCCCAACGGATCGGGCAGTGTGTATGCTGAACACACTGCTCGATCCGTCCATAGATATATCTGCAGATCAATTGATCTGCAGATATATCTACTAGTGTGTACCCACCTTTACTTTCAGTATCAGATAGTAACATAGGGGCAGATGTATTAACCTGGAGAAGGCATAAGGAAGTGATACACCAGTGATATGTGCAAGGTGATAAATGAACCAGCCAATCAGCTCCAATATGTAAATTAACAGTTAGGTGCTGATTGGCTGGTGCATTTATCACCTTGCACATATCACTGGTTTATTACTTCCTTATGCCTTCTCCAGGTTAATACATCTGCCCCATTGTTACATAGTGACTAAGGTTGAAAAAAGACAATTGTCCATCGAGTTCAACCTATATGCAGTCTTATTATAGGACTAGTTATTTTTATGTTAGGACTAATTAAATTAACTATAATGCGTGCCTACGCACCATAACCCTGAATATCTTTATCCAATAGGAATTTATCTAACCCATTCTTAAAGGTGTTGACTGAGTCCGCAGTTACTACTCTCTCAGGCAGGGAATTCCAAACACGTATTGTCCTTACTGTGAAAAACCTTTTCGCCTCAATGTGCGGAAACTCCTCTCCTCTAACCTAAGCGAGTGACCACATGTTCTCTGTGCTGATCTTATAGAAAACAGGTCCCTCCCAAGCTCTGTGTATGGACCCCTTATATATTTGTAGATGTTGATCATGTCCCCTCTTAGTCTCCTCTTTTCCAATGTAAACATGCCTAGCCTTGCAAGCCTTTCCTCGTATTCCAGCGTCTCCATGCCCTTGATTAGTTTGGTTGCCCGCCTCTGAACCTTTTCTAACTCCAGGATATCCTTTTTGTAATATGGTGCCCAAAATTGCACACAGTATTCAAGATGTGGCCTCACTAGTGATTTATATAATGGGAGTATAATACTCTCGTCCCTTGCATCAATTCCCCGTTTTATGCATGTTAATATCTTATTGGCCTTCTTTGCTGCACTCCTACTTTGGGTACTGCTGCTTAATTTGTTATCTATGTGAACCCCTAAGTCTTTTTCCAGTACAGAATCCCCTAATATTACCCCAGTAGGTGTAATTTTTGGTCTTGCCCCCACAGTGCACTACCTTACACTTGTCTTTGTTGAATCTCATTCTCCATTTTGCTGCCCATGCTTCCAGTTTAGTTAAGTCGTTCTGAAGAGACTCAGCATCCCCCTCCGTATTTATAACCTTACACAATTTGGTATCGTCTGCGAAAATTGACACCATGCTCTCTAGACCTACTGTTAGGTCATTGATGAAAATGTTGAACAAAAGTGGTCCAAGTACAGACCCTTGTGGCACACCACTTAGTACTTTGGTCAAATTTGAAAATGATCCATTGACCACAACGCGCTGCTCCCTATTATCTAACCAATTACCGACCCAAGTGCATATTGTGCTCCCTAGCCCTATTTCGTGTAGCTTATAAATAAGACGCATGTGTGGTACAGTGTCGAAAGCTTTGGCAAAGTCTAAAAAGATTATATCCACCTCCTTACCTTGATCCAGGTTCGTCATTACTGTTTCATAAAAGCCAAGTAAGTTGGTCTGACATGATCTGTCCTTCACAAATCCATGTTGGTTCCTTTTAATAACCTTATTTGCTTCAAGGAACTTTTGAATACTGTCCCTTAGAATACCTTCCAATACTTTCCCCACTATAGATGTAAGACTAACTGGTCTATAATTACCTGGTTCAGCTTTGCTCCCATTTTTAAATATCGGCACTAACTCCGCTATGTGCCAGTCCTTGGGAACCATACCCGATTTAACCGAATCCATGAAAATAAAAAAATAGAGGTCTTGCTAGTTCAGCGTGCAGCTCCATAAGAACCCTCGGGTGAATTCCATCAGGACCAGGTGACTTATTAATCTTTAACTTTTTTAATCAGTCACAGACTACCTCCTCACACAAATAAGCATTTAGCAGTGGGACATTATCTTTGTTGAGATTTTGTGTTAGATCCAGCATTTGGTCCTCTCTGGTAAATACCGTTGAAAAAAACTTGTTTAGTTTGTTTGCTATGTCATTATCATTTTTGATTAAGACTCCTCTCTTGTCCTTTAAAAGGCCTATACTCTCCTTCTTTAGTCTCTTACTTTTGATGTACTTAGAAAAAATTTTGAGATTCGCTTTGCTTTCCTTTGCTACTAGTCTTTCAGTTTCTACTTTAGCCACTCTTATTCCTTTTTTTTTTTGCATTTTTTTGTTACAGTCCTTATAGTGTTGGAATGACTCCGCATCCCTTTCAGATTTGTATTTTTTAAATGCTCGTCTTTTTTTGTCCATTAATTCCTTTATATTTTTGTTAAACCAAATTGGTTTGGGATTTTTATTCCTTTTTTTGCTGCTGGTGGGAATAAATTTACGAGTATTATTAATTAGCAGTGATTTTAATACATCCCATTTCTCGGTTTTCTTTGAAACTGATTTTCCCATTCAATGTCCCTTAACGCTTCTTTCATCATGTCAAAGTTGGCTTTGCTAAAGTTTAGAGTCCTAGTTGAGCCAGTATAGGACTGCTTATAAAAACTGATATTGAATGTGACCATATTGTGGTCGCTGTTACCTATGGGCTCTCCTACTTCAATATTTGATACCAACTCCCCATTGTTAGTTAATGCCAGGTCTAAGATTGCATTGTACCTAGTTGGTTCCTTGATTGATTGAACTAAGTAATTATCATTTAGCATGTTTAAAAACATATTGCCCCTAGCAGTATCGCATGAATTTATTTTCCAGTTTATCTCGGGATAGTTAAAGTCTCCCATCACTACTATGGGGTATATGAAATTGCTGTCGAATTCCAGCTGGAATTCGACCGTTTTTAAATTCGACACAATTCGACAGTCACATACCCTCCCGCCGGGACCCGAATTCGACATATTCAATAAAAAACGGATTCGACAGTCCCGCTGTCGAAAAACGGACCAATTTACGGATAGTGCGCGTCCTGTATTTTACTTTTTGGACGCCACAAAAGTGTTTAAAAACCCCAGAAAAAAATTGCGTGGGGTCCCCCCTCCTAAGCATAACCAGCCTCGGGCTCTTCGAGCCGGTCATGGTTGTAAAAATACGGGGGGAAAATTGACAGGGGATCCCCCGTATTTTTACAACCAGCACTGGGCTCTGCGTCCGGTCCTGGTGCAAAAATACGGGGGACAAAAAGCGTAGGGGTCCCCCGTATTTTTAACACCAGCACCGGGCTCCACTAGCTGGAGAGATAATGCCACAGCCGGGGGACACTTTTATACTGGTCCCTGCGGCCATGGAATTAAATCCCCAACTAGTCACCCCTGGCCGGCGTACCCTGGAGGAGTGGGGACCCCTTAAATCAAGGGGTCCCCCCCTCCAGCCACCCAAGGGCCAGGGGTGAAGCCCGAGGCTGTCCCCCCCAACCATGGGCTGCGGATGGGGGGCTGATAGCCTTGTGTTAAATAAAAGAGTATTGTTTTTTGTAGCAGAACTACAAGTCCCAGCAAGCCTCCCCCGCAAGCTGGTACTTGGAGAATCACAAGTACCAGCATGCGGGGGGAAAACGGGCCTGCTGGTACCTGTAGTTCTACTGCAAAAAAATACCCAAATAAAAACAGTACACACACACCGTGAAAGTAAAACTTTATTGCATACATACACACCAACATACACACATACTTACCTATGTTCACACGAGGTTCGGTCCACTTCTCCAAGTAGAATCCACGGTGTACCTGAAAATAAAATTATACTCGCCAAAATCCAGTGTAGCTTCGTCCTCTTCTTTTTTTTAATCCACGTACTTGGCAAAAAAACAAACAGCATTACCCGGACCACGCACTGAAAGGGGTCCCATGTTTACACATGGGACCCCTTTCCCCGAATGCCGGGACCCCCCGTGACTCCTGTCACAGAGGGTCCCTTCAGCCAATCAGGGAGGGCCACGTCGTGGCACTCTCCTGATTGGCTGTGTGCGTCTGAGCTGTCAGACGGCACATCGCACAGCAGCTCCATTATCTTCAATGGTGGGAACTTTGCGGTCAGCGGTGAGGTTACTCGGGGTCAGCGGCTCCTACTCCTACTGCTCTTTCAATTTGGTTCAGTAACAATTTCTTGTCAGACACATTAATACCAGACGGCCTGTAGCATAACCCCATTAATAACTTCTTTATTCTTTTACCCCCGCATGCAATTTCTACCCATAACGTCTCAATAATATTTACAGTCCCTTCTTGAATATCTTCCCGTATAACAGGTTTTAGAAATGGCTTTACATAAAGACATACCCCTCCACCCCCATTTAATTAGTCTGTCTCTCCTGTACAGCGTGTAACCCTCTAGATTGACTTTCCAATCATGAGATTCGTCCCACCACGTTTCAGTAATGCCTATAATATCATATCCCCTGCTTGCTGCAAGGATTTCTAGTTCCCCCTTTTTACCTGTAAGACTTCTAGCATTTACATACATACAATTGTGATATGTATTTCCCCTTATGGTAGGGACATCGTAATTCTTATGCAGTATAGATGACCTGTTATCGTCGTTGGATACTGTTATTCTAAAACCCTTTTTAGTTCCCATATTACTACTCTTGCCGTCTGCTCTATTCCTCCCCCCTACTCCTTCCCCGTTTTGTTCACTAACGCCACCCCTGCTATTCTTACTGAATGACCCGTGATTTCTTGCTAAACCCTCCCCCCGGCACCTAGTTTAAAATCTCCTCCAACCTTCTAACCAGCCTTTCCCCCAGCACCGCTGCCCCCTCCTCATTCAGATGCAATCCATCACGACAAAAAAGATGGAGCCTGACTGAGACGTCCGCCCAGTGTTCTAGGAACACAAACCCTTCTTTTCTGCACCAATCCCTAAGCCACACATTTACCTCTCTAATCTCCCTCTGTCTCCCTGGGTTAGTGCGTGGCACGGGTAATAATTCGGAGAATATTACCTTAGATGTCCTTGCCTTAAGTTTCTTGCCTAATTCCCTATAGTCTTTCTTAAGGACATCCCACCTTCCACTAACTTTATTGTTGGTGTCGACGTACACCAAGACCGCCGGATCATGCCCCCAGCCCCTCCCAACAATCTGTCTACCCGGTCCACTATGTGCCGCACCCGGGAGACAACAGACCGTACGGCGATCACGGTCCCGGTAGCAGATTGCCCTATCTGTCTTCCTAATAATGGAATCCCCTACCACCACAATCTGACTAGGTACCTTGCTAAATTTTATCCCAACTGCGCCAGAGGGACTGCTCCTCTGGTTGCTAGATGGAACAGTCTCCTCCGGCACCGTAATTTCCTCACTATCATCCTCCGATTCCTCGTCTAGTTGTGACCCCTCCCTCAACTCCTCCACCGTTCTATCTAAACTTTGCTTGAGATTGTGAATATCCCTCAGTCGTGTAACGGTTTGCTCTAGATCGGTTACCTGGGCTTCCAGGGCAACCGTTCACACACACCTCGTAGAGATGTACTCACACTGGGATGGTTGCTCCAGGTGCGCGTACATCTTGCACGACATGCACTGAGTGAAATCCCCAATCCCAGCCCCACCCATATTTTGTAATGTCTGATAATGTCGATTATCTTTACAGGAATAAAAGCTATACCTTAAACACACTGTCAATACACTTTAAACCTTTAGCCGCTGCGGCCGCTATACTTTGTTCACACTCTACGCACCTTTTACGCTATTTGTGGACAGAGTCCCGTACAGTGTTCGGACTTTGCGTACACACGCTGCGCTGACGGTACAAAGTACTCTCAGTGCGTACACACCCAGAGATACACTTAAAACCTTCTACAGCAATGCAATGCAATAATAACAATAATAATAATACTTTAAACCTTAGCAGGGCAATGAGCACACAACACCAATTGTGATTAACCGCTGGGTTCCGACACCACAGTGGATTATTTCTGAAAGGGGGTTTACAATACAAATTATACACTACAATACAGACAATATATATAACAGAATAATGGCTACAGGTCAATGTACAATCGTAAGAATATTCGCGTGCGCTTCCTGATCCAGTCCTCCGTAATCAAATAGATAACGTTGTGAGTCTTGTGACTGGCCGCTCTGCAGCAGGCTTTATTTATACAAGTCTTCCAAAAGCATTACAATGGATACTGTAATCCCTTTGTCCATTGGACACAGGGATGCACCTTTACAGTACAGGAGAGGTCATAGGTTGATTTGAAAAGGTAGGCGATGTCTTACTCAACTGTTCTTGTGGGTGGTCTCCTCTGGATTCCCGCCGCATACATAATATACAGTAAATACAGTTTATATCTATATTCTGCTTCTGCACATAACTATCCGCAGGAACATGCGATCTTCCGTAGACCAACACCGGAATGTTTCCCTTAAAATACCCTACAGCTGGATACCAAATACCAACTTATAACCTTAGTCTGTCCCCTCTTATCCTGTAAAGGTGAATCCCTTTGTTCTGCAACCATTTAAACAGCTATAACTTTCTGATGTGGTGCAAGGAGACTATGTGTAAATTGTGCACTATTTGGATTAAATATGTAATGTGTTTTGATGGCTCTCCATGCGTACACAAACTCTGTTGTAAATACCCATACCACGCGCCGATGCGCAGGTCACGCGGGAGCGACCATACGCAAATTGCGGATATGTGCACTCACGGCAGAACAAGTGCACGTGCAGTGGGCATGTGTGTGCAGTTTATATGTGCTGTGTGTTCTTCAATATTTTTCGACTTTGACAGTCCACCCTTTGGCAGTCACCAATAACTGCCACTATCTAATCACTAAACAGAAAAATATCAATACAATATCTACAGACGATTGGATGGTCGGAGGAGAGTTGTAGGCAGGAAATGTATGACCCTGTGGGATAGTAAAAAGCATGTATGTATGAATCCATGTCTGAGGGGCATGTATCATCGTGCCGTATATGTTTTAGATAAGCTACGAGGTATTGCGAAGTATACATGAAATCCTTATCCCGTATTAAGGGTCTGTAAGTGGGTCGACAAACACTACCGAGCTCTTTTCGGCTTCTTGTTCCAACAAATGGGGTGCACATTTAGTTGATGATACATGGAGGGGGAACATATGTGAGTGCTAGTATATGTGGATATCACCTGTCGACTATGTGTGTCATTAACTGGAGGTTGTAGAGATGAAGATAAAACACATATCTAAAATACATTCACATAGCATTTTCATAATCATTCTTGGGTATAGTCGATGTCTTTTCCGGATTGGTGTATCTGGGCAGAGGGGGAGACAAAGGAAAAATGGGTGAAAGAAACAGGCCATGGAATTCATTTGCAATCCTTATCATAACACTGTCTGTATGGATGGGTCGTAAATTAAATCTGCTGCTATAACAATGCCCTCGCTCCTTAAACTCATCAAATTTGTGCCGTGCTTGCGCCGCGTCAGAATTCGAACACACCTAAATATCAAGCCAATAATTATGACGACTCCTAGGATACAAAAGAGAAACTTTCCTACACTCATAATAACATTTTGAGCCCACTCTCCTAATCCTGAGAACCAATTTCGTGGGTTCAACCATGAGACCCAGCCAGTGAGCTCATTACCCACAGCGGTCAGGGTAAGGTTGTGTCTCCTCCGGAACTCCCACTTCAACTGCAATATATCATCCATCTTTTGATCGATAATCTCTGTGGGGTCGTCAGTGCTGTTTGTAATATACGTACAGCACTTCACACCATACTGAGTTGCCAAAGTGACACAGTACCCACCCGTCACGGCTGTGATATAATTAAGGACCATCCTGTGCTGATTCAGTTCCGTCTTGTAAGCTTGTAACTCCCTTCCCGTATACCTGAAGGTGTCGTCATACATTTCAGTGATATTATCTATCAAGTTCGCTAGCGCATGGATATACCTATAATTTATCATTCTTCTGGCAGTACGGGTGATGTCTAATGCGAGAAGGAATTGAATCCCGGTGGATTCGTGGATCAAATGAGAGGCTACGTGCTCTGTCCTCTCTATGAGGTGTCTCTTGACGATGTGTTCATAGTGAGTATGAGTATAAGGAGCCTGAGCACTGCGTGAACATCTTTCATCTTATCATGGGTTATGGTCATGACCTCTGGCAACACTCTTCCAACATAACACAATCCCTCTGAGTTCGGGGCAAGCCACTTATACGCCTTCCTCCCACATATGAAATAGGCATCATCGGGGAGAACATAGGGGACAGAATATGACATTACCATATTACAAACTTTCCAAGTGAAAAACCCCATCCCTAGTTCTCCCATCTGCTCAGTGATACTTCTCCAACCCACATGGTCTTGCTTCCTCGAGTATACCTATACCGAAAATACCTTCCACTGTTGGCTATTTGGCGTACAAGTTCAGAGTCTATGGGTATCCTATCAGCTCTGTGCGAAAAGGCCATTGTCTGGTTATTCCATGTCACCTCCCATTTTCCCGGTTTTCGGTAATTGGAAATATTGAAACATAATAAGGATCTATCTACATGATACTGGTGGAGCTTCAAACTAGGGGGCCTAGAAATATTGAATTTCTTGTCCACCGGTCTCCCACCCCGTAATTCGAGTACCTCATCTATTGCTAAAGGGTACGGTACTAATCCTGACTTGCTCTGACCTTGAGGTACTTGTGAGCACACCCAGCATTCTGTCTGGTTTAAGACCTTACCCACTAGTAAGTGGTAATCACTCAATGGATGACGGTCCATGTTGATATTAAGGCTGGACTGACATCTCTGGATGCACCCATCCTCGACTATGTTCTCACAATTCTTACAAATGCAATTTTCCTCAGCCAATAACCCTTCACAGTGCCTCCGAGCTCCCTGACTACCAGATCGCTTTCTGATACTCGCCTTTGCTCGAGTGATGTGTTGCTCTTGAGATTCTACAAATCCATCCCCGCCATCAGAACCCATTCCAGATCCTTTCTCGACCTCTCTGGGACCCTCACCGAAACAGACTGTCCTGGTCAACAACAGGATTAACAGGAAAACCCGGAACGCAGTCTCTTGGGGTAAGTCCATCTTGTTAAGGGAAGAGAAAGGGAACAAGAAGGGAGGGAGAAAAAGGAGAAGAGAAGGAGGGTAGTGGGGAATGGAAAAAATAAAAAAAACTGGTGCGACAACCGCCTCTGGTCTTGTTGTTCCCCGCGCTCAGGTGCCGTGTCAACAGTACTGCCTCTCAACCTTCCCGGAACAGACACTCCAGTGATACGATGTTTTCTACACTCTGCTCTTTGTCACGGGTTCTCTCTGGGTCAGCGACCTTCTTACAGTGGGACGAGTGGACCCAAGTCTCTCTTTCGGCAACCTTTAATGCTGTCGTGCTGGTTAGCAAGACTTGGTATGGTCCTTCCCACCTGTCAATGAGGCAACCTGAGCGTAGAAAATTTCGAATCATTACATAATCCCCAGGTTCAATGTCATGACAATTACTGTTCGGTAGGTCAGGAATCACCAGCTTTAGATTTCTATTTTGATTCCTCAGCTGCTGGCTCATCCTAACCAAATATTTTACAGTCACTTCGTTATTGCATTTCAAATCATCCTGGGGGTCTATCATTACATGAGGTTGTCGGCCAAAAAGAATCTCAAAGGGTGATAGGTTAACCACTGTGGGGCTGGTCTCTTCCAAGTGCTGCTGGGATTTCTAAGTCAGGAGCTGGAAGCCGAGTGAAAAGGAGGAGCAGTGAGCTGGAACAACTGCAACTGCTAAGTGGAGTATAGGTGCCGCAGGAGAGAGTACTACGGCTGCATAAAAGTGAAGGAACAAGAACCGCACAAAGATAGATAAGTATAAGCCAGCTTAATTATTGTATAAGTGAGATTGCTTGTCTTCTATTTTTTATTTTTGCCGCTTTTTCTTTGAGTGTAACAGGGAGTTAGACCTTACAAACAATATGGGAGGGGCTGTGATTGAGGACCTCACTCAGTGCATGTCGTGCAAGATGTATGCACACCTGGAGCTACCGGCCCAGTGTGAATACATCTGCACGAGGTGTGTGCTAACGGTTGCCCTGGAAGCCCAGGTAACTGATCTAGAGTAAACCGTTACGCGACTGAGGGAGATTCACAATCTCGAGCGTAGTTTAGACAGAACGGTGGAGGAGTTGCGGGAGGGGTCACTGGTAGAAGAGGATGATGATCAGGTAGCCAGTTGGGTCACAGTTAGAAGGAAGAAAAAGAGGGGGAGGCACGACATCTCCGAACTATCAAACCCGAACAAATTTGCCCGATTGGACGAGGAATCGGAGGATGATAGTGAAGAAATGACGGTGCCGGAGGAGACTGCTCCCTCTAGCATCCAGAGGTGCGGTCCCTCTGGCGCGATTGGGATAAAAGATAGAGAGGTACCTAGTCAGATGGTGGTGGTAGGGGATTCTATCATCAGGAAGGCAGATAGGGCAATCTGCTACCGGGACCGTGATCGCCGTACAGTCTGTTGTCTCCCGGGTGCTCGGGTACGGCACATCGCGGACCGGGTAGATAGATTGTTGGGAGGGGCTGGCAAAGACCCGAAGGTCTTGGTACACGTTGGCACCAATGACAAAGTTAGCGGAAGGTGGGATGTCCTTAAGAAAGACTATAGGGACTTAGGAAAGAAACTGAAGGCAAGGACATCTAAGGTAATATTCTCGGAATTATTACCCGTGCCACGCGCTAGTCCAGGGAGGCAGAGGGAGATTAGGGAGGTAAACGTGTGGCTTAGGGATTGGTGCAGGAAAGAGGGGTTTGTGTTCCTGGAACACTGGGCGGACTTCTCAGTCAGGCGCCATCTCTTTTGTCGTGACGGATTGCACCTGACTGAGGAGGGGGCAGCGGTGCTGGGGGGAAGGATGGTTAGAAGGTTGGAGGAGATTTTAAACTAGGAGCCTGGGGGGAGGGTATAGCTACAAACTACGGGTCATGCAGTGAGAATAGTGGGGATGGCGGTAGTAAACGAAATGGGGGAGAAGTTGGTAAGAGCAGGCGGTAAGGTTACTAACATGGGTACTAAAAGGGATTTTACCAAAGCACTAACCAATGACGATTACAGGTCATCCTTGCCACATAAGGTGAAAGATGTCCCTAACGCAAGGGAAAATACTTATCTTAGTTGTATGTATGTAAACGCCAGAAGCATTACTGGTAAAAAGGGTGAACTAGAAATACTTGCAGCAAGCAAACAGTATGATATTATAGGCATTACTGAAACTTGGTGGGATGAATCTCATGATTGGACAATCTAGAGGGCTATACACTGTTTAGGAGAGACAGACTAAATAAAAAGGGTGGAGGGGTGTGTCTGTACGTAAAGCCGTTTTTAAAACCTAATATATGGGAAGATATTCAGGAGGGGACTGTAGACACTGTTGAGACATTATGGGTAGAAATTGCATGCGGGGAAAAAGGAATAAAAAAGTTAGTATTGGGTGTATGCTATAGGCCGCCTGGTATCAACGCATCTGATGATGAATTGTTACTAAAGCAAATTGAAAGAGCAGCAGGAGTAGGAGACATAGTAGTGATGGGAGATTTTAACTATCCAGAGATAAACTGGAAAAAACGATTCATGTGATACTGCTAGGGGCAATATGTTTTTAACACACTAAATGATAACTACTTAGTCCAACTAATTGAGGAACCAACTAGGTACAATGCAATCTTAGACCTGGTATTAACAAACAATCAGGATTTGGTATCGGGTATTATAGTAGGGGAACCCATAGGAAACATCGACCACAATATGGTCACATTCAATATCAGTTTCTACAAACAGCCCTATAATGGCTCAACTAGGACTTTAAACTTTAGCAAAGCAAATTTTGAAAAGATGAGGGTATTTTTCAGGGATATTGAATGGGAAGGTTTGTTTTTAGGAAAAAATACTACGGAGAAATGGGAGGTACTAAAATTCCTGCTAGCTAAAAATACACTCAAATATATTCCTATGAGTAGCAAAAAAGGGAATAAAAATCATAAACCGATGTGGCTTAACAAAAAGATTAAGGAACTTATGGGCAAGAAAAGGCGAGCATTTAAAAAATACAAATCTGACGGGGAAGCAGAGTCATTTCAGCACTATAAGGAATGTAACAAAAATTGCAAAAAGGAAATAAGAGCGGCTAAAGTAGAAACTGAAAAACTAGTAGCAAAGGAAAGCAAAGCGAATCCCAAAAAATTCTTTAAATACATTAATAGCAAGAGATTAAAAAAGGAGAGTATAGGCCCTTTAAAAGACAAGTTGGGAGTCTTAAGCAAAAATGATAATGACATAGCGGACACACTCAATGAGTTCTTTTCAACAGTATTCACTAGAGAGGACCCAATTCAGGGACTGACACACAATCTCAATAATGAGAATATCACACTGATAGGTACTTATTTAAGCGAGGAAGTAGTCTGTGACCGATTAAAACATTTAAAGATTAATAAATCACCAGGGCCCGATGGTATTCATCCAAGGGTTCTAATGGAGCTTCACTCTGAACTGGCAAAACCGCTATCTTTGATCTTTGAGGATTCAGTTATATCAGGTATGGTTCCCAAAGACTGGCGTATAGCGGAAGTAGTGCCTATATTCAAAAAGGGAAGTAAAGCTGAACCAGGTAATTATAGACCAGTTAGTCTTACATCTATAGTGGGGAAAGTATTGGAAGGTATTCTAAGAGATAGTATTCAGAAGTTCCTTGAAACCAATAAGGTAATTAAAAGGAATCAACATGGGTTTATGAAGGACAGATCCTGTCAAACCAACTTACTTGGCTTTTATGAAACAGTAAGCGCAAACCTAGATCAGGGTAAAGACGTGGATGTAATCTTTTTAGACTTTGCCAAAGCGTTCGATACTGTACCACACATGAGACTTATCTACAAGCTACAAGAATCAGGGCTAGGAAGCACAATATGCACTTGGGTCAAAAACTGGTTAGATAATAGGAAGCAGCGCGTTGTGGTTAATGGATCTTTTTCAACTTGGACTGAAGTGCTAAGTGGTGTGCCGCAAGGCTCAGTATTAGGACCGCTATTGTTCAATATTTTTATTAACGACCTAACAGAAGGTCTAGAGAGCATGGTGTCAATTTTTGCAGATGATACCAAATTGTGTAAGGCTATAAATACAGAGGAGGATGCCGAGTCTCTTCAGAACGACTTAGTTAAATTAGAAGCATGGGCAGCCAAATGGAGAATGCGCTTCAACACAGACAAGTGTAAGGTAATGCACTGTGGTAACAAGAAAAAAAATTACACCTACCTACTAAATGGGGTAAAATTAGGGGATTCTGTACTGGAAAAGGACTTAGGTGTCCTCATAGATAGCAAGCTAAGCAGTAGTACCCAAAGTAGGACTGCAGCAAAGAAGGCTAATAAGATATTAGCATGCATAAAACGGGGTATTGATGCTAGGGACGAGAGTATTATACTCCCGTTATATAAATCCCTAGTGAGGCCACACCTTGAATACTGTGTACAATTCTGGGCACCGTACTACAAAAAGGATATCCTGGAGCTTGAAAAGGTACAGAGGAGGGCGACCAAACTAATTAAGGGCATGGAGACGATGGAATACAAGGAAAGGCTTGAAAGACTAGGCATGTTTACATTGGAAAAGCGGAGACTAAGAGGGGATATGATCAACATCTACAAATATATAAGGGGACAATACACAGAGCTTGCGCGGGACCTGTTTTTGGTTAGATCAACACAGAGGACTCGTGGACACTCGCTCAGGTTAGAGGAGAGGAGATTCCGCACAATACGGCGTAAAGGCTTTTTCACGGTAAGGACAATACGTGTTTGGAATTCCCTGCCCGAGGGAGTTGTAATGGCGGAATCTGTCAACACCTTTAAGAATGGGTTAGATAAATTCCTATTGGATAAGGATATCCAGGGGTATGGTGCATAGTCATGCATTATAGTTACTATAAATAGGGATAAAATGCAACGGCTGACAGCAGCATCAGTCAGAAATTTTAGTCAAACCATCATGCATAGGAGACCACAAATAGGTTGAACTCGATGGACAATTGTCTTTTTTCAACCTCAGATACTATGTTACTATGTTACTATGTTACCTGGGAGTGGTTCTGATTCTGTACAATACTAGTGGCAAAACTTCTGGCCACAACAATCCAGTCTCAGCCATCACTTTGCTCAGCTTGTTCTTAATAGTGCTGTTCATTCTCTCCACCTTCGCACTCGCCTGTGGTCGGTACGGAGTATGCAGCTTGCTATTAATTCCCATCAGTTTGCACATTACCTGAAAGACTTCTCCTGTAAAATGGGTACCCCTATCGCTTTCAATTATTCTAGGGATACCATATCTACACACAAATTCCTGCACAATTTTCTTTGCAGTGAACGTAGCAGTATTTGTGGCAGCAGGGAACGCTTCTACCCAATTGGAAAATACATCAATACAGACTAACACATATTTTAAATTCCTAGACGGTGGTAACTGTATGAAGTCAATTTGTATTACCTGAAAAGGGCCGTCTGTCGAGGGATATGGGATGATTCTGTTGGTATTGACTTTCCAATATTCTTCCTCAAGCAAGTAAGACATGTCATTGCTCTCTTACCCGCATGAGAAGAGAATCTTGGCGCACACCAGTAGGCTCTCACCAGCTTACACATACCCTCTTTACACAGATGAGTCAGACCGTGTGCCGCCTCAGCTAAGCTTGGAAGATATGCTCTGGGGGCCACTGGCTTACCGTGTCCACCTGTCCAGAGCCCTGAGGACTTCTGGCCATACCCCTTTGACCTCCAGACTGCCTTTTCCTGTGAAGAACACAAATTTTGCATTTCAATTATTTTTGTGTGTTGATTGTGTTGAATGTCATCAGTGATGTGATGTTCATTTGTATGGGGGTGCTGGCTGCTGATTTAGCAGCTTAGTCTGCCCGGCTGTTACCAAGTGAGATTGGGTCTTGGTTGTAAGTATGTGCTTTGCACTTGATAACAGCCACTCTGTCTGGTTCTTGTATCGCTGTTAGAAGCCTTTTTATGTGGGATGCATGCGCTACAGGTGTGTCAGCTGCCGTCATGAAATTACTGAGGCGCCATAGGGCCCCAATATCATGCACTACTCCAAAGGCATACCTAGAATCTGTGTATATATTGGCTGACTTACCCTTGGCCAATTCACACGCTCTGGTTAGGGCGACCAGCTCAGCAACTTGTGCTGAGTGTGGTGGGCCCAGGGGTTCAGCTTCTATGATACCTCTGTCATCTACGACTGCGTATCCAGTACACAGGTCTCCCGAGTCTGTCTGTCTGTGGCAACTACCGTCAGTGTAAAAAGTAAAATCTACGCCTTCCAGTGGGTTGTCACTGATGTCAGGTCTTGCAGTGAAAGTCTGATTCAGGTATTAAATACAATCATGCGTATCAGTATCTGTACTAAATCCTCCTTCACCATCATTCTCATCCTCCACACTTTGTGCCTGTCCAGGCATACTTGGCAGATAAATTGCAGGATTTAGTGCGCTGCATCTCTTTATGGTGATGTTTACAGGGGCCATTAGTGCTAATTCCCACTTTGTAAACCGTGCCGACGAGACATGTCTGGTTTGGGTGGAGTTCAGTAAGGCTGATACTGCATGAGGTGAATGGATGGTCAGGTTGTGTCCTAACACTACATCTTCGCTTTTACTTACTAGCAAAGCTATCGCTGCAACACTTCGCAAGCATGTGGGGAGAGACCGTGCTACGGTGTCCAACTGTGCACTGTAGTAAGCTACCGGCCTGCTGGCATCACCATGTCTCTGGGTTAAAACTCCTGCTGCGCACCCTGCACTTTCTGTACCGTATAATTCAAAAGGCTTCCCATAATCTGGCATACCTAATGCAGGTGCCTGTGATAGGCACTGTTTGAGTCTCTCAAAGGCCAATTCGGACTCATCTGTGTGCGAGATCCGATCTGGTTTGTTCGAGGTGACCATTTCTTGCAAAGGTAAAGCCAGTATGGAGAATCCTGGGATCCAGTTTCGGCAGTACCCACACATTCCAAGGAAAGTGCGGATCTGTTGCTGGGTTTGTGGCAGGGTCATGTCGTGAATCGCCTGTATTCTATCAGCGGTGAGATGTCTAAGTCCTTGAGTCAAGCAATGTCCCAAATATTTTACCCTGGTCTGGCACAGCTGCAACTTATCCTTTGAAACCTTGTGTCCCGTATTAGAAAGGTGAAAAAGAAGCTGTTTCGTGTCTTTCAAGGACGATTCGAGTAAATCAGAACACAGGAATAAGTCATCGACATACTGTATTAATACTGTACAACCAATATATATACAATCTCCTAGCGCTTGTATAGTCAATTAACCTGCTCGTTATGATAATTATTTTATTAAGATTGAAGCTGCTCCCAAATGTGGTACTGCTGGAATACCAACAACTGTTTTGAATATAGATAGAGGATATAAATAAATATATATCAGGAAGCGCTTCGATCAAAACAATTTTTTATAATTTATTAAAAATCAATAATATGCAATTTAATATATCAAAATTGTAGACATAATATAACTAAATCATTAACTTTCTCACTCGTATCTCCAATGTTGCATTAGTCCATAATGACAATGATCATTAAATGATTAGTATTAGTTGCTGTGGGGTCTTGAAATAATTAGCCCGTATTGCACTTGTCTCCTTTTGTTAGTCAGTTTATTAGCAACGTGAGGATTATAGTGGCTGGCACGCCAACATGCAGTGTTTCTTCCGTCAATTGTTGCAATGAGCACACTTAGGGGAACAGACGGAGGGAGGACGCCAGTATGGTGATATCCCGGCGCTATGCTACACCCCCGTCTGACCGCAGCTATAAGTGTCCTGTATCGTAGTGTGCAGCAAAAAGAGGATCCCTCTTACCGGACTTGTAAAGTTCTCATATACCGCGGAGTATTAGCAGCAAACTCCCGTAGCAGCGGCGGCTCTGTGATGTCCGTGAACGGCTTGTTTTGCACCACAGCCTTGGAGACACTTTCAATGAATGGGTCGTTTAGATGGTCCTTACGCGTTTCTCCGCCCCTATCTCACGGCGGTTTCGTCAGAGGATATGTTGTCTGCCATCCTGGCTTTCTATTTAAACCCATGTGAACCAATCATGACTAATTGATTATTGCAAACACCCATGATATTAACCGCACTTAAAAGGAAATGCATATAGAAATCAAATGTCCACATTCTTAACACAATCAATATATAAACATTTAAAAATATGTTTTTAAGAAAAACGAGCAGGATAATGACTGTTAATAATTAAATCTAATGACACCATATATTTTAATAATACAATTTGTACATATACTTAAAATGAATAATTAATTAATTAATTATTGGCAACAAAAGCACATAGAATCATCATCATCCTCGCCTAGTGGTTAGCAACCTCGGCTAGCTTCCATTAAGACCCCGGTTCGAATCCAGACCTGATATATCACATAAATACATCACTATCAAATAGTACTTGACAAAAAGCACACTATATTTTACCTCAACAATTGATAGCACACAATGAGTAATGTATCATTCATAAAAGTTATTTTTTATATATATATTTTTATATTTTATGCTAATGACAACCTATCTCATTTATCATATTTTAGAACATATTATCTCTAAAGTATGATACTTTTTTACTATATAGTTACAGGGTGCGAACTGTATACACATATA
This sequence comes from Pseudophryne corroboree, assembly GCF_028390025.1. NCBI lineage: Eukaryota > Metazoa > Chordata > Amphibia > Anura > Myobatrachidae > Pseudophryne > Pseudophryne corroboree. Next base: position 243,479,254 of record NC_086450.1, on the reverse strand, counting down.
TAGGACTAAATCAATAAATAAGAAAAATAAAGATTTATTCTGTCAAATGAATAAGGACAACAGAGATTTATTCTATCAAATGATTTGAACTATTTTATCTAATATTATTTAATTCTATATTTTCATTAAGTCCATCGGGGACCAATGTAGACAATGTAAAGATCCAAAATGCCTCTCTAGTGCAGAGTCGGCCATATCTATCTCCACCTCTAGGGGTGGGACCAATTGATTCAATTCCTTGTACTTTAATAACATTGACATTCCCTTCATGAACCTGTATAACATGTCTTGATACACTATGACTATTATTCCGATTGATAATATTTCTTCTATGTTCTAAAAATCGTGTATTTAGGCTGCGTGTAGTCCTACCTACATATTGCATACCACATACACAACTTAGAAGATAAATAACATATATATTTTGACAATTTATGTATGATTCACTTTTGAAACTTTTTTTAGTAGTAGTAGATTGAAAGGAGGTACTTCTATGGCAAATAAAATTGCATGTTATGCATCTATTTTTGCCACATCTAAAACTCCCATTAATTGTGGAAAGCCAAGAAGTTTTATTCAAAGATTCAACTGGTTTCTGTGAGTCTCGAAAAAAACTAGGTGATAGGTGATTTCTCAAATTTTTTGCTTTTTGAAAAACTACTCTTGGATTGTCACCAAGACATGGTTTTAATATTCTGTCAAGTTTTAATATTTCAAAATTTTTATTAAGTATTTTCTTTATCTCACTTGCACAAACGTTATATTTACTAATAAAAGGAAGTATTTCATCATCTCTGTTTTTATCTTTATTATCCCTAGAATTACTGTGCTTGAATTGTGTAAGGAGCGATCTCCTATCTCTTAATCTAACTTCCATCAATGATTTGTTTAATAATATATCTGGATACCCTTGATCACGAAATGCTTCTGTCAAATCTTTCGCTTGTTCAACAAACATCCTTTCATCTGAACAATTTCCAAAAGAAGGAAATACTCCTATGATCAGACAGGGGCTAGGCCCAAACACAGTACTCAAAGACCAACTGAGAATATAGATGAGATCAAAACATCTAAAAGAACAGACAGATGTTATCAACAGCAACATCATTTTTTAGGGGTTAATCAGAGCAGAGAACAATCGAACAGATACGAGGTACTATACCCAAACTCACCAAAAAGAGTAAGATCAGAAGAACCAGAGGTTGTAGAGGAGGAATTAGGACACAATACAAAAAATCCAAAGCTAAAATGAGACAAAGAGGTATTTATAATTTATCAAAAAAAGTATTGACTGAACATGAAAAAGCTGTGCTAGCAAAAGGCTTAAAATTTGCGCCTACAAAAAATCCTGACATTTTTGATTTGTTTGTTTCATTGAACAAGTTCACCAGAGACCTGTGTCGTAAGAGATACTTTGCTAACAAGTCTCTTAGAAAACATAAAATAGAAGGAACCCCAATTGTCCTTAATGGAGAGGATTTTAGTGTTATTGAAATGCTGTCTTCATTAGAGAGTGAAAATAATGATGAGTATTTAAGGTCCAAGTCAGAAGAAGTTAAGATTTATGAATTCTCAAATAATCAAACAACAAATACTGACACTAGATTGTTTAAAAGGAAGTCGGAATTTTATCCTTTTCAACATAGAAGTGCTTATATTGAGGCCTTCTACTCTTCGACTTTAGAGGACTTACGTAAACTTTGTGATATGAATAATAAATCTCACAAAAGAGATAATCTTAGCACCAATGAACGAAGAGCTTTGAAGTCTTTGAAAAAAGATACCTCAATTATCATAAAAAATGCAGATAAAGGAGGTGGATTAGTGGTTCAAGATATAGAGATTTATTTAGAAGAAGCCAATAGACAATTGAATGATCAGAAATTTTATAAAAAGCTTGTTAACAACCCTACCACTCTTTATCTGCAGGAATTTAAAACTATGTTGTTGGCAGCACTGACAGTGGGGACAATATCGAAAGAAGAATTTCTATTTTTGTTTAATTCCTACCCAGTTATCCCCACATACTATCACCTTCCTAAAATTCACAAATCTTTAACTACACCTCCTGGACGTCCTATAATTTCGGGTGTAGGTTCCCTCACTTCTAATTTTTCATTTTTCGTGGATTCTTATTTACAACCACATGTGAGTAAATTGAAATCCCATGTTAGGGATACGACGCATTTTTTAAATTTGATTAAAGATATAGAATGGCGACAATCATATGTACTCCTCACCTGTGATGTGGAGTCACTTTATACCAACATACCCCATCAACAGGGAGTTGAGGCATGTCGCCATTTCTTAGAAGTTGATGATAATTTGACCTTAGACCGCTGTGAGTTTATTTTGGAATCCATGAAATTTATTTTATCTCACAACTATTTTTTATTTAATTCACAATTTTTCTTACAAGTGCACGGTACCGCCATGGGCACAAGGTTCGCCCCTAGTTTTGCGAATTTATATATGGGCCTCTTTGAAGAAAAATATATCGGGGGGGGGCATTTTCGGGGAACCTGGTGCTCTATGGCAGGTACATTGATGATCTGTTTATTATTTGGGATGGGTCTGATCTAGTTTCTTCGTTTCTTTCTTATCTTAATTCTAACACTTTTGGTCTTAAGTTTAGTCACACTTGTCACCCTACACACATTAATTTTCTCGATATTGCCCTCACTGTCAGTGACAATACACTAGCTACAAGTACCTATAAGAAAGAGGTTGATTGTGGCAACTATCTTAATTATAGAAGCTGCCATCATCCAAATTGGAAGAAGAATATACCAAAGGGGCAATACCTTAGAATAAAACGTAATTGTTCAGATGAAAGGATGTTTGTTGAACAAGCGAAAGATTTGACAGAAGCATTTCGTGATCAAGGGTATCCAGATATATTATTAAACAAATCATTGATGGAAGTTAGATTAAGAGATAGGAGATCGCTCCTTACACAATTCAAGCACAGTAATTCTAGGGATAATAAAGATAAAAACAGAGATGATGAAATACTTCCTTTTATTAGTAAATATAACGTTTGTGCAAGTGAGATAAAGAAAATACTTAATAAAAATTTTGAAATATTAAAACTTGACAGAATATTAAAACCATGTCTTGGTGACAATCCAAGAGTAGTTTTTCAAAAAGCAAAAAATTTGAGAAATCACCTATCACCTAGTTTTTTTCGAGACTCACAGAAACCAGTTGAATCTTTGAATAAAACTTCTTGGCTTTCCACAATTAATGGGAGTTTTAGATGTGGCAAAAATAGATGCATAACATGCAATTTTATTTGCCATAGAAGTACCTCCTTTCAATCTACTACAACTAAAAAAAGTTTCAAAAGTGAATCATACATAAATTGTCAAAATATATATGTTATTTATCTTCTAAGTTGTGTATGTGGTATGCAATATGTAGGTAGGACTACACGCAGCCTAAATACACGATTTTTAGAACATAGAAGAAATATTATCAATCGGAATAATAGTCATAGTGTATCAAGACATGTTATACAGGTTCATGAAGGGAATGTCAATGTTATTAAAGTACAAGGAATTGAATCAATTGCTCCCACCCCTAGAGGTGGAGATAGATATGGCCGACTCTGCACTAGAGAGGCATTTTGGATCTTTACATTGTCTACATTGGTCCCCGATGGACTTAATGAAAATATAGAATTAAATAATATTAGATAAAATAGTTCAAATCATTTGATAGAATAAATCTCTGTTGTCCTTATTCATTTGACAGAATAAATCTTTATTTTTCTTATTTATTGATTTAGTCCTATATATGTGTATACAGTTCGCACCCTGTAACTATATAGTAAAAAAGTATCATACTTTAGAGATAATATGTTCTAAAATATGATAAATGAGATAGGTTGTCATTAGCATAAAATACAAAAATATATATATAAAAAATAACTTTTATGAATGATACATTACTCATTGTGTGCTATCAATTGTTGAGGTAAAATATAGTGTGCTTTTTGTCAAGTACTATTTGATAGTGATGTATTTATGTGATATATCAGGTCTGGATTCGAACCAGGGTCTTAATGGAAGCTAGCCGAGGTTGCTAACCACTAGGCTATAGATTAAGATGATGATTCTATGTGCTTTTGTTGCCAATAATTAATTAATTAATTATTAATTTTAAGTATATGTACAAATTGTATTATTAAAATATATGGTGTCATTAGATTTAATTATTAACAGTCATTATCCTGCTCGTTTTTCTTAAAAACATATTTTTAAATGTTTATATATTGATTGTGTTAAGAATGTGGACATTTGATTTCTATATGCATTTCCTTTTAAGTGCGGTTAATATCATGGGTGTTTGCAATAATCAATTAGTCATGATTGGTTCACATGGGTTTAAATAGAAAGCCAGGATGGCAGACAACATATCCTCTGACGAAACCGCCGTGAGATAGGGGCGGAGAAACCCGTAAGGACCATCTAAACGACTCATTCATTGAAAGTGTCTCCAAGGCTGTGGTGCAAAACAAGCCGTTCACGGACATCACTGAGCCGCCGCTGCTACGGGAGTTTGCTGCTAATACTCCGCGGTATATGAGAACTTTACAAGTCCGGTAAGAGGGATCCTCTTTTTGCTGCACACTATGATACAGGACACTTATAGCTGCGGTCAGACGGGGGTGTAGCATAGCGCCGGGATATCACCATACTGGCGTCCTCCCTCCGTCTGTTCCCCTAAGTGTGCTCATTGCAACAATTGACGGAAGAAACACTGCATGTTGGCGTGCCAGCCACTATAATCCTCACGTTGCTAATAAACTGACTAACAAAAGGAGACAAGTGCAATACGGGCTAATTATTTCAAGACCCCACAGCAACTAATACTAATCATTTAATGATCATTGTCATTATGGACTAATGCAACATTGGAGATACGAGTGAGAAAGTTAATGATTTAGTTATATTATGTCTACAATTTTGATATATTAAATTGCATATTATTGATTTTTAATAAATTATAAAAAATTGTTTTGATCGAAGCGCTTCCTGATATATATTTATTTATATCCTCTATCTGTATTAATACTGACCCGCTCTCAGGTTGAAAGGATTGTAAACAGTCATGCAAAGCCTGGGAGAAAATACTTGGGCTGTCAATGAAACCTTGGGGTAGACGAGTCCAGGTGTACTGTACTCACCTCCATGTAAATGCAAAGAGGTATTGGCTGTCAGGGTGCAGAGGGACAGAAAAGAAGGCAGAACAGAGGTCAATGACAGTGAAAAATTTTGCAGTAGGGGTAATTTGCATGAGGATGACAGCTGGATTGGGCACTACGGGGAATTGGCTCTCAACTATCGTGTTTATCCCCCTTAGATCCTGCACTAGCCTGTAACCGCTCCCCCAACTCTTTTTCACAGGGAAGATGGGACTATTGGCAGTGCTGGACGTCCTGACTAGTATGCCCTGTTGTAGCAATCGCTCTATGACGGGGTACACTCCTAATTCTACCTCTGGCTTCAGAGGGTACTGAGGGATTTTTGGAGCTATCCTACCGTCTTTTACTTGCACTACTACCGGAGCTACATTCGCCATCAATCCAGTGTCTTGTCCATCTTTGGTCCAAAGGGAACCCGGTATTTGTGAGATCATTTCCTCTACCATTGATGGACACTTGTATATAACAGCAGAATGCGACATTAGCCTTTGAGGGGTGTCTAATATATCTTGCACTTCCTGAACGTGATTCTCAGGTATATCCAAGAAGACACCCTCAGGAGTACAGTATATGACACACCGCATTTTACACAATAAATCTCTTCCAAGCAGGTTAGTCGGAGCCGCTGCAGCCAGCAAAAAGGAATGCTTGGTTTGCAAGAGCCCTATCGTAATCTCTGCAGGTCTACTCAAAGGGTAGTGTTGCACTATTCCTGTTACTCCCATTGCCGAAATTTTCATACCTACAGTTGAATTTAACACTGACCTGGCCGCCCCTGTATCTACAAGAAAAGGTAATGGTACACCAGCTACATCAACCATGACCACAGGTTCACTACCAAGGCTAGCAATCAACTTCACTGGCTGCAGACTACAGGTGTGGCCCAACCCCTATGGTGTGATGATACCCTCCCGCAGCGCGTTGGCAGCTACGATATGTGGGGGAGGTGGCTGAGAATTTCCGGAGGTCTGCCCATCTCTCCTTGGGGGGTACCTCCTTGTTTCCCCTGCATGTGGCTCGTAACTTCTCCTATGTGGTCCCTGATCCCAATTATGTGAGTAGTAGTGTGGTTCGTATTCTCTGTCTAGGGATCTATCTTGGCTATGCGCTCTACTACTCCTACAGTCTTTGGCAAAATGCCCTTCCTTCCTACAAATGTAGCATATTCTAGGTCTGTCCCAAACAGCAGGGGTCCGGGTTTTTGGCTGATGGTGTTTTGCCGTAAGGGCCTGTATACTTACCGTCATCAGTTTTTCCCCCTGTGACTCCCTGTGTTTAATGATGTTCTTATCATGCTCTCTCAATGCATTGACTCTCTCAATGCAGCCACTGAGATACCTCTCCAGTTTGGTAGAGAGATCTGTACCCTTGTTCTGAGTGCCTCCTTCAACCCGTCCATTAATACTGAAACAGCAACCTCCCTATGATGTGCATTGTCCTTAATATCCTCAACCCCAGTGTATCTAGTCATTTCCTGCAGTACTCGATGGAAATATTCGGATGCCGTTTAACCTTCCTTTTGTCTATGGAAAAGATTTTATTCCATTTGACAACAGTAGGGAAATATATTCCTAATTGCAGATTGATTTGTCGTACCTTCTCCTGAGTGTACTCATCAGTGATAGGTACTTCTTCGTCTAAATTGCAATCAGTTCTGAACTTCGCGGGGTCAATATTGGAGGGTAAACATACCCGTAGCACTGTTCGCCAATCTTTGTTTGTGGGTTCAGTGGCGTTACCTAACTCTTTAATGAACCTCTGGCATGCGACTAGGGCCCTCATTCCGAGTTGTTCGCTCAGTAATTTTCTTCGCATCGCAGTGATTTTCTGCTAATTGCGCATGCGCAATGTTCGCACTGCAACTGTGCCAAGTAAATTTGCTATGAAGATTGGTATTTTACTCACGGCATTACAAGGTTTTTTCTTCGTTCTGGAGATCGGAGTGTGATTGACAGGAAGTGGGTGTTTCTGGGCGGAAACTGGCCGTTTTATGGGAGTGTGTGAAAAAACGCTACAGTTTCTGGGAAAAACGCGGGAGTGGCTGGAGAAACGGAGGAGTGTCTGGGCGAACGCTGGGTGTGTTTGTGACGTCAAACCAGGAACGACAAGCACTGAACTGATCGCACTGGAAGAATAAGTCTCGAGCTACTCAGAAACTGCACAGAGAAGTCTTTTCGCAATATTGCGAATCTTTCATTCGCAATTTTGCTAAGCTAAGATTCACTCCCAGTAGGCGGCGGCTTAGCGTGTGCAAAGCTGCTAAAAGCAGCTTGCGAGCGAACAACTCGGAATGAGGGCCTAGATCCTTTCTGGGATCGGGAAACTCTGACATAATTGACCTCAATTTTGTCCGGGACCAGGGACAATGCATGGCAATGTTCCTGATGGGAGTGACTCCCTGAGCGTCAGTCCTCCCATTGGGGACTGCAATCACCCTGACAGGATTTAATTCAATTACATCCTTCTGGTTTGATTCTACAATGTGGGGTGCTATGGTTTCTGCATAATGTACGGTACCGTACTTACCTGTGGACACGACCTCACTTATCCCTCCGCTAGGGGGCCTGACTACTGCACTTGTTGGTTGGGCCGTGCCCACCTGAGTGTCTCGTATGGTGGCTGCTAGAGAGAGTGCCGATATCGTGCTGGGCTCATCTTCTTGTTCGCAATCCTGGGGAAAATTTAAAACAGGATACAACTGGCAAGGGTTAGGGTTAGTACATTTTGCAATTACACTCTTACTCTGTACCAATGTATCATTGCCTGTAGCCATTTTCTCCCCAACAATATATGGTGGTGGTGCCGTCGCCATTGTTTTCCCGCTAGGTTTGGAACCTGCTGCGCCAGCTAATTCCTTTTGCATATCCCCCTCCTGTTGCCATAAATTTAAACAGTCTGTATGTTTAATCCTTTGTTTCTTTGATTTTATCAGACATATCCTTAACCTTAAGTTCTGTAATACCTCTGGTTCAAAGCTGCCCACTCTAGGGAATGGTACCCTATCATTGTTGGTCATACATATCCACTCATTGCATAATCCTTCTGTGTGTGAACCATATTTTTCACACATGATAAAGCTTGCGGAGCCTTTTGGCCACGATTCTGCCTGAACCCTGTCTAAACGTCTCTTACTTGAGCAACTGGCTCCCATTTCTCTGACGTCCTAAGTGGATGCTGGGGACTCCGTCAGGACCATGGGGATTAGCGGCTCCGCAGGAGACAGGGCACAAAAGTAAAAGCTTTAGGATCAGGTGGTGTGCACTGGCTCCTCCCCCTATGACCCTCCTCCAAGCCTCAGTTAGATTTTTGTGCCCGGCCGAGAAGGGTGCAATCTAGGTGGCTCTCCTAAAGAGCTGCTTAGAGTAAAAGTTTGTTAGGTTTTTTATTTTCAGTGAGTCCTGCTGGCAACAGGCTCACTGCTACGAGGGACTTAGGGGAGAGAAGTGAACTCACCTGCGTGCAGGATGGATTGGCTTCTTAGGCTACTGGACACCATTAGCTCCAGAGGGAGTCGGAACACAGGTCTCACCCTGGGGTTCGTCCCGGAGCCGCGCCGCCGACCCCCCTTGCAGATGCCGAAAAGTGAAGGTCCAGAAACGGCGGCAGAAGACTCTTCAGTCTTCATAAGGTAGCGCACAGCACTGCAGCTGTGCGCCATTGTTGTCAGCACACTTCATAGCAGCGGTCACTGAGGGTGCAGGGCGCTGGGGGGGGGGGGGCACCCTGGGCAGCAATGATAGTACCTTATTCTGGCTAAAAATACATCACATATTGCCCCTGGGGGCTATATGGATGTATTTAACCCCTGCCAGGTCTCAGAAAAACGGGAGAAGAAGCCCGCCGAAAAGGGGGCAGGGCCTATTCTCCTCAGCACACAGCGCCATTTTCCCTCACAGAAATGCTGGTGGGAAGGCTCCCAGGCTCTCCCCTGCACTGCACTACAGAAACAGGGTTAAAACAGAGAGGGGGGGCACTTATTTGGCGATATGTATATATATATTAAAATGCTATAAGGGAAAAACACTTATATAAAGGTTGTCCCTGTATAATTATAGCGTTTTTGGTGTGTGCTGGCAAACTCTCCCTCTGTCTCCCCAAAGGGCTAGTGGGGTCCTGTCCTCTATCAGAGCATTCCCTGTGTGTGTGCTGTGTGTCGGTACGTGTGTGTCGACATGTATGAGGACGATGTTGGTGAGGAGGCGGAGCAATTGCCTGAAATGGTGATGTCACTCTCTAGGGAGTCGACACCGGAATGGATGGCTTATTTAAGGAATTACGTGATAATGTCAACACGCTGCAAGGTCGGTTGACGACATGAGACGGCCGGCAAACAAATTAGTACCTGTCCAGGCGTCTCAAACACCGTCAGGGGCTGTAAAACGCTCATTTACCTCAGTCGGTCGACACAGACACAGACACGGACACTGACTCCAGTGTCGACGGTGAAGAAACAAACGTATTTTCCTTTAGGGCCACACGTTACATGTTATGGGCAATGAAGGAGGTGTTACATATTTCTGATACTACAAGTACCACAAGAAGGGTATTATGTGGGGTGTGAAAAAACTACCTGTAGTTTTTCCTGAATCAGATAAATTAAATGAAGTGTGTGATGATGCGTGGGTTTCCCCCGATAGAAAATTATTGGCGGTATACCCTTTCCCGCCAGAAGTTAGGGCGCGTTGGGAAACACCCTTTAGGGTGGATAAGGCGCTCACACGCTTATCAAAACAAGTGGCGGTACCGTCTCCAGATAGGGCCGCCCTCAAGGAGCCAGCTGAGAGGCTGGAAAATATCCTAAAAAGGTATATACACACATACTGGTGTTATACTGCGACCAGCGATCGCCTCAGCCTGGATGTGCAGCGCTGGGGTGGCTTGGTCGGATTCCCTGACTGAAAATATTGATACCCTTGACAGGGACAGTATTTTATTGACTATAGAGCATTTAAAGCAGGGGTGTCAAACTCAAATTCATCGGGGGCCGCATCAGCAGTTTGGTCCCCATCAAAGGGCCGGTTGTATCTGTAGGTCTATGTGTCCACTCTTTATTATCATAAATTATTGTCACTGCATTCCATTTTTTACTGTTTTTTGTAATATGTGCCCAGCCATCTGCCCCCTTTTAAAGTGCCCAGCCATGTGCCCCCTTTTATAGTGCCCAGCCATGTGCCCCCTTTTAAAGTGCCCAGCCATGTGCCCCCTTTTATAGTGCCCAGCCATGTGCCCCCTTTTATAGTGCCCAGCCATGTGCCCCCTTTTATAGTGCCCAGCCATCTGCCCCCTTTTATAGTGCCCAGCCATCTGCCCCCTTTTATAGTGCCCAGCCATCTGCCCCCTTTTATAGTGCCCAGCCATGTGCCCCCTTTTATAGTGCCCAGCCATCTGCCCCCTTTTATAGTGCCCAGCCATCTGCCCCCTTTTATAGTGCCCAGCCATCTGCCCCCTTTTATAGTGCCCAGCCATCTGCCCCCTTTTATAGTGCCCAGCCATGTGCCCCCTTTTATAGTGCCCAGCCATCTGCCCCCTTTTATAGTGCCCAGCCATCTGCCCCCTTTTATAGTGCCCAGCCATCTGCCCCCTTTTATAGTGCCCAGCCATCTGCCCCCTTTTATAGTGCCCAGCCATGTGCCCCCTTTTATAGTGCCCAGCCATCTGCCCCCTTTTATAGTGCCCAGCCATCTGCCCCCTTTTATAGTGCCCAGCCATCTGCCCCCTCCATTTACTTTACTTACCTTTTACTTCTTTCTTTCTTTTACTTCTTTCTTCTTGCTCCTCTCCGCGGCGTCCGCGCGCTCCTCTGATCCCTGGAGATGTCGGGCGGACGTCACGTGATGACGTCACGTCCGACACCCAGGGAGCAGTGCGGGGCAGGAAGAAGTCGGGCCAGGTCCCGGAAGGTAAGTAAAATTTTTATTTTTATTTTTTAACTTGAGCCATTTTTAAAATGAATTTACTCCGTGCAGGCACGGAGTAAATTCATTGGAAAAAAAAAGGGGGAGGCTGCAAGGCTGGCGGCGGCACCGCGGGCCATCAGACGAGGTCTGGCGGGCCGGATTTGGCCCGCGGGCCTTGTGTTTGACACCCCTGATTTAAAGGATGCATTTCTATATATGCGAGATGCACAGAGGGATATTTGCACTCTGGCATCAAGAGTAAGTGCGATGTCCATATCTGCCAGAAGATGTTTATGGACACGACAGTGGTCAGGTGATGCAGATTCCAAACGGCACATGGAAGTATTGCCGTATAAAGGGGAGGAGTTATTTGGGGTCGGTCCATCGGACCTGGTGGCCTCGGCAACAGCTGGAAAATCCACCTTTTTTACCCCAAATCACATCTCAGCAGAAAAAGACACCGTCTTTTCAGCCTCAGTCCTTTCGTCCCCATAAGGGCAAGCGGGCAAAAGGCCAGTCATATCTGCCCAGGGATAGAGGAAAGGGAAGAAGACTGCAGCAGGCAGCCCATTCCCAGGAACAGAAGCCCTCCACAGCTTCTGCCAAGTCCTCAGCATGACGCTGGGGCCGTACAAGCGGACTCAAGTGCGGTGGGGGGTCGTCTCAAGAGTTTCAGCGCGTAGTGGGCTCACTCGCAAGTGGACCCCTGGATCCTACAAGTAGTATCCCAGGGGTACAGACTGGAGATTCGAGACGTCTCCCCCTCGCAGGCTCCTGATGTCTGCTTTACCAACGTCTTCCTCCGACAGGGAGGCAGTATTGGAAACAATTCACAAGCTGTATTCCCAGCAGGTGATAATCAAAGTACCCCTCCTACAACAAGGAAAGGGGTATTATTCCACACTATATTGTGGTACTGAAGCCAGACGGCTCGGTGAGACCTATTCTAAATGGGAAATCTTTGAACACTTACATACAAAGGTTCAAATCAAGATGGAGTCACTCAGAGCAGTGATAGCGAACCAGGAAGAAGGGGACTATATGGTGTCCCTGGACATCAAGGATGCTTACCTCCATGTCCCAAATTGCCCTTCTCACCAAGGGTACCTCAGGTTCGTGGTACGGAACTGTCAGTATCAGTTTCAGACGCTGCCGTTTGGATTGTCCACGGCACCCCGGGTCTTTACCAAAGTAATGGCCGAAATGATGATTCTTCTTAAAAGAAAAGGCGTCTTAATTATCCCTTACTTGGACGATCTCCTGATAAGGGCAAGGTCCAGAGAACAGTTGGAAGTCGGAGTAGCACTATCTCAAGTAGTTCTACGACAGCACGGGTGGATTCTAAATATCCAAAATCGCAGCCGTTTCCGACGACACGTCTGCTGTTCCTAGGGATGGTTCTGGACACAGTCCAGAAAAAGGTGTTTCTCCCGGAGGAGAAAGCCAGGGAGTTATCCGAGCTAGTCAGGAACCTCCTAAAACCAGGAAAAGTGTCAGTGCATCATTGCACAAGAGTCCTGGGAAAAATGGTGGCTTATTACGAAGCGATTCCATTCGGCAGATTCCACGCAAGAACTTTTCAGTGGGATCTGCTGGACAAATGGTCCGGATCGCATTTTCAGATGCATCAGCGGATAACCCTATCTCCAAGGACAAGGGTGTCTCTCCTGTGGTGGTTACAGAGTGCTCATCTTCTAGAGGGCCGCAGATTCGGCATTCAGGATTGGATGCTGGTGACCACGGAGGCCAGCCTGAGAGGCTGGGGAGCAGTCACACAGGGAAAAAATTTCCAGGGAGTGTGATCAAGTCTGGAGATTTTTCTCCACATAAATATACTGGAGCTAAGGGCAATTTACAATGCTCTAAGCTTAGCAAGACCTCTGCTTCAAGGTCAGCCGGTATTGATCCAGTGGGACAACATCACGGCAGTCGCCCACGTAAACAGACAGGGCGGCACAAGAAGCAGGAGGGCAATGGCAGAAACTGCAAGGATTTTTCGCTGGGCGGAAAATCATGTGATAGCACTGTCAGCAGTGTTCATTCCGGGAGTGGACAACTGGGAAGCAGACTTCCTCAGCAGGTACAACCTCCACCCGGGAGAGTGGGGACTTCATCGGGAAGTCTTCCACATGATTGTGAACCGTTGGAAAAGACCAAAGGTGGACATGATGGCGTCCCGCCTGAACAAAAAACTGGACAAGTATTGCGCCAGGTCAAAAGACCCTCAGGCAATAGCTGTGGACCTTCTGGTAACACCGTGGGTGTACCAGTCGGTGTATGTCTTCCCTCCTCTGCTTCTCATACCCAAGGTTTTGAGAATTATAAGACGTAGAGGAGTAAGAACTATACTCGTGGCTCCGGATTGGCCAAGAAGGACTTGGTACCCGGAACTTCAAGAGATGCTCACAGAGGACTCATGGCCTCTGCCGCTAAGAAGGGACTTGCTTCAGCAAGTACCCTGTCTGTTCCAAGACTTACCGCGGCTGCGTTTGACGGCATGGCGGTTGAACGCCGGATCCTAAGGGAAAAAGGCATTCCGGAAGAGGTCATTCCTACCCTGGTCAAAGCCAGGAAGGAGGTGACCGCACAACATTATCACCACATGTGGCGAAAATATGTTGCGTGGTGTGAGGCCAGGAAGGCCCCATGAAGAAATTTCAACTCGGTCGTTTCCTGCATTTCCTGCAAACAGGAGTGTCTATGGGCCTCAAATTGGGGTCCATTAAGGTTCAAATTTCGGCCCTGTCGATTTTCTTTCAGAAAGAATTGGCTTCAGTTCCTGAAGTCCAGAAGTTTGTCAAGGGAGTACTGCATATACAACCCCCTTTTGTGCCTCCAGTGGCACTGTGGGATCTCAACGTAGTTCTGGGATTCCTAAAATCACATTGGTTTAAACCGCTCAAATCTGTGGATTTGAAATATCTCACAGGGAAAGTGACCATGCTGTTGGCCCTGGCCTCGGCCAGGCGAGTGTCAGAATTGGCGGCGTTTGTCTCAAAAAAGCCCATATCTGATTGTCCATTCGGACAGGGCAGAGCTGCGGACTCATCCCCAGTTTCTCCCTAAGGTGGTGTCAGTGTTTCACCCGAACCAGCTTATTGTGGTACCTGCGGCTACTAGGGACTTGGAGGACTCCAAGTTGCTAGTTGTTGTCAGGGCCCTGAAAATATAGTTTCCAGGACGGCTGGAGTCAGGAAAACTGACTTGCTGTTATCCTGTATGCACCCAACAAACTGGGTGCTCTTGCTTCTAAGCAGACGATTGCTAGTTGGATGTGTAGTACAATTCAGCTTGCACATTCTGTGGCAGGCCTGCCACAGCCAAAATATGTAAATGCCCATTCCACAAGGAAGGTGGGCTCATCTTGGGCGGCTGCCCGAGGGGTCTCGGCTTTACAACTTTGCCGAGCTGATACTTGGTCAGGGGCACACCCTGACTGAGGAGGACCTGGAGTTCTCTCATTCGGTGCTGCAGAGTCATCCGCACTCTCCCGCCCGTTTGGGAGCTTTGGTATAATCCCCATGGTCCTGACGGAGTCCCCAGCATCCACTTAGGACGTCAGAGAAAATAAGAATTTACTTACCGATAATTCTATTTCTCGTAGTCCGTAGTGGATGCTGGGCGCCCATCCCAAGTGCGGATTGTCTGCAATACTTGTACATAGTTATTGTTGCAAAAATCGGGTTATTATTGTTGTGAGCCATCTTTTCAGATGCTCCGCTGTTATCATGCTGTTAACTGGGTTCAGATCACAGGTTGTACAGTGTGATTGGTGTGGCTGGTATGAGTCTTACCCGGGATTCAAAATCCTTCCTTATTGTGTACGCTCGTCCGGGCACAGTATCCTAACTGAGGCTTGGAGGAGGGTCATAGGGGGAGGAGCCAGTGCACACCAGATAGTCCTAAAGCTTTTACTTTTGTGCCCTGTCTCCTGCGGAGCCGCTAATCCCCATGGTCCTGACGGAGTCCCCAGCATCCACTACGGACTACGAGAAATAGAATTATCGGTAAGTAAATTCTTATTATTTGTGGGTCTCTTCTAATACCTTTTAAAATATTCCCACAAACACCAAAATACTCAATATAAGTAGACGGTGGAAGTATACCTGAGCGCCTTCCACTCGCTCGCGCCCACGCTGGCCAATACTACCATACACTGTTGATAGCGAAGGCAATGTACCCAGCTTAGGGCTCCTATCAGACCTTACACCGTAATTTATTTCGGTGTAAGTTCTGTTTGGAATATTTTCCTGAGAGAGACAGTGAAAATTTCCTTTTCGGTTTCTTTCACTGGAATTGTTTGTAGGTTGAAAAACAGAGACATTAGATAACTATTTTTCACTCTTTCCAGTGAAGCCCACCAGAGAGATTTCCCGAAGTTATCAAAGAAAAACCCCTTTGTCTATACAATCACGTCTGCGTATGCTCTTCCACAGATGATACAATAATATCACGTTGCTCTGTGCAGAACAAACGGACGTGTGATGCAATAGCACAGCCTATAGATACTAGTTATCTATATGCCCTACGATTGTTGTAGACCACTTAGTACCACTTAGTAGACCACCTCAGAGTTGTATTGGATACCACTCAGTCCACTAAGACCACTCTAGTCCACTCTAAATAACGCAGGGTTGCGAACCCTACGCCACCGGATCTCTACTAACCCAGTGTGCACACTTAGACCACTTTAGTCCACCTTGTTCACTTAGTTCTTGGGTTCAGTATCCACTCACTCCTGCACTCGCTCACTCAAATGCACTTTATTTTTCTATACAGAAAATTATCATTCAGACAAGCAGCTTTACTCCCAGAGGCAATACAGTAAATAAGGGTTTTATACTAAACTTTGGAAGCTGGGCAATCTTGTGTTATTGTAGCATGGCTACTATCCCACTTTTAAACTAAATGAACTATCGTGTGGTTTTATTATGCGCACACAACGCTACGCAAGCTTGCGTAATTACACAAACGTGCGTACCTTTATGCCACGTGTGCGGCCTTACACTACGTGCACGTTTTGTGTACGCCGTCCTCACGTTCCGTACCACGTGTACCAATGTGCGGACGCAATAAAAAAATTCACACAATTTCTATAATATTTATATTATGAATCTAGTAATGTGAATGTTATGGCAACAATGTGGGAGAGTATGCACAGGGTATGGGTGTACGCTTTTGTTGTGTACGCATTTGGCGCCAAAAATAAATTCACAGATTTTAAATAGCTTTTTACCTGCTTACTTTACGAGTTCTTACCAGCATCTCTACAAACCTTACAGAGTAGACACCATCTAATCAGCAATTAAGTAGGGCTTTCAGTATATCCACCGACCAAGAAAAGGATACGTAGGATCCACCGTCCACCCTTATGCTGATAGATTATGTCTGCTTGTGACCTGTTAAGCAGTAAAAATGTGGAAAATCGGACGATGCCCCCAATTGATAATGTCGATTATCTTTACAGGAATAAAAGCTATACCTTAATCACACCGTCAATACACTTTAAACCTTTAGACGCTGCGGCCGCTATACTTAGTTCACACTCTACGCACCTTTTACGCTATTTGCGGACAGAGTCCCGTAAAGTGTACGGACTTTGCGTACACACGCCGCGCTGACGGTACAAAGTACTCTCAGCGCGTACACACCCAGAGAAACACTTAAAACCTTCTACAGCAATGCAATGCAATAATAACAATAATAATAATAATACTTTAAACCTTAGCAGGGCAATGAGCACACGACACCAATTGTGATTAACCGCTGGGTCCCGACACCACAGTGGATTATTTCTGAAAGGGGGTTTACAATACAAATTATACACTACAATACAGACAATATATATAACAGAATAATGGCTACAGGTCAATGTACATACGTGAGAATATTCGCGTGCGCTTCCTGGTCCAGTCCTCCGTAATCAAATAGATAACGTTGTGAGTCTTGTGACTGGCCGCTCTGCAGCAGGCTTTATTTATACAAATCTTCCAAAAGCAATACAATGGATACTGTAATCCCTTTGTCCATTGGACACAGGGATGCACCTTTACAGTACAGGAGAGGTCATAGGTTGATTTGAAAAGGTAGGCGATGTCTTACTCAACTGTTCTTGTGGGTGGTCTCCTCTGGATTCCCGCCGCATACATAATATACAGTAAATACAGTTTATATCTATATTCTGCTTCTGCACATAACTATCCGCAGGAACATGCGATCTTCCGCAGACCAACACCGGAATGTTTCCCTTAAAATACCCTACAGCTGGATACCAAATACCACCTTATAACCTTAGTCTGTCCCCTCTTATCCTGTAAAGGTGAATCCCTTTGTTCTGCAACCATTTAAACAGCTATAACTTTCTGATGTGGTGCAAGGAGACTATGTGTAAATTGTGCACTATTTGGATTAAATATGTAATGTGTTTTGATGGCTCTCCATGCGTACACAAACTCTGCCGTAAATACCCATACCACGCGCCGATGCGCAGGTCACGCGGGAGCGACCATACGCAAATTGCGGATATGTGCACTCACGGCAGAACAAATGCACGCGCAGTGGGCATGTGTGTGCAGTTTATATGTGCTGTGTGTTCTTCAATATTTTTCGACTTTGACATGTCTAACTCCCTGTTACCCAAGAAGAAATAGAGAAGTAAAACAATCTAGGCAAAACACTCACTATACAATAATGAAGTTAAGCTTATACTTATCTATCCTTTGCGTCCCCTAGTCACCGGTTCCTTCGCTTTTATTCAGCAGTCTCTGTCCCATTCCTCTGATGTCTGCAGCAGCAGTCTCCCTTGCCACCTTGTGCAGCTCAGCAGTGGATTCAGACCCTGCAGGCTGATTGTGTGTCCCTGGTAGTACCTGCTGTCAGCAGCAGTTGGCTCTTTCCCCACCGGCAGCATCACTGGGCAGTATCTAGTATGCTCACACACAAAATAGAACAAAAACAAAGACAGAAACAAAGGCGGCCCTCAAAAATATCTGCCCCTCACACACGCAACAATCACAGCTCCTCTGCTACTCCAAGTTAGAGACCCTCTCACTCTCTCGGTCAGTCCCTTGCAGCCTCACCAGAAGTTTAATGGTATTGCAAATATGTGTGTTCCTGATTACGAATGATAAAACTCACCTTTTTCTGTATTCTAACTCACCTGTTGCTATTACCAACTCACAATACACTTAAAAATCCAAGCTTCACTTTAAAATGCAAGCCTCCTTACAATGAGCAATTGAAACCGCTCCATCTCTTTGAATCTGCTATTTTGAGGTCATCCTTGACTCTGCCCTCTGATTTAAACCCCACATTCAGTCCCTCCTCTGCTTCCACTTTCAAAATATCTCCATAATCAAACCCTTTGTCACTTAAGGGACAACAAAGACACACATCCACTCACTGGCCATGTCTATACTGGACAAGTTAACCTCATTTTCTCTCGTCTCCCTGACTTCCGCCTCCCTCTACTGAAATCTGTCTTCAGAGCATTACTAATTTCTCTAACGTCCTAAGTGGATGCTGGGGACTCCGTAAGGACCATGGGGAATAGCGGCTCCGCAGGAGACTGGGCACATCTAAAGAAAGCTTTAGGACTATCTGGTGTGCACTGGCTCCTCCCCCTATGACCCTCCTCCAAGCCTCAGTTAGATCTCTGTGCCCGAACGAGAAGGGTGCACACTAGGGGCTCTCCTGAGCTTCTTAGTGAAAGTTTTAGATTAGGTTTTTTATTTTCAGTGAGACCTGCTGGCAACAGGCTCACTGCATCGAGGGACTAAGGGGAGAAGAAGCGAACTCACCTGCGTGCAGAGTGGATTGGGCTTCTTAGGCTACTGGACATTAGCTCCAGAGGGACGATCACAGGCCCAGCTTGGATGGGTCCCAGAGCCGCGCCGCCGGCCCCCTTTCAGAGCCAGAAGGCAGAAGAGGTCCAGAAAATCGGCGGCAGAAGACGTCCTGTCTTCAACAAGGTAGCGCACAGCACTGCAGCTGTGCGCCATTGCTCTCAGCACACTTCACACTTCGGTCACTGAGGGTGCAGGGCGCTGGGGGGGGCGCCCTGAGACGCAATAAAAACACCTTGGATGGCAAAAAAATGCATCACATATAGCTCCTGGGCTATATGGATGCATTTAACCCCTGCCAGAATCCATAAAAAAGCAGGAGAAAAGTCCGCGAAAAAGGGGCGGAGCCTATCTCCTCAGCACACTGGCGCCATTTTCCCTCACAGCTCCGTTGGAGGGAAGCTCCCTGTCTCTCCCCTGCAGTCACTACACTACAGAAAGGGTTAAAAAAAGAGAGGGGGGCACTAATTAGGCGCAGTATTAACTATACAGCAGCTATAAGGGGAAAAACACTTATATAAGGTTATCCCTGTATATATATAGCGCTCTGGTGTGTGCTGGCAAACTCTCCCTCTGTCTCCCCAAAGGGCTAGTGGGGTCCTGTCCTCTATCAGAGCATTCCCTGTGTGTGTGCTGTATGTCGGTACTTTTGTGTCGACATGTATGAGGAGAAAAATGATGTGGAGACGGAGCAGATTGCCTGTAATAGTGATGTCACCCCCTAGGGGGTCGACACCTGAGTGGATGAACTGTTGGAAGGAATTACGTGACAGTGTCAGCTCTGTATAAAAGACAGTGGTTGACATGAGACAGCCGGCTACTCAGCTTGTGCCTGTCCAGACGTCTCATAGGCCGTCAGGGGCTCTAAAGCGCCTGTTACCTCAGATGGCAGATATAGACGCCGACACGGATACTGACTCCAGTGTCGACGGTGAAGAGACGAATGTGACTTCCAATAGGGCCACACGTTACATGATTGAGGCAATGAAAAATGTTTTCTCTAACGTCCTAAGTGGATGCTGGGGACTCCGTCAGGACCATGGGGAATAGCGGCTCCGCAGGAGACAGGGCACAAAAATAAAGCTTTAGGATTAGGTGGTGTGTACTGGCTCCTCCCCCTATGACCCTCCTCCAAGCCTCAGTTAGGTTTTTGTGCCCGTCCGAGCAGGGTGCAATCTAGGTGGCTCTCTTAAAGAGCTGCTTAGAAAAAGTTTTTTAGGTTTTTTATTTTCAGTGAGTCCTGCTGGCAACAGGCTCACTGCATCGAGGGACTTAGGGGAGAGAATTTCAACTCACCTGCGTGCAGGATGGATTGGATTCTTAGGCTACTGGACACCATTAGCTCCAGAGGGAGTCGGAACACAGGTCTCACCCTGGGGTTCGTCCCGGAGCCGCGCCGCCGACCCCCCTTACAGATGCTGAAGATTGAAGGTCCGGAAACAGGCGGCAGAAGGCTCTTCAGTCTTCATGAAGGTAGCGCACAGCACTGCAGCTGTGCGCCATTGTTGTCACACACTTCACACCAAGCGGTCACGGAGGGTGCAGGGCGCTGCTGGGGGCGCCCTGGGCAGCAATATTTTAATACCTTAAGGCAAAAGAATGCATCACATATAGCCATTAAGGCTATATGTATGTATTTAACCCATGCCAGTTATCTAAATCTACGGGAGGAAAGCCCGCCGAAATAGGGGGCGGGGCTTTTTCTCCTCAGCACACAGCGCCATTTTCCTGCTCAGCTCCGCTGTGAGGAAGGCTCCCAGGACTCTCCCCTGCACTGCACTACAGAAACAGGGTAAAACAGAGAGGGGGGGCATTTTTTGGCGATATATTGGATATATTTAAGCTGCTATAAGGAACAACACTTATATAAGGTTGTTCCCATATATATATAGCGCTTGGGTGTGTGCTGGCAAACTCTCCCTCTGTCTCCCCAAAGGGCTAGTGGGGTCCTGTCTTCGATAAGAGCATTCCCTGTGTGTCTGCTGTGTGTCGGTACGTGTGTGTCGACATGTATGAGGACGATGTTGGCGTGGAGGCAGAGCAATTGCCGATAATGGTGATGTCACCCCCCAGGGAGTCGACACCGGAATGGATGGCTTTGTTTATGGAATTACGTGATAATGTCAGCACATTACAAAAATCAGTTGACGACATGAGACGGCCGGCAAACCAGTTAGTACCTGCCCAGGCGTCTCAGACACCGTCAGGGGCTGTAAAGCGCCCTTTACCTCAGTCGGTCGACCCAGACACAGACACTGAATCTAGTGTCGACGATGATGAAACAAACGTATTTTCAAGTAGGGCCACACGTTATATGATCACGGCAATGAAGGAGGCTTTGCATATCTCTGATACTGCAAGTACCACAAAAAGGGGTATTATGTGGGGGGTGAAAAAACTACCTGTAGTTTTTCCTGAATCAGAGGAATTAAATGATGTATGTGATGAAGCGTGGGTTAACCCAGATAGAAAAATGCTAATTTCAAAAAACTTATTAGCATTATACCCTTTCCCGCCAGAGGTTAGGGCGCACTGGGAAACACCCCCTAGGGTGGATAAGGCGCTCACACGCTTATCAAAACAAGTGGCGTTACCGTCTCCTGATACGGCCGCCCTCAAGGATCCAGCGGATAGGAGACTGGAAACTACCCTAAAAAGTATATACACACATACTGGTGTTATACTGCGACCGGCCATCGCCTCAGCCTGGATGTGCAGTGCTGGGGTCGTCTGGTTGGATTCCCTGACTGAAAATATTGATACCCTGGATAGGGACAGTATTTTATTGACTATAGAGCAATTAAAGGATGCTTTCCTTTATATGCGAGATGCGCAGAGAGATATTTGCACTCTGGCATCGAGAGTAAATGCGATGTCCATATCTGCCAGAAGGAGTTTATGGACGCGACAGTGGTCAGGTGATGCGGATTCCAAACGACATATGGAAGTATTGCCGTATAAAGGGGAGGAATTATTTGGCGTCGGTCTATCGGATCTGGTGGCCACGGCAACTGCCGGAAAATCCACCTTTTTACCTCAGACCCCCTCCCAACAGAAAAAGACACCGTCTTTTCAGCCGCAGTCCTTTCGTTCCTATAAGAACGAGCGGACAAAAGGACAGTCATATCTGCCTCGGGGCAGAGGAAGGGGTAAGAGAGGGCAGCAAGCAGCCCCTGCCCAGGAACAGAAGCCCTCCCAGGGTTCTGCAAAGCCCTCAGCATGACGCTGGGGCCTTACAAGCCGACTCAGGAACGGTGGGGGGTCTACTCAAGAATTTCAGCGCACAGTGGGCTTGCTCACAGGTGGACCCCTGGATTCTGCAGGTAGTATCTCAGGGTTACAGGTTGGAATTCGAGAAGTCTCCCCCTCGCCGGTTCCTAAAGTCTGCTTTGCCAACGTCTCCCTCAGACAGGGCGACGGTATTGGAAGCCATTCACAAGCTGTTTTCTCAGCAGGTGATAGTCAAGGTACCCCTCCTACAACAGGGAAAGGGGTATTACTCCACGCTATTTGTGGTACCGAAGCCGGACGGCTCGGTAAGACCTATTCTAAATCTGAAATCTTTGAACCTGTACATACAAAAATTCAAGTTCAAGATGGAGTCACTCAGAGCAGTGATAGCGAATCTGGAAGAAGGGGACTTTATGGTGTCCCTGGACATAAAGGATGCTTACCTGCATGTCCCAATTTGCCCTTCACATCAAGGGTACCTCAGGTTCGTGGTGCAAAACTGTCATTATCAGTTTCAGACGCTGCCGTTTGGATTGTCCACGGCACCTCGGGTCTTTACCAAGGTAATGGCCGAAATGATGATTCTTCTGCGAAGAAGAGGCGTATTAATTATCCCTTACTTGGACGATCTCCTGATAAGGGCAAGGTCCAGAGAACAGCTGGAGGACGGAGTAGCACTAACCCAAGTAGTGCTGCAACAACACGGGTGGATTCTGAATTTTCCAAAATCTCAGTTGACCCCGACAACACGTCTGCTGTTCCTGGGAATGATTCTGGACACGGTTCAGAAAAAGGTGTTTCTTCCGGAGGAGAAAGCCAGGGAGTTATCCGAACTTGTCAGGAACATCCTAAAACCAGGGACAGTGTCTGTGCATCAATGCACAAGAGTCCTGGGAAAGATGGTGGCTTCTTACGAAGCGATTCCATTCGGCAGATTCCACGCACAAACTTTTCAGTGGGATCTGCTGGACAAATGGTCCGGATCGCATCTGCAGATGCATCAGCGGATAACCTTATCGCCACGGACAAGGGTGTCTCTTCTGTGGTGGTTGCAGAGTGCTCATCTGTTAGAGGGCCGCAGATTCGGCATACAGGACTGGGTCCTGGTGACCACGGATGCCAGTCTGAGAGGCTGGGGAGCGGTCACACAAGGAAGAAACTTCCAGGGAGTATGGTCAAGCCTGGAGATGTCTCTTCACATAAATATACTGGAGCTAAGAGCGATTTACAATGCTCTAAGTCTGGCAAAACCCCTGCTTCAGGGTCAGCCGGTGTTGATCCAGTCGGACAACATCACGGCAGTCGCCCACGTAAACAGACAGGGCGGCACAAGAAGCAGGACAGCAATGGCAGAAGCTGCAAGGATTCTTCGCTGGGCGGAAGATCATGTGATAGCACTGTCAGCAGTATTCATTCCGGGAGTGGACAACTGGGAAGCAGACTTCCTCAGCAGACACGATCTACACCCGGGAGAGTGGGGACTTCATCCAGAAGTCTTCCACATGATTGTGAACCGTTGGGAAAAACCAATGGTGGATATGATGGCGTCCCGCCTCAACAAAAAACTGGACAGGTATTGCGCCAGGTCAAGAGATCCTCAGGCAATAGCTGTGGACGCTCTGGTAACACCGTGGGTGTTCCAGTCAGTGTATGTGTTCCCTCCTCTGCCTCTCATACCAAAAGTACTGAGAATTATACGGCAAAAGGGAGTAAGAACGATACTAGTGGCTCCGGATTGGCCAAGAAGAACTTGGTACCCGGAACTTCAAGAGATGCTCACGGAGGATCCGTGGCCTCTACCTCTAAGACGGGACCTGCTTCAGCAGGGACCGTGTCTATTCCAAGACTTACCGCGGCTGCGTTTGACGGCATGGCGGTTGAACGCCGAATTCTAAAGGAAAAAGGCATTCCGGAAGAGGTCATTCCTACACTGGTAAAAGCCAGGAAGGAGGTGACTGCACAACATTATCACCGCATTTGGAGAAAATATGTTGCGTGGTGTGAGGCCAGGAAGGCCCCCACGGAGGAATTTCAACTGGGTCGATTCCTACATTTCCTGCAAACAGGATTGTCTATGGGCCTCAAATTGGGGTCCATTAAGGTTCAAATTTCGGCCCTGTCGATTTTCTTCCAGAAAGAATTGGCTTCAGTTCCTGAAGTCCAGACTTTTGTAAAAGGAGTACTACATATACAGCCCCCGGTTGTGCCCCCAGTGGCACCGTGGGATCTTAATGTAGTCTTGGATTTTCTCAAATCCCATTGGTTTGAGCCGCTCAAATCGGTGGAGCTGAAGTATCTTACATGGAAAGTAACCATGCTACTGGCCCTGGCTTCAGCCAGGAGAGTATCAGAATTGGCGGCTTTATCATATAAGAGCCCATATCTGATTTTCCATACGGACAGGGCAGAACTGCGGACGCGTCCTCATTTTCTGCCTAAGGTGGTGTCAGCGTTTCACCTGAACCAACCTATTGTGGTGCCTGCGGCTACTAACGAGTTGGAGGATTCCAAGTTGTTGGACGTGGTCCGGGCATTGAAAATATATATTTCAAGAACGGCGGGAGTCAGAAAGTCTGACTCACTGCTTATATTGTATGCACCCAACAAGATGGGTGCTCCTGCTTCTAAGCAGACGATTGCTCGTTGGATTTGTAGCACAATTCAACTTGCACATTCTGTGGCAGGCTTGCCACAACCTAAATCTGTCAAGGCCCATTCCACAAGGAAAGTGGGCTCATCCTGGGCGGCTGCCCGGGGAGTCTCGGCATTACAACTCTGCCGAGCTGCTACTTGGTCAGGGGCAAACACGTTTGCAAAATTCTACAAATTTGATACCCTGGCTGAGGAGGACCTTGAGTTCTCTCATTCGGTGCTGCAGAGTCATCCGCACTCTCCCGCCCGTTTGGGAGCTTTGGTATAATCCCCATGGTCCTGACGGAGTCCCCAGCATCCACTTAGGACGTTAGAGAAAATAAGAATTTACTTACCGATAATTCTATTTCTCGTAGTCCGCAGTGGATGCTGGACGCCCATCCCAAGTGCGGATTGTCTGCAATACTTGTACATAGTTATTGTTACAAAAAAATCGGGTTGTTATTTGTTGTGAGCCGTCTGTTCAGAGGCTCCTACGTTTGTCATACTGTTAACTGGGTTCAGATCACAAGTTATACGGTGTGATTGGTGTGGCTGGTATGAGTCTTACCCGGGGTTCAATATCCTTCCTTATTGTGTACGCTCGTCCGGGCACAGTATCCTAACTGAGGCTTGGAGGAGGGTCATAGGGGGAGGAGCCAGTACACACCACCTAATCCTAAAGCTTTATTTTTGTGCCCTGTCTCCTGCGGAGCCGCTATTCCCCATGGTCCTGACGGAGTCCCCAGCATCCACTACGGACTACGAGAAATAGAATTATCGGTAAGTAAATTCTTATTTTACACATTTCTGATAATACGAGTACCACCAAAAAAGGGGTATTATGTTCGGTGAGGAAAAACTACCTGTAGTTTTCCTGAATCTGAGAAATTAAATGAGGTGTGTGATGATGCGTGGGTTTCCCCCGATAACAACGGATAATTTCTAAAATGTTATTGGCATTATATCCTTTCCCGCCAGAGGTTAGGGTGCGTTGGGAAACACCCCCTAGGGGGGATAAAGCGCTGACACGCTTGTAAGGGCTCTACCTTCGCCTGAGATGGCCGCCCTTAAGGATCCTGCTGATAGAAAGCAGGAGGGTATCCTAAAAGGTATTTACACACATACTGGTGTTATACTGCGATCAGCAATCGCTTCAGCCTGGATGTGCAGTGCTGGGTTGGCGTGGTCGGATTCCCTGACTGAAAATATTGATACCCTAGATAGGGACAGTATATTTTTGCCTATAGAGCATTTAAAAGATGCATTTTTATATATGCGTGATGCACAGCGGAATATTTGCCGACTGGCATCAAGTCTAAGCGCGTTGTCCATTTCTACCAGTAGAGGGTTATGGACACGTCAGTGGTCAGGTGATGCGTATTCCAAACGGCATTTGGAAGTATTGCTTTATTAAGGGAGGAGTTATTTGGGGTCGGTCTTTCAGACCTGGTGGCCACGGCAACAGCTGGGAATTCCACGTTTGTACCCCAGGTCGCCTCTCAACATGAGAAGACGCCGTATTATCAGGCGCAGTCTTTTCGTGGACAAGCGGGCAAAAGGTACCTCATTTCTGCCCCGTGACAGAGGGAGAGGAAAAAGGCTGCAGAAATCAGCCAGTTCCCAGGAACAGAAACCCTCTCCCGCCTCTGCCAAGCCCTCAGTATACGCTGGGGCTTTACAAGCAGAATCAGGCACGGTGGGGGGCCCGTCTCAATGAATTTCAGCGCGCAGTGGGCTCACTCGCAAGTAGACCCCTGGATCCTTCAGGTGATATCTCAGGGGTACAAATTAGAATTCGAGACGTCTCCCCCTCGCCGTTTCCTAAAGTCGGCTTTACCGATGTCTCCTTCTGACAGGGAGACAGTTTTGGAAGCCATTCACAAGCTGTATTCCCAGCAGGTGATAATCAAGATACCCCTCCTGCAACAGGGAACGGGGTATTATTCCACACTGTTGTGGTACCGAAGCCGGACGGCTTGGTGAGACCGATTCTAAATCTAAAATCTTTGAACACTTACGTACAGAGGTTCAAATTCAAGATTGAGTCACTCAGAGCAGTGATTGCGAACCTGGAAGAAGGGGACTACATGATGTCTCGGGACATCAAGGATGCTTACCTTCATGTCAAAATTTACCCTTCTCACCAAGGGTACCTCAGGTTTATGGTACAGAACTGTCACTATCAGTTCAGACGCTGCCGTATGGATGGTACACGGCACCCCGGGTCTTTACCAAGGTAATGGCCGAAATGATGATATTCCTTCGAAGGAAGTGAATTTTAGTTATCCCTTCCTTGGACAATTCCCTGATAAGGGTAAGATCCAGGGAACAGTTGGAGGTCGGTGTAGCACTATCTCAGGTAGTGTTGCGGCAGCACGATTGGATTCTCAATATTCCAAAATCGCACCTGGTTCCGACGACGTGTCTTCTGTTCCTAGGGATGATCCTGGACACAGTCCAGAAAAAGGTGTTTCTCCCGGAGGAGAAAGCCAGGGAGTTATCCGAGCTAGTCAGGAACCTCCTAAAACCGAGCCAAGTCTCAGTGCATCAATGCACAAGGGTTCTGGGTAAAATGGTGGCTTCCTACGAAGCAATTCCATTCGGCAGATTCCACGCAAGAACTTTCCAGTGGGACCTGCTGGACAAATGGTCCGGATCGCATCTTCAGATGCATCAGCGGATAACCCTGTCACCAAGGACAAGGGTGTCCCTCCTGTGGTGGTTGCAGAGTGCTCATCTTCTAGAGGGCCGCAGATTAGGCATTCAGGACTGGGTCCTGGTGACCACGGATGCCAGCCTGCGAGGCTGGGGAGCAGTCACACAGGGAAGGAATATCCAGGGCTTATGGTCAAGCCTGGAGACATCACTTCACATAAATATCCTGAAGCTAAGGGACATTTACAATGCTCTAAGCTTAGCAAGACCTCTGCTTCAAGGTCAGCCGGTGTTGATCCAGTCGGACAACATCACGGCAGTCACCCACGTAAACAGACAGGGTGGCACAAGAAGCAGGAGGGCAATGGCAGAAGCTGCAAGGATTCTTCGCTGGGCGGAAAATCATGTGATAGCACTGTCAGCAGTATTCATTCCGGGAGTGGACAACTGGGAAGCAGACTTCCTCAGCACGACCTCCACCCGGGAGAGTGGGGACTTCACCCAGAAGTCTTCCACATGATTAAAAACTCGACAGGTATTGCGCCAGGTCCAGGGACCCTCAGGCAATAAGCTGTAGATGCTCTGGTATGTGTTCCCTCCTCTGCCTCTCATACCCAAGGTACTGAGATTGATAAGATGGAGAGGAGTAAGCACTATATTCGTGGTTCCGGATTGGCCAAGAAGGACTTGGTAACCGGAACTTCAAGAGATGCTCACGGAGGATCGTGGCCTCTACCGCTAAGAAAGGACCTGCTCCAGCAAGGACCCTGTCTGTTCCAAGACTTACCGCGGCTGCGTTTGACGGCATGGCGGTTGAACGCCGGATCCTGAAGGAAAAAAGGCATTCCGGATGAAGTCATCCCTATCCTGATCAAAGCCAGGAAGGATGTAACCGCAAAAACATTATCACCGCAATTGGCGAAAATATGTTGCGTGGTGCGAGGCCAGTAAGGCCCGACGGAGGAAATTCAACTGGGTCGATTCCTACATTTCCTGCAAACAGGAGTGTCTATGGGCCTGAAATTGGGGTCCATTAAGGTTCAAATTTCGGCCCTGTCAATTTTCTTCCAAAAAGAACTAGCTTCAGTCCCTGAAGTTCAGACGTTTGTAAAAGGGGTACTGCATATACAGCCTCCTTTTGTGCCTCCAGTGGCACTTGGGATCTCAATGTAGTTTTGGGTTCCAAAAGTCACATTGGTTTGAACCACTTAAATCTGTGGAGTTAAAATATCTCACATGGAAAGTGGTCATGCTGTTGGCCCTGGCCTGGGCCAGGTGCGTGTCAGAATTGGCGGCTTTATCCTGAAAAAGCCCTTATCTGATTTTCCATTCGGACAGGGCGGAATTGAGGACTCGTCCTCAGTTTCTCCCCAAGGTGGTTTCAGCGTCTCACCTGAACCAACCTATTGGTGGTGCCTGCGGCTACTAGGGACTTGGAGGCCTCCAAGTTGCTAGACGTTGTCAGTGCCCTGAAAATATATGTTTCCAGGACGGCTGGAGTCAGGAAATCTGACTCGCTGTTTATCCTGTGTGCACCCAACAAGCTGGGTGCTCCTGCTTCTAAGCAGACTATTGCTCGTTGGATTTGTAGTACAATTCAGCTTGCACATTCTGTGGCAGGCCTGCCATAGCCAAAAATCTGTAAAAGCCCACTCCACAAGGAAGGTGGGCTCATCTTGGGCGGCTGCCCGAGGGGTCTCGGCTTTACAACTTTGCCGAGCAGCTACTTGGTCAGGAGCAAATACGTTTGTAAAATTCTACAAAATTGATATCCTGGCTGAGGAGGACCTGGAGTTCTCTCATTTGGTGCTGCAGAGTCATCCGCACTCTCCCGCCCGTTTGGGAGCTTTGGTATAATCCCCATGGTCCTTACGGAGTCCCCAGCATCCACTTAGGACGTTAGAGAAAATAAGAATTTACTTACCGATAATTCTATTTCTCATAGTCCGTAGTGGATGCTGGGCGCCCATCCCAAGTGCGGATTGTCTGCAATACTTGTACATAGTTATTGTTACAAAAATCGGGTTATTATTGTTGTGAGCCATCTTTCAGAGGCTCCTCTGTTATCATGCTGTTAACTGGGTTCAGATCACAGGTTATACGGAGTGATTGGTGTGGCTGGTATGAGTCTTACCCGGGATTCAAAATCCTTCCTTATTGTGTACGCTCGTCCGGGCACAGTATCCTAACTGAGGCTTGGAGGAGGGTCATAGGGGGAGGAGCCAGTGCACACCAGATAGTCCTAAAGCTTTCTTTAGATGTGCCCAGTCTCCTGCGGAGCCGCTATTCCCCATGGTCCTTACGGAGTCCCCAGCATCCACTACGGACTATGAGAAATAGAATTATCGGTAAGTAAATTCTTATTTTTCCTCTCAAAAGAATATGCCTCTGTCTCCCCTCTCCACCAGACCCTAAAATGTCTTCCCTTTCTAGTGTTCACTCTAGCATTTTTTTAGGGCAGGGTGCTGAGCATTGAAGAGGGCACATTTTTATTTTGAAGGGCACATTTTTGATGTGACGCTTTGCGCACAAAGCATAGCGCATATGTTTATAGTTTTTGTACATACATTTTGCCCTTAGTAAATCATATACCCATACATACATATAAGACAACTAACCTATGTACTGAGAAACATACTGTATATGTCCAGTCTTCTTGAAAGATCGGCTGTAGCATGTTCATAAGTAGATAATTCTAAATGTCTCCTCCAGTGCTGAAGTAGTTATAATCCGTATGTGTTATAAAACAGAAAAGTTAAACAATGGGTTAAAATATATAGGGAAAAAATAAGTCTGTTCTACTAGGGAAATACTGTAAGCAGTACATTGCTCACTGCTTACCCCGTTCTTTCCCTCTTTATCAGAGTGCTGTGTTATTTACAGTGCCTCCTCTTCCATCCAGTAGGCTAAGGATAGAAATTGTGTTCCAATTTCAGAGATGGGCAAGGAGTAGACGACAACATTGTAACATGCACTCTGACTGTTGCATTCTGTATACAAGGGGACGATTTATGGTCCTGCAGGGTGCACTGAAAAAGGGCAGGGTGCTTTTTCACATTTCAAAAATGGGCAGGGTGCAGCACCCTGCTGAAACAGCCTAGAAGGAACACTGCCTTTCTCCTCACACTCACCTATAAAGGCCTCACCTAATCCTCTCACCCTCTACATCTCCAACCTCATGTCCCCCACACTGTTGCCCATGCACTCAGCCAATGGCTGCCGTCTCTTCTCGTAACTGGTAACTTCTTTCCACTGCCACCTCCAAGATTTAGACCTTGCTGTTCCCAAAATTTGGAACTCTCCTTCTCTCTCCCTTTCAGGCTCTCCCAAAGCTTTAAATGGGCTCTTAAATCCTTCCAACTTTCAGCTTTACTTGCTGTACCCTCCTTGCGCTCTGTCTCTCGCTCCTGTGACACAAGCAGGATCCCCTTCCCACAAGTTCTGCCACCCCCTCTTATCTCCTACTCACTCAGTGCTGACCCTGCTTATTTTGGTGCCCTAGGGGTACCCCATGCATCACCTGCTTCTCAGCTTGCCAATTGCTGGATCCTCTCTTACCTCTTGGCACTGGCTTGACCCTGCCGGCTGCTTGACTTTCACTGGACTTCGCCGGAACAACATGGGGGCCTGCATAAGCTCATTTGCAAGAGCCCCCTTGCCTCCTGGCTTCCATGTTCTGGAGATCTTCCATGCCTCTTCGAGAGCTCCTCTATGTCGTGTCTACCCCCCCCCCCCCTCCATTGCCCATTGTCCTACTGACTTAGCGCTGGCCGTGCTAGCTAATAAAAGTCATAGCATAAGGGTGAAGTGATGACCAGATTTAAAAAGCAGCTCCTCCATCTGCACTGGGATTTGATGCCTGTTTGCAGTGTCAGCCAGACTTGTCCCCAGTTATGCATATCTCTTCACCTGTCCAAATTCCAGACACTCGTACAGATCTCTGGACTGTCCGGAGTAACTCCTGATGGGTGGCAACATTAAGACGCCCCCTCTGGAGATAGGTTGCTGTAGGCAACTACCTATGATTTGTACTGTATGTTTCTGCAATTTTTTTTGTGTTTTGTGTTTCAGATTAGGAACTTTGTATGTCACTGGAAAAACCTTATGGACTATATAAATAAAGTAGTAATAATAATAAATCATGCTGCATTCTATGCACTTTTGCACCTGTGAATGGCCATCATATCACAGAAATATAAATACGTTAATACGTTTTGTGCATTGGCAATAATATACATATGGCTCAGGTTTGCATGGTACCTGGAAACGGGATGCAGTTAATATACCGCCTGTCGGGATCCCGGCGTTCGCGATAATCCCGACAAGTGTGAAGATGCCACCAGTTGGAATTCCGACTGCAACCCCGTATTCCCACAAGGGTGGTGGGTCAATGCCAACACCCAAGTGGGAATATAACCTGTGACGAGCGAAGCTCGCCACCAGGCCAGAATCGTGGCGAGCGCAGCAAGCCTGCTAGAGAACTCGTTTCTGGGTGATGGGACGCCAATGTTGGTATTGTGACAGCCGACAACCCGTCAGCCGGTCACTCGTATGATTTCCTGGAAACTGATGTTGCTATAAATGTATGAAATCACATGGAGATGGGGCACCCACCAAATGTTAGTATAGCATTTACCTTGTCTGTTCTATTATAGCCAGTAATTATATGTCTAATACACTCAATTTTGTAATAACAAGAAATAAAGTAAGACTTTTCTTGTAGAACATTCCACGACACCCTGATACCGAGACATTGCAGTGGGCTGTTTACGTAATGTTACCCTCTGGACACGGCACTTTCAGTAAATGATGACACTGTTTAATCTGTTTCTGGGCAACGCAGAGTTCTGTAAATGTTTGGAAAAATAAAAATGGAGTGATCAGCTTGTGATTGCCTGCTAGGGAATGACTCTAATTTATGATTTGTACGTACGTGACTTCCCAGATCTACCAATGCTCTGCAGCAATAAAACAATTACACATACAGGTCTGTTGATTGTCAGATCTTATGGCTTATAACTTTCTTGCCAACTTTATCCATTTCATTCACTACAAAAATAATTTTTACATCCCACTGTTACTTATTTCTAAATGTGGCTACATTTATATACATTTTAATGTTCAAATATGCAGAGCTGTAACAGGGACTCTGAGTGCACTGTGCTGGCCCTGCCTCCTTTGCACATGCCATCATTATGTTGCACATAGGGGGTGGGGGGCTCCCGGACCTACAGCTTGAAGATTCTCCAGGCAGCTGTAAACATAGCAGGGTGACTGTCAGGGTCCAGGGTCTCACCTGTGGTGTGGGGTCTCGGGAGTTGCCGGTCCGGGTGCTGGTAACGCTGCGGCAACGGGCGGCCATTCTGCGCTTCCATTGGAGGCGGAGGGAGGCTGTCAGGAGCAATAGGTATGGCGGCTCTGGTGCTCTGGGATCAGGGACGGCAAGTGCAAGTGGGCGCTCCATTGTGTGTCTGCAGACAGGGCGCCCCCATGTGGGAGACCAAAGGCCATGCACTTCTGGCCAATGGCAGGTCAGCGTGAGTTCTCAGCCAATCCTTGCTGTTAATCCCCTATAAAATGGGATGGGCCAGGGTAAACACTGTTGCTTTTGTAGGCAAGTGTCTCAGCTCTATGCTCCTGTAGGTGTTTCTGTATTAACTGCTGTCCACGGTTACCTTGATGGCTCCTTGCTTTAACCTTTTTGTGCCCAGCTGTGTTTCCTCCCATACTCCTACCTGGTAGCCAGAGTTGGTGTTACTCTTTGCAGCTGTTCCTACTTGGGCTGACTCCACAGTGACTCATATCGCTGCTGGCATCAGTGGTTCCCAGGACAAGTACTCAGGCCACAGCATTTCAGCATTTCCAGTCTCACTTGTTCAAGCCACAGCTTTCCAGGACTTCGAACCACTTTCATTCATTCCGCAGCATTTCAGGATTACCAGTCTCACTACTCAAACCACTGCATTCTAGGATTTCTAATCTCATTCATTCAAGCCACAGCCTTTCTGGATTTCCATTCTCAGCATCCAGTCTTCAACAGTCCAGAATTTCCAACACCACTTATTCAGTCTCAGTTTTCAAGACTCTTTCATTTTAGCGTTCAGCCTCTTTGCAGTTCCAGTTTTAAAGACTTGCTCATTTAATTTCTTTGCAAAATATTGTCTCTCACAGTTAAAATAAGAATTTACTTACCGATAATTCTATTTCTCGTAGTCCGTAGTGGATGCTGGGAACTCCGTAAGGACCATGGGGAATAGCGGCTCCGCAGGAGACTGGGCACAAAAGTAAAGCTTTAGGACTACCTGGTGTGCACTGGCTCCTCCCCCTATGACCCTCCTCCAAGCCTCAGTTAGGATACTGTGCCCGGACGAGCGTACACAATAAGGAAGGATTTATGAATCCCGGGTAAGACTCATACCAGCCACACCAATCACACCGTACAACCTGTGATCTGAACCCAGTTAACAGCATGATAACAGAGGAAAAGATGGCTCACAACAATAATAACCCGATTTTTGTAACAATAACTATGTACAAGTATTGCAGACAATCCGCACTTGGGATGGGCGCCCAGCATCCACTACGGACTACGAGAAATAGAATTATCGGTAAGTAAATTCTTATTTTCTCTGACGTCCTAGTGGATGCTGGGAACTCCGTAAGGACCATGGGGATTATACCAAAGCTCCCAAACGGGCGGGAGAGTGCGGATGACTCTGCAGCACCGAATGAGAGAACTCCAGGTCCTCCTCAGCCAGGGTATCAAATTTGTAGAATTTAGCAAACGTGTTTGCCCCTGACCAAATAGCTGCTCGGCAAAGTTGTAAAGCCGAGACCCCTCGGGCAGCCGCCCAAGATGAGCCCACCTTCCTTGTGGAATGGGCTTTTACAGATTTTGGCTGTGGCAGGCCTGCCACAGAATGTGCAAGCTGAATTGTATTACAAATCCAACTAGCAATAGTCTGCTTAGAAGCAGGAGCACCCAGCTTGTTGGGTGCATACAGGATAAACAGCGAGTCAGATTTTCTGACTCCAGCCGTCCTGGAAACATATATTTTCAGGGCCCTGACTATGTCCAACAACTTGGAGTCCTCCAAGTCACTAGTAGCCGCATGTACCACAATAGGTTGGTCCAGATGAAACGCTGAAACCACCTTAGGGAGAAAATGAGGACGAGTCCTCAATTCCGCCCTGTCTGAATGGAAGATCAGATAAGGGCTTTTACAGGATAAAGCCGCCAATTCTGACACGCGCCTGGCCGAGGCCAGGGCCAACAGCATGACCACTTTCCATGTGAGATATTTTAACTCCACAGATTCAAGTGGTTCAAACCATTGTGACTTTAGGAACCCCAAAACTACATTGAGATCCCAAGGTGCCACTGGAGGCACAAAAGGAGGCTGTATATGCAGTACCCCTTTTACAAACGTCTGAACTTCAGGAACTGAAGCTAGTTCTTTCTGGAAGAAAATTGACAGGGCCGAAATTTGAACCTTAATGGACCCCAATTTTAGGCCCATAGACACTCCTGTTTGCAGGAAATGCAGGAATCGACCTAGTTGAAATTCCTCCATCGGGGCCTTACTGGCCTCGCACCACGCAACATATTTTCGCCTAATGCGGTGATAATGCTTTGCGGTTACATCCTTCCTGGCTTTGATCAGGGTAGGGATGACTTCATCCGGAATGCCTTTTTCCTTCAGGATCCGGCGTTCAACCGCCCTGCCGTCAAACGCAGCCGCGGTAAGTCTTGGAATAGATAGGGTCCTTGATGGAGCAGGTCCCTTCTTAGAGGTAGAGGCCACGGGTCCTCCGTGAGCATCTCTTGAAGTTCCGGGTACCAAGTCCTTCTTGGCCAATCCGGAGCCACGAGTATAGTTCTTACTCCCCTCCGTCTTATAATTCTCAATACTTTTGGTAAGAGAGGAAGAGGAGGGAACACATACACTGACTGGTACACCCACGGTGTTACCAGAGCGTCCACAGCTATTGCCTGAGGGTCCCTTGACCTGGCGCAATACCTGTCCAATTTTTTGTTTAGGCGGGACGCCATCATGTCCACCTTTGGTTTTTCCCAACGGTTTACAATCATGTGGAAGACTTCTGCTGAGGAAGTCTGTTTCCCAGTTGTCCACTCCCGGAATGAACACTGCTGACAATGCTATCACATGATTTTCCGCCCAGCGAAAAATCCTTGCAGCTTCTGCCATTGCCCTCCTGCTTCTTGTGCCGCCCTGTCTGTCTACAGTCTGTCTAGGGTTATCCGCTGATGCATCTGAAGATGCGATCCGGACCACTTTTCCAGCAGGTCCCACTGGAAAGTTCTTGCGTGGAATCTGCCGAATGGAATTGCTTCGTAGGAAGCCACCATTTTTCCCAGGACCCTTGTGCACTGCTGCACTGACACTTGGCCTGGTTTTAGGAGGTTTCTGACTAGTTCGGATAACTCCCTGGCTTTCTCCTCCTGGAGAAACACCTTTTTCTGGACTGTGTCCAGGATCATCCTTAGGAATAGAAGACGTGTCGTCGGGATCAGCTGCGATTTTGGAATATTAAGAATCCAACCGTGCTGCCGCAACACTACTTGAGATAGTGCTACCCCGACTACCAACCGTTCCCTGGATCTTGCCCTTATCCGGAGATCGTCCAAGTAAGGGATAATTAAAACTCCCTTCCTTCGAAGGAGTATCATCATTTCGGCCATTACTTTGGTAAAGACCCGGGGTGCCGTGGACAAACCAAACGGCAGCGTCTGAAACTGATAGTGACAGTTCTGTACCACAAACCTGAGGTACCCTTGGTGAGAAGGGTAAATTGGGACATGGAGATAAGCATCCTTGATGTCCAGAGACACCATATAATCCCCTTCTTCCAGGTTTGTCATCACCGCTCTGAGTGACTCCATCTTGAATTTGAACCTTTGTATGTAAGTGTTCAAGGATTTCAGATTTAAATTAGGTCTCACCGAGCCGTCCGGCTTCGGTACCACAAACAGCGTGGAATAATACCCCTTTCCCTGTTGTAGGAGGGGTACCTTGATTATCACCTGCTGGGAATACAGCTTGTGAATGGCTTCCCATACCGCCTCCCTGTCGGAGGGAGACGTCGGTAAAGCAGACTTTAGGAAACGGCGAAGGGGAGACGTCTCGAATTCCAATTTGTACCCCTGAGATACCACCTGAAGGATCCAGGGGTCCACCTGTGAGTGAGCCCACTGCACGCTGAAATTTTTGAGACGGGCCCCCACCGTGCCTGAGTCCGCTTGTAAAGCCCCAGCGTCATGCTGAGGACTTGGCAGAAAACGGGAGAGGGCTTCTGTTCCTGGGAACTGGCTGTTTGCTGCAGCCTTTTTCCTCTCCCTCTGCCACGGGGCAGAAATGAGGAGCCTTTTGCCCGCTTGCCCTTATGGGGCCCAAAGGACTGCGCCTGATAATACGGCGTCTTCTTATGTTGAGAGGCTACCTGGGGTAAAAATGTGGATTTCCCAGCCGTTGCCGTGGCCACCAGGTCTGTTAGACCTACCCCAAATAACTCCTCCCTTTTATAAGGCGATACTTCCATATGCCTTTTGGAATCAGCATCACCTGACCACTGTCTTGTCCATAACCCTCTTCTGGCAGAAATGGACAGCGCACTTACTCTTGATGCCAGTCGGCAAATATCCCTCTGTGCATCACGCATATATAGAAATGCATCTTTTAAATGCTCTATAGTCAGTAATATACTGTCCCTACCTAGGGTATCAATATTGTCAGTCAGGGAATCCGACCAAGCCACCCCAGCACTGCACATCCAGGCTGAGGCGATTGCTGGTCGCAGTATCACACCCGTGTGAGTGTATATACATTTTAGGATATTTTACTGCTTTCTGTCAGCAGGTTCCTTAAGGGCGGCCGTATCCGGGGACGGTAGTGCCACCTGTTTAGACAAGCATGTGAGCGCTTTATTCACCCTAGGGGGTGTTTCCCAACGTGCCCTATCCTCTGGCGGGAAGGGGTATGATGCTAATAACTTTTTAGGAATTAACAGTTTTTATCGGGGGAAACCCACGCATCATCACACACTTCATTTAATTCCTCAGATGCAGGAAAAACTACAGGCAGTTTTTTCTCACCCAACATAATACCCTTTTTAGTGGTACTGGTATTATCAGAAATGTGTAAAAACATTTTCCATAGCCTCAATCATGTAACGTGTGGCCCTACTGGAAGTCACATTCGTCTCTTAATCGTCGACACTGGAGTCAGTATCCGTGTCGGTGTCTGTATCTGCCATCTGCGGTAACGGGCGTTTTAGAGCCCCTGATGGCTTTTGAGACACCTGGACAGGCACAGGCTGAGTCGCCGGCTGTCTCATGTCATCAATCTTTTGTAAAGAGCTGACACTGTCACATAATTCCTTCCATAAGCTCATCCACTCAGGTGTCGACTCCCTAGGGGGTGACATCTCTGTTACAGGCAATTGCTCCGCCTCCACCTCATTTTCCTCCTCCTACATGTCGACACAACGTACCGACACACAGCACACACACAGGGAATGCTCTGATAGAGGACAGGACCCCACTAGCCCTTTGGGGAGACAGAGGGAGAGTATGCCAGCACACACCAGAGCGCTATATATATATACAGGGATAACCTTATATAAGTGTTTTTCCCCTTATAGCTGCTGTATTGTTATACTGCGCCTAATTAGTGCCCCCCTCTCTTTTTTAACCCCTTTCTGTAGTGTAGTAACTGCAGGGGAGAGCCAGGGAGCTTCCCTCCAACGGAGCTGTGAGAGAAAATGGCGCCAGTGTGCTGAGGAGATAGGCTCCGCCCCCTTCTCGACGGCCTTTTCTCCCGTTTTTCTGTGGAATCTGGCAGGGGTTAAAATTCATCCATATAGCCCTGGGTGCTATATGTGATGTATTTTCGCCAGCCAAGGTGTTTTTATTGTTGCTCAGGGCGCCCCCCCCTAGCGCCCTGCACCCTCAGTGACCGGAGTGTGAAGTGTGCTGAGGAGCAATGGCGCACAGCTGCAGTGCTGTGCGCTACCTTGGTGAAGACAGGATGTCTTCTGCCGCCGATTTTCCGGACCTCTTCTTGCTTCTGGCTCTGTAAGGGGGCCGGCGGCGCGGCTCTGGGACCGGACTCCGAGGCTGGGCCTGTGTTCGGTCCCTCTGGAGCTAATGGTGTCCAGTAGCCTAAGAAGCCCAATCCACTCTGCACGCAGGTGAGTTCGCTTCTTCTCCCCTTAGTCCCTCGATGCAGTGAGCCTGTTGCCAGCAGGTCTCACTGAAAATAAAAAAACTAAAACTAAACTTTCACTAAGAAGCTCAGGAGAGCCCCTAGTGTGCACCCTTCTCGGCCGGGCACAAAAATCTAACTGAGGCTTGGAGGAGGGTCATAGGGGGAGGAGCCAGTGCACACCAGGTAGTCCTAAAGCTTTACTTTTGTGCCCAGTCACCTGCGGAGCCGCTATTCCCCATGGTCCTTACGGAGTTCCCAGCATCCACTAGGACGTCAGAGAAATAAATCTAAAGTCTAGGTTATTTGAACTTCCACGTTCCTCTAAATATTCTATAGTTTCATGAGTAAGAACTACATTCGACCTACTCAATTTCATTCTCCTATGGTCGCATCCTCCCCAGCTGTTATCCGCTCGTCAGAGCCCTATCCCAAGCCTGACCTGACAGGGACTGCCTGTAGCATCCAAAGGGCTGTAACACACTACCCGGTTTTCCCCGGATGGCAAAAAGCCGGACAAACTTTGTCCGGCTTTTTGACATCCGGCAGAGTCTTTCACACACAACTGCTTTGAGCCGTGTGTGATGCTGTGCGAATGCGCAGCAGCAGACACGGCTTGAAAAACACCCGTTGTGTGTGAAAGCTCCCCTTCACACACACGGTCCACTGCCTACAAAGACGGCACGGCTCCGGCCCGGCAGCCGGACCTTCCAGTGTATATTTCCGGCTGCAACCCGGCAGCCGGACCGGGGCTGTGCTGTGTGAAAGGACACATTGCGCTGCATGTGTCTGCAGCACGGTAGCAGTAAAAAGCCGAGTGGGATTGTGCCGGGCGGCAGGAGCCGGCGTGTGTGTTTCAGCCCAAAGGATGCTATGGCCGGCACTGCCACAGCCTTACAGCTGCAAAGTCCCGTTCAAAGGGGATAAATTGCCGGCTATTGGGATCCCGGCGTTCAGGATACAGATGCCGGAATCCTGACAGCAAACATTATATCGGTGGCTGGAATCCCGACACCCACCCAGAATTCCCACTCAGTTCGTGGGTCCACGCCACCAACCGAGTGGGAATAGACTCTGGCGAGCAAAGCAAACCACCGTTCCCGAAGTATGGTGAAGCGTGGATTCTCAGCCTCACTGCTGGTATTCCGGCAGACGGGATGTCGCTGTCGCTACTGGATCTGTTCAAAACACCCTCCTAGCCAGAGAGAAGTGCCATGTGGTGGCAATAGAGCCGCCCACAGAGCCATTGCATTCTGTGCAGCCACACATGTCGCACACCCCTACTTACGTTTCTGCCAATATAACATCTTGTAGTGTGTGTTCACAGAATTACCTATAAAGATTTATTAATAACATTCATATTATTCATATAGTGCACACCTATTTACACAGCATTTTACCGATACTGATAATATTTGAGTAATTCACATCAGTTCTTGCGCAGTGGAGCTTACAATTTATGGGCCTAATTCATGTTTGTTCGCATGTTGATGTTCACACAAGTGAGCTATTATCTGCTGACTGTGTGATGGTGCTTTTGTGATCGCGCTCACACTGAAATTTTTATTGTAGAGTAATTGGCAGGAAGGGGCTGCTTGGGGATGGTAATGAGGAGTGCCAGTAAAATCGCAGGCGTCTCATGCCCATTTTCTGGGATTGTATCTGCTATCAATTGCAATCATGTACGTAGAGAAACATGGTGCCAGCATGCGTGACCATAGGGCAACCTAAGATCGCAACTGCTAATTTTTGCACGCCCAGAAAACGGCGTCTGAATGGCCATTACACGCCTGCATTTACCTGACCACTCTCCATTCCCACCTTCAAATGCTGTCTTCCTGTCACTCACTTTGCAACTCATTCCTCGGTGCGACTGCACTTCACTCACTGCGTGATGCACTGTAGTTCAGACGCATGCGCAGAAAGAACACATTGACTGTTGTACGTACAATAGCCGCTTTGTGACCGCATCTTGGAGAGCTGGGAGAGAGTTGTAAATTGGGGTGTTAACATTTATGTTCATGTTGGTAGCTGATAACATGGCAACATTTTATCCTCATTTGCATGGAAAATACAGGATTTATACCGATTTTGCAGCATACTGTCTGGAAGGGTTGGGTATGCTTTGCCGGAGGCTGGGATCCCGGCGCCAGAATGCCGGCGAGGGGGCGAGCACAGTGAAGCCCCTTGCGGGCTCACTGCATTCGCCACGCAGTGGGCTCAGCGGCTCGCTGCACTCGCCACAGGTTTTATACTCACTCTATGGGTGTCCCACAAGAGGGAATAGTCCCTGTTAGTCGGCATGCCGACTGTCGGCATTTCCAGCAGTCAGGATTCTGATGTCGGTATAGTGACTGGCAGGTTCCCGACCGCCGGTGATGTGATTACATCCTGTCTGGAATTGTATAACATGCTCATAATAAAACTAATATGATAATTCTAACTCCGGGGTTTTCAAACTGGTTTGCTCGGGACCCCGTCTGACAGCAAAAATTATTACAGGACCCCATCAAGTTACCACAGAATGGCTGCCACACATGCATGGTCAGCAGACCGTGCATGCACAGTAGCACTGTGGAGGCACAAAACAGTAATAAAGTGACCGCTAATGTGATCACTTCATTTCTTACACATCACAGAGAAGAGCTCCCCTGCACCTCCTGTGGGATGTAACCCACAGTTTGAGAATCGCTGTTCTAACTGTTATGAGCAATGCTAGCAAATGCAACAGGAAGGTGCTATATATCTGTGGTGTGTAGTTGTTAGTCCAGTCATGCCAGAAGTGAAGTTACCCATAGGCCTTGGTTATGTCACAACTTCTTAGTAAATTCATAGGATACATTTTAATTATTATTTGATCAGTCTGAAATGTGCAGAGGTGATGGCTCCACTTTAACTTCAGGGTCTTAATTAATCAAACTGGAAACTCACTTGTATTTTGTGTTTGCTAGTTCGATCGGTTCCAGGCGATTCTCACAATCACATTCATGTTATAAAGGGGAGATGTACTAAGCGCTGCAGAGTGATAAAGTGGAGAGAGATAAAAGGCCTAATTCAGACCTAATCGCTGCTGTATATTTTCGCACAGCAGCCAATCAGGTCTGAACTGTGCATGCGTTGGCGCCGCAGTGCGCCGGCGCATGCCAGACAGCCGAAGGCTGTCTCAGCCCTGCAATTGCCTCTGCCTGGTTGACAGGCAGAGGCAGTCGCTGGACAGGAGGGGGCGGGCCGGCGGCGTTTGGCCGCCATTTAGGGGGCACGGTCTGGGCAACGCAGCTGGACCGTTGAGGTGGGTGGGCCGGGGTGGCTGCGTGACATCACATGCAGCCGCTGCGACCCTCACTGCAATGAGTAGCTCCCTGCCAGCACGCAGGAGCTGCGCTGGCAGGGAGCCACTCCTAAAGTACAAAAGCATCGCCGTTCTGCGATGCTTTTGTGCTTGTACGGGGGGGGGGGGGGGGGGGTCAGGTCTGAATTAGGCCCTAGGTACTAACCAATCTGCTCCTAACTGCAATGTTACAGGCTATGGCTGGGATGTACTAAGGCCAGAAATGCATGCAAAACTCTGAAAATGCAGTATTCTGAGTTTCGTCTGCATTCCTATACCTACCAAGCTCGGAATGAGATGTATTCTGGAGCTCAGACCCAGTAGGTATCAAATAGAAGCCTATGGGCTTCTTTATGCATTTCCCTCTGAGACGGATCCAATCGAATCTCTCCCAGTACCCCCTGTGGCGCCCGCATCACTCTGCGCATACGCAGAAAGACTTCCGGGTCCTAAACTTGGAAGTGCAAGGAGATTGCAAAGTTTAGCTCTTACAGAAGAACTGTCCTTTTGTGATTTTAATTGCATTTCTAGGTACATTCTGGCATTATTAACATCGATATGTACCCAATAAGTGGCAGGATGTATCGCATTGCGCATGCAATGTGTGGTACATCACGCCGTGTGTGAGAAAAATGACAGATGCTGATTAGTTAGTAGTTTAACTCTCTCCACTTTATCAGTCTCCAAGGCTTATGGGCCCTACACACTGGCAGAGCCACCGCCGAGCTGCCCAACTGCGGATACGGCCGATGGGCGAACTGGCGTGGGGGGGAGGTGACGGGGGGAGTGAAGTTTCTTCACTCCCCCCATCACCTGGCTCCATAGCACTGCATGCTAATATGGACTATCTGGTCCGTATTGGCCTGCATGCATAAGCGACGGGGCACCAACGATTAATGAGCGCAGGGCCGCGCATCGTTAATCTTTGGTGCCTACACACTGCACGATATGAACGAGTTCTCGTTCATTAATGAACGAGAACGTTCATATCGTGCAGTATTATCTGCCAGTGTGTAGGGCCCTTTAGTACTTTACATCTGCCTCCCTATGCAAAAAACTACTCTGCCTGAAAAGTTGAAACTTTAGGTGTGACAGTCACAGAAGCACCCATAGCCTGGTTATAGTGTGAAGTGTTGAAGCGATGATGTCACTACTGCTTTCTGTGTTTTCACTTGCAAACTATTACAATATAATCTGCAGCAGATTTTCAAACTATTCCTTTCTTGACAAAAATATAGAAAATCTGTATTTTAATTTCACATATTTCATGGCGTTCAGTGTTATGTTTCATTACACAAGAGCTGCAGGTGATAGGTTTCCATGGAAACACGTCATTTTATTCCATA
Source organism: Pseudophryne corroboree (assembly GCF_028390025.1). Taxonomy (NCBI): domain Eukaryota; kingdom Metazoa; phylum Chordata; class Amphibia; order Anura; family Myobatrachidae; genus Pseudophryne; species Pseudophryne corroboree. The sequence continues at coordinate 243,435,885 of NC_086450.1, read as the reverse complement.
ACATCAACATTGTAATTTTAGTGCATTTTTTGAGACGCCTCCTGGAAAAATAGTATGAGCGCCGTATCATTAACCTCTCTATTTCCAGACACGTGGCTGAATAAACCGCCAGGTTACTAGCAGCTCATGCATTTTTTATGTTAAAACGCACTTAATATTAGCAATAAAAAGTTATTGGTGTGGCTTTATTGTTATAATTCCCTAATTTCTATAATTGGAGACGATAGAGCCTGAGATGTGTTTATTGTGGGCTGAGTAGGGAAAAAGCGCAATTATCTATCCCTGTACAACACATCACATCGAGTCTGATCTATGCCATCAACATCAAGGTGTAAGAGATTGCTATCACAGGTACTCAGTTGTACGCAATAAGAAAGCCTTACACTTGTTTGCAGTATGATCGGGATTTTTGCTGTCCATATTTGAACTTTGTGGCTTGTAGTAAAAAAATAAAAAGATAATAAAAATAAACTATGACGTTTTCAGCAGTGATAAGCTACTGTGGTTGAATGCAATGCTCGCATGGAAGATCTGTAAAAAGTCTATTTACATGTAGCCATAAAGCTTGAATAGGCTATAACACAATTAAACCTGTACTACTTGATCAAGGGACTAATTCAGACCTGATCGCACTTCTATGCATTTGCGTAGGTTTGCGATCAGATAGTCACTGTCCAGCCAGAGTGAAAATCCACCCCGTGCAAGTCCGCGTATGCCGTGTGAAAAGCTTTGCAAACGCTGGTCAGCTGCAAATCCGTTCATAACTCACTCACCATCGAATGCATTTTCCAGACTGTGCAGTCTGTGCGTAGCCCAGGACTTACTCCTACAGTGTGAAAAAACCAGGCTGATCGAGGCCGGTGCTGACGGCTTATACCCTCCTTGAAAATGCTTGGGAACGCCTGCATTTTTCCTGACACTCCCAGTAAATGGCCACCCCCAAACGTTCGCTTCCTGTCAATCGATCTGCGTACGTCTAGCGCTCAAAAAAGACACAGGATTTTCGCCGTTTGATCTAGCACCTGCGCATTACGTTCCGTACACATGCGCAGTCGTTCGATAATTGCCCGCTTTGCAGTTTCGCATAACAGCGTTCAGGCCTGAATTAGGTCCCAAATTGGGCTTAAACATTAAGGTCCCCATTTATCAAGCCTTGGAGAATGATAAATAGCACCGTGATAAAGTACCAGCCAATCAGCGCCTAACTTTCATGTTACAGGCTGTGTGTGACAAATGACAGTTAGGAGCTGATTGGCTGGTACTTTATCACTGTGCTATTTATCACTCTCCAAGGCTTAATAAATCAAGGCCTAGGTCTAAACTAAAGTTTGGGAGTTTACTGCACATTTTTTCAAACTTCATACTTGATTCGAATACCACATTTAAACAAATGTGAGCATTTCTAATTGACAACCAATATGGCTAAAATAAATTGAGCCTCCTACAAGTCTGATTCTTTGTTTGTAAAGCCAAATTATTATTTTGCTTTGTTTCATGATAATGGCCCAAATGTAATATTCTGTGATTACGAGCACTGGCACAATTCTGAAGAGATTGCTGGAAAATTTAAAGTCACAATTAGTTTTATTGCAAAGTACTGTATATGATAATATTTTGAGGCTTCCATTCGTCAAGTTGCTAGACATTGTCTTCCTCACCTTATTATATCTGTCCCCCCTACTCCAGTTCCTGTCCCCCCTATATCCTGTATGACTTTCTCTTTCTCATATCTGTTCCTCCTGTTCTCGTCTGTCTTTCTCTCTCTCTTTCCCCCCACCCCCATCTGTCATCTGTCAAGCCACTCCTCTGTTCTGGAAACTGACAGGAGAGTACAGACCCGTTCATTCATACAGTACTGGAGGCAGAAGAGGGTCTATGTCCAAACATCAGGCATTTAGTGAGAGCTCTATTCTACCCCATACCCCCATTTGCATCTCTTTGAGTTGTGTTCCTCCTTTCCCCAGTTTGTCTCTCTAACACATCTGTCCCCCTCCACTGTCTCACTTTCATCTCTGTTCCCCCTCATCTATCTCTCATCTTTGTCAATCCTCTCGCATCTGTGACTCATCTCTGGTCACCTCACTCCCATCTCTCTCATCTCTATCCCTATCATACCATGTTTCCATTATTGTCTCTGTCCTTCTTTATGCCCCTTACACCAGATGTCTCTCATATCTGTTATCCCTTCACATCTGTGTCTCTGTAGGGCTCATTAATTATCGGGTTTTAGAACCATTGGCGTCACTAGGGGGATGCAGAGCGCACATGAGGGACACCATTTTTTGTGCATTTGTTTCCTCATTTTTACCTGTCTCTGCGGATCTCAGTGGAGAAGTCAGAAGTCAGGACTCAGGAGGCAGCCCCAATCTCCCATAAGTACTATGTGCCTCACTACCTCTCCCTTTCAGATGCAGCCTGGATTTAGGGGTTTATTCATGAAGCAGTGAAAACAGTGTCTCGTGAGCCTGTGGAGAAGTTGCCCATGGCATTGGCAACCAATCAGCTGCTCCGTACAATTGTATAGTTTGCATATTATAAATGTTACTTCAATGCTGATTGGTTGCCATGGACAACTTCTCCACTGGCTCACTTTTCCACACTTTTTCACTGCTTCATGAATAGACCCTTAAGTGTGCGAAGCGGCAACAACGACTATAGACAGATACACAGCAGAAGATAAGAGCTGGTGCTGTTGGATGGGACTACTATAGAGTGAAAGTGAAGTGAGGGACAATGCAACTGCTATGGATGGGGAGGCTGGGTGAGTGGCAGGTGTACAACATGTATATTGTACTACTACTACATATAAAATAGTATAATTGCCTGCATTTCTCCCTGATTTCCATGCAGAGCGCCTGGAGGTACATTGGAAATTTGGCTTTGCAGATGTCCTTATTTTTCATTACCACCAGCAAAGTATAATTATTTGGCATATGCAATGCCATTATAACTGTGTGGTAAGCATCTGCCCTTTAAAGTTGCTATTTTGTAATCAGTAGTAATATATTATTATTTATTGAATATAATAGTAATTAAATGCATAAAAATGTAATTCTAATTATATATAATGAACATGGCATGATGGCTGTTGTAGTGCACAGAGCTCCCATAGATTGCATAATGTATTTAAGTCACCAGCAGCTAAGGTTTTCTGGAAAATAGGTTAAAATATTGGTAAATAGAATCCTACAGCAGCCATAGGCAACCTGCCAGTCTGCAGTTACTGTGGAAGTACCATTACTAGCATGTTGGCAGTGCCTGCTCGTACTGATTGTCCAGTTTATTTATCTAATTGGATAAATACAATACATTACGCACCCAGTCACTGACTGTCATAACTTGTCCTTAACGCAGGAAGCCAGACATAAGAGAATATTGTCTGTAATACAATATTGACAATAATAAACACAACACAATGGCCCTCATTCCGAGTTGATCGCTCGCAAGGCGAATTTAGCAGAGTTGCTCACGCTAAGCCTACGCCTACTGGGAGTGTATCTTAGCTTCTTAAAATTGCGACCGATGTATTCGCAATATTGCGATTACAAACTACTTAGCAGTTTCAGAGTAGCTTCAGACTTACTCGGCATCTGCGTTCAGTTCAGTGCTTGTCGTTCCTGGTTTGACGTCATAAACACACCCAGCGTTCGCCCAGACACTCCCCCGTTTCTCCGGCCACTCCTGCGTTTTTTCCGGAAACGGTAGCGTTTTTATCCACACGCCCCGAAAACGCTGTGTTTCCGCCCAGTAACACCCATTTCCTGTCAATCACACTACGTTCGCCAGAGCGAAGAAAAAGCCGTGAGTAAAAATACTATCTTCATTGTAAAATTACTTGGCGCAGTCGCAGTGCGAATATTGCGCATGCGTACTAAGCGGAATTTCACTGCGATGCGAGGAAAATTACCGAGCGAACGACTCGGAATGAGGGCCAATGATAATAATATTGGGGGTAATTCCAAGTTGATCGCAGCAGGACATTTTTTAGCAGTTGGGCAAAACCATGTGCACTGCAGGGGGGGGGGCAGATATAACATGTGCAGAGAGAGATTGATTTGGGTGTGGTGAGTTCAATTTGCAATCTAAATTGCATCGTAAAAATAAAGCAGCCAGTATTTACCCTGCACAGAAACAAAATAACCCACCCAAATCTAACTCTCTCTGCAAATGTTATATCTGCCCCCCCTGCAGTGCACATGGTTTTGCCCAACTGCTAAAAAATTTCCTGCTGCGATCAACTTGGAATTACCCCCATTATTAATATTATTATTAATAATAATAATAATAATAATAATAATAATCATCATCAAATAAAACATTCCAACTGTAATAAGCATAATAAGCATCACCTTCACCACTGCAGAAGAATAAAGCCTACTGTAACTCCTTTTTCTCTTACGTCCTAGAGGATGCTGGGGACTCCGTAAGGACCATGGGGAATAGACGGGCTCCGCAGGAGACATGGGCACTAAAAAGAACTTTAGGTATGGGTGTGCACTGGCTCCTCCCTCTATGCCCCTCCTCCAGACCTCAGTTTAATACTGTGCCCAGAGGAGACTGGGTGCACTACAGGGAGCTCTCCTGAGTTTCCTGGAGAAAAGTATTTTGTTAGGTTTTTTATTTTCAGGGAGACCTGCTGGCAACAGGCTCCCTGCACCGTGGGACTGAGGAGAGAGAAGCAGACCTACTTAAATGTTAGGCTCTGCTTCTTAGGCTACTGGACACCATTAGCTCCAGAGGGAGTCAGAACGCAGGTCTCCCCTAGCGGTTCGTCCCAGAGCCGCGCCGCCGTCCTCCTCGCAGAGCCGGAAGATAGAAGCCGGGTGAGTATAGGAAGGCAGAAGACTTCAAAGGTGGCAGAAGACATCAGATCTTCAGTGAGGTAACGCCATTGCTCCCACGGACACACACACAGCGGACAGGTCCCAGCAGTTCCAGTTCCGTTCCAGTTCCAGGTTCCAGCCTTGGACAACACGTCACATTCTGTGAACAGGCGTCTCCTGTTTGCAGTCCTCTGTCTGCAGAGATACCCCTGTGTATTGGACCTGTGGAACTACAGGTCCCAGCAGTTCCAGTTCCGTTCCAGTTTCCAGTTCCAGGTTCCAGTCTTCAATTCTTTGTTTCCAGCAATCTCCTATTTCTGGCATCTCCAAGTTGTTTCCCTGTTCCTGTGTTCCAGTTTGCTACAAACTCCAGCCACAGTCTGCTACACCAATCTGCAGTAGAGACTTTCCTCAGGTGTGTTCTCAGCCTCTTCACCTAATTACCAGCATTCCACACTGTGCATTGCCTTTAGCACTTAACATCTTGCTGTGGCCCTCATTCCGAGTCGTTCGCTCGGTAATTTTCATCGCATCGCAGTGAAATTCCGCTTAGTACGCATGCGCAATATTCGCACTGCGACTGCGCCAAGTAATTTTACAATGAAGATAGTATTTTTACTCACGGCTTTTTCTTCGCTCCAGCGATCGTAGTGTGATTGACAGGAAATGGGTGTTACTGGGCGGAAACACGGCGTTTTAGGGGCGTGTGGAGAAAAACGCTACCGTTTCCGGAAAAAACGCAGGAGTGGCCGGAGAAACGGGGGAGTGTCTGGGCGAACGCTGGGTGTGTTTATGACGTCAAACCAGGAACGACAAGCACTGAACTGATCGCAGATGCCGAGTAAGTCTGAAGCTACTCTGAAACTGCTAAGTAGTTTGTAATCGCAATATTGCGAATACATCGGTCACAATTTTAAGAAGCTAAGATACACTCCCAGTAGGCGTAGGCTTAGCGTGAGCAACTCTGCTAAATTCGCCTTGCGAGCGATCAACTCGGAATGAGGGCCTGTGTTGGGACTGTCTCCTGCTAGGGCCTTGCTTGGCTTAAAGACGTATGCTTCTACAGAGACTGTGTGCTTTCGTTATATACTAGAGTTTTGTTTGCTGCATCTGATTTCATTATTGCCTTATCATTTATATCAAGTTTCGAGTTCATCTTCATTGCTTATTTGTTACCAGTGACTTTTGAAATATTCAGTTATCGGATTAAGTTATTATTCATTGTTCCTGTCTTCGGTTATCCCTGTGTGATAATAAATATCAAGCGCACATGCGCGGAACTTTTTGTCAGTTTCCCAGTTTCCTCTATCACTCCTACACTGACCCACTAGTGCCCCCTCCGGGGACATACTAAATCGGAATCCTGACAGTTTGTCCAAGGCTGGAACCTGGAACTGGAAACTGGAACGGAACTGGAACTGCTGGGACCTGTAGTTCCACAGGTCCAATACACAGGGGTATCTCTGCAGACAGAGGACTGCAAACAGGAGACGCCTGTTCACAGAATGTGACGTGTTGTCCAAGGCTGGAACCTGGAACGGAACTGGAACTGCTGGGACCTGTAGTTCCACAGGTCCAATACACAGGGGTATCTCTGCAGACAGAGGACTGCAAACAGGAGACACCTGTTCACAGAATGTGACGTGTTGTCCAAGGCTGGAACCTGGAACTGGAAACTGGAACGGAACTGGAACTGCTGGGACCTGTAGTTCCACAGGTCCAATACACAGGGGTATCTCTGCAGACAGAGGACTGCAAAAAGGAGACGCCTGTTCACAGAATGTGACGTGTTGTCCAAGGCTGGAACCTGGAACGGAACTGGAACTGCTGGGACCTGTAGTTCCACAGGTCCAATACACAGGGGTATCTCTGCAGACAGAGGACTGCAAACAGGAGACACCTGTTCACAGAATGTGACGTGTTGTCCAAGGCAATGAGACTGAGCCAGGAACTGGAGTTTATACCCCTTGGTCTGTGATGATTGGATGTTGCATCTGTGAGAACACACCCCGCTGGATTGGGTGTTCAAATCAGCTGTGAGTTAGCTGAAGCACTGTGTACTCCAGGCTGCAGTAGACTGAAAACTAGAACTGGAACAGAAATGAACTGCTGGAACCTGTAGTTCCACAGTAGTGATGCGATGGAGAATGCAGATTCATGACAATCAGGCACAGTCCTTTCGGCCCCATAAGGGCAAGCGGGCAAAAGGCGCCTCATTTCTGCCCCGTGGCAGAGGGAGAGGAAAAAGGCTGCAACAAACAGCCAGTTCCCAGGAACAAAAGCCCTCTCCCGCCTCCGCAAAGTCCTCAGCATGACGCTGGGGCTTTACAAGCGGACTCAGGCACGGTGGGGGCCCGTCTCAAGAAGTTCAGTGCGCAGTGGGCCCACTCGCAAGTGGACCCCTGGATCCTTCAGGTGGTATCTCAGGGGTACAAATTGGAATTCGAGACGTCTCCCCCTCGCCGTTTTCTAAAGTCTGCTTTACCGACGTCTCCCTCAGACAGGGAGGCAGTATTGGAAGCCATTCACAAGCTGTATTCCCAGCAGGTGATAATCAAGGTACCCCTCCTACAACAGGGAAAGGGGTACTATTCCACACTATTTGTGGTACCGAAGCCGGACGGCTCGTGAGACCAATTTTAAACCTAAAATCCTTGAACACTTACATACAAAGGTTCAAATTCAAGATGGAGTCACTCAGAGCAGTGATTGCAAACCTGGAAGAAGGGGACTATATGGTGTCTCGACATCAAAGATGCTTACCTACATGTCCCAATTTACCCTTCTCACCAAGGGTACCTCAGGTTTGTGGTACAGAACTGTCACTATCAGTTTCAGACGCTGCCGTTTGGATTGTCCACGGCACCCCGGGTCTTTACCAAGGTAATGGCCGAAATGATGATACTCCTTCGAAGGAAGGGAGTTTTAGTTATCCCTTACTTGGACGATCTCCTGATAAGGGCAAGATCCAGGGAACAGTTGGAAGTCGGGGTAGCACTATCTCAGATAGTGCTGCGCCAGCACGGTTGGATTCTCAATATTCCAAAATCGCAGCTGATCCCGACGACACGACTTCTATTCCTAGGGATGATCCTGGACACAGTCCAGAAAAAGGTGTTTCTCCCGGAGGAGAAAGCCAGGGAGTTATCCGAACTAGTCAGAAATCTCCTAAAACCAGGCCAAGTCTCAGTGCATCAATGCACAAGGGTCCTGGGAAAGATGGTGGCTTCTTACGAAGCAATCCCATTCGGCAGATTCCACGCAAGAACCTTCCAGTGGGATCTGCTAGACAAATGGTCCGGGTCGCATCTTCAGATGCATCAGCGGATAATCTTGTCACCAAGGACAAGGGTGTCTCTCCTGTGGTGGTTGCAGAGTGCTCATCTTCTAGAGGGCCGCAGATTCTGCATTCAGGACTGGGTCCTGGTGACCACGGATGCCAGCCTGAGAGGCTGGGGAGCAGTCACACAGGGAAGAAATTTCCAGGGCTTGTGGTCAAGCCTGGAGACATCACTTCACATAAATATCCTGGAGCTAAGGGCCATCTACAATGCTCTAAGCCTAGCAAGACCTCTGCTTCAAGGTCAGCCGGTGCTGATCAAGTCAGACAACATCACGGCAGTCGCCCACGTAAACAGACAGGGCGGCACAAGAAGCAGGAGGGCAATGGCAGAAGTTGCAAGGATTCTTCGCTGGGCGGAAAATCATGTGATAGCACTGTCAGCAGTGTTCATTCCGGGAGTGGACAACTGGGAAGCAGACTTCCTCAGCAGACACGACCTCCACCCGGGAGAGTGGGGACTTCACCCAGAAGTCTTCCACATGATTGTGAACCGTTGGGAAAAACCAAAGGTGGACATGATGGCGTCCCGCCTCAACAAAAAACTAGACAGGTATTGCGCCAGGTCAAGGGACCTTCAGGCAATAGCTGTGGACGCTCTGGTAACACCGTGGGTGTACCAGTCAGTGTATCTGTTCCCTCCTCTGCCTCTCATACCCAAGGTACTGAGAATCATAAGAAGGAGAGCAGTAAGGACTATACTCGTGGCTCCGGATTGGCCAAGAAGGACTTGGTACCCGGAACTTCAAGAGATGCTCACAGAGGACCCGTGGCCTCTACCTCTAAGAAAGGACCTGCTCCAGCAGGGACCCTGTCTGTTCCAAGACTTACCGCGGCTGCGTTTGACGGCATGGCGGTTGAACGCCGGATCCTGAAGGAAAAAGGCATTCTGGATGAAGTCATCCCTACCCTGATCAAAGCCAGGAAGGATGTAACCGTACAGCATTATCACCGTATTTGGCGTAAATATGTTGCGTGGTGCGAGGCCAGGAAGGCCCCTACAGAGGAATTTCAACTGGGTCGTTTCCTGCATTTCCTGCAAACAGGACTGTCTATGGGCCTAAAATTAGGGTCCATTAAGGTTCAAATTTCGGCCCTGTCGATTTTCTTCCAGAAAGAACTGTGTCACGATCCGGGTATCTGGACGCCATTTCTTACCCATCAGATGCCTCCTAAGGCTGGCTCAGCGCTCCAGGACCGGATCCCATCTGTTATCCTGATGTGTACATTCCTGTATCCTCTCCTGTCACTCTGGGACGCTGTCACAGTAAACGCCATATTACACCTGGCATGGCGTCTCCCGCGGCCTCCGCCGCCGTCCCTGAACTTCTGCATGCAGAGTGTCTGAGTGGCGATTACGTCAGCCGCGGCCTCCGCTGTGTCCGCGTGGTTGGATGTGCATCTGTCAGCCTGGCGCCTCCTGTCTCCGGTGGCCGGCGCCGCCATTACTGTTTTCATTACCACATGGATTACAAACCAAACTTCCCTCCAAGTGTCTGCATGGGCGCAGCCATCTTGGATTCTGTCAGCTGATCATTTCCACCAATCTGTTGTCAGTATTGATAATCTGCATAATTGCCTAGCCAATCCCTTCCTTGCTGCAGGTATAAATACACTGTGCCTGAGCAAGGAAGGCGTCAGTGCTTTGGTTGTCAAACCTAGTTCCTGTTTGTCTCTCTCCTGTGATTGTCTTCCAGGTTCCAAGTCTGTCTCAAGACTTCCACCATAGAGACCCGCACCAGCATTCCACCTGCGGTGTAGCCTGACTCTCCAATCCATTGTGGATTCATCTGTTTCCAGCTACAACATTACCTGCTTCCAGCTCAGCTTCCAGCAGAGTACAGCTTCCCTTAAAGGGCCGGTGTCCTTTCTACACTTTACCACTCTCCACCGGTATTATTATTTCTCCGCTCTCAAGTTCTACATTTCAGTTCATATTTCATCGCTCCCAAGTTCATTTATTATTTAACTGGTTCCAGCCAGTATCCACTCCGTGCTAACAACAGTCTGGTTCCAGCCAGTATCCACAGCAGCTGTTTTATCTTCAGCAACCCAGCTTTTCCTGGAACACCAGCTGGCACAATCCTGGGTTATCTCCATTGCTACAGTCGGGCCTGGTAAGGACTTTCCATCTAGAAGATCATAAGAACTATCTCACACTACCAGTGCCCTGTGGCTCCTGCCATCCTGTAGTACCCAGGAACTGTATTTATTCTTTGCTGACTTTTACGTTTTTCTTTTACTGCTGCTGTGTTGCGGAGTTGTCATAATAAACATCATTGACTTTTATCCAAGTTGTCGTGGTCACGCCTTCGGGCAGTTATTATTCATGTTACTTACATGTCCAGGGGTCTGATACAACCTCCCAGGTTCCGGTACATCTCAGCCCCTACAACTGAGGCTGCCTCCCGTCAGCTCAGGCCCTCAGTTGTGACAGTAAGCACTGACCTAATGAATCCAGCCGGAGACCAGGATCAAGCGGCCAGGCCGATGCAAGAACTGGCAGCCCGACTAGAACATCAGGAGGCTGCACAGGGCCACATCATCCGCTGTCTCCAGGATCTCTCTACTCGGCTGGATGGGATTCAGACAACTCTCCGTGGATCAGGCGCGTTTGGTGCGTCAACCACAGTGACTCCAGCTATAACCCCACCCACCTTACCCATTTCTGCTCCACGTCTTCATCTTCCAACGCCAGCAAAATTTGACGGATCTCCAAGATTCTGCAGGGGATTTCTCAACCAGTGTGAGATTCAGTTTGAGCTACAACCTGGCAATTTTCCCAGTGACCGTACAAAAATTGCCTACATTATTTCTCTTCTCAGTGGCTCAGCCCTTGATTGGGCATCACCGTTATGGGAGAGGTCCGACACCCTGCTATCTTCCTACACTGCCTTCGTGTCAACATTCAGGCGCATCTTCGACGAGCCAGGCCGGGTAACCTCAGCTTCATCCGAGATTCTCCGTTTACACCAGGGGTCACGTACTGTAGGACAATATCTGATACAGTTCCAGATCCTGGCATCCGAACTGGCATGGAACGACGAGGCCCTGTATGCTGCATTCTGGCATGGCTTATCTGAGCGTATTAAAGATGAGTTAGCTACCAGAGACTAACCTTCTAAGTTAGATGAGCTAATCTCACTCTGCACGAAAGTTGATTTACGTTTCAGAGAGAGAGCAACTGAGCGTGGAAGATCATCTGCTCCAAAATCTTCTGCTCCTCCTCCTCGTCAACTGTCACCATCTAAAGATGAGCCCATGCAACTTGGCCGTTCCCGTTTAACTCCTGCTGAGCGCCGAAGACGTCTCTCCAAGTCTCTTTGTCTTTACTGTGCAGCCCCGTCTCACACCATCAATGCCTGTCCCGAATGTCCGGGAAAACTCCAAACCCTAGCTCGCCCAGGAGAGGGCCGGCTAGGAGTAATGATCTCCTCTCCATCTCCTCATGATTGTAATCTCCCAGTGTCGCTCCAAATTGCTCAACGTTATCGGAACGTCATTGCCCTCCTTGATTCCGGAGCAGCTGGGAACTTTATTACCGAAGCCTATGTTAAACGGTGGTCCCTACCCACCGAGAGACTTCCTTCGTCCATTTCTTTAACTGCCGTGGATGGCAGCAAAATTTTTGATGCAGTTATTTCTTTAAGGACTCTGCCAGTTCGTCTGAGAGTGGGAGTTCTTCATTCCGAACTTATTTCTTTTTTAGTGATTCCAAGAGCCACACATCCTGTGGTCCTGGGCCTTCCATGGCTCCGTCTTCACAATCCTACAATTGATTGGACGACTACGCAAATCCTGGCATGGGGTTCCTCCTGTGCTGAGACATGTTTGTTTAAAGTATTGCCTGTTTGTTCTTCCTCCCCCAGGTCGTCTGATGTTCCACCTCCTCCATATCAAGATTTCACGGATGTGTTCAGTAAAGCTTCTGCTGATATCCTTCCTCCTCATAGAGAATGGGACTGTCCGATTGATCTCGTTCCAGGGAAGGTTCCACCTCGAGGCCGAACTTATCCGTTGTCTCTGCCTGAGACGCATTCTATGGAGGAATATATTAAAGAGAACCTAGCAAAGGGGTTCATTCGACCTTCTTCTTCTCCAGCCGGCGCAGGCTTCTTTTTTGTAAAAAAGAAAGATGGTGGTCTGCGGCCGTGCATCGACTACAGAGGTTTGAACGACATTACCATCAAGAACCGTTATCCTTTACCCCTGATTACTGAGCTCTTTGACAGAGTTAGCGGAGCTACCATCTTTACAAAGCTGGACTTGCGAGGTGCATACAATCTCATCCGGATCCGTGAGGGTGACGAGTGGAAGACCACCTTTAACACCCGTGACGGACATTATGAGTACCTCGTCATGCCCTTCGGATTGAGCAATGCTCCAGCTGTCTTCCAGCATTTTGTCAATGAGATCTTCAGAGACATTCTATACCGTCATGTCGTGGTCTATCTAGACGATATCCTCATTTTTGCCAACGATTTAGAGGAACATCGTTTTTGGGTTAAAGAGGTTATGTCCCGTCTCCGTGTCAATCATCTCTATTGCAAATTAGAAAAATGCGTCTTTGAAGTCAAGTCCATTCCGTTTCTAGGGTACATTGTGTCCGGTTCCGGACTAGAGATGGATCCTGAGAAACTACAAGCAATCCAAAATTGGCCGGTACCCTTAACCCTCAAAGGGGTCCAGAGGTTCTTAGGGTTCGCCAACTATTACCGAAAGTTTATACGAGACTTTTCCACCATTGTGGCGCCTATTACTGCTTTCACTAAGAAGGGTGCTAACCCGTCCAAGTGGTCTGAAGAAGCCATGCAAGCATTTCATCTTTTAAAACAAAGGTTCATCTCTGCGCCTGTTCTGAAACAGCCTGACATCGACTCTCCTTTCATCTTAGAGGTGGATGCCTCCTCCGTTGGAGTAGGAGCGGTGTTATCTCAGAGGGCTAAAGATGGCCATTTACACCCTTGCAGTTTCTTCTCCCGGAAGTTCTCCCCAGCTGAGCGCAACTATGCCATTGGCGACCAGGAGTTGCTAGCCATCAAGCTCGCTCTAGAAGAGTGGAGGTATCTGTTGGAGGGAGCTTCTCATTCAATCACCATACTTACAGACCACAAGAACCTTTTATACCTGAAGGGCGCACAATGTCTCAACCCTCGTCAGGCCAGATGGGCACTTTTCTTTTCCAGGTTCGACTTTAAACTCCAGTTCTGTCCGGGCTCTCAGAATCGCAAGGCCGATGCCCTTTCCCGCTCATGGGAGCAAGAAAATGAGTCAGAGTCTTCAGACAAGCATCCTATTATAAATCCGTTGGCATTCTCCACGGTAGGGATGGACTCTACGCCCCCATCAGGGAAAAGTTTTGTGAAGCCGATGCTAAGGAAGAAGCTCATGCATTGGACCCATGCTTCCCGTTTTGCCGGACATACAGGTATCCAAAAAACCCTGGAGTTTATCTCTAGGTCCTATTGGTGGCCAACTCTGAAAAAGGATGTCTTGGAGTTTATTGCATCTTGCCCAAAGTGTGCCCAACATAAAGTATCCCGCCAGTCGCCTGCGGGGCAACTGGTTCCACTATCCGTTCCCCGTCGACCATGGACCCACTTGTCGATGGATTTCATTACAGACTTACCCATGTGCAACAAGTTCAATACCATCTGGGTGGTAGTTGACCGGTTCACCAAGATGGCACACTTCATTCCTCTCACCGGTCTTCCGTCAGCTTCCAAGTTGGCTCAAGTATTCATACAAGAGATCTTCCGACTCCACGGTCTTCCTGAAGAAATTATCTCAGATCGAGGAGTTCAATTCACAGCCAAATTCTGGCGAAGTTTATGTCAAGTCCTCCAAGTCAAGCTAAAGTTTTCCACGGCTTACCATCCTCAGACCAATGGTCAAACCGAGAGGGTGAATCAGGACTTGGAGGCCTTCCTCCGCATCTATGTGTCCTCCTCTCAAGATGACTGGGTTCAATTACTTCCCTGGGCCGAGTTCTGTCATAACAACCAGTATCATTCTTCATCTGCTTCAACACCATTCTTCACTAACTTTGGATTCCACCCTAAAGTCCCTGAGTTCCAACCGCTTCCAGCAACTTCTGTTCCCGCAGTGGATATCACCTTGCATCAGTTTGCCAATATCTGGAAGAGCGTACGATCAGCTCTGCTCAAGGCATCGTTCAGGTACAAGAAGTTTGCGGATAAGAAGCGTCGAGCAGTTCCTGCTCTCAAGGTGGGTGATCGGGTATGGTTATCCACGAAGAATTTGAGGTTAAGAGTTCCCAGTATGAAGTTTGCACCTCGCTATATCGGTCCTTTCAAGATTGAACAAGTCATCAATCCTGTTGCTTACAGACTCCAGTTGCCTCCCTTCTTAAAAATACCCAGGACATTCCATGTTTCCCTGTTGAAACCGCTGATCTTGAATCGGTTTCATTCCTCACTTCCTCCAACTCCGAAAGTCCAAACTCAACGAGGCGTTGAGTATGAAGTGGCCAAGATCCTGGACTCACGTCACCGTTACGGTCAACTACAATATCTTATTGACTGGAAGGGTTATGGTCCTGAGGAACGTTCGTGGACCAATGCTTCTGATGTCCATGCTCCTGCCTTGGTCCGGAGATTCCATTCCAAGTTTCCTCAAAAGCCAAAGAAGTGTCCTGGGGCCACTCCTAAAGGGGGGGGTGCTGTCACGATCCGGGTATCTGGACGCCATTTCTTACCCATCAGATGCCTCCTAAGGCTGGCTCAGCGCTCCAGGACCGGATCCCATCTGTTATCCTGATGTGTACATTCCTGTATCCTCTCCTGTCACTCTGGGACGCTGTCACAGTAAACGCCATATTACACCTGGCATGGCGTCTCCCGCGGCCTCCGCCGCCGTCCCTGAACTTCTGCATGCAGAGTGTCTGAGTGGCGATTACGTCAGCCGCGGCCTCCGCTGTGTCCGCGTGGTTGGATGTGCATCTGTCAGCCTGGCGCCTCCTGTCTCCGGTGGCCGGCGCCGCCATTACTGTTTTCATTACCACATGGATTACAAACCAAACTTCCCTCCAAGTGTCTGCATGGGCGCAGCCATCTTGGA
Organism: Pseudophryne corroboree; assembly: GCF_028390025.1. Classification (NCBI taxonomy): domain Eukaryota; kingdom Metazoa; phylum Chordata; class Amphibia; order Anura; family Myobatrachidae; genus Pseudophryne; species Pseudophryne corroboree. Next base: position 243,420,642 of record NC_086450.1, on the reverse strand, counting down.
TTCTGTCAGCTGATCATTTCCACCAATCTGTTGTCAGTATTGATAATCTGCATAATTGCCTAGCCAATCCCTTCCTTGCTGCAGGTATAAATACACTGTGCCTGAGCAAGGAAGGCGTCAGTGCTTTGGTTGTCAAACCTAGTTCCTGTTTGTCTCTCTCCTGTGATTGTCTTCCAGGTTCCAGCTCCTGTCTCAAGACTTCCACCATAGAGACCCGCACCAGCATTCCACCTGCGGTGTAGCCTGACTCTCCAATCCATTGTGGATTCATCTGTTTCCAGCTACAACATTACCTGCTTCCAGCTCAGCTTCCAGCAGAGTACAGCTTCCCTTAAAGGGCCGGTGTCCTTTCTACACTTTACCACTCTCCACCGGTATTATTATTTCTCCGCTCTCAAGTTCTACATTTCAGTTCATATTTCATCGCTCCCAAGTTCATTTATTATTTAACTGGTTCCAGCCAGTATCCACTCCGTGCTAACAACAGTCTGGTTCCAGCCAGTATCCACAGCAGCTGTTTTATCTTCAGCAACCCAGCTTTTCCTGGAACACCAGCTGGCACAATCCTGGGTTATCTCCATTGCTACAGTCGGGCCTGGTAAGGACTTTCCATCTAGAAGATCATAAGAACTATCTCACACTACCAGTGCCCTGTGGCTCCTGCCATCCTGTAGTACCCAGGAACTGTATTTATTCTTTGCTGACTTTTACGTTTTTCTTTTACTGCTGCTGTGTTGCGGAGTTGTCATAATAAACATCATTGACTTTTATCCAAGTTGTCGTGGTCACGCCTTCGGGCAGTTATTATTCATGTTACTTACATGTCCAGGGGTCTGATACAACCTCCCAGGTTCCGGTACATCTCAGCCCCTACAACTGAGGCTGCCTCCCGTCAGCTCAGGCCCTCAGTTGTGACAAACTGGCTTCAGTTCCTGAAGTTCAGACGTTTGTCAAGGGGGTACTGCATATACAGCCTCCTTTTGTGCCTCCAGTGGCACCTTGGGATCTCAATGTAGTTTTGGGGTTCCTAAAATCACATTGGTTTGAACCACTCACCACTGTGGACTTAAAATATCTCACATGGAAAGTGGTAATGCTGTTGGCCCTGGCTTCAGCCAGGCGTGTCTCAGAATTGGCGGCTTTATCCTATAAAAGCCCTTACCTAATTTTTCATACGGACAGGGCAGAATTGAGGACTCGTCCTCAATTTCTCCCTAAGGTGGTTTCAGCGTTTCACTTGCGGCTACTAGGCTACTAGTAGCCGCAAGTGACTAGGGACTTGGAGGACTCCAAGTTGCTGGACGTAGTCAGGGCCCTGAAAATATATGTTTCCAGGATGGCTGGAGTCAGAAAATCTGACTCGCTGTTTATCCTGTATGCACCCAACAAGCTGGGTGCTCCTGCTTCTAAGCAGACTATTGCTCGTTGGATTTGTAGTACAATTCAGCTTGCACATTCTGTGGCAGGCCTGCCACAGCCAAAATCTGTAAAAGCCCATTCCACAAGGAAGGTGGGCTCATCTTGGGCGGCTGCCCGAGGGGTCTCGGCTTTACAACTTTGCCGAGCAGCTACTTGGTCAGGGGCAAACACGTTTGCTAAATTCTACAAATTTGATACCCTGGCTGAGGAGGACCTGGAGTTCTCTCATTCGGTGCTGCAGAGTCATCCGCACTCTCCCGCCCGTTTGGGAGCTTTGGTATAATCCCCATGGTCCTTACGGAGTTCCCAGCATCCACTAGGACGTCAGAGAAAATAAGAATTTACTTACTGATAATTCTATTTCTCGTAGTCCGTAGTGGATGCTGGGCGCCCATCCCAAGTGCGGATTGTCTGCAATACTTGTACATAGTTATTGTTACAAAAATCGGGTTATTATTGTTGTGAGCCATCTTTTCCTCTGTTATCATGCTGTTAACTGGGTTCAGATCACAGGTTGTACGGTGTGATTGGTGTGGCTGGTATGAGTCTTACCCGGGATTCAAAATCCTTCCTTATTGTATACGCTCGTCCGGGCACAGTATCCTAACTGAGGCTTGGAGGAGGGTCATAGGGGGAGGAGCCAGTGCACACCAGGTAGTCCTAAAGCTTTACTTTTGTGCCCAGTCTCCTGCGGAGCCGCTATTCCCCATGGTCCTTACGGAGTTCCCCGCATCCACTACGGACTTCGAGAAATAGAATTATCGGTAAGTAAATTCTTATTATCAGACCCCCCTCTTAATACATAGGGGTCTATTCATGTAGAAAACGAAAACATAATTGCTACTTATCACTCTACATCGCATCTCTTCGATGCGATGTATAGCTGTGATAAGTAGCAATTCATGTATACTTACCCTTCCGACGATGCGCTGCGGTGTCTGGGGCTCCTGCGGTGAGGTCTTCTCCAGCGGTCCCTCCCTGCGATGCGCGGGGTCCAGCGGCGGGTCCCTTTGCGCATGCGCAGCTTGATGACCTCCCGGCAGGCCGCAGTGGTTGCTGGGAGGTCGGGGGGCGGAGCCAGCACGAGGTGCCGAGTAGCGATCAGGGAAGCATTGAGCTTCCCTGACGTCTCCGCACTGCAGTTCAGGTTACGCCGTCCTCAGATGGCGAACCTGAACCCCATGGAGAAGCGGAAAGCAGAGCTTTCCGCACCTTCATGAATTGCACTCACCATACAAAGGTATGGTGATGCGATTCAGGCACAGAGCGGGGGTACCGCTGGAGAAGTCAGAGACTTCTGCACGGTAACCGGCTCTGTGAATTGCGGTAAGCAGAGAAAAGCCCTGTTTAACGCAAAACAGGGCTTTTCTCTGCTGCATGAATAGACCCCATAGACTGATAGGTACTGTATGATCTAAGAGGATGTTAAGACTGAAATAAGGTAGAAGTGTGAATAAAACTTATTATAGCTGATGTGCACCTAGACGGTCTGATATCCGGACAGCTCAATGCCCCCCTGGAGCCACTGAGGTATCCCTGTGAATAAGGCAAGAAACTAAATAGGCCTTCCACTATCATTTAACGACAGCTGATCAATGAACTGCCCCCGAAGTGATCTCCGGAGCTAAGTGGGCCTGTTATGGTACTTTTCAGCGGCATCTATAGACAATATATAACCTTACAACGGAGAGGATCTACGCCATTACTGTAGTGTATTGTACTGTATTGGATGGATTGGTCGCCCTGTAAGTGGAGGATTACTTTTGGTCGTTGAAAGGAACTACCACTAGAGTGTCCCGTCCTTTTTAATACCCGGGTATTTAGCATTAGATGTATATGCCAAAGTTATACAATTTTTTGGTACTGTGTATTGCATGCAACCTATTCTGTATAAGCTGGTAACGGGTATATCGGGTATGTGGAGCATGGGTATGATCGCCTAACATTGTTATGCCTATTGTATTGCTTAAATGTGGTGTTGAACCCTATAGTTATTAAATAATATTTACTTGCCGTGACAAGTGTTCTTTAGGATGACGAGAGACTGTCCAAACCTGTAAGTGAAGCAAAGGTATGTCATTGGGAAAGTTGGTAACATTCCATTTCTAGTATTCAACTAATACATCTCCTAACATAGGGTTTTCCCAAGCGAACTCACTATAATTTCTCCAGCTTGGGTGGAGGCACTCATAAGTTAGGTCACTTACACATCTCTGACCCATCATATGGTGTACCCTGTGGCAGAAACAGGGTTACATACATCAATCACAAATGATTACATTTCCTATCATTTCTATGTATATCAAAATGGGCCCTTTAAATGTATCAAGCCTGGGTCTTATCAGTAACCTATAAGTGAACTGTTATATGTGTTGGTTAGGCTGCCAAGTTTATTACAAGTGAAAATATAAGCTATTTTATGGGCAGTCAGTGCGAATCCAGGAACCAGCTAACCCTTTATGACTGATTGTAGCAGTTTTTGGATCCGATTCAGACCTGATCACTGCTCTGCGTTTTTGCACAGCGGGCGATCAGGTTGGAACTGCGCATGCGTATGCACCGCAATGCGCAACGTTCCGCAGCGATGGGAAGCCCCGGGCAGCAACGAGAATGTGTGAAAAATCCCATCGCACCGACGAACGCAAGGAGATTGACAGGAAGAGGGCGTTTTTGGGTGGCAACTGGCCTTTTTGAGGAGTGACCGAAAAAATTCAGGAGGGACCAGGCGTTTGGAGGGAGGATTCCTGACGTCAGCTTCTGGTTGGATCATCGCAGCGGCTGAGTAAGTCCTGGGCTGTGCAGAGACTGCATAAACTTCTGTTTGTGCAGCTCTCCTGCACATGCGATCGCACCCCTGCACAGCGATTTCCCCCTCCCCCTGTAGGCGGCGACTACCTGATCGCAGGGATGCAAAAAAGGCACCATAGCGATCAGGTCTGAATTAGCCCCTTTGTTTGAAGTCACATACTGATATAGTATGTACTTCAAATGAAAATCCTCTTGCAGATCTGAGGGTCCTCAGATCTCAAAATTGTGTATTTGAGACATAGGCCAGGACACCCCTCAGAATCGAGATAATAGCTATGGCTCCTGAAGCCGGAGCACTTATTTTATGAGCTGTATCCTGGTCTGGTCTGTACTTCAATAATTTTTTTGAAGATCAATGTGTCCAATATTCTCTGATCTGTTGATCTTACGACCAAACCTCCTGTACTGAAAATTATGCGAAAACATCTGTTTTAAATTTTGATTAAACCTCAATATTAATCATTTGTGGAATTGAAGCTGTGGAAGTGTATTAATTGTGTAACAGACCAGAAAGGCTGCTTTAACTCTGTATTAGAAAACCACTTAATGCCAGGCTCAAGTAAGTGCTAACAGCGGTTACAGATTAAATATACAGTCTGGTTGTGACACATGGTAAAATGTGCGATCTGTAGCCTATAGACAAATATGGCTAAAACCATTTCAGAGCTTGGAGAATCTCTCTCTATAGCACACCTCATAGAATCCTACTAGAAAACCAAAGAAAAACACAAGTTACTGTCTAACGCAAAACTTCAGAATATCAAGTAATTGTGAAGTTTAGTTGAAGGTATTTCCCCATCACGTATTTAGAGGTCTATTCATCAAAACTCACTGTTTGGTGGAGTTACTTTTGCTGGGGAGTTTTTGTGTATTTTTTTTTTTTTGCATGACCTTGTTTATATTTAATAATAATAATAATAATAATAATAATAATAATTTATTTAAATAGCGCTCTTTCTCCAAACATGAATCAATGCGCTTTAAAGACATCAAAAACAATGCACATAGGGCCTAATTCAACATGTATCGCTATTCTGAGAAATTGCAAATCAAGCGATTATCAAACGACTGCACATGTGTAGTTCACATTGCGCACGCGCGAGGGGTAATAGCAACAGAAAATGTGTACATATCGTAATCGCAATGTAGCCGCTGTTTGACTGACAGGAAGCCATCATTTCTGGGCTAAAACCTGCCGTTTTCTGAGTGTGTATGAAAAAACGCAGGCGTGCCCAGGCGTTTTTAGAGAGAGCCTCTGATGTCACCGCACACCACTTCCAGGCCGTCTCAGTCGCAGATTAGTGGCAGCCTCAGACCTACTCACATTTGCTCAGACAGCAAAGATTCTTCGATGTTCCGGAAATTGAGTATGCATCTGCGAATGGATTGCAAACTGCAAAGCATTCGCAATTTTGCACAGGGCATTTTTTCTTCCTGTCGGGGTGGTGCCTTTCTACTCGCAGACAACTGCAATTTCTCACAATAGCGACCCATGCTGAATTAGGACCATGATATAGAATATTACTACAGAAATGCACTAGCCAAATAGACATAAAAATGAAAACCTAGGGGTAAATTTACTAAGATGAGAGTTCTATTTAAGATGGGATGTTACCCATAGCAACCAATCAGATTCTACTTCTCATTTACCTAGCACCTTCTAGAAGATAATACATGGAATCTAATTGGTTGCTATGGGCAACATCCCATCTTAAATAGAACTCCCATCTTAGTAAATGTATCCCTTAGAATGCATAGAGTAAGCATAATGCAGAATTGGTGTAGGCATATTGGCCCTCATTCCGAGTTGTTCGCTCGCAAGCTGCTTTTAGCAGCTTTGGACACGCTAAGCCGCCGCCTACTGGGAGTGAATCTTAGCTTATCAAAATTGCGAACGAAAGATTAGCAAAATTGCGAATAGACACTTCTTAGCAGTTTCTGAGTAGCTCCACACTTACTCGGCAACTGCGATCAGTTCAGTCAGTTTCGTTCCTGGTTTGACGTCAAACACACCCAGCGTTCGGCCAGACACTCCTCCGTTTCTCCAGCCACTCCCGCGTTTTTCCCAGAAACGGTAGCGTTTTTTCGCACACACCCATAAAACGGCCAGTTTCCTCCCAGAAACACCCACTTCCTGTCAATCACATTACGATCACCAGAACGAAGAAAAAACCTCGTAATGCCGTGAGTAAAATTCCTAACTGCATAGCAAATTTACTTGGCGCAGTCGCACTGCGGACATTGCGCATGCGCATTAGCGACTAATCGCTCCGTTGCGAGGAAAAAAATAATGAGCGAACAACTCGGAATGACCCCCATTGGGTAATAACTTCCATGAGTTGTTTTTTTTCCACCCTCGCAAGGTACCAGGTGAGGCAGCCATCTTGGGCGCACTGCGTAGGATTACCCTGGTCGGAATAGTCTACCCCTAGAAGAGATGACACAAAATGGGGATATTGTAGCGTCCTAATTTATCAATTTGCCTTCTGCCACAGAGGTGTTGCACTAACTAACTCAACTGACCAGGGCCGTTTCTTGGGGCAACCGCACTGGCTCAAGTATTCATACAAGAGATCTTCCGACTCCACGGTCTTCCTGAAGAAATTATCTCAGATCGAGGAGTTCAATTCACAGCCAAATTCTGGCGAAGTTTATGTCAAGTCCTCCAAGTCAAGCTAAAGTTTTCCACGGCTTACCATCCTCAGACCAATGGTCAAACCGAGAGGGTGAATCAGGACTTGGAGGCCTTCCTCCGCATCTATGTGTCCTCCTCTCAAGATGACTGGGTTCAATTACTTCCCTGGGCCGAGTTCTGTCATAACAACCAGTATCATTCTTCATCTGCTTCAACACCATTCTTCACTAACTTTGGATTCCACCCTAAAGTCCCTGAGTTCCAACCGCTTCCAGCAACTTCTGTTCCCGCAGTGGATATCACCTTGCATCAGTTTGCCAATATCTGGAAGAGCGTACGATCAGCTCTGCTCAAGGCATCGTTCAGGTACAAGAAGTTTGCGGATAAGAAGCGTCGAGCAGTTCCTGCTCTCAAGGTGGGTGATCGGGTATGGTTATCCACGAAGAATTTGAGGTTAAGAGTTCCCAGTATGAAGTTTGCACCTCGCTATATCGGTCCTTTCAAGATTGAACAAGTCATCAATCCTGTTGCTTACAGACTCCAGTTGCCTCCCTTCTTAAAAATACCCAGGACATTCCATGTTTCCCTGTTGAAACCGCTGATCTTGAATCGGTTTCATTCCTCACTTCCTCCAACTCCGAAAGTCCAAACTCAACGAGGCGTTGAGTATGAAGTGGCCAAGATCCTGGACTCACGTCACCGTTACGGTCAACTACAATATCTTATTGACTGGAAGGGTTATGGTCCTGAGGAACGTTCGTGGACCAATGCTTCTGATGTCCATGCTCCTGCCTTGGTCCGGAGATTCCATTCCAAGTTTCCTCAAAAGCCAAAGAAGTGTCCTGGGGCCACTCCTAAAGGGGGGGGTGCTGTCACGATCCGGGTATCTGGACGCCATTTCTTACCCATCAGATGCCTCCTAAGGCTGGCTCAGCGCTCCAGGACCGGATCCCATCTGTTATCCTGATGTGTACATTCCTGTATCCTCTCCTGTCACTCTGGGACGCTGTCACAGTAAACGCCATATTACACCTGGCATGGCGTCTCCCGCGGCCTCCGCCGCCGTCCCTGAACTTCTGCATGCAGAGTGTCTGAGTGGCGATTACGTCAGCCGCGGCCTCCGCTGTGTCCGCGTGGTTGGATGTGCATCTGTCAGCCTGGCGCCTCCTGTCTCCGGTGGCCGGCGCCGCCATTACTGTTTTCATTACCACATGGATTACAAACCAAACTTCCCTCCAAGTGTCTGCATGGGCGCAGCCATCTTGGATTCTGTCAGCTGATCATTTCCACCAATCTGTTGTCAGTATTGATAATCTGCATAATTGCCTAGCCAATCCCTTCCTTGCTGCAGGTATAAATACACTGTGCCTGAGCAAGGAAGGCGTCAGTGCTTTGGTTGTCAAACCTAGTTCCTGTTTGTCTCTCTCCTGTGATTGTCTTCCAGGTTCCAGCTCCTGTCTCAAGACTTCCACCATAGAGACCCGCACCAGCATTCCACCTGCGGTGTAGCCTGACTCTCCAATCCATTGTGGATTCATCTGTTTCCAGCTACAACATTACCTGCTTCCAGCTCAGCTTCCAGCAGAGTACAGCTTCCCTTAAAGGGCCGGTGTCCTTTCTACACTTTACCACTCTCCACCGGTATTATTATTTCTCCGCTCTCAAGTTCTACATTTCAGTTCATATTTCATCGCTCCCAAGTTCATTTATTATTTAACTGGTTCCAGCCAGTATCCACTCCGTGCTAACAACAGTCTGGTTCCAGCCAGTATCCACAGCAGCTGTTTTATCTTCAGCAACCCAGCTTTTCCTGGAACACCAGCTGGCACAATCCTGGGTTATCTCCATTGCTACAGTCGGGCCTGGTAAGGACTTTCCATCTAGAAGATCATAAGAACTATCTCACACTACCAGTGCCCTGTGGCTCCTGCCATCCTGTAGTACCCAGGAACTGTATTTATTCTTTGCTGACTTTTACGTTTTTCTTTTACTGCTGCTGTGTTGCGGAGTTGTCATAATAAACATCATTGACTTTTATCCAAGTTGTCGTGGTCACGCCTTCGGGCAGTTATTATTCATGTTACTTACATGTCCAGGGGTCTGATACAACCTCCCAGGTTCCGGTACATCTCAGCCCCTACAACTGAGGCTGCCTCCCGTCAGCTCAGGCCCTCAGTTGTGACAAACTGGCTTCAGTTCCTGAAGTTCAGACGTTTGTCAAGGGGGTACTGCATATACAGCCTCCTTTTGTGCCTCCAGTGGCACCTTGGGATCTCAATGTAGTTTTGGGGTTCCTAAAATCACATTGGTTTGAACCACTCACCACTGTGGACTTAAAATATCTCACATGGAAAGTGGTAATGCTGTTGGCCCTGGCTTCAGCCAGGCGTGTCTCAGAATTGGCGGCTTTATCCTATAAAAGCCCTTACCTAATTTTTCATACGGACAGGGCAGAATTGAGGACTCGTCCTCAATTTCTCCCTAAGGTGGTTTCAGCGTTTCACTTGCGGCTACTAGGCTACTAGTAGCCGCAAGTGACTAGGGACTTGGAGGACTCCAAGTTGCTGGACGTAGTCAGGGCCCTGAAAATATATGTTTCCAGGATGGCTGGAGTCAGAAAATCTGACTCGCTGTTTATCCTGTATGCACCCAACAAGCTGGGTGCTCCTGCTTCTAAGCAGACTATTGCTCGTTGGATTTGTAGTACAATTCAGCTTGCACATTCTGTGGCAGGCCTGCCACAGCCAAAATCTGTAAAAGCCCATTCCACAAGGAAGGTGGGCTCATCTTGGGCGGCTGCCCGAGGGGTCTCGGCTTTACAACTTTGCCGAGCAGCTACTTGGTCAGGGGCAAACACGTTTGCTAAATTCTACAAATTTGATACCCTGGCTGAGGAGGACCTGGAGTTCTCTCATTCGGTGCTGCAGAGTCATCCGCACTCTCCCGCCCGTTTGGGAGCTTTGGTATAATCCCCATGGTCCTTACGGAGTTCCCAGCATCCACTAGGACGTCAGAGAAAATAAGAATTTACTTACTGATAATTCTATTTCTCGTAGTCCGTAGTGGATGCTGGGCGCCCATCCCAAGTGCGGATTGTCTGCAATACTTGTACATAGTTATTGTTACAAAAATCGGGTTATTATTGTTGTGAGCCATCTTTTCCTCTGTTATCATGCTGTTAACTGGGTTCAGATCACAGGTTGTACGGTGTGATTGGTGTGGCTGGTATGAGTCTTACCCGGGATTCAAAATCCTTCCTTATTGTATACGCTCGTCCGGGCACAGTATCCTAACTGAGGCTTGGAGGAGGGTCATAGGGGGAGGAGCCAGTGCACACCAGGTAGTCCTAAAGCTTTACTTTTGTGCCCAGTCTCCTGCGGAGCCGCTATTCCCCATGGTCCTTACGGAGTTCCCCGCATCCACTACGGACTTCGAGAAATAGAATTATCGGTAAGTAAATTCTTATTATCAGACCCCCCTCTTAATACATAGGGGTCTATTCATGTAGAAAACGAAAACATAATTGCTACTTATCACTCTACATCGCATCTCTTCGATGCGATGTATAGCTGTGATAAGTAGCAATTCATGTATACTTACCCTTCCGACGATGCGCTGCGGTGTCTGGGGCTCCTGCGGTGAGGTCTTCTCCAGCGGTCCCTCCCTGCGATGCGCGGGGTCCAGCGGCGGGTCCCTTTGCGCATGCGCAGCTTGATGACCTCCCGGCAGGCCGCAGTGGTTGCTGGGAGGTCGGGGGGCGGAGCCAGCACGAGGTGCCGAGTAGCGATCAGGGAAGCATTGAGCTTCCCTGACGTCTCCGCACTGCAGTTCAGGTTACGCCGTCCTCAGATGGCGAACCTGAACCCCATGGAGAAGCGGAAAGCAGAGCTTTCCGCACCTTCATGAATTGCACTCACCATACAAAGGTATGGTGATGCGATTCAGGCACAGAGCGGGGGTACCGCTGGAGAAGTCAGAGACTTCTGCACGGTAACCGGCTCTGTGAATTGCGGTAAGCAGAGAAAAGCCCTGTTTAACGCAAAACAGGGCTTTTCTCTGCTGCATGAATAGACCCCATAGACTGATAGGTACTGTATGATCTAAGAGGATGTTAAGACTGAAATAAGGTAGAAGTGTGAATAAAACTTATTATAGCTGATGTGCACCTAGACGGTCTGATATCCGGACAGCTCAATGCCCCCCTGGAGCCACTGAGGTATCCCTGTGAATAAGGCAAGAAACTAAATAGGCCTTCCACTATCATTTAACGACAGCTGATCAATGAACTGCCCCCGAAGTGATCTCCGGAGCTAAGTGGGCCTGTTATGGTACTTTTCAGCGGCATCTATAGACAATATATAACCTTACAACGGAGAGGATCTACGCCATTACTGTAGTGTATTGTACTGTATTGGATGGATTGGTCGCCCTGTAAGTGGAGGATTACTTTTGGTCGTTGAAAGGAACTACCACTAGAGTGTCCCGTCCTTTTTAATACCCGGGTATTTAGCATTAGATGTATATGCCAAAGTTATACAATTTTTTGGTACTGTGTATTGCATGCAACCTATTCTGTATAAGCTGGTAACGGGTATATCGGGTATGTGGAGCATGGGTATGATCGCCTAACATTGTTATGCCTATTGTATTGCTTAAATGTGGTGTTGAACCCTATAGTTATTAAATAATATTTACTTGCCGTGACAAGTGTTCTTTAGGATGACGAGAGACTGTCCAAACCTGTAAGTGAAGCAAAGGTATGTCATTGGGAAAGTTGGTAACATTCCATTTCTAGTATTCAACTAATACATCTCCTAACATAGGGTTTTCCCAAGCGAACTCACTATAATTTCTCCAGCTTGGGTGGAGGCACTCATAAGTTAGGTCACTTACACATCTCTGACCCATCATATGGTGTACCCTGTGGCAGAAACAGGGTTACATACATCAATCACAAATGATTACATTTCCTATCATTTCTATGTATATCAAAATGGGCCCTTTAAATGTATCAAGCCTGGGTCTTATCAGTAACCTATAAGTGAACTGTTATATGTGTTGGTTAGGCTGCCAAGTTTATTACAAGTGAAAATATAAGCTATTTTATGGGCAGTCAGTGCGAATCCAGGAACCAGCTAACCCTTTATGACTGATTGTAGCAGTTTTTGGATCCGATTCAGACCTGATCACTGCTCTGCGTTTTTGCACAGCGGGCGATCAGGTTGGAACTGCGCATGCGTATGCACCGCAATGCGCAACGTTCCGCAGCGATGGGAAGCCCCGGGCAGCAACGAGAATGTGTGAAAAATCCCATCGCACCGACGAACGCAAGGAGATTGACAGGAAGAGGGCGTTTTTGGGTGGCAACTGGCCTTTTTGAGGAGTGACCGAAAAAATTCAGGAGGGACCAGGCGTTTGGAGGGAGGATTCCTGACGTCAGCTTCTGGTTGGATCATCGCAGCGGCTGAGTAAGTCCTGGGCTGTGCAGAGACTGCATAAACTTCTGTTTGTGCAGCTCTCCTGCACATGCGATCGCACCCCTGCACAGCGATTTCCCCCTCCCCCTGTAGGCGGCGACTACCTGATCGCAGGGATGCAAAAAAGGCACCATAGCGATCAGGTCTGAATTAGCCCCTTTGTTTGAAGTCACATACTGATATAGTATGTACTTCAAATGAAAATCCTCTTGCAGATCTGAGGGTCCTCAGATCTCAAAATTGTGTATTTGAGACATAGGCCAGGACACCCCTCAGAATCGAGATAATAGCTATGGCTCCTGAAGCCGGAGCACTTATTTTATGAGCTGTATCCTGGTCTGGTCTGTACTTCAATAATTTTTTTGAAGATCAATGTGTCCAATATTCTCTGATCTGTTGATCTTACGACCAAACCTCCTGTACTGAAAATTATGCGAAAACATCTGTTTTAAATTTTGATTAAACCTCAATATTAATCATTTGTGGAATTGAAGCTGTGGAAGTGTATTAATTGTGTAACAGACCAGAAAGGCTGCTTTAACTCTGTATTAGAAAACCACTTAATGCCAGGCTCAAGTAAGTGCTAACAGCGGTTACAGATTAAATATACAGTCTGGTTGTGACACATGGTAAAATGTGCGATCTGTAGCCTATAGACAAATATGGCTAAAACCATTTCAGAGCTTGGAGAATCTCTCTCTATAGCACACCTCATAGAATCCTACTAGAAAACCAAAGAAAAACACAAGTTACTGTCTAACGCAAAACTTCAGAATATCAAGTAATTGTGAAGTTTAGTTGAAGGTATTTCCCCATCACGTATTTAGAGGTCTATTCATCAAAACTCACTGTTTGGTGGAGTTACTTTTGCTGGGGAGTTTTTGTGTATTTTTTTTTTTTTGCATGACCTTGTTTATATTTAATAATAATAATAATAATAATAATAATAATAATAATTTATTTAAATAGCGCTCTTTCTCCAAACATGAATCAATGCGCTTTAAAGACATCAAAAACAATGCACATAGGGCCTAATTCAACATGTATCGCTATTCTGAGAAATTGCAAATCAAGCGATTATCAAACGACTGCACATGTGTAGTTCACATTGCGCACGCGCGAGGGGTAATAGCAACAGAAAATGTGTACATATCGTAATCGCAATGTAGCCGCTGTTTGACTGACAGGAAGCCATCATTTCTGGGCTAAAACCTGCCGTTTTCTGAGTGTGTATGAAAAAACGCAGGCGTGCCCAGGCGTTTTTAGAGAGAGCCTCTGATGTCACCGCACACCACTTCCAGGCCGTCTCAGTCGCAGATTAGTGGCAGCCTCAGACCTACTCACATTTGCTCAGACAGCAAAGATTCTTCGATGTTCCGGAAATTGAGTATGCATCTGCGAATGGATTGCAAACTGCAAAGCATTCGCAATTTTGCACAGGGCATTTTTTCTTCCTGTCGGGGTGGTGCCTTTCTACTCGCAGACAACTGCAATTTCTCACAATAGCGACCCATGCTGAATTAGGACCATGATATAGAATATTACTACAGAAATGCACTAGCCAAATAGACATAAAAATGAAAACCTAGGGGTAAATTTACTAAGATGAGAGTTCTATTTAAGATGGGATGTTACCCATAGCAACCAATCAGATTCTACTTCTCATTTACCTAGCACCTTCTAGAAGATAATACATGGAATCTAATTGGTTGCTATGGGCAACATCCCATCTTAAATAGAACTCCCATCTTAGTAAATGTATCCCTTAGAATGCATAGAGTAAGCATAATGCAGAATTGGTGTAGGCATATTGGCCCTCATTCCGAGTTGTTCGCTCGCAAGCTGCTTTTAGCAGCTTTGGACACGCTAAGCCGCCGCCTACTGGGAGTGAATCTTAGCTTATCAAAATTGCGAACGAAAGATTAGCAAAATTGCGAATAGACACTTCTTAGCAGTTTCTGAGTAGCTCCACACTTACTCGGCAACTGCGATCAGTTCAGTCAGTTTCGTTCCTGGTTTGACGTCAAACACACCCAGCGTTCGGCCAGACACTCCTCCGTTTCTCCAGCCACTCCCGCGTTTTTCCCAGAAACGGTAGCGTTTTTTCGCACACACCCATAAAACGGCCAGTTTCCTCCCAGAAACACCCACTTCCTGTCAATCACATTACGATCACCAGAACGAAGAAAAAACCTCGTAATGCCGTGAGTAAAATTCCTAACTGCATAGCAAATTTACTTGGCGCAGTCGCACTGCGGACATTGCGCATGCGCATTAGCGACTAATCGCTCCGTTGCGAGGAAAAAAATAATGAGCGAACAACTCGGAATGACCCCCATTGGGTAATAACTTCCATGAGTTGTTTTTTTTCCACCCTCGCAAGGTACCAGGTGAGGCAGCCATCTTGGGCGCACTGCGTAGGATTACCCTGGTCGGAATAGTCTACCCCTAGAAGAGATGACACAAAATGGGGATATTGTAGCGTCCTAATTTATCAATTTGCCTTCTGCCACAGAGGTGTTGCACTAACTAACTCAACTGACCAGGGCCGTTTCTTGGGGCAGGCGAGCAGTGCAACCGCACTGGGCGCCCGCCCCGGCACTAACTGTGGCTCCCTGCTTCCCCCTCCTATTTCTCGCCCTAGTAACCCGCTCGGGGGGGGGCGGAGTTTCACGGAATGACGCGGTTGCGTCGTTACGTCACGACGCAACCCCGTCACTCCGCGAAACACCCCCCCCCCCCCGAGCGGAGTACAGAGGGGGATCCAAGTTAGGAAGAGGGAAAGGCCGGCGCGAGGAGCGACTGGTGAGGCGGGCCGAAGAGCGGTAATCGCCTCTGTAAGTATTCTCTCTTTCTCTCTCTCTCAATGTGTAAAATGGGGACACCTGCTGTAATGTGTGAAATGGGGACTCTTGCCTGCCGTAGTGTGGGGATTTAATTTATCAAGGGCATTGCGGTGTGTGGCATAATATGGTGCAGGGGGCATTACTGTGTGGGGCTTAATATGGTAGAATTTTTTTTTCCTGTGGTGGTTGTGATCTGTTGGAGCAGGGTCAATAACTGGATTGTGAGGTAGTCTTTTCAGACGAGGCCACTCCCATTTAGATGAAGCCACGCCCCCTTGCCGGGTGCGCGCGCAAGTTTTTTTTTTGTTATCTAGGTGTGTGTGTGTGGGGGGGGGGGGGGCACATTTTTTTATGTCATGGGGGGGCGCATTTTTAAATCTCCCACTGGGAGCCAAATTGGCTAGAAACAGCCCTGCAACTGACAATGTGTTTTTCTTAGTTTCCCCCTGTGCATACTGCATGTGTGCTAGTCAGAAAGGCCACAAAACCGGAGGAGAGGTGAGAGCAAAACCTCCAGGAGAGGGAGGGTGAAGATAACTTCGCCCCTGATTCACTTCTTCAGACAAACAATGAAAACAGAGATTTTCATTCCTTAATCAATTGCATGTACACATCAGCATCAGTATTTGTATACAAAAATTAGGTGCATAATCAGCTATTTCTCATACGTCCTAGAGGATGCTGGGGACGACATCAAGACTATGGGGTATAGACGGGATCCGCAGGAGACATGGGCACTCTAAAGACTTTTCATTGGGTGTGAACTGGCTCCTCCCTCTATGCCCCTCCTCCAGACCTCAGTTTTAGAAATGTGCCCAGGTCGACTGGATGCACTCTGAGGCGCTCTACTGAGTTTCTCTGAAAATACTTATGTTAGGTTTTTTATTTTCAGGGAGATCTGCTGGCATCAGGCTCCCTGCTTCGTGGGACTGAGGGGGCAGAAGCAGAACCAACTTCCTCAGAGTTTCATGGCTCTGCTTCTGGCTGACAGGACACCATTAGCTCCTGAAGGGAACTGAACGCTAGCCGTGTCTAGATGCTCACTCCCATAGCACGCCGTCACCCCCCTCACAGAGCCAGAAGTCAGAAGACAGGTGAGTATAAGAATGATCTTCTATCAAGTAAGTGACGGCTGAGGTGCGGCGCGGCTGGCGGGAGTGCAGCGCGCCATTGCTGCCCACACACACAGGCACACCTCAAACTGGCTAAAAGGGGCATAAGTTGCTGCTGGCACAGCCCTACCCCCGCCAGTATAAATATTACAGTGTTTGTATGAGTGTAAGGATGCACCATTGCAGGGGCGGAGCTTCTTCCTCAGGCAGCCAGCACACTACTCAGCGCCATTTTCTCTCCTCCTGCTGCAGAGAACACGCTAGTCCTCTCCTCCACTTCTGACAAGTACAGGGTGCTACTGAGGGGGGGCACAAAGTCGATTGTGGTGCATTTGATAGTGTATATTACTATTTAAAAAGCGCTGTTAGGCTGTGGACATACTATGTTCACAGGAAATACTGGCGCTGGGATTGTGAACTGGCTGCTCCTATCCTGTATCCCTCTGACAGATTTTACTGTGGGTCTGTCCCCAAATTAAGTCCCAGTGTGTCTGTTGGTGTGCTGTACACGTGTGAGGCATGTCTGAGGCAGGGAGTTCCTCCCCGGAGGAAGCCATTTTAGGGACACAGAGTTGTAATGTGGTGGCGCTGCCAGCACACCAAGAACCTGCATGGGTGAAAGAGATACGTGACAGTATGCATCTGATTAACCGTAGATTAGATAAGTCTGAATCTAAGGCTGCATGCTGGAGAAAATCTGTGGAAGATGTGATTTTTCAGGATGCTGTTATTCCTTATGCGGGCGGCCCCTCTGGGTCACATAAGAGACATTTGCAAATGTTGTAAACACTGATACCGACACGGATTCTGACTCTTGTGTCGACGATAGTGAATCCAGAGAGATAGATCATAAATTGGCAAAAAATATACAATATATGATTGTGGCTATAAAGGGACGTGTTGGAGGTTACAGAAACCACTCCTGTACCTCAGGAGAAGGCATATTTATGTAAGGAAAAGAAGTCCAAAGTCACGTTCCCCCCTTCACACGATCTAAATGCTCTGTTTGAAGGGATGTGGGTGAATCCTGATAAAAGATTTCGTATTCCCAAAAGGATTTACATAGCTTACCCTTTCCCGGCTGAGGACAGGAAAAAATGGGAGTCACCCCCTGTGTTAGACAGTGCACTTTCCAGGTTGACAAAGAAGGTAATTCTCCCTGCTCCTAGTACGGCTTCTCTTAAAGAGCCGGCAGACCGCAAAATGGAAACAACATTGACATCCATTTATGTTACCAATGGTACACTGATTAGGCCCACAATGGTCAGAAAGCGTGTCATCAGAAATTGACACGATTGGTAAAGATAAGATACTCCTTAAGTTAGGGAATATCAAGGACGCTGCCGCCTACATGCTGGAAGCAATGAAGGATATTGGACTCTTGAGTTCACTGGCCGCTACCATGGCAGTATCGGCTAGGCGGGCGTTGTGGATTCGCCAGTGGAATGCGGATGCAGATTTCAAAAGAAACATGGAGGCTCTCCCATATAAAGGTGAGGCCTTATTTGGCGATGGCCTGGATGCGTTAGTCTCGGCGGCTACCGCAGGTAAGTCGACATTTTTGCCCTCTGCGCCTGCACCGGCAAAAAAGACCTATCACCCGCAAATGCAGTCCTTTCGGCCCAATAAATACAAAAAGACGAGAGGTTCCCCCTTCTTTGCAGGTAGGGGAGGGAGAAAGAAGCCCACAGCGGCTCCATGTTCCCAAGAGCAGAAGTCTACCCCTACTTCTGCCAAATCCCCAGTGTGACGCTGGAGCTCCCTTGCGGGAGGCCGCTCGGGTGGGGGCACGTCTCAGACTCTTCAGCCAGGATTGGATTCTGTCTGGCCTGGATCCCTGGGTGTTGCAAATAGTATCCCAGGGGTACAAGCTGGAGTTTCAAGACGTTCCCCCTTGCCGATTTTTCAAATCGACCTTGCCAGTTTCTCCGTCAGAAAGAGAAGCAGTAACAGCGGCAATCCAAAAATTATGTCAAGACCAGGTCATAGTCCTGGTACCGTTGTCACAACAAAGGAGGGGTTTTTATTCAAGCCTCTTTGTGGTTTCGAAGCCGGACGGCTCGGTCAGACCGATCCTAAATCTAAAGGATCTGAATGGTTACCTAAAAAGGTTCAAGTTCAAGATGGAATCACTTCGGGCAGTGATTGCCAGTCTGGAGGAGGGGGACTACTTGGTGTTGGTGGACATAAAGGATGCTTACCTGCATGTTCCCATTAATCCTCCTCACCAGGTTTATCTGAGATTCGCGGTTCAGGATTGCCATTACCAATTCCAGACGTTACCTTTCGGTCTCTCCACAGCGCCGAGGATAATTACCAAGGTGATGGCGGAGATGATGGAGGCAATATAATTCCATGTCTGGACGACCTCCTGATAAAGGAGAGATCCAGGGAGCAGTTGTTACAAAACATATCACTCTCTCTGTCAATACTCCAACAAAACGGGTGGATCATAAATTACCCAAAGTCACAGTTGGAACCGACGACAAGGTTGTCTTTCCTCGGGATGATTCTGGACACAGAAGTTCAGAGAGTATTTTTTCCGCTGGAAAAGGCTCTGGAAATCCAGAAAATGGTAAAACAGATATTAAAACCATCAAGTGTGTCGATCCATCAGTGCATTCGGTTGTTGGGGAAGATGGTGGTGGCCTACGAGGCCATACAGTTTGGCAGGTTCAATGCCAGAGTATTCCAGTGGGACCTGTTGGACAAGAGGTCGGGGTCACACCTACACATGCACAGAAAAATAATCCTATCGTCAAAAAACAGGATTTCGCTCCTGTGGTGGTTACACAACTCTCACCTACTAGAGGGACGCAGGTTCGGGATTCAGGACTGGGTCCTGGTAACCATGGATGCAAGTCTCCGAGGCTGGGGAGCAGTCTCTCAGGAAGAAAATTTCCAGGGGGGTTGGTCACAACAAGAAGCCTGCCTTCACAAAAAACGTTCTGGAGCTAAGAGCCATTTACAACGGCCTTCAACAAGCGGTACATCTTCTTCAAGACCATCCCGTGCAGATCCAGGCGGACAATGTAACTGCAGTCGCATACATAAACAGGCAGGGCGGAACGAAAAGCAGAGCGGTAATCGCAGAGGCGACAAAAATCCTCCGCTGGGCAGAAAAACATCTACAAGCTCTGTCGGCAATATTCATTCCGGGAGTAGACAACTGGGAAGCAGACTTCCTCAGCAGACACGATCTCCATCCAGGAGAGTGGGGCCTCCACCAAGAAGTCTTCACAGAGGTGACAAGTCTTTGGGGAGTTCCTCAAATAGACATGATGGTGTCTCATCTCAACAAGAAGCTTCAGAGATACTGTTCCAGGTCGAGAGACCCTCAAGCAGTAGCAGTGGATGCACTGGTGACCCAGTGGGTGTTTCCGTCAGTGTATGTCTTCCTTCCACTTCCGCTGATCCCAAAAGTACTCAGGATCATAAGAAAAACAAGGGTTCGAGCAATCTTCATTGCCCCAGACTGGCGAAGGAGGGCTTGGTACCCAGATCTTCAGCAGTTACTCATAGAAGATCCTCGGCCTCTTCCTCCTCGAGAGGACCTGCTGCAGTAGGGTCCGTGTGTGTACCAAGACTTACCGCAGCTTTGTTTGACGGCATGGCTGTTGAGCGCCGTATCCTAGCCAGGAAGGGTATTCCCGAGGAGGTCATCCCCACCCTTCAGGCCAAAAAGGGAGTAACGTCAAAACGTTACCACCGTATTTGGAGAAAATATGTATCTTGGTGTGAATCCAAGAAAGCTCCTACGGAAGAGTTTCATTTAGGATGTTTTCACCATTTTTTGCAGGATGGTGTGGAGGCGGGCCTCCGATTGGCATCAATCAAGGTCCAGATTTTGGCCTTGTCAGTGTTCTTCCAGAAATAATTGGCCTCTCTTCCAGAGGTTCAGACCTTTGTGAAAGGGGTTCTGCACATCCAGCCTCCATTCGTGCCATTAGTGGCACCATGGGACCTTAACGTGGTATTGCAGTTCCTTCAATCGGATTGGTTTCAGCCTCTACAAAAGATAGAGCTGAAGTTTCTCACTTGGAAAGTGGTGATGCTTTTGGCTTTGGCAACCGCAAGGCGGGTGTCTGAATTGGGGGCCTTGTCTCACAAGAGCCCTTACCTGATCTTCCATGAAGATAGGGCAGAGTTGAGGACTCGTCAACATTTTCTTCCGAAGGTGGTTTCCTCTTTCCACATAAACCAACCTATTGTAGTGCCAGTAGTTACTGACACATTCACTGATTCAAAATCTCTAGATGTGGTTAGAGGTTTGAAAATCTATGTTGCTAGAACGGCTCGTATATGGAAAACAGAGACTCTATTTGTCCTGTGTGATCACAACAAGACTGGCTGTCCTGCTTCCAAGCAGACTATTGCACGTTGGATTAGAAATACGATTCAGCAAGCTCATACTACGACTGGATTGCCGTTACCGACGTCGGTAAGGGCCCACTTCACTAGGAAGGTGGGCTCATCCTGGGCGGCTGCCCGGGGAGTCTCGGCATTACAACTTTGCTGAGCAGCTACTTGGTCAGGGTCATACACATTTGCTAAGTTCTAAAAGTTTGACACCTTGGCCAATGAGGACCTCATGTTTGGTCAATTGGTGCTGCAGGGTCATCCGCTCTCTCCCGCCCGTACTGGAGCTTTGGTATAGACCCCATGGTCTTGATGTCGTCCCCAGCATCCTCTAGGAAGTATGAGAAAATAGGATTTTGATAACCTACCGGTAAATCCTTTTCTCCTAGTCCGTAGAGGATGCTGGGCGCCCGTCCCAGTACGTACTTTACCTGCAGTTTAGTTATTAGAGTTATACAAGTTGTGTTATCTTGGTTTCAGCATGTTGCTGCAATTGGTTCATGCCTGTTGACGTGTGTTATGTTGAATGCCATGTGTGCGTCATGGTTGAGGGTGTGAGGTGGTAGATATCTCACCACTAGTTAAGTAATTCCTTTCCTCGAAATGTCAGTCTCCCTTGGCACAGTTCCTACAACTGAGGTCTGGAGGAGGGGCATAGAGGGAGGAGCCAGTTCACACCCAATGAAAAGTCTTTAGAGTGCCCATGTCTCCTGCGGATCCCGTCTATACCCCATGGTCTTGATGTCGTCCCCAGCATCCTCTACGGGCTAGGAGAAAAGGATTTACCGGTAGGTTATCAAAATCCTATTTTCTCTACTACAGGGGTGGCCAACCAGTCAGAGACAAAGAGCCAAAAAAATCTTGTTAGGTATGTCAAAGATCTGACATCAAGCCAAAGGAGCGTGTGCAAAAATGGGGTGTGACCTTGTGCCTGCTAGGCCACACCCCTGGTATATAATACAATGAAAATGCCAGATCCACATAAAATACATTTTAAAGCCAGAATCAACATAAAACACATTGAAAAAGACACTTCCACATAAAATTATTTAAAAATCCAGATCCACATAAAATATATTGAAAAAGCCATATTCACATAATACACTTCAGCTCCTCCCAGCCAGCACCCTCCTGTGTCACTCCAGCAAGCTCCCCCATGTGTCACTCCAGCCAGCTCCCTCCTGTGTCACTCCAGTCAGCTCCCCATTGTGTCTCTCCTGCCAGGATTCTCCGTTGTCACTCCAGCCAGCTCCCCATTGTGTCACTCCTGCCAGCACCCTCCTGTGTCACTCCAGCCAGCACCCTCCTGTGTCACTCCAGCCAGCACCCTCCTGTATCACTCCATTTAGCTCCCCCATTATGTGTCTCCTATCAGGATCCTTCTGTGTCACTCCAGCCCACCCTCATATGTCACTACAGCGCAGTATCTGGCTCCCTCAGTTTTCAGTCGCCGTAGTGCTGCTATGTGTCTGATTGGAGTGCACCAGTTTCCAGGATCTGTTGTGGTCAGGTGTTGGGAGCCACATTTGAATAAAGAAAGAGCCGCATGCGGCTCAAGAGCCACAGGTTGGCCACGACTGCTCTACTAGATACCTCTTACTATAATTTGAGAAAATGCAGGAAAAAGTACTTTTGTTTGCTTAATAAATAGACACCTTCCCTCCCACCACTTGCGCCTGTGGCATTGAAAGGGTGCTAGGAGGGCCACTGGAAAGGGATCTTAGGGGCCCTGTCTCGATCTGCACACCTGCAGTGTTTGGAGGGATGCTTTCAGAGGTGAGGCGCTATCAGTCAGAATTTTAAACTATGAAACTTTTTTCCTTCACTCTCTAATGAAAATACAGCTTGGTGTCATAAAATATGAGGACAAACGGAAGCGACTCTTGTTCCTCCCCCGCCACATAATTGAATATAAAGATGACATATAAACAAATTTACTTAATTTATAATTTTTTTTCTAAATGTCTCAAAAAGAAACGTTTGGCTTAGGAAAAAAATGTTGAGACTCTAAGGTGCCGTGCTTT
The DNA here is from genome assembly GCF_028390025.1 of Pseudophryne corroboree. NCBI lineage: Eukaryota > Metazoa > Chordata > Amphibia > Anura > Myobatrachidae > Pseudophryne > Pseudophryne corroboree. The sequence goes on along the minus strand of NC_086450.1, from coordinate 243,397,962 downwards.
AAGTGTGGCTTAGTGTATGAATGGATATACTAATGTACTAATGGGGTTAATGGGGATTGTTTTATATACCTCTCTGGCTTTTGTTAAGGGCCGTACTGACAGGGAGATTTCCCCAGAGATGTGTGCTGAGCTGTCTAGCACAGGCCGCTCAGCACACATCTCTCCCCCTGCTCAGCACAGCGCGATGTAGTGAACGAGGAGGGGCGGGTGTGGGGAGGGGGGGCCGGCGTGGGGGCGCTCATTTCACCCAGTGGTGAAATGAGCGACCTGCTAGATTTTGCCTGCATGCATGCCAATCTAGCAATGGAGATAGCGACGCGCGGGACCGCACATCACTGTCGCCAGCACCCCTACACATGGAGCAATGTTCAGCTAATTTCTAAGCAATCTAGTCAGATTGTTTAGAAATTAGCTGAACATCGCTCCGTGTGTACCCCCCTTTAAAGTAAAATAAAGATATTATATTGGCCATTTCATCAATAGATTATTTCTACAATAACAACGTCTACTTGTTGGCTAATAGGAAATTGTGATCGTGGAAACAAAGAGAGTATCTACTGTACCATGGGAATACTGTATATTCACTGTGATGTTAGTGTATTAGAATGCTTAATATTTGTAGACACTCCCTTACTAATCTGTGTAAGCCTGAATCTTCAGTGATGGTCCCTGGGACCAGGGGGATGCTGGGAAGTGGGTGGTCCAGTGTGCAGTGTGCCTGGAGTTGGTGATGAAATAAAAACAGCACAGCAGTGAACTCACATGTCTCTGTCCTGATGACTGGATTTACAAACATATGAACAAAACATGGTGTCAGAAGAAGTTTAACTTGGACTGCTAGTGTTCTCAGAGTGTGAAAGAATCTTGCAGAAGTCTGCAAGGCTGTGATACTCAGTGTCTGCCGTGTGCTCCTCTCTTCAAACAGTGAGTAACCATGGATAAACTGGCTCCTCCAACCGGCATGCTGATGTCTGGTAACTTGTCTGAAAACTGGAAAAGATTTAAGCAAAGGTTTAATATATATCTTGCTGCATGTGGAGCTGATACAGAGGCTGACAAAACTAAGGCATCCATTTCCTCCATGTGATAGGAGAGGATGTGCTGGACATTTATAATAGTTTTCAGTTTGATGAGGGGCAGAATATGGTGCTATCTTCTATAATGCAAAAGTTTGAAGATTACTTTGTGCCAAGGAAAAATGTGACATATGAAAGATATAAGTTTTTCACATGTGATCAGAAGTCTGGAGATGGATTTGATCAGTATGTTACAGAGCTACAATCACTCAGTAAAACCTGTGAGTTTGGTGATTTAAAGGATTCACTGATTAGCGATCGTATTGTCTGTGGAATACCTGATAATGGACTCAGAGAGAGATTGCTGAGAGAGCAAGACCTAACACTAGAAAAGGCAGTGACTATGTGTAGATCTGCAGAAATAACTAGATTTCAAGCCAAAAAGTTACACAAGGAAGCTGATGGTGCTGTACATGTAGTGCAGAAAACAGAGCCATGCAAACCTCCATTCTCAAGAATGAAGCAGTCTAAGCCACAATCTAACAAGGAAATGTGTAGTAGATGTGGAAATGCTCACAATCCTAAAATGTGTCCTGCTTATGGTAAAACCTGCATGGAATATTGTAGACTTAATCACTTTGCCAAATGCTGTGAAATTAAAAGTGAAACAACCAAAGTGCATGCTGTTAAACAAACAGAGGAATTATTTGTGGATTGCATTGAACTTTGCAGTGCAGATGAGAAAGAACGGATTGTCCCTTTAACTGTGAACGAGATTGTCATTCCCTTTAAGCTTGATACTGGCGCGCAGGTGAATTTAATATTGTTTCAAGACTATAAGACTTTTAGAGTAACACCTAAAATTCATCCAGCCAAAGTGAAAGTTACAGGGTACACTGGGGAGGAAATTCCTATGAAAGGTACATGCTTAGTGACACTGAAATATACGGGACAACAGTTTAAAACATCTCTACTGATTGTGGATAAAAATGTGCAACCGATTCTAGGATTAAGTTCCTGTGAGAAACTAAGCTTGCTAAAGAAAGTTTTTATGGTGACATCACAAGTAGAAGATGACTGCAAATCGATGTTTACAGAATACAGAGAGTAGTTTGAAGGTCTAGGTTGTTTGCCTGGAGAGCATAAAATAAATATAGACACGCAAGTTTCTTCAGTGATACACCCCTGTAGAAAAGTGCCATTTGCGCTGAGAAAAAAACTGAAACAAGAGTTAAATCGCATGGAAGCCTTGGGTGTGATACAGAAATTTGATGAGCCTACTGAATGGGTGAGCTCCTTAGTAATTGTTGAAAAGAAAAATGGACAACTCAGAATATATGTCTAGACCCCAGAGATTTAAACACAGCTATTAAACGAGAACATTTCAAACTACCAACCAGAGATGAAATCATGTCGCAATTTGCGGGAGCAAAATGGTTCAGTAAATTGGACGCATCTTCAGGATTCTGGCAAATGAAGCTAGATGAGGCCAGCTCAAAGCTTTGTACATTTAATACACCAGAAGGTCGATACAGATTTCTTCGACTACCATATGGAATATTGTCTGCTCCAGAAGTATATCACAAAAAGATACACATGATTTTTGAACATATTCCAAGTGTTGAAACAATGATGGATGACATTATTGTCTGGGGATCTACAAAGGAAGAACATGATTCTAGATTGAAACAAGTAATGGAACTTGTCAAGAAAGTGAATCTAAAGCTAAACAAGGACAAATGTGAATTTGGCGTGAATACACTTACCTTTATGGGCGACGTGGTCTCGGACCAAGGTGTAAAACCGGACCCAAGGAAAATATCAGCCATAGTGAACATGGAACGTCCTAACAACAAAGACGACGTCAGAAGATTCCTAGGAATGATTACTTACTTAGGAAAGTATTTCTCAACTCTGAACGAACAGCCTCTCTTAGATGGTTGTTGGACAAAGATAACGAGTGGATGTGGTCACATGAACAAGAAGAAAGTTGGCAAAACTTGAAACAGATCATTACAGAGCAACCAGTGCTAACATTCTTTGATCCTGCGAAAAGAATAAGAATTTTAGCAGAGGCTTCGCAATTTGGCCTAGGCTCAGTGCTGTTACAAAAACATGAGAGTACATGGCAACCAGTAATCTATGCATCAAGAGCACTGACAAGTGCTGAAACAAGGTATGCTCAGATAGAAAAAGAACTTCTAGCGATCACATATGCATGTGAGCGATTTCATCAGTTTGTGTATGGTCAAACATTTACAGTGGAAACTGACCACAAGCCATTGGTAGCTAACATGACTAAATCATGACATGACTGTCCCATGAGAATTCAACGAATGCTTATCAGACTACAGAAATATGATGACCTGTACACCAGTTCCAAACCACACATATTATACCTGTATGACTCTCACAATTATAAGCTGTGGACACTGTTCCTGTTTCAGGTTTGGAAATAAATTAGGCTTATATTGTTACTTATACACATACAAAATTACTATGTTTGCGCATATGCACAGTTCTACATATTTTATGGTGTGCCCACTATCACTATAGGTGTGGTTTGCTTCCAATTATCATCATCATCATCATCAGTACTTCCTTGTACAGTACCTACTCTGTACAGTGTACTAGGTGTAAAGGATGCACCTCCCAGTACTTCCAACTTTATTCAGGCACTTATAGCGACACACCATCACTGAAGTTTAACTACAAGAGACCACCCCATTGCCATCCAGTTACTTCTCTTCTCTTGTAAGTGTAAATGAATCGAAATGTTTACAACTCTGTATCATACTCGCCTACCCTTCCGGAACGGTCAGGAGGCTCCCGAAAATTGGGTGGTGGGAGTGCCACTGAGGGGGACCCATTGACGCGATTCGCGCTGAATCGCGTCATCGTAGCTCCATCCCCCGCTATCATGTTTTCTTGGCACTCTATTGCGGGGGCGGAGCCACAATGATGTTATCGTGCCACCACGTCCACCGTACATGCCTCTTCCCGCCGTTCACACGCCCCCTGTTCGCTGACCAGGCTGCCCTCTCCCAGCGGAGGGGGTAGCAGTGCCGGCAAGTATGCTTTATATCACCTTGGCTTGTGTTGCAGAGCATGGTCATTGCGAACACATGCAAAATGGCCTCCTCAATCAGCTGTCCATAGAGCTCTGCATAAGTCCCACATACTATCATGGTTTACCATACAGATGTAGCAGGCCTTACCGCATTTGCGGGTGTGACTACATTGCCACAATTAGCGTGCCCACCAGTGGGCACTTACGATTAGTCGCACCCGTGATCCATTGGAGTTACATTGTGCGATCGCTGGCACGACTATTAGCACCTGGGCACACTAAGCTGATGCCTTGATTCATGTGCACATGCATACACATTGTGGCAATGATGAGGGCTGCTACATCTGTATGTATCAGTGTGTTAAGTGATTGTACTATGTATCAGTAGCAAAGCAGGGTTCACTGTCGCCCGAGCTGCCCCGCGAACCGAGAGCAGTACAAGTGGAAAAACGATCAGATGCTTCAGGCGTTTTTCTTCACACTGCAGAATGAATGCCTGGAGCACTGAAGCACCACTACTGGCCACAGGGGTATGTTCCAGTTACCCTGCTATCCAGATGCAGGAACTGTGCTGTGGACGAAGGACCTCACTACAGCCCTGCTGTGCGTTTTACATATATACAATATGGAAATTTGTTCCCTTCACTTCCATACAACTCCTAGAGATCAGCACTGAGGAAACTGGCTTAATGGGGTTCAAATACTGTATGTTTTGAAATTATATCCACAAAGTTGTCAATGCAGCATCCAATGCAAGAGATGCACCTGCAAATCCCATGGCATTATTCTGCAATAAGTGCAACGTTTAATTGGTTGTTGTCAATTTAAATCAAGAATGAGAATACATTATTTTGCCTCCTGTACTGTGTAAGGGGTGACCTTACAAATCTTTTTCTACTCCATTAAAGACTAAGTGACTTTCCACAATTTTTGTGGGTTAATGTCATCTGGAGTCTGAATTGCACTTTAAATCACCCCTTTCCGAGCAGAGCCGTCTGTACAACGGATTACAGGGAAGAAATGTCTACCTATGGAGGACAGATACACTAATAATAATAATCATATTTTATCTGGAACATCTGGGGACCAGTACAGCATTGCAGATTTAACTCCTGACCAGCCAGACTTCCACTGATCTACAAGATACTACAGAATGACACCTGACCTATACATTTCTGCATGGATAATAATCTTGTACAAGAGTACCTATATGGGAGCAAATACCCTGCACTTATATAATGGCAACAGACTGAAGCAGTGAGATCCCTGTCCAATTTCTCCATACATGTTAGTGATCAAGTTGGACAGCTTTATTCCAGTAAGCTGAACCACCAAAACAGATGGGACCATTTATGGAGACATCAGACACAGGCCGATAGTGGAAGGGTTATGATTTTGTTGTATGTAATGCAAAAACAGTAATATTCAAAGCCAAGCTACTGTAGTTCAAATTGATAGTTATACATACTATACTATATTATGCTAGTTATTACACTTAGGCCAGGTACACACTACAACTATATCGGCACGATTTGTCGGTTCTGGGCAGATCGGAATGACAATTCATGCATATTGTGCAATGTATACTCAAGATTGCGTGCTCCCGCAGGTCATTAACAATATCTTACCAAAGCAGCATGACATGTTTTATTGTCCCCTTGCACCACTGCATCGTGCAGTGTATATGCATGTTATGATATGTCGGCCCATCGGCCAGCATATCGGTTGGGAACACGTCATTCTTAATTGTTGCCATATAGTGACACGTGGAATTTCTTCAATTTGGGGCCCTCATTCAGCATCAGTTGCAAATGTGAATAATCGCGCATTGAGCAATTATCAGAGTACTGCACATGCGTACATGTAATGCCCACAAATCAGGTGCCGGAACTTAAACTACATGTGGATAATTAAATAAACCTGGTTCAGTTAAGATCAGAGAGGCAGACCTGCTTTACCCCTCAGACACATTGACAATACACGGTCAGGATCCAACTCCATTTTATTATTATACGCTAAAGATGACAATAACAGAATATGTAAAATTGTGTTAAGAACTCTTTGTTTACATACGCGACTTAAGAACTTGGGTATAAGCTGACATTGTCTTTAAATAGCACAGTCTCGTATAACCAGCAATAACAACTAGGCAGGTGAGTTGCGGGAACAGGTAAGCAAGCTGGCGTTGTCTTTATAATAGCACAGTCTTGTATAACCAGCAATAACAATAGGCAGGTGAGTTGCGGAAACAGGTAAGCAAGCTGGCTTTGTCTCTATAATAGCACAGTCTCATATAACCAGCAATAACAATAGGCTGGTGAGTTGCGGGAACAGGTAAGCAAGCTGGCGTTGTCTTTAACTAGCACAGTCTCATATAAGCTTTAAATAGGCACTGCTGGGTGGAGCTTGCATAAAACAGTCTAACCCCCAAGATGAACAGGGAACTGTGGGGCACAGGACCAGGTTCAGCAGGGACATCCCCATTGCTTCTGAGTATTGAGTATGCCCCCCACATTCTCCTACCCACCCGTACTAAGATCTGATCAAAATGTTAGCCCAATCCTACTCTGCCACTAGTTACCTGCTATTTTTTTTTTCCCCCTCCATTGCTCGCTTCCACCCCACCATGTGTTTTTCCTGTAATGTTTACCTCCACTGATTGCACACCTTTCCATTGTGCCCTACATGCAGGGTACATCATACATAAGCATCAGTTTTCCCATATATGACCTTGGCCCTTGTATGGCTCACCTCCCACAGTGTAACCTCCAAAGTGCGCCCAACATGGCTGCCCCATATGGTACACTTGTGGATGGGATGAAAAATACATAGGCCTGATGGTTTTGATGGAACCCTACTCTGAACTGTAGGACTCTGAAATCACCCCCATTTTGTGTCATCACTTCCAGGGGTGGACTATCCCACCCTGGGTAATCCTACGCCGAGCGCCTAAGATGGCTGCTGCACCTGGTACTTTGTGAGGGTGGAATACACAACCCTTGGAAGTTATTACCCAAAATGCCTGCACCAATCCTGCGTTATGCTTTCTGTGGGCTTAAGGTTTTCTTTTATGTCTGTTGCTTGTCAATTGTTGTATTACTCAAATCCTCTGTATCATGTGCATTGTTTTTGATGTCTGTAAAGCGCCTTGAGTCCTGTTGGAGAAAGAGCGCTATATAAATAAAATTATTATTATTATTATTATTATTATAATAACCCAGTCTTTGTAGTAAGAAGCACACAGTATATAAGCTTTAACAGGCACTGCTGGGCGGAGCTTGCATAAAACAGTCAATAATAAGCCCGCCTTTGAAGTCAGAAGCACACAGGTATAATAGCTTTAACAGGCACTGCTGGGCGGAGCTTGCATAAAACAGTCAATAATAAGCTCTCCTTTGAAGTAAGAAGCACACATGTATAATAGCTTTAACAGGCACTGCTGGGCGGTGCGTGCATAAAACAGTCAATAATAAGCCCTCCTTTGAAGTAAGAAGCACACATGTATAATAGCTTTAACAGGCACTGCTGGGCGGTGCGTGCATAAAACAGTCAATAATGAGCCCGCCTTTGAAGTAAGAAGCACACAGATATAATAGCTTTAACAGGCACTGCTGGGCGGAGCTTGCTTAAAACAGTCAATAATCAAAGAGATACCAGCATTGCACATTCTTGGACACAAACATTAACTGTAACATAAGTTGCTGGGAGCACATATCCAGCATAAACAATCACTTTAACAATACTCTTGCATCAATTACTAAGGGGAATACACACCCCTACCCCCTTTTTCAGACAATGGGGCACTGCATTTTTACTTTGATAACTGGGGCAACAATGAGAGAAAAGGGAGCATACCCCTTTTTTAAACTTTACCGGTGAGGCACAGCTGTAATGAGGGGAGCCTACCCCCTTTTCTAAATTAATTTCCTCGACAGCCGAGTCTTTGCAGCGGAAGGTGTTAATGGCAGAGTCTGGCAGCAAAGGGTTACAGGGGCACCAGGGTCTTACCACAAGCTGCGGCACTTCTGCCACCTCCGATTGCCTCTGTCTTCGGTGCCACCCGGGATGCAGAGCACTGCATCGGGGATGCACCCTTGCCCCGGTCTCTGCGCTGTCCTCCGCACACCAGGGTCTTCTCCGGGTCCTTGCTGTCCTCCCACCGCCGCGCCAGTCCGCGCCGTCCTTCTCAGCAGCCGGGGTCCTCTTCTTCCAGCTGCGGTGCTCTCCCATATCAGGCTGTCAGGGGTCCTCGCTGGGGTCTTCTTCCCGGGGTTGTCCTTCACGGTGCCTGGGCGCTCACCTCCTGCCGCCAGCTGCCGCTCCTCGGGATCTAAGGGATGGAAGTCATCGCTGATTCACTGGACGGGCTGGAGTCTCTCTGGCTCAGCGCTCCAGTCTCTAGACAGCAGCGGCACTTTCCCGCGTTGCGTTCCTGCTGGCACTCACGCGTCCAGCTCATCTCCCCAGGCAGGGTCTCCGGCTTTCTTCTGGCACAGATGCTGCGATCTCTCCGGCGCTGCGACTCCAATTCTCCGGCTGTGGTCCACTCAGCTGTTGGGCATCCACCTTCCCATCGCTATGCTCTGGGCACTACATGCTGGACACCCCAGGTACTCTTTCTCCCATTCCTGCAGGGGCTTCCTCCTCCGGTGCTGGGGACCTGATTTAAAGGGTATCTATATCTCTGGCCCTCCCCCGTCCTCCTTGATGACTGGCTCCTGGGGCCCCGGCAACAGCCCGCCCCAGGGTTCTTCTACCCTGCAACCTGGGGGACCCAATCAGCAGGGGGGGCCCATTTCCCGGGCAAACTGGTTACTAACCTGGAGGGGGGCAGACTACTAAAAGAGGCATCAAACTCTCCTTGCCTGAGCTGACAGGGTCAGCAGAAGTTTAGCCCTGTCATTACTATACGATTTCCCCATATGTAATGGGACAAGATACAACCAGGGGACCCCTGTATATATAAAAAAAAAATGTATGTGTGGGTATTACATACACAACCAAACAGAAGACTAGGGATCTGTGAACACATTAGTGTTTAACATAGTAACATAGTTGGTGAGCCTTAGCGGGTATCCACGCGTTTTGTGTAGAGGTGTCTTAGTAAACAACTCACATGATAGCTCTGCATATTACCCTTTTACATAATTGTAAATATTAATCATATCTCCTCTTAGTCGTCTCATTTCAAGTGTAAACATACCTAACCTAGAAAGCCTCTCCTCATAGTCCAGTGTCTCCAACCCCTTAATCATTTTGGTAGCTTGCCTCTGAACCTTTTCAAGTTCTAATATGTCTTTTTAATAGTGTGGTGCCCAGAACTGTACACAATACTCTAGATGCGGCCGTATCAATGATTTGTACAGTGGCAGGATTGCGCTCTCATCCCTTGTCTCAATTCCCCTTTTAATGCATGCTAAGACCTTATTTGCCTTTATTGCTGCAGATTGACATTGTGTGTTGCTGCTAAATCTATTATCAAATGAGCACCCCCAAATACTTTTCTAATAGTCTCTCCTATTTTTCCCCCATTTAATTGGTACTGTAGGTTGCCTGTTTATTCTTAGTCCCAAAGTGCATAACTTTAAATTTTTCCACATTAAACCTCATGCACCATTTCATTGCCCAAACTTCCAGTTTAAATAAATAGCTCTGGAGAGACTCCACATCAGACTTGATTACCCTACATATTTTAGTATTGTCTGCAAAAATTGACACTGTGCTTTCTAGTCCTACTCCTAAATCATTAATAAATATATTAAACAATAGTGGCCCCAGCACAGAACCCTGCGGTATTCCACTATTTACTTTAGCCCAGGTGGAAAACATCCTATTAATCACCACTCGCTGTTCCCTGTTATCAAGCCAATTACTAACCCATGTACAAGTAGTGTCTCCTATACCGAGCTCCCTTAATTTGAAAATTAGCCTCTTGCGAGGAATTGTGTCGAAAGCTTTTGCTAAATCCATATAAACCACATCTATTGCGTTGCCCTGGTCCAGATTGTCGCTTACTATCTCATAAAAGCTAATCAAATTAGTTTGGCATGACCTACAGTATTTCTCACAAAACCATGTTGGTTCTTATTAATAGCATTGGTGTTCTCCAAGTAGTCATGTATGCTGTCCCTTAGTATAATCTCCAATAGTTTCCCCACTATTGATGTCAGACTAACGGGTCTATAGTTACCAGGATGAAGTTTATTACCCTTTCTCTGACGTCCTAGTGGATGCTGGGAACTCCGTAAGGACCATGGGGAATAGCGGCTCCGCAGGAGACTGGGCACAAAAGTAAAAGCTTTAGGACTACCTGGTGTGCACTGGCTCCTCCCCCTATGACCCTCCTCCAAGCCTCAGTTAGATTTTTGTGCCCGGCCGAGAAGGGTGCACACTAGGGGCTCTCCTGAGCTTCTTAGTGAAAGTTTAGTTTTAGGTTTTTTATTTTCAGTGAGACCTGCTGGCAACAGGCTCACTGCATCGAGGGACTAAGGGGAGAAGAAGCGAACTCATCTGCGTGCAGAGTGGATTGGGCTTCTTAGGCTACTGGACACCATTAGCTCCAGAGGGACCGAACACAGGCCCAGCCTCGGAGCTCGGTCCCAGAGCCGCGCCGCCGGCCCCCTTACAGAGCCAGAAGCAAGAAGAGGTCCGGAAAATCGTCGGCAGAAGACATCAGTCTTCAACAAGGTAGCGCACAGCACTGCAGCTGTGCGCCATTGTTATTCAGGCACACTTCACACTTCGGTCACTGAGGGTGCATGGCGCTAGGGGGGGGCGCCCTGAGCAGCAATGTAAACACCTTGGCTGGCACCCCCAGGGCTATATGGATGTATTTTAACCCCTGCCAGAACTCACCAAAAAAGCAGGAGAAAAGGCCGCCGAGAAGGGGGCGGAGCCTATCTCCTCAGCACACGGGCGCCATTTTCCATCACAGCTCCGCTGGAAGGACGTCTCCCTGACTCTCCCCTGCAGTCCTGCACTACAGAAAAGGGTAAAAAAGAGAGGGGGGCACTAATTTGGCGCAGTTTTGATACTAACAGCAGCTATAAAGGGAAAAGCACATTTTATAGTGGTATTCCTGTCTATATATAGCGCTCTGGTGTGTGCTGGCATACTCTCCCTCTGTCTCCCCAAAGGGCTAGTGGGGTCCTGTCCTCTATCAGAGCATTCCCTGTGTGTGTGCGGTGGGTCGGTACGATTGTGTCGACATGTTTGAGGAGGAAAATGAGATGGAGGCGGAGCAATTGCCTATTATACAGTTGTCACCCCCTAGGGAGTCGACACCTGAGTGGATGAGCTTATGGAAGGAATTGCGTGACAGTGTCAGCTCTTTACGACAGACAGTTGACGACATGAGACAGCCGGCTACTCAGCTTGTGCCTGTCCAGGGGTCTCAAACGCCATCAGGGGCTTTAAAACGCCCGTTACCTCAAATGGCAGACACAGACACGGATACTGACTCCAGTGTCGATGATGAGGAGACAAACGTGACTTCCACTAGGGCCACACGTTACATGATTGAAGCAATGAAAAATGTATTGCATATCTCTGATAATACAAGTACCACTAAAAAGGGTATTATGTTTGGTGAGAAAAAACTGCCTGTAGTTTTTCCTGTATCCGAGGAATTAAATGAAGTGTGTGATGAGGCGTGGGTTTCCCCCGATAAAAAACTGATAATTCCTAAAAGGTTATTAGCATTGTACCCTTTCCCGCCAGAGGATAGGGCACGTTGGGAAACACCCCCTAGGGTGGATAAAGCGCTCACACGTTTGTCAAAACAGGTAGCACTACCGTCTCCTGATACGGCCGCCCTAAAGGAACCTGCCGATAGAAAGCTGGAGAATATCCTAAAATGTATATACTCTCACACGGGGGTTATACTGCGACCAGCAATCGCCTCAGCCTGGATGTGCAGTGCGGGCCTGGCGTGGTCGGATTCCCTGACTGAAAATATTGATACCCTAGATAGGGACAGTATATTACTGACTATAGAGCATTTGAAGGATGCATTTCTATATATGCGTGATGCACAGAGGGATATTTGCTGACTGGCATCAAGAGTTAGCGCGCTGTCCATTTCTGCAAGAAGAGGTTTATGGACGCGGCAGTGGTCAGGTGATGCGGATTCTAAAAGGCACATGGAAGTATTGCCTTATAAGGGGGAGGAGTTATTTGGGGTAGGTCTATCAGACCTGGTAGCCACGGCAACTGCTAGAAAATCCACATTTTTACCCCAGGTAGCTTCTCAACCTAAGAAGACGCCGTATTATCAGGCGCAGTCCTTTCGGCCCCATAAGGGCAAGCGGGCAAAAGGCGCCTCATTTCTGCCCCGTGGCAGAGGGAGAGGAAAAAGGCTGCAACAAACAGCCAGTTCCCAGGAACAAAAGCCCTCTCCCGCCTCCGCAAAGTCCTCAGCATGACGCTGGGGCTTTACAAGCGGACTCAGGCACGGTGGGGGCCCGTCTCAAGAAGTTCAGTGCGCAGTGGGCCCACTCGCAAGTGGACCCCTGGATCCTTCAGGTGGTATCTCAGGGGTACAAATTGGAATTCGAGACGTCTCCCCCTCGCCGTTTTCTAAAGTCTGCTTTACCGACGTCTCCCTCAGACAGGGAGGCAGTATTGGAAGCCATTCACAAGCTGTATTCCCAGCAGGTGATAATCAAGGTACCCCTCCTACAACAGGGAACGTCCCTAACCCTGAAAGAATTGGTGGCGAGAATCTGTCTTTTCTGCTATCAAGTCCCCCATTCACCAGGGCTTCACTTTCTGGACACCATTTCAAATAGACTCTTTCCTTTAATTTAACCACACATTGGTTTTTTTATTGTTTTGTTTTACATATTCATTGAGGATTTTCACCATAGACGGACGACTGAATGAGATCCGTTTGAAGAATCCCTAAGTATCATTGAAATTTTATCACCACTTATCCTCTTATGTTAGTATTTCTTGATGTTGATTTCCTCATAACCTCCGTTTTTTGTTAACTTTGGGCGCCTTTGATCATACCCCCTTTCCTTTTTATTGTATTGCATTTTTACCTGTGTTTGGGCAGGTATAGGGGTTTGATTAGGCAGACCTTTGTGCGCCAGAGTTCACTTCCCCTTTTTTTCTGCACTATTCCACACTATTTGTGGTACCGAAGCCGGACGGCTCGGTGAGACCAATTTTAAACCTAAAATCCTTGAACACTTACATACAAAGGTTCAAATTCAAGATGGAGTCACTCTGAGCAGTGATTGCAAACCTGGAAGAAGGGGACTATATGGTGTCTCTGGACATCAAAGATGCTTACCTACATGTCCCAATTTACCCTTCTCACCAAGGGTACCTCAGGTTTGTGGTACAGAACTGTCACTATCAGTTTCAAACGCTGCCGTTTGGATTGTCCACGGCACCCCGGGTCTTTACCAAGGTAATGGCCGAAATGATGATACTCCTTCGAAGGAAGGGAGTTTTAGTTATCCCTTACTTGGACGATCTCCTGATAAGGGCAAGATCCAGGGAACAGTTGGAAGTCGGAGTAGCACTATCTCAGATAGTGCTGCGCCAGCACGGTTGGATTCTCAATATTCCAAAATCGCAGCTGATCCCGACGACACGACTTCTATTCCTAGGGATGATCCTGGACACAGTCCAGAAAAAGGTGTTTCTCCCGGAGGAGAAAGCCAGGGAGTTATCCGAACTAGTCAGAAATCTCCTAAAACCAGGCCAAGTCTCAGTGCATCAATGCACAAGGGTCCTGGGAAAGATGGTGGCTTCTTACGAAGCAATCCCATTCGGCAGATTCCACGCAAGAACCTTCCAGTGGGATCTGCTAGACAAATGGTCCGGGTCGCATCTTCAGATGCATCAGCGGATAATCTTGTCACCAAGGACAAGGGTGTCTCTCCTGTGGTGGTTGCAGAGTGCTCATCTTCTAGAGGGCCGCAGATTCGGCATTCAGGACTGGGTCCTGGTGACCACGGATGCCAGCCTGAGAGGCTGGGGAGCAGTCACACAGGGAAGAAATTTCCAGGGCTTGTGGTCAAGCCTGGAGACATCACTTCACATAAATATCCTGGAGCTAAGGGCCATCTACAATGCTCTAAGCCTAGCAAGACCTCTGCTTCAAGGTCAGCCGGTGCTGATCCAGTCAGACAACATCACGGCAGTCGCCCACGTAAACAGACAGGGCGGCACAAGAAGCAGGAGGGCAATGACAGAAGTTGCAAGGATTCTTCGCTGGGCAGAAAATCATGTGATAGCACTGTCAGCAGTGTTCATTCCGGGAGTGGACAACTGGGAAGCAGACTTCCTCAGCAGACACGACCTCCACCCGGGGGAGTGGGGACTTCACCCAGAAGTCTTCCACATGATTATGAACCGTTGGGAAAAACCAAAGGTGGACATGATGGCGTCCCGCCTCAACAAAAAACTAGACAGGTATTGCGCCAGGTCAAGGGACCCTCAGGCAATAGCTGTGGATGCTCTGGTAACACCGTGGGTGTACCAGTCAGTGTATGTGTTCCCTCCTCTGCCTCTCATACCCAAGGTACTGAGAATCATAAGAAGGAGAGGAGTAAGGACTATACTCGTGGCTCCGGATTGGCCAAGAAGGACTTGGTACCCGGAACTTCAAGAGATGCTCACAAAGGACCCGTGGCCTCTACCTCTAAGAAAGGACCTGCTCCAGCAGGGACCCTGTCTGTTTCAAGACTTACCGCGGCTGCGTTTGACGGAATGGCGGTTGAACGCCGGATCCTGAAGGAAAAAGGCATTCCGGATGAAGTCATCACTACCCTGATCAAAGCCAGGAAGGATGTAACCGTACAGCATTATCACCGTATTTGGCGTAAATATGTTGCGTGGTGCGAGGCCAGGAATGCCCCTACAGAGGAATTTCAACTGGGTCGTTTTCTGCATTTCCTGCAAACAGGACTGTCTATGGGCCTAAAATTAGGGTCCATTAAGGTTCAAATTTCGGCCCTGTCGATCTTCTTCCAAAAAGAACTGGCTTCAGTTCCTGAAGTTCAGACGTTTGTCAAGGGGGTGCTGCATATACAGCCTCCTTTTGTGCCTCCAGTGGCACCTTGGGATCTCAATGTAGTTTTGGGGTTCCTAAAATCACATTGGTTTGAACCACTCTCCACGGTGGACTTAAAATATCTCACATGGAAAGTGGTAATGCTGTTAGCCCTGGCTTCAGCCAGGCGTGTCTCAGAATTGGCGGCTTTATCCTATAAAAGCCCTTACCTAATTTTTCATACGGACAGGGCAGAATTGAGGACTCGTCCTCATTTTCTCCCTAAGGTGGTTTCAGCGTTTCACTTGAACCAGCCTATTGTGGTACCTGCGCCTAATAGGGACTTGGTGGACTCCAAGTTGCTGGACGTAGTCAGGGCCCTGAAAATATATGTTTCCAGGACGGCTGGAGTCAGAAAATCTGACTCGCTGTTTATCCTGTATGCACCCAACAAGCTGGGTGCTCCTGCTTCTAAGCAGACTATTGCTCGTTGGATTTGTAGCACAATTCAGCTTGCACATTCTGTGACAGGCCTGCCACAGCCAAAATCTGTAAAAGCCCATTCCATAAGGAAGGTGGGCTCATCTTGGGCGGCTGCCTGAGGGGTCTCGGCTTTACAACTTTGCCGAGCAGCTACTTGGTCAGGGGCAAACACGTTTGCTAAATTCTACAAATTTGATACCCTGGCTGAGGAGGACCTGGAGTTCTCTCATTCGGTGCTGCAGAGTCATCCGCACTCTCCCGCCCGTTTGGGAGCTTTGGTATAATCCCCATGGTCCTTACGGAGTTCCCAGCATCCACTAGGACGTCAGAGAAAATAAGAATTTACTTACCGATAATTCTATTTCTCGTAGTCCGTAGTGGATGCTGGGCGCCCATCCCAAGTGCGGATTGTCTGCAATACTTGTACATAGTTATTGTTACAAAAATCGGGTTATTATTGTTGTGAGCCATCTTTTCAGAGGCTCCTCTGTTATCATGCTGTTAACTGGGTTCAGATCACAGGTTGTACGGAGTGATTGGTGTGGCTGGTATGAGTCTTACCCGGGATTCAAAATCCTTCCTTATTGTGTACGCTCGTCCGGGCACAGTATCCTAACTGAGGCTTGGAGGAGGGTCATAGGGGGAGGAGCCAGTGCACACCAGGTAGTCCTAAAGCTTTTACTTTTGTGCCCAGTCTCCGGCGGAGCCGCTATTCCCCATGGTCCTTACGGAGTTCCCAGCATCCACTACGGACTACGAGAAATAGAATTATCGGTAAGTAAATTCTTATTTTTTAAATATTGGGACTACATCCGTTATACGCCAGCCCTTTGGTACCATGCCTGATCTAAGTGACTCAATGAAAATCAGATACATTGGCCTTGCTATTTCAGCATTCAGCTCCATCAGAATCCTAGGATAAAGGCCATCTGGACCAGGGGATTTAGTAGTCTTAATTTTTTTTAGTCGTTCACTGACTACTTCAGACAGATTGGTATTAAGTATTGGGTCTTTATCAATACTATTGTTATTTTTACTCACTAATCCCAAAATCTTGTCCTCTCTAGTAAACACTGATGAGAAAAATTTGTTAAATATTTCAGCTTTTTCATTGTCGTCATTTATCAGGAATCCAAGTTCGCTTTTTAATGGTCCTATATTCTCTTTCTTTAGCCTCTTACCATATATGTATTTATATAATTTTTTAGGGTTCTACTCTCTTTAGCGATTTTTTTTTCCGTTTTCTATTTTAGCTGCTCTGATTTCTTTTTGCATTTTTTGCTACATTCCTATTTAGTACTGGAATGACTCCGCCTTCAAGTCTGGTTTGAAAGCTTTGAATGCTCGCCTCTTTTTATCCATTTCTTCCTTAGCTTTTTTGTTTAACTACATTGGTTTGAATTTAGTGCTCCTATTTTTGCTGCCCAAGGGGATGCACTTATGGGTATATTTGACAAGCATCGTTTTAAAAACATCCCACATTTCGGACATGTTTTTTTTAAAGTTAAGAGTCTTAGTTGTACCCTTAGAGTGCTGCTTTTGAATGCAAATGTCGAATGTGATCATATTATGATCACTGTTACCCAAGGTCTTTCCTTCTGCGATATTCGCTATTATTTCCACGTTATTAGTTAGTACCAGGTCTAGTATAGTCCCTAATCTGGTTGGTTCCTCAACTATTTGCGACAGGTAGTTATCCTTTAGCATATTTATGAACCTTTTTCCCCTAGCTGTATTACATGATTCGCTTGCCCAATTTATGTCCGGATAATTAAAGTCCCCAATGATTAGGACCTCCCCCAGCCCTGTAGCTTTCTCGATTTGCATCAAGAGTTGCGCTTCCTCAATCACACTAATATCAGGAGGTTTATAACATGTCCCTATTAAAAGTTTTTTTGTGCTTTTCTTTCCCATAGAAATTTCAACCCATAGTGTCTCCACAATATCTCTAGTTCCCTCGTAAATACCGTCCTTTAAGTATGGTTTAAGAAATAGTTTAACGTAAAGACATACACCACCCCCTCTTTTAATAGCCCTGTCTTTCCTGAAAAGAGTATAACCCTCCAAGTTAGCTACACAATTGTGGGAATCATCCTACCATGTCTCCGTGATACCTGTAATATCGTATTGTTCCTTCATTACAAGCATTTCTAATTCCCCCATTTTGCCTGCAAGGCTTCTTGCATTTGTAAGCATACATTTTAGGTTTGTGATACCCTTATCTATTTGTCTATTCATTGGTATCTTTTCCCTTCTTACTTTAGTATTCCCTGATTTTCCAATTTTTGCTGTTCATTACTCTCCACCCCCATTATACTTACTACCTCCCCCTTTGCTGTACTCCCTAATGAACCCGTAGTAGGGGTAGATAGGGACTAAGGAGAAAGAGGACGGGAGGGTTTGGGCAGATATTGTCTGGAGAGAGAGAACGGGGTAGGTGCAGATAGGGACTGGGGGGGAGAGAGAGGGGGGGGGAGTTGGGGTAGATTGTTACGCACACCAGTGCTAACAGGAGTATACCGGTGTATGAACAGAGAGGGAAGCGAAGCAAACGAACTCACAGACAGTATAACATAACATACACAGGAGGTGATGGAATAACTAATAAACACAAAGTGAACAGAGAAGCCCAAAGGCTCAGGAATTGGGTGTCTCCCTAGTGTCAGGAATGCTCAGATGGAATAGAGCGGACAATGAAGCGATGTGTAGTGATTTAACATGTGAAGCACCTGAAATGATGTTGCTAAGAGCAACAGAAAAAACCCCAAAGGGTTACCAACGGGTGTGGGAATAAACTCCTTGGTCAGAGATAGAAATATAGACACAAGGAGAGTATCCACAATCCTAACCCCCACTTGCAGGGCACAGGTTCAGCTTACTGCCACTAAACTGACACCTGGACGCCCTGCACAGTGAGGGAGGATTAAGCAAGCAGGTCTGAGAGTACAGCCGCAAACCTGCTGGGTTCACAGAATAGCAAAAGAACCCCAGCAGGTCAAACAACTGACTCCAGTCTTACTGCTAGGTCCGGATTGGCAGAATGAAGTACCGAATCCCAAGGCCTATTCGCAGTAAGCAACAAGTAAATACAAAGTCACACAGTACTAGCTAACTCTCTGGAACTGACTAACAAACAAAGATTCAGCAGCATTTGCCTAGCCTGAGAGGATAGTTTATATAGCAGGTGCTGTCCACGCCCCACTCAGACCTCACAGACTGTGAGCACAAAACCAGTGCCGGATTCCCTGCCGTGCACAGAGCCTGTAACCACTACACAGTAAAAACCCGGACCGGAGTATCAGCTGCGCTCAGGTTACTTCGCTAACACTTGCCTCCCGGTTGCCATGGCGACGTGGCAGCACAGAGCAGAAGATCCTAACAGTACCCCCCCTCTGACGAGGGGTCAAAGAACCCCTACCACCGGGTTTATCGGGGAACTGCGAGAAGAAAGAGCGTATCAGTCTGGGGGCATGAAGATCACAACTGCGCACCCACGACCGCTCCTCCGGGCCATACCCCTTCCAGTGCACCAAAAATGACAGCCGACCCCGAACCATCTTGGAGTCAAGAACCCTTTCAACCACAAACTCCCTCTGACCCCGTATCAGAAGAGGAGAAGGTCTTCCACTGGAAGAAGGATTACTAACCGCCAGTTTTAAAAGGGAACAATGAAATGTTTTATTGATACCCAATGAACGGGGCAGATCTAACTGAAATGCCACCGGATTGATAACCCTGGTGATCTTATAAGGGCCGATGAACCGGGGGCCAAACTTATGAGATGGCTGTCTCAACTTCAAATTCTTGGTGGACAACCAGACAAAGTCTCCTAATTTGAAGCTGCAGGGTCTTCTCTGCTTATCAAAAACCCTTTTGGTCACTAATGACACAGACACAAGGGCTTTCTTCACTTTCCTCCAAATACCCCTAAGGACCGAAACAACAGAGGAACCACCAGACGTGGAATCCAGGGGGTCAAAAGAATTGGCCTTAGGATGATGGCCATACACACAAAGGAAGGGAGAGATCCCTGTAGCAGAGTGAGCCGCGTTGTTATAGGCAAACTCCGCCATGGACAGATGAGCAACCCAGTCAGTATGACACTTGGAGACATAACACCTGCTCCAAGGACTGGTTCACCCTCTCAGTCTGCCCATTAGACTGTGGATGGTAGCCTGACGACAAGCTCACAGAAATCTGGAGATCAGAACAAAATGCCCTCCAGAATTTGGCCACAAACTGGGATCCACGGTCAGAGACCACATCAAGTGGCAACCCGTGGAGGCGCACAACATGCTGCATAAATAACTCAGACAGGCGTCTGGCTGATGGCAACCCAACCAGTGGAACGAAATGCGCCATCTTTGAAAACCTGTCAACGACAACCCAAATGGCTGTCATCCCCGAGGATTTGGGCAAGTCCACCACAAAATCCATGAAAATGTGGGTCCATGGCTTAGACGGAATAGAGAGTGGATGTAATGGGCCGACAGGAACCCCTCTAGGAGTTTTATTTCGGGCACAAACGTCACATGCCCGAACCCACTGATCCACATCCCTAGCCACCGAGGGCCACCACACTGCCCTAGACAGCAACTCCCGAGTTCTGGCAATACCCGGATGCCCTGCCGACCTCTTGGCATGGAATTCCAGGAACACTCGCTGTCTTAACCTAGGAGGCACAAACAAGAGACCTACCGGAAGGTCTGGAGGTGCCTGCTCCTGTGCTCTAAGGACTAATGATAAGAGGTCCTGGGTAATGCCCACTTTAATACATGATGGGGACACAATGGGCAATGGCTCCTCGGTGGTCTCTTGAACTGGAGCAAAACTCCGCGAGAGCGCATCAGCCTTGATGTTTTTTGACCCAGGGCGATATGTTATCAAAAAATTAAAGCGAGCAAAAAACAAAGCCCATCGTGCCTGCCTGGCATTGAGCCGCTTCGCTGACTCTAAATATGCCAGATTCTTATGGTCAGTGAGAATTGAGACCACAAACTTAGCCCCCTCAAGCCAGTGTCTCCACTCCCCGAGTGCATCCTTTATAGCCAACAATTCCCGGTTACCCACATCATAATTCATCTCGGCAGACGAAAATTTACGGGAAAAGTAAGCACAGGGATGAAGGCGATTATCAGACATCCCCATCTGAGAGAGCACTGCCCCAATACCTATCTCAGAGGCATCCACTTCTACCACAAAAGGACGCTCTGGATCTGGGTGTCGCAGCACCTTGGCCGAGACAAATGCCCTTTTGAGACGGGCAAAGGCCGCTTTGGCCTCACAAGACCAGTGAGCAACATCCGCCCCTTTCTTAGTGAGTGCCACCAAGGGGGCCACTATAGACGAAAATCCAGCGATAAACCATCTATAAAATTTCGCAAAGCCCAGAAAGCGCTGAAGCGCCTTCAAACTAGTGGGCTGCACCCAATCCAGGACTGCCTGTACCTTAGAACCCTCCATTTGGAAACCTTCTGAGGAGATAATATTCCCTAGAAATGCGATTTGCTGGACTTCAAACTCGCACTTCTCCAGCTTCGTCCCAAGCTGGTGGTCTCTGAGTTTCTGGAGGACTAAGCGTACATGCTTCTGATGTTCCTCCAGGGAATGAGAGAAGATTAGGATGTCATCTAGATAAACAACTAAGAATCTATCCAAATATTCCCTGAGCACATCGTTCATGAATTCCTGGAAGACTGCCGGGGCATTAGAGAGCCCAAAAGGCATCACCAAATATTCATAATGCCCTGAGTGGGTATTAAAGGCAGTCTTCCATTCATCCCCCTCTCTTATTCGGATTAGATTGTAAGCACCGCGTAGGTCAATCTTAGAAAAAATGGTGGCAGTACGAAGCTGGTCAAACAAAACCGAAATGAGAGGCAGTGGGTATGAGTTTTTAATCGTGATACGGTTCAATTCCCTGAAGTCGATGCAGGGTCGCAACGAACCGTCCTTTTTACCCACGAAAAAGAACCCCGACCCAACTGGGGACTGTGAGGGTCTGATAAATCCCTTAGCCAAGTTCTCCTGAATGTACTCTGCCATAGCCTGAGTCTCAGGACGTGACAGGGAGTACAACCTGCTCTTGGGAAGCTTAGCATCCGGCAACAAATCAATGGCACAGTCATAGGGGGCGATGGGGAGGTAGTACCTCCGCAACTTTTTTGGAGAACACATCCGCAAAATCTGCATAACATCCTGGCAATCCTGGCAAACTTAGCTGCGAGAGCCTGACTGGAAGGCTCAAGCAACTCCTGAAACAATCACTACCCCAACTAAGAATCTCCCCAGAGACCCAGTCAAATTGAGGGTTATGGGCCCTTAACCAGGGTAACCCCAAAACCAATGGGGCAAAAGAACAGACAGTCACATAAAAAGACAATTTTTCAGAGTGTGTGGCTCCAATAAACAAAGGAATTTGGCTGGTGGAGGAGGTAATTTTACCCTGGGACAATGGTTCCCCGTTTAACCCACAGATCTCAATCTCTGATGCCAAAGGTACTGAGGGAACAGAGTGTTCCAGGGCGAATTGACGGTCCATGAAAACCCCATCGGCCCCACTGTCAACAAAGGCCTCAGTCTTGACAGTTTGACCGAGGATCTCCAAAGTCACCGGAATGAGAAAAGTCTTTTTAGGAAATTCTGACTTATGGCCTGACAGGATATTTCCCATCACCCTCAGGCCCTGAAGTTTTCCGGTTTTTCTGGGCATGATACTACAACATGACCTTTATTCCCACAGTACAAACACAAACCCTGCTGTCTCCTCCGCGTCTTCTCACGCGAGGAGAGGCGGGGAGCCCCAATCTGCATAGGCTCCTCGGAATATTCCTCAGAGTCTGAGGTTCCCTTGGGAAAAAAGGAAACTGCGGTCTCCCTTTCAAGCCTACGCTCTCTCAGCCGTCTATCCACCCGGATGGATAACTGCATGAGCTGATCTAAGCTATCAGGCGAGGGATATTGTACCAGTTGGTCCTTTATCTGGCCAGAAAGGCCCCTTCGGTACTGGTTTCTCAGGGCTGGGTCATTCCACTGAGTATCATGAGCCAACCTCCGAAACTCCGTACTATAAACCTCAGCTGGCCGTCGCCCTTGCTTAAGAACCGTAATCTGAGCCTCGGCTGAAGCCATCTTGTCAGGGTCATCATACAAAATGCCCAGTGCCGTAAAAAAAGCATCAACACTTTTAAGCGACGGACAGTCAGGCTGTAACCCATATGCCCAGACCTGTGGGTCTCCTTGTAGCAAGGAAATAACCATGCCCACCCGCTGAATCTCCGACCCAGAAGACTGGGGCCTAAGCCTGAAATATATCTTACAGCTCTCCTTGAAACAAAAGAACTGCGAGCGATCTCCAGAAAAACGATCCGGGAGATTTACTTTCGGCTCCTTAACCCCTGAACTTGCCGCTGCTGCTGCGGGAGCTCCGCTAGCGGCCTGCGGGGTGTTCATTTTAATGGACATCTCATTAAATTGTCGAGTCAGGACCTGCACCTGATCGACCACCTGTTGCAAAGTATTTTGAGGGGTATGCTCCATATTCCCACAAAATTTCAACAGGAGTAGGGCTGCTGAATATGTTACGCACACCAGTGCTAACAGGAGTATACCGGTGTATGAACAGACTGGGAAGCGAAGCAAACAAACTCACAGACAGTATAACATAACATACACAGGAGGTGATGGAATAACTAATAAACACAAAGTGAACGGAGAAGCCCAAAGGCTCAGGAATTGGGTGTCTCCCTAGTGTCAGGAATGCTCAGATGGAATAGAG
This sequence comes from Pseudophryne corroboree, assembly GCF_028390025.1. Lineage (NCBI taxonomy): Eukaryota > Metazoa > Chordata > Amphibia > Anura > Myobatrachidae > Pseudophryne > Pseudophryne corroboree. Next base: position 243,374,608 of record NC_086450.1, on the reverse strand, counting down.
CGGACAATGAAGCGATGTGTAGTGATTTAACATGTGAAGCACCTGAAATGATGTTGCTAAGAGCAACAGAAAAAACCCCAAAGGGTTACCAACGGGTGTGGGAATAAACTCCTTGGTCAGAGATAGAAATATAGACACAAGGAGAGTATCCACAATCCTAACCCCCACTTGCAGGGCACAGGTTCAGCTTACTGCCACTAAACTGACACCTGGACGCCCTGCACAGTGAGGGAGGATTAAGCAAGCAGGTCTGAGAGTACAGCCGCAAGCCTGCTGGGTTCACAGAATAGCAAAAGAACCCCAGCAGGTCAAACAACTGACTCCAGTCTTACTGCTAGGTCCGGATTGGCAGAAGTACCGAATCCCAAGGCCTATTCGCAGTAAGCAACAATTAAATACAAAGTCACACAGTACTAGCTAACTCTCTGGAACTGACCAACAAGCAAACAAACAAAGATTCAGCAGCATTTGCCTAGCCTGAGAGGATGGTTTATATAGCAGGTGCTGTCCACGCCTCACTCAGACCTCACAGACTGTGAGCACAAAACCAGCTCCGGATTCCCTGCCGTGCACAGAGCCTGTAACCACTACACAGTAAAAACCCGGACCGGAGTATCAACTGCGCTCAGGTTACTTCGCTAACACTTGCCTCCCGGTTGCCATGGCGACGTGGCAGCACAGAGCAGAAGATCCTAACATAGATAGGGACTGGGAAGAGAGTGTAGTGGTAGGGGCAGATAAGGACAGTGGAGAGAGAGATGCAGATTTCTTCAATATAATCACCTGTGTTGTGCCACTGGAGGGTGCCCAACATAGCTCCATTCAAGACATGGACCCCCCCCCCCCCCCAGGTATACTGCACCCTGTCCATATACTACCCCTTTATATACTGTATCTCCATCCTATTCCATATCCTGCACCGCTAACCATATATTGCTCCTATATACACATATACCCCCCCATATAGTGCCCCCTATATACAGGGACCACCATCCTCCATATACTGCTCCCATCATATACTGCATACTTTGCACCCCCTCCTCCATATACAATGCTGCAACCCAAGGTTTCTTGCCATCCAGGGACTCAGCATCAAGTAGCAGCAGTAACCAGGAAATGGATGCAGGAACCACGAGATGCTCCCGCAGCGCAGGGACACGTGGCCACTTACCGGAGGTGGGTAATGGGTGAATCAGTCTGGCAGGAAGTGGTGAGACCCTGTGTGGGGTGAGCAGTTTGGGAGGAGTCGGAGTCGGTGGTAGGGTTGCAGATGAGGTGGAGACAGATAACCTGGTCAGCTGCTTTACATACACTGCGTGCCGGCAGAAGGGCGGGGTCCTGTGTTCGGTCTTCCCACACTACACATAGGCCATGTGTTACACTCTGAACTGGACCCCCTTAATTGTACTACAAAGGGTATTCATGGCAGGCAACTGTCGGACTGGATAAGACATGAGTAAGGTCCCCTAATTTTCCCCTTTCTGAGCTTCGATTACTACCCATTCTGTTAATGCTGAAGGGGTTAACACTCCCTTCTGCTGTTGCCTGGAATATGCCAGCAGGACCAGTGAGAGACAGGCACTAGGACCCTTGGACTTACTTATAATGGATGAGGGAGTGAGAAGGCTGATGGAGTTTTGATTGGCTGTGGCAGAGCGAGAAAAAGAGGAGGCGGGGTTCGCACCAGTGTGTGTGAGAGGAGACATGCTGTGTAGAGGGGAGCCGCTGATAAGGAGACCGCTGTGAGGAGACATGCTGTGGACAGCGGAGCTGCTGCTGAGGAGACCGTTGTGAGAGCAGCCAGCCGCTGCAGTGTCACCAGCCTGCCCAGTACTGAGAGAAGCTGCCGGGGAAAGGTCTCAGGTGATAGAGGGGAGTGGGTGAGGCTGCTGATAGCAGGTACCTACCTCTGATGCACAGACACTCCAGCTAATGCTCTCAGTTAGAAACCCAGAGTCACCCAGCTCCGCATACACAGCTGCGTAGGGGTCAGATGAGAGAGACTGAGTGAATCCACATAGGGGGTAATTCCAAGTTGATCGCAGCAGGAATTTTGTTAGCAGTTGGGCAAAACCATGGCCCTCATTCCGAGTTGTTCGCTCGCAAGGCGATTTTAGCAGAGTTACACACGCTAAGCCGCCGCCTACTGGGAGTGAATCTTAGCTTCTTAAAATTGCGAACGATGTATTCGCAATATTGCGATTACCAACTACTTAGCAGTTTAAGAGTAACTCCACACTTACTCTGCATCTGCGATCAGTTCAGTGCTTGTCGTTCCTGGTTTGACGTCACAAACACACCCAGCGTTCGCCCAGACACTCCCCCGTTTCCCCGGCCACTCCTGCGTTTTTTCCGGAAACTGTAGCGTTTTTTCCCGCACGCCCATAAAACGGCCTGTTTCCGCCCAGTAACACCCATTTCCTGTCAATCACACTACGATCGCCGGAGCGATGAAAAAGCAGTGAGTAAAAATACTATCTCCATTGTAAAATTACTTGGCGCTGTCGCAGTGCGAATATTGCGCATGCGTACTAAGCGGAATTTCACTGCGATGCGATGAAAAATACCGAGCGAACGACTCGGAATGAGGGCCCATGTGCACTGCAGGGGAGGCAGATTTAACATGTGCAGAGAGAGCTAGATTTGGGTGTGGTGTGTTCAATCTGCAATCTAATTTGCAGTGTAAAAATAAAGCAGCCAGTATTTACCCTGCACAGAAACAAAATAACCCACCCAAATCTAACTCTCTCTGCAAATGTTATATCTGCCTACCCTGCAGTGCACATTGGGGTAATTCCAAGTTGATCGCAGCAGGATTTTTGTTTGCAATTGGGCAAAACCATGTGCACTGCGGGGGGGGGGGGGGGCAGATATAACATGTGCAGAAAGAGATAGATTTCGGTGTGGTGTGTTCAATCTGCAATCTAATTTGCAGTGTAAAAATAAAGCAGCCAGTATTTACCCTGCACAGAAATAAAATAACCCACCCAAATCTAACTCTTTCTGCACATGTTATATCTGCCTCCCCTGCAGTGCACATGGTTTTGCCCAACTGCTAACAAACTTGCTGCTGCGATCAACTTGGAATTACCCCCATAGTGTAGTGAGACTCAAGAGTGTCTTTATATGTAATTAGCAAGACCCTGCATCAGTGTGCGAGCCAGCAAGGGAGATGAATATTTAGAGTCTGTTAAGAGGCTAATAGTGTGCAATACTACAAGGATTGCATTAGGACATCCCCGATGTTAATCCTTGTGGAGCCCAGTGTACCCCGCAGCAGAAAACGAGATTTATGGTAAGAACTTACCGTTGTTAAATCTGTTTCTGCAAGGTACACTGGGCTCCACAAGGCGCCCACCCTGACGCACTTGGCATCTTTGGGTTGGTATGGCATAGCCGCTGACACCCTCTCCTGTAGTAAGTGTGTGGTGTTTGTGGTTACTAACGATTGTCGTCTCTGGTACCTGCTACTGTATTGGACTGGTTAACGAAATTGAGCTCCTGTGCACGGAGGTGGGGTTATAGAGGAGGCGGTGCTGTGTATCTTGGGAACAGTCTAAGCTTTGAGCCTGTTGGTGCCTCTGATCAAGATCCTACTCTACACCCCGATGTTGATCCTTGTGGAGCCCAGTGTACCTCGCAGAAAGAGATTTAACAACGGTAAGTTCTTACCATAAATCTCGTTTTTTTAAGGTTTGTCCGCAAAAACGGAATTGATGCATCCCGCCTTATTTATCTTTACTAATATTATATAGTATATTTTCTCTGACGTCCTAGTGGATGCTGGGGACTCCGAAAGGACCATGGGGAATAGCGGCTCCGCAGGAGACTGGGCACAAAAGTAAAAGCTTTAAGACTACCTGGTGTGCACTGGCTCCTCCCCCTATGACCCTCCTCCAAGCCTCAGTTAGATTTTTGTGCCCGGACGAGAAGGGTGCATACTAAGGGGCTCTCCTGAGCTGCTTAGAGTAAAAGTTTAAAGTAGGTTTTTTATTTTCAGTGAGACCTGCTGGCAACAGGCTCACTGCACCGAGGGACTAAGGGGAGAAGAAGTGAACTCACCTGCGTGCAGAGTGGATTGGGCTTCTTAGGCTACTGGACATTAGCTCCAGAGGGACGATCACAGGCCCAGCCATGGATGGGTCCCAGAGCCGCGCCGCCGGCCCCCTTACAGAGCCAGAAGACTGAAGAGGTCCGGAAAATCGGCGGCAGAAGACGTCCTGTCTTCAATAAGGTAGCTCACAGCACCGCAGCTGTGCGCCATTGCTCTCAGCACACTTCACACTCCGGTCACTGAGGGTGCAGGGCGCTGGGGGGGGGGCGCCCTGAGACGCAATAAAAACACCTTATATGGCAAAAAAATGCATCACATATAGCTCCTGGGCTATATGGATGCATTTAACCCCTGCCAATTTTTCCTTAAAAAAGCGGGAGAAAGGCCGCCGAGAAGGGGGCGGAGCCTATCTCCTCAGCACACTGGCGCCATTTTTTCCTCACAGCTCCGTTGGAGGGAAGCTCCCTGACTCTCCCCTGCAGTCCTGCACTACAGAAACAGGGTAAAACAAGAGAGGGGGGGCACTAATTTGGCAGATAAATCTATACAGCAGCTATATAAGGGAAAAACACTTATATAAGGTTATCCCTGTATATATATAGCGCTCTGGTGTGTGCTGGCAAACTCTCCCTCTGTCTCCCCAAAGGGCTAGTGGGGTCCTGTCCTCTATCAGAGCATTCCCTGTGTGTGTGCTGTGTGTCGGTACGTTGTGTCGACATGTATGAGGAGGAAAATGGTATGGAGGCGGAGCAATTGCCTGTATTAGTGATGTCACCCCCTAGGGAGTCGACACCTGACTGGATGGTCTTATGGAAGGAATTACGTGATAGTGTCAGCACTTTACAAAAGACTGTTGACGACATGAGACAGCCGGCAAATCAGTTAATACCTGTACAGGCGTCTCAAACACCGTCAGGGGCTCTAAAGCGCCCGTTACCTCAGGTGGTCGACACAGACCCAGACACGGACACTGACTCCAGTGTCGACGGTGAGGAAACAAACGTATTTTCCAGTAGGGCCACACGTTACATGATCACGGCAATGAAGGAGGTTTTGAACATTTCTGATACTACAAGTACCACAAAAAAGGGTATTATGTGGGGTGTGAAAAAACTACCCGTAGTTTTTCCTGAATCAGATGAATTAAATGAGGTGTGTGATGAAGCGTGGGTTTCCCCCGATAAAAAACTGCTAATTTCTAAAAAATTATTGGCATTATACCCTTTCCCGCCAGAGGTTAGGGCGCGTTGGGAAACACCCCCTAGGGTAGATAAGGCGCTCACACGCTTATCAAAACAAGTGGCGTTACCGTCTCCTGATACGGCCGCCCTCAAGGAACCAGCTGATAGGAAGCTGGAAAATATCCTAAAAAGTATATACACACATACTGGTATTATACTGCGACCAGCAATCGCCTCAGCTGGGATGTGCAGTGCTGGGGTGGCTTGGTCGGATTCCCTGACTGAAAATATTGATACCCTGGACAGGGACAATATATTATTGACTATAGAGCTTTTAAAGGATGCATTTCTATATATGAGAGATGCACAGAGGGATATTTGCACTCTGGCATCAAGAGTAAGTGCGCTGTCCATTTCTGCCAGAAGAGGGTTATGGACGCGACAGTGGTCAGGTGATGCGGATTCCAAACGGTATATGGAAGTATTGCCGTATAAAGGGGAGGAGTTATTTGGGGTCGGTCTATCGGACCTGGTGGCCACGGCAACGGCTGGGAAATCCACCTTTTTACCCCAGGTCACCTCTCAGCAGAAAAAGACACCGTCTTTTCAGGCTCAGTCCTTTCGTCCCCATAAGGGCAAGCGGGCAAAAGGCCACTCGTATCTGCCCCGGGGCAGAGGAAGGGGAAAAAGACTGCAGCAGGCAGCCTCTTCCCAGGAACAGAAGCCCTCCCCCGCTTCTGCCAAGTCCTCAGCATGACGCTGGGGCCTTACAAGCGGACTCAGGCACGGTGGGGGCCCGTCTCAAGAATTTCAGCGCGCAGTGGGCTCACTCGCAAGTGGACCCCTGGATCCTGCAGGTAGTATCTCAGGGGTACAAATTGGAATTCGAGACGTCTCCCCCTCGCCGGTTCCTGAAGTCTGCCTTACCAACGTCTCCCCCCGACAGGGAGGCGGTATTGGAAGCCATTCACAAGCTGTATTCCCAGCAGGTGATAATCAAGGTACCCCTCCTACAACAGGGAAAGGGGTATTATTCCACGCTGTTTGTGGTACCGAAGCCGGACGGCTCGGTGAGACCTATTTTAAATCTGAAATCCTTGAACACTTACATACAAAGGTTCAAATTCAAGATGGAATCACTCAGAGCAGTGATAGCGAACCTGGAAGAAGGGGACTATATGGTGTCCCTGGACATCAAGGATGCTTACCTCCATGTCCCAATTTGCCCTTCTCACCAAGGGTACCTCAGGTTTGTGGTACAGAACTGTCACTATCAGTTTCAGACGCTGCCGTTTGGATTGTCCACGGCACCCCGGGTCTTTACCAAGGTAATGGCCGAAATGATGATTCTTCTTCGAAGAAAAGGCGTCTTAATTATCCCTTACTTGGACGATCTCCTGATAAGGGCAAGGTCCAGAGAACAGTTAGAGGTCGGAGTAGCACTATCTCAAGTAGTACTACGACAGCACGGATGGATTCTAAATATTCCAAAATCGCAGCTGATTCCGACGACACGTCTGCTGTTCCTAGGGATGATTCTGGACACAGTACAGAAAAAGGTGTTTCTCCCGGAGGAGAAAGCCAGGGAGTTATCCGACCTAGTCAGGAACCTCCTAAAACCAGGCCAAGTGTCAGTGCATCAATGCACAAGGGTCCTGGGAAAAATGGTGGCTTCTTACGAAGCGATTCCATTCGGCAGATTTCATGCAAGAACTTTTCAGTGGGATCTGCTGGACAAATGGTCCGGATCGCATCTTCAAATGCATCAGCGGATAACCCTGTCTCCAAGGACAAGGGTGTCTCTCCTGTGGTGGTTACAGAGTGCTCATCTTCTAGAGGGCCGCAGATTCGGCATTCAGGACTTGGTCCTGGTGACCACGGATGCCAGCCTGAGAGGCTGGGGAGCAGTCACACAGGGAAGAAATTTCCAGGGCTTGTGGTCAAGCATGGAAACGTCACTTCACATAAATATCCTGGAACTAAGGGCCATTTACAATGCCCTAAGTCAGGCAAGGCCTCTGCTTCAGGGTCAGCCGGTGCTGATCCAGTCGGACAACATCACGGCAGTCGCCCACGTAAACAGACAGGGCGGCACAAGAAGCAGGAGGGCAATGACGGAAGTTGCAAGGATTCTTCGCTGGGCGGAAAATCATGTGATAGCACTGTCAGCAGTGTTCATTCCGGGAGTGGACAACTGGGAAGCAGACTTCCTCAGCAGACACGATCTCCACCCGGGGGAGTGGGGACTTCACCCAGAAGTCTTCCACATGATTGTGAACCGTTGGGAAAAACCAAAGGTGGACATGATGGCGTCCCGCCTCAACAAAAAACTGGACAGATATTGCGCCAGGTCAAGGGACCCTCAGGCAATAGCTGTGGACGCTCTGGTAACACCGTGGGTGTACCAGTCAGTGTATGTGTTCCTTCCTCTGCCTCTCATACCCAAGGTACTGAGAATCATAAGAAGGAGAGGAGTAAGGACTATACTCGTGGCTCCGGATTGGCCAAGAAGGACTTGGTACCCGGAACTTCAAGAGATGCTCACGGAAGACCCGTGGCCTCTACCTCTAAGAAAGGACCTGCTCCAGCAGGGACCATGTCTGTTCCAAGACTTACCGCGGCTGCGTTTGACGGCATGGTGGTTGAACGCCGGATCCTGAAGGAAAAAGGCATTCCGGATGAAGTCATCCCTACCCTGATCAAAGCCAGGAAGGATGTAACTGTGCAACATTATCACCGTATTTGGCGTAAATATGTTGCGTGGTGTGAGGCCAGGAAGGCCCCTACAGAGGAATTTCAACTGGGTCGTTTCCTGCATTTCCTGCAAACAGGACTGTCTATGGGCCTAAAATTAGGGTCCATTAAGGTTCAAATTTCGGCCCTGTCAATATTCTTCCAAAAAGAACTAGCTTCAGTTCCTGAAGTTCAGACGTTTGTCAAGGGGGTACTGCATATACAGCCTCCTTTTGTGCCTCCAGTGGCACCTTGGGATCTCAATGTAGTTTTGGGGTTCCTAAAATCACATTGGTTTGAACCACTAACCACTGTGGACTTAAAATATCTCACATGGAAAGTGGTAATGTTGTTAGCCCTGGCCTCAGCCAGGCGTGTCTCAGAATTGGCGGCTTTATCCTATAAAAGCCCTTACCTAATTTTTCATACGGACAGGGCAGAATTGAGGACTCGTCCTCAATTTCTCCCTAAGGTGGTTTCAGCATTTCACTTAAACCAGCCTATTGTGGTGCCTGCGGCTACTAGGGACTTCGAGGATTCCAAGTTGCTGGACGTAGTCAGGGCCCTGAAAATATATGTTTCCAGGACGGCTGGAGTCAGAAAATCTGACTCGCTGTTTATCCTGTATGCACCCAACAAGCTGGGTGCTCCTGCTTCTAAGCAGACTATTGCTCGTTGGATTTGTAGTACAATTCAGCTTGCACATTCTGTGGCAGGCCTGCCACAGCCAAAATCTGTAAAAGCCCATTCCACACGGAAAGTGGGCTCATCTTGGGCGGCTGCCCGAGGGGTCTCGGCTTTACAACTTTGCCGAGCAGCTACTTGGTCAGGGGCAAACACGTTTGCTAAATTCTACAAATTTGATACCCTGGCTGAGGAGGACCTGGAGTTCTCTCATTCGGTGCTGCAGAGTCATCCGCACTCTCCCGCCCGTTTGGGAGCTTTGGTATAATCCCCATGGTCCTTTCGGAGTCCCCAGCATCCACTAGGACGTCAGAGAAAATAAGAATTTACTTACCGATAATTCTATTTCTCATAGTCCGTAGTGGATGCTGGGCGCCCATCCCAAGTGCGGATTGTCTGCAATACTTGTACATAGTTATTGTTACAAAAAATCGGGTTATTATTGTTGTGAGCCATCTTTTCAGAGGCTCCTCTGTTATCATGCTGTTAACTGGGTTCAGATCACAAGTTGTACGGTGTGATTGGTGTGGCTGGTATGAGTCTTACCCGGGATTCAAAATCCTTCCTTATTGTGTACGCTCGTCCGGGCACAGTATCCTAACTGAGGCTTGGAGGAGGGTCATAGGGGGAGGAGCCAGTGCACACCAGGTAGTCTTAAAGCTTTTACTTTTGTGCCCAGTCTCCTGCGGAGCCGCTATTCCCCATGGTCCTTTCGGAGTCCCCAGCATCCACTACGGACTATGAGAAATAGAATTATCGGTAAGTAAATTCTTATTTTAGGTGAGGCGTACACATATAGGGTTTAAGAAATTTGATACTGGAAATTATTTTCAATTCATGGCATTTTACACACACTTTTTGCAAGCGTTCGCAGCCCTGCTATGCTAAAATGCACTCCCCCCATAGGCGGCGTCAGGTTGAGTTGCTACGTATGATCAACTCGGAATGACCCCTAAGGTGCAGGCTAATGTAAAGCGACTAGTTTTTCGCACTACATGCCACACAGAGGATAGAGAAACATGGCTACATCTTTATGAAGCAACACAGAAAAGTAACATTTTACAAAATTTGCTTTGTGTATACTCTCACTACCTACAGTACGTATGTGGTGATAGAATAAAGTCGTGCCTAAAGATAGTTAGAAGTCATTGGAGATACAGAATGATCAGCCATCTGTGTTTAGGTAGACGTGGCAGGTGCAAGAACACAGCATAAAAACGCAATTCTCTGAGGTATGGGTTATGCTGCGGGTGCATATTTATGCTATGCTTGCTGGACCACGGGTTCTCAAGGTGACATGTATTCAGGTCTCTTTGCAGGTGGTACAAGATTAATCCCTGAGCATACAAAGGGAGACACTAATGATTAATTTTCATTGTTCATATTTTATTTTGGCTCTGGGTACACACTGCTCTTGTTACAACTTCCACTTGTCTGTATCCACAAATGTAGGTGACAAATAGGATTTAAAATATAAATAATTAATAATCAATGTTTATTTACACCTTTTTCCTTAATCCAGTAAAATATTCAGTAAAATATATGGGTGCGTTATACAGATAATCTGTTATTTCTGTGAGTTGGTGAGCTAAAATTAGATGATGCATAAACTTCAATAAAACAGTAACCCTGTCCCCCACTGTATTGATGTGATTAAAAAACATCTATATTATGTAAACATATAGATATTTATAAAGTACTTGCCTGATTTTAATTAGGTTATCACGCTTGTGTGTGTGTGTACTCGCAAGACTGACCTACAGTAATGTGGACAGCGCGCACTGCATCTTTCAGGTGGGAACCCCAGAGGGGCAAGGGTTAAAGAGGCAGCTGTGCAGAGAGAAGAAAACACACACAGATGGGAGCCTACTTGTGAGGAGTACAGTAATGTAGCCATCAGTAAGGCAGAGTGCGGTCCTACAGGGAGAGTAGATGACCAGCGACCATGGGGAAGGAGAGGTCTGGGATCAGCGACTGCAGCACCAGTCAGGGAGAGTTGCCGCAGTGAGGGAATCCTGGAAAAGAGGAGCTGACGCAGAGACCCAGAGCAGACCTGGGTGTACTGTAGAGGACCCCTGTTGGAACTCAATCCCTAAGGATGCAGGCACCGCTGAGGTGTACCCCCTTACTGGACTCTGCCCCCCTCCACAAGTGAAAGACCCTGCAAAGACCCCCAATGAGGAGGATACCCCACCTGCCATCGTGAGGTGGAACCTGCTTGGGATGTGGCTGGTGCTAAAGGATCCACAGGAGACCTGGAATGATCAAATCGCGCAGGTAGTGAGAGGGCAGCCGTCAAAGGAATCCAAGAAGTCCCCTACCAAAGGATCTGGATGGCGGAAGCAGTTCCCCTGTGGCAAGACCCTGTGAGGATCCTATCTGACAAGATCCCAGGATGCAGCAGCATGGTGCTGACCTTACAAGGACCCCAGCTGTGTGAGACAGGAGGAGCGCCTCCATTGCAGAGGACAACTCCCCACCAGCGTCAGGACCCGTCTCGATAAGAAATACCCTGACTGCGAGGACTCCTGGTTGCAGGGACCCAGTGAAGACCCTGGCAGAAGGGCTGGTAGGGGACCGCAGTGGGACCATGAGAAGCCAGCCCGGATAAGGGAGGTCAACAGCCAGAGGTGAGTGAGATACCTTGTTTTTTTTTACTTTTGTAGCTGCTGGAGGCTTGCTTGTTGGCTTGGATTTTGCAGTTCCTGTGGAAAAGGTGTTAATAATGGGGGACTTCTATGTCTCTCTATGTAAAGTGTCAAGTAGGTTTGGAATCAATGATTTCCTGCACCTTTGTTACAGATATAATGTACTGTTTAAAGGGAAGAAGGAAATTGGGTAAATTCATTTATTTGTTTGTTTGTAAGATAGCTGGCCTGATTGAAATACAAATCCTGGGGGAGGATTTGACCATGCTATTATGTCCTCTAATTATATAAAGAGCCCTGAGGTAGGTGTCGAAGCAGGGTCATAAGTACTGGCACACAGCGCAAAAGCACTGTGGGCTCAGGACCGCTGACAACACCCACTCAGCTGCGCCATCGCTGCTGCACTGATGTCCACGCCGCCGTCTGTCCGCCGCTTACTAGCTGCATTGCCCGGCTCCTTCTCTGAAAGGTAGCCGGGCAGCGGCAGCTTCAGTTGGTCATCAAGATCCGGCTCCGTCTCTCCTGTCCCAGCTACCCCTGGTGTGTCCGCACAGTCTGCAGCTTCTTCCTTCTCTCACAGCCCACCCCCAGCGCACTCGAGGAAAAGAGGGAGAGGACAGCTACTGAGCAAGCACTCCAGTAAGGTCCAACAGCATGCAGGCTTGTTGTATATAAGGGGCTACCTGGCACAATGTGTATAATGGGCTACCTGGTGCAATATGTATAAAGGGGTACCTGCCGCAGTGTGTATTAGGATCTCCCAGGCACAATGTGTATAATGGGCTACCTGGCACAATGTATATAAGGGGCTACCTGGTGCAATGTGTATAATGTGCTACCTCGTGTAATGTGTATAACGGGTTATCTGGTGTAATGTGTATAATTGGCTACCTAGCGTAATGTGTATAATGGGCTACCTGGTGTAATGTGTATAAGTGGCTCTACTGTGGAGTAACGTATAAGGGGTACTACTGTGTGGTGTAATGTGACTAATATACACTACTGTGCAGTGTAATGTAATATGAATTATGTAGCCACACCCCTTCCCCATGAAGCCACACCCTAAATTTTTACCACGTGTCTTCGGCGCACTGTCGATATTTAAATGTGGGGGGAACCAATTCTCTTTCTGGCACAGGGCACCAAAATGCCTAGTTACAGCTCTGGTCGACAGTGCAAGGTTTCTCTGCACTCTAGACAAAATTTCAGCCTACTGCCCCCAACCACCACCAGTACCCACTTTCCTGCACTTCAGATAAAAATGGTTCCACATCCGCCACTTGCATTAAGTACAACAAGGCTGTTTCAGAGGGTATCCGGATTCTGGGTCGACAGTGTCTAGGTCAACACACATTAGGTCGACAGTGAGTAGGTTGACACAGGAAATATGTCAACACTGTCATGAACAAGGTCGACTTGGAAAAAGGTCGACATGAGTTTAAAAAAAAACACATTTTTTTTTTAAACTTTACGTGCCACGTGGACTACTATTGGGAACGGTAATCTGTGCTGAGCACAGTAAGGCACCTTACCCATGCGAGGGACACGGTGCACTAATTGGGGTTCCCGGTCACTTTACGAAGAAAACGACACCAAATACACATAAAAAAACTCATGCCGACCTTTTTCCATGTCGACCTATTTCCTATGTCGAACTACTCACTGTCGACCTAATGTGTGTCGACCTAGACACTGTGATCCCTGAGTCCCATACCCACCATTAGGCAGCTGCCTGCCCTGGGTGTAGAGAGATATATCTCCTCTGACTGAGTATGCTGCTGTAAAACATCTTGTATGCATTGAATGGTCCTTAGCACCTTTACCGATGTACTTAGGGCCTAATTCAGGTTGGATCACTGTACTGTTCTGCATAACATTTTTTGTATTGTACTGTTCTATGTTACATTACCTGTATTGTACTGTCCTGCATTACAGTATATGTATTGTAGTTCTATTCCTCCACCTGTATTGTACTGCTTGTACTGCATTACATTACTTCCATGGTACCATTCTGTGCTAAATTACCTGGATTGTACTGTTTGGTGGCTTCTGTATGCTGTATTGTATTGATCCATGTCACCTATATTGTATTATTCTGTGTTACAACACCTTTGCAGCGACGTGGGCTAGCGGTGAAGGCTCCCGTCTCCCATGCTGAGGGTCCCGGGTTCGATTCCCAAAGTGCCAATCTATATTTTGCTTCCTTCAGGCAGGCGTTACAGGGCCGTCCCCGCCAGGTCCACCAGAAGCCTCAAAAGTTTCTTTCCCCAAGCGGTCCGCCTGCTGAACTCCTGAACATTGACTGACTAGACGTACATGTAACTAACTTGTGTCCCTGCGGTATACCTATCTGTGTGACTTTACTTTCCACCTCCCACCTGCTTATCTGTTACCTACTTGGCTGTTGTATGGCAAACCGAAGACAAATTCCTAGTATACGCAAGTATACCTGGCCAATAAAGTGGATTCTGATTTACTGTAATATTCTGTGTTATATTACTTGTTTTGTACTTTTTCATGTTATATAGCCTCTATTGTACTGTTCGGGTGTGGATTATTAGATCTATACTAAAAAGGTCAATAGGTCTACCACTAATGGTAGACATGCAATAGGTTGACAGGGTCAAAGGGTCAAAATAGAATAGGTAGACAGTAGAAAAGGTCGACTGGGTCAAAATGTCGACATTGGAATGGTCAACACAAAAAAGGTAGAATCAATTTTTTTTTTTTTTTTGGGGTGTTTTATCACTTTTCTGCCACAAACAAGCCTCATTAGTGTACTACGTCCCCTTGCATGGCTTGCTTCGTTTGCCATGCTTCGGGCAAGGTGTTTGTGCTCTCCACAAGTTACTATTCCCAATCATCGTCTACGTGGATGGTAAAATATGAAACAGTTGAAAAAAATGTATTAGAATAAAAGACAAACTTCTGTAAACCATATGTATGTCAACAATTGTCAGGTCGTCCTTTTCACCCTGTTGACCTTTTAACTGTACATTTTACATGTCTACCATTAATGGTTAACCTATTGACTGTAGCCCTATTTAGTGTAGATCTATAGACCGGATACCATACTGTCCGGCTTACAATACTATGTCAGGTTTCGTGCTTCTATATAATACTCAATGAAAATAGTACTGTATGTGGATTCATAATTAAAGTCATTATCGGAGCTGCTGTATCCAGTTAAATGATCACGTGAATATAACCATTTTTCTGTAGGTGAACATCCCCTATTATATCCCACGATGGAGATGTGCTTACAGCTCCTGAGAGCGGGTCAGGTCCCTGGAAATGGTGTTGGCAGTGCAGCATTAGTCTCTGCTGAGTATTAGAGATCTCTTTAATCTCTATGGAGACATTGGCCTCTGGTAATGAAATCAGCAGTACACATCAATGCCAGCTCCCCAGCATCGATCCTGGCTGTGCCAGGATAAAACAAATCCTTATTAACTCTAAAGGAGCTGTGATCCCTATACAGCTCTGTGGTCAGGGAGACTTGCTCAAAAACTAGACACCCATTCACCATAAGTTTTTGGGTGAAATAAGTACTCCATACACTGATTGCTTATGCTGGTGTTAATTAAGTTAATGTTATGATGTCATTCCATTTTCTTCCTTAGTGATAGAGCTCTATGTCGTAGACCAGCGGTTCCCAACCTTTTTTCTCTCCCGTACCCCTTAATTAGGCTTTTAATTTTTGAGTACCCCCTTGTGTCAAAAATACTCCGCACCCATCCGTCCTCGCCAGAAAAGTTTGTTTTTGTACAGTGGGTTATCGGGGATCCTATGACGCATCAGTGAGGTGGAAGTACAGAGTTTTTCAGTGATTGATCTACCTGTGTACTGTCAGGTGGTTCAGCAGCAAACAATCACAGGGGGATTACTACGTTATACCGGCGCTCAGGATCCCAGCGCCCAGCATACCACGCCGGGATCCTGACCGCTGGCATGCCGGCAGCGGGGTGAGCGCAAAAAAGCCCCTTGCGGGCTTGCTGCGCTCACCACGCTGGTGGTGCGCTACGCACGCCACACTATTTATTCTCCCTCCAGGGGTGTCATGGACCCCCCAAGAGGGAGAATAGTTGTCGGTATGCCGGCAGTCGGTATTCCGACGCTGGTATGTTGAGCACCGGGATCCCGACAGACGGCATATCAAATGCCTCCTTTCCCAGGTGAGTATATAGGTAGGTGGACAGAGATGTATCTCGAGCATCTAATTATGTGCACAGGAAAGGAGAAGCAACTTTGTAGAAGCCATAAAATGATGTCTAACCAGACTGAGATAAGAAATATACGGTATCCGGACTCCAGATCGACAGCAAAAAGGTCGACAAACCTTAGGTCAACGCCAATTGGTCGACAAACCTTAGGTCGACATGGGCAAAAGGTCGACAGGAACAAGGTCGACATGGAAAAAATGTCGACATGAGTTTTTCACGATTTTTTCTTTTTTGGAACCTTTTCATACTTAACGATCCACGTGGACTACGATTGGAACGGTAATCTGTGCCGAGCGAAGCGGTAGTGGAGCGAAGGCACCATGCCCGAAAGCGAGCCATGCGAGGGGACGCGGTGCACTAATTGGGGTTCCCGGCCACTCTACGAAGAAAGCGACACAAAAACAAACAAACTCATGTCGACCTTTTTCCACGTCGACCTTGTTCCTGTCGACCTTTTGTCCATGTCGACCTTTTGTCCATGTCGACCTAAGGTGTGTTGACCAATTTGCGTCGACCTAAGGTTTGTCGACCTTTTTGCGGTCGATCCTGAATCCCAGACCCGAAATATACTACGCATGCCACATTTTCTGCACTTGTATTGACTGTAATAAAAGGAGTGTCAATAAAGCAAGTGGACACATGGGTCCCAGCAATTACCTGCACCGCAATCTGTGTGCCAAATTAAAAGTACACACGTCTCCTTGAGCGCTGAAACACTCGGACACGGTGTGACCCGGAGTCCGGTGGCGTCATTCATGTGCCACTGCGCGTGCGCCAGGTCACACAGCCGCTATTATCGGCTGCAATATTAAGTACCCCTCTGCAGTGTGGCGCGTTCCCCCCCCCGGGGCTCTGCGTACCACCGATTGGGAACCACTGTCGTAGTTAATTTCAATACTGAGATTAGCTCATCCTGATTTTAAGAGATTTGTTTTAGTCTGAGATTTACACAATTTATAGTTTCTGACTCCTGACATTTAGATAAAGAATCACTATGAATTATTTTGTGTATTGTGTGGTCTCTGACTTTATGTACAAAGGAATTGATAATCCCTAAACTTTATTTTACATAAAATACCAGAGCAGTTATCCTAATATTGTATGTTATTGTGCATTTAGTGAATATAATTGTTATACTACATATAACAGCTAGAGGTGGGGCTGTAAGTTTATGCAGTCCATAATTGCTGCCACTTGGGCTGGCATCAAATGTGGTCCTGATGCCCACTAAGAACCTTTCAAAATTGATAATATCCTTGTCAGACAGATTCATATGCCTCTTAACTGACTGCACAAGTAGACTCCAATGTTGCCGAAAGTAATTTCTCTTACGTCCTAGAGGATGCTGGGGTCCATTTTAGTACCATGGGGTATAGACGGGTCCACTAGGAGCCATGGGCAGATTAATAGTGTGGGCTGGCTCCTCCCTCTATGCCCCTCCTACCAGACTCAGTTTAGAAAATGTGCCCGGAGGAGCCGGTCATAGCTAGGGGAGCTCCTAGGAGTTTTCTTAGTTTTTTGTTTTATTAGAGTAATTAGGTTACAGGAAGGCTACTGGCAACAGCCTCCCTGCTTCGTGGGACTTAGAGGGAGTAGGAACCGACTCTTGAAGTTAATGGTTCTCTATCTCTGCTGACAGGACACTGAGCTCCTGAGGATGCTGATCGCAAGCCCATGAGGCAACCGCTCACTCCCGCAGCACGGCCGCCACCCCCTAACAAAGCCAGAAGAAAGAAGAGTGGCGAGTGCAGCGCCGGTGGCCCGGTTAGCGGGTCGCCAACGAGAATGGCGGCACAAGGGTGGGAGAGCAGCTCTGACAGGCTGCGTTCCATGAAGCCTCGGCAACACACAGTGTAGGCGCTTGAGGGGCGTCCTGGGCCAGCGTGATCACCCTAAACTGGTACAAGCAGCTAATAGGGGGTAATCCCGCTGTTAGCATACAAAACCTCAGCCCAGTATAATCAAATTGTTCGGGAAGCCGCGCGCCATTACAGGGGGCAGCGGATCCAGTTATCCTCTGCGATACAAGGGTGTTATAGACAGGGGGTGAGTGTTTTGTTAGTACTAACTAACCTATTAAGGTTTGTTAGTCAGCGCCGGGCTTTTATCATAATATTTGCCCTCAGGGGCGCTGTGTGGCTGGCTATACTCTGTGCTTCTCTGCAGGTACTCTGGAGGAAACTGTGTCTGACATTTTCCTGTGTGTGTGTGTGTGTGTGTAAGTGTGTATCCATGTTACCATGTCCAAGGACTGTGTTCTGTACGGGTGTGGATCATTAGATCGACAGTGTCTAGGTTGACAATGTTTAGGTCGACTGTCACTAGGTCGACAGGGTCAAAAGGTTGACAGGGTTTCTAGGTTGACATGTTCTAGGTCGACAGGTCAAAAGGTCAACATGAGTTTTTCGTGTTTTTTGTTGTTGTCGTTTTCTCCGTACAGTGACCTGGAAGCCCAATTAGTGCACCGTGTTCCCTTGCTTCGGGCAAGGTGCCTCGCTTCGCTACCGCTGCGCTCAGCACAGGTTACCGTTCCAATCGTAGTCCACGTGGATCGTTAAGTATGAAAAGGTTAAAAAAAAAGAAAAAATTTGAAAAACTCATGTCGACCTTTTCACATGTCGAGCAAGAAACCCTGTCGACCTTTTGACCCTGTCGACCTATAGTGGTTGACCTAAACAGTGTCGACCTAGACACTGTCGATCTACAGACCGGATCCCTTCGGTACTGCAGAGTGTTTATCTTCTCCTGAAGAGTCTATTCCATGTACTCAGGACTGCAATGTACTTTCCCAGCCTTCTGAATCCAGAACCCCCATGGGTGGATTCTTTACGGGGCATGATATCCCAGATCTCAACTAGGATGTCACAGACTGAGAAAGAAACACAGTTTTTGAGAAAATCTGTGGAAGATTTGGCATACTCATCCCCCACTGCTTCGTCTAAGAACCCCAATACATACCCACAAAAACGAACACTTGCCCAGATAATGCAAGCTGACACTGATACCGACTCTGATACAGATAACGGTGATGGGGATATGCAGGGGAAGGATGCATCACTTGCTATGGGGGTGCAACTAATGATTGAAGCCATTAGGGCCATTTTACACATAACTGAGAAGATACCTGAGCAGGTAGAGGAATCTTATTTTACAGAAAGTAAGAAATCCTCGCTTACCTTCCCGGCTTCCAAGGAGTTAAACTCTTTGTTTGAAAAATCCTGGGATAACCCAGAGAAAAAAATACCACATCCCAAAAAGGGTTTTCATTGCTTTCCCTTTTCCTGAAGAGGATAGAAAAAAGTGGGAAAACCCCTCTATAGTTGACTCTTCAGTATCTACAGATGGGTCCATGTTTATTTTGACCTTTAATAGGATTAATTGAGACTGGGCAGTCAGACTTAATCCCCTGCTGTAATGACTTAATCCCCTGCTGTATTGTTCTCTGTATTGTATTGCAGCTGAGAACAATAGATGAAGGGTTTATGTTAATAAACCATGTTGTGCCTAGGCCCAGCAAACTAGCCAAGATAACTGTGGACCCATCTGTAGGTTGTCAAAAAAGGTGGTTTTACCCCTTCCTGGTTCAACCGCTTTAAAAGAGCCGGCTTATCGCAAGATTGAGACTACACTCAAATCATTATTCACAGCTACTGACATAGCTTTAAGGCCCACTATTGCTTGTGCGTGGATTTCTAAAGCCATAGTAAAGTGGTCAGGCACATTGCTAGAGGACTTAGATACTATGGATAGGAGTGACATTGAATTGTTTTTGCGTCACATACAGGATTCTGCAGGGTTCATGGTGGAGGCCATGAAGGACCTAGGCATGCTGAATATACGGGCTACTTCCATAGCGGTCTCGGCATACAGAGGACTCTGGCTATATCAATGCTTCAGATACAGAATCCAAGAAAAGCATGGAGAACCTACCCTTCAAAGGTCAGGCTCTGGTTGGGGAAGCATTGGATGCGTGGATCTTCACGGCATCTGCAGGTAAGTCAGCCTTTCTTCCCTCAGCAGCACCACCGGCTAGGAAATCTTATCTTTCGCCTATGCTGCAGTCCTTTCGGACCGCAAAATCTAAAAAATCCAAACCCTTTCCCACCTTCTTTAGAGGAGGTCGGGGAAAGTCCAGAAAACCTGCAACAACAGGTTCCCAGGAACAGAAACCAGTTTCTGTTTCCTCAAAATCTTCAGCATGACGGTGGACCTCCCAGCCTGGAGGTCCGGCAGGTGGGAGCGAGGCTAAAAGCTTTCAGTCACGTTTGAGCGTCATCATGCCTAGACCCCTGGGTAAAGGATATTGTGTCCCAGGGATACAGACTGGAGTTTCAAGTGCTCCCACCTTACAGATTCTTCAAATCAGGCTTACCAGCTTCGCTGACAGAAAGTGCTATCCTACAGGAAGCCATTAAAAAATTGGTTCAAACAAATGTCATTGTTCCAGTTCCACCTTACCTACATCAAGTGTTATTACTCAAACCTGTTTGTGGTACCGAAACCGGACGGTTCGGTAAGGCTGATATTAAACCTAAAGTCATTGAACCCCTACTTGAGGGAATTCAAAGTCAAGATGGAGTCTCTGAGAGCGATTATCTCAGGTCTGGAAGAGGGGGAATTCCTAGTATCCCTGGATATCAAGTATGCCTACCTTCACATCCCGATCTGGCTGCCTCACCAGGCTTATCTTATATTTGCGTTGCTGGACTGTCACTATCAGTTCCAGGCACTGCCATTTGGCCTCTCCACAGCACCGAGGGTGTTCACCAAAGTCATGTCAGAGATGATGTTACTCCTCCACAGTCAGGAAGTGAACATAATTCCATATCTGGACGATCTGCTGATAAAAGTATCTTCCAAGGAGAGGATGTTGAAGAGTACTCTCTCAACTCGACTACTCCAAGATCATGGGTGGATCCTGAACCTTCCAAAGTCACATTTGGAGCCGACAAGGAGGCTGCCTTTCCTGGGGTTGATACTCGAGACGGAAGTGCAGAGTGTGTTTCTACCGGTGGAGAAAGCGTTGGTGAGCCAATCAATGGTCCGGGATGTCCTGAAGCCAGCCCGGGTATTGGTTCATCAGTGCATTCACCTTCTGGGGAAGATGGTTGCCTCCAAAGAGGCTCTACAGTACGGAAGATTCCATGCGAGGTTCTTCCAACTAGATCTCCTAGACAAATGGTCGGGATCACATCTTCACATGCACCAGCAGATACGCCTGTTGCCGAAATCCAGAATTTCACTCCTGTGGTGGCTGCAAACTTCTCACCTACTTGAAGGCCGCAGGTTCTGGATTCAGAATGTGATCCTTCTAACCATGGACGCAAGTCTCAGAGGTTGGGGAGCAGTTACCCAAGGGGTAAGTGGAAAAGTCGGAATAGATCCTACCAATAAACTTTCTAGAACTACAGGCCATATACCATGGCCTCCTACAAGCGGCACATCTTCAGCAAAATCAGGCAGTTCAGGTTCAGTCGGACAATGTAACGGCAGTGTCCTACATAAACCGACAGGGCGGATCGAAGAGCAGAGCAGCTATGTCAGAGGTAACACGTATCCTCCTAGGGGCAGAAAAGCATGCGGTGGCGCTGTCAGTCATCTTCATTCTGGGAGTGGACAACTGGGAAGCGGACTTCGTCAGCAGACAGCATGGAGGTTGAACGCCAGATCTTAGCTCGGAAGGGCATTCCGAAAAAGTTCCTTCCTATCCTGATACAGGCTAGGAAGGGAGTAACGTCAAAACATTACCATCGGATTTGGAAAAAGTATGTGTCTTGGTGTGAATCCAAGAAGTTTCCTACGGTAGAGTTTCAACTGGGACGTTTCCTCCTCTTTCTGCAAGCTGGTGTGGATGTGGGCCTATGCTTGGGCTCCATCAAGGTCCAGATTTCGGCCTTGTCCATTTTCTTCCAGAAACAATTGGCTGCTCTCCCTGAGGTTCAGACTTTCTTGAAAGGAGTTTTGCACATCCATCCACCCTTTGTGCCTCCTACAGCACCATGGGATCTTAATGTTGTGCTGCAGTTCCTGCTATAATTGGTTCGAACCTTTACAGGAGGTGGATGTAAAGTTTCTTACTTGGTAGACAGTCACACTGTTGGCATTGGCATCTGAAAGACGTCTGTCTGAATTAGGGGCATTGTCGCACATGAGCCCATACTTGATTTTCCATAAAGATAGGGCTGATCTCAGAACGCGTCAGCAATTTCTTCCAAAGGTTGTGTTGGCTTTTCATATCAACCAACCTATTGTGGTGCCATTGGCTACCGACACCTCGATTACCTCAAAGTCCCTGGATGTTGTGCGGGCTTTGAAAATATATGTGAAGAGAACTTCTCGTCACAGGACGTTGGGTGTCCTGCTTCTAAGCAGACAATTTCTCGCTTGATTAGATTCACTATCCAGTATGCTTATTCTACTGCAGGCTTGCCGTGTCCAAAATCTGTTAAGGCCCACTCTACCCGTAAAGTGGGTTTTTCCTGGGCGGCTGCCCGGGGTGTCTCGGCTTTACAGCTTTG
Source organism: Pseudophryne corroboree (assembly GCF_028390025.1). Lineage (NCBI taxonomy): Eukaryota > Metazoa > Chordata > Amphibia > Anura > Myobatrachidae > Pseudophryne > Pseudophryne corroboree. The sequence continues at coordinate 243,352,567 of NC_086450.1, read as the reverse complement.
CCGAGCAGCTACTTGGTCAGGGTCCAACACGTTTGCTAAGTTCTACAAGTTCGATACTTGGCCTCTAAGGACCTAAAGTTTGGTCAATCTATTCTGCAGGAACCTCAGCACTCACCCTCCCGTACTGGGAGCTTTGGTACATCCCTATGGTAATAAAATGGACCCCAACATCCTCTAGGACGTAAGAGATAACAGGATTTTAATTACCTACCGGTAAATCCTTTTCTCGTAGTCCGTAAAGGATGCTAGGTGCCCGCCCATTGCTTCGTATTCCTGCATTGTTACTTGGTTCAGTATTGTTGGTTCAGCCGTTGCTGAATTGTTCCGATTTGGTTAGCTTGGCTTTCCTTTTGTTGTATGTGTGAGCTGGTGTGAATCTTACCACTATTTGTGTATTTCCTTCTCTCGAAGTATGTCCGTCTCCTCTGGCACAGTTTCTAGACTGAGTTTGGTAGGAGGGGCATAGAGGGAGGAGCCAACCCACACTATTAATCTCTTAAAGTGCCCATGGCTCCTAGTGATCCTGTCTATACCCCATGGTACTAAAATGGACCCCAGCATCCTCTACGGTCTACGTGAAAAGGATTTACTGGTAGGTAATTAAAATCCTATTTTTACCTCTCAGAAATACGATGGTTGAAGTGGACATTAATTCTTTGTTTTTATACTCAAGTGGTGATTTGTGGGTCTTTTTGCTAAGCCGAGGATGGAGATAAAGTACCAGCCAATCAGCATCTAACTTCCATGTCACAGGCAAAATGACAGTTAGGAGCTGGTTGACTGGTACTTTAAGTAAGTAAGGGCTGAGTAAGTTCAGACCTACTCAGAAATTGCACAAAATGTTTTGCAGAGCTCAGCTGCACAGGCGTTCGCGCACTTGCAAAGCAAACATGCACTCCCCTATAGGCGGTGACTATCTGTTTGCAGCGCTGCAAAAAAATAGCTAGCGAGCGATCAACTCGGAATGACTCCCCTAAGTCCGATATTGTGTTATCGAGAGAGAGGGTAAAAAATCTGTATTACCCCAAAGTAGATAACCATGCCTTATATGTATCCTTAAGCAAAACATTTGTCACAGCGGTTTATCTAGGGGTCCGGGCGCCCCTGGCAAAGTAAGGGACTGGCACCCCCCATATTTGAAATAGGGAAGGTGCATGTGCAAAAAAGGGACATGATCTTGTGGGAAAGGGGCATGACCATACAATAGTTCCCCCAATTCAAATTACGATACACAGCAGTAATCCTTATACACATTATGCACACACAGGAGCAGTTCCCTTTACACATTATGCCCACACAGTAATTCTTATAACACTGGGTAGACATCAGCAGTGCCTGGCCTGGCTGAGGAGGCAATGCCTCCCAAGGCCAGGTAGTATAATAAAATAGTAGTGCGAAGAAGTGCAGTGCAGCGCACTACCCAGTGGTGCAAGTAGAAAAAAATCCTGGTGCGTGGCCTGCTGGAAGATCGTGAGCCCTAAAAACAGCTCTGGAGCCAGAGCCGCGCCGACACCCTGCTCCCCTCCTGTCCCCACTGCAAGACCCCTAGATCCGGGTGGTGGGTCCGCAGAGCCGGGGAACACGAGACTCGGTTCCCGCGGGTTGTGGTCTGCCTCCCTGCCAGAGACGGCTGCCCCCTGTCCATTGATCGGTCATGCACTCATTAAATCCCGGTTTTGCTGGCTGCCGCTGGGGACCTGCATGGTGTTTTACCTCCTGGGGCCGGATTGAGTTTAAGCTTGCTGCCTCTTGTGGAGAGGACTCTCCTACAGCTCTCCAGGTACTCTCTCTCTCTCTCAAGCGACGACACTCATTGCTGGACTCTGCTGGGCTGTAAAATAGCACCCCCCCCCTTCTCCTCTCACCTCTGAGTGCTTATTCTGGTGAAGTCATGTATATTGTTGTGGCACAGATTGCCTGCTGCTGGTCATAGTGCTGTGCTGCACTTCCTTTTCCATCAGACAGTCACAGGATTATAACTTTTTGTTATTTTATTTTATTTTTATTTACTTTTTTCCATATCATTATGGTCTGCACTTTTGAGAACTACAACACAGCATACATTTTCTATACACACAGCTGATGCCCATGATGGATAAATATGTGGCGAGGTCTTAACGGGAACCAACAGGGTAAAGGTCGTTGTAAAGATGTTTCTCCTGCTTCCTCCCCTCCCTCTCCTATGTCTGGACTCGGGGCGGTTTGTGGCGCTGGCGATTCGGTCCCCGCCGGATCGCCGTCTTCTGACCATGTCTCCGCAAGGGAGATCACTGCCATACTGGCGTCCTTACTGGTTCAGAAACTGACGCCTATAAAAGACTCCATAGACTCTGCCCTAACTCAACTCACGCAACATGATCAGCGACTTTCGGAGGCGGAGCAGAGGATCTCCGATTTGGAGGATGAACTTTCCTCTGCCAAAGCGACGGTATTGGCCCAGGAAAAGTTGGTAGCCTCTGTCTATGACAAGCTAGAAGATTTGGAGAACAGAAATAGAAGAAATAATATACGCATTATCGGTCTCCCTGAATATGTGAAAATTGACGATCTTATACCCCCTGTGTCCGAATGGTTGCCCCGTGAACTGGGCAGTGTATCAGCTAACGATTCGTTGCTGGTGGAGAGAGTTCACCGAGTAGGCCCGGATCGCCAACAGTCCAGAGATAGATCTCGCCCAGTTATTTTACGAATTCTCAACTATGCAGACAAAGTGTGTTTATTAGATGCATACAGGAAATGCTCTGATCTTCGCTATGATGGTGTTAAACTTCTTCTTATTCAAGACTTTTCCTATTTGGTCGCCTCAAAACGGATAGAATTTGCACCCATATGCAGGAAATTGTTTGAAATGGGACACCGCTTTGCTCTGTTGTATCCGGCTAAACTTCAGGTCTTTCACAATGGGAAGCCTTACTTTTTGGATTCCCCACAAGATGCCAAGAACTTTGTTGATTCTTTATCTGCCCGCTCTTCTTCCCGCATGGACGATGCAGACTGATTTCTACAAATACAGCTAATTTCCATATCCCTTTTCCTCCGTTGCATTATTTTTTCTCTTCATGATATATAATGTTATTTATTTTCTTTTATTCGTTGTATATATTTCTTTGTGTTCCTATATTCTTGCCCCCTGCTGGCGAGACTTGTTAACTACTGTGATACGCTTTATGCTATATATTATGACCCCTCCGACTATATTAGTTTTATTGGATCCACTGGGTTATATTACTGCTGTTGGGTTATCGGTACCAGCCGATGCATTTTTTATGTATTATTTCTATGTGACATGTCTTTTTACCATATTCCTGCATGTTCTGCACTCATTTGATGATGTTTGTATTTGGCGGTCCTTGAGATTTCCCTCCTGGGTTCTTGAAATTGTAAAGCTAATTTTGAACAGTTTCCTTGTTTGGTATGTTGTTGATTGGAATAAGTTATGGTACGCAGGTTTGATATGGCACCTTAGGCTTTTGCTGCTTCTCTGAAACCCGCTCGCTGGGACGGGTTGATTATTATTTTGTTTATTGTTTGTCTACTTATGGTCTAGGGTGGGTATTGGATAATGATGTCTACTCCTTCTGGAGGCTCCACCAGGGTTCAATCCTTATTAAAATTTGTAACATGGAATGTTGAGGGCCTCAACTCTTCGATTAAGAGACGTAAAGTTTTGAGTCATTTGAAACGCCTTAAGCCTGACGTAGTGTTTCTTCAAGAGACACACTGGGATGTCAAAGATCCCAATGTGCTTTGGGACTCCTGGGTAGGTGAATTTAAGGCCGCCTCTTTTTCAGCCAAACGTAGAGGTGTTTTGATACTGTTCCGCAAACATTTGCCTTACCCTATAAGAGACACGTGGCTAGATCCAGAGGGTCATTTTTTGTTCATTAAACTTATGCTTCATGGATCTCTTTATACCTTGGCAGCTATTTATGCCCCTACAAACCCGAATAAGTTATTTTTTTACCTCTTTATATGCTAATTTAATAGCCTGGGTGGATGGTGAGTTGATATTAGGAGGGATTTTTTTTTTTTTTTTCAAATTCTTTTTTATTTCAATTAAAGCATATCAAAGAGTCACATCAAAGTACATTGATAAACATGTTTGATAAAATCCATCACATGAACACTGATCTGTCATATATTCGAGACAAATTAGCATTGTAGTCTATTGTTAGGACCAGAGTACATATATATGTCACAGCAAAGTTTCCTTCAAGTAGTGAAAACAAATGAAATAGAATGAGTCCGGACCCGTGCCCACACCCACACCTATACCCACCTCCCCCTATGACAAAGTGTTACAGTCCCCTTTAAACTAACCGGCCACAAACGAAACTGGGGGGTCCTGTTCATAAACTCTAGTTTCGTACCATAAAGTATTGCGGAAACATTTCCATACTTGTTCCTTTAATGGGTGGGATAGAGTTTCTATGTAGCTTTCCCATGTTTCGAAAAAAATTTCAGTGAACTTTTCCTTTTGTAGGGAAGCCTCCAGCAATTCCATTCTGAAAATGTGAAAGATCTTCCCTAGAAAAAGTGATAATGGCGGGGCAGAGGGCTGTATCCACATTTGTAAAATGCATTTTTTGGCAGCTGCAGAGATCATCATCAATAATTTTTTAACGCCCTGTGCCATCCTAGTGCCTTCCGGCATCATACCAAATATTGCCCATTCAGGCGTAAGCGGTAAATAGTTAACTAGGTGTTGGGTAACATATCTCCATATTTGGACCCAGAACCTCCGGATTATAGGGCACTCCCATAGGCAGTGAAACAACTCAACTCGTTGATTGCCACATCTAGGGCAGGGCGCGTCTTCCAATAAACCCATCAGATGTCTACGGTGTGGTGACAGATATGTTCTGTGCCATATATTTAAAAAGAGTTCGGTGTAGGATGCAGCAGGTATCAGCCTGATGGATAATTCAAGGTGCTTCAGCAAATTCGTTGAGGAGTAACGTCTAAACATTACCACCGTATTTGGAGAAAATATGTGTCTTGGTGTGAATCCAAGAAGGCTCCTACGGAAGAGTTTCAGTCAGGACGTTTTCTCCATTTTCTGCAGGCAGGTGTGGATGCGGGCCTAAGATTGGGTTCAATCAAGGTCCAGATTTCGGCCTTGTCCGTTTTCTTTCAGAAACAATTGGCATCCCTTCCAGAAGTTCAGACGTTCGTGAAAGGGGTTCTGCATATCCAACCTCCATTTGTGCCACCAGTGGCAACATGGGATCTTAACGTGGTGTTACAGTTCCTTCAATCGGATTGATTTGAACCTCTACAGGAGATAGAGTTGAAGTTTCTCACTTGGAAAGTGGTCATGCTGTTGGCCTTGGCATCCACAAGTAGGGTGTCTGAGTTGGGGTCCTTGTCTCACAAGAGTCATTACTTGATCTCCCATGAAGATAGGGCTGAGTTAAGAACTCGTCAGCAATTTCTTCCGAAGGTGGTTTCTTCTTTCCATATAAACCAACCTATTGTGGTGCCAGTGGCTACTGACATCTTCGCTGCGTCAAAGTCTCTGGATGTGGTCAGAGTTTTGAAAATTTATATCGCAAGAACAGCTCGGATACGGAAAACAGAGGCTCTGTTTGTCCTGTATGCTCCCAACAAGATTGAGTGTCCTGCTTCTAAGCAGACCATTGCGCGCTAGATCAGAGGTACGATTCAGCACGCTCATTTCATGGCAGGATTGCCGATACCGAATTCGGTGAATGCCCATTCTACTAGAAAGGTGGGCTCATCCTGGGCTTCTGCCCGGGGGGTCTCGGTGTTACAACTTTGCCGAGCAGCTACTTGGTCAGGGGCAATCACGTTTGCTACGTTTTACAAGTTTGACACCTTGGCCAATGAGGACCTAAAGTTTGGTCAATCGGTGCTGCAGGGTCATCCGCACTCTCCCGCCCGTACTGGAGCTTTGGTATAACCCCATGGTACTGAAGTGGACCCCAGCATCCTCTAGGACGTATGAGAAAACAGGATTTTAATACCTACCGGTAAATCCTTTTCTCCTAGTCCGTAGAGGATGCTGGGCACCCAGCCCAGTGCGTACTTTACCTGCAGTTGTTATTTTGATAAAAATGTTTTCAGCACGGTTGCTGTAATGTTCATGCCGTTGGCATGTGTTTTGTTGAATGCCATGTGTGCGGCATGGTTGAAGTGTGAGCTGGTATGAATCTCACCGTTAACTTAAAAGTAAATCCTTTCCTCGAAATGTCCGTCTCCCTGGGCATAGTTCCTATACTGAAGTCTGGAGGAGGGGCATAGAGGGAGGAGCCAGTTCACACTCTAGAAAAGTCTTAAAGTGCCCATGGCTCCTGCGGAACCGTCTATACCCCATGGTACTGAAGTGGACCCCAGCATCCTCTACAGACTTGGAGAAAAGGATTTACCGGCAGGTATTAAAATCCTGTTTTTAGGGGGTTAATCAGAGAATAACGCAGATTGCTGCATATGTAGCCAGATCTGCGTTCATCTCCTCACATGCTGGGGGTCTCCCAGCACAGGCAAAGCCACCCAGCATGTGTGAGGCTGCCTCCCAAAGCGTCCGGATGCATTGGAACCAAGGTTGACCCCTGGCTTGGTGGTCCCGGACGCCATTTTTTTATTCGGAGCGGCTGCGTGTGATGTCACACAGCCACCCCTAAAAGCAGCAATGACACCCCTCTCAACGGCTGCCGCTGTCAATCACACTGCGGCTGCATATTTTCTGGATGCGGCCGTAATGTGTAAGGTCATGCATGCGCACTGCGGCCAGGGCACAGACCACCCGACTGTGTACAGATGTGCGGCTGCATTCGGGTCTGAATTGGGTCCTTAATGTAGACTTTGATTTTGCTAAGTTGAGAAGTATTACATGAAAACTTGGGAAAGGTTTAAATGGCTTGTATCGCTGGGATAGCTGAGAAATTGCATCAATAAGGATTTGTGCTTGACATGTAGGGGGAAGGGTATAAGGGCTGAAACACACTACCCGGCTTTTGCCGGACGGGAAAAAGCCGGACAGCTTTTTCCCGTGCCGGCATTGTAGTTAACAGTGTGAGGGCTAGGGTCCCTTCACACTGCACGGCCCCGGCCCGGCTGCCGGGTTGCAGCCGGGTCTCACCACTGGAAGGTCCGGCGGCCGGGCGGCCGCCGGGCCGTCTTTGGAGCCAGTAAACCGTGTGTGTGAAGGGGAGCTTTCACACACAACGGTTTTTTCTGAAGCCGTGTCTGATGCTGCGCATGCGCACAGCATCACACACGGCTCAAAGCCGTCCTGTGTGACAGACACTGCCGGTTTCTCCCGGATGGCAAAAAGCCGGACAAAGTTTGTCCGGCTTTTTGCAATCCGGGAAAAACCGGAGTGTGTGTTACAGCCCTAAAGTGGTAGGAGGTCAGATTTTCAACTGATTTTCACTTTCTACCCTATGCAATTCCAGTTTATATGAATAACAAACCACTGTGCATGTTTTACACTTTCGTTATTTAACACAAGCACTTGGCTATGCCTTGTATTTGATCTTTTATTACCATATACACTTTTGATTGCATCAAGAATTGAAATTATTAAGGGGTCTATTTATTAAGCCTTGGATGGAGATAAAGTACCAGCCAATCAGCTGCTAGCTGCCACGTCATTGGTGGATGTAGTTGGAATCTCAACCGACAGAATGCTGGCAGCGCCGCCACAGCTATTCCCACTCCTGGGTGCCCATGACACCCATGGAATGGGAATAGAACCGCAGCGTGGCGAGCGTAGCAAGCCCGCAAGGGGCTTTGTTCCGCTTTTTATTTGTAGCACGAGGTTTGAACCATTTGTTGCCAAAGAGAGTGTCGGGTAAATAGACCCATATATTGAGTGATTTATGGAGAGGAAATCGTTATCACTCACTTTCACATCATGTAAATTTGGCTATTCAGAATTGCGGTGTATAGTGCCAATATAGTGCCTTATTCAGAATTTGCTATCCTTTGGATCGCATACTGGGGGCCGCCCATCGCTGGGCAAGGCTGCCCAGCATGCTGACCAGAGCATCCCCCACTTCAACAAGCAGAAATTGCGGCTCCTGCCGGCGCAGCTTAGCTGCAGCCGCAGGAGATTCGCTGCTATCATCCTGATCGCAGCGGCTGCGTGTCATGTCATGGAGCCGCCGTCATCACACCCCTGACACGCCCTCGTTCGGCCGCCTCCGCCCCCGCAACGCTCTGTCTCCTCCCTGGAAATGGAGCGTTGCCTGCCCCCCTACCCGCCCCACCGACCCCCTCTGCCTGATTGACAGGCAGAAGCAATCAGATTTTCTGCGCACCCCCCCCCCCCCCTCCCGCAGAAAATGTGGACGCATACGCAGGATGGGAACTGCGCATGCGCCTGCATCTTTTTCTCAGACATTGCGGTTGGATTGCACACTGCGATCCACCCTGTATTAGGCCTATAAACTCTGGTCATGAATGTTGTTATATAATGTTTTTTGTTTGTTTGTTTTAATCTTGCAATACTAATTTTAGGGCCCCTGGTATTGAATTTAACTGTGATGAATACTATCCAGGTGTGGTGACAACATCAGATAATTCTATTTGGCCATGACAGATTCCCCTGGATCTGAACAGTTCTGTTTCGAGACTCTATCTCACTTTTTCCCATTCATTACTTGTAGTTTTATTGCCTTAAACAGTCAGGACTCAGATAACCAAAAAAGGCCAGAAATAGACGTTCAGAAGCAAAGCTACCGGCCTGCAGCTCAAAACTATTTTAAAATGTGGAGACAAGAAGGAACTTTCTATGAGTCAGCATCGTGTTTATACAGTGAAACACGGAGATTGGTCTCATTTTCATAAGAAGAGACTATGGGGGTCATTCCGAGTTGTTCGCTCGTTATTTTTTTCTCGCAACGGAGCGATTAGTCGCTAATGCGCATGCGCAATGTCCGCAGTGCGACTGCGCCAAGTAAATTTGCTATGCAGTTAGGTATTTTACTCCCGGCATTACAAGGTTTTTTCTACGTTCTGGTGATCGTAATGTGATTGACAGGAAGTGGATGTTTATGGGCGGAAACTGGCCGTTTTATGGGTGTGTGCGAAAAAACGCTACAGTTTCTGGGAAAAACGCGGGAGTGGCTGGAGAAACGGAGGAGTGTCTGGGCGAACGCTGGGTGTGTTTGTGACGTCAAACCAGGAACGAAACTGACTGAACTGATCGCAGTTGCCGAGTAAGTCTGGAGCTACTCAGAAACTGCTAAGAAGTGTCTATTCGCAATTCTGCTAATCTTTCGTTCGCAATTTTGATAAGCTAAGATTCACTCCCAGTAGGCGGCGGCTTAGCGTGTGCAAAGCTGCTAAAAGCAGTTTGCGAGCGAACAACTCGGAATGACCCCCAAGGGCCTAATTCTGAGTTGATCGCATCAGCAAATATTTTAGCAGTTGGGAAAAACCATTTGCACTGCAGGTGTGGTAGATATAACATTTGCAGGGAGAGTTAGATTTGGGTGGGGTGTGTTCAAACTGAAATCTAAATTGCAGTGTAAAAATAAAGCAGCCAGTATTTACCCTGCACAGAAACAAAATAACCCACCCAAATCTAACTCTCTCTGCAAATGTTAAAATCCGCCCCCCCCCCCCCCCCCCCCTGCAGTGCACATGGTTTTGTCCAACTGCTAAAAAATTTCCTGCTGCGATCAACTTGGAATTACCCCCTAGATTCACATTCCTCTCTATTTATTGGTTTGATTTGAATTATATTACTGTGGGGTTTTTTTCGGATTTCATGCTCCCTAATCTTTGTGGTTTCAGCAAACAATTGTTTTTTTTGTACTACACAATGCTTTAAAGCCCAGCTGTGCTCTTTAGTTTGGGGTATTTTATTATGATATATTGCAGCCACTGAACCATAGCTTAGAAATAAGATTATTTATTGTATGGCCTGAAATAAAAATGTCCACTCTGGAATCCTGGGATAACCATATTGCTTATAGTAACAAATTAGAGGAAGGTAAAACACATTGGCCCTCATTCCGAGTTGTTCGCTCGCTAGCTACTTTTAGCAGAAATGCAAACACAAAGCCGCCGCCCTCTGGGAGTGTATTTTAGCATAGCAGAATTGCTAATGAAAGATTAGCAATTGCTAACGAAAGATTAGCAATTCTGCTAATATTAGCAGAATTGCTAACGAAAGCAATTTCCTTGCAGTTTCTTAGCTCCAGACCTACTCCTAGATTGTGATCACCTCAGTCTGTTTAGATCCTGGTTTGACGTCACAAACACGCCCTGCGTTCGGCCAGCCACTCCTCCGTTTCTCCAACCACTCCTGCGTGTTTTACCTGGCATGCCTGCGTTTTTTAGCACACTCCCTAAAAACAGCCAGTTTCCGCCTAGAAACACCCACTTCCTGTCAATCAGCAGAGCGATTGAAAAGCTTAGTTCGGCTGTGAGTAAAATAGCATAGTTTTGTGTAAATTTGCTTAGTGCGTGCGCCCTGAGATGCATACGCATGCGCAGAACTGCCAGATTTTAGCCTATTAGCAATTCTGCTAAAATTAGCAGCGAGCGAAACACTCGGAATGAGGGCCATCGGGGGTAATTCCAAGTTGATCGCAGCAGGAATTTTTTTAGCAATTGGGCAAAACCATGTGCACTGCAGGGGAGGCAGTTATAACATGTGCAGAAAGAGTTAGATTTCGGTGGGTTATTTTATTTCTGTGCAGGGTAAATCCTGGCTGCTTTATTTTTACACTGCAAATTAGATTGCAGATTGAACACACCCCACCCAAATCTAACTCTCTCTGCACATGTTAAATCTGCCTCCCCTGCAGTGCACATGGTTTTGCCCAATTGCTAAAAAAATTCCTGCTGCGATCAACTTGGAATTACCCCCATTGTTCAGTTTCAGCCTGACATCCCTTGATGCTCTGTTAGAAGTTAAAGTAATCCTACCCGCTGGACTACAAATAGCTAAACACTCTCCTACATCTTCAGGATACAGTTCTAGCATGTTGGAAGTACAGGTTACAAGTGGCATGGTAATGGAATTTGTGCCATCGTGGCCTTGCCCTCCTGCTTAGTGATGCTGCATTTTCGTGTCATTGTACTTCAAGACCATTATAATATGAGGGGTAATTCCAAGTTGATCGCAGCATTAATTTTGTTAGCAGTTGGGTAAAACCATGGCCCTCATTCCGAGTTGTTCGCTCGCTAGCTGCTTTTAGCAGCTTTGCACAAACTAAGCCGCCGCCCTCTGGGAGTGTATCTTAGCTTAGCAGAATTGCGAACGAAAGATTAGCAGAATTGCGAATAGAAAATTCTTAGCAGTTTCTGAGTAGCTCCAGACTTACTCAGCCATTGCGATCAGTTCAGTCAGTTTCGTTCCCGGTTTGACGTCACAAACACACCCAGCGTTCGCCCAGACACTCCACCGTTTCTTCAGACACTCCCGCGTTTTTCCCAGAAACGCCAGCGTTTTTTCGCACACGCCCAGAAAACGGCCAGTTTCCGTCCAGAAACACCCACTTCCTGTCAATCACACTCCGATCACCAGAACGATGAAAAATCCTCGTTATGCCGTGAGTAAAATACCTAACTTTTGTGTAAAATAACTAAGCGCATGCGCTCTGCGAACTTTGCACATGCGCAGTAAGCGACTAATCGCAATATATAGTGAAAATCGTCAACGAGCGAACAACTCGGAATGACCACCCATGTGGGGACAGATATAACATGTGCAGAGAGAGTTAGATCTGGGTGTGGTGTGTTCAATCTGCAATCTAATTTGCAGTGTAAAAATAAAGCAGCCAGTATTTACCCTGCACAGAAATAAAATAACCCACCCAAATCTAACTCTTTCTGCACATGTTATATCTGCCTCCCCTGCAGTACACATGGTTTTGCCCAACTGGTAAAAAATTTCTGCTGCGATCAACTTGGAATTACCCCCATGGTTAGCATCATCATTGCATCATCAAGCCCCGAAGCTGCCCGATTTAATAGGAAGTTAGCGGGATACAGAACAGTACCCTGCTCTCCCTGGAGTTTTGTAGAACTCTCTGAAAATTATAAGTCTTCTGTATACTCTGGGAGAGTAGGCAAATGTATTTCCACTGAACTGTTATAGGAGGACACTGATTTCTCAAGCACACTTTGAGTGACAGTTTGACAGATGTCCATTGCAGAAATCCAAAATGTACTCTTCTATAGCTGACCATAAATTGAGAGATTATTGGAAATGTAAAAAAAAAAAATAGTCTTGGTTTGTAATAGATTTTCAAGCTTGTTTGAGCCATATGTTCATTCGGCAGATTTCCTTTAGCTTAATCACTCAAGGGTATGGGTCGTTGGGTCGACAAATTTTAGTTCGACCACTATTGGTCAACATGCATTAGTTCGACAGGGTCACTAGGTCGCCATGCTCATTAGGTTGACATGTACTAGGTCGACAGGCCAAAGGTTGACATGAGTTTTTTTAAATTTTTTTAGTGTGGTTTTGGAACCCCAATTAGTGCACCGTGTCCCCTCACCATGCTTTGGGCAAGGTACCTTGCTCCGCTACCGCTGCGCTCGGCACAGGTTATTATTCCCAATCGTAGTCCACGTGGATTGTAAAGTATGAAAAAGTCCAAAAATGGGAAAAAAAATTGAAAAACCTCATGTTGACCTTTTGACCTGTCGACCTAGTACATGTCGTTGACCTAGCGACCCTGTCGACCTAAGTGGTGTCGACCGTATGACCATATCCCTCTCTCAATGTATGGAATCATTTCATGATTTATATCAGTCAGATTGCCTGGAAAAATCTTCCAGTTTTATTTTCAAAGCATAAGATCCCCACTCAAACAGCCATCCGATTATTCATTTTGTATTAAAACTTTCCATATTGACAAAAATTCTAACAAAAACTGAAAACATCTTTATTAATTTTTTAAGTGAGTCCCAGGAATGCCGCCATCATGTTGCATGAATTTGCTAGCAAGGGCACCAGGGCAAGTAAAAACTATATATAATGGAGTGCCAATTTCCTGTTGATGTGTGTATATGCATGTATATAGGAATGTAGTTATGTGACCGATGGTCAGGAGACCGCCGGTCACAATACCTCCCCCAACTTCTCGATCATTTAGAATCCCGACAGGCGACATGCCCAATGACACCCATAGAGTGGGAATAGAACCTGTGGCGAGCGCAGCGAGTACACAAGGGTCTTTGTGACTTCTTCAGGGGTGTCATTAGATGTGGAAAAGAACAAAACAGAAAAAGGGTGTCTCAATAAACAGAACAGAATACAATTTCTCAAACTATCTGTGTTCAAGGCAAAAAGATGGTATAGTAACTCACAGTAGTTTTCCATCATTAATGATTGTCTATAGTCATTCTAAATATTAATTTCTCTTACGTCCTAGAGGATGCTGGGGTCCACATTAGTACCATGGGGTATAGATGGGTCCACTAGGAGCTATTGGCACTTTAAGAGTTTGAGAGTGTGGGCTGGCTCCTCCCTCTATACCCCTTCTACCAGACCCAGTTTAGAAAATGTGCCCGGAGCAGCCAGGCACAGCTAGGGATGTTCTACAGAGCTTCTTTAGTAAAAGTTTATTTTAGAGTTTATTATTTTACAGGGAGGCTGCTGGCAGCCTCCCTGCTTCGAGGGACTAAGGGGGGGAGTAGTGTCCGCCCTGCGGGGTCTGAGCCACTATCTCCGCTGACAGGACACTGAGGTCCTGAGGGGATCGAACGATCCCAGCCACAGGGGATCGCTCACCCCGGCAGCATGCCGCCACCCCCTTACAGAGCCAGAATATCAGAAGAGGCGAGGTATGGCGGCACTATGGTAGGAGCGCAGCTCTGAGCAGCTGCGCTCCGGGAAGGCTCAGCGGCACACAGTATTGGCGCTTTGAGGGGCGTCCTGAGCCAGCGACTTAATACCCTACACTGGTCACAGATGCTAACCAGAGACTGAATCCCCAGGCTAGCGTCACAATCCTCCGTACTCAGATGCTCAACAGTGGACGGAATCCTCAGGAGTCCTCAGGCCAGTATAAAGATTTTCTGTGGGAAGACGCACCATCTTCAAGGGGCGGAGCTTCTCCTCAGAGCGGACCCAGCAGCGTTCAGCGCCATTTTCCTGCCTGCAGTTCCTGTACACAGACGCTGACAGAGCTGTCCCCCCAAGCAACTCCAGCTATCCTGTGCGGTACCAGGGGGTTGTAGAAGGCGGGGAGGCGGTGAATTAGATCTGTGCAACTATTATAGTACACAGTGGGCGCTGATAAGTGGTTTCCTTTATATATAACAGCGCTGTGAGTGGGTTGGCTCTGATCTCTGTGTCTCTCTTGCCATTCTCAGGGGGGAAACTCTATCTAACTCACCCTGTGTGTGTGTGTGGAGTGTTTGGGGTCTTCAGTCAGCTATGTCCAGGGACTCTGTGTCATATGCAGCTGAGGACATGTCCTCTCAGGATGGTCTCATTCCATGTAATCAGGATTACACTGTTGTAGCGCAGATACCAGCAATGGAGCCGGAGTGGTTATCCTCTATCAAAACTATGATTTCTCAGATTTCTGCTAGGGTTGCTCAGAATGAATCTGCAACTCAGGTTTTACAGAATTCTATGGCAGTTTGGACTGGTTCTGTGGGTTCCCACAAACGTGCTCTTGCCCAGATCATGCAAGATGACACGGATACCGACTCTGACACGGCAGACGGTGACGGGGACGTGCTCAGGGGGGCGGCATCTCTTGCAAAAGGGGTGCAGTTGATGATAGAGGCTATTAGAGATGTGTTGAATATTACTGACACAACACCTGAACAGGTTGAAGAGGCTTACTTCACTGACAATAACAAAGCCTCGCTAACCTTCCCTGCGTCCAAAGAATTAAATGCTACAGTATATTTGAAAAAGCATGGGAAAATCCAGAGAAAAAAATCCAGATCCCTAGGAGGGTTCTGGTTGCTTTCCCCTGAGGAGGATAGAAAGAAATGGGAAAACCCACCCATAGTGGACGCGTCTGTATCCAGACTCTCAAAAAAGGTGGTTTTACCTGTTTTACCTAAAGGAGCCGGCTGATCGCAATATTGATACTACGCTCAAATCCATATACACGGCTTCAGGGGCAATACTCCGTCCTACTGTTGCCTGTGCATGGATTTCCAAAGCTATAGTAAAGTGGTCAGGCACGTTACTTGAGGATTTGGATATGTTAGATAAGAGTGGCATTGAATTGTTTCTCTGTAACATTCAGGATTCTGCAGGTTTTATGGTGGAATCCATGAAAGACCTGGGTTCATTGGCTGCAGGAATTTCCTCCCTGTCCGTCTCAGCTCGTCGAGGACTGTGGCTGCGCCAGTGGTCTGCTGACGCGGAATCCAGGAGAGATGTGGAGACCCTACCCTACGCAGGTCAGGCTCTCTTTGGGGAAGCATTGGATGCGTGGATCTCCACGGCTACAGCGGGTAAATACCCTTTTCTTCCCTCAGCAGCTCCTGCTATGAAGAAACCTTTTTCTTCACCTGCATCTCAGTTCTTTCAGGTTTCTTAACCAAGAAAGACCAAACCGGCCAACACCTTCTTTAGAGGGGGCCGACCAAAATCCAAGAAACCTGCTGCGGCAGGTTCCCAAGAACAGAAACCTGCTTCAGGTGTGCCAAAGTCCTCAGCATGACGGTGGACAGCACAGCCTGGAGGTAGGGCCGGTGGGGGCGAGACTCAGAAATTTCAGTCACGTCTGGGTATCATCCGGCCTGGACCCCTGGATACTAGATATTGTGCTCCAGGGGTACCGGCTGGAATTCAAGATCTCCCTCCTCATCGGATTTTAACATTGGGCTTTCCAGCTTTGCTGGCAGACAGGGCTACCCTACAGTGAGCCATCCAGAAGTTGGTGGAGGCACAGGTCATTGTACCAGTCCCTCCTCAAATGCAGAACACAGGTTACTATCCGAACCTTTTCGTGCTACTGAAACCAGATGGTTCGGTCAGGCCCATTCTGAACGTAAAATCACTAAACCCCTTTCTGAGGGAGTTCAATTTCAAAATGGAGTCTCTAAGGGCAGTGATATCAGGTCTGGAAGAGGGGGAATTCCTAGTATCCCTGGATATCAATGCGTACCTCCACATTCCGGTTTGGCTGCCGCATCAAGCTTATCTCCGAGTCGCTCTGTTGGACTGTCATTTTCAGTTCCAGGCCCTAACATTCGGCCTCTCCACAGCACCAAGGGTTTTCGCCAAGGTGATGGCGGAAATGATGGTTCTCCTCCGCAGGCAGGTGGTGAACATAATTCCGTATCTGGACGATCTGCTGATAAAGGCATCGTTTTAGTCAATAGCTCTCACGACCCAGCTTCTCAAGGAACATGGTTAGATCCTGAATATCCCAAAATCACATTTGGAACCAACCAGGAGGTTGTCCTTTCTGGGAATGATCCTCGACACGGAGGTGCAGAGGGTGTTTCTTCGAGAGGAAAAAGCGTTGGTGATAAAAACAATGGTCCGGGATGTCCTGAAGCCAGCCCGGGTGTCGATTCATCAGTACATTCGCCTTCTGGGGAAGATGGTGGCCTCTTACGAGGCTCTGCAGTATGGGAGGTTTCACGCTCGGTCCTTCCAACTGGATCTCCTGGAAAAGTGGTCGGGATCCCATCTACACATGCACCAGAGAATATGTCTGTCGCAAAAGGCCAGGATTTCACTCCTCTGATGGCTGCATTTACCTCACTTTCTGGAGGGTCGCAGGTTTGGGATTCAGGACTGGATCCTTCTAACCACGGATGCAAGTCTCCGGGGCTGGGGCGCAGTCACTCAGGGGGAAACCTTCCAAGGAAAGTGGTCAAGTCTGGGAGCCGGCCTGCCGATAAACATTCTGGAACTAAGAGCCGTATACAACGGTCTTCTCCAAGCGGCCCATCTTATGAGAAATCGGGCCGTTCAAGTACAGTCTTACAACATAATGACAGTGGCTTACATAAACCGACATGGCGGAACGAAGAGCAGAGCGGCAATGTCAGAGGTAACAAGAATCATCCTCTGGGCACGTGTTGGCACTGTCAGCCATCTTCATTCCGGGAGTAGACAACTGGGAAGCGGACTTCCTCAGCAGACACGATCTCCATCCAGGGTAGTGGGGTCTCCATCCGGAGGTGTTCAAGGAAACAACATATCTTTGGGGCATACCCCTAATCGACATGATGGCCTCTCGTTTCAACAAGAATCAACATGATGGCCTCTCGTCTCAACAAGAATCTTCGGCGGTATTGTTCCAGGTCGAGGGACCCGCAAGCAGTGGTGGTGGACTCTCTGGTGACTCTGTGGGTGTTCCAGTTGGTATACGTGTTTCCTCTACTTTCACTAATTCCAAGAGTTCTCAAACTCATAAGGAGAACAGGAGTTCAGGCTATCCACATTGCCCCAGACTGGCCAAGAAGGGCTTGGTACGCGGATCTTCTGGATCTACTGCTAGAAGAGCCGAGGCCTCTTCCTCTTCGGGAGGACCTGCTGCAGCAGGGGCCGTTCGCCTATCAAGACTTACCACGGCTACGTTTGATGGCATGGAGGTTGAACGCCAGATACTAGCTCGGAATGGCATTCCGAACAAGGTTATTCCTACCCTGATGCAGGCTAGGAAAGGAGTAACGTCTAAACATTACCATCGTATTTGGAAAAAATATGTATCTTGGTGTGAGTCCAAGAAGTTTCCTATGGTGGAGTTTCAACTGGGACGGTTCCTCCTCTTCCTGCAAGCAGGTGTGGATATGGGCCTGAGGTTAGGATCCATAAAGGTCCAGATTTCTGCCCTATCCATTTTCTTCCAGAAACAGTTTGCTGCCCTCCCTGAGGTTCAAACTTTTTTGAAGGGAGTTCTGCACATCCAACCTCCCTTTGTACCGCCTACGGTTCTTAACGTGGTGTTGCAGTTCCTCCAGTCGGACTGGTTTGAATCTCTACAGGAGGTTGAGGTCAAGTTTCTCACATGGAAGGCTGTCACTTTGTTGGCCTTAGCTTCTGCTAGACATGTGTCGGAGTTGGGGGCTTTGTCATGTAAAAGCCATACTTGATCTTCCATGAAGATAGAGCTGAGCTTCGGACACGTCAGCTGTTTCTTCCGAAGATTGTGTCAGCATTTCATATCAACCAACCTATTGTGGTGCCAGTTGCAACTGACTCCTCGATTTCATCAAAGTCCTTACCTGTTGTAAGGGCTCTAAAAATCTATGTGAGGAGGACTGCTCGTCACAGAAAATCGGACTCTCTGTTTGTCCTGTATGATCCCAAGAAAATTGGGTGTCCTGCTTCTAAGCAGACGATTTCTCGCTGGATCAGGTTCACTATCCAGCATGCGTATTCTACGGCAGGCTTGCCGTGTCTTACGTCTGTTAAGGCCCACACTACTTGTAAGGTGGGTTCTTCCTGGGCGGCTGCCTGGGGTGTCTCGGCATTACAACTCTGCCGAGCAGCTACTTGGTTGGGGTCGAACATGTTTGCAAAGTTCTACAAGTTCGATACTTTGGCCTCTGTGAACCTTAAGTTTGGTTAATTGGTTCTGCAGGAGCCTCCGCGCTCTTCCTCCCGTTCTGGGAGCTTTGGTACATCCCCATGGTACTAAAATGGACCCCAGCATCCTCAAGAACGTAAGAGAAAATAGGATTTTAATTACCTACCGGTAAATCCTTTTCTCGTAGTCCATAGAGGATGCTGGGCGCCCACCCAACGCTTCTTTATCCTGCAGTGGTTATTTAGTTCAGTACTGCTTAGTTCTGGGTAAGTACTGTCTTTTTACTTGGTAAGTAATCCTGTTCAGCCGTTGCTGATGTTTTTAGCTAGTTAGCTTGGGTTGCCTTGTGTGTGAGCTGATGTGAAACTCGCCACTATCTGTGTATTCCTTCTCTCGAAGATGTCCGTCTCCTCTGGCACAGTTTCTAGGCTGGGTCTGGTAGGAGGGGCATAGAGGGAGGAGCTAGCCCACACTCTCAAACTCTTAAAGTGCCAATGGCTCCTAGTGGACCCGTCTATACCCCATGGTACTAATGTGGACCCCGGGATCCTCTATGGACTACAAGAAAAGGTAGGTAATTAAAATCCTATTTATTACAATACAGAGTTACAGTGATATTCACATTACATCATATCTTTGATCTATTAATGATAGTCAATTGAAAGACTCTAAATGTTTTAACATTAGAAGTGTGATCATTCAGAGTATAAAAAATACCTACTGTATGTAGAGATACTCACTAGTTTTTTTTACTACCGGATTTTCCTATTTCGACAATAATATTGGTTAGTTGGTTCTAGCATTATCATGTTAGATGATATTGGTATTAGCAGACTTATACTGTAGGTTACTCTTAAAACCAATAATGTTTAGTAGTTACTAAATACAGTAGTAATTAGATGTTCTTTAAGGTAATTTCCAAGTCATACAGCTTTGTATGGCCAGGTTAAATTAAATAAAACTTTGACTCCTGTAAGGTCACCAGAAGTACTCTATCTAGAAAACATTGGGGGTCATTCCGAGTTGTTCGCTCGCAAGCTGCTTTTAGCAGCTTTGCACACGCTAAGCTGCCGCCTACTGGGAGTGAATCTTAGCATATCAAAATTGCGAACGAAAGATTAGCAGAATTGCGAATAGACACTTCTTAGCAGTTTCTGAGTAGCTCCAGACTTACTCGGCATCTGCGATCAGTTCAGTCAGTTTCGTTCCTGGTTTGACGTCACAAACACACCCAGCGTTCGCCCAGACACTCCTCCGTTTCTCCAGCCACTCCCGCGTTTTTCCCAGAAACGGTAGCGTTTTTTCACACACTCCCATAAAACGGCCAGTTTCCGCCCAGAAACACCCACTTCCTGTCAATCACATTACGATCACCAGAACGAAGAGAAAACCTCGTAATGCCGTGAGTAAAATTCCTAACTGCATAGCAAATTTACTTGGCGCAGTCGCACTGCGGACATTGCGCATGCGCATTAGCGACTAATCGCTCCGTTGCGAGAAAAAAATACAGAGCGAACAACTCGGAATGACCCCCATTGATCAATGTATTAATATTTAACCTTTAAATGGTTTTTACATTTTATAGGTATATAAATGGTCACTTACTACTTTAGGACTGCACTTTTAGTGACCTTCAGTTTTTAAAAAAATGTCCTTTTGTATATTTTCCAAATTATAGGCCGAGATCTGATTACAGTCACCAGGACCCCTGTATTTAAACGGCAGTAATAAGTTTATATATTTATATATTAAGAGATAAAGTAAAGAAACAAAACTGATCACTTACTGATTATAAACTGCCTGATAGTAAAGTTCAATTATTTGCTTCTCATGGCATAGTTTTACCTAGTTGAATAACTGATAAATATAAATTATAGAAATTATTGTTGTTAGGGAATACATATAAGATAAGTGATTTAATAGACCTACAGTAACTTCTTATTACTTACTGATTGATGGCTGGTTCCACGAATCTAAGTACAAATTATTCACTGCTCTCCTGGGCTATCTATTTAAACCTCTGGGGAATTACATCACTTCCTGTTAATTGAAACCTAATTATGTTTTCATATTACTGTTTAACTTTAATTGGTGCTTTTACATTCAAGGGAATTTAATCCTTTTTAAATAAGTTAATGAAAACCAACATTGGTGGTCAGTGTGGAGTTTAAAAGCTCTTGAAACAGGCTCAATAGTCTGTATGCGTTCCAGGAGCGGGGTTTCACGCTTCTTGGTCGCATTCCTAGCCTTGTTTTGACCACGTGACATCATCGCCCATGTTTAGCTGTAACTATAGTAACGGGAACTTCTTGTATTCCCAGTCCGTATCGTAATATAAATTAAATTAAAATAGTGACAGTACACAAGAATTATTGGGTGTACTCAGGAAAACAGGTATAAAGGAATCAACAGCATACTCGTACCATATACATAGTAACATAGTAACATAGTATCTGAGGTTGAAAAAAGACAATTGTCCATCGAGTTCAACCTATTTGTGGTCTCCTATGCATGATGATTTGACTAAAATTTCTGACTGATGCTGCTGTCAGCCGTTGCATTTTATCCCTATTTATAGTAACTATAATGCATGACTATGCACCATACCCCTGGATGTCCTTATCCATTAGGAATTTATCTAACCCATTTTTAAAGGTGTTGACAGATTCCGCCATTACAACTCCCTCGGGCAGGGAATTCCAAACATGTATTGTCCTTACCGTGAAAAAGCCTTTACGCTGTATTGTGCGGAATCTCCTCTCCTCTAACCTGAGCGAGTGTCCACGAGTCCTCTGTGTTGATCTAACCAAAAACAGGTCCCGCGCAACATACAGGGTAGTCCCCTCTTTTTAATACAATTAGTGAGAACTTTGTTCCACAGAATATAAATAGAGCTCTCCCCGAAAATCACTACTTAACTATATATCTAAATCTTGGGCCCATACTGGCAAGTGGCCATTTTTGGGGTAGCAGCCCATAAAATACAATAAATTATTTATTATTCAAAGTACTTTAAAATAAAAAAATCTTTATTGTGAATATTTATGTTAAATATTTAAACTAGCGCGTTGAGGTACCCATGACATATATATATATATATATATATAGTGGCAGAGACAGCATTTTTCCATGTGAAAGTAATGTGGAGGATCTAGACCAGGTTTTGGAAGCAGTAGCCGAATCCCTGGTGTGTGATCAGCAGCACCTTTGATTTCCTGATTTAAGGGTTTCCAGGACAGAGTCACCTTGCTCTCGACGGTGGAATAGCTGCCCAAGTGATAGGCCGGGTTGTGTGGGTTAGATTAGGGACCACTGGAGCCTATCAAGAGTCTGCTATGCTGAAAGTGCCTGTATGCTACTGCCTGTAATACCGACTGCATATGGATTTTACTTGTTATGTGGTGACCTGCTGTTCAAAATAAACACCAAAAGTGTTCATCTGAGTCCCCATGTTTGTTATCCTTGTCACCATATATAAACACCAACTCACCAACTCAAGGATAAGAATGCAATTGTGATATGCATACAAGTGGTATATATATATATATATATATATATATATATATATATATACTGTTTGGAGAGAGGCGACACTCTTGAGACTGTAAACAGGCAAATCTCACCAAACAACAGTGTTTATTCTGTGAATGTGTTGGGGCTCCAGCCCCTTCCTTTTGGAGTCCCGAAACGTTGACAGAATAAACACTGTTGTTTGGTGAGATTTGGCTGTTTATAGTCTCCAGCGTGCCGCCTCCCTCCAAACACTGCATATTTAGGTGTGCAATTCCCTTAAGGAGGGCACCGGAGCACAGCACGACCTAGAGAGTTATATATATATATATATATGTGTGTGTGTGTGTGTGTGTGTGTGTGTGTAGCAACACTACGTAAAAAAAATAGACTAGGGCTTCTGTATAATCAGTGGTTCATTTCCAACGCCTCTTCATCAGGATCCTGCTGAAAATGTGTTAGGCCTGACATTGAAACATGGATTATACAGCAGTTGGTGTTGTATTCTATTTTTTTTCACCTGAGTTGCGCCACCTACATACTTTGTTCTTCATATTACCATGGAGTGCAACAACACTGATATGCTGAACCAAGGATAGGTGGTTAATAGATAGAGTTACAAGGTCGACAGTCAAAAGGTTGACAGTTAAAAGGTCTACATGAAAGGCCAACACATATGGTCAACTCATGTTTTTTCATGTTTTTACAACTTTTGCTGCATTTACTATACATGTCACAAACTATTACCTTTAGTAGCCTTGTGACGAAGCGAGCCACCAAGCATGAAGCGTGGCAAGTGAAGCGAGCCCGCGAGGGCACGAATTTCACCAATTTGGGTGAATTATTTTTAATAACACAAAATAACATAAAAAAGTCAACTTTTATCACGTCAACATTTTTCAAGTCAACTGTTTTACCCTTCCGACCTTTTGACTGTTGACCTAATGCTATCGATCTTTATAATGTCTATGAACCAAGTCCTCTGTTTATTCATCAAGAAGGCAAAGCAATCAGCATGCTTGTTTAGCTCCAAACCGCAAAATATTCAAAATCCTGTTACCCTGACTCTTTCTTGATATAGACCAGCTTGCTACGCACAGCTGATTTTACATAATCATTTTTAAGTATCATTTTAATTCACACTCTTTGAGCAGGGATATAAGGTGCAGAAGGACAGTGCTTCTTGCAAATTTATAGAAAAAAAGGTGACAACAAGACAAGTATAATTTCCTGTTTAGAGAGTTTCTGTTAGATACATACTGGTGACTACAGCTACAGTAGAGAATTTGTTAACTGAAAATAAGATGCAGTGATTGTAACTGGGAATAATTTATAAACTGCTATGTGCGGAACCCACTGATCCACGCCTGACACATTGTACAACTTGGAATTCTTAACTCATTTCAGCCAGAGCAAATCCTGCCTATCAGCGAGGATTAAAATGATATTAACAACAAAGGCCGGTGAGTAAAAATAGCTCTACACTGTCTGATGGACAGCTCTCTCAGTTTATTAACAGCTTCACTTTCAGAAAATAAGACCCATTTAGGGTAAAAGAACTTGAAATGGAAAATGATGTAGAGAACTGATTGCCAGATCTCTATCAAACTGTGAAGGGAGAGAGGATCTAGAGGTGACGTAAGGGATTCATTCTTATGTGGGCCTCTAGGTAAACCAGGCTATTAGCCATCTCCTTCATCTAGTGAAAGGGCTATTACTTTTATAGATTTTTTTTATCTGCATTTTTAATGATGCCTACAGAAGATAAGTTTCTTTATGCATTTTCAAGTTTATAACTTTTTTGCAAAATTCTGTGAGAACAAGCTTTCACTGTCCTTTTTTTTTAAAGAGAAATAGAATAAACGACAAAATAAATAATGTAAGATATTTATTTAAGAAAAGGATTCCCAGAGGGTGTGGCTTGGAGTAGCATGGTGTAGGCGGCATCTTGTCGGTGATACATCCCAACCAGGCACTTAACTGGCATCTTGGTAGTCAGGGTGCCTGTAGTCAGAAGACTGTCATCGATCAGAATCCCGACGCCAGAATCCCGACAGTCAGCATACCGAACGTAAGTATGAGGGGGAACATTTAGTTAGGCAGTAGAGGAAAGGGCTAGGGTTAGGCTGTGGGATAGGAGAGCTATGGTTAGGCTGCAGAAGGGGAGGGTTAGGGTTAAGCTGCGGGTACGGAGGGTTAGGGGGATGGTACCGACAAGGGATAGCAAACTTACTTAAATGTGTCTGAATTCTGACTGTCAGGATGCTGCTGTTGGGTTATGCTGCAGGTAAGGAGGGTTAGGGGGATGGTACGAACAAGGGTTAGCAAACCTACTAAAATGTGTCAAGATTCTGACTGTCAGGATGCC
Organism: Pseudophryne corroboree; assembly: GCF_028390025.1. Classification (NCBI taxonomy): domain Eukaryota; kingdom Metazoa; phylum Chordata; class Amphibia; order Anura; family Myobatrachidae; genus Pseudophryne; species Pseudophryne corroboree. The sequence goes on along the minus strand of NC_086450.1, from coordinate 243,328,243 downwards.
GCTGTCAGTATTCTGACTGCCGGCATCCAGACTGTCGGGATCTTGTACCCAATCTGCCTGGTGTCCTCTACCACTCCTGCAAGGTACCCTAGACACCCCTGGCTACAACTGGGCACTGCGGTGCATGTTTACCTGTGATCTCTATTGGGAGATCCCAGCATCTGCGGCTGTCTGGCTTCCTGGCTCTGGCTCCATTGGCTGATCCTTCTTGGATTTCCGCCTTTCTGTCTGAGAGTCCTCAGCATGAGGTGCGGTGATAGCTGCCATCTTGGTGCACTGTCACTCCTCTGCTGCTCCTTGTTGTCCCTGCCCAACTGCCATCACTCTCTATCCACCACTCCAGGAACTCTTAGCTGGCTTTTACCAAAGTCCAAATGCTCTTAGCAATACAGCTAGAATCGCTTTTCTGGGGTATTTAAAACATGTTAGTCAAAAACCTGGGACAAATATACCTGCCCTCAAGTGCTAATCCAGTGTTGTTGTCACAGTACTTACCTGTTCATGTTTTGTATTTGACACTGTATGTGGTTTGCTTTGTACTACTTTAACTATTTGCATGTCAGGCCTTGCAACTGGAGCTGCTTCTGCAATGGTAAAATGAGTTCCTACTTCTTCTGCTTCCATACAGTCTGATCCACCGTCTAGCAGGTGTTCCTCATCACCTCTACCTTGTTTGTGGTGGGTGACCCTCTTCCACATCTACAGCAGATTCTTCAAGCTATTACTATTTCAGAAAATGGGTCACAGATAGGATTGGGGAATTGCAAGTGGATATCTATTTGCTCTCACATGACCTTAGAAAAGATTCAAGAGAGAGTAAAGGCCGAGCACTGCATCTCTGCTCTTGAGGAGCCTAACTATCCTTTGAAGGACAACTGTCAGATTTTACGTCTTAGATGGCCACCTAAAAGTCCAATGCTGGGCATTACACTCAAATAAAATGCATGTCTGACTGACAGACGTTTTATCTTACAGCCTCAGACACTGCATATATCGTGGACATACACTGTGAGATCTCTCACAGTATTTTGGCCACAATACATATCTGCAGACTTTTGGTAAGGATTCCTTTTCATCATAGATTGCAATAGTACATGTACATTGTCTCCCTTCACAGCTGCCTCCACCTGGGATTCCTTCCCAGACATATTTAGATCTGCTTCTGCACTTCACGAACATGGATGCTGACTTGAGACTTGTCTGGCTTCATGGCCTTCTCATATTTGATAACTCTTTATCAGTTTTTCCAGCCTTTCACAATTCCTTTAGTTCAACAGGAAACTTTGTGGGAGATGTATGATGTGCCAATAGGGGTAAAATCTGTACTAATGCAGGGAAGTTATCAGAATGACAGGGGTGCTATCTGTAGATAGGGCACCAAAGTGGGGAGGCATGTAAGAACAGTCAGTGGAACTGTCCGTTCCAACAGCTGCAGCTATCAATTTCGACAGCTGCACCTGTTGTTGCCCCTCCACAGCACTGTCCCTGGCTGCTGGAATATGTAGCCAGAGATTGTGCTTACAAAAAAACCTCTAAATTATTTTTCAATAAAGACATGGGTGCCGCTGAGAAAGAGAGGCACCTGTGTAGTCCAACTGAAACACTGACAAGAAGAGCCGAACGTGGGAGGGCACAGGTCACCAGACAGGGGATTTAATGCACTGCCATGTCAAAACCAGCAACATTAATACACAAGGTCGGTAGCAGGACCCGCGTCACTGTGATCCGGCGGTGAAGCGGGTCCACACAAATAACACCCTAAGCCAACCGCATTATACAGTACATCTACCCCTTTGTGACTTACAAATTCAGTGCTTTTCCCTTCACTCCTGTGCTGGTTGCTGCGCTGTCTGGATTTTGCTGGAGGTAATTGTTACTTTCTTTGTTAGTTCAGTTCACGGTATTAGTTATACCATATTTCCAAATGGCTATGCAGAATGGGATGGAGTTTAGGATAGTTACTTTAGTTTTTCAGTCTTATGTTTTATTATTGTGTGTAAAGTTTGTCCTTTATGTCTTTTTATACAGGGTGATTCAAAAGTCGCAGTACACCCTTTTGTTTCAAAAACTGTGCAGAAAATGGGAAAACTGACTTTGATTCAAGATGGCCCCCATGATTGATACATCCCCTAAAAGATAGGCCACCTCACCCATACCTTACTGGAGTATTCAGTTTTCCCATTTCCTGCACAGTTTTTGAAACAAAAGGGTGTACTGTCACTTTTGAATCACTCTCTATATATTTCCCAGCTTTTGTGCTGGTAGTTTTGTTGGCGTGTAGGACTGGCGTCTTAGGGGCATCTGTGTATTCCTGCTTCCCTTTTCCTCTTCCTTGATGGCATTGGGCAGAGGTGTTGTGGAGCTCTGTCTGCTGGTCTGGAAGGTCCTTGGTTATGTCAGGTTAAAAGGTATGGTTCTGACATTGCGTATGTGGAGTCCCACAGCTGGAGGTAAAGTGCTGGCTTTGAAAAAAACATTGTGTGGGCTGGATATATTACTCTACCTTTTCACATAATTCCCTGTGTGTCACAGTTTTTGTGAAGAAAAGTCTACAATTTCAATTAAGACCACATTCTGATGGACCCTCATGGCCGCAAAGGTACCTTGGTTCGTGCATAGTGTGATTGCAGCACATTCACAGTCTTCCAATAATCGCTCAGTTGTGCGAACATTGGGGGTCATTCCGAGTTGTTCGCTCGTTATTTTTTTTTTGCAACGGAGCGATTAGTCGCTAATGCGCATGCGCAATGTCCGCAGTGCGACTGCGCCAAGTAAATTTGCTATGCAGTTAGGTATTTTACTCACGGCATTACGAGGTTTTTTCTTCGTTCTGGTGATCATAATGTGATTGACAGGAAGTGGGTGTTTCTGGGCGGAAACAGGCCGTTTTATGGGAGTATTTGAAAAAACGCTACCGTTTCTGGGAAAAACGCGGGAGTGGCTGGAGAAACGGAGGAGTGTCTGAGCGAACGCTGGGTGTGTTTGTGACGTCAAACCAGGAACGACAAGCACTGAACTGATCGCACTGGAAGAGTAAGTCTCGAGCTACTCAGAAACTGCACAGAGAAGTCTTTTCGCAATATTGCGAATCTTTCGTTCGCAATTTTGATAAGCTAAGATTCACTCCCAGTAGGCGGTGGCTTAGCGTGTGCAATGCTGCTAAAAGCAGCTTGCGAGCGAACAACTCGGAATGAGGGCCATTGGGGGTCATTCCGAGTTGATCGCTAGCTGCCGTTGTTCGCAGCGCAGCAATCAGGCTAAAAAATGGCATTTCTGCGCATGCGTATGGTCCGCAGTGTGCATGCGCGTCGTACGGGTACAAAGCCCGTTGTCGTTTTGCACAGGTTGTAGCAAAGTTTTCAGTCGCACTGACGGCTGTAAGAAGATTGACAGGAAGGGGGCGTTTCTGGGTGTCAACTGACCGTTTTCAGGGAGTATTTGCAAAAATACAGGAGTGTCTGAAAAACGCAGGCGTGGCTGGGCGTTCGCTGGGCGGTTGTATGACATCAAATCCGGACACGAATAGGCTGAAGTTATTGCTAGCGCTAAGTAGGTTCAGAGCTAAACACAAACTTTTTTTGCAGAGCTCGGCTGCACATGCGTTCGCACTTCTGCTAAGTTGAAATACACTCCTCAGTGGGCGGCGGCATAGCGTTTGCACGGCTGCTAAAACTAGCTAACGAGCGATCAACTCAGAATGACCCCCCATTGGCATTAAGTACAAACATGAATTAGGCCTGTAATGTGGTAATTACTATTATAGTTCGCCCCTCACCAAACCAGTTTTATGTCTGGGAAATCTGTCACACACAATCTCCGTTGTTTGTTCTATCACTTTATCATGAACCATTGTTCGGCATGGGTCCTAAATTTATCCATTGGATTGGGTTCAGTTGTACACTATGTAGACAAAAGTGATTGGACATGTCTCCCCCCCTTCCCGTCCCTACCACATGCGCAAGCGAAATGGTGTGCTCCTGCAGCAGACGTATTCGTGAAGTAAATAACGAGTAGAGGGGCACAGATTATATAATTTGCTAAGTAAATGACTTGCCAGAAAGAGCTAACCAAGTTTGAAAAGGGGATCATCATAGGCTGCGTGATGCCATGTTTCCAGGGCGACGTCCAGGGACACTGGTATACAGGAAATTAAGTAACCCTGGATGGACTAGCCAGCTCAGAGTCCAGATCTTAACCCCAATGAGAGCCTATGGGGGCGAATTGGAGCAACGGGTGCGATATAGACTGACTCAACCTTCTTCAGTGTTGCAGTTGGTCACTGTATGTAGGCGGTATGGCAAAACAGACTGCCTGCTGTTGTCCAGGAACTTGTGGACAGCTTGCCAAGAAGGGTGTCTGCAGTAATCACTACACGTGGTGGACCTACAAAGTACTAACGTTAATAAAATCTTGTTGATCTATTTTCTTTCAGTGTTCAATTACTTTTGTCTACATATTGTAGTATTCCATACCTCCCAACATGACCCTCTCCAGGAGGGACAGAATGCTCTGCTCTTGGATTTTTCACTTAATGTATGATTGTCTGCACCTGTGTTGAACAGGTTAATGGATAAGAAAGGTGTTTTACCACAGGCGAGGGCAATATTAATTTAAGAGGGAAGTCCAGGAGCAGAGCATTGTGTCCCTCCTGGAGGGGGTCATGTTGGGAGGTATGGTATTCTTCCCCTGCTGTTAGGGTCTCAGTTAATGGCTACACTATTGCACCATTCAGTTTGGATAGAGGCACTTATCAGTGCTGTCCCCTCTCTCTTGCATTGTTTGCGCTCGCCATTAAGCATGTCTGGTGTGTTCTACCCCAAGCATCATATGCAAATTACATTCTTCAGTTCATGGCTGACGCAGATGATTCCTTACATTTTCCCCTGTGGGTAGTTGATATTATTAGTGATTCTTCTGATTTTCTAGTTAACTGGATGAAATCTAGTATTTTCCAGCCCCCATCACCCTCCTACTGCCCATTGCAGTAGTCTTTGAAATTCCAAAATGTGGGATTATTGGTCACATCTCAATTTACGTAGAGATTATGTGGAGAATAATATTGATTTTAATTTTTACAGGTGTAAGTTTTGAAAAAGCTTCCTGTGTCAGTTTCTGGTCACATGAATCTTTTTAAGATGATCATCCAGACAAAATGTGTGTATGTTCTATATCCCTAAGCAAGTGTTTACTTTTATAGAATGAATTGTACATGGGACGATAAACAAGCACGTTTGCATATCATTTACTTCTTTGGGTTTGAGTTTTACAAATTTTGTTTATATTATTTGGCCTCACAGCTCACACATTTGGTGGACTGCATGTCCATGCATGGAGACTCTATACCAGCAACAAGAAATCTGGTAACTGCTCAATCCAATTAGTAGTGTCATCCAGGTGCATGAAAGGGAGGGTTTATTCTGAATAAGAAACAAAAAAACAGGTATCCTCCAGGATACGGAATGACATCAGCAACAGTATTTGAAAACTACATGGTGCTAGATAATTCAGAGATCTCAGTTGCATATATTTGCAAATATATGGTAAGCCTACAGGCCAGCTTCCCTTTCATGCACCTGGATGACATTACTAATTGGATTGAGCCGTTTCCAAATTTCTTGTTCTGAGTGGCATGGATGGGAATGGCATGTATGACCTTCAGCATTTAAAATTTTTCGATCTAGCTATGGCACTATGTCATGCCTTGCATGTTACGCTGCCCCTTGCATTATTACTTATGTTCCTGTTGTATTACGGCCTTGACTGTTTATATGGGTGCAGTGTATTGCTCCCTACGCAATACTTTTACACATGATTGTATTTTTGTTATTGTATTATATGAATTGGCTGCTATTTTGCTTTTGATTTCTTTTTACGTTTAATGTTTAGTTGATTTTTGTATTTGTGCTAAAAGAAGTACTTGATTTAAAAAAAGAACAGAATTTCCATAACAAATATAGATAGTAAGCAAACAAGAGTTATATGGGCTAATTCAGACCTGATCGGTGCTGTGCGATGCTACTCCTGAAGTGCAAAAGCATCGCCGCTGTGCAATGCTTTTGTACTTCTGCGACACGGCAGGGACTGACATGCGGGGCGGGCTAGCCCTGTGCTGGGCATCCCCCCGCATGTCAGTGTGCCTGATTGTAGCTGTGCTCGATCAACTCTGAATCACCCCATAGTACAGTGCCATGAAGCACTGGGAGTCTGATTTATTTGGCATATGAGCAAGAATTTGTCTGACTATTGTGTTTCCACGTCTGTATTTTCATATCCAAGCCTCATAACATATGTAACACCATAAATTTTATTGTCTATATGAGCAAAGATGCAGTAAATCCCAAACTTGCACCCGCTTAATATGTAATATACCTCATAACTAATGTATTTAAACACGTATGTAACTCAAGCATACTGCCATCAGGCTACCTCCCACTTGCTTGCACCTCATGTCATCTGTCTGTTCCCACTAGATTGTTAGCTCTTCAGATCAGGGTCCTCTTTCCTCTTGTTATCTAAGCCCTCTTCTCAACACATTTCATATGCAGCTCTTCCCTACTGAGCGACCATCTTTACCCACTTTTTCTCTTGCTGGTAAAGACTCATCTCCATCACCAGCCCCAAGTAGTACGATGATCACTCCCTCACTACTTATATCTTAGCTGTATTATGTTTTGAGACTTGCGGTGCTCCTTGTTACCTGTACTCTATTTCTGGTATTTATTTACTGCTATGCTAAGTTTTGTCTCCCTGTACTGTCCTTTGTACGGCGCTGAGAAACACTTGTGGCGCCTTATAAATAAAATCTAATAATAATAACTCAAAATAAGGGTTCTGGTATGAATGGTTGACCATGTTAAGGTCGACATTCATTAGGTCGACCACTATTGTTCGACATTGACTAATAGTCGACACAGGACAGGTCAACACATGAAAAGGTCGACATGGATTTTGTAACTGTTTTTGTTGTCATTTTTCCGTAACATAACCAGGAACCACAATTAGTGTACCGCGTCTCCTTACATGGCTCGCGGCTGCAGGCAAGGTGCCTCGCTCCACTACTGCTGCGCTCGGCACAGGTTACCGTTCCCAATCGTAGTCCATGTGGATGGTAAAGTATGAAAAAGTTAAAAATATTTTTTTAAAAAGCCAAGTCGACCATTTAATTTTTTACCCGTCAGGTGTCGACCATTTTCATGTGTCGACCATATGTCCATGTCGACCATGTTGATGTCGACCTAATGACTGTCAACTTTAACATGGTCGACCATCCAAAGGGATACCCAAAATAAGATGCATCACAATGGAGCAGGTTTACCCTGCACACTCCCATTATATTGCACATAAATATGAATGCACCTGATCCGCCTCTCCGTGTGCAAAGTGATCATAAAGGCAACAATTTGCAATTTTAAACACAGATGGAAATTGTGTACATACAGTATACAGTTCAGACATTTTGACTGGGATGCATCTTTACATTGCACAAATGCACTTCAATACAACTCTAAATGAGGCCCTGGCAAAATTCATTGATCAAGGGAGTGTGAAAATGTGTAGTGACGCGCTGTGCAAACTTGTAATTGTCACATTGACACCCTTTGGTACCACTTCTTTCATTGGTTTAGCCTGTTTTTTTTCTAAATATTTGATGACCTGCTAAAAAGATGACAATACTTACCTGTCAGAGGTTCAGTGTTCCTGTAAGACTAGAGTCATGGGACTCTACATACTGGTATCCTTGCACTAGAGCAGGCATACCATGGGCAAACAGAGAATCTTAAAATCCAGTCCTGTTTGGTGCTTCTGCCGTGCTGCCAACTGTCATTTTTATTAGCGTTTAAGCATCTGCTCAATATTTCTAGTCTATAGAGCAGGCATTCCCAACCACGGCCCTCAAGGCAGGTTTTAGTGATATCCAGACTTCAGCACAAATAGTTAAATCAAAATAACTTGGGTACTAATTAAGTCACCTGTGTTCAAGCCTGGATATCACTAAAACCTGCACTGTTGGTGTGCCTCGAGGACCGCGGTTGGGAATGCCTGCTATAGAGGGATGCCTAATACCTGTAATGCGCAGTGCTCCTGTTCTTCGGCCCCCATGAACAGCTCACTTTTGTCTCTTCTAAGTTTAAACGGGGATAACTACATCTGTAGGGTTATACAGAAGTGATTCTTGCAGTCTCAGTATTCATTCCTGAGGTGGCTCCTAGCATGCAACGGAAATAGTGGATGCAGCTATTAAATCTAATCAGGGCCAGTCCTCGATCATGTGGAGCCCCGGGCGAAAGCCTCCCACCCTGACAGGCAAAATAGGGCCACAGAATAGGAAAGGTAGACCCTTAAACACACTGCAACAAGTAGCCCCTTATACACACTGTGACAGGTAGCCCTTTATACACATTGAACCAGGTAGTCCCTTATATACATTGTACTTATTAAGTGCCCCCTATGCAATGCCCTCATTAGTAGTGCCCCCAGTAGTAATGCCCCCTGTAGTTATGCCCCTTGTAGTTATGACCCCTGTAGATATTTATTTATTTATTAGCAGTTTCTTATATAGCGCAGCATATTCCGTTGCGCTTTACAATTAGAACAACAGTTATAGAGCAAAACTGGGCAAAGACATGCTCCCAGTAGTTATGCCCCCAGTAGATATTCCCCCTGTGGTTAAGTTATGCCCCCTGTAGATGTGCCCCCTGTAGATGTGCCCCCTGTAGATTTGCCCCCCAGTAGATATGCCCCTTGTAGATTTGCTCCCTCTAGAGTGTGCCTCCTGTAGTTGTGCCCCCAATAGTTGTGCCCCCAGTAGATATGCCTCTAGAAGATATGCCCCCAGTAGATTTGCCCCCTGTAGTTATGCCCCCTAGTAGTGCCTCTTACACACAAAAAAAAAAAAAAGAAACACACACAATACTCACCAGCCCCGCTCCTGCTTCCTGACCGCTGCAGTCCTCCGTCTCTGGCCGCCCGCTCCTTGGATCTATGGGAGAGATGTCATGACAATGACAATGGTAGCGGCTACAGTGGGAGCCCACACAGCCCACGGCGCCTACTGCAGTCAGGGTGAGATATGCGGGGTGCAGGTGGGCGGCAGGCGCCTGCGGGGTGAATCAGGTTTGTACGCTCATGTTTGTGTTCCATGTTCACCTAATTACATCCCAGTTTTTAAAATGTTACAGAATGGGACATTAAGTGAAAACTATGTATTAGTTTTCACTTAAGTTGCCACTAAACAAGAGGTCACAATTGCAGCACTATTGTTATAGAGCCACAAGAGCCTGTTGTCTGGTTATGTAATAAAAGATGAGTTATGTTATATTACCTAGATAACATCATCACTGGTTGCCCCTTATTGCACCCTCTTCCTCCCCACAGAGTTACAGCATGTATTCTCTCAGTGCAGAAACATGTGCCCTCATTTCTCTGCTATGTGATTTTCCATTATCACAGTATATACAGAAATAGCTTGGCACCCACTTCAGGGGCAGGCTGATAACCTGGCAGTACCAAGCAAGGAAAGGAGACGATTGTGCCCTCACGTGGGCATTTCTTCCCAGAAGTGTGAGAAATTCCTGCAGCGTAAAAACATTAAGGGCAGGGTCTCCCAGCACAGCAACATATTTACTGTTCATTCACGAGTGTTTGATAGGGAATACATATGTTTTACCAGCAGACAGGACGCCGGCTGTCAGTATACAGACAGCGGTATCCTGGCTGTCGGAATCCCGGCAATGAGGCAGCCAGTCCCCTCTCAGGTTCGCTGTGCTCGCCACGCTTCTGGCCCGGTGGCTTGTTTCGCTTGCCCCAGATTATATTCTCGAGTGGGAATAACCTGCGGTGGTAGGGATTCCGTCCGGCGGCATTTCACCGGTCTTCTGATTGCCGGGATCCAGACAGCCAGATAGATAGCTACAAAACTACTGTATATTTTCAAGAATATCCCAATATTCGCAATTTAAAAAATTGTAGCTTCCACCTGAAATGGTGCAACTGTGCCCATGGTGCAAGGCCAAGGGGGAAGCACAGTTCCAGCCCCGGTGGCATATATGTCCATATTTTGGGGTGCTGGGATATATGAAGAGGATCCTTAGGATATGTCTGTTGCTAGACTTTCTACTCGAGGCCTCCTTATTGCACTGGATGCCATAACATGTGCTTAGTGTTGGCATACCGTGTCATAGAAGTTCCCTAGCAAAGCACTGTCCTGCCCTATGGGACACCCATGATTAAAGGTATATTGCTACCCAGGGCTAGATTAAGGTCTGGGGGGGCCACAGTCAACACACTTGTGGGGGCCCCTATAAATAATATGATCAAAGTGAAAAAATATATATATATATGCGTATATATATTACGCACACACATATATCACAGCGCGAGAGAGAGAGGGGCACGGAGGGGAAGAAAGGGGGCATGGGGAGAAAGAAGCATGGGGAAAGACAGAGAGGGTCATGGGAGAGTGAGGGGACATAGAGAGAGGGGGGCATAGGGAGTGAGAGGAATGGGGAAAGACAGGCATGCAGACTGAGAGGGGGGAGGCATGGGGAGAGACAGAGAAAGGGTCATGGTAGAGAGAGGCATGGGGGAAAGAGACCGGCATGGGGAGAGAGTGCTGAAGTAGAATGAGAGACTGGGCAGAAGAGCTTGCACTCACCTGCCCAGGAGTCCTGAAGGTCTATGGGAGGCCACCACATTGTCTTTCCAGCTAAACAGACGGGGGCGGGACTGTGGCGGGTTCACTTAAATGATAGGCTCTGCTTCTTAAGGCCCGTACACACTGGTCGATATATCGGCCGTTCTCTTGAATGGCCGATATATTGCGGGAGCGTCGGCCAGTGCGTTCACAGACGTATCGCGTCGGCCGCGCAGCACAGCCGACGGCCAATATATCTACCGATATATTGGCGCGTCGCTGTGTGTGTACGGGGCGGCCGGCACATGCTGCGGCGGCCGGCGGTGATTGACAGCTGAACTGGGTGGGCGTGTGTACACGCCCGCCCAGTTCATGACGTCAGTCCCCGACAGATCGGGCAGTGTGTATATCTGCAGATATATCTACTAGTGTGTACCCACCTTAAGGCTACTGGACACCATTAGGGTCGGAACACAGAGGGTCAGAACGCAGGTCTCACCCTCGCCGTTCGTCCCGGACCCGCGCCGCCGTCCTCCTCACAGAGCCGGAAGATAGAAGCCGGGTAAGTATTAAGAAGAAAGAAGACTTCAAAGGCGGCAGAAGACTTCAGATCTTCACTGAGGAAACGCGCAGCGGTAACGCTGCGCGCCATTGCTCCCACACATGTACACACAGCGGGCACTGTAGGGTGCAGGGCGCAGGGCGCAGGGGGGGCGCCCTGGGCAGTAATATTAATCTCAAGGGACACTGGCAAATAGATTAGACACTGCAGAGGCGGTATATTGAAACCCCCCGGCTAGTATAAATAATTTGAGCGGGACCAAAGCCCGCCGGTGAGGGGGCGGAGCTTGATCCTCCAGCACTAACCAGCGCCATTTTCTCCACAGCACACTGCAGAGAAGCTGGCTCCCCGGACTCTACCCTGCTGAACACGGTTACAGAGGGCAAAAAAGAGGGGGGGGGCACATTTGATTGGCGCAGTGAGTGTATTTATATATTTATATAAAAGCGCTGTACTAACTGGGATTTTATTCCAGTGTCCGGTGGCGCTGGATGTGTGCTGGCATACTCTCTCTCTGTCTTTTCAAAGGGCATTATTGGGGGACTGTCTCAATATAGATATATCCCTGAGTGTGTGGGTGTGTCGGTACGTGTGTGTCGACATGTCTGAAGCGGAAGGCTCATTAAGGAGGAGGTGGAGCAGATGATTGTGGTGTCTCCGTCGGTAACGCCGACACCTGATTGGTTGGATATGTGGAATGTTTTAAATGCAAATGTGTCTTTATTACATAAGAGATTGGACAAAGCAGAGTCCAGGGATAAGACAGGGAGTCAATCCATGGCTTTGACTGTGTCACAGGGCCCTTCAGGGTCTCAGAAACGTCCCCTGTCCCAGGTAGCAGACACTGATACCGACACGGATTCTGACTCCAGTATCGACTACAATGATGCGAGGTTGCACCCAAGGGTGGCCAAAAGTATTCATTATATGATTATTGCAATAAAAGATGTTTTACATATCACAGATGACCCCTCTGTCCCTGACACGAGGGTATGCATGTTTAAGGAAAAGAAACCTGAGGTAACCTTTCCCCCATCTCATGAGCTGAACGCGTTATTTGAAAAAGCTTGGTAAACTCCAGACAAGAAACTGCAGATTCCCAAGAGAATTCTTACGGCGTATCCGTTCCCTGCACAGGACAGGTTACGGTGGGAATCCTCACCCAGGGTGGACAAGGCTTTAACGCGCTTGTCCAAAAAGGTGGCGCTACCGTCTCCAGACAAGGCAGCACTCAAGGATCCTGCTGATCGCAGACAGGAAACAACTTTAAAATCAATTTATGCACATACGAGTGCCTTGCTCAGACCGGCAATAGCGTCGGCTTGGGTTTGTAGCGCTGTAGCAGCTTGGGCAGATACCTTGTCAGCTGACATTGATACCCTAGATAGGAATAGCATTTCTCTGACGTCCTAAGTGGATGCTGGGGACTCCGTAAGGACCATGGGGAATAGCGGCTCCGCAGGAGACAGGGCACAAAAGTAAAAGCTTTAGGATCAGGTGGTGTGCACTGGCTCCTCCCCCTATGACCCTCCTCCAAGCCTCAGTTAGGTTTTTGTGCCCGGCCGAGAAGGGTGCAATCTAGGTGGCTCTCCTAAAGAGCTGCTTAGAGTAAAAGTTTTGTTAGGTTTTTTATTTTCAGTGAGTCCTGCTGGCAACAGGCTCACTGCAACGAGGGACTTAGGGGAGAAGAAGTGAACTCACCTGCGTGCAGGATGAATTGGCTTCTTAGGCTACTGGACACTAGCTCCAGAGGAACGATCACAGGTACAGCCTGGATGGGTCACCGGAGCCGCGCCGCCGACCCCCTTGCAGATGCTGAAGAGAGAAGAGGTCCAGAAATCGGCGGCTGAAGACTTCCCAGTCTTCTTAAGGTAGCGCACAGCACGGCAGCTGTGCGCCATTGCTCTCAGCACACTTCACACCAATGGTCACTGAGGGTGCAGGGCGCTGGGGGGGGCGCCCTGGGCAGCAATGAAAGTACCTATGCTGGCTAAAAATACATCACATATAGCCTCTGGGGCTATATGGATGTATTTAACCCCTGCCAGGTTGTCAGAAAAACGGGAGAAGAAGCCCGTCGAAAAGGGGGCGGGGCCTATTCTCCTCAGCACACAGCGCCATTTTCCTACACAGCTCCGCTGCTAGGAAGGCTCCCAGGCTCTCCCCTGCACTGCACTACAGAAACAGGGTTAAAACAGAGAGGGGGGGCATTTTGTGTGGCGATATTATAATATATTAAGATGCTATAAGGGAAAACACTTATATAAGGTTGTCCCTGTATAATTATAGCGTTTTGGTGTGTGCTGGCAAACTCTCCCTCTGTCTCCCCAAAGGGCTAGTGGGGTCCTGTCCTCTATCAGAGCATTCCCTGTGTGTGTGCTGTGTGTCGGTACGTGTGTGTCGACATGTATGAGGACGATGTTGGTGAGGAGGCGGAGCAAATTGCCTGTAATGGTGATGTCACTCTCTAGGGAGTCGACACCGGAATGGATGGCTTATTTAGGGAATTACGTGATAATGTCAACACGCTGCAAGGTCGGTTGACGACATGAGACGGCCGGCAAACCAATTAGTACCTGTCCAGGCGTCTCAAACACCGTCAGGGGCTTTAAAACGCCCATTACCTCAGTCGGTCGACACAGACACGGACACTGACTCCAGTGTCGACGGTGAAGAAACAAACGTATTTTCCATTAGGGCCACACGTTACATGTTAAGGGCAATGAAGGAGGTGTTACATATTTCTGATACTACAAGTACCACAAAAAAGGGTATTATGTGGGGTGTGAAAAAACTACCTGTAGTTTTTCCTGAATCAGATAAATTAAATGAAGTGTGTGATGATGCGTGGGTTTCCCCCGATAGAAAATTATTGGCGTTATACCCTTTCCCGCCAGAAGTTAGGGCGCGTTGGGAAACACCCCCTAGGGTGGATAAGGCGCTCACACGCTTATCAAAACAAGTGGCGTTACCGTCTCCAGATACGGCCGCCCTCAAGGAGCCAGCTGATAGGAGGCTGGAAAATATCCTAAAAAGTATATACACACATACTGGTGTTATACTGCGACCAGCGATCGCCTCAGCCTGGATGTGCAGCGCTGGGGTGGCTTGGTCGGATTCCCTGACTGAAAATATTGATACCCTTGACAGGGACAGTATTTTATTGACTATAGAGCATTTAAAAGATGCATTTCTATATATGCGAGATGCACAGAGGGATATTTGCACTCTGGCATCAAGAGTAAGTGCGATGTCCATGTCTGCCAGAAGATGTTTATGGACACGACAGTGGTCAGGTGATGCAGATTCCAAACGGCACATGGAAGTATTGCCGTATAAAGGGGAGGAGTTATTTGGGGTCGGTCCATCGGACCTGGTGGCCACGGCAACAGCTGGAAAATCCACCTTTTTTACCCCAAGTCACATCTCAGCAGAAAAAGACACCGTCTTTTCAGCCTCAGTCCTTTCGTCCCCATAAGGGCAAGCGGGCAAAAGGACAGTCATATCTGCCCAGGGGTAGAGGAAAGGGAAGAAGACTGCAGCAGGCAGCTCCTTCCCAGGAACAGAAGCCCTCCACCGCTTCTGCCAAGTACTCAGCATGACGCTGGGGCCGTACAAGCGGACTCTGGTGCGGTGGGGGGTCGTCTCAAGAGTTTCAGCGCGCAGTGGGCTCACTCGCAAGTGGACCCCTGGATCCTACAAGTAGTATCCCAGGGGTACAGATTGGAAGTTCGAGACGTCTCCCCCTCGCAGGTTCCTGAAGTCTGCTTTACCAACGTCTCCCTCCGACAGGGAGGCAGTATTGGAAACAATTCACAAGCTGTATTCCCAGCAGGTGATAATCAAAGTACCCCTCCTACAACAAGGAAAGGGGTATTATTCCACACTATTTGTGGTACTGAAGCCAGACGGCTCGGTGAGACCTATTCTAAATCTGAAATCTTTGAACACTTACATACAAAGGTTCAAATCAAGATGGAGTCACTCAGAGCAGTGATAGCGAACCAGGAAGAAGGGGACTATATGGTGTCCCTGGACATCAAGGATGCTTACCTCCATGTCCCAATTTGCCCTTCTCACCAAGGGTACCTCAGGTTCGTGGTACAGAACCGTCACTATCAGTTTCAGACGCTGCCGTTTGGATTGTCCACGGCACCCCGGGTCTTTACCAAGGTAATGGCCGAAATGATGATTCTTCTTCAAAGAAAAGGCGTCTTAATTATCCCTTACTTGGACGATCTCCTGATAAGGGCAAGGTCCAGAGAACAGTTGGAGGTCGGAGTAGCACTATCTCAAGTAGTTCTACGACAGCACGGGTGGATTCTAAATATTCCAAAATCGCAGCTGATTCCGACGACACGTCTGCTGTTCCTAGGGATGATTCTGGACACAGTCCAGAAAAAGGTGTTTCTCCCGGAGGAGAAAGCCAGGGAGTTATCCGAGCTAGTTAGGAACCTCCTAGAACCAGGCCAAGTGTCAGTGCATCAATGCACAAGAGTCCTGGGAAAAATGGTGGCTTCTTACGAAGCGATTCCATTCGGCAGATTTCATGCAAGAATTTTTCAGTGGGATCTGCTGGACGAATGGTCCGGATCGCATCTTCAGATGCATCAGCGGATAATCCTGTCTCCAAGGACAAGGGTGTCTCTTCTGTGGTGGCTGCAGAGTGCTCATCTACTAGAGGGCAGCAGATTCGGCATTCAGGACTGGGTCCTGGTGACCACGGATGCCAGCCTGAGAGGCTGGGGAGCAGTCACACAGGGAAGAAATTTCCAAGGAGTGTGGTCAAGTCTGGAGACTTCTCTCCACATAAATATACTGGAGCTAAGGGCAATTTACAATGCTCTGAGCCTAGGAAGACCTCTGCTTCAAAGTCAACCGGTGCTGATCCAGTCGGACAACATCACGGCAGTCGCCCACGTAAACAGACAGGGCGGCACAAGAAGCAGGAGAGCAATGGCAGCAAGGATTCTTCGCTGGGCGAAAAATCATGTGATAACACTGTCAGCGGTGTTCATTCCGGGAGTGGACAACTGGGAAGCAGACTTCCTCAGCAGGCACGACCTCCACCCGGGAGAGTGGGGACTTCATGTGGAAGTCTTCCACATGATTGTGAACCGTTGGGAAAGACCAAAGGTGGACATGATGGCGTCCCGTCTGAACAAAAAACTGGACAGGTATTGCGCCAGGTCAAGAGACCCTCAGGCAATAGCAGGGACGCTCTGGTAACACCGTGGGTGTACCAGTCGGTGTATGTGTTCCCTCCTCTGCCTCTCATACCCAAGGTACTGAGAATTATAAGACGGAGAGGAGTAAGAACTATACTCGTGGCTCCGGATTGGCCAAGAAGGACTTGGTACCCGGAACTTCAAGAGATACTAAGAAGGGACTTGCTTCAGCAAGGATCATGTCTGTTCCAAGTCTTACCGCGGCTGCGTTTGACGGCATGGCGGTTGAACGCCGGATCCTAAGGGAAAAAGGCATTCCGGAAGAGGTCATCCCTACCCTGGTCAGAGCCAGGAAGGAGGTGACCGCACAACATTATCACCACATTTGGTGAAAATATGTTGCATGGTGTGAGGCCAGGAAGGCCCCACGGAGGAATTTCAACTCGGTCGATTCCTGCATTACCTGCAAACAGGAGTGTCTATGGGCCTCAAATTGGGGTCCATTAAGGTTCAAATTTCGGCCCTGTCGATTTTCTTCCAGAAAGAATTGGCTTCAGTTCCTGAAGTCCAGAAGTTTGTCAAGGGAGTACTGCATATACAACCCCCTTTTGTGCCTCCAGTGGCACTGTGGGATCTCAACGTAGTTCTGGGATTCCTCAAATCACATTGGTTTAAACCGCTCAAATCTGTGGATTTGAAATATCTCACATGGAAAGTGACCATGCTGTTGGCCCTGGCCTCGGCCAGGCGAGTGTCAGAATTGGCGGCTTTGTCTCACAAAAGCCCATATCTGATTGTCCATTCGGACAGGGCAGAGCTGCGGACTCGCCCCCAGTTTCTCCCTAAGGTGGTGTCAGTGTTTCACCTGAACCAGCTTATTGTGGTACCTGCGGCTACTAGGGACTTGGAGGACTCCAAGTTGCTAGATGTTGTCAGGGCCCTGAAAATATATGTTTCCAGGACGGCTGGAGTCAGGAAAACTGACTTGCTGTTATCCTGTATGCACCCAACAAACTGGGTGCTCTTGCTTCTAAGCAGACGATTGCTAGTTGGATGTGTAGTACAATTCAGCTTGCACATTCTGTGGCAGGCCTGCCACAGCCAAAATATGTAAATGCCCATTCCACAAGGAAGGTGGGCTCATCTTGGGCGGCTGCCCGAGGGGTCTCGGCTTTACAACTTTGCCGAGCTGCTACTTGGTCAGGGGCAAACACGTTTGCAAAATTCTACAAATTTGATACCCTGGCTGAGGAGGACCTGGAGTTCTCTCATTCGGTGCTGCAGAGTCATCCGCACTCTCCCGCCCGTTTGGGAGCTTTGGTATAATCCCCATGGTCCTTACGGAGTCCCCAGCATCCACTTAGGACGTCAGAGAAAATAAGAATTTACTTACCGATAATTCTATTTCTCGTAGTCCGTAGTGGATGCTGGGCGCCCATCCCAAGTGCGGATTGTCTGCAATACTTGTACATAGTTATTGTTAACTAAAACGGGTTATTATTGTTGTGAGCCATCTTTTCAGAGGCTCCGCTGTTATCATGCTGTTAACTGGGTTCAGATCACAGGTTGTACAGTGTGATTGGTGTGGCTGGTATGAGTCTTACCCGGGATTCAAAATCCTTCCTTATTGTGTACGCTCGTCCGGGCACAGTATCCTAACTGAGGCTTGGAGGAGGGTCATAGGGGGAGGAGCCAGTGCACACCACCTGATCCTAAAGCTTTTACTTTTGTGCCCTGTCTCCTGCGGAGCCGCTATTCCCCATGGTCCTTACGGAGTCCCCAGCATCCACTACGGACTACGAGAAATAGAATTATCGGTAAGTAAATTCTTATTTTTATTGACCTTGGGTCACATTAAAGACGCAGTCTTATATATGAGAGACACTTCGAGAGACGTTGGACTGTTGGGTTCAAGAGCCAACGCCATGGCGATTTCTGCTAGGCGAGCCCTGTGGAGCCGCCAATGACCGGGTGATGCCGACTCAAAGAGACATATGGAAGTTTTGCCTTACAAGGGTGAGGTTTTATTTGGGGAAGGTCTCGCGGACCTGGTTTCCACAGCTACTGCGGGTAAATCTACTTTTTTACCTTATGTTCCCCCGCAGCAAAAGAAAACACCACAATATCAGATGCAGTCCTTTCGGTCGCATAAGTCCAGAAGAGGTCGGGACTCTTCCTTCCTCGCCAGAGGTAAGGGTAGAGGGAAAAGAATGCCTGCTACGGCTAGTTCCCAGGAGCAGAAGTCCTCCCCGGCTTCTACTAAATCCACCGCATGACGCTGGGGCTCCACTGAGGGAGTCTGCCCCATGGGGGCACGTCTTCAACTCTTCAGCCACGTCTGGGTTCAGTCAGATGTGGATCCTTGGGCGATGGAAATTGTATCCCAAGGCTACAAACTGGAATTCGAAGACGTGCCTCCTCCCGATTTTTCAAATCGGCTTTACCAGCTTCTCCCCCAGGAAGGGAGATAGTTTTAGCTGCAATTCAAAAACTGTGTCAACAACAAGTGATTGTCAAGGTTTCCCTAGGGCAACAGGGGAAGGGGTACTATTCAACCCTGTTTGTGGTCCCGATACCGGATGGCTCGGTCAGACCCATTCTAAATCTAAAATCCCTAAACCTGTACTTGAAAAAGTTCAAATTCAAGATGGAATCACTCCGGGAAGTTATCTCCAGCCTGGAAGGGGGGGATTTTATGGTGTCACTAGACATAAAGGATGCATACCTTCATGTCCCCATATATCCCCCTCATCAGGCATACCTGAGATTCGCTGTACAGGACTGTCATTACCAGTTTCAGACGTTGCCGTTTGGGCTTTCCACGGCCACGAAGATTTTCACCAAGGTAATGGCGGAAATGATGATGCTACTGCGCAGGCAGGGAGTCACAATTATCCCGTACTTGGACGATCTCCTGATAAAAGCGAGATCGAGGGATCAATTGCAGAAAAGCGTGTCGCTCTCCCTGAGAGTGCTGCAGCAGCATGGCTGGATTCTAAATCTACCAAAGTCACAGTTGATTCCAACGACTCGGCTATCCTTCTTAGGCATGATTCTGGACACGGAGCAAAAGAGGGTTTTTCTCCCGATGGAAAAAGTCCAGGAACTCCAGAACATGGTCAGAGCTGTTAAAACCGAAAAAAGTGTCAGTCCATCAATGCACTCGAGTACTGGGAAATATGGTGGCGACCTACGAGGCCATCCCCTTCGGCAGGTTCCATGCGAGGACGTTTCAGTGGGACCTTCTGGACAAGTGGTCGGGGTCCCATCTACAAATACATCAGAAAATAAGCCTGTCCCCCAGGGCCAGGGTGTCTCTCTTGTGCTGGCTGCAGAGTGCTCACCTTCTCGAAGGTCGCAGGTTCGGCATTCAAGACTGGGTTCTGGTGACCACGGACGCGAGCCTCCGAGGATGGGGAGCAGTCACACAAGGAAGAAATTTTCAGGGACTATGGTCAAGCCAGGAGGCTTGACGTCTACACATCAACGTACTGGAATTGAGGGCCATATACAACGGCCTACGACAAGCGGAGAATCTTTTTCGCGGCCTACCGGTTCTGATTCAATCAGACAACGTCACCGTGTGGCTCATGTAAACCGCCAAGGCGGGACAAGGAGCAGAGTGGCAATGGCGGATGCCACCTGGATTCTTCGCTGGGCGGAAAATCACGCAAGCGCTCTGTCAGCAGTCTTCATTCCGGGAGTGGACAACTGGGAAGCAGACTTCCTCAGCGGACACAATCTCCATCCAGGAGAGTGGGGACTTCATCAAGAAGTTTTTGCAGAGATAACAAGTCAGTGGGGACTTCCACAAATAGACATGATGGCGTCACGCCTCAACAAGAAGCTTCGGAGGTATTGTGCCAGGTCAAGGGACCCTCAGGCAGTAGCGGTGGATGCCCTGGTGACACCATGGGTGTTTCAGTCGGTCTATGTGTTCCCTCCTCTTCCGCTCATCTCAAAAATACTGAGAATCATAAGACGAAAAAGAGCGCAGACAATACTCTCATTGTTCCGGATTGGCCTCGAAGGGCCTGGTATTCAGATCTTCAGGAAATGCTCACAGAAGATCCGTGGCCTCTTCCTCTCAGGGAAGACCTATTGCAGCAGGGGCCTTGCGTGTTCCAAGACTTACCGCGGTTACGTTTGACGACATGGCGGTTGAACACCAAATCCTAGCGGGGAAAGGTATTCCGGAGGAAGTCATCCCTACTCTGATTAAGGCTAAGAAGGAGGTGACGGCGAAACATTATCACCGCATCTGGAGGAAGTATGTATCTTGGTGTGAAGCCAAGAATGCTCCTACTGAAGATTTCCATCTTGGCCGTTTTCTCCACTTTCTACAGACAGGAGTGGATATGGGCCTAAAGTTAGGCTCCATTAAGGTACAGATTTCGGCCCTATCAATTTTCTTTCAGAAGGAATTGGCTTCTCTCCCAGAAGTCCAGACTTTTGTAAAGGGAGTGCTGCACATCCAGCCTCCTTTTGTGCCCCCAGTGGCACCATGGGACCTTAACGTGGTGTTACTGTTCCTAAAATCTCACTGGTTTGAACCTCTTCAAACGGTGGATTTAAAATTTCTCATTTGGAAGGTGGTCATGTTGTTGGCCTTGGCATCTGCACGGCGGGTGTCCGAATTGGCGGCTTTGTCTCACAAGAGCCCCTATCTGATTTTCCATGTGGATAGAGCAGAATTAAGGACTCGTCCTCAATTTTTGCCTAAGGTGGTTTCATCTTTTCATATGAACCAACCTATTGTGGTGCCTGTGGCTACGGGTGACTTGGAGGATTCCAAGTCCCTTGATGTAGTCAGGGCCTTAAAAATGTATGTAGCCAGGACGGCTCGGGTTAGGAAAACAGAGGCACTGTTTGTCCTGTATGCAGCCAACAAGCTTGGCGCTCCGGCTTCTAAACAGACTATTGCTCACTAGATCTGTAACAAGATTCAGCAGGCTCATTCTACGGCTGGATTGCCGTTACCAAATTCGGTAAAGGCCCATTCCACTAGGAAGGTGGGCTCTTCTTGCGCGGCTGCCCGAGGCGTCTCGGCATTACAGCTTTGCCGAGCGGCGACTTGGTCGGGTTCAAACACTTTTGCTAAATTCTACAAGTTTGATACCTTGGCTGAGGAGGACCTCATGTTTGCTCAATCGGTGCGGCAGAGTCATCCGCACTCTCCCTCCCGATCTGGAGCTTTGGTATAATCCCCATGGTCCTTACGGAGTCCCCAGCATCCTTTAGGACGTAAGAGAAAATAAGATTTTAAACCTACCGGTAAATCTTTTTCTCCTAGTCCGTAGAGGATGCTGGGCGCCCGTCCCAGTGCGGACTAAATTCTGCAAGACTTGTATATAGTTATTGCTTACATAAGGGTTATGTTACAGTTTTAATCAGTCTCGGGCTGATGCTGTTTTGTTTCATACTGTTGACTGGTTCGTATGTTCCAAGTTGTACGGTGTGGATGGTGTGGGCTGGTATGTATCTTGCCCTTAGATTAACAAAAATCCTTTCCTCGTACTGTCCGTCTCCTCTGGGCACAGTTTTCTAACTGAGGTCTGGAGGAGGGGCATAGAGGGAGGAGCCAGTGCACACCCATCTAAAGTCTTTAGAGTGCCCATGTCTCCTGCGGAGCCCGTCTATACCCCATGGTCCTTACGGAGTCCCCAGCATCCTCTGCGGACTAGGAGAAAAAGATTTACCGGTAGGTTTAAAATCTTATTTTTTAATAACTTTGTACATTAAACAAAGTGTCTGTACATTCACATAATTCATTTATGTTTCATATACACCTTATACACACAGCCTGAAAGTCATTTAATACAATATTTTTAATAACTGTGTGTATTAAACAAAGTTTGTGTACATTGAGCCATCAGTCAAAAAAAAGTGGGTCCCAGGGACCCCTCACTTTTAAAAATTGGGGTGCTGCCTGTCCTTTTATGGGTCCCATCTGAATGAAGGCTTTTATTACTCTAATTATAAAAATATAAAAACACAGACTTGATTTGGACCCTACAAAGTGTTGAAAGGGGGAGGATGGGGTGACAATGCTGCTGGGCTGCATAGCATACAGGACACTGAACCAGAGCTGTAACCAGAGGCACAACTCTGGGAGGCAACGGAGTCATCTGCCGCCGGGCTCCTGCTCTGAAGGGGGGCACCTATCCTCAAGTTGAGTGACACCATTGAATTAAGTTAATTGATAGCTGTTGCTGTCTTTTCAGTGGCCGACTTCCTCACTGGTCCCTGCACTTTACAAGTCACACCCTCTCTATTATACTGAATATACTCATTTTACAAGTGTCACAGCCAGGATTAGAAACCACAACCTATTACACTGGAAGCAGACACCTTACCGATGAAGCTGTTTGCTCCTGTATAGGAAATATGAGAATTTTAAACTATATGAAGATACTTCTCTGACAAATACACGTAACTTCATATAGTTAGAATTCTCATGCTTCAATAGCTCCATCAGTAAAGTGTCTGCTGTCAGTGTAACAGGTCATGGGTTCTAATCCTGGGTATGACTGCTAAGAAATGTGTGATTTAAAATAGAAGACAACTAAATGTATAAATACAGTATATAATACACATACACACACACACGCGCACATACATATATTTATCTTAATATAGGAAATAGGGGGCACCAATATTTATCTTGCCTCCGGGCGACTGTGACGAACTTACGCCACTGGCTGTAAATATACATTTTGGCGCCCTAAGGCAGAAAGCGAATTGGTGCTCCCCTTCATACATGCCAAAGCATGGACAGTGCGTGCCTTTGGCACGCAGCAAAAATTTAGGGCCGTTGCTTCGTGGGAAAGTAGTGTGGCCACATAATAGTGGCAATTCACATTACACCACACAGTAGTGCAGTTTCTACACATTACACCAGGTAGAACCTCCTATACACACTGCGCCAGGTAGAGCACATTATATAAATTGCGCCAGGTAAAGCACTTATACACATTGCACCAGGTAGAGCTCCTTATACACATTGCACCAGGCAGAGCTCCTTATACTCTTTGCGCCAGGCAGAGCACGTTATACACTTTGCGCCAGCAGAGCACATTATACACGTTATACAAATAAGCGCCATAGTGCGTTTTTGCGATCACTGATAGATATATATAGATATATATATATATATAGATATATAGATATATATATATATCAAAGCTTGCAGGGAGATAAAGTGGAGATAAATAAAGTACCAAATAGCCTTGGAAAGTGATAAAGTGGCTAAAGTACCAGTCTGTCATCTCCTAACTGCCATGTTACAGACTGTGGGGGCTATTCAGAATTGTTAGTAAACCAAAAAAGCACTCTAAGGGACAAAACCATGTTGCACTGCTGATGGGGCAGATGTAAAATTTGCAGAGAAAGTGAGATTTGGGTGGAGTGTATTTATCATGCACAGAAACAATATAACCCACCTAAATCTAAATCTCTCTGCACATGTTACATCTGCCCCACCTGCAGTGCAACATAGTTTTGCCCATTAGTGTGCTTTTTTGGTTTACTAACAACTCTGAATAACCCCCTGTGTTGGAAAAATGTCAGTAGCTGATTGGTTGGTAGTTTATCTCTCTCCACTTTATCTACATATTTCCATTATGTAATACATATGATCCTATATGTCATAGTATGTAATCCTTTCAGGCATATTTCTAATTGTCCAGAGGTCAGTTTTAATCAAAACGAAGAGAAAGCTGGGACAATGTTACATGTAGGAGGATATTCGATTAGCTGCGGGCTATTTGGCTCACAAGAGCAATTCAATAAGTGGCGATTACTCAGCATGTGAATGCCTGATGGTGGACTGAACCTCGAAGCTCCATGAGCTGCGAGGTAAAGTTTGAGAGAAAATGGCAAAATCAGGGGTTCCGCAATGGGGAAAACCCATTGACTCTGCAGTTCACATGGAATCGGTGGGCTTCCATGCCTGAAACCCCCGATTTTAGGTGCAGGAAAAAATTCTGTTTAATTGAATAGGCTTTCCACGCGCCACAGTGATTTTAGGGGCAGATAAAGGGATGGCCATCGACCATCGATGTTTCAAAATCATCGATGGTTTATGGCCAATGTAGAATACTTTTGCCATCGATGATTGAGAACAAGATGGTTTCCGTCCATCGATGGAAAGTTATAACCAAATATTTTTTAATTTTTTAATGTGGTGCCGGGACACTGAGCATAGCTCCGCTCCTGGCACATACGAAGCCCCGCCCCTGTATTCTGATATCAGTGAAAAAAACAGGGATGACCATTGATAGTGGAAACCGTCGATGGTTATCCACTGCATAGTTGGCAGTCATCAATGGTTACTTTCCATATCACCATCGATTGCAACCATCAATATTAACCACACCAATGGCCATCCCTAGGCATATGTATTAAGCCTGGAAAACGGATTTAAAAGTGATAAAGCAGTGATAAGTGCAAGGTGATAACACACCAGCCAGTCAGCTCCTAATTGTCATTTATCAAATCCGTAATGATTGGCTGGTGTGTTATCACCTTGCACTTATCACTGCTTTATCACTTCTTTATCTCTTCTCCGGGTTAATGCATCTGCCCCTTAGTTGACAATTACCCCACGGTTAATTGAACATCCCCGTAGTATGTGATGAAATTGATTATGGAGAGGAGGTAGAGCATGGGTTGGGTATGCGGGACAGGCGGTCAGGAGACCCCGGCATCAAGATGGCCGGCGAGGAGAGAGCACAACAAGCCCCTTGCGGACTCGCTGAGCTCGCCATAGGATCTGTTCACACTCTATGGGTGTCGTGGACACCCACAAGTGGGAATAGTCCCTGCTAGTCGGCATACCGACTGTCGGGTTTCTTAGGGAGCGGGATGTTGGGGGAGGTATTGTGACCGGCGATCTCCTGACCGTTGTGCATATATACATGTGCAGCAAAATAGCTACAAAAAGATGCTGATCACCCACATAACTATTCCTAATTAATAAATAAACAACACTATGCCTGTCATTTTAAGGTCTTATGAAGTAGCCAAATTGTAATTAAAGGTAATGTGTAACCCCATGATTCATGCTTAAAAATCCTATTGATGCTTTTGACAGTTTTTAACAGGGGATGTCTGAGGGGGAGGGGTCATGAGCACTTTGAAGGGCAGCATATAATTAATTTTGAGAATTGTACAATCACTTTCCACGGGGAAAATTGTTAGTACAATTCCATCAAAACATGAATAGAAGTAAGAATCTGGAAAATGAGTTTACTCTTTATGCTCTGAATAGTATTTGAGGAGTTCCTGATATAACTTTATAATGAAATTTTTTTTTTTATAAAATGGTAATTTCAGCAGCTTATATGTTAAAACAAATTGAAATGCCGTCCGTAAATCAACCACATCACAGCTATATAAGTTCTTATGGATGGTTTATAGATCTTAGGGCACACAAACATGATAGAATGGCAATGCATAGCGTGTGAAATGTGAAATATGGGAATATCTACCTTTTAAATATACGGTATATTGAATAAACAGTGGTTTTAACTTTTTTGTTAGCAAGGGAATAAGTGCAGCCATATTCTAACTGATTCCCTTTCTTTTCCTTTGAATTATTAAATGACAGAAGACGTTTGGTTGACAAGGGGAAATTTGCCACCTTATATTTCTCGAAGGTTGATACATCTCTTCCTGAGTATATTAAACAAAGAGGTGTTAGGTACCTCATGCCTAGTTGTCAGACTGAATCATCCCATGTTAGCATTTACAGTGAATAGTTGGTACAGTAAAGAAAT
Organism: Pseudophryne corroboree; assembly: GCF_028390025.1. Lineage (NCBI taxonomy): Eukaryota > Metazoa > Chordata > Amphibia > Anura > Myobatrachidae > Pseudophryne > Pseudophryne corroboree. The sequence continues at coordinate 243,302,101 of NC_086450.1, read as the reverse complement.
GTATCAGTTTACATTGGAATTTGATGGAGAAGGGGAGTCAGTGTAAAGGTGGGTACACACTGGCCGATATATCGGCCGTTCTCTTGAATGGCCGATATATCGCTGGTCCGTCGGCCAGTGTGTACAGGCGATATGTCTGTGAACTCCGTCGTTCATAGACATATCACGTTTGTTGGAGAAGGGTCAATGTAATGCTCGGTAGAGAGGGGGGCAGACATAGAATTTGTTGGAGAAAGGGATCAGTGTTAGGCCCAGCAGAGAGGGGAGACAGACACATAATTTGAGATGGGTCAGTGTAAAGCCCGGCAGAGAGGGAGACAGACCCAGAATTTGTTGTAGAGGGAGGCAGTGTAAAGCCCGGCAGAGAGGGAGACAGACACAGAATTTGTTGTAGAGGGAGGCAGTGTAAAGCCCGGCAGAGAGGGAGACAGACACATAATTTGTTGTAGAAGGGAGGCAGTGTAAAGCCCGGCAGAGAGGGAGACAGACCCAGAATTTGTTGTAGAAGAGCAGCAGTGTAAAGCCCGGCAGAGAGGGAGACAGACCCAGAATTTGTTGTAGAAGGGAGGCAGTGTAAAGCCCGGCAGAGAGGGAGACAGATGCAGAATTTGTTGTAGAAGGGAGGCAGTGTAAAGACCGGCAGAGAGGGAGACAGGCACATAATTTGTTGTAGAAGGGAGGCAGTGTAAAGCCCTGCAGAGAGGGAGGCAGAACCCAGAATTTGTTGTAGAAGGCAGGCAGTGTAAAGCCCGGCAGAGAGGGAGACAGACACATAATTTGTTGTAGAAGGGAGGCAGTGTAAAGCCCAGCAGAGAGGGAGGCAGACACAGAATTTGTTGTAGAAGGGAGGCAGTGAAAAGCCCGGCAGAGAGGGAGACAGACCCAGAATTTGTTGTAGAAGGGAGGCAGTGTAAAGCCCGGCAGAGAGGGAGACAGGCACAGAATTTGTTGTAGAAGGGAGGCAGTGTAAAGCCCGGCAGAGAGGGAGGCAGACCCAGAATTTGTTGTAGAAGGGAGGCAGTGTAAAGACCGGCAGAGAGGGAGACAGACACAGAATTTGTTGTAGAAGGGAGGCAGTGTAAAGCCCGGCAGAGATGGAGACAGACACAGAATTTGTTGTAGAAGGGCGGCAGTGTAAAGCCCGGCAGAGAGGGAGACAGACACAGAATTTGTTGTAGAGGGAGGCAGTGTAAAGCCCGGCAGAGAGAGAGACAGACACAGAATTTGTTGTAGAAGGGAGGCAGTGTAAAGCCCGGCAGAGAGGGAGACAGACACAGAATTTGTTGTAGAGGGAGGCAGTGTAAAGCCCGGCAGAGAGAGAGACAGACACAGAATTTGTTGTCGAAGGGAGGCAGTGTAAAGCCCGGCAGAGAGGGAGACAGGCACAGAATTTGTTGTAGAAGGGAGGCAGTGTAAAGCCCGGCAGAGAGAGAGACAGACGCAGAATTTGTTGTAGAAGGGAGGCAGTGTAAAGCCCGGCAGAGAGGGAGACAGGCACAGAATTTGTTGTAGAAGGGAGGCAGTGTAAAGCCCGGCAGAGAGGGAGACAGACACAGAATTTGTTGTAGAAGGGAGGCAGTGTAAAGCCCGGCAGAGAGGGAGACGGGCACAGAATTTGTTGTAGAAGGGAGGCAGTGTAAAGCCCGGCAGAGAGAGAGACAGACACAGAATTTGTTGTAGAAGGGCGGCAGTGTATAGCCCGGCAGAGAGGGAGACAGACACAGAATTTGTTGTAGAAGGGAGGCAGTGTAAAGACCGGCAGAGAGGGAGACAGGCACAGAATTTGTTGTAGAAGGGAAGCAGTGTAAAGTCCGGCAGAGATGGAGACAGACACAGAATTTGTTGTAGAAGGGCGGCAGTGTAAAGACCGGCAGAGAGGGAGACAGAGACAGAATTTGTTGTAGAAGGGCGGCAGTGTAAAGTCCGGCAGAGAGGGAGACAGACCCAGAATTTGTTGCAGAAGAGGGTCAATGTAAGGGCCGACAGAGAGGGCAGCAGATACAGAATTTTTTGGAGAAGGGGGTCAGTGTAGGGCTCGGCAGAGAGGGGAGCAGACACACCACTTGTTGGAGAAGGGTCATTATAAAGGGGGCAGACACAGAATCAGCAGAGAGTGTTGTTTGGAGAATGGGGATCGGTGTATGGCCCTGCCGAGAGGTGGGGGGGAGGGGCATACTTTTTTTGGAGAAGAGTGTCAGTGCAAGGACCAGCAGAGAGGCTGGCAGCCACAGAATTTGTTGGAGGAGGGTCAGTTTAAGGCCCGGCAGAGAGGGCGGTAGACATAGAATTTGTTGGAGAAGCGGGTCAGTGTAAGCGCTGGCAGAAAGGGGAGGCAGACACAAAGCAATGACAGAGAACATTGAGCCAAGCAGTGTGGCTGAGGATGAATTGGAGTGGAGAGAGGCAGGAGTAAGGAGGAACAACCAAATACGTGGAGGTTGCATTCGGTCAGACGAGGGATGATCAATTAGTAGATGAGGGGCCTTAGTTACTTTCAGGTTAAGAAAGGGTCTAATCTTGGAGATATGAAGAAGGTGACTGTGGCATGAAAGGGAGAAGGCATCCAAAATAGAAGGAGGAGTCAAGTATAACTCCTAGACAGTGGACTTGTTGCACAGAAAAGATGTTGATGTTCCCAACAGATAGGGGGAGAGGTATCGAACCTTTCAGACAAAGTAAAGTCTCCCATAGCAACCAATCAGCTTCTACTGTAGCTATCACCTAACTAGCACAGTCTATAAAATGACAGAAGGTGATTGGTTGCTATGGGCAACTTCTCCACTTTACTTCTCTCAAAGGTTTGATACCTCTCCCCTATAGTGAGAAAAGGGTGCAAAGAAGGGGACCTGGAAGTGAGGGAAGATGATAAGCTCAGTTTTTGATATGTTGAGGCAGATTCATTTTTTATTATTATTATTATTATTATTATTATTATTATTATTATTATATACAATACTAATAATAATTGTATATATATATATGTAGCGATTTTATCCAGTTGGTCTCAAGACGCTTTATATTTGCATAAAATACAGAAACAATGACTATAATACAGAGGTAAAGCAGCCATTGATGATTTTGGGTGATCAATTCCAAGGATTGTTCATACCATAAAGGTACCAGGCAAGGCAGCTATGTTAGGCGCACTACCTAAGTTACACTGCGGGGAATAGGCAATGCCTGGAAGTTATGACATGTATTGAGGCACTATATAGGTGGACATACATGGATATGTTAAGACTATTGGGGAGAATTGGAATAGAATAGTGTGTATAGGATAGTCTCTAAATCATTAAATCCAGGAATTAACTGTGAAAGACAACAAGACTTGTTTTGGTGGCTTTTGTGCATTAACTGCAGGAGTTTGATTCTGCTTGCAGACTATGGAAGTGCAAGTAGAATCAGCCTGTCATAACGGGCAGGAAAATATGCAATGCGAGCAGCAGATGACAGCTCGCTTTTAATTGAATCTGTCCTTTTAAGTTTAAGAAAGCACATGGACATACGACAAAATGGTAGAAGGACAACAAGAGTGGAAAACTGAGAGAGGTCAAGGGAAAAGGCCCCAACTTCATCACCACAGACTTGAGAAAATGAAGGCATGGTAGGCTGGCCGGAAGGGGAGGGTGGGTAAAGGCTTGGGCAGATTATACGTTGAGAAGTTTGTTGGATGCAATTTTGTTTGTGAAGTGAGTGGCAAAGCTTTAATGCTACTGTGCAATATACAGCTTTAACCCTCTTTTTTCTGTTCTCCCCTCCTCCAAGTGAAGTTAAGCTGCAGGAGGGAAATGGTTAGGTTTAGGCTGCGGAAATAGAGGGTTAGGGTGGCATGGGGGAAGGTAAGTATACTAACCTAGCCCCTGTCGGGATTCTCACCATCAGGATGACCGCCGGCAACACGACCGCCGGCATATCATACGCAACCCCTGCAATAGATATCAAAGGCCAGCACTGGAAATCAGACTCATATAATCACCCATCTATGTTGCTCTTTAATGCCTTTATTTTACAAATGTACAAAGAGGTAATCATAATCCACATTTCTGTGGTTTATAAAGTAAAACATAATACATCAGTTCTCTTAAATGATCATATATTGTTGTAGTTATATTATTTTTAGGTTTCGGCTTTTTTTATTTGTCTTTTGATCCTCTGTGTGGGCTGGAATTCAGTTCGTTTATATTCCCATAACTTGTGAAGTGATAAAGAGAAATATCAATCTGTAATATAAGAAACCCCACACAGAGCGTAGGCCAAGATTAGATTGTGAGCTCTCATCTCTTGGTACATATGTCGTTTTCACATGATCTTGCTCATATGGCTGCTGTTTTCGGCTGTGTAGCTCATGAAACATGAGGAAAGTGTTATGTTTTGTGATCTTTTATTCAAGAATATCTGAATAGTTTCTGGCTTCACACTTTTGCAGAAATCTGACCGAAGCTGCCTGAGGAGCCTCTGTGGAAAAAAATGCTCCATCCAAAGAACCATTCCATGTTTCTTGTGCAATTTTTTGTCTGAGAATATATGTAGCAAGTGCGGCTGTTTCTACATAATCGTGAAGACACGTTGGTGGTCATTCCGAGTTGTTCGCTTGCAAGCTGCTTTTAGCAGCTTTGCACACTCTAAGCCGCCGCCTACTGGGAGTGAATCTTAGCTTATCAGATTTGCGAACGAAAGATTCGCAATATTGCGAAAAGACTTCTCTGTGCAGTTTCTGAGTAGCTCGAGACTTACTCTTCCAGTGCGATCAGTTCAGTGCTTGTCGTTCCTGGTTTGACGTCACAAACACACCCAGCGTTCGCCCAGACACTCCTCCGTTTCTCCAGCCACTCCCGCGTTTTTCCCAGAAACGGTAGCGTTTTTTCAAACACTCCCCTAAAACGGCCAGTTTCCGCCCAGAAACACCCACTTCCTGTCAATCACACTCCGATCTCCAGAACGAAGAAAAAACCTCGTAATGCCGTGAGTAAAATACCAATCTTCATAGCAAATTTACTTGGCGCAGTCGCAGTGCGAACATTGCGCATGCGCAATTAGCGGAAAATCGCTGCGATGCGAATAAAATTACAGAGCGAACAACTCAGAATGAGGGCCGTTATCAATAACTCAGTCTGTGTGTTTTGCTTTAGTGATATCTGCAGAAGTGCTGCAGAGTTAAATACGCTTTGCGTGGGCAGAAAGTGCTTTATTTTCTGATAAGCTGTTGGGTGTACACTGAGTGCTTTGTACGCTACATTTCCAGGCTATGAGGTGCAGGGGGGCTCTCCAGGTGTGCGCTATGCGGAATTCTGCTACAAAGTCGACAAGGGAAATGTGTCCTATCTCCCAGGGAGAGAAGTCTCCATATTAGGGTAGCACTGACAGGAAGCCCTGTTTCCTTAGCAACGGGAGTGCACATCACAGCAAAGTTTAGAGTGTATGCAGTTTGCACTGATTAATTCAGTGGGTTTAGACAGGAGCAGCTGATCAGTCCTTCATCTGACATCCCAACTTGTTACTGGCCTGTCAGCAACACAACAGGGGTCACTTAACTCTTACAGTGCCATGTTGATATTTTAAAGGTTCATTGAACCTATAGCAGAGGTTTTATAAAACAGATGTGTACAATGTTGGCCTGCTTTGTGTCTGTTTTGTGAACTAATGTTACGATTGATTTTTGAGCTGTTCATGTGCTGTATCCAAGCATACACAACTTTTAGTGATTCAGATTTGTAGGCAGCTCAACCATATCTCCACTTGAGGATACATTAGCCTAACTGAGCATCCTGGGTAATCTGAGGGTGTGCCATGGCCATGTAGGCAGACTTGTGGGCTATTTAGAGGGGAGCATACTTCCAGATCTGTCCAATTTCAGATGGATCTTTTGCACCAAGGACAGAGCTGGTGCAAATGTGCGCTGACAACTACTTTCACAAGCAGATGGATAAATGGAAAATCGGGTAGAGCTCCCGGGCTCCCAGAAGAGTTGGCAAGTCTCCCCGTTCCGCCTCCATTTGGCATCAGATCGCCCGCCACGCCCCACATAGTGCTGACCATGTATGGAGCTAGGGGTTTATTCAGAGTTGTTAACCAAAAAAGTTAGCAATCGGGCAAACCCATGTTGCACTGAAGGTGGGGCAGATGTAACATGTGCATATAGATTTAGATGTAAGTGGGTTATATTGTTTCTGTGCATGTTAAATACTGACTCCTTTATTTTTACATTGCTATTTAGATTTCAGTTTGAACAGACTGCACCCAAATCTAACTCTCTGGGCACGTTACATTTGCCCCATCTGCAGTGAAACATGGTTTTGCCCAATTGCTAACTTTTTTGGTTTGCTAACAACTTTGAATAACCCCCATAGTACATGCAACTCTAAATACATGCAACTCTAAATAGTACGATGGGGTATAGACGGGTTCCAAAGGAGCCGGTGCACTTTACATTTCTTCACTGGGTGTGCTGGCTCCTCCCCTCTATGTTACACTAACCGCCAGTGTTTTAAATAATAATCACTTCATTTAGAGAGAGCTTTGTCCTTGTCTGAATTCTAACTCACTTCCATTGTATGCTGTCTTAACCAACATAGTCTGGAGACAGTTTATTACTATTCTCTGATGTGCATGTAAGAAGTCGCAACTTTTGTTTCTTTTAACCTGCTTCACATGTATCAATTGTTTCTTTAAACTGTGTATCTGTTTCACATATTATTTTGATAAAATTATCCATTTTTAAAGAGAGTTGCATTGAGTCAATTATTCTCCCTGCTAGACTGCACATAATTAATTAATCAATTAACTTCAAGTGATTTTTGCAGAGCATTCCTCCCTTTTTTTCTGTTCGTATCAAATTTCATTTCAGTCTAACCAACTGTTTTTGCTGAGCAGCTCCATAGCTCACATCAAATAATTTTTTTGAATACTACTATACATAGCGCCAGGTTATACAGTTTGAGATTATTCTCTAACTGTGTTCACACATTTGTACTTCTCCCCTCTATGCCTCCTCCCACAAGCAGTTTAGAAAAAGTGTCCTCCGGAGAGGATGCACATCTCTGCAGCTCCAGAGAGTTTTCTTCAATTTCTGTTTATTATTTTCAGTATGCTGTTTGGGCAACAGCATACCTGCACCGTGGGAGTTAGGTGGGGAGGCGAGGTATCAGAGCCGCTTCCCCGCTGCAGGATCACCATGCTGAGAGATTGATTGTACAGCGGGGCACTGCGCCTTAGCTGTCGCAATTGCAGCATGCCGCACACACCCTTAACATTTGCCTGAAGGTGACGTCTGTGGTGAGTACAAGCCGGGGACCCCAGTGCGGCTGAACGCGGGTGCGGCATACGGGACCCTCCTAGGGGGGTCCCGCTAGAGCCTCCCGTGTAAACTGGCTTGGAATAGCTTAAACTAGCACTTGTGTGATGTTTTTAAGCAGAATAGGAGACTGTGCCAGTATAACAATCTGTGTCCTATACAGGGCAGAAATCATTAGTGTTTCACTGTGTTATAGTTAGCTGACAGCCTCACTGGGACTGTACAGCAGGGGTGTGCTGGCGTCTCTCTCTGTGTGTCTCCTCTCACATACAGTAAGGGCAGGCTTGATCAGTATTACTGTCTGTGTGTATGTGTATGTAATTGTGATTACTGTAATTATGGGTAAACACAAGCTATGCAGTGTCTGTCATACCAGATTCTCTCCCTTATCATCTGATTCTGTTTCGTGTGAACAATGCAGCCAATCATCACAACTCAGTGAGAGAGCTGGGGAAGAGGGTCCAGAGCCGTCCTGGTTTTAGGGCTCTTAAGACAATGATGTCTGATATGTCATCACAACTCACTGCTAATGTTCAGGAAACTCAGCTACTACAACAGGCTGTTGCATATTTAGCTGCTAGGGCAGATGTTACACAGCTCCCCCCTCTCTAACTCAGGACCACAAAAGCGTGGTTTACCTGCTCTACTCTCTGATTCAGATGAGGAAATACAGGAGGATGGGGATGACTTGGATCCCATTAGTGGGGATTCCACTTCTGCTCAGGGTATTGAACCCCTCATTCTGGCTATATGGGACGTGTTAAAGCTCCCTCTAGAGGACGCTGCGTCACAGCAGTCGTTTTTCTTTACACAAAACAAACCTAATGTCGCTTTCCCCGATCCTGCAGAGTTAGATGACCTATTTAAATTAGCCTGGAAAAATCAAGACAAGAAATGCCAAGTGTCAAAAAGATTTTTGCACACTTTCCCATTTGCTCCTGAAGGTAGGAAATTCTGGGAAGAACCCCGGGGGTTAACGTATCAGTCTCTTGACTGTCTAAAAAGGCGGTACTGCCTGCCCTGGAATCATTTACCATAAAGGACACTGGGGACAGAAAAATAGAGACTACACTAAAGTCTATCTACACTGCAGTTGGTGTATCGCAGAGGCCAGTCATAGGTTGCTGGATGACCCATGCCATTCACACGTGGACTTCTCAAATTAAGGAGGGCCTCTCCGGGGATATGCCTCTGGTCACTACGGTGACTCTCCTGAAGCACATTCAGGACACTGCATGCGTCCTGTGTGACTCGCTCAAGGAGATGGGCAATATTAATGCTAGGACTTCTGCCATGGCAGTGTCGGCGTGCAGGGCTTTGTGGTTTAGTCAGTGGATAGCGGACGTAGAATCCAAGCGCAGTGTGGAGTTTCTGGGGAATGGATGCGTAAAAAAGATATTTAAGGTAATGAATCTCTGCGCAAATAAGTGAAGGCAGCCTTGTAAAGCAGAAATCAGGAAAAAGTGACTCTTCAAAACACTTTAGAGAAATACAGAAAAACGTGAAAGTCTGATCCTGCTCAATTGGGCGCCACCTAATATTGTGCTACCATCACACAAGAAAATCAAATGGAAATATACATTCCTTATAGTTGCTCCATAAATCTTTCCATCCACATCGAGTTATTGCATATCATCCACTCCACATGTGGGAAGAAAACATAAAGCTTTCATGTGCAGTACAATAGGTTTAATTACAATATGCACAAATAAAACAACATAAATCAATCTAATGTTCCACAATAGAAGTGACCTTTTAGTTAACAAGCCCTTCGAACGAAATAAAAATGACAAGTTCGATTGGGCATTTGTCACTAGTTTTAATTCTCAACACAAAATTTTAGAAAAATCCATTAAGAGAAACTGGAATATTTAAAAAAAAGATCCGATATTGGGGAATAAGATCCCAGAACACCCTACTTTTCTTTATCGAAAAGCTCCAAACCTCAAAAATGTTTTAGTAAATAGTTACCTTCCACCTACAAAAAGAGAACCAAGAATCATTACCAAAGAGTTTAATCGATGTGGGATGTGTATAAGTTGCCGTGAGATAAAAAGTGATGGTACCAAAAAACTGGAGAAAATCCAGATTAATGATAAAAGTGTGTACGTCAGGGATTTCATCACATGCAACACAAGTAATATTGTTTACTGTATTGAATGCACGTGTCACTTATTTTATATAGGACGTACTTCTCGAGCACTTAAAGTTAGAATTGGGGAACATTGTCGTAACATAAAAAGGGGATTAGAAACGCATGCCCTATCGGCTCATTTTAAGAAGATGCACAATTGTTCCCCAAAACACATTATCAGATTTGCAGGTATTAAACTTTTGAAATGTAATCTTCGCCTGCGGGATATTGCTTCCCGTCTGGCAAAGAGTTAGATGCAATTGATCTATGAATACAATACACTACAACCGCACGGTTTGAATAGTGACTTTGAACTTAAATGGTTCTTATGAATAGACATTTTAGTTCATGTATTTAACTGTTTGTTTATTTAATGCTGCTATCTTTATATTAATGCTCCGTTTTACTATTCATGTTTTAATTTTTATATTAGGTTTTTATCAAATGACTAAATGTGGACTTGAGTGAAAAGTTTTTTGTTTACATTTACTGATTGACCATTTCCGCCAGGCTGTCTATGTGAACTACAGGACACTTCCGCCAGGACGCTGTATAGAGTGGAAGTACGTGATGACGGCGCCGCCGGGCGACTTCCGGTCAGGACCAGCAGCCGCTTCGGATGACGTGCTTCCTGTAGGAGGCACATCAGGGACGGGCTGCCCAATAGGGTTATCTAAGGCGGATGTGATGTACTTCCTGGCAAGGAGTGGAAGCCCGGGAAAAGGGCGGGAAACTGACGTAATCGGCGGGACTCTGTGATTGGATAAACCACATATATAAGGACTGTAGGAACACATTACCTTGAGAAAGACCCAAATTGAAAGGGTTGAAACACGCTGGTTAACTGTGTCAGAGAGCCCAGGTTTCCAGAGCTGTCCTGGAGGTGCTGAGCGGAGGCCAGATCGATTATCTTTCCGGAGTTTGCCTACCTGGGTGGACCTCCTTCGGATAAATAATAAGAACTGTTTTTGAGAACTGCTTACCATCAGTTCTCCATCGTATCTGGTAATTGTTCAGTCCCCCAGGGACACCACTGTGGAACATTAGAGTGATTTATGTTGTTTTATTTGTGCATATTGTAAACATAGAATTTGTCGGCAGATAAGAACCACTTGGCCCATCTAGTCTGCCCCTTTTTTTTTTTTTTTTATATATTATTTTTTTTTATCACTAACCTTATTTGATCCTTATTTCTTTGTAAGGATATCCTTATGTCTATCCCATGCATGTTTAAATTGCTCTACTGTCTTAGCCTCTACCACCTCTGATGGGAGGCTATTCCACTTGTCCACTACCCTTTCTGTGAAATAATTTTTCCGCAAATTTCCCCTGAACCTCCCCCCCTCCAGTCTCAGTGCATGTCCTCGTGTCCTATTGCTTCTCTTCATTTGGAGAATGTTTCCCTCCTGGACTTTGTTAAAACCCTTCATATATTTGAAAGTTTCTATCATGTCCCCCCTTTCTCTTCTCTGCTCCAAACTATACATATTGAGATTTCTTAGTCTTTCTGGGTATGTTTTGTGATGTAGGCCATGCACCATTTTAGTTGCCCTCCTTTGTACAGTTTCTAATGTATTAATATCCTTTTGAAGATATGGCCTCCAGAACTGAATACAGTATTCTAGATGAGGCCGTACCAATGACCTATACAGTGGCATTATTACTTCTTTCTTTCTGCTGCTGATTCCTCTCCCAATGCAGCCAAGCATCTGACTAGCCTTCCTCATTGCCTTGTTACATTGCTTACCTGCCTTTAAGTCATCTGAAATAGTGACTCCTAGATCCCTTTCCTCCTCAGTAGTTTCCAGTATAGTGCCATTAATACTGTATTTAGCTTTAGGATTTTTGAGACCCAAGTGCATGATTTTGCATTTTTTGGCATTAAACTGTAATTGCCAGACTCTTGACCATTCCTCTAGTCTACCTAGATCCTCAATCATTTGTTTTACCCCACCTGATGTGTCTACCCTGTTGCATACCTTTGTGTCATCTGCAAAAAGGCATACTTTCCCTTTAATCCCATTTGCAAGGTCACCAATAAAGATATTGAAAAGCACTGGTCCAAGTACAGATCCCTGGGGTACTCCACTGGTAACATTTCCCTCCTGTGAATGCACTCCATTTACCACAACTCTCTGTTTTCTATCCTTCAACCAAGATCTTATCCATTCAATAATCCTAATATCCAATCCCAAACTTTCAAGTTTATTTAGCAGTCTGCGATGTGGAACTGTGTCAAAAGCCTTACTAAAGTCAAGATAAGCTATATCCATGGCTCCACCTTTATCCATCACTTTAGTCACACAATCAAAAAAGTCAATAAGATTTGTTTGACATGATCTTCCCCCAGTGAATCCATGCTGTTTGGGATCCAGTAAATTGCCGGATTTGAGATGATCTACAACTCTTTCTTTTAAGAGTGTTTCCATCAATTTCCCTACTACTGATGTAAGACTCACTGGTCTGTAGTTGTTTGCCTCTTCCTTGCTTCCACTTTTGTGCAGTGGGACTACGTTTGCTCTTTTCCAGTCCCCTGGAATTTCTCCTGTAGCTAATGACTGGTTGAATAATTCTGTCAATGGTGCTACCAGCACCTCTTTAAGTTCTTTTAGTATCCTTGGATGTATCCCATCTGGCCCCATAGATTTGTCCACTTTCAGCTTTGAGAGTTCTGTTAGGACCTTCTCCTCTGTAAATGTACTTGTTTCATTTTCCTGAATATCCCTGCAACTTAACTGTGGCCCCTTCCCCTCTCTTTCAGTAGTAAATACTGAGCAAAAATAATCATTAAGATGATCTGCTATTAAATTGTCTCCCTCAACAAGATTCCCAGTGTCCGTCTTTAGTTTTATAATTCCGCCTTTTGTTTTTCTTTTTTCGCTTATATACCTAAAAAAAGTTTTGCCTCCTTTACCCACTGACTGGGCCATTTTCTCCTCAGCTTGTGCCTTTGCACATCTGATTACCTTCTTTGTCTCCTTCTGTCTAACAAGATATATCTTTTTGTCTTCATTATTTTGTGTCTGCTTATATTTCCTAAAAGCCATCTTTTTTGCTCTCACAATATTTGCTACTTCTTTTGCAAACCACACTGGCTTCCTTTTCCTTGTGTTTTTCCTAACAGTTTTGATACAAAGGTCTGTTGCCTTCCATATTGCACATTTGAATGTTTTCCACCTCTCCTGCACTGTTTCCAAGTTCCTCCACTCTGCCAAAGAATCGCTTACACATTTTCCCATCCCTACAAAATCAGCCTTCCTAAAATCCAACACCTTTGTTTTTGTATGGGACGAGTCAGTCTCTGTCTTAATGCTGAACCATACTGCTTGATGTAATTAAACCTATTGTACTGCACATGAAAGCTTTATGTTTTCTTCCCACATGTGGAGTGGATGATATGCAATAACTCAATGTGGATGGAAAGATTTATGGAGCAACTATAAGGAATGTATATTTCTGGGGAATGGGTCTTTGGGGTTGAGATGGATACGTGGATTTACAAAGTCACTGCTGGGAAATCCACGTTTCTCCCCTCTGGGGTCCCGCCGGCTAGGCGTTCCTACCCTGGCCGTCTGGTCAGTCCATTCGGTCTAACAGATTTCATTCTAGGGCTAGAGGTGCCTCGACTGCAACTAGAGGCACCAGAGAGGAGAAAGGAAACCCAGCCATTGCAGGTTCTCAGAAGAGCACCAGTTCCGCTTCCACTGAGGCCTAAGCATGACTACAAACTGGAGTTCGAAGGCGCTACCCCCCAACGATTTTTCAAATCAAGCTTACCAGCTTTGGAGGATACGCGTGTTATGTGGCAACAGGCCGTCCAAAAATTGGTCCATTTTCAAGTCATTGTTCCTGTGCCACTGCACCAACAGGAAAAGGGTTACTACTCCAACCTGTTTGTGGTGCTGAAACTGTACGGTTCGGTGAGGCCCATTTTGTATCTAAAATCTTTAAACCCTTGCCTAAAGGTTTTCAAGTTCCAGGTGGAATACTGACGAGCAGTGCTTGCAGGCCTGGAGGACCGGGAGGTTTTTTTGCTCCATTTAGACTGCACTTTCCAACTTCTGTCACACCATGGTTGGATCCTGGTGCCCACCCACCCTGAGGGGATCTCGAGTTAGGAGGTCAACTGCATCACTTCAGCTGCATTCGGGAGAGCTCCTTCCAGGTTTCCTGGGTAAAGGAGCTCTTAGGGCTACTCGAATATGCATCCATCTTTGCATAGGATTGTTGGGAAAGATGTTAGCCTCATACGAGGCGATCCAGTTTGGAAGGTTCCAGGCCAAGATATTTCACTTGAATCTCCTGAGCAAGAGGTCTGGCTCACATCTTCAGATGCACTGAATACGGCTGTCACCTTGGGCCTGGATTTCTCTCCTGTAGTGGCTGCAGTCCTCCAACCTGCTGGAAGGCCGACGTTTCGGGATCCAGGATTATATACTCCTCAGGATGGATGTGAGTCTGTGAGGATGGGGAGCTTTAACCCAGGGGGCTCATTCCAGGGCAGGTGGCCAGCCCATGAAGCCCTACTTCCTATCAACATTCTGGAATTTCAGCCGATCTACAATGCTCTGCTTCAGGCCTCTGCTCTACACAAGGATCATGCGATCCAAGTACTGTCGGACAACACCACAGCAGTGGCGTACATCAATCAGCAAGGGGGGACGAAAAGCAGAGCCTGCATGTGAGAGGTATCAAGGATACTCCACTGGGCAGAAAGGAATGGAAGAGCAATGTCAGCAATCTTCATTCCGGGCGTGGACAACTGGAAGCGGACTTCCTGAGTCATCACGATCTCTACCCGTGGGAGTGGGGGCTCCGCCAACAGGTGTTTCAGCAGATCATCGACCGGTGGGGTAACATAGTACATAGTATCTGAGGTTGAAAAAAGACAATTGTCCATCGAGTTCAACCTATTTGTGGTCTCCTATGCATGATGATTTGACTAAAATTTCTGACTGATGCTGCTGTCAGCAGTTGCATTTTATCCCTATTTATAGTAACTATAATGCATGACTATGCACCATACCCCTGGATATCCTTATCCATTAGGAATTTATCTAACCCATTCTTAAAGGTGTTGACAGATTCCGCCATTACAACTCCCTCGGGCAGGGAATTCCAAACACGTATTGTCCTTACCGTGAAAAAGCCTTTACGACGTATTGTGCGGAATCTCCTCTCCTCTAACCTGAGCGAGTGTCCACGAGTCCTCTGTGTTGATCTAACCAAAAACAGGTCCCGCGCAAGCTCTGTGTATTGTCCCCTTATATATTTGTAGATGTTGATCATATCCCCTCTTAGTCTCCGCTTTTCCAATGTAAACATGCCTAGTCTTTCAAGCCTTTCCTTGTATTCCATCGTCTCCATGCCCTTAATTAGTTTGGTCGCCCTCCTCTGTACCTTTTCTAGCTCCAGGATATCCTTTTTGTAGTACGGTGCCCAGAATTGTACACAGTATTCAAGGTGTGGCCTCACTAGTGATTTATATAACGGGAGTATAATACTCTCGTCCCTAGCATCAATACCCCGTTTTATGCATGCTAATATCTTATTAGCCTTCTTTGCTGCAGTCCTACTTTGGGTACTACTGCTTAGCTTGCTATCTATAAGGACACCTAAGTCCTTTTCCAGTACAGAATCCCCTAATTTTACCCCATTTAGTAGGTAGGTGTAATTTTTGTTCTTGTTACCACAGTGCATTACCTTACACTTGTCTGTGTTGAAGCGCATTCTCCATTTGGCTACCCATGCTTCTAATTTAACTAAGTCGTTCTGAAGAGACTCGGCATCCTCCTCTGTATTTATAGCCTTACACAATTTGGTATCATCTGCAAAAATTGACACCATGCTCTCTAGACCTACTGTTAGGTCGTTAATGAAAATATTGAACAATAGCGGTCCTAATACTGAGCCTTGCGGCACACCACTTAGCACTTCAGTCCAAGTTGAAAAAGATCCATTAACCACAACGCGCTGCTCCCTATTAACTAACCAGTTTTTGACCCAAGTGCATATTGTGCTTCCTAGCCCTGATTCTTGTAGCTTGTAGATAAGTCTCATGTGTGGTACAGTATCGAACGCTTTGGCAAAGTCTAAAAAGATTACATCCACGTCTTTACCCTGATCTAGGTTTGCGCGTACTGTTTCATAAAAGCCAAGTAAGTTGGTTTGACAGGATCTGTCCTTCATAAACCCATGTTGATTCCTTTTAATGACCTTATTGACTTCAAGGAACTTCTGAATACTATCTCTTAGAATACCTTCCAATACTTTCCCCACTATAGATGTAAGACTAACTGGTCTATAATTATCTGGTTCAGCTTTACTTCCCTTTTTGAATATAGGCACTACTTCCGCTATACGCCAGTCTTTGGGAACCATACCTGATATAACTGAATCCTTAAAGATCAAAGATAGCGGTTTTGCCAGTTCAGAGTGAAGCTCCATTAGAACCCTTGGGTGAATACCATCGGGTCCTGGTGATTTATTAATCTTTAAATGTTTTAATCGGTCACAGACTACTTCCTCGCTTAAATAAGTACCTATCAGTGGGATATTCTCATTATTGAGATTGTGTGTCAGTCCCTGAATTGGGTCCTCTCTAGTGAATACTGTTGCAAAAAACTCATTTAGTGTGTCCGCTATGTCATTATCATTTTTGCTTAAGACTCCCAACTTGTCTTTTAAAGGGCCTATACTCTCCTTCATTAAGCTCTTGCTATTAATGTATTTAAAGAATTTTTGGGGATTCGCTTTGCTTTCCTTTGCTACTAGTTTTTCAGTTTCTACTTTAGCCGCTCTTATTTCCTTTTTGCAAATTTTGTTACATTCCTTATAGTGCTGAAATGACTCTGCTTCCCCGTCAGATTTGTATTTTTTAAATGCTCGCCTTTTCTTGCCCATAAGTTCCTTAATCTTTTTGTTAAGCCACATCGGTTTATGATTTTTATTCCTTTTTTTGCTGCTCATAGGAATAAATTTGAGTGTATTTTTAGCTAGCTGGAATTTTAATACCTCCCATTTCTCCGTAGTATTTTTTCCTAAAAACAAACCTTCCCATTCAATATCCCTGAAAAATACCCTCATCTTTTCAAATTTTGCTTTGCTAAAGTTTAGAGTCCTAGTTGAGCCAGTATAGGGCTGTTTATGGAAACTGATATTGAATGTGACCATATTGTGGTCGCTGTTTCCTATGGGTTCCCCTACTATAATACCTGATACCAAATCCCCATTGTTTGTTAATACCAGGTCTAAGATTGCATTGTACCTAGTTGGTTCCTCAATTAGTTGGACTAAGTAGTTATCATTAAGTGTGTTTAAAAACATATTGCCCCTAGCAGTATCACATGAATCGTTTTTCCAGTTTATCTCTGGATAGTTAAAATCTCCCATCACTACTATGTCTCCTACTCCTGCTGCTCTTTCAATTTGCTTTAGTAACAATTCCTCATCAGATGCGTTGATACCAGGCGGCCTATAGCATACACCCAATACTAACTTTTTTATTCCTTTTTCCCAGCATGCAATTTCTACCCATAATGTCTTGATAGTGTCTACAGTCCCCTCCTGAATATCTTCCCGTATATCAGGTTTTAAAAACGGCTTTACGTAAAGACACACCCCTCCACCCTTTTTATTTAGTCTGTCTCTCCTAAACAGTGTATAGCCCTCTAGATTGACTGTCCAATCATGAGATTCATCCCACCAAGTTTCAGTAATGCCTATAGTATCATACTGTTTGCTTGCTGCAAGTATTTCTAGTTCACCCTTTTTACCAGTAATGCTTCTGGCGTTTACATACATACAACTAAGATAAGTATTTTCCCTTGCGTTAGGGACATCTTTCACCTTATGTAGCAATGATGACCTGTAATCGTCATTGGTTAGTGCTTTGGTAAAATCTCTTTTAGTACCCATGTTAGTAACCTTACCCCCTGCTCTTACCCTCCCCCCAACTTCTCCCCCATTTCGTTTACTACCGCCATCCCCACTATTCTCACTGCATGACCCGTAGTTTCTAGCTAAACCCTCCCCCCAGGATCCTAGTTTAAAATCTCCTCCAACCTTCTAACCATCCTTCCCCCCAGCACCGCTGCCCCCTCCTCAGTCAGGTGCAATCCGTCACGACAAAAGAGATGGCGCCTGACTGAGAAGTCCCCCAGTGTTCCAGGAACACAAACCCCTCTTTCCTGCACCAATCCCTAAGCCACACATTTACCTTCCTAATCTCCCTCTGCCTCCCTGGACTAGCGCGTGGCACGGGTAATAATTCCGAAATATTACCTTAGATGTCCTTGCCTTCAGTTTCTTTCCTAAGTCCCTATAGTCTTTCTTAAGGACACCCCACCTTCCGCTAACTTTGTCATTGGTGCCAATGTGCACTAAGACCGCCGGGTCTTTCCCAGCCCCTCCCAACAATCTATCTACCCGGTCCGCGATGTGCCGTACCCGAGCACCCAGGAGACAACAGACTGCACGGCAATCACGGTCCCGGTTGCAGATTGCCCTATCTGCCTTCCTGGTGATAGAATCCCCAACCACCACCATCTGACTAGGTACCTCTCTTTCTTTTATCCCAACCGCGCCAGAGGGACCGCTCCTCTGGATGCTAGAGGGAGCAGTCTCCTCCGGCACCGTCATTTCTTCACTATCATCCTCCGATTCCTCGTCCAATCGGGCAAATTTGTTCGGATTTGATAGTTCGGAGATGTAGAGCCTCGCCCTCTTTTTCTTCCTTCTAACTGTGACCCAACTGGCTACCTGATCATCATCCTCTTCTACCAGTGACCCCTCCCGCAACTCCTCCACCGTTCTGTCTAAACTACGCTCGAGATTGTGAATCTCCCTCAGTCGCGTAACGGTTTGCTCTAGATCAGTTACCTGGGCTTCCAGGGCAACAGTTCGCACACACCTCGTGCAGATGTAATCACACTGGGCCGGTAGCCCACAAATAGACATAATGGCTTTTCAACTCAAAAAGAAGCTTCACTGGTATTGCTCACGAACCAGGGACCCACAGACGAGGGCAGTGGATGTACTGACGTCGCCTTGGCCTTACCGGCTGGTCTACCTGTTTCCTCTGATTCCGTTGCTCCCAAGGCTGCTCAAGCGAATCAGAAATCAAGGAATCCAGGCAATTCTGATTGCCCCGGATTGGCCTCTGACGGCGGATCTTCTGGACATGTCCGTCGAAGACCCTTGGCCTGTACCACTAAGAAGAGATCTTTTTCAACAAAGTCCGTTCATCTACCCGGACTTACGGCGACTGACGGCATGGAGGTTGAGCGGCACAGCCTAGCTCACAAAGGCCTTTCCAAGAAGGTTATTGCTACCATGGTTCAGGCCAGGAAACCTGTGACTCAAAACACTATCATCATATCTGGAGGAGATATGTGTCTTGGTGCGAGGAACGCACGTATCCATTTGCAGAGTTCCACATGGGACATTTTTTTACGTTTCCTGAGGCTGGTGTGGATATGGGCTTACGTCTGGGTTCCATTAAGGTCCAGATTTCAGCTCTCTTCATATTCTTCCCGTAGAAATTGGCACTATTGCCAGAAGTTCACACCTTCTTGCAAGGGGTACTCCATATACAACCTCCTTTTGTGCCGCCTACGGTGCCCTGGGATTTGAGCCTCTGATGATGGTAGAAGATAAGTACCTCACATGGAAGACGGTGATGTTACTGGCCCTGGCTTCTGCTAGACGTGTCTCATACTTGGGGGCCTTATCGGGTAAAAGTCCATACTTGGTCTTTTACGAGGACGGAGCGGAGCTCGGGACTAGGCAGCAGTTCCTGCCGAAGGTTGTCTCTGCATTTCACCTGAATCAACCTATTGTGGTTCCGTCAAGTTCTGATTCTTCTGCTCCTCCGGAGGCATTGGATGCTGTGCGAGCCTTGAAGATCTATATCAAGAGAACGGCTCGGATCAGGAAGATGGATTCCTTGTTCGTGTTCCATGTTGCACAGAAAAAAGGTTGTCCTGCTTCGAAGCAATCAATTGCTCGTTGGCTTAGGCTTACTATCCAACAGGCCAATGTGTCGGCAGCCTTACCTGTTTCTAAGTCTCTGAAGGCCCACTCTACAAGATCAGTGGGCTCTTCCTGGGCAGCTGCCCGTGGAGTCTTGGCCCTGCAACTATGCCGAGCTGCTACCTGGTCAGGAAAGAACACTTTTGTAAGGTTCTACAAGTTTGATACCCTGGCCAAAGAGGATACCCAGTTTGGGCAGGCGGTGCTGAAGAAGTCTCCGCACATTTGTGCCCGTTCTGGAAGCTTTGGGACGTCCCCATCGTACTAATGGCCTAATTCAGAGTTGATCGCAGCAGCAAATTTGTTAGCAGTTGGCCAAAACCATGGCCCTCATTCCGACCCGATCGCACGCTGCACTTTTTCGCTGTGGTGCGATCGGGTCTGGAATGTGCATGCTCGGCGTGCGCATTGTGCACGCACGTCTTTGCCCGGCGACATCCGTCGACAGGTAACGATGTTGACAGCAAAGAAAGCGGTCGCAGCGGCGACCACAAGAAGATTGCCAGCAGGAAGGCGTTCCGGGGCGTCAACTGACCGTTTGAAGCCGTTTTCGGGGAGTGGTAAGAAAAATGCAGGCGTGTCCAGACGAACGGAGGGAGAATGTCTGACGTCAAAGCCGTGACCATCATCGCTGGACCCGTCGCACAGGGTAAGTATGTCCAGGGCTGGTTTTGTTTTGTGTGAAACTTTTTTAGCATAGCAGGGCTGCGATCGCTTGTGCAGCCTTGCTAGGCGGAGATTAGTTGATCGCACCAGCAGCAAAAAGTTGCTTGGTGCGATCAACTCGGAATGAGGGCCCATGTGCACTGCAGGGGGTGGGGGCAGATATAACATGTGCAGAGAGAGTTAGATTTGGGTGGGTTATTTTGTTTTTATGCAGGGTAAATACTGGCTGCTTTATTTTTACACTGCAATTTAGATTTCAGTTTGAACACAAACTGAAATCTAAATTGCAGTGTAAATATAAAGCAGGCAGTATTTACCCTGTATGGAAACAAAATAACCCACCCAAATCTAACTCTCCCTGCAAATTTTATATCTGCCACACCTGCAATGCACATGGGCCCTCATTCCGAGTTGATCGCTCGCTAACTACTTTTAGCAGCCGTGCAAACGTATAGTCGCTGCCCACGGGGGAGTGTATTTTCGCTTTGCAAGTGTGCGATCGCATGTTCAGCCGAGCGGGACAAAAACGTTTTTTGCAGTTTCTGAGTAGGTCTGAACTTACTCAGCCCTTGCGATCACTTCAGCCTGTCTGGTCCCGGAATTGACGTCAGACACCTGCCTTGCAAACGCTTGGACACGCCTGCGTTTTCCCTACCACTCCTAGAAAACGGTCAGTTGACACCCATAATGCCCTCTTTCTGTCAATCCCCTTGCGAACGTCTGTGCGAATGGAATCGTCGCTAGAAGCATTGCACAGCAACAATGCTGTTTGTACCCGTACGACGCGCCTGCGCATTGCGGTGCATACGCAAGTGCAGTAGTAACCTGATTGCTGCGCTGCGAAAATCGGCAGCGTGTGATCAACTTGGAATGACCCCCGTGGTTTTGCCCAGCTGCTAACAAATTTGCTGTTACGATCAACTCTGAATTACCCCCTAAGTCTCCCCAATATCCCTTATGGATGCTAGAGAAAATAGGATTTTAATTACCTACCGGTAAATCCTTTTCTCGTAGTCCATAAGGGATATTGGGTGCCCGCCTCAGTGAATTGACTTTTCTGCAGGTACTCTTTTATGTGGTTACATGTTCAGCTGTTGCTGTTATTGTTACCAGCCATTGCTGGTTGTTGTGTGTTAGTGGTGTGCTGGTGTATAAATCTCACCACTCCTTGTTATTATGTTCCTTCTCATATATGTCCTTTCTCCTTCGGGCACTGTTTTGCCTATAACTGCCTGTGGGAGAGGGCATAGAGGGGAGGAGCCAGCACACCCAGTGAAGACATTAAAAGTGCATCGGCTCCTTTGGACCCCGTCTATACCTTATCGTACTAAGGGCCTAATTCAGACCTGGTCGCACGCAGGCTATTTTTTGCACTGCTGCAACCAGGTAAACGCCGCCTGCAGGGGAGGGGGTCAGAGCTTTGCAGGGGTGCGATCGACTGTGCAGAGAGCTGCACAAGCAAAATATTTGTGGAGTCTCTGCAAAGCTCAGGACTTACTCATTGATGCTTGCTGGAGCTGACGTCCGTATTCCTCCCTGGAAAAGGCCAGGCACGCCTGCATTTTTCTCGACACTCCCAGAAAACGGTGAGTTAACACCCCCAGCCGGCCTCTTCCTGTCAATCTTCTTGCGTTCGCCACTGCTAACGCTTTCTTCATTCTTCTCGTCGCTGCCCCGGTGACGGCCAGCGACGCACCTGCGCATTGCGGCAAGCACGCATGCGCTGTTTAGACCCGATTGCACGGCTGCAAAAAACTGCAGCGTGCGATCGGGTCTGAATGACCACCTAAGTCTCCCCAATATCCCTTATGGACTACGAGAAAAGGATTCACCGGTAGGTAATTAAAATCTTATTATCCTCAGCTCTGATAGATTCTTGCAATTTTTTAAATTACAGTACAGATGTGTACTCCAAACCTCCTCTCTTGGCGCGCCAGGTACCGTGAGACTCTGCTAGTGTTGGGTGTCTTTTTGGCACCTTTTTTTGCTAAAAAGGTATCTTAGTCGAGATGCAGCTAGGATGCACCAGGAGACTGTGCTGATTCATTGATATATGACACTTATATATCTGTGTGCGACTGAGTCTCTGAATCTCTATACGAAATGCTACAATGTAGCAGCCACAGCTTTTCTGCTTCGTATACAGACTCCGACACACACAATATACAAGTGTCATATATCAAATGAATTTCGCATCGCGTTGTAACTAATGGGCCCTACACACTTGTCGACCCGCCGACGGGGTGGAGGTGACGGGGGAGAGAGAGGGAGGGAAAGAAAGAGAGGAGAGAGAGATGGAGAGAGGAGTTGGGTGAGAGAGCTGGGAGAGAGGAGAGAAAGGGGTGAGGGAGAGAGATAGAGGACCAGGGGAAAGAGATGGGAGAGGGAGAGAGATGAAAAAGAGAAGAGGCAGAGAGAGGAGAGATGTGAGCAAGAGAGGGTGAGGGAGAGAGAGAGAGAGATAATATGCTCCAGACAGCCCTCAGATCGGCAGACCCCCAGAAATAATAAGGCCCCAGAGCCTCCTCCCCGGCTCCATAATATTATGCATCAGAGACAGTCCCCAGTAATAATATGCTCCAGTCCCCTCTCTCCCATAATAATATGCTCCACTTACTCACACACTGAGAGAATGAAACTCTCGATGCTGCAGGCTGTACAGGCAGGGTGATGCTAAAATGAAAAAAATAATAGTATAAAAAAATAAAGCGCAAGGTACCTAAATAGGCAACTACTGCGAAGGGGACAGGAAGGAGAAAGGCCCGCGGCTATGCAAATTGGCCGGCTCACTGGCAACTGCTCTGCTGCTGAATATGGAGCTTAGATGGATATCGGAAATCTCTTACATTGAGCATGCTCATAAAGGAGGACAGGGGCTGTGGAAGACAACACTCAGCCCAGCATCAGTGGTGAGTGAGTCGTCGCTGGTGCTTCGGCTGCACTGTCAATTATTTATTTATTAACAGTTTCTTATATAGCGCAGCAAATTCCGTTGCGCTTTACAACTAGACACAATTGGAACCATCTTAGCACAAACTTTATCATGATAAGATTTGATGCAAAACTTGCCTAACAGTTTCTTTGTCGATGTTTACCTTTTCTGCTATCATTCGGATGCTGAGCCGATGGACAAGTAGTACACATTTCTAAAAAATGTTCCTACGTTTTCTTTTGTTTTGATGTGCAAGGCCTTCCGAGACGTTAATCATCTTCGATATCCTCACGACCGTCACTACATTTTTTTGTTCTACTCAAATATCACGATCACATGATATACAATCTGCCCCATATCAGTTAGCATATGGAAAAATTCAGTGGGTGTTTTGTTCAACTAAAAATTGGAAGTTAAAACTCTGCTCTACTTTTGAACTAAGCATTTTTATGATTCCCGGCAAAAACACAACTTCTTCGAACGCTGTGTGACAGCAAATTATCAGTGCTAGAGGGGTGAAACTTGCAAAACTGTTTTTGGGACAGTCCAAGGTCAATGTTCCTCCACTCCCTTTAACACAGTATGGTTTATTTTTTATCATTACAGTCTCATTATTTAATAGCCACATCCTATGTGTATGTGTATGTGTGTGTGTGATAGCCGGGCAGCGGCCTATCCGTCAGTCATATTAAAAAAGCATTGCACACCAGGCCATGTCATCACATAAGCAAGCAGTTTATTCACAGTTCAGACAGGGTTATCACGACAGTAACATTTAACTCCTTGTTCTCCTCTCCAGCGCAATATTCATATGGGTTACATCAAGTTACATCTCCTTTCATTTGCTTCACGGGCAATAACAGCATTTACAGTGATGTGACATCATTACAGTACAGTACATACCAGCGCAGTCTCTGGGAATCAGTAGTGCGGCTTTCGCAAACTGAAATTCATTTTAGTGTGCTCTCCCCCATTCGCTAGGGGCTCTATCTAAACGGGATCTCATGTACACGTTACTGGGGGCCTTCCGCCAAACGTGGTTCCTACCACTCACCCAGCTCGTCCTATCCCGCAGACTCACACCTCCCGTCCTGCTTCTTGGGTACCCCTGAAGGTCCTTTGTTCCTGGTTCCTTCCACTGTACTCTGCATACTGTGGCTCTCACACTGCACTCTCCGTCTCTCTGAAGCTGCTGGCTCTCCCTCTCTTCATATCAACACCCACACGCTGCTCTTCTTTCCATCATGCCAGGGACTGTGGAGTGCCATTCTTGTTCCACAGTCCCCAGCCTGCGTTTCTCCTGGACACTTAGCCTGTGCCTTCCATCCTCAGTCCTCAGCTCACACTGCACTGTCCTGTGCTTTGTTCCTTTTGCTAAAATCCCCCTGCACTTCCTGTCCTAACCCCCTACATGTGGCAGAGTCTGCAAGTAACTGCTGTTGGGGCCATAAAACTCCCCCACTCACTGATAAGAATCAAAAGGCTTTTGGAACTTTCCAAAATCTGTTGTCTCCTAACATTCCAGTATGCCACATACACCCCTGCTAAAATCTTGCGTGTCCCCACGCAATCTACCTATGAGCTTGCAAAAAGTCTAGCAAGGAACAGTCTCTTATACTCTATAGCAAGGTCAAAACATAACACACAATAAACAAGCATAATTGCAGTATACATCACACACAGTATAACAATCACATGAGCAGAAAAACATGGCATGCAAACACACAATATAACAATCACATGAGCAGAAAAACATGGCATGCAAACACACAATATAACAATCACATGAGCAGAAAAACATGGCATCACATGAAATACAAATCACATATACTGCTGTCTTTTTCCTGTGAATTACAGTCCTGGGTCACAGATGATCATGAATGTTCCAACATCTTCTGGCAATTGTGGCAAACACTTAGAACCTGCCCGTGCCGGCCCTTATCTCCCCCAGTTCGCTGGGTCAAAAGAGGTAGGTGGCTTTCATGGGCCCCTCCCAATAAAGTTTTCCCCAAATTTGTCAAATAAATCTTCGGTACCGATCCTGTTCGTGGACGCCAAATTGTGATAGCCGGGCATCGGCCTATCCGTCAGTCATATTAAAAAAGCATTGCACACCAGGCCATGTCATCACATAAGCAAGCAGTTTATTCACAGTTCAGACAGGGTTATCACGACAGTAACATTTAACTCCTTGTTCTCCTCTCCAGCGCAATATTCATATGGGTTACATCAAGTTACATCTCCTTTCATTTGCTTCACGGGCAATAACAGCATTTACAGTGATGTGACATCATTACAGTACAGTACATACCAGCGCAGTCTCTGGGAATCAGTAGTGCGGCTTTCGCAAACTGAAATTCATTTTAGTGTGCTCTCCCCCATTCGCTAGGGGCTCTATCTAAACGGGATCTCATGTACACGTTACTGGGGACCTTCCGCCAAACGTGGTTCCTACCACTCACCCAGCTCGTCCTATCCCGCAGACTCACACCTCCCGTCCTGCTTCTTGGGTACCCCTGAAGGTCCTTTGTTCCTGGTTCCTTCCACTGTACTCTGCATACTGTGGCTCTCACACTGCACTCTCCATCTCTCTGAAGCTGCTGGCTCTCCCTCTCTTCATAGCAACACCCACACGCTGCTCTTCTTTCCATCATGCCAGGGACTGTGGAGTGCCATTCTTGTTCCACAGTCCCCAGCCTGCGTTTCTCCTGGACACTTAGCCTGTGCCTTCCATCCTCAGTCCTCAGCTCACACTGCACTGTCCTGTGCTTTGTTCCTTTTGCTAAAATCCCCCTGCACTTCCTGTCCTAACCCCCTACATGTGGCAGAGTCTGCAAGTAACTGCTGTTGGGGCCATAAAACTCCCCCACTCACTGATAAGAATCAAAAGGCTTTTGGAACTTTCCAAAATCTGTTGTCTCCTAACATTCCAGTATGCCACATGTGTATATACACAGCTAGAGCCACCTTTATCTACTGCCTTTAATAGGATTAATTGAGCCAGGGCAGTCAGACTTAATCCCTTGCCTTAATGACTTAATCCCCTGCTGTATTGTTCTCTCTTATTGTCTTGCAGCTAAGAACAATAGATGAAAGGCTTATGCTAATAAACCATGGTCTGCCTAGTCGCAACATAGAAGTCAAGATAATCGTGGCTCCATATACAGTATATTAGAGATGTGCGGCGGGCACTTTTCATGTTTTGTTCTGGTTCCATACTTGTGTTCTGGATCTGGATTGGTTTTGCCAAAACCACCCTTTCGTGTTTTGATTTTGGTTTTGGATCTGGATGATTTTTGAAACCCCCCCATAAAAACAGCTAAAATCACAGAATTTGGGGGTAATTGTGATCCTACGGTATGATTAACCTTAATAACATTAATTTCCACTCATTTCCAGTCTATTCTGAACACCTCACACCTCACAATATTGTTTTTAGGCCTAAAGGTTGCACCGAGGTGGCTGTATGTCTAAGCTAAGCGACACAAGTGTGTGGCACAAACACCTGGCCCATCTAGGAGTGCCACTGCAATGGCAGACAGGATGGCACTTAAAAAAACTAGGCCCCAAACAGCACATCATGCAAAGAAGAAAAAGCGGTGCAATGAGGTAGCTGTATGACTAAGCTAAGCAACACAAGTGTGCGGCACAAACACCTGGCCCATCTAGGAGTGGCACTGCAGTGGCAGACAGGATGGCACTTTAAAAAAAAATAGTCCCCAAACAGCACATCATGCAAAGAAGTAAAAGAGGTGCAATGAGGTAGCTGTATGACTAAGATAAGCGACACAAGTGTGTTGCACAAACACCTGGCCCATCTAGGAATGGCACTGCAGTCCCACTGCACTAATGGCGGATACCGGATGCACATCTAACACCATCATATGGCCTCAGTAATCCGCTTTGCAACAGGGTATATATATATGGCAGTATCACTGATATTATATGGCAGTACCACTGGACATATACGGCAGTATCACTGGATTTATATGGCAGTACCACTGGACATATACGGCAGTATCACTGAAATTATATAGAAGGATCACTGGAATTATACGGCAGGATCACTGGAATTATACGGCAGTACCACTGGACTTATACGCCAGTACCACTGGACATATACGGCAGTATCACTGGACTGGATTTATACGCCAGTACCACTGGAATTATACCGCAGGATCACTGGAATTATACGGCAGGATCACTGGAATTATATGGCAGGATCTCTGGATTTATACGGCAGGATCACTGGAATTATACGGCAGGATCACTGGATTTATACGCCAGTACCACTGGAATTATATGGCAGGATCACTGGAATTATACGACAGGATCACTGGATTTATACGCCATTACCATTGGAATTATATGGCAGGATCACTGGATTTATACATCAGGATCACTCGAATTTTACGGCAGGATCACTGGATTTATACGCCAGTACCACTGGAATTATACGGCAGGATCACTGGATTTATAAAACAGTATCACTGGAATTATACGGCAGGATCACTGGAATTATATGGCAGGATCACTGGATTTATATGCCAGTACCACTGGAATTATATGGCAGGATCACTGGTCTTATACGCCAGTAGCTCTGGAATTATACGGCAGGATCACTGGATTTATACGCCAGTAGCTCTGGAATTATACGGCAGGATCACTGAATTTATATGCCAGTACCACTGGAATTATACGGCAGGATCACTGGAATTATACCGCAGTACCACTGGATTTATATGGCAGTACCAGTGGACATATACGTCAGTATCATTGGACTGGACTTATACGCTAGTTCACTGGAATTATATGGCAGGATCACTGGAATTATATGGCAGGATCACTGGATTTATACGGCAGTATCTCTGGACATATATGGCAGTATCAATGGACATATACGGCAGTACCACTGGACATATACAGCAGCACAGGGACACCACCACTGGACTGATGCAGGACAACACAGCACCACTGCAATGGACTAATTTATACAGCAGCGGACATATGGCAGCAGAGGACACCACCACTGGACTGATGCAGCACAACACAGCACCACTGGACTGGATTTATACAGCAGCACTGGACATATGACAGCAGAGGACACAACCACTGTGATTGGACTGAAGCAGCACAAGACACTAACACTGAACTGATGCAGGACACTGAGGACGGAGACACGCCCTCTCTCTACACTCTCCAATGGCGGAGTGAAAATGGCGGCGGCGACTTATTTGGAATCCAAACCCCGCGAGAATCCGAGAGCGGGACGGTGACATTTTACCTCATTCTCGTTTTCGAGTCAGGCGGGAAAACCCGAGCTGTGCTCGGATCCGGGCTCGGGTGGTGACGTTCGTGCAGGTTTGGTTCTCTGAGAACCGAACGTGCTCACCTCTAATATATATATATATATATATATATATATATATATATATATATATATATATAATTACTAGGAGGGATAGCACTCCTCTCAAGCATACACACAGTTGCCACTGTTTCCATAATCAGCACTCTCCGGCCTTGTAGTAATGAAGAAAAACACTTAAGGCATGTCAGTCATTCTAATGTTTCGGGTTTTATTAGACCCATCTTCAGAGGATGACAAACAGAAACTGAACAAACGTACCTATTTAAACATATGGTGTATAACCATAATTAATGAGGCTCCATGGCTCCATCTGCCATTAATGACTGACTTCCAGGAATCATCCGGCATTGCCACAGCAAGCCACGCCCCTGTTGCCCCACAGCCAGACGTTCGATATGTCTTGTGAGAACC
Source organism: Pseudophryne corroboree (assembly GCF_028390025.1). Taxonomy (NCBI): domain Eukaryota; kingdom Metazoa; phylum Chordata; class Amphibia; order Anura; family Myobatrachidae; genus Pseudophryne; species Pseudophryne corroboree. The sequence continues at coordinate 243,273,264 of NC_086450.1, read as the reverse complement.
TTGAACCAATACAAGTAAAAACAATGCACAGAAGATAAAAAGTCACTTCATGTAAGCTACATCTTTGTGCATGTAACACTAATATATACTAAACCATGGCACTGATGTGGATTTGGAAGGCAGATAAAACCCGTAAGTTTGTATCTGGAACAAACCATGGGCCCGGTGGCTGAGGTGCGAAAATCGCTATGACCGGACCATTGCTTGGGGGTCGCGGCGGTTGCGTGATGTCACACGCAGCCACTGGTACCAAAAACATGGTGGGCAGCCGTCTGCCTTCGCAGCAAGGCTGCAGAGGCAGAGGGCTACTCGAAACATGTGAGACAGGACTCGGCATGCAGGGGGACTTGCCCTGTGCTGGGCGTCCCCCAGCATGCCAAAGAATTTGATTGTAGATGTGCACTTTTACACTAAAACACTGCCCTGCACAAACACGGTAGCTTAGTAAATTACTGGTGGATTTTTTTTATCAAAAAGTTGCAATTTCACACTGCGGATGACAGTAGAATTCAGTCTCAACTGAAATGGGCTGAAACATGAACTTTAGTAAATTTACCCCATTGTTTAAAACTTGGTATTTTTGATTAAATGGTTTAGTAGGCTTTTGCATATATGCTCATTTGGTTAGAGCGTAGCACATATTATTATTATTATTATTATTATTATTATTATTATTATTATTATTATCCTTTATTTATATGGCGCCACAAGGAGCGCCCAATTACAGCGTACATGAACAAAATAATCAAAACAGGAAAATAGTGACGTACAGTTTAAGACAATATAGGACAAGTACAGGGTAAATAATCATAGCTACAGCAGCAGACAACACTGACATAAGTATCAGGGTGGCAGAAAACCATGAAGTTAGGTGCCGTTGAAGAAGGTTTAAGTAAGAGAAGGATAAGCACATGAGGGTTGAGGGCCCTGCTCGTGAGAGCTTACATTCTAAAGGGGAGAGGCAGACAGACAGGGGTGACACAGTTGGGGTAGACAGTCAGCGAAGAACTTAGGGTTAGGGTGAGATTAGTCTTGGTTTGGTGAAGATACAGTATCTCCGTTTTATTTTTTTTATTGGTCTGTGGCTAAGCAGCCCCATATGCAGCAAGCTGTGATTCACTGTGTGTTCTGACACCTGTCATAGCCAGCATTAACGTTTCCAACAATGTGTGCTACAGTACCTCTTCTGTGGTATACAGTAGGACCAGACAAGCTAGCCTTTGCTTCACCCGTGCATCATTAAGCTTTGGGTGCACATGATCTTATCTTTAGTTCCCCATTTGTCCTTCCTTGGACCACTTTTGGTTGGTCCTAACCACTACATTCTGGGAACACCCCACAAGACCTGTCATTTTAGAGTTGCTCTGACCCAGTAGTCTAACCATCACAATTTGGCCCTTGTCAAAGTCGCTGAGATTCTTACATTTACCGATTTTTTTTTTCCTGCTGCCAATACATCAACTTCACTGGCTGTCTAATATATCCCACACCTTGACAGGTGCCATTGTAACAAGATAATGTAGTTAATATTATTCACTTCACCCTGTCATTGGTTTTAATGTTATGGCTGATCAGTGTATAGACATACTCTGTGGCACGGTGGTTTAAATTATGTTACATATAGGGTGGCACAGTGATTTGAAGTATTTTTATAGGGAGGCACAGTGAATAGGATTATGTCTTATATTTAGAGGGTGGAACAGTTGTATTTTATATATTGTAACACAGGGGTCACCATTGATGCCTTACAGTGCTGGGGTTATGGGTTCAATTCAGACTATGAACCTAGCTGAGTGGAGTTTGTATGTTCTTAATGTGTAGATATGCTCTAGGTGCTCCAGTTTCCTACAGTCCGCAGCTATTATGGTAGGCTAATTGCTTTTAGCAGGATAGAACCATAAATGTGCTATGTCCACATTCCCATCCTGCTTTGGAGACCTCCATTGTTGGGAGATATTATATTCATGAGGACAGAGCTGCATGTGACAGGTGTTTCTACTGTGCTACTATAAGTAGTCTGCAGCTTTTGAACTGATACACTTCCCATCAGTAAATGTTATCATATTTTTGTGAAAGCCCTTCCCAAATGTGCCATCTGTTTTTTTCATATACAATTAGGTATATGAATCTTTTACATGGAGTTTTGAAACGAGTATTTTACATATTTAAACCTTACATTTTAAAATGTTGCTTAACTTGAAATAATGAAAGAATCAGGGCTGTAACCACTAATTTAATATTATTATTATTATTATTATTATTATTATTATTAATAATAATAATAATAATAATAATAATAATAATAATAATAATAATAATAATGTGTTTCTTCACAAGCTGTAAGTTTCACATTCCGTCTTCATTTATCTTCAGGTAGCATCCAACGTCCTGATCTTCCTGTGCACGAACATGGTTGGTATTTGCACACATTATCCGGCAGAGGTGTCGCAGAGGCAGGCATTCCAGGAGACCAGAGAGTGCATCCAGGCTCGACTTCATTCCCAGAGGGAGAACCAGCAGCAGGTGAGACAATTCACATTCCCTTGTCAAATTGATTACATTGTATCATATTAAATGGATGGAATTGAAGAAGGCGTGTAATAATGTAAATAAATTCTCTCAATGTAATAATGTAAATCATACCTACTTTCAATTTCTCCTCTCTGGGAGAAGCCCGGAGAAGAGACGATGCAGGAGACTTCAGGGGTCGGGACCAGGCTGTGTCATCATCAAGCCCTACCCCCAGACCAGGAAAATGCCAAGATTTGCGGGACCGCGGGAAGGGTCCAAGGGATTTGCGTCAGTTGAACGCCTTCCCCTCCTCTCGGACCTGCGAAATACGAGAGAGTATGTGTCCATCCTGCCCGCATCACTAGAGTGTGAGCAGGATGACGGTGACCTGCCTACTCTTCTGGGGGTGCGGGGGGATACCCCCTAAAAAACGGGAGCCTCCCGCAGCTTCTGGAAGAGTAGGCAAGTATGATGTAAATATGTTCTCTAAACAGGCAGTTCTAATATACAATGTATACATAGTTATGCCCCAGCAATATGCCCTGCTGAGTAATGTGGGCATTTGTACGACCTCACTTGCTCCACCCACAGTATAATAATATAGAGGGGGCAATGTAATAATGTGTGTAAATCAGAAAGTGAGAGATTTTGGGAGAATTCTCCTGGTTTTTTTTTTTTTTTTTTAAAGTGGCAATGATTTACATGGCAAAATCAACCTGGATTTGCCATTTATATGATTGCTGCTTTAAAAAAAAAAGCAACAGGAGAATTCTCCCAAAATCTCTCACTTTATTATTATTATTATTATTATTATCCTTTTAATATGGCGCCACAAGGGATCCGCAGTACCCAATTACAGAGTACATAAACAAATAAGCAAAAACAAGAAAACAGTGGCTTACAGTAGACGACAATATAGGACAAGTACAGGGTATATAAACATAGCTGCATCAGCAGACAACACTGTAATAAGTATCAGTGTGGCAGAAAACCGAGGGATTTGGTGCTGTCAAAGGGAGTAATGAAAAGAAGATAGGTTATGTAAGAGACATAAAAGCACATGAGAGAAGAGGGCCCTGCGTGTGAAAGCTTACATTCTAAAGGATTCTCACACACTATTATGTCCCCCCCCCCCCCCCCCTCCCCGTTATGTTTTAAACCTCGATAATATAAGCCATTTATGGCTTATATTCATAATGAGAGTGGGGGGGACCTCAGGACTGTCTGTCTTAAATCTGTGTGTTTTAAGAATTATTTTAAGATGGGTAAAGTGCAGCCAGAAATATGCTTCTTTGCAGAAGTACAACTAGAAGGTGTGAAATGTGTGTGATTGCCCCTTTAAAAAAATGTCTGAGATCAGTCGGCATTCCGCACCTCCGGTAATGTCGGACTCCATTACACCCTGCCGCTGGAGGTATATTTACTAAATAATAATAACAATTTCTCCTGCAGGACTCAACGTCGTTTTGCAGACATAAAAACATAACACATTTTACAAAAGATGTGGTATTACCGCAAGTAGAAAAAAAGAAGAACATGTGGTAAATTTATTAAGATTAGTATTTGCTGATTTTACAATCTCTGGCATTTTTGCAAACACAGGAATTTAACACAGGAGTATTTGATCGAACCGAGCGTCAAAACACAATTGATCATGCAAATTCGATCAAATACACCATCGCCCAAGCTCAGAAGTACTTTCCATATGCAACAATGAAACACAGAAATTTACCATAATTCATGTTTGCAAACAAATGCGTAAATTAGTGTAACTCAGCCCAAAATAGAAGTATCAAATACACCACCTTTTTCAAAGCATGTTTGACATGTATCACCACTAAAACGTCACTGTCCCGACATTTTTGCACTGTGTATTTATACCAAACCAATAAGACAACATTTTGTCAATAATAACACATTTAAAATGAATAAAGACCGACAAACGTGCTGTTTTTACGTTTTTATTGCTTCAAAATGTAACCCTTACAACAATGTACAAAATGAACTAACAAACAAACCAACATTCATATAAGCATCTTCAGCCATGCAAATTTTAACAAAACAAACAATAAAAGGGGCATAATTGAAAAAAAAAAAAACCACTTGAATATTTTTGTCTAACTGAAAATAAGATAACTTCAGCCTACTCCTAGATGAGGCCCACCCTCAATGAATATTGTCAGTAGGCTCTCAAGAGCACAATTCACGGCTTGTTGGGGAAGACACTGGGGTTGTTTGTGGGGTGGTGATGCCCTGGAGTGCTTTCTGAATGTTCCGGTAAGTGACAGTTATTTGTGAGCTTAAATTTGTAATGGTCACATTTAAGTCCCGTGTAACATTATTCTGGGACTCACTCATCCTAATTACAGTCTGTTGGTGTGTATTGTTGGCCTCTAAAATGTGTAAGTACGCATTGTGAAACTGCTGATTGCAAGTGTATTAATTTGTTGTGGAACCGGTTACTGTCAGTACGCATTTGGTCAACTTGGTAAAATTGCTGACGTTGCAGCTAATCCTGTGTTAGTCTTGGTCTGGGCCGCAATTTGTCGCACTTTTGTCTGTAAACATTGCACCTGCTGACATTGATGCTGCTACCAGGTGGACAAAAAGAATTGCTTCACATTTTGTGCTTGTCCTGGTGGTGATGACTGATTAAGGTGTTGTGGTGTAGCCATCATTGGTGGTGTTGGGGGTGGCTAACTCACTGACCTCAATAAATGTAGAGTGAATGACTTCCCTTCAGTGTCTGCATCCTCCATTTGAGCAGGTTGCTGCTCCGCATGGGTGTCCTCCTCTGAAACTAAGGATGAGAAGTGTGTAAGTATACTTTGTTCTTTTTCAAATTAAAAAATAAAACCTTTTTTTATGTAAAGTGCATTTTATACATTAATAAGACCTTTAAAATGTAGAGATGTACTCCATAACAACAAGCAAACACATTTTAATTAGGTTCTAATAGTTTGTTTTGTTTTTTTAAATATACATATAAAAAGATTGGATGCTTCTTCCTGACTTAAAATTGCTGCATAATGCATTAGTTTTACCATAAATTAATGTAATACGCACCATGGGGGTCATTCCGAGTTGTTCGCTCTGTATTTTTTTTCGCATCGCAGCGATTTTCCGCTTATTGCGCATGCGCAATGTTCGCACTGCGATTGCGCCAAGTAAATTTGCTATGCAGTTAGGATTTTTGCTCACGGCATTACGAGGTTTTTTCTTCGTTCTGGTGATCGTAATGTGATTGACAGGAAGTGGGTGTTTCTGGGCGGAAACTGGTCGTTTTATGGGCGTGTGGGAAAAAACGCTACCGTTTCTGGGAAAAACGCGGGAGTGGCTGGAGAAACGGAGGAGTGTCTGGGCGAACGCTGGGTGTGTTTGTGACGTCAAACCAGGAACGACAAGCACTGAACTGATCGCACTGGAAGAGTAAGTCTCGAGCTACTCAGAAACTGCACAGAGATGTCTTTTCGCAATATTGCGAATCTTTCGTTCGCAATTTTAAGAAGCTAAGATTCACTCCCAGTAGGCGGCGGCTTAGCGTGTGCAAAGCTGCTAAAAGCAGCTTGTGAGCGAACAACTCGGAATGAGGGCCCATATTAAGTTTCCTAATTTTCACAGCAGACACAATAAAATGTGATGGAGAAAGTACTGGCCAATCTTCTTTTTAATTGCAATTTAACAGACTGTTGGGTATTTTCATTAAGCAGTGATAAGAGTGGAGAAGTTGCCCATGGCAACCAATCAGCATTGAAGTAACATTTATAATTTGCATATAATACAATTGTACAGAGCAGCTGATTGGTTGCCATGGTCAACTTCTCCACAGGCTCACTTCTCCACTCTTTTCATTGCTTCACGAATAGACCCCTGTGTTTGAAAAATGACAGTTAGGTGCAGATCGGCTTGTACCTTATCTTTCACAATTGTATGTTTCTGTTATATTTGCAAAAAAAAAAAAAAAAAATCGTTTATACACATAATGGGGGAGAATTCAAATGTTTGAAAAGTCAGTTGGGTGTCTGTATTTTCCTATCTAATATACAGCAAAAAACAGACACCCAACCAACTTTTCAAACATTTGAATCTCCCCCAATATGTTTTAAAAAGAAAACCCTGTATGTCACTGCAATGTAAAGTTATATACAGGTTGGCTAACTCCCAAAAACTGAAGCACAAATTCAAAACCTCATCTCCTCCCAATCTACAACCCCCCACCGTCAACTCCCTCCTTTGCCCATCCCCACTCTCTGCCCTTGACTTTGCCTACTTCACATCCAAACCTGACTCCATATGTCAGAACATCACATCCCAATATACCCTCAGCAACCAGCCCCCTCTTTTTTCCTTGACCACCCCTCCTCATCCATCTCGCCAACTCTGACTTCTTTTTCCCCTGTTTCTGGAGATTAAGTAATAGCCCTCATGCAGTCCTCCTCCCCAACCAACTCCCCACTAGACCCTATCACTGCCCGCCTCCTCCACTACCTCTCTCCTCCTGCCTATTCCTATCTTGCCCACCTCCTCAATCTCTCCTCATCGCACATTGTCCTCAACTGTCTTCAAGCATGCCCATGTCTCCCTATTCTTAAAAAACCTACCCTTGATCCTAACACTCTGTCAAATTACAGATTCATCTCTCTCCTTCCCTTTTTCTTCGAACTCCTCAAGCACATTATCTACAGCTGCCTTACTGCCTTTCTTTCTTCCCACTCCCTGCTGGACCCATTTCAGTCTGGATTCCGTCCTCTCCACTCCACTGAAACTGCACTTACAACAGTTGTTTATCAAGAAGCGCTTCTTAGTGGGTGTATCGAGATAATAACCATTAGTAGTAAATCAAACATCTAAGGAAGCTGCCGAGTACTCTAGACTGAGAGGTGGGGAAACACGTTACAGGAAGTATTGCTACTGTTTTTAAAAAAAAGTGTAAGCTGGAGAGGATACTGGTAATTACTGGGTGTTGGTCCAGATATTGGACTCCATACGCATTTAGCTCCCTGCTGGTTCCATCTAAGGGAGGTAGGAGGACCGGGACTGTCTGCTATTGCCATGATGAGTGGATAGTTCTACTGATCAGCTTTCTTTGAATTAAACAAAAAATATATATATTGGACTCCATCTATATTCAGCCCTCTACTTGTGCTACAAAGGGAGTTAAGAGTATTGGCATAGTTTCTTACCCACAGTTAGTGGATGTGTATACATTACATCCTCGTCTGCATGAAGCTTTAAATGTGAGTGAATTGACTATCACCTTAAGAAAGTGATTAATCCTATGAGCAGCACTAAGGAGCGTAATTATAGTAACAACTTCTAATGACGAACTTAATGACTACTAATTAATACTGACTGATTTGTCTCTAATGAGAAATTTGTTTGCTAATCAGAAAAACTGTATTTTTTTAAATGTGCATAATCTGTATTGTTTTTGAATTCTATATATATATATATATATATATATATATATATATGTATGTATGTAAATATATAATTTAAAAAAAAATTTAAATTAAAATATTGGATTTAATTATGATGTACAACTAATAGTTGTTATATTGATTAGCCCACTAAGCAGCGCTTCTTGATAAACGACTGTCGACTGTTTATACATTATTTATTTATTTATTTTACTATTGTTGAAGGTCCTTCCAAAAACCTTCTAACAAGTAGCAGCAGCTCATTGGGAATTAATATGTTGCCAGCTACGATCAGGCGCCAAGTGTTTTCTTTTGTCTACACTCACGAAAGTCTGCAATGACCTTTATGCTTCCAAATATAAAGACCACTGCTCTCTACTTATTGTCATTGACCTCTACGCTGCTCTTGACACTGTGGACCTCTCTCTCATCCTGCAAATCCTTCACTCATTGGTTTGCGTGATACTGCCCTCTCCTGGCTATCCTCCGACCTCTCTGACCACTCCTTTTCTGTTTCCTCTCACAACTCCAGCTCCCACACACTTCCATTAACATTAGGTGTCACTCAAGACACGCTTTTGGACCTCTTCTTCAGGGGTGTATCTAGGGGCCCAAGCGCCCATGGCAAAATAAGCGACTGGCGCCCACCCACCCCACCCCCCCGGGACACAGAGGCAAAGTTACAGGGGAGGGCAGGTATACTGAGGGAAAGTTACAGGATAGGGTGAGTGCAGGGGCACTGAGGGAGAGTTACAGGTGAGGGTGAGGGCAGGGACACTGAGGGAGAGTTACAGGTGAGGGTGAGGGCAGGGACACTGAGGGGGTGTTATAGGGAGAGTGAGGCCAGGGATAATGAGGGGGAGTTACAATAGAGGGGGAGGGCAGGGACACTGAGGGGGAGTTACAGGAGAGGGGGAGGGCAGGGACACTGAGGGGGAATTATAGGGTGGGTGAGGGCTGAGTGGGAGTTATAGGGGGAGTGAGGCCAGGGACACTGAGGGGGGGGGGTTACAGGAGAGGGTGAGGGCAGGGACACTGAGGGGGGGGGGGGGTTACAGGAGAGGGTGAGGGCAGGGACACTGAGGGGGGGGGGGGGTTACAGGAGAGGGGGAGGGCAGGGACACCGAGGGGGAATTATAGGGTGGGTGAGGGCAGGGATACTGAGGGGAAGTTATAGGGTCGTAAGGAATCAGGTTTAGCTTAATTAGTAAGCGTAGGGAATTTATCACCGGGATGCCGCTGTCTGTATTTTGACAGCCGGCATCCCAAACGCATATCATATGTATTAATTTCCTTATGAGCTATACAAGATGACAAGGATAAGGTTATGTTTTATAAAGGTCCTGTACTCACTCACCCAAGTAGCAATCCACAGGTGGCATCATGAGGATAATGGGCAGTAGGTGTAGGCGCAAGGCTAACAGTGGTAGGGAGAGGCCAGATGGAATGGTGTAAACCCAGCTCTGCTCTTCATCTCTCTACTGGCAGCCGGTCACTTGAAATGGCACTCACCTGCACCAGACTGGCCAAGGACTCTCTGGCTGGCTGGATGAGTGGGTCATGGTGACTGTGGGGTGGGATAAGGCGCCTATTCACTGAGGGTTGGATAAAACTTTATATTGTCTCATTCCCCGCCCACTGTATGCCTAACTCGGCAGCCTGGCTGCATTGCAGAAAGGGAACTGCAGGGGAGTGGGGACAGCGAGGTGCATTGCAAGCAGCAAGCCCACTGCCGCGGTTGCTTCTGCAGAGACAGCAGCTGCAATAAATGGGTTGAAGATGGGCCAGCAGCATGCCACATGCGCTACACTCTGAGGGTCATGGGGTCAAAAGATATTTAATAGGTGCTGCCAGGAAAGATTGGTCCCATCGGCAGCAGCCTCACTGAGCCCCATATGGGGTGGCGCCGCAGTTTGACCACACTGGTCGAATAGCCCTCAAACCGACAATGGATAGTACCCCCGTGGGCTCTGCTTATCAGTGTGGACTGTGAGCAAAGTTTGGTCTGCTCGCTTGTCACACAGTCAAGCCCCGCCAACTACATAGTGACTAAACCTATAACGCTGGCCTCCGACATCCAGCCCACCCACTGACGCTGGTTCCCCTCCCTATCCTGCTCTTATTGGCTCTGTAGCATCTACCCAGCCCCTCCAATCTGAGCAGAAATGGAGTATTACATACAGAAATTCCGGGGGACATTCAACATTGAACCTGGCGTGATGTCCAGCAGCCTGCAAGGACCTTTAACATTTCTTGCCACGGGTGACCCGCCCCCAACCCCCAGGTGTCCCCCCACCTGCTTGTGCACCCCTAGACCATGCAGTTTAACTACGGTACAGCAGAAAATGTACAGGTATGCTCATGCTGCACTGCTGACTGGTGCTGAATGTAGTGGCTGGTGTTTGGTGACAGACTGTGTGGGACCAATGAGAAGGGGAGCGGATGAGGAAGAGGAGGTGCTTTGCCCCTCCCCATACCTGGAAGTGCCCCGCTCCCCGGCTATATTTAACCATCACTGTGACTGTAGTCACAGAGAGTGTCAGAGTGCAATACGCTTCTGAGAGTCGGGCAGTGGATGAGCACTGCTAAGGGATGTACTCAGTGAGAACTACTATGTCATTCTACTGCCGGGCGGCGCCCCCCTCTTGGCTGGCGCCCCTGGCAAGTGCCATCCTGGCCAGTAGGAAGATACACCCCTGCTCTTCTTTTATCTCTCTATACGTCCTCTTTAGGTGAGCTCATTCGCTCATTTGACTTCCAATATCACGTATATGCTGATAATACTCAAATCTACCTTTCCTCTCCTGACCTCTCTCCCTCTCTTCTCACTTGTATCTCCAACTGTCTCTCCGCTATCTCTTCTTGGATGTCCCAGCACTGATCATCTTCCCACCCTCCCGCGCAGGGCAGGCTCCAGGCATGTTCGACTAGAGCGGCCGCGCGGGGCGCCACTCTTATAGGGCGCCGCACGCTGCGGCCGCCATATTCCTGCCTGGAGCCAGCCTTTAATCTGTGTGTCCCACTCCCGGCCGCTTGTGTGCGCGCTATGCAGCGCGCTGTGCGGCGCCGGCGTCTGACGTTGGACGCCGGCACCGCGCAGCGTGCATAGCGCGCAGACAGTATCGTTCCTCCGTCCGCGGCCCCCCCACCCGCCCGCGCCCACAGCAGTACTCCCGGCTCCCAGCACCGCAGTGTCAGTGACAGGTAAGTTAAAATCTGTCTGGCACTGTGTGGGGTCGTTTATGTTTCTGGCACTGTGGGGGCATATCTGCACTGTGGGGGCATTATGTTTCTAGCACTGTTGGGGCATACCTGCACTGTGGGGGCATTATGTTTCTGGCACTGTGGGGGCATATCTGCACTGTGGGGGCATTATGTTTCTGGCACTGTGGGGGCATATCTGCACTGTGGGGGCATTATGTTTCTGGCACTGTGGGGGCATATCTGCACTGTGGGGGCATTATGTTTCTGGCACTGTGGGGGCATACGCATATCTGCACTGTGGGGGCATTATGTTTCTGGCACTGTGGGGGCATATCTGCACTGTGGGGGCATTATGTTTCTGGCACTGTGGGGGCATATCTTCACTGTGGGGGCATTATGTTTCTGGCACTGTGGGGGCATATCTGCACTGTGGGGGCATTATGTTTCTGGCACTGTGGGGGCATATCTGCACTGTGGGGGCATTATGTTTCTGGCACTGTGGGGGCATACGCATATCTGCACTGTGGGGGAATTATGTTTCTGGCACTGTGGGGGCATATCTACACTGTGGGGGCATTATGTTTCTGGCACTGTGGGGGCATACCTGCACTGTGGGGGCATTATGTTTCTGGCACTGTGGGGGCATATCTGCACTGTGGGGGCATTATGTTTCTGGCACTGTGGGGGCATATCTGCACTGTGGGGGGGCATTATGTTTCTGGCACTGTGGGGGCATTATGTTTCTGGCACTGTGGGGGCATATCTGCACTGTGGGGGCATTTATGTTTCTGGCACTGCTGGGGGGCATGTCACGTGTAGCTGGCACTGCTGGGGGGTATGTCACGTATAGCTGGCACTGCTGGGGGGCATGTCACGTGTAGCTGGCACTGCTGGGGGGCATATCATGTAGTGTATCTACTAGGCGTCTGTGGCTAGGCAATGTGTCTATCGTGCGCTGCCTGGCGCAAAGTGTCTATCGTGCTCTGCCTGGTGCAAAGTGTCTATCGTGCTCTGCCTGGCGCAAAGTGTCTATCGTGCTCTGCCTGGAGCAAAGTGTCTATCGTGCTCTGCCTGGCGCAAAGTGTCTATCGTGCTCTGCCTGGCGCAAAGTGTCTAACGTGCTCTGCCTGGCGCAAAGTGTATAGGAGGTTCTACCTGGTGCAATGTGTATTAGCTGCACTACTATGTGGTGTAATGCGAATTGCCACTATTCTGTGGTCATGCACCTTCCCCACGAAGCAACGCCCCTAAATTTTTGCTGCGCGCCTTCGGCGCGCACTGTCCCTGCTTCAGCATGTGGGTGGAGGAGCACCAAGCATTACAGTATGTACATCATTTTGCCCTCCTTACTTAAAAATGTGCCCTCCTTGTGATCAGCACCCTGCCCTAAAACGTGAACACTATCATGTGTAGCTGGGGGTCTATTGTGTGTAGCTGGCACTGTTGAGGGGCATGTCATGTGTAGCTGGCACTGCTGCGGGGCATGTCATGTGTAGCTGGCACTGCTGCGGGGCATGTCATGTGTAGCTGGCACTGCTGCGGGGCATGTAATGTGTTGCTGGCACTGCTGCGGGGCATGTCATGTGTAGCTGGCACTGCACATTATGTGTATCTGGCACCACACTGGAGACATTGTGTGTAAGGAACACTACTGTGGCTGTTCTGCATAAGGCTGCTAATTGTGTGCATAGAGGGGGTGTGAAAAAATATATTTATTTATAGTTTAATAATATGAAGTTACGAGGCCACACCCATTTTCCCAGGAGGCCACGCCCACTTTCCCCGAAGCGCGCGCACCTTCGACGCGCGCATAGGTGTTGGGGGGCGCTTTTACATTATCTCGCTCAGGGTGCTAGTAGGCCTGGAGCCGGCCCTGCTCCCGCATAATCTCCCACAATTTCACTGTCTATTGATGGCACAACTATCTCCTCTAGCCCTCAAGTATGCTGTCTTATCTTTGATTCCTCCCTCTCCTTCAAACATTCCTGCTGTTTCCAGCTCAATAATATTTCCAGGATAAAACCCTTTCTCACCCAGGATGCTACCAAAACCCTCATCCACTCACTGGTCATCCACAGATTGGACTACTGTAATATCCACCTATCTGCCCTCCCTGACAAACGCCTCTCTCCACTCCAATCTTTTCTCAATACTGCTGCCTAGCTCATCTTCCAAACGTACTACATCCACCTCTCCTCTCTTACAAGCCCTACACTTGATCCCCTTCCCTTTTTTAATCCAATTTAAGCTTCTCGCACTCCCAAAGCCCTCACCCATTCCTCTGCCATTTACATACCTGATCTTATGACCCTTTACACTTGCACCCACCATCTTTGCTCCATAAATTCATGACGCCTCTCCTGCCAACTGGTTACTTCCTCCCATTCCTGCCTCCAAGATTTTAGCCGTGGTGCTCCCTATCTCTGGAATTCTCTATCTCTCCTTATCAGACTTTCCACCTCTACAAAACTTTAAACATGCTCTCAAGACCCACTTATTTATCAAACCCAGCCATCTCTCATCCTAACCCTCTGTTACATGCCCACTTCTACCCCTTCTGTGTCCTTGTCTGTCTGGTCCTCCCCTTTAGAATGTAAGCTCACACGAGCAGGACCCTCTCCCCTCATGTGCTTTATCCTCTCTTAGACTATTTTCTACTCCATACCTCATTTAATGGCATGTGACCCTCGATTTATGCCACCATAATGATTATTTCCGTGTCCTGTCCCTTGATGCAACATTGTTTATATACCAAATGGGACAGTGCTTGTTTAAAATTCATATTAAAAAGTATATACACTTACCAGGCCACCTTTATGCATCTCTATCCCAGACATAAGGGCACCTCAACCGGGATGAGGAGTTTCAGGAGCCCATCTCCATATTCGAGGTAGTATTGTAAGGGGTGTCAGCGCCTGTCTTTGCCTCTTCCACCATCTTCATCCTGCACGTGATGTTAGAGAGGCTTTTAATGCAGATCTTCTCATTTATGCACACCAGGCCTCTCATTTATACGCAACCTCCGTCTTTGGAATAGCGTTTTTCTTGCGGTTGGAGACACTGGTCGCCACACGTCCGAAGAGCTGCCGGTGGAATTTCATCTCCTCCTGCACCAGGACCAGATTCTCTGCAAAGTAAAACGTAACATTGTGGCCCATCCTGGTCCTGCTGCATGTCATGGGCAGCTCCTCACTGTACCAATCACTGGACTGCAGATCCTGGGCTGCCACCTCCCCCACCTCACTACCCTCTGCCCCTGACATTCTCCACACAAAAACAAACAATAAAGAACACAGAAAAATAAAGACACACATTACCACAACACTAACAGCTCATACCCCACAGATACTCACACAGAAACAAGAGACTTCAATAAAAATGACAAGGACAGAATAATAAGACACACTAGGAAGAAACAACACAACAAATCTGACAAGACTACTTACACTCCAGAAATACGTAGAAATCACAACATAGAACCAGTCAAAAACACCCAAACTCTCTTCTGAACTCCTGTAACTAAATCCACAAGGTCCAGATGGTTTGGGGAGTTTTTATAAGGGTCTGGCATGTCACTGCCACATGTGACACTTTCTACCAATAAAAAATTTCTGTGAGTGGCTTCCATGTTCTTTCGTATATGCAAATATGGACCGTTATATGGGCACAATTGGAAAACACAGACCGAACTCAAAACCAGGAATATACAAGAATGTTTGGCCATTCACGTCTGAAATGTGGCTGACAATACGATTGCATTCACCATCAGAAGACATGGATGCATAGTAAATTCCTGTATTTCATTTAGAAAATACTCCTGTGTCCAATCGATTACTGCGTTTTTAAACATGGACAAACACAGGTCAAACACAAATCTTTGTAAATTTCCCCCTAAAGAGTAGGGATGTGGGATGAGGTAATTGGCTCAGGAGGCACTGGCTAGTACTAGAGCCAGATTTACACACAATATATGAGCCAAAGGGTGCAAAAGTGCAATGGTATAAACTCCTGGAACTTCGGTGCGTTTTGATCAAAGAAGTATGGAAAAGGTAAGCAGGGGAGGCACTGCCTCACCAGCCATAGAGTGTTAACTATAAAAATGATTAGCATAATACAAAAAATATATAGTTAGTATGGCAGGAAAGGCACTGCCTCACCTGTCTCACATCACTGCTTAAGAGCACAAGAAGTACTGTATAATGCAGCAACCCTGTAGTAATTTTGGGTAATAAATTCCATGGGTTATATAGTGAAACCACGAAAGGTACTGTACCAGGCAAGGCACCAATCTTGGGCGCACTAAATAGGTTCACCGTGTGTGGAATTGGTCACGCCTAGAAGAGATGACAAATAGTGGGATGGTTGCAGCGTCCTAATGCTAGTAGTAGGGTCCTAAAATAGCCATCAAATACATGTATTTTTCATCCCATTCACGAGTGTACCAGGTAAGGCAGCCATGGTATGGCGCACTACAAAGTTTACATTGTGGGAGACAGACCATGCAAAGATCCAAGGTATACTGTTTATGAGAAAACTGACACATACGTAATATGAAATACCTTGTTTAATAGTACATCCTGCCCATAAAGAATCCATCCAAAGCAGCCATATGGGGCACACTGCTTAAGTTGCTCCTAGCAGGGTGTGCAAATAGAGATATAGCATACAGTGGGAAATACAGTAAGAAAATATAAGAGAAAAGCAAAACACGGTTGTTAAACAGCAGTGTGATCAGTATAAAAATAATGGAATTAGTTTTCACATATTTTAGGCACAATAAAATTATATTTGCAGCAGTAAAGGGGCAAGGTGATCCTTTGGCATGGGTGGAGAATACTGTCAGTAGGGGGTCCGGAGGACTGTGGACAGGAGTGGAGGTTCAGAAGCAGGCACAATCTGAAGGTATCAGGAGGAATGAGGAATATGTAGCAGTCAGCAGATATTGAAGTAGTGTTCAGGAGAGTTGGAGATGAAGAGGTCATGGATAGCAGGCAGTGTTATATGGATGGATCTGGTTGTTTTTGACCAATTCTGTGCGTTATTACAATTTTTTTGACAATTTAGCAAATTGAAGATTTACTAAAGACAAGAATTGGTCAAAAAAATGTACTCACCGGGGGCGTGGCCTGGCTGTGAATGCGGGAGGTCGTGCAGCACCCGAGCTCCTGCCCTAGTAGCAGTTTTAACTGCTCAAAACAACGAACAAATCAGAAATTATCTACCCTTCACCTGCTTGAGCCCCCCCAGCACTGAGTGAGGTGGTTGCGGAGCCGGCGGGTGCCTCCTGGACCCGTGCGGGTTGCGGCCTACCCTGCCAGTGGAAGCCGGGACCTCGAGTCTGGAGCTGCCCCGGACCGGAAGTGCGGTGCCCTGCGGCGGAGAACCTCACCGGAGATACCCTCTCCATCCCTGGAGCCCCCACACATCTCTCCTTACCTCCGTGAGTCTCCCCCCCCCCCGCTGCTACGAGCGGCGGCTCCCCGCGGGCCCGGCGTCTAACTCCGTGTGCAGGAGAGCGCGGCGCCGATCACGTGGTGCCGCTCCCGGGACCGGACGCGGCCGCCGCTGCCTCCAGCACTCGCCGCACGCCATCTGAGGCCCCACACAAGCTGCTGGGACGTCCACCAACACCACCACCGAGCTTTATCCACGGGCTGGGGCTACATGAGGCAGTCATACAGGCACTGGAGGGTGTGAGCCTGGCGGCGCCATCTTGACTCCTGGAAAGGTGCCCACGTAAGTCCCCATCCTCTACCGATCACCGCCAGACTGCCCCAGCTCCCTCACAGGGACCCTCTGTACCTACCTGCATCCGCTGTGGGGGACCCGCGGAGTCGGGGAGTGCTTTTAAGCACTCCTGCGGATTGCGGCCTTCCCCCCGGCCTAAAGCCTGGGGCTCGAGTTTGGAGCTGGGCCGGATCGACGGGCCGGGACAGACGTCTCGAAGAAGCTCGTCGCCTCTCTCCCTTCTCCCCCGTGCCCTCCATCAACCCTGAAGTGGATCCGGAGGGCGATCTGACCAGCTGAGGCCTCCTGTGTCCCTGCACGGAACACGGCGCTAGCTCCGGCGGAGGCGCCCGGAGCTCGAACTGCGGACCCGCTGGCCGGAGGAAGCCGGGATCGAGGTCGGGCGACGGGGTAAGTCAAGAGTATATCTCCCCCTGCGCCCCTTGCCCTGCGACCCGATCCCTGGTCCTGCGGCGAGCTGCGGCCTACTCCGTGAGCCGGAGCCGGGGCCACAGGTTTGACGCCGGCCCGCCCGTGAGCCTCAGACCCGACCTACCCACGTTGGGATCCCCCACAGGCACCGGAAAGGCCCTTCCCTTCTGCTCTCCACACAATATACCACCCCCAAGCTAGCTCTGCCATTGCTGGTTGCTGGGGACTCCCCAGAGAAGCACCGCAGCTACCCTCCGTCCCCTCTCAGCTACCATCCCCATAGGGTTCAGACGTGCTGCTGGCCTCCGGCCTTGCAAAAGACCCGGCCTACCTCTGCATTGGGGCTCATCACAGCTTATTCCGGACCCTGCCGGTGGACTCCCCTCCCGCTACTGGCTGCAGACCTCCCTCACCGCTGAGTGGTGCTGCCCCCCGGTCACTGGCTGGTCCGTGCCCGGAGCACGCCTCCGCGATTCCAGGTCGGTGGAGGCCCTACGGGAGTCCCCCTCTCAACCCCGGATATCTACCCTCCGGGCCCTCCACGGGTCACCCCCATGGACCGGACACAGATAACTACAATATAATGCACCCGTAATGCTCTCGGCCTGCCTTCCCCGGTCCTGAGTCTCACCGCTGGAGCGCCGCCGCCAGCATCTCCCCTGCTGTCTATCCCCCCCCTCCCTACTCCCACGATGACCAGAGGTAATAAAAAATCCCAGGGGTCCGATCTTACACCATTCCTAACCAAAAAAAACACCCCAGCCATGAACAAGTCTGATACTCCCGGGCCCTCCCAGGCCCCTTCCGAATCGGAAGCCGAGGAAGACGATCATACGCCCCTTACCCGCAGAGACTTCCTCTCCCTCCTTAAGGAGATGCGGGATATCAAATCCTCAGTCCAAGCTCTACACTCCCTCAAATCAGATATCGCTGACATCGGCTCCAGAACTGACCAACTCGAAAGAAGGGTCGAGGAGGTGGTAACGTTCCAGCAAACGGTTGAAACCGACCTTCACCAAATCCGCCAAGATGTCGCCCACCTTAAGGAGGAGCATGAAGATCAAGACAACAGAGCAAGGAGAAATAATTTGCGGATCCGGGGAATCCCCGAGGAGGTCGAGCCTACTCACCTTGAGCTCTACCTCAAACGCCTCTTTGCACACCTATCGCCTGACACCCCTGAGGAACATCTCCTCCTGGACCGGGCCCACAGGGCCCTGCGGCCCCGCTCCCAGGACTCCTCCCAGCCCAGAGATGTCATTCTCCGACTACATTACTTCACGGCAAAGGAAGCCGTCATGAGGGAGGCCCGAAGATTAGGATCTGTGACTTTCCAAAACACCCCGCTTCAAATTTTCCAGGACTTATCCCCGCTCACTCTAGCTAAACGTAGGGACTTTAAACCCATTACCTCCCTACTGTCCCGCCACAACGTGAAGTACCGCTGGGGTTTCCCTTTCCGGATCCTCGTATGGCACCAAGGGAAACTTCTCACAGCCAAAGATCAATCAGAGGCCCAAACGCTCCTCTCCAAGCTGGGCATCTCCACCCCTGACCAAGATGCTCACCCGCCGCGCTTCCCGCCGCGGTCACAACGGGACACACCCCAATCTCCTCGCTCAGAATGGATCACGGTCCCATCTTCCGCGACCTCCCAAGCTCCACCTCCAGTTACCTGAGAACTCTCATCCCTCTACACAACCGCTTTTCACACAAAAATGGGGCGACCACCCTTGGTCGCACTCTCCCAATAGAAATTTTACGCTATTTCAGGGTCTCCGTAACCTGATCTCTTGTTTCCTCAGTTGTTGTTTTACAAATGCTTTATTGTTGCCCCCTGTTGAAACGTTTCAATGTTGCGAATATTAATGCCTAACTGCCTAAAATTACAAATGTCTCTATCCTGAAGTGATTCCATGCTATCCTCTGAGTTAAGTCCTTCCATCCTCCCCCCCCCCCCTTCTCCTCTTCTTAGCCCCACGGGGCTGGCGCTCCAGCTGTCTTCTCTTCCTGTCCTCTCTCTAGCTTTCTTCCTCAGGCTCCCCCCGGGGGAGGCTTGCCTACGATTATTTCCCGAGCGGCTCGTGATCCACGAACTGGGCCCCATGCCGCGCCCCCACAGGGCCACGCGCCCTACCGCTGACCTAGGTGCTCACCCGACACCTAGTACTCCCTCCCATTGTCAGCTCTACCGGTCCTGGCCCCCAATGCCAGATGACCAACTACCTTCCCACCCCTTCCGGTCTCCTCTCCCCCCCCTCCCTACGTGGACCACACTCTTTCCCACCTTATATACCTCCAATCTATCTCCCCCCCCCCCTTCCTACATCTCTAAACATTCCCGCTCTTTTTAATCTGCCTACTTCGCTGTTGTTTCCCCATGGGTCTCCGGGTTCTTTCTCATAATGTGAAGGGTCTGAATAGCCCTCAAAAGAGAGGTAAACTGTTTGCCTCCCTTAAACACCACAGAGGCGACCTGATCTTCCTACAGGAAACTCACTTTCTACACGACTCACATCCTACCCTCCATTGCAAACCATTCCCGGTCTCCTTTCACGCCTGCGATCACTCAGCCAAAAAACGTGGAGTAGCGATCCTATTTGCCCGTCACCTCACCTTCGAACTCTTAGACTCCCATACCGACAAAGACGGTCGATTCCTTGTCCTGGTGGGGAAACTTAACAATAATTTATGCACCCTGGTCAACGTCTACGCCCCTAACCAACGACAGGAACGGTTCTTCACAAGGCTGGATACTCTCCTCACACGAGTCCGAAGGGGCGACCTCATACTTGCAGGGGACTTTAACTCCGTCCTCAACCCACAGCTAGATCGTTCTACCGCCTCCCCTGCCCCTTCCCCGTCGGACTCCCTCCGCTCTAGATCCCTCCTCCGTCTCATGCGCTCTCAACTCCTCTATGACTCTTGGAGGATAAAAGATCCCTCTGCCCGCGATTACACCTTCTACTCCGCCCCACATAACTCCTACTCCCGAATTGATATGATCCTGCTCAGCCATGATCCGGCCTTGAATCTCCGGGATGCCCATATTCATCCACTAATTTGGTCCGACCACGCCCCCATATCCTGCGACCTGACAGGCTTGGTTTCTCGCCCTCGCCCCATGACATGGCGTCTCAACGATTCCCTCCTACACAACCCTGAGATAAACTCTCACCTCCAAAACATGATCTCTGATTACTTCGCCTTAAATGACCATCCCGACATTTCTAGGTCCACCCTCTGGCTGGCACACAAGGCTGTCCTTCGAGGGCACCTCATTAGCCTTGCCTCAAAAGCCAAAAAACAAACCCTCTCCCAATACAATAGACTCTCCATTAAACTCCATGCACTCGAGACCCTACACAAGGCGTCTTCCGACCCGACGGTCTTGTCCGAACTCCGCACCATTAAGGCGGAACTTGATCTTCTTCTCACTACACGGGTGGCCAAGCGTCTTAAGTGGCTTCGCCAGACCTTTTATGAGAAGGGCGACAAGGCGGACAAGATTCTGGCGGCACGACTCCGCTCTACGAGAGCCACATCCAACATTGTCACTATCAGGAACTCTCTCAACCAACTTGTTCAAGACCCCATAGCCATTAGAGCCGCTTTTCAATCTTACTATACTGATTTATACAACCTCCCGCCTCCCCCACCGGGTGACCCCTCCCAACCCCACGCTGACCTCATTTCCCACTTTCTCTCTGCTTCCAAACTACCCAGACTACCCCAGGACGCATTGGTTCCCTCAACAGGGAGATCACGGTGGAGGAGATCGCCCAGACTATCCTCATGCAAAAAACTGGCAAATCCCCGGGCCCGGACGGGTTTACGGCTCTGTACTACAAAAAATTCTCTGCCCTTCTCTCCCCACACCTGCATTCTCTCTTTAATGGGGTTGTCCAGGGCGACCTCTTTCCCCCTGAGATGCTAGAGGCCAGAATAGTGGTGATTCCCAAAGAAGGCAAAGACCCCCTTAACTGCGCCAGCTACCGCCCCATATCCCTCCTGAACCTAGACCTTAACATTTTTGCCAAGATCCTGGCCACCCGTCTTAACCCATACCTCCCTTCCCTAGTTCACTACGATCAAGTAGGATTTATCCCGGGCCGCCAGGCAAGGGACAACACCAGGCGTGCTATTGACCTCATACATATCTCGAATTCCAGGAAAGCCCCCACTATCATACTCTCCTTAGACGCCGAAAAAGCATTTGACCGAATCTCCTGGGATTTCTTGAGACCCGCCCTAGAGGCCTATGGCCTATCTGGCGGCTTTCTCACAAGCATTCTAGCATTATACTCCACTCCCACTGCCACCGTCCTTATCAATGGTATCCCATCCGCCCCACTTAGTATTGCCAACGGCACACGTCAGGGCTGCCCTCTCTCCCCCCTAATATTTGCCCTCATTATAGAACCACTTGCTTCTCAAATTAGAGCACACCCGGACATACACGGTATACAGGTGGGCCCCACAAATCCCCAAATTTCTCTCTTTGCAGACGACATCCTACTCTCTCTATCCCAGCCCCTCATCTCACTCCCAAATCTATTCTCGCTACTACAAGCCTACAGTCTTATATCAGGATATAAAATCAATTATTCCAAATCTGAGGCCATGATGCTTCATACCCCCCAACGTGAGGCCGAGTCCCTCCGTACCAACTTCAATTTTAAATGGCAACCCAAGAAGATCAAATACTTAGGGATATACCTAACTCCTCGATACGACTGCCTCTTCCGAGAAAACTTTCCACCCCTCCTTACCAAAACTCTAGCTGACTTGACCTCTTGGAACAGTCTTTTCATCTCGTGGCTGGGCAGGATCATAGCGGTTAAAATGACCATTCTCCCCAAATGGCTCTACCTTTTCCAGACCCTTCCCGTGGCAGTCCCGACCACCTTCCTCCGCACTATCCAACGAGCCCTCACACGCTTTATTTGGAACCACAGACCTCCCCGCATAGCCGCCAATACTCTGAAAAGACCAACCTCCGCGGGTGGTAGAGGCCTTCCCGACGTCAAACTATACTACCTTGCTTCCCACCTATCCCACATTGTCACCTCATACGCTCCTCCAGGATCGGTGTCCTGGCTGGACATCGAAGCAGCCTTCATGGCCATACCAGACCTGTCCCCCCTATGGGGCCTCTCCCCCACCTCTCGATCCCCAGCCTCTAAGCATCTCCCTACCATCAAATTCAATCTCAAAACATGGGACGCTCTCTCTTTGAATTGGGGTCTCACTACCATACCCTCACCCTTGACCCCCATCTGGCAAAACCCCAAGTTTCCCTCCGGACTCTCTACTACGAGATCCCGAATGTGGACAACACTGGGCCTTAAATTTCCGACGGACTTTGCCGATCGAGGCCAATGGTTGTCCCTGCCCGACCTCCAGCGGAAAACTCCCTCACAACCACTTAATCCCTTCCAATACCTACAAATACGCCACTTTCTGGCCTCCTTCCCCTCTACCGCCTTACTCCGCGCCCTTACTCCCTTTGAATCCCTATGCGTCAACTCCCATTCCTCCAAAGGTATAATCTCCCAACTCTACTCTCTCCTACTAGACTCCTCCCTCCCTTCTTCCCGGCCCCATGAACTCGCATGGGAACAAGACCTCGGACCTCCTCCAGAAACAGAGGACTGGGAGGACATGAGGCTGGGGATCGCTAAAAGCTCCATTGCCACTGCCTTTAAGGAAACGGCCTACAAAATCTACTACCGCTGGTACTACACCCCTGACCGACTTAACAAAATTTTCCCGTCCTCCTCCCCGTCCTGTTGGAGAAACTGCGGAGATAGAGGCACTATGCTCCACATATGGTGGACCTGCCCAGTAATTGTGCCCTTCTGGGACTTGGTCTACTCCCTCCTTAACTCACTTCTAGACCCTCCTGTCCGGAAAGACCCCTGGACCTCCCTGCTATGTTATCCCCCCCCACTCCTCAATAAATTCTCCCAAAAGCTAACCTCACATATTTTAGCAGCAGCAAAATCATTGATTGCCCTCAACTGGAAGAACCCCTCCCCACCTTCCCTACTCTCCCTTAAAGCTAAAATTTGGCACATCGCCTCAATGGAAAAGATCACATATTATCTCCACGACCGGGGCCACGTCTTCGAGCAGGTTTGGGCTCCTTGGCTCGCCGCCGAACGTAGAAACTAGTCTCCCCTCCTTTAGAACATCCCCCTCCCCCCCAGGGACCCATGGGCCCCTACCGCTCTCTCCCTCCGACAATTCTCTCTAATCCACCCCCCCACCCCCCGCTCTAACTTCCCTTCCTCCCTGCTGCTCTCTTCGTCCACACCCCCTCTCTGAATCTCCTCCCCCCTCTTAGTCTGACTTTACTTGTTCTCATGGTATACATCATGTATAGACACAAATGTGGTCCTCCCCCCTCCCCCCCCCCCCCCCAAACCCCATGTTTGAACTTGATTGTCTCTCCCTCACTGTTTAATCTTGTTATATGCTTGAAAAATGTGGTCTACCCCGGACACTGGCTATGTTGGCCGCATGTCCCATGTATTTTCAGTATGCTCTCTGTACCTACCTGACCACGCATAAATAAAGTATTTCAAAAAAAAAAAAAAAAAATGTACTCGCCATCAAAAAATGGCCATCAGGAAAGGAAACCATTAATGTTCTCCGATGGATGCAAATTGAAAATGTACTAACAGTCAGTTTGTAAAATCAATCAAAAATTGAACACAAAATCGAACAAACAATAGACAGTCGGTAGACAATAGTGACAGGTGGTTTTCACTTTTAAAACACATTCTATTGCATAACCTTCATTATGATGCCTATAAAAGTTAAGATGGGGGTGTTGCTTGGCAGCCATCAGGACAAGAAGTGCCTCACTGGAGCTCCGGCCTGTCCTAACTGATTAAACCCCTGCCAGCCCTGTCACCGCTGCTTATCTTACCCCAAACAGTGCCCCTTCCCTCGACACACCTGTGGTTCACCTGGAGATTGAGCTCGCAGAGCCGGGAGAGACCTCCTGTCTCTCTGCACTCCGGATCCGTTGGTGGCGGGACGAGCCGTATGCGCTGCGCACGGACCCGTCCTTTCCCTACTGGTCTGCACCTCTTTCCCTGCATCCCACTCGCTGTCTCTCGCTGCATCGCCCAGAGGAGCAGCTGCATGCCCGCACAGTGTGAAATGGGAGCTGGCGCCCGCCATCTTGGAGACCCGGCTCTCTGCTTCTGACGGGGCTCTGTCAGGCCTACCCGCTGCCTCTCTGAGCCATCTGGGATCCAGTGTGGGGATTCGGCGCCCTCTGCCTCTCTGTTGCATCACTCCACAGCACTTGCTTGTTGTTGTGTGAACCCCGCTGGTGGGCCCACCTACGTGCAGGTAAGCGCCTGGGGCCTGTCTCCCCTATTGACGCAGCACAGAGCAGGGACCGTCACACCACATCTCTCAGACCCCCGGTGTAGCCTGCCCTTCCCTACTTCTCGCATACCCATGACTGCCCTACTAAATGCAGGTGGGTGAAGAAGGGAGGAAGGAAGAAGAAGAAAAAAAGACACAATAGCCTGATAGCCATACGGTGCAGAGGCACTTATCTGCACCGACTGGAGTCCTGCCCTACTTTCAACTTCAGCTTCATATTCGCTGTGCAGACTAATTTCGCCGAAGGTGGTACCTCCTCCCTATATCGGGAGTACTGAGGTTTGAGCTATATGCTATATACTACTATATGCGATACGGTGACTCCACCGCACGTATTCCTGCTAGCCTATGCCGGTGTGAATTTTTTATTTTTTTGGGAGAAGCTCCCAAGGTGATTGTTCTGTGAAAGTCGCCCGTGCGCAATGGATGCCTATTACTATTACTACTGATATATCTTCCATGGGTCTCATGCTCTGAAATGGGACTTTATAACTCATGGGTCGATGACCCTCCTACCTATGTAGCAACCTCATCACACTAGCCGTCGCAAACTGCCTTCTGACCCCCACCTGCGGTCTATCTCTCTGTACTACTCTGACATAGTCTCTCATCATACTGACGAGAAGTGGGGGTAAAACCCCCAGACAGCCTACACCTATACAATTTCCTAAAGCCTCTGCCCCGAGTCAAAAATCACCTATTGTGACCTCAGCAAGTTCCCTGACACCTCCAAACCTATCTAAATCTCCTGCTGTTCATGCATCAGGAGACATGGGTTTGGGCCTGGATCCCCAGGCTCCCCTTACCACCCAAACGATTCTCAAAATGTTCTCGGCCTTCCGCTCGGACATTCTGTCGGGCATGGATTCCTCAATTCAAACACTCAGGACTGATCTAGTAAGCATTGCAGGTCGCACGGAACACCTCGAAGGAAAAATGCAGGAGCTGGTGACCTCCCATACTGATCTTCTCACCTCGCATTCTGAGTTGCAAAACGATGTGTCCTCACTACGTTAAAAGATAGACGACTTAGAGGATAGATCGAGAAGAAACAATCTTAAGGTTCGGGGAGTACCCGACTTGGTAGCACCGGCAGAACTGAGAGACTATGTTACCAAACTATTTGAGATGCTTCTCTCATCGGCGTCAGCACAAGACCTGCTTATTGACCGGGTCAACCACTTACCCAAACCACGTGGAGGATACTCCTCTAATTTCCAGAGGGACACTTTGCTGAGAATTAATTTCTTTCATAATAAAGATATCCTCAGGGCCGCCAGACAGGCGGAAGACTCTGACACTATGGGAGGCTTGCAAATATATCCAGACCTATCTCAATTTACTCTGGACAAGAGACGGACATTCCGCCCTATTACGACCGCTCTAAGGGACAATAACATCCAGTATAGATGGGGATTCCCGGTCAATCTGATCGTCAGATATGACTCTTCCTCCTACATAATCTCTACATTCGAAGCCGGAGTAAAATTACTAGACGACTGGGACATTTGTATTTCGCAGTCTGACCACTACATCAGCTCCAGTGCCGGACGCCTGAAGCCTGGCGTCGATGTGTTCGCTATCTTTTGTTCGATGTTCTGTGTTCTTTCAGTGGTCCAGATGGTTCTCATAGAGATCCTATGCTTATGTTTTATATATGCTGTTACCATTGTTTGTGCTCAGACTTAATATTCTTGTGATGTTTGCTCCCATGGGTTTTTTTTTGTTGTTGCTTTTTTTAGTTCACAAAGTTATTTGTTCACTTTAGAAATTAAGTCCGGTGCTGGTTTTCTTTTCTTTCTTTTTTTTATGCCGGCTTTTACAGCTGTGTGGGTCAATTTGTGACCATAGGCACACTGATTATACTAAATCAAAATGTGTGGTGGTGTATCCGGGGCACCCTCTTTCTGTGGTCGTATGAGAAGACCAAAGCAATGGTCGCCTTATCAAGTAGATGGATAATGAACTTAATGTAGGTATGATAACGTAAATCTCGAGGAGTTTCAATAAAAATTTACACAATTTAATAAACAATCACATACATGAAACAACTAATAAAAGCGTACCAATATGGTAAGCTAGGAGCCGCAGGTGTTAATGAAGCCCTGAGGAAGAGATTGCAGATCTCGAAACGCGTTGGATATTGGATCTATTAGGAATCCGAAATCTTCATCCATGGGACACCGACCTTGTGGTAAGCTTGGGAACCAGAGCAGGGTGAAGTCTGGACCACCCTGCTTGTTACAACACCTGCGGCTCCTTAGCTACCCCTCTGGTACGCTTTCCTACGTTTTTAAAAGTACATTACGAGTTGTTTGATTATTGAATACCATCATTCATCCAGGGGTTATTGACCCGTCGATAAGCTTGGGAGCCAGAGCAGGGTGAAGCTTGGACCACCCTGCCCTATTTAACACCTGCGGCTCCTAGCTTACCATATTGTTACGCTTTTATTAGTTGTTTCATGTATGTGATTGTTTATTAAATTTGTGTAAATTTTTATTGAAACTCCTCGAGATTTATGTTATCATACCTACATTAAGTTCATTATCCATTTACTTAATAAGGCGACCATTGCTTTGGTCTTCTCATACGACCACTGAAAGAGGGCGCCCCGGATACACCACCACACATTTTGATTTACGATCGATTTTTGGGGGAAGAGGAAAACCCCAGAGGTGTACCCAAGGCTGCCCATTTCCTTTCCAGCGCCCAATAAGTTTTCCAACACCCTTTAAGCTAACACTGATTATACTATTTGACATAATACTCACTAGCATGTGCCTCAGTTGACCGAGCTGGATGGTGTGCTGTGTTTTTTGCTCTTTTAAGTTGTGTTATCCTTTAATTAATGGTTTACGACATGAGTGAGACCTCTTAGAGACCACTCCCCCGATTATGGCCCTGGTCGCAGGGCTTTTTCTGTTTTTCTCTTCTCTAATTTCCTTTCTACCACCACTCCTCTTCTTTCTCCCCTCCCCCCGCCCCCTGTTTTTGCCTCCACCGGAGAAGTCCAATGCCATATATACCTCTACCTAGATTGAGCTTGACCACCTTATCTTCCCTAATGGTTAAGTTTTACTTTCTGAATGTACATGGCCTGAATTCCCCTTGTAAGAGGCGCCAAGCTTTAGAAACCTTCCATAAGGCAAGGGCTGGCATCATTAGCCTCCAGGAAACACACTTTCTAGCTTCTGCCCCCCTTACTCTACACAATTTTCATTACCCGGTAGGTTACTTTGCAAATGGCCCCTTTAAGAGGAATGGGGTAGCTATTTTTTTCAACAATACTGTCCATTTTGACTTGTACTGTCAATTCTCAGCTAAGGAAGGGAGGTATTTGATTTTAGAGGGAAACTGGAGGACATTGAAGTTACGCTTGTCTCCCTATATGCCCCAAATACTAATCAAATCCCTTTCTTACGTAAGTTATTTACCACCATCCACAAGGTTCAGAAGGGTCGGCTGGTTATGATGGGTGATTTTAACCTAGTCCCCGATTAGAAGCTTGACAAAACCTCTCCCCCACATAGACCCCTACTAGGGTTGCGTTCTCAGTCTAAATTAGGCCATTTGCTAGTGGAGTTTGACCTATACGATGCTTGGCGCGTACAATTCCCTACGGTTAAAGACTACACCTTCTTCTCCCATATCCATAACTCATACTCCCGCATTGACCTGATTATTGTTGATAAGTGGTCTTTACAGCACTCTTTTAAGTCATCCATCTCCCTGGTTACCTGGTCTGACCACGCGGCAGTGACATGGTCGTGGAAAAATAATTCTTCTCAATCCTTCCATAGATCCTGGAGATTGCCGGAGTATATCTTAAAGTCTCCAGAGGCATCTTCTGTTATTGCAGATGCCCTGTCTATGTACCTAGCAACTAACTCTCCTTTGGACACGTCTTTTTCTACACACTGGTGCGCCTTCTGCGGGAGGTTATTATCCAAACGGGGGCTAGGTTAAAGAGACAATACTTGACTCAACAGGAAGCCTTGGAGACACAACTGCTTCAGGTGGAATCTCTGAATAGAGCTCGACCCTCACACCGTTTGAAACGTGAAATAGTTTCAGTTAGGAACCAGCTTCAAAAATGTTTTTAAATCGTATGCAACATGCCTAACATAATCTCCAACAGAAATTTTATTCCTTGGGTAATAAATCCAGTACATTCTTAGCTCACAAACTGAGATTACGTCAAACTAGAAACAGAATTAAATGCATTTAGACCCCAGACGGACATAGGCTGTTGAATCCGTCTGATATAGCGAACGCTTTTGCTACGTTTTATACCATCCTGTATAATTTAGCCTTAGATCCCAACACTGCCCAACCCACCCCCTCCTTGATTTCCTCTTTTCTAGATATTTCCTTGGTTATCCTTAAGTGAGGTGGATTCTCTTAGTGTGCCTTGGTCTACTGAGGAAATAGCATCAGTCATTAAATCCTTACCATCGGCGGAGGCCCCTGTTCCGGATGGACTTACTGACTCCTTCTACAAACAATACGCCTCAGATCTCGTTCCATCTCTCTATGCTTTATATAACTATGCCACTGAGTGTGGATCTCTCCCAGAGGAACTGTTGCAAGCTCGTATTGTAACGATTCCCAAACCTAGAAATGATCCATCTTTTTGTCAGAATTATAGACCAATCGCTTTGCTCAACACGGATCTAAAAATGTTTTCAAAACTTATAGCAAATAGACTATCTCCCCTCATTCCTGATTTGATCCATCCGTACCAGGTAGGTTTTGTAAGAGGTCGTCAGGCATCAGATAATATGAGAAGAGTTTTTGGCCTAGCCGAATATATTTCTCATAGGGGATAAGAGGCAATCTTCCTTTCCCTTGACGCTGAGAAAGCATTTGACAGACTGCATCTACAACACTCTCTCCAAATTCGGTTTACGAGGCCCCATTTTGTCTTCTATTTCTGCGCTGTTGTTTTTAGTAACAGTTTCTCTTCCTTTCCCTTTAAAATATCTAACGGAACCAGACAGGGGTGCCCTTTATCTCCCCTTATGTATGTATTAGCGATAGAACCCCTTGCACTAGCGATACGTCAATCTCCCGCCTTCCCGGGTATAACCGTGGGGTCAACTTTACATAAGATTAGTCTGTTTGCTGATGACGTCCTCCAATTTGTTGCGGAACCCTTAACTGTTCTACCGGTCCTCCATGACATTATAGCCTGCCTTAGTGCAGCGTCTTTTTATAAGCTGAACATGTCCAAAACTGAGGCTTTGCCATTTAATCTGGATTTAGAGAAACTTTCCGCAATCCAACTTCGCTATAAATACACTGCTCAAAAAAATAAAGGGAACACTTAAACAACACAATGTAACTCCAAGTCAATCACACTTCTGTGAAATCAAACTGTCCACTTAGGAAGCAACACTGATTGACAATCAATTTCACATGCTGTTGTGCAAATGGAATAGACAACATGTGGAAATTATAGGCAATTAGCAAGACACCCCCAATAAAGGAGTTGTTCTGCAGGTGGTAACCACAGACCACTTCTCAGCTCCTATGCTTTCTGGCTGATGTTTTGGTCGCTTCTGAAAGCTGGCGGTGCTTTCACTCTAGTGGTAGCATGAGACGGAGTCTACAACCCACACAAGTGGCTCAGGTAGTGCAGCTCATCCAGGATGGCACATCAATGCGAGCTGTGGCAAGAAGGTTTGCTGTGTCTGTCAGCGTAGTGTCCAGAGCATGGAGGCGCTACCAGGAGACAGGCCAGTACATCAGTAGACATGGAGGAGGGCAACAACCCAGCAGCAGGACCGCTACCTCCGCCTTTGTGCAAGGAGGAACAGGAGGAGCGCTGCCAGAGCCCTGCAAAATGACCTCCAGCAAGCCACAAATGTGCATGTATCTACTCAAACGATCAGAAACAGACTCCATGAGGGTGGTATGAGGGCCCGACGTCCACAGGTGGGGGTTGTGCTTACAGCCCAACACCGTGCAGGACGTTTGACATTTTCCAGAGAACCCCAAGATTGGCAAATTCGCCACTGGCGCCCTGTGCTCTTCACAGATGAAAGCAGGTTCTCACTGAGCACATGTGACAGACGTGACAGAGTCTGGAGCCAAGGAGAATGTTCTGCTGCCTGCAACATCCTCCATCATGACCGGTTTGGCAGTGGGTCAGTAATGGTGTGGGGTGGCATTTCTTTGGGGGGGCCGCACAGCCCTCCATGTGCTCGTCAGAGGTAGCCTGACTGCCATTAGGTACCGAGATGAGATCCTCAGACCCCTTGTGAGACCATATGCTGGTGCGGTTGGCCCAGGGTTCCTCCTAGTGCAAGACAATGCTAGACCTCATGTGGCTGGAGTGTGTCAGCAGTTCCTGCAAGACGAAGGCATTGATGCTATGGACTGACCCGCCCGATCCCCAGACCTGAATCCAATTGAGCACATCTGGGACATCATGTCTCGCTCCATCCACCAACGCCACGTTGCACCACAGACTGTCCAGGAGTTGGCGGATGCTTTAGTCCAGGTCTGGGAGGAGATCCCTCAGGAGACCATCTGCCACCTCATCAGGAGCATGCCCAGGCGTTGTAGGGATGTCATACAGTCACGTGGAGGCCACACACACTACTGAGCCTCATTTTGACTTGTTTTAAGGACATAGTTGGATCAGCCTGTAGTGTGTTTTTCCACTTTAATTTTGAGTGTGACTCCAAATCCAGACCTCCATGGGTTAATAAATTTGATTTCCATTGATAATTTTTGTGTGATGTTGTTGTCAGCACATTTAACTATGTAAAGAACAAAGTATTTAATAAGAATATTTAATTCATTCAGATCTAGGATGTGTTATTTTAGTGTTCCCTTTATTTTTTTGAGCAGTGTATAACTAGAAGAAGAACTTTCTTATTTATCTAGGTATTAATATCCCTAATTCCCTATGTACAGTAACGGAAATTAACTACAATCCGATGCTATCCCAGATTGACTCTTTATGCAAATCATGGTTCAGTTTAGAGATATCGTTGTTGGGCTGAATCGCTGCATTTAAAATGTCGATCCTACCACGGCTAATGTATCTTTTCAGTGCAATCCCCTATATAGTTCCCCTAAGAATTATAGGTTGAATACACTCATTCATTTTGAAATATATCTGGAAGAAAAAAAAACCAGAATTGCATATAAGCGCTTACCTAAACCGAGGAAATTTGGAGTTTTGGAAGTACCGGACTTAAGAAGATACCAATTAGCATGTATAGTGGCCCAACTAAGCGACTGGTCTCTACCTATGGGCAAGAAACAATGGGTGGATTTAGAGAGACCACTAAACACCCCCATTCCTTTACTAGATCTACTGTGGATCCCGACCCAGCAGAGACCCCCCCTTACCCCTGCAGATGCTATCGCTGACTCCCTTATCGCGTGGGACTCTTTAGTGGTTTCCTCTAAATCTGTCTCTCTCCCTTCCCGTAAGATGTCCCTACTTGCTCTTTCGAGATTGATTCCAGACTTAAATCTCACTAAGTGGATCTCATGTGGTATTGATACCATCTCTGCGCTGGTAGATGGCACAGCGATCACTCTGTTTGGTGTTCTAAGTCAGCAGTACCGTCTCCCAGCTGGAGAATTGCTTTCTTATAATAGTATTGTACATTGGATATCTTGTTCCTTCCGAACGTCGGTTCCAATAATCTTGCCTTCTCCCCATATATTGATGAAACTTGCTATGGGTAATTGCAAAGGTTCTATTAAGTTTTGGTACTCCAGTGTACAGGAAGTTCAGCGGGGGGAAAAATCTTCCATACAACTTAAATGGGAAGCGGACTTAACTTGCTCTTTTTCCCAGCAGCAGTAGGAGTCGGCATTCCTCTCATCTCATAAGATGTCTAAGTGTACCAATCACTTAGAAATGCATTTTAAATTATTACATGGCCTCTACTTTACCCCGGTCAAACTACATAAAATCTTGCCTACAGTTTCTAATTTATGTTGGAGGAATTGCTTTGAGATTGCTGACTCTTTTCATGTATTTTGGTCCTGCCCGAAAATACACCAGCTATGGATAGAGGTATTTACATTGGCCTCTAATGTTCTCCATATCCCTCTTCAAGCATCGCCCTCATTGGCGCTATTACATATTTACCCAAAGGATATAGCTAATGAGGATCGCTATGTTTTAGGTCATATTTTCATAGCTACCAGAGCTACGATAGCGCAGGATTGGAAGAATCCTTCCCCGCCCTCACTCCTTGAAATTATACAGAAAATACACCATTCGTTCCAGATGGAGACCATGGGTTTGATGTTTTCCGCTAGATCTAATTCCCCGCTGGTTAAGTGGTCTGGTTGGCAAGAATATTCAACTTCAAGTACTTGGGCTGATTTGTTATTTGAAGTGGGTTGATTATTTAAACGGGGGAATACGTGTGCTTATATGTATTGTGATATTTGTTTACGGTCCTGTCCTGCCATCCAGTAGTGCTTTTATTATGATTACCTCGTATTGTATCTTTATGTATTTTTTCTCTATATTTACGCTTGTGTTTTTGCTTTTTTCTCTGACGTCCTAGTGGATGCTGGGAACTCCGAAAGGACCATGGGGAATAGCGGCTCCGCAGGAGACTGGGCACAAAAGTAAAAGCTTTAGGACTACCTGGTGTGCACTGGCTCCTCCCCCTATGACCCTCCTCCAAGCCTCAGTTAGATTTTTGTGCCCGAACGAGAAGGGTGCACACTAGGTGGCTCTCCTGAGCTGCTTAGTGAAAAAGTTTAAGTATAGGTTTTTTATTTTCAGTGAGTCCTGCTGGCAACAGGTTCACTGCACCGAGGGACTAAGGGGAGAAGAAGCGAACTCACCTGCGTGCAGAGTGGATTGGGCTTCTTAGGCTACTGGACATTAGCTCCAGAGGGACGATCACAGGCCCAGCCATGGATGGGTCCCAGAGCCGCGCCGCCGGCCCCCTTACAGAGCCAGAAGACATCCGGGAAATCGGCGGCAGAAGACGTCCTGTCTTCAATAAGGTAGCGCACAGCACCGCAGCTGTGCGCCATTGCTCTCAGCACACTTCACACTCCGGTCACTGAGGGTGCAGGGCGCTGGGGGGGGGGCGCCCTGAGACGCAATAAAAACACCTTAGATGGCGAAAAATACATCACGTATAGCTCCTGGGCTATATGGATGCATTTAACCCCTGCCAGTTTTTCCTTAAAAAAGCGGGAGAAAGGCCGCCGAGAAGGGGGCGGAGCCTATCTCCTCAGCACACAAGCGCCATTTTCCCTCACAGCTCCGCTGGAAGGACGTCTCCCTGACTCTCCCCTGCAGTCCTGCACTACAGAAACAGGGTAAAACAAGAGAGGGGGGGCACTAATTTGGCAGATTAATCAATATAGCAGCTATATAAGGGAAAAACACTTATATAAGGTTATCCCTGTATATATATAGCGCTCTGGTGTGTGCTGGAAAACTCTCCCTCTGTCTCCCCAAAGGGCTAGTGGGGTCCTGTCCTCTATCAGAGCATTCCCTGTGTGTGTGCTGTGTGTCGGTACGTTGTGTCGACATGTATGAGGAGGAAAATGGTATGGAGGCGGAGCAATTGCCTGTAATAGTGATGTCACCCCCTAGGGAGTCGACACCTGACTGGATGGTCTTATGGAAGGAATTACGTGATAGCGTCAGCACTTTACAAAAGACTGTTGACGACATGAGACAGCCGGCAAATCAGTTATTACCTGTCCAGGCGTCTCAAACACCGTCAGGGGCTCTAAAGCGCCCGTTACCTCAGATGGTCGACCCAGACACGGACACTGACTCCAGTGTCGACGGTGAGGAAACAAACGTATTTTCCAGTAGGGCCACACGTTACATGATCACGGCAATGAAGGAGGTTTTGAACATTTCTGATACTACAAGTACCACAAAAAAGGGTATTATGTGGGGTGTGAAAAAACTACCCGTAGTTTTTCCTGAATCAGATGAATTAAATGAGGTGTGTGATGAAGCGTGGGTTTCCCCCGATAAAAAACTGCTAATTTCTAAAAAATTATTGGCATTATACCCTTTCCCGCCAGAGGTTAGGGCGCGTTGGGAAACACCCCCTAGGGTAGATAAGGCGCTCACACGCTTATCAAAACAAGTGGCGTTACCGTCTCCTGATACGGCCGCCCTCAAGGAGCCAGCTGATAGGAAGCTGGAAAATATCCTAAAAAGTATATACACACATACTGGTGTTATACTGCGACCAGCAATCGCCTCAGCATGGATGTGCAGTGCTGGGGTGGCTTGGTCGGATTCCCTGACTGAAAATATTGATACCCTGGACAGGGACAGTATATTATTGACTATAGAGCATTTAAAGGATGCATTTCTATATATGCGAGATGCACAGAGGGATATTTGCACTCTGGCATCAAGAGTAAGTGCGCTGTCCATTTCTGCCAGAAGAGGGTTATGGACGCGACAGTGGTCAGGTGATGCGGATTCCAAACGGCATATGGAAGTATTGCCGTATAAAGGGGAGGAGTTATTTGGGGTCGGTCTATCGGACCTGGTGGCCACGGCAACGGCTGGGAAATCCACCTTTTTACCCCAGGTCACCTCTCAGCAGAAAAAGACACCGTCTTTTCAGGCTCAGTCCTTTCGTCCCCATAAGGGCAAGCGGGCAAAAGGCCACTCATATCTGCCCCGGGCAGAGGAAGGGGAAAAAGACTGCAGCAGGCAGCCTCTTCCCAGGAACAGAAGCCCTCCCCCGCTTCTGCCAAGTCCTCAGCATGACGCTGGGGCCTTACAAGCGGACTCAGGTACGGTGGGGGGTCGTCTCAAGAATTTCAGCGCGCAGTGGGCTCATCGCAAGTGGACCCCTGGATCCTGCAGGTAGTATCTCAGGGGTACAAATTGGAATTCGAGACACCTCCCCCTCGCCGGTTCCTGAAGTCTGCTTTACCAACGTCTCCCTCCGACAGGGAGGCGGTATTGGAAGCCATTCACAAGCTGTATTCCCAGCAGGTGATAATCAAGGTACCCCTCCTACAACAGGGAAAGGGGTATTATTCCACGCTGTTTGTGGTACCGAAGCCGGACGGCTCGGTGAGACCTATTTTAAATCTGAAATCCTTGAACACTTACATACAAAGATTCAAATTCAAGATGGAGTCACTCAGAGCAGTGATAGCGAACCTGGAAGAAGGGGACTATATGGTGTCTCTGGACATCAAGGATGCTTACCTCCATGTCCCAATTTGCCCTTCTCACCAAGGGTACCTCAGGTTTGTGGTACAGAACTGTCACTATCAGTTTCAGACGCTGCCGTTTGGATTGTCCACGGCACCCCGGGTCTTTACCAAGGTAATGGCCGAAATGATGATTTTTCTTCGAAGAAAAGGCGTCTTAATTATCCCTTACTTGGACGATCTCCTGATAAGGGCAAGGTCCAGGGAACAGTTAGAGGTCGGAGTAGCACTATCTCAAGTAGTACTACGACAGCACGGGTGGATTCTAAATATTCCAAAATCGCAGCTGATTCCGACGACACGTCTGCTGTTCCTAGGGATGATTCTGGACACAGTCCAGAAAAAGGTGTTTCTCCCGGAGGAGAAAGCCAGGGAGTTATCCGAGCTAGTCAGGAACCTCCTAAAACCAGGCCAAGTGTCAGTGCATCAATGCACAAGGGTCCTGGGAAAAATGGTGGCTTCTTACGAAGCGATTCCATTCGGCAGATTCCACGCAAGAACTTTTCAGTGGGATCTGCTGGACAAATGGTCCGGATCGCATCTTCAGATGCATCAGCGGATAACCCTGTCTCCAAGGACAAGGGTGTCTCTCATGTGGTGGTTGCAGAGTGCTCATCTTCTAGAGGGCCGCAGATTCGGCATTCAGGACTGGGTCCTGGTGACCACGGATGCCAGCCTGAGAGGCTGGGGAGCAGTCACACAGGGAAAAAATTTCCAGGGCTTGTGGTCAAGCATGGAAACGACACCTTCAGTCATTTAGTACTGGAAGATGTTGAAGCATTAAAGATAAAAGAAAAACAAAATACTCAAAAAAAATACAATTTAACATCTAAAGAAAGAGAAGCCCTCACCAATCTTAAAAAACAAAAAGATCTGATTATAAAACCTGCCGATAAGGGAGGGGGGGTAGTGGTAATGAACATAGAAGATTATGAAAAGGAGGTATATAAACAATTAGGTGAAGGTCAAGTTTACAAACACCTAAGAAATGACCCCACAGACAATGTTTTGGAGAAATTAAGAACACTGATATGTAAGTTCAGCAAAAATAATGTCCTAACGGATGTTGAGGCCAAATTTCTTATTAATGAACAACCGAGGACACCAGTAATTTATTTGCTCCCAAAAATACATAAGAGCCTCACTCATCCGCCCGGAAGACCAATAATTTCCGGTGTGGGATCTTTGCTGGCAAATCTGTCTCAATTTATTGATCACCATTTGCAACCTCTCGTATTGAAGAATCTGTCCCACCTCCGGGACACAAAGGATTTCCTAGATCGTTTATCTGGGGTTGTGTGGAGGGAGGGGGACTTGCTAGTCACGGCTGATGTCTCCTCCCTCTACACAATCATTAAACATGATCTGGGAATAGCTGCCACTCAGGCAGCCTTAAGAAATTCAGATCTCCCAGAACTTTTGCAGACATTTCTGGTAGAGGGTATTAGATTAATTTTGGAAAATAACTTTTTTCTTTTTAAGGACGATTTTTACCTACAGAAAACCGGTACGGCGATGGGCACCAGGTTCGCCCCTAGTTATGCCAACCTCTTTATGGGAGGTTGGGAGAATAACATAATTTGGGCTAACAACCCCCATGGGTCGAACCTGGTGTCCTTCGTTAGGTACATAGACGACATTTTTTTCATTTGGAGGGGAGACAGGCAGGATTTAGACATATTCTGTGCCTCCCTCAATATCAATGAATATAATATCAATCTGTCGTTTGAAATCAATGAGAAAGTTATTCATTTTTTGGACATCACTGTATACATAAAGGAGAACCGTCTGTGTACAAAAAACTATTGTAAACCAACGGATTCTGGCTCTTACATTAATGCCAACAGCTGTCACCACCGGAATTGGCCTGAATCAATTCCGTGTGGACAGCTAAAAAGACTAAGGAGAAATTGCACTGATACGGAGGTATTTTCCACCCAAGCCCTTGAGATGTGTGAGAAATTCCGAGTCAGTGGCTATGATATGAAAAAGGTAGATAAAACCTATAAAGAAATTAATGAAATCGACAGAACCACCCTTCTGAACCCTCAACCTGGTGATAAAAACAACCAGAAAGAAAATCGGTTTGAGTGGGCTTTTGTAACTAATTACAATTGCCAATACCGGAGTATTGAAAAAATTCTAAATAAACATTGGGGATTATTAACCAAAGACCCCACTATCGGTACTTTAATCCCTAAAAAACCAGTCTGTATTTATAGGAAGGCGTCAAATTTGAAAAATCATTTGGTCACGAGTAGATTACGAGGACCAGAAAGAAAGGGTAAGATTATGTCCAAAGGTTTCTTCAGATGTGGCCTTTGTCAGGGATGTAAAAATATTAAAAGTGATGGCCGTAATAAAATTGACAAGGTAGACCTAAATGGAAGAGAGTTTACCATCAATCAATTTATTACTTGTAATAGCAAGAATGTGATTTATGCGGTGAAATGTTCATGCAATAAAATTTACATAGGGAGAACATCCAGACCATTGAAAGTAAGAATAGGGGAACACATAAGAAATGTTAAAAATGGTCTGGAGACCCATGCCTTATCCCTTCATTTCAAACAAAGTCACCAATGTGCAAGTTCACATATTTTAGGCTTCTATGGTTTGGCTATAATTGAACATGATATGAGAGATAAAGATACAGCTGGTAAATTAGCCAGAAAAGAAATGTCTTTCATTTATAATTACAAGACACTCTTACCAAATGGTTTAAATAGCGATTTTGAAACCAAATGGTTTCTTTAGATGTTGGTTTGTGTGTTTTTAATTTTTGTTCTGTTCTTTTTCTCTTTTGGTGGAACACCAATCAGGATTGTGTATGGACTATATGTATGGACTTTCTTTATACATGGACTTTATTCAACATAAAAAGAAAGAAGAAATACAAAGAAATTGATATAATGACCTTCTTATGTTTGTTTTTTTGATTGTATCTTTTTCATCATACTTTTGTTATGTAAAGTTGGAAATGATTAAATACATTAATTTAATTGTGGAAGTAAATCAGGATGGAGAAATATATGCGGTGTATATGAAAAGTCACTTCTGGTTTCTCCATTCCACTGCAGGATCACGTGACCGGTGGAACGCATGCAGAAGCCGTGGACCATATGACCGGTGGAACGCATGCGCTGCACGGATGTTCACTCATGATCCCGACTTAAGACGGCCCTGTATTAAAGTTGCTAAGGCGGGTGAATTCACTCGACCTCAGCAACAAATGAGGCGCCGATCACGTGACCGGTGGAACGCATGCGTTCCACGATCACTTACTTCCGGTTTCGGCGTACGAGCATTTATTAAGGTTTGTTTAATCCTATTGTTTGGATCAAACGTAAACGCTATATCTAATCAATTCCAACTAGATAGGAGAATTGTGTAAACAACTGTATTTGGAACATCAATAATGTAAAACAAATGTTATCATGATGTGACCTCACTTCCTGTTTTACAATCCATTATGGGTATAAATACCGGTATATGGGCCCCTGGTCTGCAGGCCTTGAGGAAGATCTCTTGTAGAGATTGAAACGCGTTGGCAGCAGACAGGAGCTTTGTCTTTCTTTTTGGATGCACTTTCTTCCCACCTGGACTCTGGACCCTGGACCCACCAATAAGAACTCCGGAACTTGCATGCTCAGGTGATACACTTCAGGTGTCCAGATCGGGGTGGTCTGATCGTGCACCCATGCTCCTTTTTATTTGATTTTTTATTGCATATTCCTGCGTGAATATTTTATTGAATTTTATGGAATAAATCCTTTTTGCACTGACTTTTCATCTGGTATTTGAAGAGTGAAAGATACCGTGATAGGATTACACACATCATTTCTACCGTGAGTTGGGGTACGCTGTAATCTGTGGTCTTCACTTAAAGAAACCTTTATGAGTTTAATTTCTCTCCAGTCACTGTGAGTTGGGGTACGCCCTCTAGACTACCCTTTGTGATTTCACATAAAGATACCTCTATACGATTGTCACACCCATTTCTACTGTGAGTTTGGGTACGCTCTTTGTTCTCTGTTCCCCAAAAAATTGGTGGAGGCTCAACACCTACTAAACCCTTTGAACTGAGAATCACTAGGGTGAAGTGTGACCCGGCTAAGACATACTACACCATTGTATCATATGTTTTTTTGCATGTTATCATTCTGAATGTGGATTGAGAATTGAAGCGGTCCCCATAAGAAGTGGAACAGAGGAAGAGTGGATTATAATACACTCTCAACACAACCATTCATAAAGGGAAGGTTTGCATTTCATTCCCAGCGCTTGATATATATGTTGCCCAATTTTTGTATTTCCTGTTCACAACAGAGGTTGGTGATACCTCTAGAGTAACATATTTCTAGCTGCAAGGGTGCGCCAGAATAGAACCACCAATTTTTGTGTATATCAACATCACGGCAGTCGCCCACGTAAACAGACAGGGCGGCACAAGAAGCAGGAGGGCAATGGCAGAAGTTGCAAGGATTCTTCGCTGGGCGGAAAATCATGTGATAGCACTGTCAGCAGTGTTCATTCCGGGAGTGGACAACTGGGAAGCAGACTTCCTCAGCAGACACGACCTCCACCCGGGGGAGTGGGGACTTCACCCAGAAGTCTTCCACATGATTGTGAACCGTTGGGAAATACCAAAGGTGGACATGATGGCGTCCCGCCTCAACAAAAAACTAGACAGATATTGCGCCAGGTCAAGGGACCCTCAGGCAATAGATGTGGACGCTCTGGTAACACCGTGGGTGTACCAGTCAGTGTATGTGTTCCCTCCTCTGCCTCTCATACCCAAGGTACTGAGAATCATAAGAAGGAGAGGAGTAAGGACTATACTCGTGGCTCCGGATTGGCCAAGAAGGACTTGGTACCCGGAACTTCAAGAGATGCTCACGGAGGACCCGTGGCCTCTACCTCTAAGAAAGGACCTGCTCCAGCAGGGACCCTGTCTGTTCCACGACTTACCGCGGCTGCGTTTGACGGCATGGCGGTTGAACGCCGGATCCTGAAGGAAAAAGGCATTCCGGATGAAGTCATCCCTACCCTGATCAAAGCCAGGAAGGATGTAACCGTGCAACATTATCACCGTATTTGGCGTAAATATGTTGCGTGGTGTGAGGCCAGGAAGGCCCCTACAGAGGAATTTCAACTGGGTCGTTTCCTGCATTTCCTGCAAACAGGACTGTCTATGGGCCTAAAATTAGGGTCCATTAAGGTTCAAATTTCGGCCCTGTCGATTTTCTTCCAGAAAGAACTAGCTTCAGTTCCTGAAGTTCAGACGTTTGTCAAGGGGGTACTGCATATACAGCCTCCTTTTGTGCCTCCAGTGGCACCTTGGGATCTCAATGTAGTTTTGGGGTTCCTAAAATCACATTGGTTTGAACCACTCACCACTTTGGACTTAAAATATCTCACATGGAAAGTGGTAATGCTGTTAGCCCTGGCTTCAGCCAGGCGTGTCTCAGAATTGGCGGCTTTATCCTATAAAAGCCCTTACCTAATTTTTCATACGGACAGGGCAGAATTGAGGACTCGTCCTCAATTTCTCCCTAAGGTGGTTTCAGCGTTTCACTTAAACCAGCCTATTGTGGTACCTGCGGCTACTAGGGACTTGGAGGACTCCAAGTTGCTGGACATAGTCAGGGCCCTGAAAATATATGTTTCCAGGACGGCTGGAGTCAGAAAATCTGACTCGCTGTTTATCCTGTATGCACCCAACAAGCTGGGTGCTCCTGCTTCTAAGCAGACTATTGCTCGTTGGATTTGTAGTACAATTCAGCTTGCACATTCTGTGGCAGGCCTGCCACAGCCAAAATCTGTAAAAGCCCATTCCACAAGGAAAGTGGGCTCATCTTGGGCGGCTGCCCGAGGGGTCTCGGCTTTACAACTTTGCCAAACAGCTACTTGGTCAGGGGCAAACACGTTTGCTAAATTCTACAAATTTGATACCCTGGCTGAGGAGGACCTGGAGTTCTCTCATTCGGTGCTGCAGAGTCATCCGCACTCTCCCGCCCGTTTGGGAGCTTTGGTATAATCCCCATGGTCCTTTCGGAGTTCCCAGCATCCACTAGGACGTCAGAGAAAATAAGAATTTACTTACCGATAATTCTATTTCTCATAGTCCGTAGTGGATGCTGGGCGCCCATCCCAAGTGCGGACTGTCTGCAATACTTGTACATAGTTATTGTTACAAAAATCGGGTTATTATTGTTGTGAGCCATCTTTTCAGAGGCTCCTCTGTTATTATGCTGTTAACTGGGTTCAGATCACAGGTTGTACGGTGTGATTGGTGTGGCTGGTATGAGTCTTACCCGGGATTCAAAATCCTTCCTTATTGTGTACGCTCGTCCGGGCACAGTATCCTAACTGAGGCTTGGAGGAGGGTCATAGGGGGAGGAGCCAGTGCACACCAGGTAGTCCTAAAGCTTTTACTTTTGTGCCCAGTCTCCTGCGGAGCCGCTATTCCCCATGGTCCTTTCGGAGTTCCCAGCATCCACTACGGACTATGAGAAATAGAATTATCGGTAAGTAAATTCTTATTTTTTGTATTTGGACTTAAATCCCCCCTCCCTTCCGTAGTCCTTCTTCTTTTTTCTGTACCGCTCCCACCCTTCCGTGTTTAACGGAACAAAACTTCTAAAATAAATTATCATGATAAAAAAAAAAAGTTAAGATGACAGATGCTATGTCAATGTTTTTGCAATTGAGCGATTATTGGTAAATAGTACATGCATATGCTTCGCTCTGCACGTATGGCAAAGTCTAATAGTAAAGCCGCTCACAGCGCTTACCTTCATGTAGAATGATTGACAGCAAGCCACCATTTATGTGCGTTATTGACGTAGTAGTGCCACGGCCATTTTTGGGGCATGTCCGTCTGCAAATCCGTACTCAAACAGTGTGGCTCTGGCATCTCTGATCAGGCTGCCATGTTGCGTGACCATTGATTTACTTGAGCTGCCGATTATCAAAGAATCTGTGTGTGTGTTATGAATGTGTATGCAGTTTCTGTGCCTTTGTGATTGCTTAAATGGGCTTCTCTATAGTCTTCATGGCTGCCAGGATTTTTGAATCATTTCACACATCCTCCACTTGCACAATCAGAGCTGCAACCACCATAGCATCCGTCAATGAATCAGGCCAGATGTTTTTACCAATTTTTAAAGAAATCAAGGAACACCTGTGGATCTGTGTACATCTCTAATAACAAGAGAGCCAATCGTGGTTCCATGGGCTGTAGGAATTATTGGCCTCATTCAGAGAAAGAAGCAGTGCATATAACTGTTGCGTCTTTGGACTCCCTTACCCCAAACGGCTCAGGAGGCACTGTGTGCAGTGATGCAGGATTCTCCGTCGGAGATGTATGCAAACCAGAATTAGAGGAACCACAGCAGCTTCTTGCATGTGGTATGTTTTATCCAATAGAAAATCAGTAGGAAGTGGTGATCGAT
Organism: Pseudophryne corroboree; assembly: GCF_028390025.1. Taxonomy (NCBI): domain Eukaryota; kingdom Metazoa; phylum Chordata; class Amphibia; order Anura; family Myobatrachidae; genus Pseudophryne; species Pseudophryne corroboree. Next base: position 243,229,901 of record NC_086450.1, on the reverse strand, counting down.
TTTTTGGCTGATTTCCAGTCAATTTTCATGTCTACTGCAGTCTATTTTGAATGGAACTGGCAAAAATAAGCGACCAAACTAATAAAAACTTGTCAATGTGGACATTCAGGTTTTTAAAATCAACTGCTAGTAAATATGTAATTTAGGACCTGAAACACTCTATGTTGACTGATTTTAGACAGATTTTAAATCAATCTGAAAAATGAAATGCAGTTGATATTTAGTAAATATACCCCCATATCTCTGCTGCCCAGAGCTGGTGCAAAAGTGTATTTTTTTAATTGAGGGAAAATGGCTGCACAGGGAAACAGGGAGTGGTTTGCAAACTGTGGCACTTCACCCAGGGAGCAGCATCCTGAGGGTAGCAGAGTGCCACGGCCAGTAGCGCAGCTGCAGTGCTTCGTAGAGAGTCCATAGTACCCTTCAGGTGTCTCGACACACTGCAGGGGGTGTGTCTGAAGTGTCCCATCCCCTCATGTGAGGTCTTCAAATAGCAAGGAAATTCCGTTAACATGCACTCTCTCACCCCCTTCTCATGTCACTTATCTTTATATTAAAAACTGAATAGTAATAAAAATTATATCATAACAATAGCATAAAATGAGAGTTGGTATCTGACCCCTTCTAATTGTATCAATTCCAGAGAGTTTTGGCATACCAAGCATCTACAGTCTCCAAACACTTATTATTTCCCATGACCAGTGCCGTAACTATAAATTTTGGTGCCCTGTGCCTCAAAGAGAATTGGTGCCCCCTTTCCCCCGTTATTTAAAATAGGGACAATGCCAACAGGTGAAAAAGCTGCAGGACCTGCAGCGAAACGCGTCAGGTGTTACTGCTACCACCGACCACGTGCTGATACATGAGTACCCGGACCATACTGGACCACTACAATACCTTGGTGAATGGACTCCACTTTAGGCTAACTTGAGCCTTATTCCGCAAAGAAATAGCTCCGCAATCTGGTGAGGACATATGAACATGGCTTTAACCCTCAACTAAAGGACTTTCCAAAGGGATTCTTTCCTCCAGCGGCGCAAGAGCTGTAAAGTAACCATTGGGACTGTGCTATCAGTTTCTCAAAAAAATTTCCATACCAATATTGGTCCAGTTATTATCAACAGGAACGGACACTTTAATTTAAAAACTTTGTAGGGGAAAATTAATTACTAGTTTTTATTAGAGTATTTTAATAAATGTTGTCAATTTTTACATTCAATCCATCTATGTTTGCCAGTTTGTACACTTAAGCGCTGCTATTTTCTGTTGGTTTTATGTTTCTTGGTGTTCACAGGACTGACTAATCCTGTGGTTTTAGCTGCAGCATTAGAACAGTGACCCTTTTTGCGCCCGAGCACCTATCTTGGTAATTTCTCTCAATGCTAATCCTCCCACCTGCCCAGGACAAAGAAGCCTGCTTACAACTTCTGCTGCAGCAAACCCTTACCACCAGTGCGATAAAGTGGAGAATAAGCGCTGCGACTTTCCCTGCTACCTCCGCTACAGAGTGATGCTGCTACTCTGCTCTCTCTCCTCTCCTGCTCTCTCTCTCTTTCTGCACTCCTCAACAAATAGTCCATGAGCTGGACCGTCACGGAGAATACAACTCCCAGCAGCACCATGCGCAGCATTAAAAGGTTGGAAACTTTATTAGACATTAATGGTGAATTCCCACCGACCTCAACCCTGCAGCTTAACCACTATTAGGTATCGCAGCCCTATTTTGTGCCCCTAACCCTTTCAGCCAATCTGAAGCTTGGTACCCCCTGTCGCTGGCCCTGCTGGTGGCGTGCAAGAGCACAGTCAGATTGACAGCACCTGTAGGGTGACCGCTTCAGGCAGCAGCACTCTGACCGATTGCCTTATTTGCCTGTAAATTTTGACATGCAATTTTCAATGCGTATTGGCCATTATTAAATTCCCAATTTGCTAAATTTCATCTTGACTGCAGCTTTATCGCTGAAAAACGCAAAATCGACCAAACGTGTTTCTTAGTAAATACATTTCCTCCAATAACAGGAGGAGACCATTTTGTGGAGTCAGGTGAGAACATAAAACCACCTGTAAAGCAGTTTGTATTTGTTTTCCTTAATCTGGGCACAAATAGAGGTTGTTGGGACATAAATATCATCCCAGTTGTCCTCATCTAGGCTTTTACTTATACCAGTCTCCCAGGCAGACTCATGGGGTCTCTAGTGCTGGAGGTAAAGGTCTGTAACTCTGTGTACAGAGTGGAAATGAATCCTTGGGTGGAGGCATGTTGGAAGCACATTGGATTCACAGATGGTGAGGAGCTTACGTGATAAGTGGTGGACTGTAGAGTGAAAGTGTCGGAGTTGGAGCAGTTGAATTAAGAATTTATGATTGAAGGTGAACTATTCATGTAAGTCTAAAAACTGCGGGAAGGAAGACCCAGCAGTGATGTCATTTAAAAAGTAATACAGTACCGTGCAAAAGTTATAGGCAGGTATGAAAAAAATGCTGCAACGTAAGAATGCTTTCAAAAATAGAAGTGTTAATAGTTTACTTTTAGAAATTAACAAAAATGCAAAGTGAATGAACAGAAGAGAATCTAAAGCAAATCAATATTTGGTGTGACCACCCTTTGCCTTCAAAACAGTATCAATTCTAATAGGTACACTTGCACACAGTTTTTGAAGTAACTCGGCAGAGAGGTTGTTCCAAACATCTTGGAGAACTAACCACAGATGTGGGTGTAAGCTTGCTCAAATCCCTCTGTCTCTTCATATAATCCCAGACAGACTCTCAAAGTTTTAGTGAGTCTCACAGAGTTATCCATCATGCAATACAATCAGGGAGGTGTCTGATTGGCTCCAAATTTTTTATGCAACGACCTCAAACATACAGCCAATGTCATTAAGAACTATCTTCAGTGTAAAGAAGAACAAGGAGTCCTGGAAGTGATGATATGTCCCCCACAGAGCCCTGATCTCAATATAATTGAGTCTGTCAAGGATTACATAAACAGAAGGATTTGAGCAAGTCTACATCCACAGAAGATATCCATGATGTTTGGCATAACAGTGTGGTTTTACCAAGGTTCAAAATTCTCTTTTTATGGTTATTATTTTGTTTTGCTTCTAATTCTGACTCAGGCCCAATATGTTTAACTTATAATTTGGACTTGAAATATACTGGGTCACCTCAGCTCTTCTCCAAGACTGCTGCAATATTTACCCTGTGCTGGTGCTGTTTGGTTCTTCTCTCTTCCCAGCTTCAAACGTATACCGTGTCTGTTGCGACAGTGAGGGCCAACGAGTAGAGGTGCACGCCTCGTCACACTATGCATGACAGAGATGGGACATACTGTACCATCCACGATTATTATATAGATTCCACTCTGTGTTGAGCATCATTTTTCAGTTCAAAATTAGATCATCTATGAAACCCAGTATACGGACAGTGTGATCCCTGCCACCAGTGTGCCGGCTGCAGGGCGACCGCTAGCAAGCCACTTGTGGGCTCGCTGCAGGCGCGATGCTGTGGGTACGGTGGCTCGCTGCTCTCGCCACAGGTTATACTCTCCCTCTATGGGTGTCGTGGCCACCCATAGAGGGAGACAAGTCTGTGGCGCTGGGATTCCGGTGTCGGCACTGTGGCGTCCAGGATCCCGACAAGCGGCATTGTAACCACTTCCTGTCCGTATTACGGCAATGGAGGAAAGATATCTGTCTCTTATTGGACAATACGCAAAGTATTTATTCCCAGGCAACTAACAAACATCTGTCACATGCTGCTTGTTGTCTACCGCCTTTTTAGATTTTCTGGCCTCAGTGGTTTTTCCCTGAACCGACTCTGTATGTTGGTTCATTTAGGATTTGTCAAAACAAGTGACTGTTATTTACCTGTGTTTCTGCTGCGGGGTACACTGGGCTCCACAAGGATTAACATCGGGGGGTGTAGAGTAGGATATTGATCCGAGGCACCAACTGGCTCAAAGCTTTGACTGTTCCCAAGATGCACAGCGCCGCCTCCTTTATAACCCCGCCTCTGTGCACAGGAGCTCAGTTTGTAAGTTGGTGCCATGCAGTAAGCAGGCTAACAACAGGGGGGCTGCTCCTGCAGCCCTAAGTAAAAGCTAATTTCAGAAGAAAAAAGAATAATTGAAGACTTCAAGGGCTGCAGCAGGGTTAGATGTCAGTCAGACATCTCCTGCTGCACCTCCATCACTCCCCCAGCGGCACTGTATACTCCCGCGCACTGGTTGCCAGGTAACTACAGCGTAGGCTCCGGTGTTCTTCTCGGTTAGTCACACAATCGCCGCTGTCTTCTGGAAGGCGGGCCGTGCGCACTGGCATGGACACTGTAAGGGGCAGCCGCTCCACTAGCCTCCGGGACACAGGGCACAGGTGGGGTTTTTGTCTCTGTTAAACCCGTTTCATTGCAGCCCGCAGCGCCCAGTGGGGAAGCCAGCAGGGGGATAAGGACTGACCTGTAGCCCCTCCCCCAGCCCCAGGACGCCATTTGGGTAAATGTTCCCGCCCTGGAGCTGCATTTCTCTCCCTCACTCCCTGCGTCCGCCATTACATGGAGAGCTGCACTGTTCCTGGGACTGCTTGGGCAAATCCTCCTCTGTAAAGCCGCCTGCTCGTCAGAGCTGTGCATTTTACAGGGCATATATATATACACTGTTCAAAAAAATAAAGGGAACACTTAAACAACACAATGTAACTCCAAGTCAATCACACTTCTGTGAAATTAAACTGTCCACTTAGGAAGCAACACTGATTGACAATCAATTTCACATGCTGTTGTGCAAATGGAATAGACAACAGGTGGAAATTGTAGGCAATTAGAAAGACACCCCCCAATAAAGGAGATGTTCTGCAGGTGGTAACCACAGACCACTACTCAGCTCCTATGCTTTCTGGCTGATGTTTTGGTCGCTTCTGAAAGCTGGCGGTGCTTTCACTCTAGTGGTAGCATGAGACGGAGTCTACAACCCACACAAGTGGCTCAGGTAGTGCAGCTCATCCAGGATGGCACATCAATGCGAGCTGTGGCAAGAAGGTTTGCTGTGTCTGTCAGCGTAGTGTCCAGAGCATGTCCAGAGCATGGAGGCGCTACCAGGAGACAGGCCAGTACATCAGGAGACATGGAGGAGGCCGTAGGAGGGCAACAACCCAGCAGCAGGACCACTACCTCCGCCTTTGTGCAAGGAGGAAAAGGAGGAGCACTGCCAGAGCCCTGCAAAATGACCTCCAGCAAGCCACAAATGTGCATGTGTCTACTCAAACGATCAGAAACAGACTCCATGAGGGTGGTTTGTGGGCCCGACGTCCACAGGTGGGGGTTGTGCTTACGTCCCAACACCGTGCAAGACGTTGGGCATTTGCCAGAGAACACCAAGATTGGCAAATTTGCCACTGGCGCCCTGTGCTCTTCACAGATGAAAGCAAGTTCTCACTGAGCACATGTGACAGACGTGACAGAGTCTGGAGACGCCAAGGAGAACGTTCTGCTGCCTGCAACATCCTCCAGCATGACTGGTTTGGCAGTGGGTCAGTAATGGTGTGGGGTGGCATTTCTTTGGGGGGCCGCACAGCCCTCCATGTGCTCGCCAGAGGTAGCCTGACTGCCATTAGGTACCGAGATGAGATCCTCAGACCCCTTGTGAGACCATATGCTGGTGTGGTTGGCCCTGGGTTCCTCCTAATGCAAGACAATGCTAGACCTCATGTGGCTGGAGTGTGTCAGCCGTTCCTGCAAGACGAAGGCATTGATGCTATGGACTGGCCCACCCGTTCCCCAGACCTGAATCCAGTTGAGCACATCTGGGACATCATGTCTCGCTCCATCCACCAACGCCACGTTGTACCACAGACTGTCCAGGAGTTGGCGGATGCTTTGGTCCAGGTCTGGGAGGAGATCCCTCAGGAGACCATCTGCCACCTCATCAGGAGCATGCCCAGGCGTTGTAGGGAGGTCATACAGGCACGTGGAGGCCACACACACTACTGAGCCTCATTTTGACTTGTTTTAAGGACATTACATCAAAGTTGGATCAGCCTGTAGTGTGTTTTTCCACTTTAATTTTGAGTGTGACTCCAAATCCAGACCTCCATGGGTTAATAAATTTGATTTCCATTGATAATTTCTCTAACGTCCTAGAGGATGCAGGGGTCTCCGTAAGGACCATGGGAATAGACGGGCTCCGCAGGAGATAGGGCACTTTAAGAAAGCTTTGGATTCTGGGTGTGCACTGGCTCCTCCCTCTATGTCCCTCCTCCAGACCTCAGTTTTACACTGTGCCCAGAGGAAGATGGGCGCACTGCAGGGAGCTCTCCTGAGTTCTTTGCATTAGAAAGCATTTTTGTTTGGATTTTTCTATTTTTACAGGGAGCACTGCTGGCAACAGGCTCCCTGCATCGAGGGACTGGGGAGAGAGGAGCAGACCTACTTAAATGATAGGATCTGCTTCCTCGGCTACTGGACACCATTAGCTCCAGAGGGGGTGAACACAGGTTCGTCCTGGGCGTCCACCCCCAGATCCACGCCGCCGTTCTCCTCACAGAGCCAGAAGAACAGAAGCAAGAAGACGTCTCAGGCGACAGAAGCCTTCAGCGGCTTCACTGAGATAACGCACAGCACCGCAGCTGTGCGTCATTGCTCCACACACCTCACACACTCCGGTCACTGTATGGGTGCAGGGCGCAGGGGGGGCGCCCTGGGCAGCAATAATAACACCTCAAAACATGGCAAAAAGATATATACATGTACAGCTGGGCACTGTACATGTGTATAAAAGAGCCCCCGCCATTTTTACACAAATTTGAGCGGGACCGAAGCCCGCCGCTGAGGGGGCGGGGCTTCTCCCTCAGCACTCACCAGCGCCATTTTTCTCTCCACAGAACGCTGAGAGGAAGCTCCCCGGACTCTTCCCTGCTTACACACGGTGAAGGGGTGTTTAAAAGAGAGGGGGAGGGGGCACATAATTGGCGGATAAGATATTATACAGCGCTGCTGGGGAAAAAACATTTTGTGTTGGTCTCCAGGGTCATTGCACTGGGGTGTGTGCTGGCATACTCTCTCTCTGTCTCTCCAACGGGCTTTAAAGGGGATACTGTCTTCAGAAAAGAGTGGGTGAAGTGTGTCGGTACGTGTGTGTCGACATGTTTGACGAGGAAGGCTCGCTTAATGTGGAGGGGAGTGTTTGAATGTCAGGTCGCCGTCGGCAACGCCGACACTGGACTGGGTGGATATGCTGAATGTCTTAAATGCAAATGTGAATCTCCTGCATAAAAGGTTAGACAAGGCTGAGGCTAGGGATCAGTCAGGTAGCCAGACCGTGCCTGTCCCTGTGGCGCCAGGACCTTCAGGGTCTCAAAAGCGCCCCATATCCCAGGTCGCTGACACAGATACCGACACAGATACTGACTCTAGTGTCGACTATGAGGATGCAAAATTACAGCCGAAGGTGGCAAAGGGTATTCGATACATGATTATTGCCATAAAAGAGGTTTTGCATATCACTGAGGAATCCCCTGTCCCTGACACGAGGGTTCACATGTATAAAGGGAAAAAGCCTGAGGTCACGTTTCCATCCTCATTTGAGCTAAGCGAATTGTGCGAAAAGGCTTGGGAGTCTCCGGATAGGAGACTACATGTTCCCAAAAGGATTCTTATGGCGTATCCTTTTCCACAGAAGGATAGGCTACGATGGGAATCTTCGCCTAAAGTAGACAAGGCACTGACACGCTTATCCAAGAAGGTGGCACTGCCTTCTCCGGATACAGCTTCCCTCAAGGATTCTGCTGATCGCAAGCAGGAAATTACCATGAAGCACATTTACACACATTCAGGAACTATCGTTAGACCGGCCATGGCGTCGGCCTGGGTTTGTAGTGCTGTCGTGGCATGGGCAGACTCCTTATCTAGGGAGATTGACACCTTAGATAGGGATACCATTCTAATGACCATTGAGCATATCAGAGATGTTGCCTTGTATATGAGGGATGCTCAGAGAGACATTTGTTTACTAAGCTCCAGAATAAACGCTATGTCTATTTCTGCTAGGCGACTCTTGTGGACCCGACAGTGGACGGGAGACGCCGTCTCAAAGCGGCATATGGAGTCATTGCCTTACAGGGAGGAGGAGTTGTTTGGAGAAGGCCTCTCGGACCTTGTCTCTACTGCTACGGCCGGTAAATCGAATTTTTTACCTTATGTTCCCCCGCAGCATGCTAAGAAGGTACCGCATTATCAAATGCAGTCCTTTCGTTCCAATAAAAGCAAGAAGGTACGAGGATCGTCCTTTGTTGCCAGAGGTAAATGCAAAGGAAAAAAGCTGCTCTCGGCTAGTTCCCAAGAGCAGAAGTCCTCCCCTACTTCCGCAAAGTCCACCGCATGACGCTGGGGCTTTCCGGGGGGGGGGGTTAGATCAAGTGGGGGCATGTCTTTGTCTTTTCAGCCACGTCTGGGTTCTCTCACAGGTGGATCCCTGGGCAATAGAGATTGTTTCCCAGGGATACAGACTGGAATTCGAAGACATGCCTCCTCGCCGGTTTTTCAAATCGGCTCTACCGGCTTCCCTGTCGGAGAGGGAGCTGGTGTTAGCTGCAATTCACAAATTGTACATTCAACAGGTGATAGTCGAAGTTCCTCATCTCCAGCAAGGAGAGGGTTATTATTCATCCCTGTTTGTGGTACCGAAACTGGACGGTTCGGTCAGACCCATTTTAAATCTGAAATCCCTGAACCTGTACTTGAAGAGTTTCAAGTTCAAAATGGAATCGCTCAGAGCGGTCATCGCCAGCCTGGATGGAGGTGATCGGAAGGTGTCCCTTGATATAAAGGATGCGTACCATCATGTTCCGATTTTCCCTCCTCACCAGGCGTTCCTGAGATTTGCAGTACAGGACTGTCACTACTAATTTCAGACGTTGCCGTTTGGTCTTTCCACGGCCCCGAGAATTTTCACCAAGGTAATGGCGGAAATGATGGTGCTCCTGCGCAGGCAGGGCGTCACAATTATCCCGTACTTGGACGATCTCCTCATAAAGGCGAGATCTCGGGAGAAGTTGCTGGACAGCATGTCTCTGTCCGTGAAGACGTTGCAGAGGCACGGCTGGATTCTCAATTAACTGAAATCCCAGCTAGTCCCTGCAATGCGTCTGACCTTTTTGGGCCTGTTTCTAGACACAGACCAAAAAAGAGTTTTTCTTCCAGTGGAGAAGGCTCAGGAGCTCGTAGCTCTGGTCAGGAACCTATTGAAGCCGAAAAAGTTTTCAGTGCATCATTGCACGAGGGTTCTGGGGAAGATGGTGGCTTCATACGAGGCCATCCCCTTCGGCAGGTTCCATGCAAGGACTTTTCAATGGGACCTATTGGACAAATGGTCCGGGTCCCATCTACACATGCAAAAACGGATCACCCTGTCTCCCAGGGCCAGGGTGTCTCTCCTGTGGTGGCTGCGCAGTGCTCACCTCCTGGAGGGTCGCAGGTTCGGCATTCAGGACTGGGTCCTGGTGACCACGGACGCGAGCCTCCGAGGTTGGGGAGCTGTCGCACTAGGAAGAAATTTCCAGGGTCTCTGGTCAAGCCTAGAGACTGGTCTTTACATCAATGTCCTGGAGTTGAGGGCCATATACAACGCCCTACGCCAAGCGGAGGAATGGCTTCGGAAAAAAACGGTTCTGATTCAGTCAGACAATGTCACGGCAGTGGCTCATGTAAACCGACAAGGCGGCACAAGGAGCAGAGTGGCCATGGCAGAGGCGACCAGGATTCTACGCTGGGCGGAAGGCCATGTAAGCGCACTATCAGCAGTGTTCATCCCGGGGGTGGACAACTGGGAGGCGGACTTCCTCAGCAGGCACGACCTGCATCCGGGAGAGTGGGGACTTCATCAAGAAATCTTCACACAGATCACGGATCGGTGGGGACTGCCTCAGATAGACATGATGGGGTCCCGCCTCATCAAAAAGCTAAAGAGGTATTGCGCCAGGTCAAGAGACCCTCAGGCGGTTGCGGTAGACGCTGTGGTGACACCTTGGGTGTTCAGATCGGTCTATGTGTTTCCTCCTCTACCTCTCATACCCAAGGTGTTGAGGATAATAAGAATAAGAAGGGTCAGAACAATCCTCATTGTTCAGATTGGCCAAGGAGGACTTGGTATCCGGATCTGCAAGAGTTGCTCACAGAAGATCCGTGGCCTCTTCCTCTAAGGCAGCACCTGCTACAGCAGGGGCCCTGTCTTTTCCAAGACTTACCGCGGCTGCGTTTGACGGCATGGCGGTTGAACGCCGGATCCTAGCTGAAAAAGGGATTCCGGAGGAGGTCATTCCTACCCTGATCAAGGCTAGGAAGGACGTGACGTCGAAACATTATCACCGTATATGGCGAAAATATGTTTCTTGGTGTGAGGCCAGAGCTGCTCCTACGGAGGAGTTCCAGTTGGGCCGTCTGCTTCACTTCCTTCAAACGGGAGTGAATTTGGGCCTAAAATTAGGGTCCATAAAGGTTCAAATTTCGGCCTTATCCATTTTCTTTCAAAGAGAATTGGCTTCTCTTCCTGAAGTACAGACTTTTGTGAAGGGCGTGCTGCATATTTAGCCTCCGTTTGTACCTCCGGTGGCGCCTTGGGACCTTAACGTGGTATTAAGTTTCCTCAAGTCTCCTTGGTTTGAACCACTCAAAACAGTGGAGTTGAAATACCTCACTTGGAAAGTGGTCATGTTGTTGGCCTTAGCTTCTGCAAGGCGGGTTTCGGAATTGGCGGCTTTATCATATAAAAGCCCATACCTGATTTTTCACGTGGATAGGGCAGAGTTGAGGACTCGTCCTCAATTTCTGCCCAAGGTGGTCTCATCTTTTCATATGAACCAACCTATTGTCGTGCCTGTGGCTACACGGGACTTGGAGGATTCCGAGTCCCTGGATGTGGTCAGGGCTTTGAAGATTTATGTGACCAGAACAGCTAGGATCAGGAAGACCGAAGCTCTGTTTGTTCTGTATGCGGCCAACAAGGTTGGCGCTCCTGCTTCAAAGCAGACTATTGTTTGCTGGATCTGTAACACGATTCAGCAGGCGCATTCTTCGGCAGGATTGCCATTGCCTAAATCGCTTGAGGCCCATTCCACTAGGAAGGTGGGCTCTTCATGGGCGGCTGCCCGAGGGGTCTCGGCACTACAACTGTGCCAAGCTGCTACTTGGTCGGGGTCAAACACCTTTGCAAAGTTCTATAAGTTTGATACCCTGGCTGAGGAGGACCTCCTGTTTGCTCAATCGGTGCTGCAGAGTCATCCGCACTCTCCCGCCCGTTTGGGAGCTTTGGTATAATCCCCATGGTCCTTACGGAGTCCCCAGCATCCTCTAGGACGTTAGAGAAAATAAGATTTTACTTACCGGTAAATCTATTTCTCGTAGTCCGTAGAGGATGCTGGGCGCCCGTCCCAAGTGCGGACTTCTTCTGCAAGACTTGTATATAGTTATTGCTTACATAAGGGTTATGTTATAGTTGATCGGGTTTGAACCGAGGCTATGTTATTGTTCATACTGTTAACTGGGTAGTTTATCACAAGTTATACGGTGTGATTGGTGTGGCTGGTATGAATCTTGCCCTTAGATTTACAAAAATCCTTTCCTCGTACTGTTCATCTCCTCTGGGCACAGTTTCTCTAACTGAGGTCTGGAGGAGGGACATAGAGGGAGGAGCCAGTGCACACCCAGAATCCAAAGCTTTCTTAAAGTGCCCTATCTCCTGCGGAGCCCGTCTATTCCCATGGTGCTTACGGAGTCCCCAGCATCCTCTAGGACGTTAGAGAAATAGATTTACCGGTAAGTAAAATCTTATTTTTTGTGTGATTTTGTTGTCAGCACATTCAACTATGTAAAGAACAAAGTATTTAATAAGAATATTTCATTCATTCAGATCTAGGTTGTGTTGTTTAAGTGTTCCCTTTTTTTTTTGAGCAGTGTATATATATATATATATATATATATATATATATATAAAATTGCTATACTGAGTATTACTTTGTATTGCTAGTCCAGTGCAGTTTTATTGTTTGGAATAACTTCTGCATTGTACATTTGTGACTATATGTGTGTGTGCATGTAGCTGCTGCGTGGCTTCCATCTCGTGTATTTTACTCCGCTTGTTACTCATATATTCTGTAACCTGAGGGGGCGAAGTGCGTCAGATTTATTATCTAATATAGGTGTTTCACAAGATTTACTTACTGTGTATTTTTCTATGTGATTTATAGTCACCATATATCTCTTGGATTTCCGGTTTGTGCTGACACACTACACTGGGAGTTCTTGCTAGTTATATTGCTGCTAATATTGTACTAGGTTGCATGTTATTGAGCTTAGCGTTATGTCAGCTACCCGGGGCAATGGAACTGGGGCTTCTCCCACATTGCGTGGAGGTGATGCTGCAGACAGTTTTGAGGAAAACCTGGCAGCAGAGAGTACAAGTTCAGGGGATTCCTTACCTCCCAGTGGGTCTGTATCACTGGGGGCCAATAATGACCCACCTTGGGCTACCTTCTCCACTTTATTAAATACACTGATAACGAAACTTACGCCCCCTGTGGGACCTCCTATGCCAGTGCAGCAGTTTATGGTCCCTGCAGGCAGATCAAATTTCATCTCAGTTACAGCACTTGAACCGATTGCTGACTAAAAACAAGTCTCACTCTCGCCCACCTAAGACTAAGATGTCTTCTAAACAGGCCGCTACTTCCTCATAATCCACCGCTGTTCCGGACACATCCTCTGAGGAGGAGGATGCATATACTGACCCCACAGACACTGACTCTGATGCTTCTGATTGGGAAGGGAAGTCACTGGTGGATGTCCCTGATTTGATTGAGCCTATCAGGCTCATTCTTCAAGTCTCTGATGAACCTGAGCCTGCGGCTGTCTCTAATTTAAAATATTTAAATGTAAGAATGTGGTTAAACAAGTTTTACCTCATTCTCAACACCTGGCTGACATACGTCAGGAATCCTGGGAAAATCCGGGAACGAAATTCACACTGCATAAGAGACTGTTGGCCCGCTATCCTCTCTCTGCGGAGCTATGTAAAAATTGGGAAACTCCTCCGCCTGTAGATTCTCATGTTGCACGCGTGGAAGTTTCCTCAGCTCTGCCGGTGACTACCGTCACCTCCCTGAGGGAACCGACGGATAGATGTGTGGAGGGTTGTTTAAAAGCAATTTACACCCTAGGGCTGTGCATATACCAACCATTGCAGCGACATGGGCTGCTGAAGCTGTTGAAGCATGGGCTCAGGAGCTGGAGGCAGAGCTACCTTCCAGCGCTTCTGATCATGCTAGACAATGTTTCTCATATATTGCCACGGCTTCAATTTACCTTAAGGAGGCGGCTTCCGATGCTACTACGTTCCTCTTGGCCCGACGTATCCTTTGGTTGAGATCCTGGTCGGGGAATATGGATTCTAAGAAAACCCTGGCGGTGCTTCCTTTTAAGGGAGACATTCTTTTTGAGAAGACCTCAATAAGATTGAGGATAACCTGGGTTCTTCTAAAAAAGCTTGCCTACCAAGTACGGCTTCTTCTGCACCGAAGGCTAAAAGTACTTTCTCTCTGCCTTTTCATCCTCCAGGAAAAGCAAAAGGTCAGGCTTACCCAAAACAAGCCTGTACTTCCAAACCTGCTAATCCCAGACCAAAGCGGGCCTGGGCTGCTCGTCAGCCTGCTTCCAAAACTGACAAGCCTGCCGCATGACGGGGCGGGCCGGCTTCTAGGTTTTGCCCAGGAATGGTTGAAGACCACTTCAGATGCCTGGGTAAGGGAAGTCGTCACTCGAGGTTACGCCGTATCCTTCAAGAAACGTCCCCCTCATCGATTTTGCCTGACAGACATCCCTTTAGACCTGGTGAAGGAAAACACTCTTCATTCAGTAGTACAATCCCTCCTGACCACAGGAGTGGTAGTACAGGTGCCACTGGCTCAGCGAGGCAAGGGGTACTGTTCACTGCTGTTTCTAGTGCCGAAACCGAATGGGTCCTCGCGGCCCAATCTCAATCTCAAGTCCTTGAACAAGTATGTGAGGGTCTCCAAGTTTCGTATGGAAACTCTTCGCTCTATTGTTCTGGCCTTGGATCCTGGGGACTATATGGTCTCCCTGGACATACAGGATGCCTACCTGCATATTCCTATGGCAATGTCACATCAGCAGTACCTGAGGTTTGCAGGGCAACCTTCATTACCAATTTAGGGCGTTACCTTTTGGTTTGACAATGGCTCCGCGAGTTTTCACCAAAGTAATGGCAGTAATGACGGCTGTACTCTGCCGTCAAGGGGTCAGGATCATGCCATAGCTGGACGATTTGTTGATCCTGGCAGATTCCCCAAAAAGTTTCCTGCGTCATCTAGATCTGACTGTCCAGTTCATTAAAGCCCACGGGTGGCTAGTCAACTGGAAGAAATCTTCCCTGGTTCCTGCTCGGAGCATGGTGCACCTGGGAGCGTTATTGGACACTCACAACTAGCGGTTGTTCTTGTCTCAGGAGAAAGTCCTGAAGCTTCAGGACAGGATTTGATGCTTCCTATCTCATCCGCAAGTGTCGATACATTCGGCAATGCAAGTGCTAGGTCTCATGGTGTCGGCTTTCAACATGGTGGAGTATGCTCAATTCCATTCTCGCCCTCTGCAGAAGTTAATTCTTGCCAAGTGGACAGCCTGCCTCACTGGATCAGATCTCAAATGATCTCCTTGTCTCCAGAGGTCCGCCTGTCACTGAGCTGGTGGCTTCAGGACCATCGATTGAGCAGGGGTCATCCCTTCTGGATCTCCAACTGGGTCCTGCTGATAACGGATGCCACTCTGAAAGTTTGGGGCGCGGTGTTGGAGCAACACTCCCTTCAGGGTCAGTGGACCAAGGAGGAGTCTCTACTCCCGATAAATATTCTGGAACTGTGGTGTTCAATGCACTGAACCTGGCCCAGCATTTGATACAGAACAGACCTGTTCAAGTACAGTTGGACAACGCCACCACAGTGGCGTACATCAATCATCAAGGTGGCACTCAAAGCCGCATGGCAATGGGGGAAGTATCACGGATTCTTCAGTGTGTCAGGAACCACAGTTCACGCACTGCTCGCACACGCCACTTACCGGCACTCTGGTGTATTCTGGTGTATTTTGTGGTTACTAGCATGATTTCCACTGACTCTGGCAGAGTCACATGATCCAGAGTCACATGATCCAGAGTCACATGATCCAGGTATCCAGGTAATTACTTCCTTTTTCTGTGCATGCTGCTCCTGCTGCCAGCAGCAACCAATCAGCATCCTTCTGTGGGTATATAAGCAGGCTTCCCAGAGTCCTCATTGCCTTGAACAATTTGTCAATTCTCCTGCAAGTTCTCCAGCGTCGCTCTCAAGGCTCCAGGCTTGCTCCAGAGATCAGTTTACCTGTGTCCTGCTGTACCTGCCTCCAGAGACTTCCACTATCACCATCTCAGTGTGTTACCAGTCTGCGGTGCTCAGTCCAGGATTCCCCTCACAGGTTCTGGATATCCTCAGGTACCCAAGCACTCCAGAGTTCACCATCTCCGATATACTTACCTTTTCACGTCACCATCAGGATAATCCGATGTTAAGCATTCCCTCTATACCCGAGTGTCTCACAGCCTCCGCAGGGGAGCCTGAGCAGAGGGCCGCGATCTGCCCATCAGGCGCAGCGAAGACCATATCCCCTGGCGGGGGTCACTGGCGAAAACCCCTGGCGAGTTAGACTCCGCGCCTCTGCTTCAGGTCTCGCCAATCTCTGTGCTCACTGTGTAAACTTCCAGAGTGCTCCAGCATATGACTTGTCCATATCTCAGCCACCTAACTTCTGCCTCCCTGCGCTCTCCACTGGCTCACCCGGGTCATTATCGGGAACACAATCAGACCAGCCCATGACAGTTTGTTCAAGGCCGGTGGACTCGGCACCTGACCACAGTGTGGGCCCAGGGGCTCTTCAGGATGTTATTTCATGAATAGAGACACAGGAAGCCACACAGCAGCATGTCACTACCTACCAACAGGAAGTGTCCACTCGCTTGGATGCCCTCTAGCAGTCTCTCAGGTCACCTGCCCCTGTAGTGTCCGCACCATCAGTTGCTCATTCTTCTGTGTCTGTCTCTCGCTTACAGCTTCCTGCTCCTAATAAATATGATGGAAACCCAAAGCTCTGTAGAGGATTTCTCAATCAGTGTGACATCCAATTTGAACTACAGCCACAGAATTTCCCTTCTGCTAGGACCAAGATAGCTTACATTGTCTCCCTGCTAACTGGTTCGGCTTTAAGTTGGGTATCACCGCTGTGGAAAAGGTCTGACCCTTTACTCACTGATTACGTCAAATTTGTTTCCGCATTCAGACGCATATTCGACGAGCCAGGTCGAGCAGCGTCCGCCTCTACAGAAATACTCCGTATTAAACAAGGCTACCGTCCCATGGGACAGTTTGTGGCCCAGTTCCAGACCTTGACTTCCGAATTAAAGTGGAACAATGAAGCACTAACTGCTGCTTTCTGGCTAGGCGTTTCAGAGCGCATTAAGGACGAGTTGGCTACCCGTGATCTTCCATTTCTTTTAGAAGATTTAATCTCCCTGTGTGTTAAAATAGACCTACGTCTCAGAGAGAGAGGTCTAGAGCGGCAGGGAAAAGTTTTCTCCAGAGTTTCTTCCCCGCCTCTGCATTGTCCAGTGACTGCTAGCACAGAAGAACCTAAGCAAGCAGGTAGATCTAGGCTATCACTGGAAGAACGATCCAGGAGGCAAAAAGATAAATTGTGTTTGTATTGTGCCGCTCCTGGTCACTTTATCGGGTCCTGTCCTGAGCGTCCGGGAAAACACCAAGCCCTAGCCTGCAATGGGGGAGTCAGGTTAGGCCATTTAATAAAGTCTCCTCCTTCTCCTGACTTAGTTCTCCCAGTTACCCTTGTGACTCCAGCAGGTTCCTATCACGTCTCTGCCCTGGCGGACTCTGGGGCAGCAGAGAACTTCATTACCTCAGACCTTGTCAAAAAATTTAATATTTCAGTCTCTTCATTGTCTCAGCACCTCTACCTGACTGCAGTCGATGGTAATAAAATTCTTGGCAGTGATGTCACACATCAGACAGCTTCTGTTACCATCCATGTGGGGGTTCTTCATCAGTAACGCATTGAGTTTCTCATCATTCCTAAATCTTCTTACGACATCGTGCTAGGTTTGCCGTTCTTACGACTCCACAATCCTCGCATCAATTGGGC
The DNA here is from genome assembly GCF_028390025.1 of Pseudophryne corroboree. Taxonomy (NCBI): domain Eukaryota; kingdom Metazoa; phylum Chordata; class Amphibia; order Anura; family Myobatrachidae; genus Pseudophryne; species Pseudophryne corroboree. The sequence goes on along the minus strand of NC_086450.1, from coordinate 243,212,663 downwards.
CTCACTTCAGATTGAGGAATGGAGTGATTATTGCCAGAAGCATTGCATAAGTGAAGTAACTCCTATCCGGTCCACTGAGATTAAGCCCTTGCCCGGCCTACCCACAGCATATGAAGAATTTTGTGATGTATTCAGTGAACAGGCAGCTGATGTGTTACCTCCTCATCGTAAATGGGATTGCCCCATTGACCTTCTTCCCGGAAAGTCCCCTCCTAAGGGGCGCACATACCCACTCTGTCACGATCCGGGTATCTGGATGCCATTACTTACCCTTCAGATGCCTCCTAAGGCTGGCTCAGCGTTCCAGGACCGGATCCCGCTGTTCCTGAGTTTCCACATGCAGAATGTCAGAGTGGTGATTTCATCAGCCGCGGCCTCCGCTGTGCCCGCGTGGTTAAATGTGCGCTTGTCAGTCTGGCGTCTCCTGTCTCCTGTGGCCGGCGTCGCCATTACTGTTTCAATTCTCACATGGATTACAAACCAAACTTCCCTCCAAGTGTCTGCATGGGCGCAGCCATCTTGGATTTTGTCATCTGAGCATTTCCACCAATCTGCTGTCTGTATTGTTGATTTGCATAATTGCCTAGCCAACCCCTTCCTTGCTGCAGGTATAAGTAAGCTGTGCCTGAGCAAGGAAGGCATCAGTGCTTTGGTTGTCTAACCTAGTTCCAGTTTGTCTCTCTCCTGTGGTTGTCTTCCAGGTTCCAGCTCCTGTCTCCAGACTTCTGCTATAGAGACCCGCACCAGCATTCCATCTGCGGTGTAGCCTGACTCTCCGATCCATTCTGGACTCACCTGTTTCCAGCTACAACAATCACCTGCTTCAAGCCCAGCTTCCAGCAGTGTACAGCTTCTCTTAAAGGGCCGGTGTCCTTTCTGCAGTTTACCACTCTCCACCGGTATTATTATTTCACCGCTCTCAAACAATCACCTGCTTCCAGCCCAGCTTCCAGCAGTGTATAGCTTCTCTTAAAGGGCCGGTGTCCTTTTCTGCAGTTTACCACTCTCCACCGGTATTATTATTTCACCGCTCTCAAACAATCACCTGCTTCCAGCCCAGCTTCCAGCAGTGTATAGCTTCTCTTAAAGGGCCGGTGTCCTTTTCTGCAGTTTACCACACTCCACCGGTATTATTATTTCACCGCTCTCAAACAATCACCTGCTTCCAGCCCAGCTTCCAGCAGTGTATAGCTTCTCTTAAAGGGCCGGTGTCCTTTTCTGCAGTTTACCACTCTCCACCGGTATTATTATTTCACCGCTCTCAAACTCCAAACTTCATTATTATTTCATCGCTCTCAAGTTCGTTAATTATTTAACTGGTTCCAGCCAGTATCCACTCCGTACCAACAACAGTCTGGTTCCAGCCAGTATCCACAGCAGCCGTTTTACCTTCAGCAGCCCAGCCTTTCCTGGAACATCAGCTGGTACGATCCTGGGTTCTCTCCATTGCTACAGTCAGGCCTGGTAAGGACTTTCCAACTAGAAGATTATAAGAACTGTCTCACACTACCAGTGCCTGTGGCCCTTGCCACCCTGTAGTACCCAGGAATTGTATTTATCCTCTGTTGACTTTTATGTTTCCTTTTACTGCTGCTGTGTTACGGAGTTTGTCATAATAAACATCATTGACTTTTATCCTGGTTGTCGTGGTCACGCCTTCGGGCAGTTATTCTACATGTTACTTACATGTCTAGGGGTCTGATACAACCTCCCAGGTTCCGTTACATCTCAGCCCCTACAACTGAGGCTGCCTCCCGTCAGCTCAGGCCCTCAGTTGTGACAGTAAGCACTGACCTAATGAATCCAGCCGGAGACCAGGATCAAGCGGCCAGGCCAATGCAAGAACTGGCAGCCCGACTTGAACATCAGGAGGCTGCACAGGGCCACATCATCCGCTGTCTCCAGGATCTCTCTACACGGCTGGATGGGATTCAAACGACCCTCCGTGGACCTGGCACGTCCGGTGCGTCCACTACAGTGACACCAGCTGTAACCCCACCCACCTTACCCATTTCCAGTCCACATCTTCATCTTCCAACGCCAGCAAAATTTGATGGATCTCCAAGGTTCTGCAGGGGATTTCTCAATCAATGTGAAATCCACTTTGAGCTTCTACCTGGCAATTTCTTCAGTGACCGTACCAAAATTGCCTATATCATCTCCCTTCTCAGTGGCTCAGCCCTTGACTGGGCATCACCTTTATGGGAGAAGTCTGATCCCCTGCTATCCTCCTATACTGACTTTGTAGCTACATTCAGGCGCATCTTCGACGAGCCAGGCCGGATAACATCTGCTTCATCTGAGATTCTCCGTTTACGCCAGGGAACACGTACTGTGGGACAGTATCTTATACAGTTTAAAATCCTGGCATCCGAACTGGCATGGAACGACGAGGCCCTGTATGCTGCATTCTGGCATGGCTTATCAGAACGCATCAAGGATGAGTTAGCTACCAGAGACTTGCCCTCTAAGTTGGATGAGCTAATTTCTCTTTGCACGAAGGTTGATCTACGTTTCAGAGAGAGAGCAACCGAGCGAGGAAGATCATCTACTCCTAAATCTTCTGCTCCTCCTCCTCGTCAACCATCTCCATCCAAGGATGAGCCTATGCAAATTAGTCGTTCCCGTCTATCTCCCGCTGAGCGCCGAAGACGTCTCTCTGAGTCTCTCTGTCTCTACTGTGCAGCTCCGTCGCACACTATCAATGCCTGTCCCAAACGTCCGGGAAACTCCAGATCCTAGCTCGCCAAGGAGAGGGCCGGCTAGGAGTAATGATCTCCTCTCCATCTCCTCATGACTGTAACCTCCCAGTGTCGCTCCAAATTGCTCAACGTTACAGGAACGTCATTGCCCTCCTTGATTCCGGAGCAGCTGGGAATTTCATAACCGAAGCTTATGTTAAACGGTGGTCCCTACACCGAGAGACTGTCCTCGTCCATCTCTTTGACTGCCGTGGATGGCAGCAAGATTTTTGACGCAGTCATTTCCTTAAGGACTCTTCCAGTTCGTCTGAGAGTGGGAGTTCTTCATTCTGAGTATATTTCTTTTTTAGTGATTCCAAGAGCCACACATCCAGTGGTTTTAGGCCTTCCATGGCTCCGTCTCCACAACCCATCAATTGACTGGACAACTACGCAAATACTGGCATGGGGTCCCTCCTGTGCTGAGACTTGTTTAGCCAAAGTTCTTCCTGTTTGTTCTTCCTTCCCCAGGTCATCTGATGTTCCGCCTCCTCCATATCAAGACTTCACGGACGTGTTCAGTAAAGCCTCTGCTGATATCCTTCCTCCTCATAGAGAATGGGACTGCCCAATCGACCTCATTCCAGGGAAGGTTCCACCGCGAGGCCGAACTTATCCGTTGTCTCTGCCTGAGACACACTCCATGGAAGAGTACATCAAAGAGAACCTGGCGAAGGGTTTCATCCGACCATCTTCTTCTCCAGCCGGCGCAGGCTTCTTCTTTGTTAAGAAGAAAGACGGTGGTCTGCGTCCGTGCATCGACTACAGAGGTCTGAACGACATTACCGTCAAGAACCGATACCCTTTACCCCTGATTACCGAGCTCTTTGATAGAGTTAGTGGTGCAACTATTTTCACAAAGCTGGACTTGAGGGGTGCCTACAATCTCATCCGAATCCGTGAGGGTGACGAGTGGAAGACCGCCTTTAACACCCGTGACGGACATTATGAGTACCTCGTCATGCCCTTCGGATTGAGCAACGCTCCAGCAGTCTTCCAGCACTTCGTGAATGAGATTTTCAGGGACATCTTGTACCGCCATGTCGTGGTTTATCTAGACGACATCCTCATCTTTGCTAATAATCTCGAAGATCATCGTTTCTGGGTAAAAGAGGTTCTTTCCCGTCTCCGTGTCAATCACCTCTATTGTAAATTGGAGAAGTGTGTGTTTGAAGTTAAAACCATTCTGTTTCTAGGTTACATTGTGTCCGGTTCCGGACTAGAGATGGATCCTGAGAAACTCCAAGCAATCCAGAATTGGCCTATACCCTTAAGCCTCAAAGGGGTCCAGAGGTTCTTAGGGTTCGCCAATTATTATAGAAAATTTATACGAGACTTTTCCACCATTGTGGCGCCTATCACTGCATTAACCAAGAAAGGTGCTAATCCGTCCAAGTGGTCCGAGGAAGCTACACAGGCCTTTCACCTTCTGAAGCAACGGTTCATCTCTGCACCAGTTCTGAAACAGCCCGACACCGACTCTCCTTTTATCTTAGAGGTAGATGCCTCCTCCGTTGGAGTAGGAGCAGTGTTATCCCAGAGGGCCAAAGATGGACATCTACATCCTTGCAGTTTCTTCTCCCGGAAGTTCTCCCCAGCTGAGCGCAACTATGCCATTGGCGATCAGGAGTTGCTAGCCATCAAGCTCGCTCTGGAGGAGTGGAGATACCTGTTGGAGGGAGCTTCCCACTCAATCACCATACTTACCGACCACAAAAATCTTTTATATCTCAAAGGCGCACAATGTCTGAATCCTCGTCAGGCCAGATGGGCACTTTTCTTCTCTAGGTTTGACTTTAAACTCCAGTTCTGTCCGGGTTCTCAGAATCGTAAGGCCGATGCCCTTTCCCGCTCATGGGAGCAAGAAAATGAGTCCGAGTCTGCAGACAAGCATCCTATTATTAATCCGTTGGCATTCTCCACGGTAGGGATGGACTCTACGCCTCCACCAGGGAAAAGTTTTGTTAAGCCAGTTCTAAGGAAGAAGCTCATGCATTGGGCCCATGCTTCCCGTTTTGCTGGACATACAGGCATTCAGAAAACCCTTGAATTTATTTCTAGGTCCTACTGGTGGCCAACTCTGAAGAAGGACGTTATGGAATTTATTGCCTCCTGCCCAAAGTGTGCCCAACACAAAGTCTCCCGCCAGTCGCCTGCGGGGCAACTGGTTCCATTATCTGTTCCCCGTCGACCTTGGACCCATTTGTCGATGGACTTTGTTTCCGATCTACCTATCTGCAACAAGTTTAATACCATCTGGGTGGTAGTTGACCGGTTCACCAAGATGGCACATTTCATCCCTCTCACCGGTCTTCCGTCAGCTTCCAAGTTGGCTCAAGTGTTTATACAAGAGATCTTCCGACTTCACGGTCTTCCTGAAGAGATCATCTCGGATCGTGGAGTACAATTTGTAGCCAAATTTTGGCGAAGTTTGTGTCAAGCCCTCCAAGTCAAGTTAAAGTTTTCCACGGCTTACCATCCTCAGACCAATGGTCAAACCGAGAGGGTGAATCAGGACTTGGAGGCCTTCCTCCGTATATATGTGTCTTCCTCTCAAGATGACTGGGTTCAACTCCTTCCTTGGGCCGAGTTCAGCCACAACAATCAATACCATTCCTCATCTTCTTCTACACCATTCTTCATTAATTATGGATTCCACCCTAAAGTCCCAGAATTCCAACCGCTTCCCGCAATTTCTGTTCCAGCAGTGGATGTCACCTTGCGTCAGTTTTCAAATAACTGGAGGAACGTCCGCGCAGCCCTGCTTAAAGCCTCATTCAGGTATAAGAAGTTTGCCGATAGGAAGCGTAGAGCGGTTCCTGCTCTCAAGGTGGGTGATCGTGTGTGGCTGTCCACGAAGAATTTGAGGTTGAGAGTTCCCAGCATGAAATTTGCACCTCGCTACATCGGACCCTTCAAGATTGAACAAGTCATCAATCCTGTTGCCTACAGGTTACAGTTACCATCCTTCTTGAAAATACCCAGGACATTTCATGTTTCTTTGTTGAAACCGCTGATCCTGAATCGGTTTCATTCCGCACTTCCTCCAGCTCCCAAAGTTCAGACTCAACGGGGAGTCGAGTACGAGGTGGCCAAGATTTTGGACTCACGTTTCCGTTACGGTCAGTTACAATACCTAATTGACTGGAAGGGCTATGGTCCTGAAGAACGCTCTTGGACCAATGCCTCAGACGTCCATGCTCCTGCCTTGGTCCGAAATTTCCACGCAAAGTTTCCTTTAAAGCCTAAGAAGTGTCCTGGGGCCACTCCTAAAGGGGGGGGTGCTGTCACGATCCGGGTATCTGGACGCCATTACTTACCCTTCAGATGCCTCCTAAGGCTGGCTCAGCGTTCCAGGACCGGATCCCGCTGTTCCTGAGTTTCCACATGCAGAATGTCAGAGTGGTGATTTCATCAGCCGCGGCCTCCGCTGTGCCCGCGTGGTTAAATGTGCGCTTGTCAGTCTGGCGTCTCCTGTCTCCTGTGGCCGGCGTCGCCATTACTGTTTCAATTCTCACATGGATTACAAACCAAACTTCCCTCCAAGTGTCTGCATGGGCGCAGCCATCTTGGATTTTGTCATCTGAGCATTTCCACCAATCTGCTGTCTGTATTGTTGATTTGCATAATTGCCTAGCCAACCCCTTCCTTGCTGCAGGTATAAGTAAGCTGTGCCTGAGCAAGGAAGGCGTCAGTGCTTTGGTTGTCTAACCTAGTTCCAGTTTGTCTCTCTCCTGTGGTTGTCTTCCAGGATCCAGCTCCTGTCTCCAGACTTCTGCTATAGAGACCCGCACCAGCATTCCATCTGCGGTGTAGCCTGACTCTCCGATCCATTCTGGACTCACCTGTTTCCAGCTACAACAATCACCTGCTTCCAGCCCAGCTTCCAGCAGTGTACAGCTTCTCTTAAAGGGCCGGTGTCCTTTCTGCAGTTTACCACTCTCCACCGGTATTATTATTTCACCGCTCTCAAACAATCACCTGCTTCCAGCCCAGCTTCCAGCAGTGTATAGCTTCTCTTAAAGGGCCGGTGTCCTTTTCTGCAGTTTACCACTCTCCACCGGTATTATTATTTCACCGCTCTCAAACAATCACCTGCTTCCAGCCCAGCTTCCAGCAGTGTATAGCTTCTCTTAAAGGGCCGGTGTCCTTTTCTGCAGTTTACCACTCTCCACCGGTATTATTATTTCACCGCTCTCAAACTCCAAACTTCATTATTATTTCATCGCTCTCAAGTTCGTTTATTATTTAACTGGTTCCAGCCAGTATCCACTCCGTACCAACAACAGTCTGGTTCCAGCCAGTATCCACAGCAGCCGTTTTACCTTCAGCAGCCCAGCCTTTCCTGGAACATCAGCTGGTACGATCCTGGGTTCTCTCCATTGCTACAGTCAGGCCTGGTAAGGACTTTCCAACTAGAAGATTATAAGAACTGTCTCACACTACCAGTGCCTGTGGCCCTTGCCACCCTGTAGTACCCAGGAATTGTATTTATCCTCTGTTGACTTTTATGTTTCCTTTTACTGCTGCTGTGTTACGGAGTTTGTCATAATAAACATCATTGACTTTTATCCTGGTTGTCGTGGTCACGCCTTCGGGCAGTTATTCTACATGTTACTTACATGTCTAGGGGTCTGATACAACCTCCCAGGTTCCGTTACATCTCAGCCCCTACAACTGAGGCTGCCTCCCGTCAGCTCAGGCCCTCAGTTGTGACACACTCTCGGTACCCGAGACTAAAGCAATGTCTGATTACATTCAGGAAAATCTGCAAAAGGTTTCATCCGCCCTTCCTCCTCTCCCGCCGGAGCGGGTTTCTTCTTTGTAAAAAAGAAAGATGGAGTCCTGCGTCCCTGCATTGATTATAGAGGCTTAAACAACATTACAGTCAAAAACAGTTATCCTCTTCCTCTCATAACTGAGCTGTTCGTTCGTGTCAAGAGAGCAAAGGTCTTCACCAAACTGGACCTCAGAGGAGCATATAATTTAATCAGAATCCATGAGGGCGATGAATGGAAAACAGCTTTCAACACCAGAGATGGGCATTACGAGTACCTTGTAATGCCCTTCGGATTAAGTAATGCCCCTGCAGTTTTTCAACAGTTTGTGAATGATATATTCAGAGATGTATTATACAAGTTCCTCGTAGTATATCTCGACAACATCCTGATATTTTCCCAAGATCTCCAAACCCATCGCAGTCAGGTGAAAGAAGTCCTGTCCCGTTTATGTGCAAATAAATTGTACGGTAAACTCTCCAAGTTTACCTTTGAGGTACCCTCTATACCTTTCTTGGGGTACATTATCTCCGGCTCAAAATTACAGATGGACCCTGAAAAACTTGAGGCCATCAACAGTTGGTCCCAACCAACTACACTAAAGGCTGTCCAGCGCTTCATTGGCTTTGCCAATTATTATAGAAATTTTATCAGGGGATTCTCCACGCTCATCTCTCCAATTACAGCTCTCACCAAAAAAGGAGCAAATCCCGCAGCCTGGTCTGAAGAACCTTGTCCTCGATCCATCTGCTATAACAAGCCTTCATCTCAGCTCCTATTCTCCAGCAACCAGACCCTGATAAGCCCTTTTCCCTTTAGGTTGATGCCTCTAATGTGGGTATTGGCGCAGTGCTATCCCAGACCGCGGAAGATGGGAAGCAACATCCATGCGTTTTTTTCTCACAAAAATTCCTTCCTGCAGAGAAAAACTACTCCATTGGCGATCAAGAGTTGTTAGCGATCAAGTTGGCATTGGAAGAGTGGAGGTACTTGTTAGTGGGTGCCAAATTCACCTTAGCCATTTTTTCAGACCACAAGAACTTGCTCTACCTCCAAGCGGCCCTGTGCCTGAATCCTCGCCAAGCCCGCTGGTCACTATTCTTCTCGCGTTTTGATTTCAAGATCTTGTATTGTCCAGGCTCCCAGAATGTAAAGACAGACGCGTTATCACGGTCCATGGAGGAAGATGTTCAGCCTCATGACCAGCGTCCCATCATCAGTCCCACTGCCTTTGCCACCACTCACGTGTCTCCTGTGCCACCTCCAGGGAAGATATATGTGTCGCCTGAACTTCGGCCGAAGTCACTATCTTGGGCTCACGCCTCACCCTTTTCTGGACATCCTGGGGTTCTCAAGACTCTTGAACTTGTTTGTCGCTCTTACTGGTGGCCCAAAATGAGGAAAGACGTCCAGGATTTTGTGGCCTCTTGTTCCACATGTGCCCAACATAAAGTACATCGCCAAGCTCCTGCAGGTGCTCTCCTCCCATTGCCCATTCCTACGCGCCCATGGACACACTTATCCATGGACTTCATCTCAGAGCTCCCAAAGTCCCAAGAGTGTAATACCATCTGGGTAGTGGTGGATCGATTCTCAAAGATGGCACACTTTATACTACTCACCGGTCTACCTTCGGCTCCCAAGCTCGCCCAAATATTCGTACATCATATTTTCAAGATTCATGGACTACCTACAGAAATTGTCTCCGACCGCGGTGTACAATTCGTAGCCCGCTTCTGGAAATCCTTTTGTTGTGCCTTACAAGTGAAGTTAAATTTCTCCACAGTGTACCACCCCCAGTCCAATGGGCAAACGGAGAGGGTCAACCAGGCTGTACATTTCCTCTTCACAGGATAACTTGGTTAGTCCACTTCCTTGGGCAGAGTTTGCCCATAATTTCAGGTACCATACGGCTACGGGTTATTCACCATTCTATATTGTGTACGGTCAACATCCGCGTCCACCTAACTTTGAGGCGCTACCAGCTTTAGAAGTGCCAAATGCATCTTCTACACTCAAGCACTTCTCTCTAGTTTGGAAAAATGTCCATGTCTTGCTCAAGAAAGCTTCCAAGCGATATAAAGTCTTTGCTGATCGCAAACGGTGAGCTGTTCCTCTGCTAAAACCTGGAGACAAAGTTTGGCTCTCCACTCGGAATCTACGTTTAAGGGTTCCTTCCATGAAGTTTGCCCCTCGATTCATAGGCCCATTCTCCATGGAACAAATGATCAATCCTGTGGCATACAAGTTAAAACTGCCAGCCTACCTAAGAATACCTAATTTTTTCCACATCTCCTTGCTGCGGCCTCTCATTCTTAACCGTTTCCAAAAATCTTCCCCCTGAGTACCCCAGAGTCTACACCTGTCGAGGAGTTGAGTTCGAGGTCAATAGAATTGTGGATTCTCGCCAGAGATATGGGCATATCCAGTATCTTATCGATTGGAAGGACTATGGCCCAGAAGAGAGAAGCTGGGTTAATGCCTCTGATGTTCACGCTCCTCATCTGATCTCAGCCTTCCGCAGGGACAATCCTTCCAAGCCTCGTGGGTGTTCGGTGCCCACCCTAAAAGGGTGGGGTACTGTCAGGAACCACAGTTCACGCACTGCTCGCACACGCCACTTACCGGCACGCTGGTGTATTTTGTGCATGATTTCCACTGACTCTGGCTGAGTCACATGATCCAGAGTCACATGATCCAGGTATCCAGGTAATTACTTCCTGGTTCTGTGCATGCTGCTGCCAGCAGCAACCAATCAGCATCCTTCTGGGGGGATATAAGCAGGCTTCCCAGAGTCCTCATTGCCTTGAACAACTTGTCAATTCTCCTGCAAGTTCTCCAGCGTCGCTCTCAAGGCTCCAGGCTTGCTCCAGAGATCTGTTTACCTGTGTCCTGCTGTACCTGCCTTTCCTGGTTACTTACCTGCCACCAGACACTTCCACTATCTCCATCTCAGTGTGTTACCAGTCTGCGGTGCTCTGTCCAGGATTCCTCTCACAGGCTCCGGATATCCTCAGCTACCCAAGCACTCCAGAGTTCACCATCTCCGATATACTTACCTTTTCACGTCGCTATCGGACTCACCATCGATGGTTAAGCACTTCAGGATAATCCGGTATTAAGCATCCCTGTATACCCGAGTGTCTCACAGCCTCCACAGGGGAACCTGAGCAGAGGGCCGCGACCTGCCCGTCAGGCGCAGCGAAGACCATATCCCCTGGCGGGGGTCACTGGCGAAAACCCCTGGCGAGTTAGACTCCGCGCCTCTGCTTCAGGTCTCGCCAATTCTCTGTGCTCACTGTGTAAACTTCCAGAGTGCTCCACCATATGACTTGTCCATATCTCAGCCACCTAACTTCTGCCTCCCTGCGCCCTCCACTGGCTCACCCAGGTCATTACCGGGAACACAATCAGACCAGTCCGTGAAACAGTGGGCAGAACGCCATCTGCCGGCCATATCCGCAGTGTTCATTCTGGGTGTCCTAAACTGGAAAACGGACTTTCTCAGTTGTCAGGACGTACACGCCAGAGAGTGGAGCCTCCATCCAGAGTTTTTTCAACTTCTCGTGGACAAGTGGGGCCTTCCAGATTGGACCTGATGGCGTCTCGACACAATCACAAGCTTCCGGTCTTCGGAGCAAGGACAAGGGATCCTCAAGCAGCGTTCGTGGACGCTCTGGCAATTCCATGGAATTTTCGGCTGCCGTACGTGTTCCCTCCGGTGTCACTCCTGCCCAGAGTAATACGGAAGTTCAAGTAAGAAGGAGCAATCCTACTTCTGATCGCTCCAGCGTGACCCAGATGGCACTGGTTCTACGATCTACAGGGCCTCTCGTTGGATCCCCTTCTACTTCCACAATGACCGGACCTCCTTGTTCAGGGCCCTTGTGTTTACCAGGACTTGGCCTGTCTGGCTTTGACGGCGTGGCTCGTGAAGCTTCCGTCTTGAGGGCCAAAGGTTTTTCTGAGGCGGTCATTCAAACTATGTTGAAGGCCCGTAAGCCGGCTTCGGCTCGGATTTACCATAGGGTCTGGAATTCTTACTTTACTTGGTGCGAGTCTCATAATCATGACATTTTCAAGTTTAGTACGGTCAAACTGTTGGCCTTCCCACAACAGGTAATGGACTTTGTCTGGCCTCCCTCAAGGTTCACATTTCTGCCTTATCGGTTTGGTTTCAGAGAAAGATTGCTACCCTACCAGATGTTTGTACTTTCACTCAGGGTGTGTTGCGGATTCAGCCTCCTTATGTACCCTCCGTGGCCCCTTGGGATCTGTCGGTGGTTCTGGAGGCCTTGCAAGAGTCTCCATTTGAACGTCTTGCATCTGCAGACCTTAAGTGCTTTCCATTAAGGTTTTGTTTTTGCTGGCTATCGCGTCAGCTAGAAGGGTTTCGGACTTGGGTGCCTTATCCTGTAAGTCCCCCTATCTGATTTTTTACCGTGACCGGGCAGTTCTTAGAACGCATCCGGGTTAGCTACCCAATGTGGTGTCTTCCTTCCACCTTAATCAGGAGATTGTGGTTCCAGCCTTTAGTTCTCCTGAGTTGTCTTCCAAAGAGCCGTCTTTGGATGTGGTACAGGCTCTCCGTATCTATGTGAAGAGAACTGCCTCCATTAGGAAGTCTGATTCTCTATTTGTACTGTTTGGATTTCACAAACGTGGCTGGCCTGCTAACAAGCAAACCTTGGCCAGATGGATTAGAATGGTGATTGCACATGCTTATGTACAGGCTGGCCTTCCAGCTCCTGCTACCATGAAAGCCCATTCTACTCGGTCTGTTGGACCTTCTTGGGCGGCCCGCCGTGGTGCGACCCTTGAACAATTGTGCAAGGCGGCTACGTGGTCGTCAGTGAACACGTTCATAAGGTTATATGCCTTCGATACTTCCGCCTCCCAGGATGCTTCCTTTGGATGCCGGGTTCTTGTGCCCGCTACAGTGCGTCCCCTCCCATAAGGAACTGCTTTAGGATATCCCCGATGTTAATCCTTGTGGAGCCCAGTGTACCCCGCAGCAGAAACCGAGATTTATGGTAAGAACTTACCGTTGTTAAATCTCTTTCTGCGAGGTACACTGGGCTGCACAAGGCGCCCACCCTGACGCACTTGGCTTCTTTGGGTTGGTATGGCATTAGCCGCTGACACCCTCACCTGTAGTGGGTGTGTGGTGTATGCGGTTACTAACGATTGTCGTCTCTGGTACCTGCTACTGCATTGGACTGGTTAACGAAACTGAGCTCCTGTGCACTGAGGCGGGGTTATAGAGGAGGCGGCGCTGTGCATCTTGGGAACAGTCAAAGCTTTGAGCATGTTGGTGCCTCGGATCAAGATCCTACTCTACACCCCTCGATGTTAATCCTTGTGGAGCCCAGTGTACCTCGCAGAAAGAGATTTAACAACGGTAACTTCTTACCATAAATCTCGTTATCTTATTGTAGACTCTGTTGAGGATTATATCTGCACAGTAAAATCACTTCTTTAAGAAAGGCATTATCATGTGCACATATTCAGTCGGACGAATCTCAAACGCAGTGGCACATTTATAATGGGTGCAGGGGGTGTAGTGCACACAGGCACCTGGGTCAAGGGAGCACACACCATAGACCTTGCCCCCACTTTGTAATCCTGGGTTGGCGCTGCACAAATCAAAAGGAAACTTTCCTGCAGATTTGCACATGCGCAGTAATCACTGGGAACATGGAACACATGCTATGTTCCCGGAGACCTGTGCATGCGCAGTACACTCTGGCACAGTGAAACAGTCTTCTAGCAAGTGGACTGCTGAGAGACGAGGTGGCCCACATGGCGGCTGTACACGAGCTCTTTCAGCTGTTAGGGCCTTTTTCAGACCTGATCACATCAGCAAATTTGTATAAGGGGTATACCGCACAGGAGAAGGATGAAATATAAGGTGGATAGTATAATTACCAAAATACAAGGATAAAGGAAAGAAAAATAATATTTTCAAATCAATCTTAGATTTGGTGGTGCACCCTGAGTCAGTAATGAAACACGACAAAAAAGGAGAAGAGAAGACTCTTTTGTGGGTGCACTCTTATATGTTCTTAAAGTATCAGAGAAAAGATAATTGTTAAAATTTTATTTTTATTAATAACATGAATAAAACAAATAGTAGTTGAATATACAAATAAAGAAGAAAAAGAAGAAATAACGGAACCGATAATGCTGATGTTAAAATTCAATAGTGGTTCCAAGCTGTCTGGGTTAGGTCAAGAATTCATATATACAATAAATACACAGATTTGTCTCAACTGACTGCCTGAAATCAGTGCTCTTAGATTGATGCAAATTTATAGATACTTAGCGCCTCAGTAATGACTGTGATCGTAGATTAAATGTTCACAACTGTAATTACCCTGCCACTAGTGTTGAAAGAGAGATAGAATGAAGACTGAATATAAAAGATGAATCTGCTGTCAGTGTTAGATACTGAGCATGACTGTCCGAAATCTTCTACTAAACTAAGTATTCCTCAAGAGTATCCCACTCGAGTACTGACTCGGCCCAACACTGCTTAGCTTCCAAGATCGGATGGATTCGGGTGTTTCTAGTGTGGCATGATAGTAGAAAGAGTATCCAATGTTATTTAGCTCTGGAATCACTGATGAGAGTTCATGAGTGTTATTACAGGTAATGAGAATAGTATTAGATCAAAAGAAGAAAAATAGGGGATCTGCTGCCAATGTTAGACAGGGGTAATTAACCCTGAATCAATGGTGAGAGTCCGGAAAAATTAGTGATAGTGGGAAATAGATAAGAGAAAGTGGGCAAAATTACTTTACCCAGAGAAAAACTCCCAATGTAATAACCAATTAATTATTTTTTTGAGGAAGATTTCAGATATAAGGGTAATTCAAATAGCCATAAATAATGTGATAATGTCAAATATTATCTTAAAACATAAAGCTATACACTGTTTCCGTGGAGCCGCTATGGCTGCTAGACTTATTACACACACTACGGACTAAGTACACTATTTGCGTACTGAGTACCGTATGGATACGCACTTAGCGTATCAGACGCTGTGCCGTGGGCGCGACGCACACGCGGCACGTACGCACACGGATTGAAATACTGTAAACCTTATTAATGAAACAATGTAATGATATGCTTATACTTTAAACCTTAAATAGCACTGGCGATACAAAGTATCCGCAGTGCATACACCTTAACAATGCAGGTTAATCTAAAACAGGTTAAACAAGTTAATCTACTTTAAAAGCCCAGGCAGGAAAATGAAAACACAACACTGTTTGTGGTAAACCACTGGACTCTAACACCACAGTGGATTATTCAGAGAAAAGGGGTAAACAGGTACAAGTTATACTCTACAGGCTAACAAGGAAATCTAAACAGAATAACAGAGAATAATGGCTACAGAGAATATACATACGTGGGGAATCATTCGCAAGCGCAACCTGGATCCAGTTCTCAGCTATCAGGGAGAAAGCCTTCAGAGTCTTGTGTGACCAAGCCTGCTGCAAGCTCTATTTATTCACTTCATCCAAAACAATACAATGGTCACTGTAATCTCATTGTTCATTGGACACAGGGATATGTCTCTACATTACAGCAAAGGTCATAGGTGGATTTGAATAGGTAGGCGATGTCCTTCCCCAACTGCTCTGGTGGGAGGTATCCTCTGGATTCCAGCCGCATGTGTAATTTACAGCAAATACAGTTAATGTTCATAATCTACTTCTGTACATAACTATACGCAGGAGCGAGCGATCCTTTCCTAACTAGCACCGGAATGTTACCCTTAAAATACCCTACAGCTGGATACTAGACACCACCTTTCATCCTTTATCTGACCCTTCCTATCATGCAAAGAGGAATCTCTCTGTCCAGGAACTGTTTAAACTAATCATACTCGCTGACATGGTCTAGGGGAATAATATCTACAAAATGCACTATTTGGGTTAAATATGCTACGTTCGAGTAGCACGCTACACGCTCATAAACTCCGCCGTAAATACACATATCATGCGCACGAGTCGCTAGAGCGTCTCTTACGCAACTTGCGGGTATGTTTACGCACGGGGGACCAGGTGCACGAGCAGCGTGCATGTGCATGAGGGGTTAGTACAAAGGATATGTATCATGATATTTTTCGACTTTGACAGTCCACCCTTTGGCAGTCAACAATAACTGCCACTATCTAAACAATTAAGCAGAAAAATATACAATACCATGAAATACCTATAAATGATTGGGTGGAGGGAGGAGAGGAGAAGGTGGGAAATGTATGACCTAGTGGGATAGTAAAAGCATGTATGTATGAAATTCATGTCTGAGGGGTCATGTATCATCGTGCCGTACATGTTGTAGATAAGCTTCGAGGTATTGCGAAGTATACATTAAATCCTTCTTATCCCGTATTAAGGGTCTGTAAGTGTGCTAACAAACACTACTGAGCTCTCTTTGGCTTCTTGTTCCAACAAATGGGGTGCACATTAGTTGATGATACATGGAGGGGGGAAAAACATGTGAGTGCTAATATATGTACCTATATCACCTGTCGACTATGTGTGTCACTACCTGAAGATCGTAGAGATGAAGATAAGAAACATATGTCACAAATACATTCATATGATAATGTATGTAATTGTCCTTGGGTGTCTGTTGAAGTCTTGTCCGGATAGGTGTATCTTTGCTGTGGGTGATAAGCAAAGTCTTTCAAGTGTCCATACGAAGTCTTTTAAAGTCTCTAAAGTGTCTCGCAAAGTTTGTGGAAATGTCCATCAAAGGTCTGTAGAAATGTTCATCAAAGGTCTGTAGAAATGTCCATCAAAGGTCTGTAGAAATGTCAAAAATCTTCTTCCGAGTGGATGTCTTTTTACCTTGGAGAAAAACAAAGGAGAAACGGGTGAAAGAAACGGACCGTGGAATCACGTCTTATCACAGCATTGTCTCAATTGATGGGTCATAAATTAAACCAGTTGTTGTAACAATGCCCTCGCTCCTCAAACTCATCACTCTGGTACTGCGCTTGCACTGCATTAAAATCCGAACACATCTAAATATCAAACCAATCATTATGACAACTCCCAGGATACAAAGGAGAAATTTTCCTACATTCACGATAACATTTTGAGCCCATTCTCCTAAACCAGAGAACCAATTGCGTGGGTTCAACCATGAAACCCAGCCAGTCAGTTCATTACTCACAGCAGCAAGGGTAAGGTTGTGTCTTCTTCGGAACTCCCACTTCAACTGCAAGATATCGTCCATCTTTTGATCTATGACCTCGGTTGGGTCATCAGTGCTGTTTGTGATATATGTACAACACTTCACACCATACTGAGTTGCTAGGGTGACACAATACCCGCCTGTCACCGCTGTGATTTAATTGAGAACCATCCTGTGCTGAATCAGTTCCGTTTTGTAAGCTTGCAATTCCCTCCCAGTATACCTGAAGGTGTCATCATACATCTCGGTGATATTGTCTATCAGGTTCGCTAGCGCATTAATATACCTAAAATTTATAATTCCTCTGGCGGTATGGGTGATATCTAACGCGAGTAGGAATTGAATCCCGGTGGATTCGTGGATCAAATCAGAGGCTGCGTGCTCTGTCCTATCTACAAGGTGTCTCTTAACAATGTGTTCGTAGTGAGTGTGAGTGTAAGGAGCTTGAGCATTGCGGTGAACGTCTTTCATCTTATTATGGGTAATGGTCATTACTTCTGGCAACACTCTTCCAATGTAACACAATCCCTCTGAGTTTGGGGCAAGCCACTTATACGCCTTCCTCCCACATATGAAATATGCATCATCGGGGAGAACATATGGGACAGAATATGACATCACCATATTGCAAACCTTCCAGGTGAAAAATCCTATCCCTAACTCTCTCATCTGTTCAGTACACGTATCAGGCTGTATGATATGCGCACAGTATCCTGGTGATACCTATCCAACCCGCATGGTCCTACTTCCTAGAGTATACCTATACCGAAAATATCTCCCACCGTCGGCTATTTGGCGTATAAGTTCTGAGTCTACGGGCATTCTATCGGCTCTGTGTGAAAATGCCATGGTTTGGTTGTTCCATGTCACTTCCCAATTTCCCGGCTTTCGGGGATTGGAAATGTTAAAACATACTAAGGACCTATCCACATGATATTGGTGGAGCTTCAAACTAGGAGGCCTAGAAATATTAAATTTCTTGTCCACCGGTCTCCCACCCCTTAATTCAAGTACCTCATCTATTGTTAAAGGGTATGGTACTAGTCCTGACTTGCTCTGACCTTGAGGTACTTGTGAGCACACCCAGCATTCCGTTTGGTTTAAAACCTTACCCACTAATGAGTGATAGTCACTCAATGGATGACGGTCCATGTTGATATTAAGGCTGGACTGACATCTCTGGATGCACCCGTCCTCAACTATGTTTTCACAATACCTACAGATACAATTCTCCTTAGCTAACAATCCTTCACAATGTCTCCTAGTGTCATGACTAGCAGATCGTTTTCTGATACTCGCCTTTGCTCGGTGACTGTGTTGCTCTTGGAATTCTACTAATCCGTCCTTGTCATCAGAACCCATTTCAGATCCTTTCTCGACCTCTCTGGTACTCTCACCGAAATAGACTGTTCTGGTTAACAACAGGGTCAACAGGAAAACCCGGAACGCAGTCTCTTGGGGTAAGTCCATCTTGCAGGAGGAGAAAGAAAGAGTGGTGATGGGAGGTAAAGAAAATAATAGAAGGGAAAGAAAACTGGTACGATAACCGCCTCTAGTCTTGTTGTTCTCCTTGCTCAGATGCCGTCTCAACAGTGCTACCTCTCAGTCTTCCCGAAACGGACACTCCAGTGATACGATATTATCTTTCCGAATCAGCGACTTTTCTGTAGGGAACATAAATCTTGCATTACCATTTGTTTAACTGTTGTGTGACATACCATCCGTAGAACATGAAAAAACAAAAAGAGAGAGAATAATAGAAAAAGAGAAAAATTGTCAGATTTCCGTTCACCATCAGGCTGTCACACCAACATGTCTATCGGTATCTCTGCACAGTCTTCCCCCACCAGTATTTCCACTCTCCACCCTCTGTGCATGGCCAGGCACAATGATGCTGGTAAGATATACTGGGGTTGGGCAGACCTCTGAAAAGACCAAGTAGACATGTGACGTTTGAGCTGTAGTTCTGTCGGTGAACGTCAGAGATGAAGAGGAAACATTTAAAGATAAATCACAGAGTTTACCTGGCCGCCCCTGTATCTGCAAGATATGATCTACCAACTATACTTCACTGGCTACAGACTACAGGTGCGGCCCAAAATTTTTCCTATATGATCCATGATTCCAATTACGTGTGTCATAACTTTGCTCGTGTTCTTGTCTAGGGGGTCTGACTTTATGTGTGCTGTTACAGTTGCTGGCATAATGCCCTTTCCTTTTACACAGATAACAAACTCTTGGCTTCCTCCATGTGCCAGGGGCCTGGGGTTTTGGTCGAATTGATGCCTCTTCCAGTGCTTGGATGCTCATCACCATCAACCGCTCTCCCTGTGCTTTCCTAGTTCTTTGGATATTACGGTCATGCTCGATAGCGGACTCTTTTAATGCAGCCACCGAGATACCTCTCCAGTTAGGTAGAGTGGTTTGTACCCTGGTTCTCAACGTTTCTTTTAAACCGTCCATTAATACGGACACCGCTACCTCTCTATGATGCACATTTTCCTTAATGTCTTCGATCCCAGTAAATCTAGCCATTTCCTGCAGTGCTCGATGGAAATAGTCAGAAGCAGTTTCACCTTCTTTTTGTCTAATGGAGAAGATTTTATTCCACTTGACAACAGTTGGGAAATATACTCCTAATTGCAGATTGATTTGTCGTACATTCTCCTGAGTGTACTCCTCAGTGAGAGGTACTTCTGCGTCTAATTTACAATCAGTAATAAATTTTGCAGGGTCAATATTGGAAGGTAGACATACTCGTAGCACTGTTCGCCAATCTTTGTTTGTAGGTTCGGTGGCATTACCTAATTCTTTAATAAACCTCTGGCATCCGACTAGATCTTTTCTGGCATCGGGAAATTCAGACATAATTGTCCTCAGTTCTGCCCGGGACCAGGGACAATGCATAGCAATGTCCTTGACGGGAGTGACTCCCTGAGCGTCAGTCCTCCCATTGGGGACTGCGATCACCCTGACAGGATTTAGTTCAATTACATCATCTTGTGTTGACTCTACAATGTGAGGTGCAATTGTCTGTGCATAATGTACAATACCGTACTTACCTGTGGACACGACCTCACCTGACCCTCCGTTAGGGGGCTTTACTACTGCTCTTCGCGATTGGGCCGTGCCCACCTGGGTGTCCTGTATGGTGGCTGCTAGAGAAAGTGCCGACATCGTGCTGGGCTCACTTTCTTGCTTGTAATCCTGAGGGAAGTTTAAAATGGGGTGCAACTTGCACGGGTTAGAATTTATACATTTATCAGTTTTACTCTTATCGTCATTAATACATTTATTACGTTTACTCTTATTGTCATTAATACATTTATTACGTTTACTCTTATTGTCATTAATACATTTATTAAGTGCACTCTAATCATATATCAGTATGTCATTCTCTGTAGCCATTTTCTCTCCTGTAATGTACGGTGGTGGTTCGGTTGCTATCAGTTTCCTGCTAGGGTTAGAACCAGCTGTGTAAGCTAGTTCCCTCTGTATATCACTCTCTCGTTGCCATAAATGTAAACAGTTTGTGTGTCTGATCCTCTGTTTTGGGGATTTTATCAGACAGATCCTAAGCCTTAGATTATGCAATACCTCTGAGTCAAAACTACCTATCCCAGGAAATGGTGCTTTATCCCCCACAGTCATTCGTGTCCATTCATCACAAAAGGTCTCAGTGTGGGGACCATACTTCCCCCACATTACTCACCGAGCTGACCCCTTGGGTCTGAAATCTGCAGTCTGAACCCTGACTGCTGAACGTCCCTGTGTTTTGCACCTGGCTTCCATTGTGGACCTTTTTAACACAGGAAAACTTCCTAAAATGCACCAAACACAGTAGACTACGGTGGAAATCCTTAAAGCTCTTCCACTGAACTTCTTCCGCTCCGAGTACAACGGATCCGCCTTCTTTAGCAGACACGCGTAGCCAGTGCAGGTCCTACTTCTAGAGATTTTCCTGAGAGACCAGCGAAAATTCCCTAAACCTTTACTTTACACAAATCACGCTTGCATGTGCTTCCTATAACGCGTATGATGACGGTATTTACGCACAAATATGCAAAACCTCGTATCACGTTGCGTCACGTGTTGCCCATACAACCGTGCGGTCCAATCGTACTGCTTATAGACACTTGCTATCTATAAGTGGTAGGATCACTGGAGTCTCCCTACTGTGCTCCAAAACAGCCGGAGCGTAATACCACGAAAACTTTATCACACTCCGTTGCACGTATTCACCTAGACCGTGCTCACCACGTATTCACCTAGACCGTGATTCACCAAGTTTCACCAAGACCACCAAGCGGGGCTCAATACACTCATACCTTTTTCAGCCCACACTATCATTCTATAGTTTTTTGATCAGAAAAATCCTTTCCTGTTAACTGATAGCTTTCCCCAGAGGTAATACAGAAAAAAAGTTTTTTTAAACTAAATTTTGGACACTGATCAATTTGTGCTATTATCGCGTGTCTACCGTATCGCCTAACCTGAAACAATGTTATTGTGTGTTTTGTATTTAGTGGGCGTACCTGTACGCACGTTGCGTAAAATACGCCACGTGTGTAGGCCTTTGCGTTGCATATGCAGTCCCGCACACTGTCTGGGACACGTGTACAAAGGCCGGATACGTCCGCAGTAATACAAATACCACACTACTATAAATGTAAATTATATTTAACTATAATCGCTTACCAAACACCACACAGTATCTCCTGTATAAACCTTTATAACTAGGCCAGGCTGCGTGTGTGTTTTACACGTACTCCCTTAAATATTACTCTATATTTTTAACTAAATAGCAACAAATTTTTCAGCACGGGTCAAAATAGATCTAATAATCAATGCTAATGGCAACAAGCGAGTAGATATGCAGAATACACAAAATACAGGTCTAAATGAATCTAGTAATCAATAATTCCAATGGTATGATTCAAATTGGATAGCTATCTTGCAGAACATACATTGATATAAACACACACACATAATTATAATATTATATCTATGTACCATTCACTGGTCTCCTGAGACCCATTTACCCATTAAGTGCTTCTAATTTGCATATGAATGCTGTGTGCTTTTGACTGTCTGTGAAGGTGATTTTTCACTGCTAGGAAAAAGCAGTTACACAGGTTAATTTGCATTTTAGTGGCTATTTTACAACAAGCAGAGTTAACTGAATCCTAGAGGTAAAGAAAAAAAAACTTTGTTTATATCTGTATGTGGTTCTTACATCACGTATTCATCTTACTATTAACTTTTATTGAGCCCCATCTGAATCTATTTGTAATTGACTATGGCATGGGTTAAATAAATGCATTGGTAACTCATAAATGGTGATTTCTTTTTGACCAAGGACGGCTGATTATTCGGGCAGTGAAAATCAGCCATTTAGAAAAAAATGACCTTCCCAAAATGGCCGCTGCTCCTCCCCCTTCCACATCCATAAGGGTTACACAAAATGGTGGGCAGGCCATGTGGTTAGTCCAAAATGGAGGACAAACCATGCGGCTTCCTTTGTCACAACGAAATTACACACCATGCAAGCCCCTGAAGTTATTTTACCTTGTTTTGCAACAATATGATCAGATATGCAGAGTACAGGTGTATGCTTGTATTGTGTGCGCATTTGGCGCAAAACAGAAATTTACAGATTTTAAAATAGCTTTGCGTTCTTACCTTCCGGATCCCACCAGCATCCCAACAAACCTTGCAGAGCAGATACCATCTTATCAGCAATGAAATAGGGTTTACCAGTGTATTCTACAGCCAAAAAACTTACGTAGGATACCTGTCCGCCCTTTTGCTGATAGATAGAGTCTGCTTTAACTGCTAGGCTGTGGGTATGAGGAAAACCAGGACGTAGCCCCCAATTGATAGTATCAAATATTATCTTAAAACATAAAGCCATACACTGTTTCCGTGGAGCCGCTATGGCCGCTAGACTTATTACACACACTACGGACTAAGTACGCTATTTGCGTACTGAGTACCGTATGGATACGCACTTAGCGTATCAGACGCTGTGCCGTGGGCGCGACGCACACGCGGCACGTACGCACACGGATTGAAATACTGTAAACCTTATTAATGAAACAATGTAATGATATGCTTATACTTTAAACCTTAAATAGCACTGGCGATACAAAGTATCCGCAGTGCATACACCTTAACAATGCAGGTTAATCTAAAACAGGTTAAACAAGTTAATCTACTTTAAAAGCCCAGGCAGGAAAATGAAAACACAACACTGTTTGTGATAAACCACTGGACTCTAACACCACAGTGGATTATTCAGAGAAAAGGGGTAAACAGGTACAAGTTATACTCTACAGGCTAACAAGGAAATCTAAACAGAATAACAAAGAATAATGGCTACAGAGAATATACATACGTGGGGAATCATTCGCAAGCGCAACCTGGATCCAGTTCTCAGCTATCAGGGAGAAAGCCTTTAGAGTCTTGTGTGACCAAGCCTGCTGCAAGCTCTATTTATTCACTTCATCCAAAACAATACAATGGTCACTGTAATCTCATTGTTAATTGGACACAGGGATATGTCTCTACATTACAGCAAAGGTCATAGGTGGATTTGAATAGGTAGGCGATGTCCTTCCCCAACTGCTCTGGTGGGAGGTATCCTCTGGATTCCAGCCTCATGTGTAATTTACAGCAAATACAGTTAATGTTCATAATCTACTTCTGTACATAACTATACGCAGGAGCGAGCGATCCTTTCCTAACTAACACCGGAATGTTACCCTTAAAATACCCTACAGCTGGATACTAGACACCACCTTTCATCCTTTATCTGACCCTTCCTATCATGCAAAGAGGAATCTCTGTCCAGGAACTGTTTAAACTAATCATACTCGCTGACATGGTCTAGGGGAATAATATCTACAAAATGCACTATTTGGGTTAAATATGCTACGTTCGAGTCGCACGCTACACGCTCACAAACTCCGCCGTAAATACACATATCATGCGGACTAGAGCGTCTATTACGCAACTTGCGGGTATGTGTACGCATGGGGGACCAGGTGCACGAGCAGCGTGCATGTGCATGAGGGGTTAGTACAAAGGATATGTATCATGATATTTTTCGACTTTGACAATGTGGCTCCAAATAATGACTCAAAGTAACAGAAGAGATTATTGGCTGCTTGACCAGAGAGAAGCTCCCAACAATAAAGTACTTAAACTATAAGTTGATATGTATACAAAGTAATAATTAATAAATAATTATTTTGAGGAAGACTTCAAACATCAGGGTAATTCAAATGGCCATAAATGATGTGGCACCAGATAGTAGCGTTTCGCCCATCCGCCGGGCTTGGTCACTTCGCTGGGCTTGGTGACCAAGCCCGGCGGACGGGCGAAACACGTCTTCCGATCACATGCTGTCCGAAAACACAGACATCTCCCACTGCCTGCTTGTGCCTCGTCTCACGCCAGCCCAGTGGCTTCACAGTATCCCCGGTCCTTAGCGCACTATAGCAGCGCGGCATCCGACCATCGTTTTTGGACTCCAACACGGGTAATATCTGTTTCCAGGATTACCCGTTCGTTATGCTCTGATCCGCTACATATAGCTCTAAACGCTGCTTGATATACGTAACCTATACCTGGCCTATTACGGCCCTAGTCTCTTATTTCTAAACAGACTTATTTATTGTTGGTGGTTTATTTATTTTTACAGCATCGTTAGATCCTGAATACTATATTTATTCCAGCTATTGGATTGTTCTATTATAACTGCAGCCTTTTAGCATAAAGACGTTGTAACTGTTGTTACTTATTTCAACAATACCTGTACATTGATTCTAGCCTCAGTGTTGCCTTTTCCATGTTTATTCAGAAATAGCTACTTTCTAGCCATTTATTATTGACTCTAGCCTCAGTGTTGCCTATTTCATGTTTGTTCAGAAATAACTACTTTCTAGCCATTTATTTGGAGCTACACTAATTATATGATATTCATATCTGATAAATTGTATGTTATATACATCAACCTACATTTCAAGAACTATATATTTTTGAGAGTCTCTCTCTGGTTAAGTAGCCATTATTCTTCTTGGCCACTATCTGGTACCACATCATTTATTGCCATTTGAATTACCCTGATGTTTGAAGTCTCCCTCAAAATAATTATTAATTAATTATTACTTTGTATACATATCAACTTATAGTTTAAGTACTTTATTGTTGGGAGATTCTTTCTGGTCAAGCAGCCAATAATCTCTTCTGTTACTTTGTGTCATTACTTGGAGCCACATTATTTATGGCTATTTGAATTACCCTTATATCTGAAATCTTCCTCAAAAAAATAATTAATTGGTTATTACATTGGGAGTTTTTCTCTGGGTAAAGTGATTTTTCACACTTTCTCTTATCTTTTTCCCACTATCACTAATTTTTCCGGACTCTCACCATTGATTCAGGGTTAATTACCCCTGTCTAACATTGGCAGCAGATCCCCTATTTTTCTTCTTTTGATCTAATACTATTCTCATTACCTGTAATAACACTCATGAACTCTCATCAGTGATTCCAGAGCTAAATAACATTGGATACTATTTCTACTATCATACCACACTGGAAACGCCCGAATCCATCCGATCTTGGAAGCTAAGCAGTGTTGGGCCGAGTAAGTACTCGAGTGGGATACTCTTGAGGAATACTCGGTTTAGTAGAAGATTTCGGACGGTCATGCTCAGTGTCTAACACTGACAGCAGATTCATCTTTTATATTCAGTCTTCATTCTATCTCTCTTTCAACACTAGTGGCAGGGTAATTACAGTTGTCAACATTTAATCTACGATCACAATCATTACTGAGGCGCTAAGTATCTATAAATTTGCATCAATCTAAGAGCACTGATTTCAGGCAGTCAGTTGAGACAAATCTGTGTATTTATTGTATATATGAATTCTTGACCTAACCCAGACAGCTTGGAACCACTATTGAATTTTAACATCAGCATTATCTGTTCCGTTATTTCTTCTTTTTCTTCTTTATTTGTATATTCAACTACTATTTGTTTTATTCATGTTATTAATAAAAATAAAAATTTTAACAATTATCTTTTATCTGATACTTTAAGAACATATAAGAGTGCACCCACAAAAGAGTCTTCTTTTCTCCTTTTTTGTCACATCAGCAAATTTGTTAGCTAATGGGCAAAACCATGTGCACTGCAGGGGGGGCAGATATAAAGTGCAGAAAGATTTAGGGCAGTATCCAATGCTTGTCGGATCCTTTCCGACGGTAAGGATCCGACAATGCAGTATTCAGTGGGCGGCCAAATCAGACAGGATTTGGCAGGTCCAAACAATGCCAATCTGACTCTTTTTTTTTTTTAAAAGTCGGATTGGCACTGTCGGAAACAGGGCTAAAACTTGTCAGATTTGGCCGCGCTTCCAACAAAACATGTGGATCAGCGACTATTCCGCCGCTCCACGTGTTTTCCGACAAGTCGGAATTGCTGACTTGTCAGAAAAATGGCAGGGGGATTGAATAGGTCGGAATAGTTTCGGACCTAAAAAAGTCGGAAACTGCAGTTTTCCGACAAGACGGCAGTTCCGACTTCAGTCGAATACCCCTCTTAGATTTGGGTGGGGTGTATTCTAACTGAAATCTAAATTGCAGTGTAAAAATAAAGCAGCCAGTATGTACAGCTTTCTCTGCACATGTTATATCTGCCCCCCCCCCCTGCAACTTTCTCTGCACATGTTATATCTGCCCCCCCCCCCCCCCCCCTGCAGTGCACATGGGCCCTCACTCCGAGTTGTTCGCTCGGTAATTTTCTTCGCATCGCAGCGATTTTCCGCTAATTGCGCATGCGCAATGTTCGCACTGCGCCAAGTAAATTTGCTATGAAGATTGGTATTTTACTCACGGCATTACAAGGTTTTTTCTTCGTTCTGGTGATCGGAGTGTGATTGATAGTGATGAGCACCGGAAATTTTTCGGGTTTTGTGTTTTGGTTTTGGGTTCGGTTCCGCGGCCGTGTTTTGGCTTCGAACGCGTTTTGGCAAAACCTCACCAAATTTTTTTTGTCGGATTCGGGTGTGTTTTGGATTCGGGTGTTTTTTTCAAAAAACCCTAAAAAACAGCTTAAATCATAGAAATTGGGGGTCATTTTTATCCCAAAGTATTATTAACCTCAATAACCATAATTTCCACTCATTTTCAGTCTATTCTGAACACCTCACACCTCACAATATTATTTTTAGTCCTAAAATTTGCACAGAGGTCGCTGGATGACTAAGCTCAGCGACCCAAGTGGCCGACACAAACACCTGGCCCATCTAGGAGTGGCACTGCAGTGTCACGCAGGATGGCCCTTCCAAAAAACACCCCCCAAACAGCACATGACGCAAAGAAGAAAAAAAAGAGGCGCAATGAGGTAGCTGTGTGAGTAAGCTAAGCGACCCTAGTGGCCGACACAAACACCTGGCCCATCTAGGAGTGGCACTGCAGTGTCACGCAGGATGGCCCTTCCAAAAACTACTCCCCAAACAGCACATGACGCAAAGAAAAATAAAAGAAAAAAGAGGTGCAAGATGGAATTGTCCTTGGGCCCTCCCACCCACCCTTATGTTGTATAAACAGGACATGCACACTTTAACCAACCCATCATTTCAGTGACAGGGTCTGCCACACGACTGTGACTGAAATGACGGGTTGGTTTGGACCCCCACCAAAAAAGAAGCAATTAATCTCTCCTTGCACAAACTGGCTCTACAGAGGCAAGATGTCCACCTCATCATCATCCTCCGATATATCACCGTGTACATCCCCCTCCTCACAGATTATCAATTCGTCCCCACTGGAATCCACCATCTCAGGTCCCTGTGTACTTTGTGGAGGCAATTGCTGCTGGTGAATGTCTCCACGGAGGAATTGATTATAATTCATTTTAATGAACATCATCTTCTCCACATTTTCTGGATGTAACCTCGTACGCCGATTGCTGACAAGGTGAGCGGCGGCACTAAACACTCTTTCGGAGTACATACTTGTGGGAGGGCAACTTAGGTAGAATAAAGCCAGTTTGTGCAAGGGCCTCCAAATTGCCTCTTTTTCCTGCCAGTATAAGTACGGACTGTCTGACGTGCCTACTTGGATGCGGTCACTCATATAATCCTCCACCATTCTTTCAATGGGGAGAGAATCATATGCAGTGACAGTAGACGACATGTCCGTAATCGTTGTCAGGTCCTTCAGTCCGGACCAGATGTCAGCATCAGCAGACGCTCCAGACTGCCCTGCATCACCGCCAGCGGGTGGGCTCGGAATTCTGAGCCTTTTCCTCGCACCCCCAGTTGCGGGAGAATGTGAAGGAGGAGATGTTGACAGGTCGCGTTCCGCTTGACTTGACAATTTTCTCACCAGCAGTTCTTTGACCCCCAGCAGACTTGTGTCTGCCGGAAAGAGAGATCCAAGGTAGGTTTTAAATCTAGGATCGAGCACGGTGGCCAAAATGTAGTGCTCTGATTTCAACAGATTGACCACCCGTGAATCCTTGTTAAGCGAATTAAGGGCTCCATCCACAAGTCCCACATGCCTAGCGGAATCGCTCTGTGTTAGCTCCTCCTTCAATGTCTCCAGCTTCTTCTGCAAAAGCCTGATGAGGGGAATGACCTGACTCAGGCTGGCAGTGTCTGAACTGACTTCACGTGTGGCAAGTTCAAAAGGTTGCAGAACCTTGCACAACGTTGAAATCATTCTCCACTGCGCTTGAGACAGGTGCATTCCACCTCCTATATCGTGCTCAGTTGTATAGGCTTGATTGGCCTTTTGCTGCTCCTCCAACCTCTGAAGCATATAGAGGGTTGAATTCCACCTCGTTACCACTTCTTGCTTCAGATGATGGCAGGGCAGGTTCAGGCGTTTTTGGTGGTGCTCCAGTCTTCTGTACGTGGTGCTTGTACGCCGAAAGTGTGCCGCAATTCTTCTGGCCACCGACAGCATCTCTTGCACGCCCCTCTCGTTTTTTAAATAATTCTGCACCACCAAATTCAAGGTATGTGCAAAACATGGGACGTGCTGGAATTTGCCCAGATTTAATGCACACACAATATTGCTGGCGTTGTCCGATGCCACAAATCCACAGGAGAGTCCAATTGGGGTAAGCCATTCCGCGATGATCTTCCTCAGTTGCCGTAAGAGGTTTTCAGCTGTGTGCGTATTCTGGAAAGCGGTGATACAAAGCGTAGCCTGCCTAGGAAAGAGTTGGCGTTTGCGAGATGCTGCTACTGGTGCCGCCACTGCTGTTCTTGCGGCGGGAGTCAATACATCTACCCAGTGGGCTGTCACAGTCATATAGTCCTGAGTCTGCCCTGCTCCACTTGTCCACATGTCCGTGGTTAAGTGGACATTGGGTACAACTGCATTTTTTAGGACACTGGTGAGTCTTTTTCTGAGGTCTGTGTACATTTTCGGTATCGCCTGCCTAGAGAAATGGAACCTAGATGGTATTTGGTACCGGGGACACAGTACCTCCAACAAGTCTCTAGTTGGCTCTGCAGTAATGATGGATACCGGAACCACGTTTCTCACCGCCCAGGATGCCAAGGCCTCAGTTATCCGCTTTGCAGCAGGATGACTGCTGTGATTTTTCATCTTCCTCGCAAAGGACTGTTGGACAGTCAATTGCTTGGTGGAAGTAGTAAAAGTGGTCTTACGACTTCCCCTCTGGGATGACCATCGACTCCCAGCAGCAACAACAGCAGCGCCAGCAGCAGTAGGCGTTACACGCAAGGATGCATCGGAGGAATCCCAGGCAGGAAAGGACTCGTCAGAATTGCCAGTGACATGGCCTGCAGGACTATTAGCATTCCTGGGGAAGGAGGAAATTGACACTGAGGGAGTTGGTGGGGTGGTTTGCGTGAGCTTGGTTACAAGAGGAAGGGATTTACTGGTCAGTGGACTGCTTCCGCTGTCACCCAAAGTTTTTGAACTTGTCACTGACTTATGATGAATGCGCTGCAGGTGACGTATAAGGGAGGATGTTCCGAGGTGGTTAATGTCCTTACCCCAACTTATTACAGCTTGACAAAGGCAACACACGGCTTGACAAATGTTGTCCGCATTTCTGTTGAAATACTTCCACACTGAAGAGCTGATTTTTTTGGTATTTTCACCTGGCATGTCAACGGCCATATTCCTCCCACGGACAACAGGTGTCTCCCCGGGTGCCTGACTTAAACAAACCACCTCACCATCAGAATCCTCCTGGTCAATTTCCTCCCCAGCGCCAGCAACACCCATATCCTCCTCATCCTGGTGTACTTCAACACTGACATCTTCAATCTGACTATCAGGAACTGGACTGCGGGTGCTCCTTCCAGCACTTGCAGGGGGCGTGCAAATGGTGGAAGGCGCATGCTCTTCACGTCCAGTGTTGGGAAGGTCAGGCATCGCAACCGACACAATTGGACTCTCCTTGTGGATTTGTGATTTCGAAGAACGCACAGTTCTTTGCTGTGCTTTTGCCAGCTTAAGTCTTTTCATTTTTCTAGCGAGAGGCTGAGTGCTTCCATCCTCATGTGAAGCTGAACCACTAGCCATGAACATAGGCCAGGGCCTCAGCCGTTCCTTGCCACTCCGTGTGGTAAATGGCATATTGGCAAGTTTACGCTTCTCCTCCGACGATTTTATTTTAGAATTTTGAGTCCTTTTTTTACTGATATTTGGTGTTTTGGATTTTACATGCTCTGTACTATGACATTGGGCATTGGCCTTGGCAGACGACGTTGATGGCATTGCATCGTCTCGGCCATGACTAGTGGCAGCAGCTTCAGCACGAGGTGGAAGTGGATCTTGATCTTTCCCTATTTTTGGAACCTCAACATTTTTGTTCTCCATATTTTAATAGGCACAACTAAAAGGCACCTCAGGTAAACAATGGAGATGGATGGATACTAGTATACTTATGGATGACGAGCGACTGCCGACACAGAGGTAGCTACAGCCGTGGACTACCGTACTGCGTCTGCTAGTATA
Source organism: Pseudophryne corroboree (assembly GCF_028390025.1). Lineage (NCBI taxonomy): Eukaryota > Metazoa > Chordata > Amphibia > Anura > Myobatrachidae > Pseudophryne > Pseudophryne corroboree. The sequence continues at coordinate 243,181,914 of NC_086450.1, read as the reverse complement.
GACTGGATGATAATGATATAAAAAATATATATATATCACTACTGCAGGACAGGTATATATTGTATAATGACGGACCTGCTGGACACTGTCAGCACTGCAGACTCCTAAACTACTAGTATGAAGAAGATAGAAAAAAAAAAAACCACCACAGGTAGGTATACAATTATGGACGAGCGACTGCCAGTGCCGACACAGAGGTAGCTACAGCCGTGGACTACCATACTGCGTCTGCTAGTATAGACTGGATGATAATGATATAAAAAATATATATATATCACTACTGCAGGACAGGTATATATTGTATAATGACGGACCTGCTGGACACTGTCAGCACTGCAGACTCCTAAACTACTAGTATGAAGAAGATAGAAAAAAAAACCCACCACAGGTAGGTATACAATTATGGACGAGCGACTGCCGACACAGAGGTAGCTACAGCCGTGGACTACCGTACTGCGTCTGCTAGTATTGACTGGATGATAATGATATAAAAAATATATATATATCACTACTGCAGGACAGGTATATATTATATAATGACGGACCTGCTGGACACTGTCAGCACTGCAGACTCCTAAACTACTAGTATGAAGAAGATAGAAATATAATGAATGACGGACCTGCTGGACACTGTCAGCAGAATGCGTTTATAGAATAAAAAAAAAAAACACCACACGAGTGTTTAACTTTTTCAGGCAGACAATATACTGGTGGTCACTGCTGGTCAGTCACACTGGCACTCTGGCAGCAAAAGTGTGCACTGTTAAATATGTACCCATGCTATAACTGCTCCCCAGTCTCCCCCACAATTAAGCTGTGTGAGCAGTGAGCACTACTCAGCACAGTCAGATATACATAGATGATATTATCATGCAGCACACTGAGGCTGAGCACAGATATGGTATGTGACTGTGTATCGTTTTTTTTCAGGCAGAGAACGGATTATATTAAATAATAAATAAAACTGGTGGTCACTAGTATAACTATCAGCAAAACTCTGCACTCTCTGAGTACTCCTAATGCTCCAGTAAATCAAGTGTCTCACTCTCTATCTAAACGGAGAGGACGCCAGCCACGTCCTCTCCCTATCAATCTCAATGCACGTGTGAAAATGGCGGCGACGCGCGGCTCCTTATATAGAATCCGAGTCTCGCGATAGAATACGAGCCTCGCGAGAATCCGACAGCGGGATGATGACGTTCGGGCGCGCTCGGGTTAGCCGAGCAAGGCGGGAAGATCTGAGTCTGCCTCGGACCCGTGTAAAAAGCGTGAAGTTCGGGGGGGTTCGGTTTCCGAGAAACCGAACCCGCTCATCACTAGTGATTGACAGGAAGTGGGTGTTTCTGGGCAGAAACTGACCGTTTTATGGGAGTGTGTGAAAAAACGCTGCCGTTTCTGGGAAAAACGCAGGAGTGGCTGGAGAAACGGGGGAGTGTCTGGGCGAACGCTGGGTGTTTGTGACGTCAAACCAGGAACGACAAGCACTGAACTGATCGCACTGGAAGAGTAAGTCTCGAGCTACTCAGAAACTGCACAGAGAAATCTTTTTGCAATATTGCGAATCTTTCGTTCGCAATTCTGCTAAGCTAAGATTTACTCCCAGTAGGCGGCGGCTTAGCGTGTGCAATGCTGTCAAAAGCAGCTTGCGAGCGAACAACTCGGAAAGAGGGCCATGGTTTTTCCCAATTGCTAACAAATTTGCTGCCGTGTTCAGGTCTTAATTTGGCCCTTAATCCGACATACTAAATAATATAATAATGTAAAGGAGTGTCATTAATAATACGAAAGATATTATTTACCAAAATAAATACAAACTAAATTATTTTAAATTAAATAATAAGAAATACAACAATATGCTATTTTCCATTTTAAAGATCATTTGTCCGTTTAAAAAAATGGCGACAGGCTGCCTGACAGCGCAGCCAGGGATCAATCTTAATTTGATGTGTCTGCAATTTAAATGTGGACACATCGTGAGGTGGCGCTACACATGCTGGGCGGCCATGCCTTGTGCTGGGTGTCCCCCAGCATGTGAGGAGATGGATGCAGATCTGCATATACACAGCGTATGCAGCGATCTGCGTCCATCTCTGAATAAGGTCCTAAGAGCGACACCGCAGAAGCAGATCTGCATATGCACAGCGTGGCTTCAGCAAAACATTGGAGATTTGCGTAAACATCAGGTTTATGTAAATCTCTGAATGACCTTTACCTGTAGTTTTTCTGCATATTTTTTATCTTCATCTGTAAAATGTGCATAGTCCCAATCCATTATTGTGATCGACATTCATAAGTGCAATTTAGATGATGTATTTATTCTTCTGTACATTGAGCTCATGTGAACAACCACAATTGACATTGAATAGACATTTCTCCAGCCATATTAAACACAGCTGCTTCTCCCCATACTCTCGGAGTACAGAACTCGGGACGCAGAGTGTGCACAGAAACTTACTTCTGCTTGGGGATAAACATTTAAATTACTGTCAGTTTAAATATCTATCCATATTTGTGCCTCTAACAATGTACTGATAACTGCTGCATCTGTTACAGATTTGTACTGCAGTCATTAATACTGTATTTTGCTTGGCAGGAACGACTCCTGTTGTCTGTTTTGCCCCGCCATGTAGCCATGGAGATGAAGGCCGACATCAATGCCAAACAAGAAGATATGATGTTCCACAAAATTTATATACAGAAGCATGACAATGTGAGGTAGGAGAATGACCACTACCTGAGATGACAGATTGGCACCTAGGATTAAAATGAGATGATGGAGTTTTTGCTGGGAATGGGCATTGTGGGAGAGTTATCATAATCCAGTGGTTCCCAAACTTGTTTAAATCACAGCACCTTAGAGTATCAGATTTTTTTTCACGGTACCCCTAGGCCAAAAGTTTCTTATTGAGAAATTTAGAAATAAATATTAAATTAGGTAAATTGTGTTCATATGTCATCCTAAAGTTCAATTAAGTGGTGAGGGACAGTATTTGCTTCTGTTTGTCCACATATTTTATGTTTGGCAGCCACCTGAACTGGTTTTGCCTATTACATTAACCATAAATAATTTGAATTGGTCTTGGACCAACAATCCAAGGCACCCCTACAAGTCTCCCGCGGCACCCCAAGGTGCCACGGCACACAGTTTGAGAACCACTGTCATAAACTGACAGAGCTATTCTGGGTTCTGCAGTAGAGAATTTGGGGAACCCTCCTCCTGGAGTTGGTATCGGGGTAAGATGGTATATATGATAATGTTGCTGTTTTATATTGCCACCCACAGTATGTAGCTGTACCAAAATCACCCCAATGGTCTTATTATCCAATACATTCAAGTCAATGATTAGAAGGCAATGGCAGATGTCCTCCTATAATCCTCTTGTACTGTATCTACAAACAAGTAGATGTTTAAAAATGTCCCCTGCTTCACTGTGTCTGTTTAATTGGGGGTCATTCAGGTGTGGTTGTTCTTCCTACTCCTGTTGCAATGATACCGTATGCAATTGCGATTATATGCTAATATGGGTAGAATGCCCACTGCGATCACATCTTTTGCATACTGATTGCAGAAACATCAGTAACATCTTCGCATATACAGTTGCCATGCAGAGCCTGAGTGCCTATAAAGATGCGCAGACTGAGCTGCTCTTCTGGGACGCACAGGCTTCTCCAGTAGCAAGTGTGATCGCAGCTGCTAATATATGTATGCCCAGAAAACGCCATTCAAATAGCCACGACATGCCTGCATTCGCATGACCACTCCCCATTACGCTGACTTCCTGTCACTCACTTTGCGACTAAAATCTTACTGTGACTGCACTCGCTAATCACTTGCTGCGTGTGCACACTGCGGCTCAGACGCATGCGCAGTGCAAAAATATTGATCGATATGCAAACAACTGCTGATTTGCGTCCGAACCTGAATGGCCCGCATCATCACTCTTTGTATGTTTCTGAAGTTATAATAATTTTGATAACTTACGGTAGGACCTGATTCAGAGGTGGACACAGCTGAGAGATTTGAGGTACAAATGTTTATGTAATGGAGCACTAGTTAACCGTTGATGAGATCACATGTTCATAGGCAAAAGATTGGCAGCAGGTCTCTTTATGATTAACATCTCAGACACTGTTGTATTCATTACTTCTAATAAAATCACAGACTAAGTGGATATTTGGCCTAATTCAGACCTGGTCGCAGCAGCAAAATCTTTCTCTAATGGGAAAAAACCATGTGCACTGCAGGTGGGGCAGATATAACATGTGTAAAGAGTGTTAGATTTGGGTGGGTTATTTTGTTTCTGTCAAGAGTAAATACTGGCTGCTCTTTAAATTACAGTTACATTTTAAATTACAGTTTGAACACATCCCACCCAAATCTAACTCTCTCTGCACATGTTATATGTGCCCCGCCTGCAGTACAAATGGTTTTGCACATTAGAGAAAAAATTTGCTGCTGCGATAAGGTCTGGAGGAGGAGCTGCAGCTGCTGTTGCCAGGTAAGGTAAGGGGGAAGGAGGGGGACTTAGGCCCCTCCATCAGGCCTGGTGACGGGTAAATAGTACCTGCTCCCCTCTCGTCTCAGCACACCTCATTATAAGTCACAATATCTGTGTACCAGAGGTCAAGGCTTACAAACTGTGTAGTATAGGAGTTACCTGTTAAAGTTATGGCCTCACCATAAATTATTATAACTCCTTGTGAAAGGTTTAAGAGAAATATAAATTACACCTTAGTATAACTGTTCTCAATCTACTGAAGTAACGTCTGCAGGGGCTAGGAGGGGGGATTTCTGTGCACACGGTTCCTGTTCTGCAGGATCCCGCAGAACAGGTTCCGGCCAGGGATACACAGGATTTCAATGCCGCACTGTGTGAACACATACATTGAAATGTATGTGTTCTCATTTATATCCCACCGTCCTGTCATCTGCGGTTGGATCCAGTGGCGGCGGGACAGCTGCACATGTATGGGCACCTGCATGTGCAGTCTCCTTGCGGTCAAGCATGTCCCGCTGAACGGGACCCGCTTGGCCGCTATGTGTGGCCCCAGCCTAAGATGGTTAGTGAAATTTTATCCCTGCTGGATATTCCACGGTCAACTGTAAAGGGCCCTACACACTGGCCTGCATGATATGAACGATCTCGTTCATTAATGAACAAGATAACGTTCATATCGTGCAGTGTGGAGGCTCCAGCGATGAACGATGCGCGGCCCCGCGCTCGTTCATCGCTGGTCCCCCGTCGGCTGTACATGCAGGCCAATATGGACGATCTCGTCCATATTTGCCTGCACTTCAATGCAGCCGGGTGACGGGGGGAGTGAAGAAACTTCACTCCCCCCGTCACTGCCCTCCTGCCGCCGGGTCGGCCGTATCCACCGTCGGGCAGCTCGGCGGCGGATAGGCCAGTGTGTAGGGCCTATAAGTGATATTAATAGAAAGTGGAAGCGTTTGGGAACAACAACTTAGCCACAAAGTGAAAGACCATGTAAATTCACAGTGCATTATTATTTTTTATTATTATTATTACAATTTATTTATAAGGCGCCACAAGTGTTTTGCAGTGCCGTACATACAACACACATTAGAACAATACAAGGTATACAAAACTTAACATCACAGAAAAACTAAAACAGAGCACAGGTAACAATTAGCACCACAGTTCTCAGTATACAATACAGCTGAGTTGTAAGGAAGCAAAGGAGAAATCGGCATACTACTGCATGGTGCGTAAAAGTTGCCAATACTCAACTAATTCCATAGTTGAAGAGTTCCAAGCTTCCACTGGCATAAAAATTGTGCGGCAGCAGTTTAGTGGCACAGGCTTGGAAATAAGTTTAAAATATGTCCCTGACAATGGGGTATGTCCCCGAAACAACAAAGGAATAAAGGGCATATTTTAAACTTATTTCCAAGCCTGTTGAGTGCCGCCTCATTTTATCTACTATGTGGTACCACACAAAGTTCTTGGAGGGCACCCCAGCAAGTACATTTTCTGCAATTGGAGGAGTGCCTGACTACAAGATAGATATATATATATATATATATATATATATATAGAGAGAGAGAGAGAGAGAGCGGGAGAGAGAGAGAGAGAGAGAAGGTCAGAGATGTAAATGGGAGAGGAGTGGGTGAGGGCTTTGTAAGTGAGTGTGAGAAGTTTGAATTGTATTCTGAAAGGGAAAGGAAGCCAGTGAAGGGCTAGTAGGAGAGGGGAGGTGGACGTAGTGCATTTGGTGAGGAAGATGAGCCAGGCTGCAGCATTGAGGATAGATTGGAGTGGAGAGAGGTAATTGTCAGGGATGCCAGATAAGAGAAGTCCAGTCTGGAACTGACCAGTGAGTGGATAATGGTCTTAGTGGCATCCTGGGTGAGACATGGTCTAATCCTGGAAATATGATTGAGATGAAAGAGACAGGTTTGTGAGAGGTGCTGAATGTGTGGTTTGAAGGAGAGGGAGGAGTCAAGGATTACTCCAAGACAGCGCACTTGGGGGCTAGAGGAGATAGTAATGCCATCAATAGATAATGAGATTTTGGGAGGTGAGGTTGTGCGGAAGGGTGCAAAGATGATCAGCTCAGTCTTAGACATGTTAAGTTTAAGAATGCGCTGGGACATCCAAGAAGAGGATACACGAGTCAGGAGAACAGGAGAGCGGTCAGGGGAGGGAAGGTAGATTTGAGTGTTAGCATAGAGATGATATTGAAAGTTAAAAGAGCTAATGAGTTCACCTAAAGAGGACGTATAGAGAGGTAAAAGGAAAGGACCAAGAACAGAACCTTGGGGGACACCTACAGTTAGTGAAAGTGTGTGGGGGGGGGGGGGGGGTAGCATCATGAGAGGAGACAGAGAAGGAACGATCAGAGAGGTAGGAGGACTGCCAGGACAGGGCACTATCACGCAGACCAAGGGAGTGAAGGATTTGCATAAGGAGAGGGTGGTCCACAGTGTCAAAAGCAGCAGAGAGGTCAAGATGAATAAGCAGATAGTTGCCCTTAGATTTTGCTGCATGGGGGTCATTGCAGACTTTTGTGAGGGCAGTTTCAGTGGAGTGGAGAGAACGAAAACCAGATTGGAATGGGTCAAGCAGTGAGTTAGAGTAAAGAAAGGCAGTAAAGCGGTTGTAGACAATACACTCAAGGAGTTTAGAGGCAAAAGAGAGGAAAGAAATGGGTCGGTAGTTGGAGAAGGTGTTTGGATCAAGGGTAGGTTTTTTTAAGAATAGGGGAGACAAGAGCATGCTTGAAGACAAAGGGAACAGTGCCTGATGAGAGGGAGAGATTGAGAAGGTGGGCAAGTTGGGAACAGGAAGAAATAGAGAGATAGTGGAGGAGGCGGTAGGGGACTGGGTCAAGTGGGGAGGTGGGTGGGGGAGAATGGATGAGGGTCATGACGCCCTCACCAGATACATGGGAGAAAGATGACAGAGTTGGTGAGAGGGGAGGGGAGGAGTAGTAAGGGATGGGAGGTGGCTGGTTGCTGATGGTCTGGTGGGATGTGATGTCCTGACGTATTGAATCAATCTTGGATGTGAAATATATGGCAAAGTCAAGGGCAGACAGAGAATAGGAGAGAGGAGGTGGGGAAGCAGAAATATATCAGTTAAAAGAGAGCAGGTGGTGGTCAGAGAGGGGAAAAGGGAGTTGGAGAAATAATCGTTATTTTAGTGCAAAATATGTTTATTGAAAGACAGCGAAAAACAATAATATCAAAACAGCTATCATGCAAACAAATGTGATGAAAAGTATTATTCCAATGTAACTGTGGGCCTGAACAGCTTTTATAGATAAAAACAGGAGAGCATTCAAACAACATACTATAAAAGCCCAAATATGTGGTAACTGTAAGCTCAAATCAAAAAAGAGACAAAAGAAAAGGGAAGAAGAAGAGAAAAGAGATATGGAAAGAAAAGGAAAAGAGGAAGAGAATAATCGTTATTTTAGACTTGCCATTGATAACGCTATTTCTCCTAAATCCACAGTATCCACAGGATAACATTGGGATATAAGGTAGCGACAGCGGATTGGCACCATTGATCAAAGCTTACGGCCTCCCAGACTGCAATGGGCCAGTCCCCTATATCCCCGCCTCCTGGCTTAGGCAAATCAGATATTTTCCAAAGTTCAAGGCAGGAGCATTATAGAAAGCCGTAATCAGGCGAGAAGAACACACATGCTCATCCTTCCGTACAAGAAGGAAGAGTTTAGTAGGTGAAAGGATCCTCAAATCAGGTGCATCATGGTGGGTTCCCTGTGGAACCTGTGGACTTAGGAGAAATAGCGTTATCAACGGTAAGTCTACCATAACGATTATTTCTCCTGCAGGGTCTACAGATTATCCGCAGGATAACACTGGGATGTCCCAAAGCAAATTTAGTGGTGGAGACGCTTATGATTGGACAGGAGAATCCTTTGCCCGAATTCAGCGTCCTGAGCAGAATAGGTATCAAAGGCATAAAGTCTAATGAATGTGTTAATGGAAGACCATATGGCTGCCTTACATACTGTATTGTTCTGCTGAAGCACCACGTTGTGCTGCCTATGACGGACCTACCTTACGAATAGAGTGAGCAGAAACATTAGCCAGAATAGGGAGATCAGCTTGAGAATATGCTTCTGAAATCGTCATCCGAAGCCACCTCGCCAGTGTCTGCTTGTCAGCAGACCATCCTCTCTTGTGAAATCCGTAGAGAACCAAGAGAGTGTCTGTCTTTCTGATGGCACTGGTACGATCCACGTAGATCCTTAAGGCTCGGACTACGTCCAATGATGCATCTCCCGCAGAAAGGTTTGGCCCTTGAAAGGCCGGGACCACAATTTGTTCATTAAGGTGGAATTTAGACACCACCTTAGAAAGATAACCAGATCTGGTTCTGAGAACTGCTTTATCTGGATGAAAAATCGGAAAAAGGAGGATGACGTAACAATGCCCCTAAATCTGAAACTCTACTAGCTGAAGCAATAGCCAGTAGAAAGAGAACTTTAGCTGTCAACCATTTAAGATCCACTCGCTTTAGTGGTTCAAATGGGGCAACTTTCAGGGCCTTTAGGACTAAACTTAAATCCCAAGGCACTGTAGGAGGAAAAAAAGCAGGTTGAATGCGCAGCATTCCCAAGAAAAAAGTGCGCACGTCCTGTAGGTCAGCAATTTTCTTTTGGAACCATACAGTCAATGCTGAAACATGGACTCTCAAGGAAGCCACCCTTAAACCTTTATCCATTCCTTCCTGAAGTAATGCTAATACCCTGGAAACTCTGAAAGACCTAGGGTAAATTTTCGGTCACTGCACCATTGGATATATGCTTGCCATTTTCGGTGATAAATGCAAGCTGAGGAAGGTTTCCTTGCTCTGAACATTGTATGAGTTACCTGTTGTCAGAATCCTCTTGTTTTCAGGATGGAAGTCTCAAGAGCCATGCTATCAAAGACAGTCGTTCTAGGTGTTTGTAATAGCAAGGACCCTGAGACATTAGATCTGGTCGTTGAGGTAGTAGGAATGGAGCATCCATCAACAGCCTCTGCAGATCTGTGTACCAATGTCTTCTGGGCCAAGTCGGAGCTATTGGTATCACGGCTCCCCTTCCTTGTTTTACATTTTGCATCACCCTGGGTAATAGGTCGATTGGTGGAAACACGTAGGCCAGATGAAAATCCCATCTTACTGACAGGGCATCCACAAAGGTCGCTCTGGGATCCTTTGTTCTTGACCCGTATGCATGAACTTTGTTGTTCTAATGGGATGCCATAAGATCTGTCTCTTGTAATCCCACTTGTCTACCAGAGTTTGGAAGACCTCTGGGTGTAAAGCCCATTCGTTTGCATGAATGGCGTGTCGACTGAGAAAATCCGCTTCCCAATTTAGGACTCCCGGAATGAACACTGCGAACAAGGCTGGATGATGAAGTTCTGCCCACTTTAACGTGTGGCTTACCTCCTTCATTGCGTTCTGGCTGCGAGTTCCTCCCTGATGGTTGAGGTACGCTACTGCCGTTGCATTGTCTGAGCGGATTTGAACTGGTTTCACCTGAAGGATGTCATTAGCCTGAATCAGTGCCATATATATGGCCCGAAGTTCCAATATATTTATTGGCAGGTAACTTTCACCCTTGGTCCACTGCCCCTGAAAGCAACTCCTTCCTGACACTGCTCCCCAGCCTTGAAGTCTGGCATTCATTGTCAGAATCTCCCAGTCTGATATCCAAAAGGGTATCCCTTTGTCCAGATGGGATGTCTGTAGCCACCAGTCTAATGACCTCTTTACTTCCAGAGGAAGAACCATAGTCTGAGTTTTTATTGTTTTATGTAACCCATTCCATTTGGAAAGGATCAGACGTTGTAGAGGCCTCAAGTGGAACTGAGCATGCTCCACCATGTCGAAAGTCGACACCAACAATCCCATCCCACGCATTGCCGCATGAATGGATACCCTTTGCCTGTGTAGCAGCTCTTGAATCCTAAAATGTTTCATGTCTATGTGATTTACTTACCACCGGCCTTTCAGCCTGTTTTTGTTGAGAGGCTGTCAGTTCCTGAACTGAATGTAATAAACCCCATGTGGAATGTTGCATGTAAGAGTTAATAGGGTAACCAATCCCTGGTATAGGATCTGGCATTATTAGCTCATCTATACTGGATAATGTCTGTGCAAAGGTAGCCCATGGGGGTTCAACTTGAACCTGTGCCTGCCTCGGATTATTCAAGAAGCTTTGGTGAAAGCTAAAACAATTTGCAATTAATCCATTTTGAACATATCCTGAGAGGTTAACACAGCTTTGCAAGACAAACATGAAATGAGTGTCGGTGCTGCTGTGGAGAGTGTATCCTCCTCACCCTTGCCTCTCTTAAGCTAGTTACACGCTATACAATTATCTGCCAGATCTAGCTGGTTGAAATAGAAATCTGGTAATAAATGAGAGCAAATGACAATCGACTATTTACTCCCAAACACTGCAAAATGGACAAAAACAGTTGTTCATACAAGTTGGTTAAATTTGCATTTAACCAATATGTCTGAACGACAGGTTTTGTTTGTTTTCCAGTGTTTGGGAGCAAATGGTCGATTGTCATTTGCTCTCATTCAGTACCAGATTTTAATTACAACCAGCTAGATCTGGCAGATAATCTGCCAGATAATTGTATAGTGTGTACCTAGCTTTAGACATGATAAATAAATCACACACCTGTACAGTGTTAACTACACAATTTATGACTGCAATCATCTTAAAATTTGTTGAAGTGACATACAATCCGATCCTTCCCTGCGTTGAACCAGCACTGAGGATCGAAATACAAAGAAACTGACAGAATTATAGTAAAGTCAGCAATCACACTAGCAATCAGTCACAGGTTATACATTAGTATAATAAGCAATATGAGCACATAATCAACTACAGATACATTTCAAATATTTATGAGAAATATTACTGCATTACTTTATATAGGAGTTTAACGTATTCAGTCGCACAGAGAAAGAAACAGCAGCAATAGTTTACAGACTCATATGAATCAGGCACTTATCCAACTATTTATACTCAAAGGTAGATAGAGACTTAGTGCTCAGGAGAGTGGGATACAGGGAGACTTCACCCCGCTTTTCCTGGATCGATCAATACGTTAGTGAACGCTGAGTGGATCCAGACGCTATTAGTGTACACAACCGCCCCGTCAACCAATGCACCAGTCAAACACCAATGCACCAGTCAAACAGCTGCCTATGCTGCGGCTGGGTCCTTTTAGATACACAGCATCTCAGATGGAAGCAGGAACTCAGTTCCTTCAAACTCGGAGGAAACTGGTCATGAAGCGGGGGGAGGGGTGACCAAGGGAGCGTCTAACTCCCCACTGCTTACATCAACCCCAGGGATCGCTGCCTCATACTACCCCTGAAGCCTATGATCCCTGAGGCCTAGCGCTGGTGCACGAGAGGTAGCAGCCATGTCAGCGACTGTTCGGTAGTCTCCATCCTGAAACAGTGCGGCTGTGTCTCGCGTTTTCCATACTAAGCGGAACCGATGCCTTACCTTCTCCCCGTGCTCCGGCCACAGCCTGGTAAACGTCTGCTGGACTTGCTAGTACATCCTACACAGATGCCCGTCGAAACAGCACTGTACACGTGGGTAAGCGTTGTCGCGACCCGGCAGGGAGTTGTTGGATGCGACTCTTTCTAAGGTATGTATCTAATGCTTTTTAGAAAGAATGCACCAAAAAAATGTAAGACTACAAAAATAAAATAACAACAAGCTTATGGCTGCTAAAAACCAGCAGCCCATTGACCGTGGTCCAGCTCCTGCCGCACCAACAAAAAAAACGTATTTTCCTGAGCCAAGAGGTGGGGATATAGGGGACTGGCCTGTTGCATTCTTGGAGGCCGAAAGCTTTGATCGTTGGTGCCAATCCGCTGTCGCTACCTCATATCCCAATGTTATCCTGTGGGTAATCTGTGGACCCTGCAAGAGAAATCAGAAATCTAACAAAGGTAATTGAAAACCAGATCCAGTGAGCTCCCATTCACATGGGAAAGGAAGGAGGTCTATTGGGAGAGATCAAGTGAAGAGGTGAGGTTAAAGAGTTTAGAGGCAGATGATTATATGGGGTTATTGATAGGAATGTTGAAATCACCTTGCATAATGGAGGGAATGTCAGAGGAGAGGAAGTGAAGAAACCAATAAGCAAAGTTGTTGAGAAATTTGGAGGGAATGCCAGGGGGAGCTGTAAATGACAGCATCTAGAAGATTAGCAGGTTGGCAGAGGCGTATAGAATGGACCTCAAATGTAGAGAATGTAAGGGACAGTTTTGGAAGTATAAGTTGGTACAGTATGTGTAGCTAGACGATAAGAGGACCCAACACCACCACTATGGTGACCCCCGCGTCGGGGTGTGTGTGTGAGAATGTCACTAGTGTCAGATGGGGTATTCCGGGTTACAGAATTGGCTAGGAGATGTAGATAGTTGGAAATGAAAAGGTCATGAGTAGGGGCCAGTTTGTTACAAACAGATCTGGCATTTCAGAGGCCACAGGATAGGAGGTAAGAGTTTGTGGGAGAGATGTGCATGAGATTATCAGGGTTGCTGTAGCGATGAGGTTAGATGAATTTGCTAGAAAGGTATTTAGAGGGTGTAGTGGTGGTGCTGTTTCCTGGACTACTAAGGGAAACTGCAGGAGTGGAGCATGGAGGGAGTGCAGTATGATACTGGTGGAGAAGAGGTGAGGTGACAGGGAGAGAGCAGGGCTGAGTGGTGGGGTAGAGTGCCTGCGATGGGGCAGAGGTGAATGACAGTGGGGTAGCAGGAAAGGGGGGAAGTGAAGCAGGGTGGAGGATGGGAGACAGAGGAGAGAGGATGAGATGTAGGAAACTGGGAGAGAAGGATAGAGATGGTAGCATAGGGCAAAATAAAGGATTAGGAAGACAAGGAGTGTTGGGGAGTTTTGTCAGCCTGGGCATAGTGTGGTTGGAGTAAGTAGTGATAGTAAAATGAGAATAGGAGGGGTGGCTGAATGAGATAGAGCAGTAGAATTGTAGAAATGCAGTTGATAGTAATACCAAGCAGTGGCAAATCTCCCATAAGACACGTGCCTAGGGGTGGCACTTGTTTGGGGGCGGCAGGTGGATGCTTGTGTTGGTACAGTCAGCCCAAAAAGTACCAGTAACTGCAAAATATTTCCACTGTCCTGTACCGTGGGGGTCATTCCGAGTTGTTCGCTCGTTGCCGATTTTCACAACGAAGCGATTAAGGCGAAAATGCGCATGCGCATGGTATGCAGTGCGCATGCACTAAGTATTTTAGCACAAAAGTTAGTAGATTTACTCACGTCCGAACGAAGAATTTCCATCGTTGAAGTGATCGGAGTGTGATTGACAGGAAGTGGGTGTTTCTGGGCGGAAACTGACCGTTTTCTGGGCATGTGCGGAAAAATGCAGGCGTGCCAGGATAAAACGCAGGAGTGGCTGGAGAAACGTGGGAATGGCTGGTCGAACGCAGGGCGTGTTTGTGACATCAAACCAGGAACAAAACGGGCTGAGCTGATCGCAGTGTAGGAGTAGGTCTCGAGCTACTCAGAAACTGCTAAGAATTTTCTTTTCGCAATTCTGCTAATCTTTCGTTCGCAATTCTGCTAAGCTAAGATACACTCCCAGAGGGCGGCGGCCTAGCGTGTGCAATGCTGCTAAAATCTGCTAGCGAGCGAACAACTCGGAATGACCCCCCATATGCTATCTTGAATGGAGTGTAAGTGTGTAGGACATGCACATACTGCCCATGTAAGCTGTCCTCTTTTTCTGTATTATTCTATTACATTGGCTAACCAATCAATAAAATTAAACAGGCGTGGTCGGCTGTTACTATTGTGCCTAGGGGCGCCCTCACCCCTAAATCCGCCCCTGATACCAAGGTAATTCAGACAGGATTTGCAAGTATATAAACTGTGGTTAATGTACACAGGTTAAAAGAAAGATAAATGTTTAGGTGATGAAAGCTAAAAAAAAATTACAATGTTTGTAATGCAAACAGCAACCCAGTGTACATTCATTACCTACAGTATGCTTCTCAGACCAAACTTTGCTTCTAAGGTATTTACACCTTACACAGGAAGACATTGCATTGCAGATGTTTGGGGTTTTTTTGTTGCAGAAATTGGTTATATAGTGTTCACTGTGAGGATCGGCGTTTGTTAGAAATGAACATACATTTGTAGTTGTGAAGCAGTCTAATTGTTGATGGATTTGAAAGCTATTTTCCTCATTTGTTCAATGTTTTCATTCAGGTTAAGTCCAGGATAAATCATATGCGTTACCCTTTAGTCTTCGCCCTTAAAGTTCTTTGCCCCCAGCTAAATCAGCCAACGGCTTAATTCAGCCTTCCTATACTCATTCATTCCTTTGGGGAAATCGGCTATCGTATGCCGGGAATGCATCATATCTATTCACCTTTGAAAGGTTTAGTAGGAGAGGGGAGGTGGACGTAGTGCGATTGGTTAGGTAGATGAGCCGGGCTGCAGCCAGTTACTTCCCCAGATACGCCAATCTGAAAATCGCCGACTGCGATGTGGGGGTAATTTTGGACAATGGGAGATAATATTTCAGAAGCCTAAACTTACACACAAATTTAAGATCCTGTTGTGGGGGGATTTCACAGGTGAAGAGATATGATGCATTCCCGGCATAAGATAGCCATTTTCCCCCAAGGAATGAACAACACATATACAGGGAGAGATAGTTATACCCTCAGCTGCACTCATATCCTCCCACCCCTTTTCTTGTTTTAACCATTTCATTGCTGGACAATGGACATAAGGTATTATAGAATCAGGGGGCACCAAATAGTGCATTACAAGAGTAACATTTTATTAACAGCAAACCTAATCAGGCACTGAAGAAATACATGCGTACCAGTATCAGTGGTTAAACCACCACACATATGAACTTTCTCCCGATCCGCAGACTAGAAACAGCGTCACGCCTAGCCACGGCACTAGCGTGATGCTGTTTTCAGCCTGCGGACTGGGAGAAAGTTTTTATGTGTATGTGAGAGACCTGTTTATGCTATGATACATTTCTTCAGCTATATATTCATTCAGTGCCTAATTATGTTTGCTGTGAATAAAATGTTACTCTCTTAATGCACTATTTGGCGCCCCTGCTTCTATTAGTTTTTTTCAGAAATGTATGCCCTGTTTGGATCTGGGTCTCTGGGGAGGACGACAGCTGTTAAACACCGTGTGCCAGTTAAGGAACTACTTTATAAAAACACAGCATGCTAATTTGATCCAGCAGTGAAATATACAGTATATACCCACAAGACATTGCGCTCATCCCTGCTAGAGACCAGTTAGTAGATCGAAGTCTCTATAGCGCCAGAGACTGTGGACATTGGCCGTGTTGAGAGCATGGCAAGTGGGGCTGTAAGCCTTTGCAGCAGACTAATTGCTAATTAATAAGTAGTGCTAGGACTTTTTATGTTTGTATATTTTCTGTTATGTACCTGTGTGACATTGTGTCTAACCAGAAAACCTGCTTACGAGTCATTATTTGTCTAAAACAAATTCATAAGATATATTTAAATATTTAAAACATTTAATATCAGTTTTAACAATACAACACTTTTTTTTTAAATGGGATAAGAAGTAAATACACAATACATAAAAAGATAAAAGGTGCAAGATATTAAAATAAGTTCTTATTTGAGTCAGAGGTCAGCAACAATGACCAACGCGTTTCGTCACACAGACTTCATCAAGGGCTAAAGGCATAGTGGGACTGGGTTTATATTTATACTAGTACTGCTCACAACTCAAGTCCCAATACTAGTATAAATATAAGCCCAGTCCCACTATGCCTTTACCCCTTGATAAGAACTTTTTTTAATATCTTCACCTTTGATCTTTTTATGTATTGTGTATTTACTTCTTATCCCATTTTAAAAAAAAAGTCTTGTATTGTTAAAACTGATATTAAATGTTTTAAATATTTAAATATATCTTATGAATTTGTTTTAGACACCACTGGTCGCTACCCCCCATCCCTCTCCTTCATAGATCCACACAATTCAGGGATTTACTATCCCTGTATTTTTGGGGACCAGCAGACGCCCTATGTATTGAGAGTGTCATTATAGAGCTGCTACATTATAAAGGGTTGTGAGTGTTGTTTTCATTTGTGGCGCAGTATTTCCCTTTTTTGTTTTATATATATATATATATATATATATATATATATATATATAAAAATCTAAGTATAAATATAAAATGGTATCAGGATCCTCCTAATCCTCTTTCCCCACATCCTGACCCTAACCCTCCACGGTGGTGTCTAACTCTAATCCTCCCTCCCCTGCAGCCTAACCATATTCCTCCCCGGTGGTGCCTAGCTCTCTCTCCACAGCCTAACCCTAACCTCCCCACTCCTTTTGCAGCCTGACCCTTGCCCCGCTGCCTAAACCTAAACTGCACCCCCCCCCCCCACACCACACACACACACAGTTTACCAGTGCAAAGTGGCAGCAGACCTAGATCGAGACTCCAGCGGTTGGGTTCCCGGTGCTGGCATTTCAGTCCATGTTGGGATATCGGCGTCGGCATTCCAAACAGTGTTGGTATTCCGGCATCTGTATTCTGATTATAGGTACCCAGATAGGTAGGTTTTCTACTTTTTATTATAAGAGGTGTTTGTATTGCATGCACTACAATTTGTAATAGGTATAGTATAGTAAGACTATAGGTAATGTGCTTGTAGTTGTTTATATAATCTCACTATAGTTTAGTAACTGTTTTGAATACCTAATTTACTAATTAAATAGCCAGGGGCGGATTGGGATCGAACACCAGCCTGGGAAATTTATGGAAGCAGCCCTAATGGGGGCGGAGTCTGTTGAGGGGGAGGTGCCTGTCAAGAGGGCGGGGTCACTCCTCAGAGGTCCTGATACTGAGATAGACACATTTGGGATCTCCTTCACTTAACGTTATAATGTTTACCTGCGACTTTATGCATATGCTGCTACAATGACCTTCCCTAATGTACATCCGCACGTCTGAATATACAAGGACTGATATGCCCACTTTCAGTGTCTACTGACACTGCAGTCATGCCTTTACTCTACTTCTGGTTTTATTGATTTTTCATTCTACAAACCCCTTTTTTCTAACCTTATATGTTTCAAAGTGCAGGGAGGGAAAGCACAAACTACATACAGCACAGTACAGGGAGGGAGAGCACACACTACATACAGCACAGTACAGGGAGGGAGAGCACACACTACTTACAGCACAGTACAGCGAGGGAGCACACACTACATACAGCACAGTACAGGGAGGGGGCACACACTACATACAGCACAGTACAGGGAGGGAGCACACACACATACAGCACAGTACAGGGAGGGAGCACACACTACATACAGCACAGTACAGGGAGGGAGAGCACACACTACATACAGCACAGTACAGGGAGGGAGAGCACAAACTACATACAGCACAGTACAGGGAGGGAGCACACACTACATACAGCACAGTACAGGGAGGGAGCACACACTAGATACAGCACAGTACAGGGAGGGAGAGCACAAACTACATACAGCACAGTACAGGGAGGGAGCACACACCACATACAGCACAGTACAGGGAGGGAGCACACACTACATACAGCACGGTACAGGGAGGGGGAGCACACACTAGATACAGCACAGTACAGGGAGGGAGAGCACACACTACATACAGCACAGTACAGGGAGGGAGAGCACACACTACATACAGCACAGTACAGGGAGGGGGAGCACACACTACATACAGCACAGTACAGGGAGGGAGCACACACTACATACAGCACAGTACAGGGAGGGGGAGCACACACTACATACAGCACAGTACAGGGAGGGAGAGCACACACTACATACAGCACAGTACAGGGAGGGAGAGCACACACTACATACAGCACAGTACAGGGAGGGGGAGCACACACTACATACAGCACAGTACAGGGAGGGAGCACACACTACATACAGCACAGTACAGGGAGGGGGAGCACACACTACATACAGCACGGTACAAGGAGGGAGAGCACACACTACATACAGCACAGTACAGGGAGGGGGAGCACACACTACATACAGCACAGTACAGGGAGGGAGCACACACTACATACAGCACAGTACAGGGAGGGAGAGCACACACTACATACAGCACAGTACAGGGAGGGAGAGCACACACTACATACAGCACAGTACAGGGAGGGAGAGCACACACTACATACAGCACAGTACAGGGAGGGGGAGCACACACTACATACAGCACAGTACAGGGAGGGAGCACACACTACATACAGCACAGTACAGGGATGGGGAGCACACACTACATACAGCACAGTACAAGGAGGGAGAGCACACACTACATACAGCACAGTACAGGGAGAGGGAGCACACACTACATACAGCACAGTACAGGGAGGGAGCACACACTACATACAGCACAGTACAGGGAGGGGGAGCACACACTAGATACAGCACAGTACAGGGAGGGAGAGCACACACTACATACAGCACAGTACAGGGAGGTAGAGCACACACTACATACAGCACAGTACAGGGAGGGGGAGCACACACTACATACAGCACAGTACAGGGAGGGAGCACACACTACATACAGCACAGTACAGGGAGGGGGAGCACACACTACATACAGCACAGTACAGGGAGGGAGCACACACTACATACAGTACAGGGAGGGAGAGCACACACTACATACAGCACAGTACAGGGAGGGAGAGCACACACTACATACAGCACAGTACAGGGAGGGGGAATACACACTACATACAGTACAGGGAGGGAGCACACACTACATACAGCACAGTACAGGGAGGGAGAGCACACACTACATACAGCACAGTACAGGGAGGGAGAGCACACACTAGATACAGCACAGTACAGGGAGGGAGAGCACACACTACATACAGCACAGTACAGGGAGGGGGAGCACACACTACATACAGCACAGTACAGGGAGGGAGAGCATACACTACATACAGCACAGTACAGGGAGGGAGCACACACTACATACAGCACAGTACAGGGAGGGAGAGCACACAATACATACAGCACAGTACAGGGAGGGGGAGCACACACTACATACAGCACAGTACAGGGAGGGAGAGCATACACTACATACAGCACAGTACAGGGAGGGAGCACACACTACATACAGCACAGTACAGGGAGGGAGAGCACACACTACATACAGCACAGTACAGGGAGGGAGAGCACACACTACATACAGCACAGTACAGGGAGGGAGAGTACACACTACATACAGCACAGTACAGGGAGGGAGAGCACACACTACATACAGCACAGTACAGGGAGGGAGCACACACTACATACAGCACAGTACAGGAAGGGAGAGTACACACTACATACAGCACAGTACAGGGAGGGGGCACACACTACATACAGCACAGTACAGGGAGGGAGAGCACACACTACATACAGCACAGTACAGGGAGGGGGAGCACACACTACATACAGCACAGTACAGGGAGGGAGAGCACACACTACATACAGCACAGTACAGGGAGGGAGAGCACACACTACATACAGCACAGTACAGGGAGGGAGAGTACACACTACATACAGCACAGTACAGGGAGGGAGAGCACACACTACATACAGCACAGTACAGGGAGGGGGAGCACACACTACATACAGCACAGTACAGGGAGGGAGAGCACACACTACATACAGCACAGTACAGGGAGGGAGAGCACACACTACATACAGCACAGTACAGGGAGGGAGAGTACACACTACATACAGCACAGTACAGCGAGGGAGCACATACAAGTAGTGAAACACAGACACAGGGGACCAGCACAGTGGAATCTGTCCCAGTGGCCAATCCGCCCCTGATTACATACATAGCCACCATATTACATACATAGCCACCACATTATTACATGAATGGCACCACATTACATGAATAGCACCAAATAATACAAATAGCACCACATTACAGGTATAGCACCGTACTACACGTATAGCACCTCATTACACAAATAGCACCACATTACGGGGGTCATTCTGAGTTGATCGCTCCCTAGCTACTTTTAGCAGCCGTGCAAACGCATAGTCGCCACCCACGGGGGAGTGTATTTTCGCTTTGCAAGTGTGCAAATGCCTGTGCAGCCAACCGGTACAAAAACATTTTGTGCAGAACAAGACCAGCCCTGTAGTTACTTATCCTGTGCGATGAATCCAGAGGTCCCGGAATTTACGTCAGACACCCGCCCTGCAAACGCCTGGACATGCCTGTTTTTTTCAAAACACTCCCAGAAAATGGTCAGTTGACACCCATAAACGCCCTCTTCCTGTCAATCTCCTTGCGATCGGCTGTGCGAATGGAATCTTCGCTAGATCCAGTGCACAACAACAATGCTCTTTGCACCCGTACGACGCGCGTACACATTGCGACGCATGCGCAGTTTTGCCATTTTTTTACCTGATCGCTGCAATGCGAAAATCGGCAGCGAGTGATCAACTCGGAATGACCCCCTACATACGTAGCCAACAGATTACATACGTAGCCACCGCATTACATAAATAGGCCCATCATCGTGGACAGACATTGGGCAGCTATAGGGCTGAAAGACTTTGCATTAGAGATTGTCCCAGGGCTGGCTGTGAGTGCAGCCTTATCAGCTGGCATCCTGAGAACAAGGTACATCCTGCTCCTGTCCGTCCCCAAACCATACACTGTGACCGGGGACGCCCTAACCCTTACACCATCATGATAATGCAAATAATGTAATTAAAATAACCTCTCTGCCGGGTCCCCTTCAGTGCTCAGTCACTGCTCTGGCCAGTTCAGTGAGAGTGCGGGAGCTGGGGTGGCAGCAGGTGTAGTAAACCCGGCTCCAACCATCGCTATGCTGCTGCTCCCGGGCCGGGCTCGTTGAAGTGACCCTTGGCCGGGGCCAGGGAGGGGATACTGCTGGGCTGGTTAACTTTCTCCAGGTCCCCAGTTGGTAGAACAGCTTCACCACTTTTCACGGCTAGCAGCACCTGGAAGTGCCCGCTAGCCTAACTTCCGGATTGCGTTCCAATGAACCACAAGAACTGGAAGCAGTGTGAGCCAGCCCAGCTTGAGTGTGAATCAGCCTGGCTGAGGGGGGGGTATGGGACCGGCTCATCGGAATCTGTCCTGGTGGGCCAATCCGCCCCTGTAAATAGCATATACTTACCTACATGTTGAGCCCTTTCCTGGGAAAATAGTCCAAAAAGACTGAAAGAAAGAAGACGGGTAATAATTGTGTAGTAAACACATGTGTTTGATATTCTTTCCAACTTTTCAAACAGTTAATTAAGTCAATTCAGTCCATTAAAGTGTAATACAATCACTCTTCAGGTCATACATACATGTAGCACATAAATGTTAGACAGTTTTATTTTTACACTGCAATATAGATTTCAATTTGAACACATCCCACCCAAATCTTAATCTCTCTGCACATGTTACATCTGCCCCACCTGTAGTTTACCATGGTTTTACTTATTTGCTTGCTTTTTTGCTTTACTTACACACACGTATCAGGCCAAGAGCACTATACATTGATTTAACTATTTTGTTTTGTGCTTCTACAGAAAATGTGCTTTAGTTGATATTTTGTGTAGTTTGATAATATAATCCATTTTTATTTTTTTTAAATCAAAATTACTTTTGGTTACTTCACCCAAGCATCCAGCCCTATTGTGTATCTCAATACTAGTTTTCACCATTGTTACGCAATTACATATATGGTGCAGTTGGCATATACTGGTAAGAAAATCAACTATAGATTAATGGTAAAAATACATTTCATTGACTGTAACCCAGTGGCTCACACGGGAGGTATCTGAGTAACCAGAACGCCCCCAGATCTGACAAATTCTTTTTTTTTCCAGGGACGGAGACAGTGGTGTCTCCCTCTCACTACAAACCGCTACCGTGATCACGATCACAGCTGCTGCAGCGAGCTCTTGTCTGCAGAGCTCTCTGCATAGAATGTTCGGAAGACCTGACTTCCTGTCTCCTCTCGGCCGGGCCCTGGGTATGTGTGTGTGTGTGTGTGTGTGTGTGTGTGTGTATGTATGTATGTATGTATGTTTGGTGTGTGTGTGTGTGTGTGTGTGTGTGTGTGTGTGTATGTATGTATGTTTGGTGTGTGTGTGTGTGTGTGTGTGTGTATGTATGTATGCTTGGTGTGTGTGTGTGTGTGTGTGTGTGTGTATGTATGTATGTTTGGTGTGTGTGTGTGTGTGTGTGTGTGTGTGTGTGTGTGTGTGTGTGTGTATGTATGTATGTATGTTTGGTGTGTGTGTGTGTGTGTGTGTGTGTGTGTGTGTGTGTGTATGAAAGAGAGAGACATATATACACACAATATAAATATATATATATATATTTGTATACACACACATAATCTCTCTCTCTCTCTCTCTCTCTATGGGGTATATGCAATTCCAGACAAATTGCGCCTTTTTTTCGTCAGTTTAAATATTCGACTGTACTCGACAGCCGCAGCCCTCCCGCCGGGACCATGAATTCACCATATGCAATACAAAACGCATTCGACACTCCCCTTGGCGAATAACGGACCAATTGGCGAGTAGTGGGCGTCCTGAATTAGACCCCGCCGTTTGCAGCCCTTTATTAGGGCTTGTTTGCTGCGTGCCATTTTGTGAACCTGCAGAGAGGTGTGTGGAGGTGCAGAGCTAGCAAATTGGTTGTTTGCTGTGGTATCGTTTGGACACCCAGCAGGCTTTAATCCAGGACAGACAGGAGGATACCTGTTACCCCGGAGGAGAGTCATTTTTGGAGCGATTTCTACATTTTTAGGTAAGTACCACATGTGGGTCTGGTGTTGCATGTATGCGTTTGTGTAGTGGGGGTTGCCGTGAGGTGTACATGGGGAGTTTGGGGTATGTCTTTGGGGTGTTTGGGGTATGTATATATATGTGTGCAGGTATGTGTATAGCTCCTGCTTGTATTGCTGCATTTTTTGGGGGAGTTTTGTGTTTTGGGGTAGTTTTTCACGTTTTTTTTTCTTCTTAAAATGACTTTTTGGGTCATGCTTTTGCATTGGTGTACCTCCAGCATGTGCAGGGATGTTTTTTGTCTTGTTTGGGGTTATTTTAGTGCATGTCGGTATCAATGTGGTCGACATGTGATGTCGTTTGTTTGCTAAAACAGGTTTTTTTGCTCCTATTTTAGCACTGGTGTGCCTCCAGAGTGTGCAGGGATGCTGTTTGGCTAGTTTGGGGTGACTTGGAGCAAGTTTGTGTCAGCCATGCGGTCGACATGTCATGTCGTTTGTTTGCCAAACATGTTTTTTTGCTCCTATTTTAGCACTGGTGTACCTTTAGAATGTGCAGGGATGCTTTTTGGCTAGTTTGGGGTGACTTGGAGCAAGTTTGTGTCAGCCATGCGGTCGACATGTCATGTCGTTTGTTTGCCAAACATGTTTTCTCTGACGTCCTAGTGGATGCTGGGGACTCCGTAAGGACCATGGGGAATAGACGGCTCCGCAGGAGACTGGGCACATCTAAGAAAGATTTAGGACTATCTGGTGTGCACTGGCTCCTCCCCCTATGACCCTCCTCCAAGCCTCAGTTAGATTTCTGTGCCCGGCTGAGCTGGATGCACACTAGGGGCTCTCCTGAGCTCCTAGGAAGAAAGTGTTTGTTAGGTTTTTTATTTTCAGTGAGACCTGCTGGCAACAGGCTCACTGCAACGAGGGACTAAGGGGAGAAGAAGCGAACCTACCTAAGTGGTGGTAGCTTGGGCTTCTTAGGCTACTGGACACCATTAGCTCCAGAGGGATCGAACACAGGACCCGACCTCGTCGTCCGTTCCCGGAGCCGCGCCGCCGTCCCCCTTACAGAGCCAGAAACAAGAAGGTGGTCCGGAAAATCGGCGGCTGAAGACTTCAGTCTTCTCCAAGGTAGCGCACAGCACTGCAGCTGTGCGCCATTGCTCCTCATGCACACCACACACTGAGGTCACTGATGGGTGCAGGGCGCTGGGGGGGGCGCCCTGAGCAGCAATAATAACACCTTGGCTGGCAAAACTAACACCATATATAGCCCCAGAGGCTATATAGGTGTATATTAACCCCTGCCAGAAACGATAAAATAGCGGGAGAAAGCCCACCGAAAAAGGGGCGGAGCCAACTCCCTCAGCACACTGGCGCCATTATTCCCTCACAGCTTCGCTGGAAGGAAGCTCCCTGGATCTCCCCTGCAGTCCTGCACTACAGAAAGGGTAAAAAAGAGAGGGGGGGCACAATTTAGGCGCAGTATATATATATTATAGGCAGCTATAGGGGAAAACACTGTATAGTGATATCCCTGTGTTATATAGCGCCCTGGTGTGTGCTGGCATACTCTCCCTCTGTCTCCCCAAAGGGCTTTGTGGGGTCCTGTCCTCTGTAAGAGCATTCCCTGTGTGTCTGCTGTGTGTCGACATGTATGATGAGGATAATGATGTGGAGGCGGAGCAAATGCCTGTGAATGTGATGTCACCCCCTGCGGGGTCGACACCAGTGTGGATGGACTTATGGAAGGAATTACGTGACAGTGTCAGCTCCTTACATAAAAGGTTTGACGACATAGGACAGCCGGCTACTCAGCTTGTGCCTGTCCAAGCGTCTCAAATGTCATCAGGGGCTATAAAACGCCCGCTACCTCAGATGACAGATACAGATGTCGACACGGATACCGACTCCAGTGTCGACGATGATGAGACGAGTGTACCCTCCAATAGATCGACCCGTTATATGATTGAGGCTATGAAAAATGTTTTACACATTTCTAATGATACCCCAGGTACCACAAAAAAGGGTATTATGTTTGGTGAGAAAAAACTACCAGTAGTTTTTCCTGCATCTGACGAATTAAATGAGGTGTGTGAGGAAGCGTGGACTTCCCCAGATAAGAAATTGATCATTTCTAAAAGGTTAATGGCTGCGTACCCTTTCCCGCCAGAGGATAGGTCACGCTGGGAAACACCCCCTAGGGTAGATAAAGCATTGACACGCTTATCAAAGAAGGTGGCACTACCGTCTCCGGATACGGCCGCCCTAAAAGAACCGGCTGATAGAAAGCTGGAAAGTACCCTAAAAGCTATATACACACACACTGGCATTATAATGAGACCCGCTATTGCATCAGCTTGGATGTGCAGTGCTGCTGCTGCGTGGTCAGACTCCCTGTCGGAAAACATTGATACCATGGATAGGGACAATATTTTGCTAACGATTGACCATATAAAAGACGCGGTCTTATACATGCGTGAGGCACAGAGGGATATTTGCCGGCTGGCATCAAAAATAAGCGCTATGTCCATTGCCGCCAGACGGGGGTTATGGACTAGGCAATGGTCAGGTGATGCCGACTCCAAGCGGCACATGGAAGTTTTACCCTATAAAGGGGCGGAACTTTTTGGGGAAGGTCTTTCAGACCTCGTTTCCACAGCTACTGCTGGGAAATCGACTTTTTTGCCACAGGCTACCCCACAGCAAAAGAAAGCACCGTATTATCAGGTACAGTCCTTTCGGCCCCAGAAAAATAAGCGGGCTAGAGGCTCATCCTTTCTGCCGAGGGGCAGAGGAAGGGGGAAAAAGCTGCAGCACACAGCTAGTTCCCAGGAGCAGAAGTCCTCCCCTGCGTCCGGTAAGTCCACAGCATGACGCTGGGGCTGCTCAGGCGGAATCGGGAACGGTGGGGGCACGTCTCAGGTTTTTCAGCACACAGTGGGCTCTCTCACAAGTGGATCCCTGGGTCCTTCAAGTAGTATCTCAGGGGTACAGGCTGGAATTCGAGACGTCTCCCCCCCGCCGTTTCCTAAAATCTGCCTTGCCGGCAACTCCCTCTGCCAGGGCTATTCAAAAACTGTATTCACAGAAAGTGATCGTCAAGGTACCCCTCCTTCAGCAAGGAAAGGGTTACTACTCCACAATGTTTGTGGTACCGAAACCGGACGGTTCGGTGAGACCCATCTTAAATTTAAAAACCTTGAACACTTATATCAAAAGGTTCAAGTTCAAGATGGAATCGCTCAGGGCGGTTATTGCGAGCCTGGAGGAGGGGGATTACATGGTATCCCTGGACATCAAGGATGCGTACCTGCATGTCCCCATTTACCCTCCGCACCAGGAGTACCTCAGATTTGTGGTACAGGACTGTCACTATCAGTTCCAGACGCTGCCGTTCGGGTTATCCACGGCACCGAGGGTCTTTACCAAGGTAATGGCCGAAATGATGATACTCCTTCGCAAGAAGGGAGTTTTAATTATCCCGTACTTGGACGATCTCCTGATAAAGGCGAGGTCCAAAGAACAGTTGATAGTGGGGGTGGCACTTTCTCAGGAAGTGCTACAACAGCACGGCTGGATTCTAAACATTCCAAAGTCACAGCTGGTCCCGACGACACGTCTTCTGTTCCTGGGAATGATTCTGGACACAGACCAGAAAAGAGTGTTTCTTCCACTGGAAAAAGCCGAGGAATTGTCATCTCTGGTCAGAGACATTCTAAAACCAGGAAAAGTGTCGGTACATCAATGCACACGAGTCCTGGGAAAAATGGTAGCTTCGTACGAAGCAATTCCATTCGGAAGGTTCCACGCAAGGACGTTCCAGTGGGACCTGTTGGACAAATGGTCCGGGTCCCATCTCCAGATGCAACAGCGGATAACCCTATCGGCCAGAACCAGGGTGTCGCTGCTGTGGTGGCTGCAGAGGGCTCATCTACTAGAGGGCCGCAGATTCGGAATACAGGACTGGGTCCTGGTGACCACGGATGCCAGCCTTCGGGGCTGGGGAGCAGTCACAAAGGGAAGAAATTTCCAAGGACTGTGGTCAAATCAGGAGATTTCTCTTCACATAAATATCCTGGAGCTAAGGGCCATATACAATGCCCTAAGCCAGGCAAGACCCCTGCTTCAAAACCAGCCGGTACTGATCCAGTCAAACAACATCACGGCGGTCGCCCATGTAAACAGACAGGGCGGTACGAGAAGCAGGATGGCGATGGCAGAAGCCACAAGGATTCTCAGATGGGCAGAGAATCATGTGTTAGCACTGACGGCAGTGTTCATTCCGGGAGTGGACAACTGGGAAGCAGACTTCCTCAGCAGGCACGACCTCCACCCGGGAGAATGGGGACTTCATCCAGAAGTCTTCCAAATGCTGGTCAACCGGTGGGAAAAACCACAGGTAGACATGATGGCGTCCCGCCTCAACAAGAAGTTGAAAAGATATTGCGCCCGGTCGAGAGACCCTCAGGCGATAGCGGTGGACGCTCTAGTGACACCATGGGTGTACCAGTCGGTTTATGTGTTTCCTCCTCTACCTTTCATACCCAAGGTACTGAGAATAATAAGAAGGCGAGGAGTGAAAACCATACTCGTGGTTCCGGATTGGCCAAGAAGAGCTTGGTACCCGGAACTTCAAGAGATGCTTACAGAGGACCCTTGGCCTCTGCCGCTCAGACAAGACCTGCTGCAGCAGGGACCCTGTCTGTTCCAAGACTTACCGCGGCTGTGTTTGACGGCATGGCGGTTGAACACCGGATCCTGAAGGAAAAGGGTATTCCGGAGGAAGTCATCCCTACCCTGATCAAAGCCAGGAAGGATGTCACCGCAAGACATTATCACCGCATTTGGCGAAAATATGTTGCTTGGTGTGAGGCCATGAAGGCCCCGACAGAGGAATTTCAACTGGGTCGATTCCTGCACTTCCTGCAAGCAGGGGTGACGTTGGGCCTCAAATTGGGGTCCATAAAGGTCCAGATTTCGGCTCTGTCGATTTTCTTCCAAAAAGAACTGGCTTCACTGCCCGAAGTTCAGACTTTTGTCAAAGGAGTACTGCATATTCAGCCTCCTTTTGTGCCCCCAGTGGCACCTTGGGATCTCAATGTGGTTTTGGCATTCCTGAAATCACATTGGTTCGAACCACTTAAGATTGTGGATTTAAAATATCTCACGTGGAAAGTGGTCATGCTGTTGGCCTTGGCGTCGGCCAGGCGGGTTTCAGAACTGGCGGCTTGGTCTTGTAAAAGCCCTTATCTGATTTTCCATATGGATAGGGCAGAATTGAGGACTCGTCCTCAGTTTCTCCCAAAGGTGGTCTCAGCTTTTCACTTGAACCAACCTATTGTGGTGCCTGCGGCTACTAGGGACTTGGAGGATTCCAAGTTGCTGGACGTAGTCAGGGCCCTAAAAATGTATATTTCCAGGACGGCTGGAGTCAGAAAGACTGACTCGCTGTTTATCCTGTATGCACCCACCAAGCTGGGTGCTCCTGCTTCTAAGCAGTCTATTGCGCGCTGGATTTGTAGCACTATTCAGCTGGCGCATTCTGCGGTAGGCTTACCACAGCCTAAATCTGTAAAAGCCCATTCCACACGGAAGGTGGGCTCATCTTGGGCGGCTGCCCGAGGGGTCTCGGCTTTACAACTTTGCCGAGCAGCTACTTGGTCGGGGGCAAACACGTTTGCAAAATTCTACAAATTTGATACCCTGGCTGAGGAGAACCTGGAATTCTCTCATTCGGTGCTGCAGAGTCATCCGCACTCTCCCGCCCGTTTGGGAGCTTTGGTATAATCCCCATGGTCCTTACGGAGTCCCCAGCATCCACTAGGACGTCAGAGAAAATAAGATTTTACTCACCGGTAAATCTATTTCTCGTAGTCCGTAGTGGATGCTGGGCGCCCATCCCAAGTGCGGATTGTCTGTAATACCTGTACATAGTTATTGTTACAAAAATCGGGTTTTGTTGTGAGCCATCTCTTCAGAGGCTCCATTTGTTATCATACTGTTAACCGGGGTTCCTATCACGTGTTATATGGTGTGATTGGTGTGGCTGGTATGAGTCTTACCCGGGATTCAAAAATCCTTCCTTATTGTGTCAGCTCTTCCGGGCACAGTTCCTAACTGAGGCTTGGAGGAGGGTCATAGGGGGAGGAGCCAGTGCACACCAGATAGTCCTAAATCTTTCTTAGATGTGCCCAGTCTCCTGCGGAGCCGTCTATTCCCCATGGTCCTTACGGAGTCCCCAGCATCCACTACGGACTACGAGAAATAGATTTACCGGTGAGTAAAATCTTATTTTTTTGCTCCTATTTTAGCACTGGTGTACCTCCAGCATGTGCAGGGATGCTTTTTGGCTAGTTTGGGGTGACTTGGAGCAAGTTTGTGTCAGCCATGCGGTCGACATGTCATGTCGTTTGTTTGCCAAACATGTTTCTTTGCTCCTATTTTAGCACTGGTGTACCACCAGAATGTGCAGGGATGCTTTTTGGCTAGTTTGGGGTGACTTGGAGCAAGTTTGTGTCAGCCATGCGGTCGACATGTCATGTCGTTTGTTTGCCAAACATGTTTTTTTGCTCCTATTTTAGCACTGGTGTACCTCCAGAATGTGCAGGGATGCTTTTTGGCTTGTTTGGGGTGACTGTGTCAGCCATTTTGTTTGTGTCAGCCATTTTGTGTTAGCACTGGTTGACCTCCAGTATGTGCAGGGATGCTTGTACGGGGGTTTTGGCTTATTTGGCTTTTTTTTTTCTATTCTTTTTATTTTTTATTTTTTTGTGTGTGTTTGGTCCTGCTTGAGAACTGGGGTCCCAGCAGCATGACATGTGGTTGCATGTAATTTTGAAATGTGTGTTCAATTTGTAAACATATATTTCTCTAACGTCCTAGTGGATGCTGGGGACTCCGAAAGGACCATGGGGAATAGCGGCTCCGCAGGAGACTGGGCACAAAGTAAAAGCTTTAGGACTAGCTGGTGTGCACTGGCTCCTCCCCCTATGACCCTCCTCCAAGCCTCAGTTAAGATTTTGTGCCCGAACGAGAAGGGTGCAATCTAGGTGGCTCTCCTGAGCTGCTTAGAGTAAAAGTTTAAATAGGTTTTTTTAATTTCAGTGAGACCTGCTAGCAACAGGCTCACTGCATCGAGGGACTAAGGGGAGAAGAAGCGAACTCACCTGCGTGCAGAGTGGATTGGGCTTCTTAGGCTACTGGACATTAGCTCCAGAGGGACGATCACAGGCCCAGCCATGGATGGGTCCCGGAGCCGCGCCGCCGGCCCCCTTACAGAGCCAGAAGAGTGAAGAGGTCCGGAAAATCTGCGGCAGAAGACGTCCTGTCTTCAATAAGGTAGCGCACAGCACCGCAGCTGTGCGCCATTGCTCTCAGCACACTTCACACTCCGGTCACTGAGGGTGCAGGGCGCTGGGGGGGGGCGCCCTGGGACGCAATGAAAATACCTTAAATGGCTAAAAATACATCACATATAGCTCCTGGGCTATATGGATGTATTTAACCCCTGCCAGTTTTCCACAAAAAAGCGGGAGAAAGGCCGCCGAGAAGGGGGCGGAGCCTATCTCCTCAGCACACAAGCGCCATTTTTTCCTCACAGCTCCGTTGGAGGAAGGCTCCCTGACTCTCCCCTGCAGTCCTGCACTACAGAAACAGGGTAAAACAAGAGAGGAGGGGCACTAAATTGGCATATTAATATATACAGCAGCTATATTAGGGAAAAACACTTATATAAGGTTATCCCTATATATATATATATAGCGCTCTGGTGTGTGCTGGCAAACTCTCCCTCTGTCTCCCCAAAGGGCTAGTGGGGTCCTGTCCTCTATCAGAGCATTCCCTGTGTGTGTGCTGTGTGTCGGTACGCTGTGTCGACATGTATGAGGAGGAAAATGGTGTGGAGGCGGAGCAATTGCCTGTGTTAGTGATGTCACCCCCTAGGGAGTCGACACCTGACTGGATGGTCTTATGGAAAGAATTACGTGATAGTGTCGGCACTTTACAAAAGACTGTTGACGACATGAGACAGCCGGCAAATCAGTTAAAACCTGTACAGGCGTCTCAAACACCGTCAGGGGCTATAAAACGCCCGTTACCTCAGGTCGATACAGACACTGACACGGACACTGACTCCAGTGTCGACGGTGAGGAAACAAACGTATTTTCCAGTAGGGCCACACGTTACATGATCACGGCAATGAAGGAGGTTTTGAACATTTCTGATACTACAAGTACCACAAAAAAGGGTATTATGTGGGGTGTGAAAAAACTACCCGTAGTTTTTCCTGAATCAGATGAATTAAATGAGGTGTGTGATGAAGCGTGGGTTTCCCCCGATAAAAAACTGCTAATTTCTAAAAAATTATTGGCATTATACCCTTTCCCGCCAGAGGTTAGGGCGCGTTGGGAAACACCCCCTAGCGTAGATAAGGCGCTCACACGCTTATCAAAACAAGTGGCGTTACCGTCCCCTGATACGGCCGCCCTCAAGGAACCAGCTGATAGGAGGCTGGAAAATATCCTTAAAAGTATATACACACATACTGGTATTATACTGCGACCAGCAATCGCCTCAGCCTGGATGTGCAGTGCTGGGGTGGCTTGGTCGGTTTCCCTGACTGAAAATATTGATACCCTGGACAGGGACAATATATTATTGACTATAGAGCATTTAAAGGATGCATTTCTATATATGCGAGATGCACAGAGGGATATTTGCACTCTGGCATCAAGAGCAAGTGCGATGTCCATTTCTGCCAGAAGAGGATTATGGATGCGACAGTGGTCAGGGGATGCGGATTCCAAACGGCATATGGAAGTATTGCCGTATAAAGGGGAGGAGTTATTTGGGGTCGGTCTATCGGACCTGGTGGCCACGGCAACGGCTGGAAAATCCACCTTTTTACCCCAAGTCACCTCGCAGCAGAAAAAGATACCGTCTTTTCAGGCTCAGTCCTTTCGTCCCCATAAGGGCAAGCGGGCAAAAGGCCACTCATATCTGCCCCGGGGCAGAGGAAGGGGAAAAAGACTGCAGCAGACAGCCTCTTCCCACGAACAGAAGCCCTCCCCCGCTTCTGCCAAGTCCTCAGCATGACGCTGGGGCCTTACAAGCGGACTCAGACACGGTGGGGGCCCGTCTCAAGAATTTCAGCGCGCATTGGGCTCACTCGCAAGTGGACCCCTGGATCCTGCAGGTAGTATCTCAGGGGTACAAATCGGAATTCGAGACGTCTCCCCCTCGCCGGTTCCTGAAGTCTGCTTTACCAACGTCTCCCCCCGACAGGGAGGCGGTATTGGAAGCCATTCACAAGCTGTATTCCCAGCAGGTGATAATCAAGGTACCCCTCCTACAACAGGGAAAGGGGTATTATTCCACGCTGTTTGTGGTACCGAAGCCGGACGGCTCGGTGAGACCCATTTTAAATCTGAAATCCTTGAACACTTACATAAAAAGGTTCAAGTTCAAGATGGAGTCACTCAGAGCAGTGATAGCGAACCTGGAAGAAGGGGACTATATGGTGTCTCTGGACATCAAGGATGCTTACCTCCATGTCCCAATTTGCCCTTCTCACCAAGGGTACCTCAGGTTTGTGGTACAGAACTGTCACTATCAGTTTCAGACGCTGCCGTTTGGATTGTCCACGGCACCCCGGGTCTTTACCAAGGTAATGGCCGAAATGATGATTCTTCTTCGAAGAAAAGGCTTCTTAATTATCCCTTACTTGGACGATCTCCTGATAAGGGCAAGGTCCAGAGAACAGTTAGAGGTCGGAGTAGCACTATCTCAAGTAGTACTACGACAGCACGGATGGATTCTAAATATTCCAAAATCGCAGCTGATTCCGACGACACGTCTGCTGTTCCTAGGGATGATTCTGGACACAGTACAGAAAAAGGTGTTTCTCCCGGAGGAGAAAGCCAAGGAGTTATCCGACCTAGTCAGGAACCTCCTAAGACCAGGCCAAGTGTCAGTACATCAATGCACAAGGGTCCTGGGAAAGATGGTGGCTTCTTACGAAGCGATTCCATTCGGCAGATTCCACGCAAGAACTTTTCAGTGGGATCTGCTGGACAAATGGTCCGGATCGCATCTTCAAATGCATCAGCGGATAACCCTGTCTCCAAGGACAAGGGTGTCTCTCCTGTGGTGGTTACAGAGTGCTCATCTCCTAGAGGGCCGCAGATTCGGCATTCAGGATTGGGTCCTGGTGACCACGGATGCCAGCCTGAGAGGCTGGGGAGCAGTCACACAGGGAAGAAATTTCCAGGGCTTGTGGTCAAGCATGGAAACGTCACTTCACATAAATATCCTGGAACTAAGGGCCATTTACAATGCCCTAAGTCAGGCAAGACCTCTGCTTCAGGGTCAGCCGGTGTTGATCCAGTCGGACAACATCACGGCAGTCGCCCACGTAAACAAGACAGGGCGGCACAAGAAGCAGGAGGGCAATGATGGAAGTGGCAAGGATTCTTCGCTGGGCGGAGAATCATGTGATAGCACTGTCAGCAGTGTTCATTCCGGGAGTGGACAACTGGGAAGCAGACTTCCTCAGCAGACACGATCTTCACCCGGGGGAGTGGGGACTTCACCCAGAAGTCTTCCACATGATTGTGAACCGTTGGGAAAAACCAAAGGTGGACATGATGGCGTCCCGCCTCAACAAAAAACTGGACAGATATTGCGCCAGGTCAAGGGACCCTCAGGCAATAGCTGTGGACGCTCTGGTAACACCGTGGGTGTACCAGTCAGTGTATGTGTTCCCTCCTCTTCCTCTCATACCAAAAGTACTGAGAATCATAAGAAGGAGAGGAGTAAAGACTATACTCGTGGCTCCGGATTGGCCAAGAAGGACTTGGTACCCGGAAATTCAAGAGATGCTCACGGAAGACCCGTGGCCTCTACCTCTAAGAAAGGACCTGCTCCAGCAGGGACCATGTCTGTTCCAAGACTTACCGCGGCTGCGTTTGACGGCATGGCGGTTGAACGCCGGATCCTAAAGGAAAAAGGCATTCCGGATTAAGTCATCCCTACCCTGATCAAAGCCAGGAAGGATGTAACCATACAACATTATCACCGTATTTGGCGTAAATATGTTGCGTGGTGCGAGGCCAGGAAGTCCCCTACAGAGGAATTTCAACTGGGTCGTTTCCTGCATTTCCTGCAAACAGGACTGTCTATGGGCCTCAAATTAGGGTCCATTAAGGTTCAAATTTCGGCCCTGTCAATATTCTTCCAAAAAGAACTGGCTTCTGTTCCTGAAGTTCAGACGTTTGTCAAGGGAGTACTGCATATACAGCCTCCTTTTGTGCCTCCAGTGGCACCTTGGGATCTCAATGTAGTTTTGGGATTCCTAAAATCACATTGGTTTGAACCACTCACCACTGTGGACTTAAAATATCTCACATGGAAAGTGGTAATGCTGTTAGCCCTGGCTTCAGCCAGGCGTGTCTCAGAATTGGCGGCTTTATCCTATAAAAGCCCTTACCTAATTTTTCATACGGACAGGGCAGAATTGAGGACTCGTCCTCAATTTCTCCCTAAGGTGGTTTCAGCATTTCACTTAAACCAGCCTATTGTGGTGCCTGCGGCTACTAGGGACTTGGAGGATTCCAAGTTGCTGGACGTAGTCAGGGCCCTGAAAATATATGTTTCCAGGACGGCTGGAGTCAGAAAATCTGATTCGCTGTTTATCCTGTATGCACCCAACAAGCTGGGTGCTCCTGCTTCTAAGCAGACGATTGCTCGTTGGATTTGTAGTACAATTCAGCTTGCACATTCTGTGGCAGGCCTGCCACAGCCAAAATCTGTAAAAGCCCATTCCACACGGAAAGTGGGCTCATCTTGGGCGGCTGCCCGAGGGGTCTCGGCTTTACAACTTTGCTGAGCAGCTACTTGGTCAGGGGCAAACACGTTTGCTAAATTCTGCAAATTTGATACCCTGGCTGAGGAGGACCTGGAGTTCTCTCATTCGGTGCTGCAGAGTCATCCGCACTCTCCCGCCCGTTTGGGAGCTTTGGTATAATCCCCATGGTCCTTTCGGAGTCCCCAGCATCCACTAGGACGTTAGAGAAAATAAGAATTTACTTACCGATAATTCTATTTCTCATAGTCCGTAGTGGATGCTGGGCGCCCATCCCAAGTGCGGATTGTCTGCATTACTTGTACATAGTTATTGTTACAAAAATCGGGTTATTGTTGTTGTGAGCCATCTTTTCAGAGGCTCCTTCTGTTATCATGCTGTTAACTGGGTTTAGACCACAAGTTGTACGGTGTGATTGGTGTGGCTGGTATGAGTCTTACCCGGGATTCAAAATCCTTCCTTATTGTGTACGCTCGTCCGGGCACAGTATCCTAACTGAGGCTTGGAGGAGGGTCATAGGGGGAGGAGCCAGTGCACACCAGCTAGTCCTAAAGCTTTTACTTTGTGCCCAGTCTCCTGCGGAGCCGCTATTCCCCATGGTCCTTTCGGAGTCCCCAGCATCCACTACGGACTATGAGAAATAGAATTATCGGTAAGTAAATTCTTATTTTTTTCTTCTTTTTACAACAGAGATGTCCAGGGACAAGCGGCCCCGATCCACCCCTTCCCCCCACCCCTCAGAAGAACTGTCCCTGCATAGCAACGAGGAGTGGGAGCCGACCCAGGAGGAGGATACGACCGACCAGGCATGCAGTGACCAGCCGCGGTCGTCAAGGGACCAAATGGAGAAGTCAAAGAAAAAGAAAAAGCCTAGACAGGTAAATACTGACAACACCTGCAGACACAATAGCATCCAACTTGACACACCCTAATTTGCGCACTGCCATGCACACCTACAGGTATCTTTGCGCACTGCTAGGGATACTGACACTCACAGGTACATACCAATCTTAGTAAATGCATGTTTGTTTGTTTTTAATCCCTAAAGGCAAGAAGCCAGCCAGAGGAGCAGTCGGAGGAGGAAGCCTCTGGTGAAGATGCAGGACCGAAGAAGCCGCGTGGACCCAGATACACTGAGGCGGAAAACTGTGCCCTAGTGGATGGCGTCGACATGTCCTAGGACGTTCTGTATGGACCAAGGGCACAGACCACAGCAGCTAAGACCCAGCGAAACCTCTGGGATGCCATCGCGAGACAAGTCACTGCAGTATCTGGAAACCGCCGGAGCACCAGAAACTGCATGAAGCGGTACAGTGATTGCCGCAGACAGACCAAGAAGAAGATGGGGATTCAGCGCCGACATGAGACAGCTACGGGAGGTGGTCCGGCTCTCAATCTGAAGTGGCTACCCTGGGAGAACGTTATTAAAAGGCGCATGAACCTGCCATGGTCGAAGGAGTTCGCGGAGGTGTGGACTCTAGCTGTCCTGCTGGCTTTCCCGAGGAGGAAGAACCGCCCAGAAGATGGAAGACGGCGGGAGACAAGCAGTCCAAAAGGAGGCCTGATGGTAAGAATACATTCAGATGAGCTGTACTAAAAAAATTAATTTTTGTATTTGCTAATGTGTTTTTTTTTTTTCACAGACACGCCTGCCCAGAGGACAACACCTGCGCGCAGGACATCGCCAGCGCGCAGACCATCACCTGCGCAGCAGGCATCGGCAGCAGCGCGCGGACCATCACCTGCGCAGCAAGCATCGGGAGCGCGCAGATCATCACCTGCGCGCCACACATCGTCATCGCGCAGTAAGTCACCTGCACGCCCAGATGTCGTCAGCGCGCAGACCATCACCTGCGCGCCAGACATCAGCGCGCAGAACATCACCTGTGCGCCAGACACCGTCGGCGACCACACCACCAGATGGGCGCCAAACTACATCTCCTGCGCGCAGGCCATCACCAGATCGTCATCTCTCCAGGAGCTCTGGGACTGTGACCGAAGAGCCTCAACAAGACACTACCCTTGTGGACCCATCACCCGAACTGTTTGAGTCTACAGGGTTAACGGATGAGACTTTTCTTGGGTTTGAAGACAGCCATGCAGAAGTATCCAGCCAGACCCTTGAAAAGTCTCCAGAATTAAGGACAAGTGAAGCTCCTGGAGCAGCGGCACCACCGGATGGAGAAGGTTTGTATTTATTTTTTTGGGGGGGGGGATGGGAGGGGTACCATTTTTGAATAGTTTATTAACTTAAATTTTTTTTTCTTTTGCAAACAGAGGTGCCACGGACCAGCAGCGGACTTGCGTCGGGGATTGGTTCATTCTTCAGGCCGGATCTCCTACAGGATTCGTCGGACGACGAGGTGGAAGTGCAGCAGCCTGCTGTTTCTACATCCCTGTGTGAGTAAATATCGAATTG
Organism: Pseudophryne corroboree; assembly: GCF_028390025.1. NCBI lineage: Eukaryota > Metazoa > Chordata > Amphibia > Anura > Myobatrachidae > Pseudophryne > Pseudophryne corroboree. The sequence goes on along the minus strand of NC_086450.1, from coordinate 243,144,302 downwards.
TGAGCCTTCAAACAAATGTATGAATGTGTATAATAATTTCTAATATTCTTTTCAGCTGCACAAATGCAATTGGTGGCTGACGTACAGGAAGGGCAGGATCCCTCAAATGTTCAGAGGGTACACACCCTGGCATCCGAGATTACTTCCCGCCAGGATACTTACACGAATGTCGTTGGAACCAGACTAGACTCCATTGAGAGGACAATGGAGAAGATGGCAAACGGTCTGGCTGAAATGCAGAAGGCTCATGCCGACAGCACGGCCGAAATTCAAAAGACCAGACGAGAAGATCACAGGGAGACTATGGACATCCTTCACGTTCTGGCCACATCCATGACCAAGCTGGTGGACAACACATCATGCCTGGCACACAGTGTAGACAACATGTCGGAGAGCCATCGACATTCGGCATCCAGCCAACAGATCATCGCAACCACACTGCAGATGATGTACGATAAGCTCCCAGAGCCAGCTCGTTAACACGCTGGTGATCCACCACTTTCGCCATCACAAGCCACATGGACGCCTATTTCCCTTCCTCCACCAACATCCTGGTATAGACGGTCACAGCTGTACCAAGGATATACAGGGATGTACCCCACCCACCAGATGCCTCCACCACCAACACCGGCCGCAACATCTACACCCGCACGGGCACCGAGGCTAAGTCAACCCACTACCCAGCCGCCTAGGGCATCGACGCCCCTTCAGGAGGAAGACGAGGATCCGGACAGACAACCACCATAGCCCGGTCGTATTGTTTTATTTACTGTTATGTTTTTCATGTATCCCTTTCTCCCCCTCCCATTAGTTTTTTTTTTTTCTTACTATTGTTTTATATGTGTTGGGCTCCCCCACCCATGACCGGGTACTACCAAGGAGCTTTATGTCTAGGCATACATGCGCGGGCATGTATGCGGGCGCGTGTGGTAACGGATGAAAGCTCATTGTGGCTACATGTATGATGGGCCAAACAGCTATTCTGATACCACTTTTTTACCCAAAAAATCCTTTTTGTATTGGTGTACAATAGGCTTTCACTGTTGTGTGAATTTACTATTCACTAGTGTTTGTTTTTGGCTTATTCATAGGATTGGGTGGAAAATTGAAGTGGACGGCATAGTTCGTGTTGTGCGTACCAAGGTGAGTAGAGCCATGTTTCAATGTATATATTCAAGAAACTTTGGACCACCTGCCCTTGTGGAACCACACAACCCAGCAATGGGTCATGCTGGGCTGTGTGGTTCCACAAGTGCAGGCATATCAAAGTGCTGACCACTGACACCACTATTCCACTTTGGACCGCCTGCCTTTGTGGAACCACACAACCCAGCAATGGGTCATGCTGGGCTGTGTGGTTCCACAAGTGCAGGCGTGTCAAAGTGCTGACCACTCACACCACTATTCCACTTTGGACCGCCTGCCTTTGTGGAACCACACAACCCAGCAATGGGTCATGCTGGGCTGTGTGGTTCCACAAGTGCAGGCGTGTCATAGTGCTGACCAGTGACACCACTATTCCACTTTGGACCGCCTGCCTTTGTGGAACCACACAACCCAGCAATGGGTCATGCTGGGCTGTGTGGTTCCACAAGTGCAGGCGTGTCAAAGTGCTGACCACTGACACCACTATTCCACTTTGGACCGCCTGCCTTTGTGGAACCACACAACCCAGCAATGGGTCATGCTGGGCTGTGTGGTTCCACAAATGTTCTTGGGAAAGGAATGAACATGACATTAGTGTCTTTACTTAATATGCTTTCCCCCCCCCCCACAGATATCTACACAAGAAAAGAATGTAAAGAAGAACAAACTATTTTTTTTTTATTACATTTCATTTTTCTCTGACGTCCTAGTGGATGCTGGGAACTCCGAAAGGACCATGGGGAATAGCGGCTCCGCAGGAGACTGGGCACAAAAGTAAAAGCTTTAGGACTACCTGGTGTGCACTGGCTCCTCCCCCTATGACCCTCCTCCAAGCCTCAGTTAGATTTTTGTGCCCGAACGAGAAGGGTGCACACTAGGTGGCTCTCCTGAGCTGCTTAGTGAAAAAGTTTAAGTATAGGTCTTTTATTTTCAGTGAATCCTGCTGGCAACAGGTTCACTGCACCGAGGGACTAAGGGGAGAAGAAGCGAACTCACCTGCGTGCAGAGTGGATTGGGCTTCTTAGGCTACTGGACATTAGCTCCAGAGGGACGATCACAGGCCCAGCCATGGATGGGTCCCAGAGCCGCGCCGCCGGCCCCCTTACAGAGCCAGAAGACAGAAGAGGTCCGGGAAATCGGCGGCAGAAGACGTCCTGTCTTCAATAAGGTAGCGCACAGCACCGCAGCTGTGCGCCATTGCTCTCAGCACACTTCACACTCCGGTCACTGAGGGTGCAGGGCGCTGGGGGGGGGCGCCCTGAGACGCAATAAAAATACCTTAGATGGCAAAAAATACATCACATATAGCTCCTGGGCTATATGGATGCATTTAACCCCTGCCAGTTTTTCCTTAAAAAAGCGGGAGAAAGGCCGCCGAGAAGGGGGCGGAGCCTATCTCCTCAGCATACTGGCGCCATTTTCCCTCACAGCTCCGTTGGAGGGAAGCTCCCTGACTCTCCCCTGCAGTCCTGCACTACAGAAACAGGGTAAAACATAGAGAGGGGGGGCACTAATTTGGCAGATAAATCAATACAGCAGCTATATAAGGGAAAAACACTTATATAAGGTTATCCCTGTATATATATAGCGCTCTGGTGTGTGCTGGCAAACTCTCCCTCTGTCTCCCCAAAGGGCTAGTGGGGTCCTGTCCTCTATCAGAGCATTCCCTGTGTGTGTGCTGTGTGTCGGTACGTTGTGTCGACATGTATGAGGAGGAAAATGGTATGGAGGCGGAGCAATTGCCTGTAATGGTGATGTCACCCCCTAGGGAGTCGACACCTGACTGGATGGTCTTATGGAAGGAATTACGTGATAGCGTCAGCACTTTACAAAAGACTGTTGACGACATGAGACAGCCGGCAAATCAGTTATTACCTGTACAGGCGTCTCAAACACCGTCGGGGGCTCTAAAGCGCCCGTTACCTCAGATGGTCGACACAGACCCAGACACGGACACTGACTCCAGTGTCGACGGTGAGGAAACAAACGTATTTTCCAGTAGGGCCACACGTTACATGATCACGGCAATGAAGGAGGTTTTGAACATTTCTGATACTACAAGTACCACAAAAAAGGGTATTATGTGGGGTGTGAAAAAACTACCCGTAGTTTTTCCTGAATCAGATGAATTAAATGAGGTGTGTGATGAAGCGTGGGTTTCCCCCGATAAAAAACTGCTAATTTCTAAAAAATTATTGGCATTATACCCTTTCCCGCCAGAGGTTAGGGCGCGTTGGGAAACACCCCCTAGGATAGATAAGGCGCTCACACGCTTATCAAAACAAGTGGCGTTACCGTCTCCTGATACGGCCGCCCTCAAGGAACCAGCTGATAGGAAGCTGGAAAATATCCTAAAAAGTATATACACACATACTGGTATTATACTGCGACCAGCAATCGCCTCAGCCTGGATGTGCAGTGCTGGGGTGGCTTGGTCGGATTCCCTGACTGAAAATATTGATACCCTGGACAGGGACAGTATATTATTGACTATAGAGCATTTAAAGGATGCATTTCTATATATGCGAGATGCACAGAGGGATATTTGCACTCTGGCATCAAGAGTAAGTGCGCTGTCCATTTCTGCCAGAAGAGGGTTATGGACGCGACAGTGGTCAGGTGATGCGGATTCCAAACGGCATATGGAAGTATTGCCGTATAAAGGGGAGGAGTTATTTGGGGTCGGTCTATCGGACCTGGTGGCCACGGCAACGGCTGGGAAATCCACCTTTTTACCCCAGGTCACCTCTCAGCAGAAAAAGACACCGTCTTTTCAGGCTCAGTCCTTTCGTCCCCATAAGGGCAAGCGGGCAAAAGGCCACTCATATCTGCCCCGGGGCAGAGGAAGGGGAAAAAGACTGCAGCAGGCAGCCTCTTCCCAGGAACAGAAGCCCTCCCCCGCTTCTGCCAAGTCCTCAGCATGACGCTGGGGCCTTACAAGCGGACTCAGGCATGGTGGGGGCCCGTCTCAAGAATTTCAGCGCGCAGTGGGCTCACTCGCAAGTGGACCCCTGGATCCTGCAGGTAGTATCTCAGGGGAACAAATTGGAATTCGAGACGTCTCCCCCTCGCCGGTTCCTGAAGTCTGCTTTACCAACGTCTCCCTCCGACAGGGAGGCGGTATTGGAAGCCATTCACAAGCTGTATTCCCAGCAGGTGATAATCAAGGTACCCCTCCTACAACAGGGAAAGGGGTATTATTCCACGCTGTTTGTGGTACCGAAGCCGGACGGCTCGGTGAGACCTATTTTAAATCTGAAATCCTTGAACACTTACATACAAAGGTTCAAATTCAAGATGGAGTCACTCAGAGCAGTGATAGCGAACCTGGAAGAAGGGGACTATATGGTGTCTCTGGACATCAAGGATGCTTACCTCCATGTCCCAATTTGCCCTTCTCACCAAGGGTACCTCAGGTTTGTGGTACAGAACTGTCATTATCAGTTTCAGACGCTGCCGTTTGGATTGTCCACGGCACCCTGGGTCTTTACCAAGGTAATGGCCGAAATGATGATTCTTCTTCGAAGAAAAGGCGTCTTAATTATCCCTTACTTGGACGATCTCCTGATAAGGGCAAGGTCCAGGGAACAGTTAGAGGTCGGAGTAGCACTATCTCAAGTAGTACTACGACAGCACGGGTGGATTCTAAATATTCCAAAATCGCAGCTGATTCCGACGACACGTCTGCTGTTCCTAGGGATGATTCTGGACACAGTCCAGAAAAAGGTGTTTCTCCCGGAGGAGAAAGCCAGGGAGTTATCCGAGCTAGTCAGGAACCTCCTAAAACCAGGCCAAGTGTCAGTGCATCAATGCACAAGGGTCCTGGGAAAAATGGTGGCTTCTTACGAAGCGATTCCATTCGGCAGATTCCACGCAAGAACTTTTCAGTGGGATCTGCTGGACAAATGGTCCGGATCGCATCTTCAGATGCATCAGCGGATAACCCTGTCTCCAAGGACAAGGGTGTCTCTCCTGTGGTGGTTGCAGAGTGCTCATCTTCTAGAGGGCCGCAGATTCGGCATTCAGGACTGGGTCCTGGTGACCACGGATGCCAGCCTGAGAGGCTGGGGAGCAGTCACACAGGGAAGAAATTTCCAGGGCTTGTGGTCAAGCATGGAAACGTTATTTCACATAAATATCCTGGAACTAAGGGCCATTTACAATGCCCTAAGTCAAGCAAGGCCTCTGCTTCAGGGTCAGCCGGTGTTGATCCAGTCGGACAACATCACGGCAGTCGCCCACGTAAACAGACAGGGCGGCACAAGAAGCAGGAGGGCAATGACGGAAGTTGCAAGGATTCTTCGCTGGGCGGAAAATCATGTGATAGCACTGTCAGCAGTGTTCATTCCGGGAGTGGACAACTGGGAAGCAGACTTCCTCAGCAGACACGATCTTCACCCGGGGGAGTGGGGACTTCACCCAGAAGTCTTCCACATGATTGTGAACCGTTGGGAAAAACCAAAGGTGGACATGATGGCGTCCCGCCTCAACAAAAAACTAGACGGATATTGCGCCAGGTCAAGGGACCCTCAGGCAATAGCTGTGGACGCTCTGGTAACACAGTGGGTGTACCAGTCAGTGTATGTGTTCCCTCCTCTGCCTCTCATACCCAAGGTACTGAGAATCATAAGAAGGAGAGGAGTAAGAACTATACTCGTGGCTCCGGATTGGCCAAGAAGGACTTGGTACCCGGAACTTCAAGAGATGCTCACGGAGGACCCGTGGCCTCTACCTCTAAGAAAGGACCTGCTCCAGCAGGGACCCTGTCTGTTCCGAGACTTACCGCGGCTGCGTTTGACGGCATGGCGGTTGAACGCCGGATCCTGAAGGAAAAAGGCATTCCGGATGAAGTCATCCCTACCCTGATCAAAGCCAGGAAGGATGTAACTGTGCAACATTATCACCGTATTTGGCGTAAATATGTTGCGTGGTGTGAGGCCAGGAAGGCCCCTACAGAGGAATTTCAACTGGGTCTTTTCCTGCATTTCCTGCAAACAGGACTGTCTATGGGCCTAAAATTAGGGTCCATTAAGGTTCAAATTTCGGCCCTGTCGATTTTCTTCCAGAAAGAACTAGCTTCAGTTCCTGAAGTTCAGACATTTGTCAAGGGGGTACTGCATATACAGCCTCCTTTTGTGCCTCCAGTGGCACCTTGGGATCTCAATGTGATTTTGGGGTTCCTAAAATCACATTGGTTTGAACCACTCACCACTGTGGACTTAAAATATCTCACATGGAAAGTGGTAATGCTGTTAGCCCTGGCTTCAGCCAGGCGTGTCTCAGAATTGGCGGCTTTATCCTATAAAAGCCCTTACCTAATTTTTCATACGGACAGGGCAGAATTGAGGACTCGTCCTCAATTTCTCCCTAAGGTGGTTTCAGCGTTTCACTTAAACCAGCCTATTGTGGTACCTGCGGCTACTAGGGACTTGGAGGATTCCAAGTTGCTGGACGTAGTCAGGGCCCTGAAAATATATGTTTCCAGGACGGCTGGAGTCAGAAAATCTGACTCGCTGTTTATCCTGTATGCACCCAACAAGCTGGGTGCTCCTGCTTCTAAGCAGACTATTGCTCGTTGGATTTGTAGTACAATTCAGCTTGCACATTCTGTGGCAGGCCTGCCACAGCCAAAATCTGTAAAAGCCCATTCCACAAGGAAAGTGGGCTCATCTTGGGCGGCTGCCCGAGGGGTCTCGGCTTTACAACTTTGCCGAGCAGCTACTTGGTCAGGGGCAAACACGTTTGCTAAATTCTACAAATTTGATACCCTGGCTGAGGAGGACCTGGAGTTCTCTCATTCGGTGCTGCAGAGTCATCCGCACTCTCCCGCCCGTTTGGGAGCTTTGGTATAATCCCCATGGTCCTTTCGGAGTTCCCAGCATCCACTAGGACGTCAGAGAAAATAAGAATTTACTTACCGATAATTCTATTTCTCATAGTCCGTAGTGGATGCTGGGCACCCATCCCAAGTGCGGATTGTCTGCAATACTTGTACATAGTTATTGTTACAAAAATCGGGTTATTATTGTTTTGAGCCATCTTTTCAGAGGCTCCTCTGTTATCATGCTGTTAACTGGGTTCAGATCACAAGTTGTACGGTGTGATTGGTGTGGCTGGTATGAGTCTTACCCGGGATTCAAAATCCTTCCTTATTGTGTACGCTCGTCCGGGCACAGTATCCTAACTGAGGCTTGGAGGAGGGTCATAGGGGGAGGAGCTAGTGCACACCAGGTAGTCCTAAAGCTTTTACTTTTGTGCCCAGTCTCCTGCGGAGCCGCTATTCCCCATGGTCCTTTCGGAGTTCCCAGCATCCACTACGGACTATGAGAAATAGAATTATCGGTAAGTAAATTCTTATTTTTATTTCAAAAATAAAATCCAATTTTTCTTCAATACATTTTTAAAATGAGAAGTTTTGTGTGGTTTTTATTTAAATTATTAGTAAATACAATGTTAAATATGAGATGCAGTGGAATTGTGTTAGGTCGCCCATGGTACAGCAGGGGAACTGTCGTGTCCCTTTTCATCCATGAGGATTCAAGCCACTTGGGAAGGATACTCCGCAAGACCTGTAGAAGAGAAAAGTATGAGGTTCCAGCTATTGGTAATAGTGTCACCCTGGTATGGAAAAGACAAGGTACAAGCAACACGACACAAGCAGGTTACAGTGGCCCCAAATGCAACCCTCCGGCACTTGCGTAACTACACATCCAAACATTCCCTGACACACAGTGTAAGCATTGGTGTATCAGGGCATGATTGGATGTGCAGTTTTGCAAATGCCGGAGGGCTGCACTTTGGACATGCAGGGGTGACTTGGACAGGAGGGAGTTTTGGGCAATACATCTCACCTGAGGGGGGTTGTCTGCTACAAGGCGGAGGGTCAGGTCCACATCACAAGTAGGTCGCCCATGGTACATCAGGAGAAATGTCGTGTCTCTTCACATCCACGCCACTAAGGAAGGATACTCTGCAAGACCTGTGGAAGAGAATAGTATGAGGTTCCAGCTATTGGTAATAGTGTCACCCTGGTATGGAAAAGACAAGGTACAAGCAACACGACACAAGCAGGTTACAGTGGCCCCTAATGCAACCCTCCGGCACTTGCGTAACTGCACATCCAAACATTCCCTGACACACCGTGTAAGCATTGGTGTATCAGGGCATGATTGGATGTGCAGTTTTGCAAATGCCGGAGGGCTGCACTTTGGACATGCAGGGGTGACTTGGACAGGAGGGAGTTTTGGGCAATACATCTCACCTGAGGGGGGTTGTCTGCTACAAGGCGGAGGGTCAGGTCCACATCACAAGTAGGTCACCCATGGTAGAGTTGGATAAACGGGTCCAATATTTGCGGCAACCCAACAAAAGGAGAAAACAGGGGGTAACAGGTCATCAACAGGACGAAACTTTGAAAACAGGCCTGGGAAGGTGCGTCAACAGGACGTAAAACTCTGAAATACATAAATAAAGATGTTTTTTTAGAATATTACAATCTCAGTTTACACGATAATACAAATGTTACAAGTATACTCACAGGCAGTGTAAAAAAAACTTTGGATCAATGTCCGTCGGGAATCATCTCCTTCGTCCATACCCACCGGTAGAGCAGAAGAACGGTTCCCGCGTCGGAAAGCACTGCGACGAAGAGTCACTGGCAAACGGTTTGCGACACATATGTTGTGTAAAATACAACATGCATTTACCATGCCGCAAACCTTTGCCGGTGAATACAAAAGAGCACCGCCGGAAGTGTCTAAACATCGAAACCGGCTTCTAAGGACATCGAAGGCACGTTCAATTATTTGCCTCGATGCTTTGTGTGTCTCTTGGTAACGTTTTTCTGCTCTACCAACAGGATTAGACAATGGGGTCAAGAGCCACGATTTGTTGGGATAACCCGCATCGCCTATAGAAAAGAAAAAAAATGGTGGGTAATAAAAAAATAAATAAATTAAAAATTAAAAAAATAAAAACAATTAAAATAAATACCTAACAGCCAGCCACCCGGCATGTTTCTTGTTTCGAACTTCTCAAACAGCGATGACTGACTTAGGATGAAGGAGTCGTGAGACGATCCAGGAAATCCCACAAAAATATTAAAAAATTGTTGACATCACAGACCGCCTGTACATTCATGGAATGGAAATGTTTTCGGTTCCGAAAACATTCTTCCGAATTCCGTGGCGGTCTGATCTGCACGTGGGTACAGTCAATCGCGCCCAGAACATTGGGAAATTTGTATTTGGTAAAAAAGCCTAATTTGATCTCACGACATTCGCTGTCCGTCTCTGGAAATGTGATGAACTGGATCGTCAATTTGCGGAAAGCCCTAATGACCTGGGTTATACAGCGCGACAGTGTCGACTGTGAAAAACCGCATGTTTGAGACAGTGTAGGCTGGAATGTGCCTGACGCCAAAAAATGTAACGTAGCCAGCAGTTTCTGGAAACCGCTGACTGCGCGATTGGTCCGTGCCCGAGGTTCCAGGTCGGCCTCCAACAGAGCGTACAGCGAATATATGTCGCGAGTCGATAAGCGATAATTTTGAATCACCTCGAACTCGCTGAGATCCTCCAGTTCACGCCTAGTACGATACTGGCGTGGACGTGGAAATGAAACCCGCAATACTGGCTCACCCAATGCAGACATTTGCTGACCTTGATCCTGATGTCCACCAACCCTTTCTTCCTCCATGCTTGCAGCCAGCATGAACATCACAATCTGGTTAGAAAAAGGCTCCATTATTGTAGTCAGTACAAAAATAGGATATAAATGTGTTTTAAAACGCAGGGATTGTCCTAAAAAAACGATTCCACAACAGAGCTGACTGTAATGGCCCCTTCTCCCTGAAGTCTCAAAAAACCGGGAGTGAGGAGATAGGAGGAGCTTTGCAGAAGTGTATCCTGGGTAAAACTGTGGAATCATGGGTACATTTCCCTCAGCAGAGTGAAGAAAAAAATATTCTTTTAAAAAATCATTTAAATAATACTTGTGAGTCAAAAAAAGACAAACCAAGTAGATAATCCCTTCAAATATAAATAGATATGCTATTAGCAATCCAAAAAGCAATAAAAAAAAAATAATTTTTTTTTTTTTTTATTAGATCCCGCCAGCAAAGTGAGGCGGACTGAAAATGACGAATTTGCTGTCGAAAAGCACTGTTGTCGAATCGTCATTCTTCAATTGAATATACTTTTGTCGAAAAGCCGCATTTTGACCATTGCAGACATGTCGAATTTTGAAAATGTCGATTTGCAAAGAGTCGAGTCTGAAACAGAAGATATTTTGTCGAAAAGTACTGTATTGCATTGACGAATCCAATTCGACATGTTTTTTTTTTTTCGAAAATGTCCCGTTTTTCGACTTTCGCGTCAATTCGTCTGCAATTGCATATACCCCTATATATCTATATATCTTTCTATATCTATATAGTGAAGATATAGATATGTGTGTGTGTATGTATATATATATATATATATATATATATATATATAATAACACCCCCCTGCATTTTCCCCTGTAAACAACCTCCTTCTGCTTGTTGTAGCTAAGGGTGTGTACGCACGGTAAGATTTTTTCAAGCAAGAAAAGTTAGTCTTTCACCTTGCGACCTGCACTATCTAGTAGAAAAGATAGCCAAAATTGACACTTAGCCAAAATCGTACATAGGTGGTCATTCCGAGTTGTTCGCTCGCTAGCTGCTTTTAGCAGCATTGCATACGCTAGGCCGCCGCCCTCTGGGAGTGTATCTTAGCTTAGCAGAATTGCGAATGAAAGATTAGCAGAACTACTACTAAAAATTTTCAAGCAGTTTCTGAGTAGCTCCAGACCTACTCCTAGATTGCGATCACCTCAGTCCATTTAGTTCCTGGTTTGACGTCACAAACACACCCTGCGTTCGGTCAGCCACTCCCCCGTTTCTCCAGACACTCCTGCGTTTTTTCCTGACACGCCTGCGTTTTTTAACACACTCCCGGAAAATGCTCAGTTACCACCCAGAAATGCCCCTTTCCTGTCAATCACTTAGCCCCAATCTCATCATCTGTAAACACACCTTTAGACTGAGTAGCCCATGAAAATCCCCAGTCCTTCCAAATGTTTATATTAACACAAAGTGGAAATGCCCACATGCAATACTAACTGCTAAATACTACTACTTTGGGGATGTTTGGCTGCACATGGATCTGTCACCTAATGGTTTGTGTATTCACAGCTAAATAGTAAGGAAATCCCACAGCCCACAAATGGCACATGACAAACTGTGAAATTCTCCTGACTGCTATTAATAACACATACATATATGTAACAGAAATACCTGTGATCCATATCGGGTACATTGTATGAATTCCGGGCCTTTTGTTTTACTAAACAAATCACAGTAATTACATTGTTTATGCATATTGGGCCTAATTCAGACCTGGTCGCTGCAGCGTACACAGGCAGAAAGCCAGTGCAGTGTGCGCACACACAGATGTCGCACTGCGTGTACGCACACAGTGAGCTGCGACGGCATCTCACTTGTGCGATTGCCTCTGCCTGATTGACAGACAGAGGCGGTTGGGGGAGCTTTGCGGCGGCATTGGGGGGTCACGGTCCAGACAATGGACAATGGCAGGTCGCAGTGGCTGCGGCCAAAAACATGGTGGGTAGCCGACTGCGTTTGCAGCTATGCTGCGTAGCTAGAGAGCTACTTGGCAGGTGCAAAAGTAACGCTGCCATGCAATGTTTTCGCATGTCTGCTGGGTGGGGGGGCAGGACCCGGCATGCGGGGTGGACTTGCCCGGTGCTGGGCGTCCCCCCGCATGTCAAAGTTTTTGATTGTAGATGTGCGTTTTCTCGCTCAACTATGATCAGGTCTGAGTTAGACCCATCATTTCTAGGGATTTGTATCACCTTTGTGTTTTGTATCAGTACTTGTATTTGGTTTTGCCAAAACCGTCCTTGTGGGTTTTGGTTTGGATCTGTATATTTTTTTGCAAAAATCATAAAAACAGCTAAAATCACAGAATTTTTGCCTGTTTTGTTCCTACAGTATTATTAACCTCAATAACATTAATTTCCACTCATTTCCAATCAATTTTGACCTCCTCACAGCTCACAATATTGTGTTCATCTAGTTTAGGCCAAAAGGTTTAGCGAGGTAGCTGGATGACTGAGCAGTGGCCGGCACAAACTTCCAACATGGCACATCTAGGAAACAGAATGGCACTGCAATGGAACACAGGCTGCTAGTTTGATAATCTGTGATAATGTTTACCATCTACTGTATATAAGAAGACAGTCAGCGAAGCTCCAAGCAGGGCATAATGCAATAAAAAAAGAGGTGCTAGATGGAATTGTTCTTTGGTCCTCCCACCCACCCTTATGTTGTATAAATTAAACAGGATATGCACAGTTTAACAAACCAATCACGTCAGCGACAGGGACTGCCACTTGTGGCTAAAATGATTGGTTTGTTTAGGCCCCCACAATCTCTACGTGTACAAACTGGCTCTACATAGGCAAGATGTCGTCATCGTAATCCGATTCCTCACCCAGATCAGTGTGTACATCATCTTCATATACTATTTGTTCCCGCTGGAATCCACTACCCTGTATTCCATTTTTGGGCTTAACTGTAAAGGTCTTCCTCTTGGAATTGTAATTAATTTTGATGAAAATCATCTTTTCCACATTTTGGGGAAGTAACTTCCTACTCCGATCGCTGACAAGGTTCCCTTCTGCGTGGAAAATTCTTTCTGAGTACACACTGGAGGGTGGGCAACTTAAGTAAAGCAAAGTTTGTGCAAGGGCCTCCAAATTGCCTTTTTTTTTTTCCCCTCCCACCAGTTAGTGAAACGAACCGTCTGACATGCCTATTTGGAAGCTATCGCTAAAATAATCATCAACCATGAATATTACATTGCGGTCTGGCCTACAGCATCACAATGCGTGTATAAATATTAAGCTGCGGAATGACCTGCAGTGTCACAATACTTGTATGAAATTGGGGTGCCACCTACAGTGTCACAGTACGTGTATTGATTATTACACTGTTTTTTTATTATACTTTTAGCTTTTATATTTTTTACACTAGGGCAGAGCCCCTAAATGGGCGGACACAGCAGTCCCTTGATGGAACTAGAGAGCACCCCTTGATTAACAGTGCACCTCTGGACAGACACAACAGCCACTTGCCGGACACATCAGCCTCTTGATGGACAACACAGTACCCCTTTATGTACAACAAAGCACCCCTTGGGACGGACATAGCACCCCTTTATGTACAACAAAGTACCCCTGGGGACGGACCACCTACAATTGGGGTACCATCTACAGTGTCACAATACGTGTATAATTATTATTACACTGCGCTATAGTATAGTGCACAGGGGAATATCACGAAAAAATATATTTATATATATATATTTATATATATATTTCTGCAGCGGGGTACGTTGGTTTCCACAGGGAAACATTGGGGGGTGTAGAGATGGATCTTGAGCCAGGCACCAACAGGCTAAAGCTTTAGACTGTCCCAGGATGCATTGGGGTTTACTCTATAACCCTACCTCCAGGCACTGTGAGCTCAGTTTCGAGTTTGTGCCCTGCAGAGCAGGTCACGTAACAGGGGGGCTGCACTGGGCATCCCTGAAAAAGCTTTTATTTGAAGACTTCAAGGGCTGCAGCACTTACATGTCAGGGTGACATTCTGTGCTGCGGCTCTGTCACCTCCCCAGTGGCGTCGCATACTCCCGCTCTGCTCAGTTCCCGGGTACTTGCAGCAGGGATGCTCCGGCATTGGGCACACGGTCGCACCGCTCTCCTGGTTCGCGTTGCTGCTACGAAGGGAGGAGATAAGAGGATCCCCCAGGTGGGACCCACCATTAAATCGCGTTCCGATCGCAGTCTAGGGAGACAGACTGCGACGCTGGCGTGGACACTGTCACCAAGCAGAGAACCCACTATATCCACCAGGGCTTTGAGTACAGGTCGGGTGTACTAATGCCCACTTTAATAAGACCCCATAGTACCAGGTGGTGAGGACCTGCATAGGGGAGACGGCGCTTGACCTGTAGCCCCATCCCCGGCCCAGGGCGCCATCTACTGCTGGTGTTCCCGCCCCAGAGCTGCCTCACACTCTCCCTCACTCCCTGACTGAGACGCTGGGCGCCATCTTCTATGCATAGCTGCGACTGGTCTCCGGGACTGCAGGGAAAGGTCTCCCTTGTAAATCCGCCTGTACATCAGCGCTGTGATTTTAAAAAACACGTATTCTACATGTCAATATCAAGACAGTGTTAGTTAAGAACAAGTGCACCTGTACCAGAATATATTGTGCGAGTATTCTGATATATAGATCCAGTCTGAGGCCGCGCTTTGTTACATATATATACATATACTAGTCCAGTGCAGTTTTATTGTCTTTCTAAAATAATTATCTGCATTGTCACTGTGACTGTGTGTGCCTGTATCTGCTGTGACTGTGTGTGCCTGTATCTGAAGGACTAGGTGCATCTGCGTCACATATATAGTGCTTCATAGTATTTACCAATATAGTGTATTCTACTATGTACTCAGTCACGTAATACCGGATTTATTCGCTGGTGTTGTGTACTGTGTACGCGGTCACATACTAGGGAATTTATTCGCAGGTATTGTACTCTGTCTGGCTGTATTGTAATAATACGCTCTGTTGTTGCATAACTGAAAATGTCTAACACAAAGGGCGGGAAATCCGACAACGTTCCTGCATCATGCAGCGCATGTGCCAAGGATTTGTCTGAGGGGGAAGTTTTGTATGATGGTCTGTGTACTATGTGCCATACATCTCCCAGTCAGTTCACAACTCCTATAACCAATCAGGAGCCACCTTGGGTGGCGTTCTCAACTATGTTAAATATGCTAGTGACACGCCTTACACCCCCTATGGGACCTCCTGTACCATTACAGTCGCATCTTATTTCTGTGGTAAATCCACCTTGGGTGGATAATTTGTCTACCTAGTTGCAGCAGTTGAATCAATCTTTGGTTAGACATAAGACTGCCCCAAGCCACTCTCATGTCACGGGGTCATCTAAGCGGGCCACTTCCTCCTCACAATCTACTAATCTCTCAGAAGATTCTTCTGAAGAGGACGGGGCGCACACTGTCTTGTCAGACACTGACACAGCTGCTTCTGACGAGGAATCTACAACTCAGGTTGATGTCCCTGACCTAGTGGTTGCTATTAAGCAGATCCTGCAAATATCAGATGATGGGGATTCCACTACCGTGTCTAAAAAACCTGATAAGTTTAAACGACAGACTGTAAATAAAACATTATTACTGCATTCTGACCATTTAGTGTACATACAACTCCAGGGAAGAAATTCTCACTGTCTAAACGGATGGTAGCTCGCTATCCTCTCCCTACAGAGTTGTGTAACAAGTGGGAAAATTCACCGCCGGTGGATTCCCATGTCACCCGTCTGGTGGTGTCATCTACTCTGCCTGTCACCTCACTGAAGGAACCGACAGATAAGCATGTGGAGGGATGCCTGAAGTCTATTTACTCCCTTACAGGTGCTGTATGCTGTACATAGACCCACTATAGCAGCCTCCTGGGCTGCAAAAGGAATTGAAGCATGGGTTCAGGCATCAGAGGACGAGTTGCCCCAGGATATATCTGACAATGCCAGACAGTATCTGTCTCATATTACCACCACCGCCTATTAGATTCAGGAGGCGTCCTCTGAGGCGGGTGTGTTGGCAGCCAAGGCGTTGACTACGTCCATCCCGGCTCGCAGTATTCTGTGGTTGAGGTCATGGAAGGTGGACCTGGACTCCTAAAACACCTTGGAGGTTCTCTCGTTTAAGGGAGACATCTTATTTGGGCAAGACCTCAATAAAATTGTGGCTGATTTTGCAGCTGCTAAGACTGCCTTTCTCCCTAATACTAATCCTTCTGCACAGAAAGCAAAAGGTACCACTTTTCGCTCCTTTCGACCTCAAGGGAAAGCAAAGGGTCAGACTTACAATCTTGTGCTTCCAAAACCACAAAGCCCAAGGCAAAACAATCCTGGGCTGCCCGTCAGTCTGCTTCTCATGACAAGCCTGCTGCATGTCGGGGTGGGCCTCCCCCTGGGGGACCCCAGGGTGGGGAGCCGACTTCTGCGATTCATCCAGGTCTGGTTAAAGACCACTTCAGACGCATGGGCGCGAGAAGTTGTCTCTCACGGGTATGCAGTCTCTTTCAAGAGACGTCCCCCTCGCCAATTTTGCACCATGGTTATCCCTTCGAATCCATTAAAAGCGCAAGCTCTTCAATTGGTTGTGCGTTCCCTCCTGGATACAGGAGTGGTGGTGCCAGTACCTCTATCCCAGAGAGGCAGAGGATACTACTCGACCTTGTTTCTAGTACCGAAACCCAAAGGGTCCTTCCGGCCTATACTCAACCTCAAATCACTGAACAAGTTTGTGAGAGTGTTCAAGTTCCGAATGGAAACACTGCGCTCAAATGTACTGGCCATGGAACCCGGAGACTATATGGTGTCCCTGGATATACAGGATGCTTACCTGCATATACCTATTGCCGTATCGCATCAGCAATATCTGCGGTTTGGTATTGGCAACCTACACTATCAGTTCCAGGCTCTGCCATTTGGACTGGCCATGGCTCCTTGGATCTTCACCAAGATTATGGCCATGATGACTGCTCATCTCCGTCGCCAGGGAGTCAGGACCCTGCCATATCTGGACGACTTGCAGATTCTGGCAAACTCCCACGATGTCCCCCTCAGTCATCTGCAACTGACTGTAAACTTCCTCCAAGCCCACGGGTGGCTCATCAACTGGAAGAAGTCAACAGCCAACGGCTGTTCCTGTCTCCAGAGAAGGTCCTGAAGCTTCAGGACAAGATCAGATACTTCCTTTCTTGCCCAAGTGTGTTGATACACTCGCGATGCAAGTACTAGGCCTGATGGTGTTGGCGTTCGACATGGTAGAGTATGCTCAATTTCATTCCAGCCCTCTGCTGAGGTTAATCCTTGCCAAGTGGGATGGCCTGCCTCATCAGATCAGGTCTCACATGGTCTCCTTGACTCCGGAGGTTCGTCTGTCGCTGACCTGGTTTCTACAGGACCAGCAGTTGAGCACAGCTGTCCCTTCTGGATCCCCAACTGGGTCCTATTGACTATGGACGCCAGTCTGAGGGGTTGGAGCGCGGTGTTGGAGCAACACTCTTTCCAGGGTCGGTAGACTAGGGAGGAATCACTCCTCCCGATAAACATTCTGGAATTACGGGCCATGTTCAATGCTTTGTCTCTCGCCCTGCCTCTGATACAGAACAGGCCTGGTCAAGTACAGTCAGACAACGCCACCACGGTGGCATACATAAACCATCATGGCGTCACTCTAAGCCAAATGGCAATGATGGAGGTGCCAAAAATCCTCCGTTTGGCGGAACGCCATCTGCCAGCAATATCGGCAGTGTTCATTCTGGGAGTCCTCAACTGGGAAGAGGGTTTCCTCAGTCATCAGGACGTTCACGCTGAAGAGTGGAGTCTTCGTCAGGAAGTATTTCAACTCCTAGTGGACAAGTGGGGCCTACCAGATGTAGACCTGATGGCGTCTCGACACAATCACAAAGTTCCGGTCTTCGGATCAAGAACCAGGGATCCTCAAGCAGCGTTCGTGGACGCACTGGAATTTCCATGGAACTTTCGGCAGCCCTACGTGTTCCCTCCGGTGTCACTCCTGCCCAGGGTACTGCGGAAGTTCAAACAAGAAGGAGTAATACTACTTTTATTCGCTCCAGCATGGCCCAGACGGAATTGGTTCTCAGACCTACAGGGTCTATCGATAGAGTTTCTACTTCCTCAACGCTCAGACCTCCTCGTTCAGGGCCCTTGTGTCTGCCCAGACCTAGCCAGACTGGCTTTGACTGCATGGCTTTGAAGCTTCACTCCTGAGGGCCAAAGGATTCTCTGAGGCGGTTATTCAAACTATGCTGAAAGCCCGCAAACCGGCATCTGCACGGATTTATTACAGGGTCTGGAATTCTTACTTCACCTGGTGTGCTGCTAAGAATTACAATGCTTACAAATTCAGAACTTCCAGATTTCTGGCTTTTCTGCAACAAGGCCTGGACTTAGGCTTTCATCTGGCCTCCTTCATGGTTCATATCTCTGCCTTGTCAGTGTGGTTTCAGAGAAAAATTGCGTCTATTCCTGACGTTCATACTTTTACTCAGGGTGTTTTACGGATTCAGCCTCCCTATGTCCCTCCTGTGGCTCCATGGGATCTGTCTGTTGTACTGAATGCCCTGCAAGAGTCTCCATTTGAACCTCTTGAGTCGGTGGCCCTTAAATGGCTCACGGCCAAGGTCCTGTTCTTACTGGCTATTGCTTCTGCTAGAAGGGTGTCAGACTTAGGCGCTCTGTCCTGACATCCACCCTTTCTGATATTTCACAGTGACCGGGCAGTTCTTAGAACTCGCCCTGGTTATTTGCCTAAGGCAGTGTCAGTGTCATCCTTTCACCTTAACCAGGAGATTGTGGTTCCGGCCTTTATCTCTTCTGATTTGTCTTCCAAAGAGCAGTTTTTGGATGTGATAAGGGCTCTCGGTATTTATGTGGAGAGGACTGCCTCTATCAGGAAGTCAGATACCCTTTTTGTACTTTTTGGTTTTCACAAACGTGGCTGGCCTGCGAATAAGCAAACCGTGGACAGATGAATTAGAATGGTGATTGCACAAGCATACAGTGGGGATTGAAAGTTTGGTCACCCCAGGCAAAAATTCATTTTAATGTGCAAAAAGAAGCCAAGGAAAGATGGAAAAATCTCCAAAAGGCATCAAATTACAGATTAGACATTCTTATAACATGTCAAAAAAAAGTTTGATTTTATTTCCATCATTTACACTTTCAAAAGAACAGAAAACAAAAAATGGCGTCTGCAAAAGTTTGGGCACCCTGCAGAGTTAATACCTTGTACTGCCCCCTTTGTACAGCTGAGACCTGGCAATGTCATGGATTGTTCTCGATCATCGTCTGGAAACACCAGATTATGTCAATCTCAAAGGTTTTAAAAGCCCAGACTCATCTGACCTTGCTCCAACAATCAGCAACATGGTTTCCTCTAAGCAGTTGTGTAGAACACTGAAACTGAGAATAGTTGACGCTCACAAAGCAGGAGAAGGCTATAAGAAGATAGCAAAGCGTTATCAGATGCCCATATCCTCTGTTCGGAATGTAATTAAGAAATGGCAGTCATCAGGAACAGTGGAAGTTAAAGCAAGATCTGGAAGACCAAGAAAAATATCAGACAGAACAGCTCGCAGGAGTGTGAGAAAAGCAAGTCAAAATCCAAGTTTGACTGCACGATCCCTCCAGGAAGATCTGGCAGACACTGGAGTTGTGGTACATTATTCCACTATAAAGAGATACTTGTACAAATATGGTCTTCATGGAAGAGTCATCAGAAGAAAACCTCTTCTACGTCCTCACCACAAAAATCAGCGTTTGAAGTTTGCAAATGAACATATAGAAAAGCCTGATGCATTTTGGAATAAAGTTCTGTGGACCGATGAGGTTAAAATCAAACTTTTTGGCCGGAATGAGCAAAGGTACGTTTGGAGAAGGAAGGGCACAGAATTTAATGAAAAGAACCTCTGTCCAACTGTTAAGCATGGGGGTGGATCAATCATGCTTTGGGGTTGTATTGCAGCCAGTGGCACAGGGAATATTTCACGAGTAGAAGGAAAAATGGATTCAATAAGATTCCAGCAAATTTTGGAAGCTAACTTGATGCCATCTGTGAAAAAGCTGAAGTTAAAGAGAGGCTGGCTTCTACAAATGGATAATGATCCTAAACACACCTCAAAATCCACGGTGGATTACATCAAGAGGTGTAAACTGAAGGTTTTTGCCATGGCCTTCACAATCTCCTGACCTCAACATAATTGAAATTCTATGGATAGACCTTAAAAGAGCAGTGCGTCACAGACAGCCCAGGAATCTCAAAGAACTGGAAGACTTTTGTAAGGAAGAATGGGAGAAGATACCTCAAACAAGAATTGAAAGACTCTTGGCTGGCTACAAAAAGCGTTTACAAGCTGTGATGCTTGCCAAAGGGGGTAGTACAAGGTATTAACTCTGCAGGGTGCCCAAACTTTTGCAGACGCCATTTTTTGTTTTCTGCTCTATGGAAAGTGTAAATGATGGAAATAAAATCAAACTTTTTTTGACATGTTATAAGAATGTCTAATCTGTAATTTGATGCCTTTTGGAGATTTTTCCATCTTTCATTGGCTTCTTTTTGCACATTAAAATGAATTTTTGCCTGTGGTGCCCAAACTTTCAATCCCCACTGTATGCGCAGGCTGGACTCCCTGCTCCTGCTGCTGTCAAAGCTCATTCTACTCGGTCTGTTGGACCTTCTTGGGCGGCCCACCGAGGCATGTCCGCTGAACAATTGTGCAAAGCGGCTACGTGGTCCTCAGTGAACACGTTCATTAGGTTCTATGCCTTCGATACTTCCGCCTCCCAGGATGCTTCCTTTGGAAGCCGAGTTCTTATACCCGCTACGGCGCGTCCCCTCCAATGAGGAACTGCTTTAGGACATCCCCGATGTTTTCCTGTGGAAACCAATGTACCCTGCTGCAGAAAAGGAGATTTATGGTAGACTTACTATGGTTAAATCTCTTTCTGCGAGGTACATTGGTTACACAGGTCGCCCGCCCTGACGCACCTAGCTTCTATGGGTTTCTATGGCATTAGCCGCTAGTCCCTTCTGTCGGGAGGGGATACGGTCATTAGGTTGACACCACTTAGGTCAACAGTCATTAGGTCGACCACTATTGTTCGACATGCCTTAGGTCGACAGGGTCACTAGGTCGACATGGTCATTAGGTCAACATGTACTAGGTCAGCAATTCAAAAGGTCGACATGAGTTTAAAAAAAATTGGGGGGGTCTTTTTCATACTTTATGATCCACGTGGACTACAAATGAGAATGGTAACCTGTGCCGAGCCCTGCGCTAGCGGAGCAAGGCACCTTGCCCGAAGCATGGCGAGCCATGCGAGGGGACACGGTGCACTAGTTGGGGTTCCCCGTCACTTTATGAAGAAAACGACAGCAAAAAAAAGTAAAAATAAAATCATGTCGTCCTTTTGACTGTTATAATCCTGAGCTTATTACTCATGTTTTGTTATTTATTGTTATGATTTACCTTTGCTTCAGTTTGTGGAACTACAGGTCACAGATAGCTCCTGCATAGTTGGCTCCCAGTGCCTCAGCTCCTGCACTCAGCAACTGACTCCACAGGTGCCTGGATTCTGTAATTACAGCTGGTTACCTTAAACCTACTATTCAGCTTGTCAGCCTGCTCAGTCTGCACTGCAGCTGCATGTTATATCAATTACTGGGGACCTGTCTGGTGCTCACAGCTGATTGGTCCAACCTGTTCTTTTAAGCCTCTCAATCCCAAGAGGCTTTGCCAGTTATAGCTACTCCATACGGTGTTCTGCTCTCTGGTTCCTCTCTGGTCTCAGTACATCTTTCCAGTGGGTTTTGCCTTGTTCCTGCATTGAATTCCAGCTTCACCATCTTGCTGACGACCTTAGTCTGCCGACTGCCATTACCCTGTCTCCAAGTGTCTGCACCCCAGTCCGTCCATGTGCCGTTACCTCCTGTGTCTCTCCTAGAGTTTCTGCTGCTGTTCCATCTCCACGGCCCCAGTGTATCATCTGGCCGTGTGCACCCTGCCACCCTCTCCAGTTCCTATTTGTTCCTGCGTATCCTTGCGGTTTGTCATATACAACACCTCTACCATAACTCTAGTCCAGTTTAGGTATCAGGTGACCCAGACAGGGGGCCGGGACCTGCACGTCGGGAGCTGCGAAGCCCATATCCCCTTGCAGGGTTCCCTGGTGAAAACCTCCTGGCGTGTTAGACTCCGCGCCTCTGTTCTGGTAACGTCAACCACTTGGTACCTGATCCCAAATTCCGGATTCTGCACCAGTTCCTGACATTATAACTGGCCAACCACATCCTGGGCATGGACCCGTCACAGCAAAATCCAGCTCAAATCTTGGCTGGTCAAATACATAATTTGACGCAGCAACTGCAAGATATAAAGCTCCGAGTTTCCACCCAGGAAGAAACTAGCAGGTCATTGGTAGCAACAAGGGCTCCTGGGCCTGAACCAAAGCTGCATCTTCCTGATTGGTTCACGGGTGACCGGAAACAGTTCCAGAATTTCCGTGATAGCTGCAAGCTACTGTATATTTCAGACTCCGGCCATTATCGTCTGGTTCTGAGGCTCAGCGAGTAGGTATCATCATCTCCCTCCTGCAGAGGGAACCCCAGTCCTGGGCGTTCGGATTGAAAACGGAGAATCCCGCCTTGCACACAGTGGATGCCTTTTTCAGCGCCCTAGGAATTCTTTATGATGACCCGGACCGAGCAGCT
Source organism: Pseudophryne corroboree (assembly GCF_028390025.1). Lineage (NCBI taxonomy): Eukaryota > Metazoa > Chordata > Amphibia > Anura > Myobatrachidae > Pseudophryne > Pseudophryne corroboree. The sequence continues at coordinate 243,121,721 of NC_086450.1, read as the reverse complement.
TCTGCAGAGGCTCACTTACAAGCCATGAGACAAGGGAAAAACACGGCCGAGGTATACTGCACTGAGTTTCGCAGATGGGCAGGTGATAGTGGTTGGAATGACCCAGCCCTCCGAAGTCAGTTCCGCTTAGGCCTCACTGAGCAAATTAAAGACTATCTTGTACAGTATCCTACTCCTGAAACCCTGGACAAGCTCATGCAGTTAGCAATTCGAGTAGATCGTCGGATCAGGGAATGGAGGATGGAGAAAGGAGGAGGGTCACCATCTCCCTCAGCAGTAGCCTTGGAAGAAGCCGAAGACTCCAGTGAACCCATGCAGATTGGGGCCTTTCGTCTTTCTGCTCAAAGCACCCCTGGACAGACACAGCAGCCCGTTGTTGGACACAGCATTCCCTTGATGGACGGACAGGGCACCACTGTAGGACACAGCAGTCCCTTGATGGACATCACAGCACGCCACCCCTAGATGGACATAGCATGGACACATCTGTTCAATACAAACTCTGCAGCCAGAGTGAAGATGGTGCGTTCACCAGGGAACTTTATAGAATTCAGAACGAGAATCCGACAGCGGGAGGATGATGTTTTGCCTCATTTTGGGATCCGAATCAGGCGGGAAAACCTGAGCTGGACTCTGCTCATCTCTAATTATTAGACGAGTGTCTGTGTATATTATTGCTTTGTTTTTCATTTTTTATCTCTTAAATTATAACCTTTCCCATTCCCTTAAAACTATATGTTTCATACTGTATAATGCATGAATCACTTGTCTCACGATTATTGTTTTGTGTCGTGATTTCATTCAGTATATTCATTTACATCCAGGCTTTCTGTATAATTGCTAATATTTACAATATTTTCTGGGACACTCAATCCACAGAAGCTACATGCGATATGGATTCAGATAACTTGGAAGAGCTGCAAGTCCATTCATATCATGCAAACTGAATTGATAACTGTATTTTTTATTTTAAGTACTAAGTTTTTTAATTAATATTCATCCCAAAAGCTAAAGGAATCAATCTATCTAGAATCTATCTGGAATCTATCTATCTATCTATCTATCTATCTATCTATCTATCTATCTATCTATATATCTATTATAATTGCATCTAATATGCAGCATAGGGATACTCTTATCATACAGTTTCCAATACATACAATTAGGGATATTACAGAAACATGTTTGTATATTCACTAAATTACAGCTTTTCAAAAGCCGTTGCTTGTCAGCGGTTCTAAGCACAGGATTTCAAAGGACAATAATATTAAATACAAAACACTCGTGCAGCCAGAACAGCCTCTTAGTAAAAAAATACTCTATAGAGTTCCAACCCTGAGTAGATATGTGGGCAAACAGCTCCATGTTTTGTAACCCCAAGCAACTAGATTTTTGCTTTTATTATCCAAACTGGTCAAAACAAAGTGAATGTCTGCTGTGGACTCTGAAATGTGGAGTTGATTTTCCTGCTGATCTTCCTAAGGTTGTGAATCCATTTCCCATAAGGGGATGTTTATTTGTCACCATTGACAAGCTGTAAGGTTAACGATAATTTCTTCCGGAGTTCAAATTATTGTTGACATCTGTGTATACAGTATATGAAGAGGATGCCATGTAATTACATCTACACAATGGGTTATCTGTGCTTGAGAGATGTGTCTGATTTGCACTCCTTCAGTGGCTGAGAATATGTGGTTTTCAGGTAAATCATACAGATAACATACAAACACTCATAAATCACTAATATTTGTAATCATGGGGTCTATTTATCAAAATACTCAATTGCCTCGGTGTTACTGGCAGGGAGCAGTAATTGTTAGCATGCCATTTCACTTGATATGCACATGTGTGACCCAACCAGTGGCGCCAAGAGGGGGGCGGGTACAGATTACCTGGGTCCGGGCATGCCAGGGGGCCTGGGCCAAAGCACACCAGTAGCCATTTAAAGAAAAAAAAAATCTTTATTATAAATCAGTGAGGGCAGGCGGGCGAGTTTGCGAGCAGCGGGTCGGTCCTCTGGGAGGGTGGGGGGTGATGTGTGTGTCATCTGGCTGTGTGTACAATGTTGTGGATGTCCCTTGCAGCCACTTCCAGCAGCAGCACCGCTGCTAAGATCTTGCAAGATGATGACATCATAATCTCGCGAGTCAATCTCTGCAGCCAGCTCTGGACAGCTTCTTCAGGATCAACAGGGACTGGGAGGGGCAGGCATGCAGCTGGTTTGGCATGGCCTGTGGGTTTAAGAAGTGGTGCAACTCAGCTCATTTGGAAGAAACAGCAGCAGGGTTGGTCACCTCGTTGGGAGCAAGCCTGTTAGCATGCGACACTGTGAGTTGAGACGTGTGACTGTGAGGGACAGATACAGCACTGTGGTGCTGCAGGCAGCTGCTAATAATTTATAAATTCTATACAGGTTGAGTATTCCATATCCAAATATTCCGAAATACAGAATATTCTGAAATACAGAATTATTGGAGTGAGAGTGAGAAAGTGAAACCTTTGTTTTCTGATGGCTCAGTGTACACAAACTTTGTTTAATACACAGTTATTAAAAATATTGTATTAAATGACCTTCAGGCTGTGTGTATAAGGTGTATATGAATAATAAATTCATTCTGTGTTTAGACTTGGGTCCCATCGCCATGATATCTCATTATGGTATGCAATTATTCCAAAATACAAAAAAATCCGATATCCAAAATACTTCTGGTCCCAAGCATTTTGGATAAGGGATACCCACCATGTATAAATATTCTATAATACATGCATCCGTACAGGGCAGCCATCAGGGGAAGGCTCTGTGTCCCGGCCCTTACACAGAGGGGTACCCACATCTGACTCCTCCTGCCAATACCTGGAGAGCTGCACCAGGCTGTGAAACAACAGCAGGCTGATACCCAGAGAGGACTTCTTAAAACAAGCCTTCTCTATACATCAGCTCTCCGTGAACTGTTCCTGTAGGTCAGCAACGCTCCATCTATATGTAACGTCACAATATATGACATCACATAGGGGTGAAGCAGTGCGGCAGAATCTTTTTTTGGGGGGGTGGGGAGGAGCCCTGCTACTTTGTCAGTCCCGGACCCGCAATTTCTGATGGCAGCACTGCATCCACATACCATTAGTGTTAGTATTTTCTATCTATCTATCTATCTATCTATCTATCTATCTATCTATCTATCTATCTATCTATCTATCTATCTATCTATCTCCATGGCGATTCCAGTAATATAGTTTCCAACAAATAGGCACTCTCCAAAATCCTTTTCTGCTGCGGGGTACACTGGGCTCCACAAGGAATTACATCGGGGATGTAGAGTAGGATCTTGATTCGAGGAACCAACAGGCTCAAAATAGTGTAGTACTGTTAACTTCTGAACGAATGGATCTGTGTATAAAGGTAAACTCCGTACCAGATGATAGTGTCTAAATAATAGACAATATGCGTAGTGGAAGAGAGAGGATAAGAATTTCATCCAGTCTTCCCCAGTATTTCATCCGCACATCACTCCATTAGAGAGATTCTCATAAAAAAGGGATAAAAGCAAATATAGTGTAATACTGCTTTAATACGATTAAAAAGGCCAAAAGAAATGGCTGGACTCTCACCATAAGATAGAAATCCCAAGGCAGATAGAAAATAAAAAAACAGGCGTCCCCAGCACCTCGCAAGTCCTCCTATGGGTCCTTTCCAGACTTCCAGTGACCACCAGCCAACGCGTTTCAATACTTCAAAGTATCTTTTTCAAGGCATGTATAATTCCCTTCCCAGAGGATATCTTATTTATACCCCCATACTGATGACATAATTTCCCATAAAAAAAAGACCTATTTCCAGACATGGATTCACCTGTCCTCTAAACATCCTATACCTAACAATGTTATGCATCCAATCCGGATATTTGTGTATCCCTTCCCCGGCGCCAAATGTTCTAGCATCCCGGAATCTGATTTTCAAGTTCCCGGCTCTCTGAAATACATCACATCCGCCGGGTGACCCGCACACGTGTCCTTCCGCTTTTCCGGAAATTACGTTCTTCCGTATACGTCACTTCCGGCCGCGGCGGATTTTGCGTTCCACCGTTAGTTCCGGACTTTCCTTTCCATTTTGCAGCTTTACATATGGCAGGACGTCCTTTATTGCCGGGGTGTCATGATCCGGGTATCTGGACGCCATTTCTTACCCATCAGATGCCTCCTAAGGCTGGCTCAGCGCTCCAGGACCGGATCCCATCTGTTATCCTGATGTGTACATTCCTGTATCCTCTCCTGTCACTCTGGGACGCTGTCACAGTAAACGCCATATTACACCTGGCATGGCGTCTCCCGCGGCCTCCGCCGCCGTCCCTGAACTTCTGCATGCAGAGTGTCTGAGTGGCGATTACGTCAGCCGCGGCCTCCGCTGTGTCCGCGTGGTTGGATGTGCATCTGTCAGCCTGGCGCCTCCTGTCTCCGGTGGCCGGCGCCGCCATCACTGTTTTCATTACCACATGGATTACAAACCAAACTTCCCTCCAAGTGTCTGCATGGGCGCAGCCATCTTGGATTCTGTCAGCTGATCATTTCCACCAATCTGTTCTCAGTATTGATAATCTGCATAATTGCCTAGCCAATCCCTTCCTTGCTGCAGGTATAAATACACTGTGCCTGAGCAAGGAAGGCGTCAGTGCTTTGGTTGTCAAACCTAGTTCCTGTTTGTCTCTCTCCTGTGATTGTCTTCCAGGTTCCAGCTCCTGTCTCAAGACTTCCACCATAGAGACCCGCACCAGCATTCCACCTGCGGTGTAGCCTGACTCTCCAATCCATTGTGGATTCATCTGTTTCCAGCTACAACATTACCTGCTTCCAGCTCAGCTTCCAGCAGAGTACAGCTTCCCTTAAAGGGCCGGTGTCCTTTCTACACTTTACCACTCTCCACCGGTATTATTATTTCTCCGCTCTCAAGTTCTACATTTCAGTTCATATTTCATCGCTCCCAAGTTCATTTATTATTTAACTGGTTCCAGCCAGTATCCACTCCGTGCTAACAACAGTCTGGTTCCAGCCAGTATCCACAGCAGCTGTTTTATCTTCAGCAACCCAGCTTTTCCTGGAACACCAGCTGGCACAATCCTGGGTTATCTCCATTGCTACAGTCGGGCCTGGTAAGGACTTTCCATCTAGAAGATCATAAGAACTATCTCACACTACCAGTGCCCTGTGGCTCCTGCCATCCTGTAGTACCCAGGAACTGTATTTATTCTTTGCTGACTTTTACATTTTCTTTTACTGCTGCTGTGTTGCGGAGTTGTCATAATAAACATCATTGACTTTTATCCAAGTTGTCGTGGTCACGCCTTCGGGCAGTTATTATTCATGTTACTTACATGTCCAGGGGTCTGATACAACCTCCCAGGTTCCGGTACATCTCAGCCCCTACAACTGAGGCTGCCTCCCGTCAGCTCAGGCCCTCAGTTGTGGCAGTAAGCACTGACCTAAAGAATCCAGCCGGAGACCAGGATCAAGCGGCCAGGCCGATGCAAGAACTGGCAGCCCGACTAGAACATCAGGAGGCTGCACAGGGCCACATCATCCGCTGTCTCCAGGATCTCTCTACTCGGCTGGATGGGATTCAGACAACTCTCCGTGGATCAGGCGCGTCTGGTGCGTCAACCACAGTGACTCCAGCTATAACCCCACCCACCTTACCCATTTCTGCTCCACGTCTTCATCTTCCAACGCCAGCAAAATTTGACGGATCTCCAAGATTCTGCAGGGGATTTCTCAACCAGTGTGAGATTCAGTTTGAGCTACAACCTGGCAATTTTCCCAGTGACCGTACAAAAATTGCCTACATTATTTCTCTTCTCAGTGGCTCAGCCCTTGATTGGGCATCACCGTTATGGGAGAGGTCCGACACCCTGCTATCTTCCTACACTGCCTTCGTGTCAATATTCAGGCGCATCTTCGACGAGCCAGGCCGGGTAACCTCAGCTTCATCCGAGATTCTCCGTTTACGCCAAGGGTCACGTACTGTAGGACAATATCTGATACAGTTCCAGATCCTGGCATCCGAACTGGCATGGAACGACGAGGCCCTGTATGCTGCATTCTGGCATGGCTTATCTGAGCGTATTAAAGATGAGTTAGCTACCAGAGACTTACCTTCTAAGATAGATGAGCTAATCTCACTCTGCACGAAAGTTGATTTACGTTTCAGAGAGAGAGCAACTGAGCGTGGAAGATCATCTGCTCCAAAATCTTCTGCTCCTCCTCCTCGTCAACTGTCACCATCTAAAGATGAGCCCATGCAACTTGGCCGTTCCCGTTTAACTCCTGCTGAGCGCCGAAGACGTCTCTCCGAGTCTCTCTGTCTCTATTGTGCAGCTCCGTCTCACACCATTAATGCCTGTCCCAAACGTCCGGGAAACTCCAAATCCTAGCTCGCCAAGGAGAGGGCCGGCTAGGAGTAATGATCTCCTCTCCATCTCCTCAAGATTGTAATCTCCCAGTCTCGCTTCAAGTTGCTCAACGTTATCGGAACGTCATTGCCCTCCTTGATTCCGGAGCAGCTGGGAACTTTATTACCGAAGCCTATGTTAAACGGTGGTCCCTACCCACCGAGAGACTTCCTTCGTCCATTTCTTTAACTGCCGTGGATGGCAGCAAAATTTTTGATGCAGTTATTTCTTTAAGGACTCTACCAGTTCGTCTGAGAGTGGGAGTTCTTCATTCCGAACTTATTTCTTTTTTAGTGATTCCAAGAGCCACACATCCTGTGGTCCTGGGCCTTCCATGGCTCCGTCTTCACAATCCTACAATTGATTGGACGACTACGCAAATCCTGGCATGGGGTTCCTCCTGTGCTGAGACATGTTTGTTTAAAGTATTGCCTGTCTGTTCTTCCTCCCCCAGGTCGTCTGATGTTCCACCTCCTCCATATCAAGATTTCACGGATGTGTTCAGTAAAGCTTCTGCTGATATCCTTCCTCCTCATAGAGAATGGGACTGTCCGATTGATCTCGTTCCAGGGAAGGTTCCACCTCGAGGCCGAACTTATCCGTTGTCTCTGCCTGAGACGCATTCTATGGAGGAATATATTAAAGAGAACCTAGCAAAGGGGTTCATTCGACCTTCTTCTTCTCCAGCCGGCGCAGGCTTCTTTTTTGTAAAAAAGAAAGATGGTGGTCTGCGGCCGTGCATCGACTACAGAGGTTTGAACGACATTACCATCAAGAACCGTTATCCTTTACCCCTGATTACTGAGCTCTTTGACAGAGTTAGCGGAGCTACCATCTTTACAAAGCTGGACTTGCGAGGTGCATACAATCTCATCCGGATCCGTGAGGGTGACGAGTGGAAGACCGCCTTTAACACCCGTGACGGACATTATGAGTACCTCGTCATGCCCTTCGGATTGAGCAATGCTCCAGCTGTCTTCCAGCATTTTGTCAATGAGATCTTCAGAGACATTCTATACCGTCATGTCGTGGTCTATCTAGACGATATCCTCATTTTTGCCAACGATTTAGAGGAACATCGTTTTTGGGTTAAAGAGGTTCTGTCCCGTCTCCGTGTCAATCATCTCTATTGCAAATTAGAAAAATGCGTCTTTGAAGTCAAGTCCATTCCGTTTCTAGGGTACATTGTATCCGGTTCCGGACTAGAGATGGATCCTGAGAAACTACAAGCAATCCAAAATTGGCCGGTACCCTTAACCCTCAAAGGGGTCCAGAGGTTCTTAGGGTTCGCCAACTATTACCGAAAGTTTATACGAGACTTTTCCACCATTGTGGCGCCTATTACTGCTTTCACTAAGAAGGGTGCTAACCCGTCCAAGTGGTCTGAAGAAGCCAGGCAAGCATTTCATCTTTTAAAACAAAGGTTCATCTCTGCGCCTGTTCTGAAACAGCTTGACATCGACTCTCCTTTCATCTTAGAGGTGGATGCCTCCTCCGTTGGAGTAGGAGCGGTGTTATCTCAGAGGGCTAAAGATGGCCATTTACACCCTTGCAGTTTCTTCTCCCGGAAGTTCTCCCCAGCTGAGCGCAACTATGCCATTGGCGACCAGGAGTTGCTAGCCATCAAGCTCGCTCTAGAAGAGTGGAGGTATCTGTTGGAGGGAGCTTCTCATTCAATCACCATACTTACAGACCACAAGAACCTTTTATACCTGAAGGGCGCACAATGTCTCAACCCTCGTCAGGCCAGATGGGCACTTTTCTTTTCCAGGTTCGACTTTAAACTCCAGTTCTGTCCGGGCTCTCAGAATCGCAAGGCCGATGCCCTTTCCCGCTCATGGGAGCAAGAAAATGAGTCAGAGTCTTCAGACAAGCATCCTATTATAAATCCGTTGGCATTCTCCACGGTAGGGATGGACTCTACGCCCCCATCAGGGAAAAGTTTTGTGAAGCCGATGCTAAGGAAGAAGCTCATGCATTGGGCCCATGCTTCCCGTTTTGCCGGACATACAGGTATCCAAAAAACCCTGGAGTTTATCTCTAGGTCCTATTGGTGGCCAACTCTGAAAAAGGACGTCTTGGAGTTTATTGCATCTTGCCCAAAGTGTGCCCAACATAAAGTATCCCGCCAGTCGCCTGCGGGGCAACTGGTTCCACTATCCGTTCCCCGTCGACCATGGACCCACTTGTCGATGGATTTCATTACAGACTTACCCATGTGCAACAAGTTCAATACCATCTGGGTGGTAGTTGACCGGTTCACCAAGATGGCACACTTCATTCCTCTCACCGGTCTTCCGTCAGCTTCCAAGTTGGCTCAAGTATTCATACAAGAGATCTTCCGACTCCACGGTCTTCCTGAAGAAATTATCTCAGATCGAGGAGTTCAATTCACAGCCAAATTCTGGCGAAGTTTATGTCAAGTCCTCCAAGTCAAGCTAAAGTTTTCCACGGCTTACCATCCTCAGACCAATGGTCAAACCGAGAGGGTGAATCAGGACTTGGAGGCCTTCCTCCGCATCTATGTGTCCTCCTCTCAAGATGACTGGGTTCAATTACTTCCCTGGGCCGAGTTCTGTCATAACAACCAGTATCATTCTTCATCTGCTTCAACACCATTCTTCACTAACTTTGGATTCCACCCTAAAGTCCCTGAGTTCCAACCGCTTCCAGCAACTTCTGTTCCCGCAGTGGATATCACCTTGCATCAGTTTGCCAATATCTGGAAGAGCGTACGATCAGCTATGCTCAAGGCATCGTTCAGGTACAAGAAGTTTGCGGATAAGAAGCGTCGAGCAGTTCCTGCTCTCAAGGTGGGTGATCGGGTATGGTTATCCACGAAGAATTTGAGGTTAAGAGTTCCCAGTATGAAGTTTGCACCTCGCTATATCGGTCCTTTCAAGATTGAACAAGTCATCAATCCTGTTGCTTACAGACTCCAGTTGCCTCCCTTCTTAAAAATACCCAGGACATTCCATGTTTCCCTGTTGAAACCGCTGATCTTGAATCGGTTTCATTCCTCACTTCCTCCAACTCCGAAAGTTCAAACTCAACGAGGCGTTGAGTATGAAGTGGCCAAGATCCTGGACTCACGTCACCGTTACGGTCAACTACAATATCTTATTGACTGGAAGGGTTATGGTCCTGAGGAACGTTCATGGACCAATGCTTCTGATGTCCATGCTCCTGCCTTGGTCCGGAGATTCCATTCCAAGTTTCCTCAAAAGCCAAAGAAGTGTCCTGGGGCCACTCCTAAAGGGGGGGGTGCTGTCACGATCCGGGTATCTGGACGCCATTTCTTACCCATCAGATGCCTCCTAAGGCTGGCTCAGCGCTCCAGGACCGGATCCCATCTGTTATCCTGATGTGTACATTCCTGTATCCTCTCCTGTCACTCTGGGACGCTGTCACAGTAAACGCCATATTACACCTGGCATGGCGTCTCCCGCGGCCTCCGCCGCCGTCCCTGAACTTCTGCATGCAGAGTGTCTGAGTGGCGATTACGTCAGCCGCGGCCTCCGCTGTGTCCGCGTGGTTGGATGTGCATCTGTCAGCCTGGCGCCTCCTGTCTCCGGTGGCCGGCGCCGCCATCACTGTTTTCATTACCACATGGATTACAAACCAAACTTCCCTCCAAGTGTCTGCATGGGCGCAGCCATCTTGGATTCTGTCAGCTGATCATTTCCACCAATCTGTTCTCAGTATTGTTAATCTGCATAATTGCCTAGCCAATCCCTTCCTTGCTGCAGGTATAAATACACTGTGCCTGAGCAAGGAAGGCGTCAGTGCTTTGGTTGTCAAACCTAGTTCCTGTTTGTCTCTCTCCTGTGATTGTCTTCCAGGTTCCAGCTCCTGTCTCAAGACTTCCACCATAGAGACCCGCACCAGCATTGCACCTGCGGTGTAGCCTGACTCTCCAATCCATTGTGGATTCATCTGTTTCCAGCTACAACATTACCTGCTTCCAGCTCAGCTTCCAGCAGAGTACAGCTTCCCTTAAAGGGCCGGTGTCCTTTCTACACTTTACCACTCTCCACCGGTATTATTATTTCTCCGCTCTCAAGTTCTACATTTCAGTTCATATTTCATCGCTCCCAAGTTCATTTATTATTTAACTGGTTCCAGCCAGTATCCACTCCGTGCTAACAACAGTCTGGTTCCAGCCAGTATCCACAGCAGCTGTTTTATCTTCAGCAACCCAGCTTTTCCTGGAACACCAGCTGGCACAATCCTGGGTTATCTCCATTGCTACAGTCGGGCCTGGTAAGGACTTTCCATCTAGAAGATCATAAGAACTATCTCACACTACCAGTGCCCTGTGGCTCCTGCCATCCTGTAGTACCCAGGAACTGTATTTATTCTTTGCTGACTTTTACGTTTTCTTTTACTGCTGCTGTGTTGCGGAGTTGTCATAATAAACATCATTGACTTTTATCCAAGTTGTCGTGGTCACGCCTTCGGGCAGTTATTATTCATGTTACTTACATGTCCAGGGGTCTGATACAACCTCCCAGGTTCCGGTACATCTCAGCCCCTACAACTGAGGCTGCCTCCCGTCAGCTCAGGCCCTCAGTTGTGACACGGGGTGCTTATTTATCGGGGGAATGATGGCTTTCCTCAAGGGACATGTTCCACATATAAATAGGAGGATAAATACACAATTAGACACGTAATATTAAAAATAGTTAAAAAGTTAGTAAAAGTTGATAACAACTAAAAAAAATTTATAAAAACCATTTCAATTCAAAATCTTTATTAATGCCATTAGGGGCTAAAGTGCTGTAATTATATATTATGGTCATCTCACTTCTGGCTAGTTTGACCGCAATATCTCCCCCTCTAGCATCAGAAAGGACCTTTTTTAATACATGGATGTATAACATTGTTAGGTATAGGATGTTTAGAGGACAGGTGAATCCATGTCTGGAAATAGGTCTTTTTTTATGGGAAATGATGTCATCAGTATGGGGGTATAAATAAGATATCCTCTGGGAAGGGAATTATACATGCCTTGAAAAAGATACTTTGAAGTATTGAAACGCGTTGGCTGGTGGTCACTGGAAGTCTGGAAAGGACCCATAGGAGGTTTTGCGAGGTGCTGGGGACGCCTGGTTTTTGATTTTCTATCTGCCTTGGGATTTCTATCTTATGGTGAGAGTCCAGCCATTTCTTTTGGCCTTTTTAATCGTATTAACGCAGTATTACACTATATTTGCTTTTATCCCTTTTTTATGAGAATCTCTCTAATGGAGTGATGTGCGGATGAAATACTGGGGACGACTGGATGAAATTCTTATCCTCTCTCTTCCACTACGCATATTGTCTATTATTTAGACACTATCATCTGGTACGGAGTTTACCTTTATACACAGATCCATTCGTTCAGAAGTTAACAGTATTACACTATTTTGTACCTTATTTCTTTGGTTGAGGGCAAGAATTGATGTTGATTATTTAGGAGCATTCTCAAAAATTATAATCAAGCGCCTGAAGACAACTCGGTGATATTTTATATTTCTATATTGTTTGTGGTGTGAGGTGACACCTTTTCTCACTGGGTAATCTATGGGCAGCTTCTAGCGCACCATACGTCTGCATTTAATGGTTATAGACCAACAGGCTCAAAGCTTTTGACTGTTTCCAAGATGCACAGCGCTGCCTCCTCTATAACCCACCTCCATGCCAGTGAGCTCAGTTTGTAAGTAGGTGCCTTGCAGTATGCAGGCACTTAACAGGAGGCTGCCCTAAGCAGCCTTTTCAGAGCTTCGTTTTACAGACTGAAAACAGAGAAAATGTAAAGAAGACTTCCAGAACTGCTGCAGGCATAGTCTGATAGACTTTCCTGCGTGCAGCTCCATCACCCCCAGCGGCGCTGTATACTCCCGCACCGTGGTTGCCGGGTCACTACAGCGGAGGCGCCGGCTTCTTCCATCCTAACGTGAGTCACGCCGCCGTCTCCCGGATCGCGGGGCCGCAGACAAAGGGGGAGGTATGGGGCTTCTGTGCCGCAATTTACCGCGATCCAGCGCGGCCGTAGCAGGCGGGCCGCGCGCGCGCTGGCGTGGACACGGATTACTGGGCTGATGTTCCACTAGCCACTAGGGTTTATATTATGGGCACAGGTCAAGAGGGATGTTGTACCAAATTTCCCCCGCTTTATCTTTATTGCCCGCACACCTGGTGGGGATGCCAGCAGGGGGAGCAGGTCGGACCTGAGGCCCCTCCCCCCAGCCCCAGGGCGCCATTTCAGCAATGTTCCCTGGAGCTGTTTCCCTGTCCCTCAATCCCGATCAGCAGCCATTACAGACAGAGCCTTGCTGTTTCCTGGGATTGCTGGGGCAAATCCTCCTCTATGGAGCCGCCTGATTGCAAGTGCTGTGTTTCCTACAGGACACTTGAGTATTCTATCTGTCACTGGGACTGTGTTAGTTAGGAAAGAGTGTATACCTTCAGGGTTGTGTGGTACAAATACCCTGTGATATACATCCAGTGCTTACTGTGTTTGTTATATCTATAGTTATCACATATAGCCATACTGAGTATTACTTTGTATTGCTAGTCCAGTGCAGTTTATGGTACATCATTTCTTTACACTTGTGACTATATATGTGTGTATGCATGTAGCTGCTGCGTGGTTGCCTTATTGCAGGGTATTTCACTCAGCGTGCTATTCCTATATTGCTACACCTGAGGGTTTGGCAGGCCTGGAAATAATATAGGATTGTTTCACAAGATATACTAATGGGGTATTTTTACTTGTGATTTATAGTCACCATATATCCTATATCTATTGAACTCCAGGTTTGTACCTTCTTCGGCTCATTCTCTGAGAATTTTCGTTAGGTATAGTGCTGCTAGACTTTGTACCGGGTTGCCCATTACTCACATAGTTATGTCTGCTACACGTGGCAAAGACGTTGGGGTCTCTCCCACACTGCGTGGTTGTGAGGCCGCGGACGTACTGGAGGATAATTTAGCAGCTGAGAGTTCAGGTTCAGAGGGTTCCTTACTCCCCAGTGGGTCGGTAGCGCTTGAGGCATCACAAGACCCACCTTGGGTTACATTCTCCACATTGTTAAACACGCTTGTGACTAAATTGACGTCCCCTGTGTCACCACCTGTGCCGCTACCACAGTTTATGGTCCCCACTGTGAACCCGCCATGGGCGGATCAGCTTTCCACTCAGTTACAGCATTTAAACCGATCCATGTCTAAATCTAAGGGTAACTCTCACCCACATAAGACTAAGTCATCTTCTAGAAGGGCGATTACCTCCTCCCAACCCACGGTTTTGACCGACACGTCTTCTGAGGAGGACGATGCATATACTGACGCCGCTGACACTGACGCTGATGTTTTAGATGGGGAAGGGAAGTCATCCGTGGATGTCTCGGATTTGATTGAGGCGATACGGCTCATTCTTCAAGTGTCTGACGATTCTGAGCCTGAAACCGTCTCTAAGAAACCGCATAGGTTTAAGCATAAGAAGGTGGTTAAACAAGTTTTACCCTATTCTAAACACATGATTGACATACGTCAGGAATCATGGGAAAATACGGGAACTAAATTTATTTTAAATTTGCACCGAATAAGAGACTGTTGGCTCGCTATCCTCTCTCTGCAGAGGTGTGTAAAAATTGGGAAACTCCTCCGCCTGTAGATTCTCATGTGGCGCGTATGGTTGTTTCCTCTGCTCTGCCAGTAACTACCATCACCTCTCTGAAGGAACCGATGGATCGTTGTGTGAAGGGCTGTTTAAAAGCAATTTATACCCTTTCGGGGGCTGTGCAAAGGCCAACTATTGCAGCGACTTGGGCTGCTGAAGCTGTTGAGGCGTGGGCTTAGGAGCTCGAGGCGGAACTGCCCTCTGATGCATCTGAGCATGCTTGACAATGTCTCTCATATATTGCCACGGCTTCTCTGTACCTTAAAGAGGTGGCCTCCGATGCCGGTGGGGTGCTCGCGGCCAAGGCTGCTACTGCATCTGTTTTGGCCAGACGTATCCTTTGGTTGAGATCCTGGTCGGTGGATTTGGATTCCAAGAAAACCCTGGAGGTGCTTCCTTTCAAGGGAGATATTCTCTTTGGAGAAGACCACAATAAGCTAAAACAGCTTGCCTACCTAGTACGGCTCCTTCAACATAGAAGGCTAAAAGTACTTTCTCTCGGCCCTTTCGTACTCCAGGTAAAGCAAAAGGTCAGGCATACCTAAAGCAAACACATGCTTCCAGGCCTGCCAAGCCCAGACCGAAGCGTGCCTGGGCCGCCCGTCAGCCAGCTTCCAAAACTGACAAGCCTGCCTCATGACGGGGTGGGCCTCCCTCTGGGGGATCCCAGGGTGGGGGGCCAACTTCTAGGTTTTACCCAGGAATGGTTAAAGACCACTTCAGATACCTGGCTGAGGGAAGTCGTTGCTCGAGGTTACGCCACACCCTTCAAGAATCGTCCCCCTCATCGATTTTGCCCGAAAGATGTGCCCCTGGATCCGGCAAAAGCAAAAACGTTGCACTCAGTGGTACTTTCCCTCCTATCCACAGGAGTGGTGATACAGGTGTCTCTGAGGGGCACAGGGTTCTATTCACCGTTGTTTCTAGTCCCAAAACCAAACGGGTCCTCGCGGACCATTCTCATTCTGAGGTCCTTGAACAAGCACGTGCGGATCTCCAAGTTCCATATGGAAACGCTGTGCTCTATTGTTCTGGCCATGGAGCCTATGGACTATATGGATACAGGATATCCATACAGGATGCCTACCTACATATTCCTATTGCGGTATCTCATCAGCATGACCTGCAGTTTGCGGTGGGCAACCTTCATTACCAATTTTGGGCGTTACCCTTTGGTTTGACAACGGCTCCACAAGTTTTCACCAAAGTAATGGCGGTAATGACGGCTACACTCTGCCATCAAGGGGTCAGGATACTACCATACCTAGACGATTTGAGGATCCTGGCGAGTTCCCCAGAAATTCTCCTGTGTCATCTCGATCTGACGGTCCAGTGCATGGCAGCCCACGGGTGGCTGATCAACTGGAAGAAATTCTCCCTGGTTCCGGCTCGGAGCATGGTACACCTGGGAGCGCTGTTGGACACTCACAACCAGCGGTTGTTCTTGTCTTAGGAGAAAGTCCTGAAACTTCAGGACAAGATCCGATGCTTCATATCTCGTCCGCAAGTGTCGATCTATTCGGCGATGCAAGTGTTAGGTCTCATGTTGTCAGCTTTCGACATGGTGGAGTATGCTCAATTCCATTCTCGCCCTCTGCAGAAGTTGATTCTGTCCAAGTGGGATGGCCTGCCTCACCGGATCAGATCTCACATGATCTCCCTATCTCCGGAGGTCCGCCTGTCACTGAGCTAGTGGCTTCAGGACCAACAATTGAGCAGGGGTCATCCCTTCTGGATATCCAACTGGGTCCTGCTGACGACGGTTGGTAGTCTGAGAGGTTGGGGCGCGGTGTTGGAGCAACACTCCCTTCAGGGTCGGTGGACCAAGGAGGAGTCACTACTCCCGATAAACATTCTGGAACTGCGGGCAGTGTTCAATGTGTTGACAATGGCCCAGCATCTCATATAGAACAGACCTGTTCAAGTACAATCGGACAACGCCACCACGGTGGCCTATATCAATCATCAGGACGGCACTCGAAGCCGCATGGCAATGAACGAAGTATCAAGGATTCTTCAGTGGGCAGAATGCCATCTGCCGGCCATATCAGCAGTGTTCATTCCGGGCGTTCTGAACTGGTAGGCGGGCTATGTCAGTCGTCAGGACGTGCACGCCGGAGAATGGAACCTACATCCAGAGGTGTTTCAACTTCTTGTGGACATGTGGGTCTTCCCAGATGTGGACCTGATGGCGTCTCGACACAATCACAAGGTTCCGGTCTTCGGAGCAAGGCCAAGGGATCATCAAGCAGCGTTCGTGGATGCTCTGTCAATCCCGTGGAACTTTCGGCTGCCGTATGTGTTCCCTCCGGTGTCAGTCCTGCCCAGAGTAATACGGAAGTTCAAGTAAGAAGGAGGAAACCTTCTTTTAGTCGCTTCAGCGTGGCCCAGACGGCACTGGTTCTCCGATCTACAGGGCCTCTTGGTGGATCGTGCCCTTCTACTTCCACAACGACCAGACCTCCTCGTTCAGGGTCCGTGTGTTTACCAGGATTTGGCCCGGCTGTCTTTGATGGCATGGCTCTTGAGGCTTCCGTCCTGAGGGCCAAGGTTTTTTCTAACTATGTTGAAGGCCCGTAAGCCGGGTTCTGCTCGGATATACCATAGGGTCTGGAATGCTTACTTTACTTGGTGTGCGTCTCACAATCATGATGTTTTCAAGTTTAGTACGGCCAAACTTTTGGCCTTTCTACAACAAGGCCTGATCTTGGGCCTGCATCTGGCCTCCCTCAAGGTTCACACCTCTGCCTTGTCGGTTTGGTTTCAGAGAAAGATTGCTACCCTACCTGATGTCCATACATTCACTCAGGGTGTGTTGAGGATTCAGCCTCCTTATGTGCCACCTGTGGCCCCTTGGGATCTGTTGGTGGTTTTGGAGGCCTTTCAAGAGTCTCCGTTTGAGCCTCTTACCTCTGCTGACCTTAAGTGGCTTTCCCTTAAGGTGCTGTTCTTGCTGGCTATTGCTTTGGCTAGAAGGGTCTCGGACTTGGGTGCCTTATCCTATAAGTCTCCCTATTTTATTTTTCTCTGTGATCCTCAACACACACTGAGTGATTTTTCACTTCGAACACGCCCAGTTAATTTAACCAAGGTGGTGTCTTCCTTCAACCTTAACCAGGAGATTGTGGTTCTGGCCTTTAATTCTCCTGAGTTGTCTTCCAAAGAGTGTTCTTTGGATGTGGTACGGGCTCTCTGTATCTATGTGAAGAGAACTTCCTCCATTAGGAAATCCGATTCTCTTTTTGTGTTGTTTGGTTTTCACAAACGTGGCTGGCCTGCTTCCAAGCAGACCCTGGCCAGATGGATTAGAATGGTGATTGCACATGCTTATGTACAGGCTGGTCGTCCGGTTCCTTCTACCATCAAAGCCCATTCTACTCAGTCTGTTGGACCTTCTTGGGCGGCCCGCCGTGGTGCAGCCCTTGAACAATTGTGCAAGGCAGCGACGTGGTCCTCAGGGAACACGTTTATAAGGTTCTATGCCTTCGATACCGCCGCTTCCCAGGGTTCTTCCTTTGGACGCCGTGTTCTTCTACTGTGCGTCCCCTCCCGTGAGGAACTGCTTTGGGACATCCTCAATGTAATTCCTTGTGGAGCCCAGTGTACCCCGCAGCAGAAAACGAGATTTATGGTAAGATCTTACCGTTGTTAAATCTCTTTCTCGAGGTACACTGGGCTCCACATGGCTCCCACCCTGACGCACTTAGATTTTTTTGGGTTGGTATTGGCATAGCCGCAGACACCCTCTACTGCTGTGAGTGTGTGGTGTAATTGGCTACGATCGGTTGTCGTCTCTGGTACCTGCTACTGCATTGGGCTGGTTAACGAAACTGAGCTCACTGGCATGGAGGCGGGGTTATAGAGGAGGCGGCGCTGTGCATCTTGGGAACAGTCCAAAGCTTTGAGCCTGTTGATGCTTCGGATCAAGATCCTACTCTACACCCCCAATGTAATTCCTTGTGGAGCCTAGTGTACCTCGCAGAAAGAGATTTAACAACGGTAAGTTCTTACCATAAATCTCGTTTTTATTGTGTATCAAAGTTTTTTTTTAATATATATTATACTCACAAAGTTACAAATGCAAGGCTTCATGTCATATGCATGTAGGCAATGTAGCTACATTGCCTACATGCATATGATATGAAGCTTTGCATTTGTAGCTTTGTGAGTATAATATATAAAAAAATTAATTTGATACACATTTAAAAGGATTTTGGAGAGTGCCTATTTGTTGAAAACTATATCTAAACATACTTTGGCCACACCCACCCTGGGGTGGCCCGAGAAGTTGTTGTACCGGGGCCCAACTCGCAGTGTGTAGAGTTGTTGTGAATGAGAAACTGGGAACGTTTCACTTAAGGCTCGTATTCACGGGCAGATCTGGGGAGAAATTGCTTAGATTATCGCTCCGTGAGTATCCCCCTTTAGACTGTATGCCGATTACACATCTCCCATTGTAGATATCTAAGCTAATTGAACAGACAGGGCCGGTTCTGGCGCTCTGAGCGCCCCGGGCGGCAATAGGGGGCGTGGCTTCGTACTGGGGGCGTGGTCATTTACGCCCCCCTGTACAGACTGAAATGATGTGCGGTGCGCGATGACGTCATCGCGCACCGCACAGCAAAGGTCCTCTCCACGAAGGGAAAATAGACGCGTAGCGTCTAGTTCCCTTCGTGGAGAGGACCTTTGCTGTGCGGTGCGCGATGACGTCATCGCGCACCGCACAGTAAAGGACCTCTCCACGAAGGGAAAGTAGACGCGTACGCGTCTAGTTTCCCTTCACCGGCAGCGGGGGGGCAGCGGCCAGCGCAGCAGGCGGGCAGCGGGGGGCACACAGCAGCAGCGGATCTTGCCCTGGTGCGGCGCCCTCCGGGAGGCGGCGCCCCGGGCAAAGGGCCTGCTTGCCCGTGGCAAGATCCGCTACTGTGAACAGATAGTATCCAATCAGCACTGATAGATCTCTGATCTCCTAGGGGCCTACAGTATGTATTAATAATCATAATGTATGTCTATTATGGTATCAGTCCATACCACAATAGACATATCATTTGTAACCAACATATCCCCGCTATGTACTACAATTAACACGCAGAAAAAGCGGTAGGCAAACAATGCAAACTGTGCTGAAAAACGCAGCAGCGTTCGTCTCTGAAAAATGCCCACAATCATCTGTATTTTGTTCATGATTTCTGTGAAGTGCATCAAGTCTGGAAAAAAGCGCTATATAACTAAAATTATTATTATTATTAAATTGCAGCAATATATACAATTATACAGAACTGCCGTTTCTACGTAATTTTATGAAATAAAAAACTTTCATACATAGGCCCCCTAGTCATCGCTGATAGTTCTTGACTGCAGCCCGTGTTTCTGTTGGTTTTTTGGGGGGACAAATCTAGTGGGGGAAAAATTGGGACAGGTAAAATAACAATTTATGAGTCTGTAATTACTGTTTTTCAATGCAGTTTAACTGGAAAATATTGCTAGTATAGCTGAAATATACTAAGATGTATCAGCTAAACTGACCCATAATGGTAAGGGTTAAATACAGTAAATGGTGAGGGTCCCAGGGGATTTTGGGCACCTGTATAGCTGGAAGCAGAACATCCTATAGATCTCTGATGTGGTCGGTAAACTAATATTCTTCAATTTGTTAAGAGAAATGTGAAGTAGACATTTAGAAAGACAAGAGCTTGTGGGTTTTATATAGTTAATAAGTGGGTACATCTATTTCCTCTAACAAAAATTATACTTTCCCTAAATATATTTCTGGCATTCACTATACTTTATTCTTATTCCTAAGTCACTGTATCCTCACCATATCAGAGACCAGCTGTTCCCAACCTGTTGTCAATGTAACTCATTGTAATATTTGTTCCCCGTTTCTTTTCATTTCATTTGTTTCCAAGCCTATATAGGTGCCAGAAGCTAAAAATACTCTGTGCTGCACAGCACAGGTTCCCCCGGCTTCTGCGTCTGGTATTTGACACCTCCAGCAGAGCTCATTGTATTAGGACAGCAGTGTGTAAAGTTAGCTTTGGGAGTTCTCGCTGCCTATTCAGTATGGACTTCCTGTCAATTCTGAATAAACATCAGGACTTCCTCTGTAAGAAACTTCACATTTATATCCCACTGACACAGCCGTGCTCTCTGGATTATATAATACACCCATGGCTGGGAGTGTGAGGTGCAGGGGAAACTGGATTTATAATTACATGGTAACAAGTAGAAAAAACAATAATCATTTCAAACAGAGCAATGCATGAGAAATAATAGCTGAAAATAATCAGAATGAGAAATGCAATCAAACTGCAGCTGCATAGTATCCGTTTAGATGGTCGACAGTCATAATGTCAACATCATAGTGTAAAATTTTGAATATTTACATGGTTTAACATATCGAGAGGCACCATGAAAACATCCTTAAAATGCCGACAATTTCACAATGTCCACACCTAAATATTGTTATTCTGAAGATACTGATGGCTAGGGTTCGGTGCCAGGAGGGTTATGGTTAGCCTGTAGGGTGTGTGTGTGTGTGTGTGTGTGTGTGTGTGTGTGTGTGTGTGTGTGTGTGTGTGTTGGGGGGGGGGGGGGGGTGGTAGGGGAAATGGTCTCCACTCTACATTGTTTCCTGTTGCTTTTAAGATAACTGCCTCAGTGTATTGTTAGTTTCATATATATATATATATATATATATGTGTGTGTGTATATATATATATATATGTATAGCTATCCCCAGTGCTGTTTATTTTCACTGTCCCCGTCACTCTTTTCACCTCCTCTCCCCCAACTGCCTTTCTTCCATCTCTTTTTTTTTATTCCCTAAACTTCCACTGTCCATTTCTCTTTCTGGGGTATATTCAAGGAAGGTAAAAACTGCCGTCTTGTCGAAAAGACGGCAGTTTTCGACCTATTCAGTCCCCATCTTTTTTATTCGACAAGTCGGGGAATTCGACTTGTCGAATAGTACGTGAATCGGCGGTATAGCTGCCGATTCACAAGCTTCTGAGGGAAACGGGGCCAAATTTGACAGGTTTTGGCCCCATTTCCAACCATCTCAGTTCGACTTAAAAAATAGTCGAACTGAGATGAGGGACCTGAGAGGAGGAGAGGGGGGAGAGCCGGGGGCAGACGGGGGAGAGCCGCGGGCAGACGGGGGGGGGGGGCAGCAATGCTACAGCACAGCGCTGCAGGAGGATGTAGCATAGCCGCCGCTCACGGCAGCATCCACCCGGCTCCAGCAAGTGAGGTCCTGCTTACTGGAGCCGGGTGGACGCTGCCGTGAGGTCTGGCGGCTGTGCCACATCCTCCTGCAGCGCTGCTGTCCCCGGTCTGCCTGCGACTGTCCCCCGTCTCCCCGCTGGTCTCCCCCCTCTTCGGTCCCTCATCTCAATTTTTAAAGTCGATTCGAGATGGGAATTCAATAACCCTTGTCGGATCCATTCCGACAAATTGTCGGATCCATTCCGACATCTTTTCTGTCTCTCCCACTTCTGTCTTCCTCTTGCCTACTCTCTCACTTCAGCCCTATCTCATGTACCTTTGTTCCTTCTATCTCTAAACACACCCCTCCCCCCACCATTTTTACCTGCCAGGGGTGCAAGTTCCTCCCAGTCACATAGAAGCAAGTTGGAGTTACCCCCCCCCCATTCCCTTTTATAAGAAAAGGGAAAATAAACATGGCGTTTTTGTGTGTGTGTGTGTGTGTGTGTGTGTGTGTGTGTGTGTATGTATATATATATATATATATATATATATTATATGTCTGTATATACAGTATCAGCTGGTCTACAGGGTCTAGAGCTCACAGTGAATTGGCAGTTCTCCAGCTACACTGTGTGACCCCTGTCGGTGGGTCAGGGTCAGGGTAAGAAAAAACATTTTGCTATCCCCAATGCACACTGAGTGAAAAATAACACTACATAATAATCAGATAATACAGAGATCTTGGTTGCATATATCTGCAGGCCGAACGGCAAGGCATCTCTGTCACTGGGCATACGCGCACGCAGGGGGGGGGTTCTGAGTACCTAGAAAACCCCCCCCCCCCTTTCCACCGATCCATCGGCTCTGCTGACTGATTTTTTTTTTTTTTTTGTGTACATAGGAGCTGCCCCTGTAATGTGGCGGCAGCAGTTCCCACCGAGCTGTCATGCTGCTGCTGGCTAGCTGGCTGGCTGCCATAGGGGGAGCTGCAGTGAAAGCGTGCAGCAGCTGCAGCTCCTCTCAGGCAGTATTAGCCGGGCCACTATTGCTGCTAGTAGCAGGGCAGGTGCGGCAGTCATGGAGTGCCCTTCATCATCCCCACTCCTGCTGCCTGTGTCACCCCTTCCTCTACCCCAGCAGCTTCCCCTGTCATTGATGTGTGTGGTGGCTCATACCGCTGTCACCCCCGCCCGGGGTCCCTGAGGCAGGTGTACTGCATGTGCTCATACACCTTACTGGCACACACAGTGACGAGCATAAGCTGGACACCTGCTGCAGCCTGTGACAAGTGCCATGCCCGCGGCCGCTGGGATCTCAAACATAGCACAGTTTGCGGGATGAGGACGGGACACAAGGAGGGAGCCCGAGCAGCAGATGCAGCTACAGGACGTGCCCGCAGCACAGCAGATGATGTGTAGTGGAAAGTAGTGTGGCAGTTTAATCACATATAAATCACACCAGTAAAAATGGAATATCAAAGCCACATATAAAAAAAACTACTAAAATGTCTTTGGAGTGGGATAAAAATACAAAAAATATATCACTATAAGTTAATGTAAAACAAGAGGACCAAAATACCAATACTATAAAATAAAAGTAAAAACTCAAGGTAAAAAGAGGAATGAATATCTTAACTTGAGAGGATGGGTTATGCCTGGTAGCATCCAACGCGTTTTTCCTATCTGGACTTCATTCCTTTTTTTACCTTGATTTTTTTACCTTTATTTTATAGTATAGTATTTTATAGTATTGGTATTTTGGTCCTCTTGTTTTACATTAACTTATAGTGATATATTTTTTGTATTTTTATCCAGCTCCAGAGACATTTTAGTAGCTTTTTATATGTGGCTTTGGTATTCCATTTTTACTGGTGTGATTTATATGTGATTAAATTGTGTATTACTTTTTAAGATAGTCTCCTAAAATTTCTGTGACACCATTGGTCGCTTAGAAACACCTTATCCACTGTTTTTTTCACATATATGCAGTGGGGCAAAAAAGTATTTGGACACCCACTTAAAAAGAGAGAGGTCTGTAATTTCCATCATAGGTACACTTCAACTGTGAGAGACAGAATCTGAAAAACAAACAAACCAGGAAATCACATTGTATGATTTTTAAAAATTTACTTGTACATTCTTGTGGAAAATTAATATTTGGACACCTACCAAGCAGCAAGATTTCTGGCTCTCACAGACCTATTACTTCTTCTTTAAGAAGCTCTTCTATCCTCCACTCGTTACCTGTATTAATGGCACCTGTTTGAACTGGTTATCTGTATAAAATACACCTGTCCACACCCTCAAACAGTCAGACTGCTACATCTCCACCATGGCCAAGACCAGAGAGCTGTCTAAGGACACCAGGGACAAAACTGTAGAGCTACACAAGGCTGGGATGAGCTACTCGATAATAGGCAAGCAGCTTGGCGCAATTATTAAAAAATGTAAGAAATACAGATCACTGACAATCTCCCTCGACCTGGGGCTCCATGCAAGATCTCACCTCGTGGGGTATCAATGATCTTGAGAACAGTGAGGAATCAGCCCAGAACTACATGGGGGGCCTGGTCAATGACCTCAAGAGAGCTGGGACCACAGTCACAAAGGTTACCATTAGTAACACACTACATTGTCATGGATTGAAATCCTGCAGCGCCCGAAAGGTGCCCCTGCTTAAGCCAGCACATGTCCAGGCCCATCTAAAGTTTACCAGTGATCATCTGGATGATCCAGAAGAGGATTGGGTGAATGTAATGTGGTCAGATGAGAGCAAAATCAAACTTTTTGGTATAAACTCCACTTGCCGTATTTGGAGGGAGAAGAATGATGAATGGCCTCCCAAGAACACCATACCCACTGTGAAGCATGGGGGTGGAAACATCATGCTTTGGGGCTGCTTTTCTGCAAAGGGGACAGGACGACTGATCCGTATTAAGGAGAGGATGAATGGGGCCATGTATCGTAAGATTTTGGGCAAAAACCTCCTTCCCTCAGTAAGAGCATTGAAGATGGAACGTGGCTGGGTCTTCCAGCATGACAATGACCCCAAACACACTGCCCTAGCAACTAAGGAGGCTCCGTAAGAAGCATTTCAAGGTTCTGGAGTGGCCTAGCCAGTCTCCAGACCTCAACCCAATAGAAAATCTGTGGAGGGAGTTGAAAGTCCGTGTTGCCCGGCGACAGCCCCAAAACATGACAGATCTAGAGAAGATCTGTATGGAAGAGTGGGCCAAAATACCTGCTACAGTGTGTGCAAACCTGGTCAAGAACTACAGGAAACGTTTGAACTCTGTAATTGCCAACCGAGGTTATATTACAAAGTATTGAGTTAAACTTTTTATTTGTCCAAATATTTATTTTCCGCAAGAATATACAAATAAATTGTTTAAAAATCATACAATGTGATTTCCTGGGGTTTATTTTTTCAGATTCTGTCTCTCACAGTTGAAGTGTACCTATGATGGAAATTACAGACCTCTCCCATTTTTTTAAGAGGGTCAACTTGCACAATCGGTGGCTGTCCAAATACTTTTTTACCCCACTGTGTATACTTTTTTACCCCACTGTATTTACTTACTGTATATATATATATATATATATATATATTATAAAATCTAAGGGCCCCTGGCTTTTTTTCTGGGATAATATCTATCTATCTATCTATCTATCTATCTATCTATCTATCTATCTATCTCATACAGACGTGCATACATACATTTATGGAAACCCCCCCATGAAAATCCTGCGTTTGCCACTGCTGGGGGTCCCTAACACTAGGTATGGGTCCGGGGCACGGGACCCCACAGGCCGGCCACCCCAGGGCAGTACACAGGTGAGAATTAGTAGGGGTTAATAAGAAGCACATAAGTGCTATGTAAGTGAGAAGTGTACATTTTGGGATATCCTTGGTTTTTTCCTCTTCGTTTGTGGCATGTGCACATCAGAGTGCCTCTTTCTTTTCTTCTATACTAGTGTACATTTTTAGTTGTGTTCAATGTTGTGATGTTGTAATGGAATGTAATTGGTATCCTGACATTTACAATGCTAGTGGTCAGAATACCAGGGCCGGAATCCCGACGCCTGTCAGAAAGCCAACAGTCACAATAAGCCAAACATAAGTATAAGGGGGAGGTAAGGGTAAGTCTATGGGGGAGAGGTTAGGGTTTGGCACCAGCGGGAGGGTTACGGTTAGGCTGCGGGGTGGTGGGGGAAGGGGGGGGTTAGGATTATGCTGTGGGAAGGAAGGGTTACTGGGATGGTAAGGGGTAGGGTTGGGTTACTTACAAAGAAGTGTCCGGATTCTGAATGTTGCAAAGCTGCTGTCGGTATTCTGACTGTCGCCATCCAGACTGTCGGGATCCCATACTCAACCCATTGTTATTGGTTGATTTTCAGGTGTGTCTGTGTTTTCACTACGTAAAGGTACTGACGCGACATCGCGGGGCATCGCACCGCCAGTTCATCGCACCTGAACTGCCAAAGTGATTACCACTTTGGAAATCACATGATGGGAACGTAACCACTGTGTGGGAGAGGCCTCTGGCCGCTCCCGGTGGGTGCCCATCGCGCATCACAGTGCAATATATTGCATGTGGTTTAAAAAACACATGCGATCGCACTGCAATGCAATAAATATTAAGTGCAGCACATACTATCATGAGACGCAATATTCGAGCGGCGTGCCCCCGCATCGCGTCGCATGGTACCTTAAATGTGCATGCAATGATTGCAATCCTTCATTTCTCTCACAGATGCGGTCGAAATTGAAAGATTGTATGTCATATCTCACAAATGTATGGGCTACATTAGTAGGGGAAATAACAAAAGTGTTTAGAGACTGTAGATGTGTGACATCACTGCACTGGTGGGAAATGTCGGAGTCCACACCAATAGAGTTCATGAAATCATGCTGACACAAATTTTAGCAGCTGATGATTTTATTGTATGTGTGTGTATATATATATATAATTTCTCTAACGTCCTAGAGGATGCTGGGGACTCTGTAAGGGCCATGGGGAATAGACGGGCTCCGCAGGAGATAGGGCACTTTAAGAAAGCTTTGGATTCTGGGTGTGCACTGGCTCCTCCCTCTATGTCCCTCCTCCAGACCTCAGTTTTACACTGTGCCCAGAGGAAGATGGGCGCACTGCAGGGAGCTCTCCTGAGTTCTTTGCATTAGAAAGCATTTTTGTTTGGATTTTTCTATTTTTACAGGAGCACTGCTGGCAACAGGCTCCCTGCATCGAGGGACTGGGGATAGAGGAGCAGACCTACTTAAATGATAGGATCTGCTTCCTCGGCTACTGGAAACCATTAGCTCCAGAGGGGGTGAACACAGGTTCGTCCTGGGCGTCCACCCCCAGATCCACGCCGCCGTTCTCCTCACAGAGCCAGAAGAACAGAAGCAAGAAGACGTCTCAGGCGGCAGAAGCCTTCAGCTTCACAGAGGTAACGCACAGCACTGCAGCTGTGCGTCATTGCTCCACATCACCTCACACACTCAGGTCACTGTATGGGTGCAGGGTGCAGGGCGCAGGGGGGGCGCCCTGGGCAGCAATAATAACACCTCAAAACATGGCAAAAAGATATATACATGTACAGCTGGGCACTGTACATGTATATAAAGGAGCCCCCGCCATTTTTACACAAATTTGAGCGGGACCGAAGCCCGCCGCCGAGGGGGCGGGGCTTCTCCCTCAGCACTCACCAGCGCCATTTTTCTCTCCACAGAACGCTGAGTGGAAGCTCCCTGGACTCTCCCCTGCTTACACACGGTGAAGGGGTGTTTAAAAGAGAGAGAGGGGGGGGGCACATAATTGGCGGATAAGATATTATACAGCGCTGCTGGGGAAAAAACATTTTGTGTTGGTCTCCAGGGTCATTGCGCTGGGGTGTGTGCTGGCATACTCTCTCTCTGTCTCTCCAAAGGGCCTTAAAGGGGATACTGTCTTCAGAAAAGAGTTTCCCTGTGTGTGTGAAGTGTGTCGATACGTGTGTGTCGACATGTTTGACGAGGAAGGCTCGCTTAATGTGGAGGGGGAGTGTTTGAATGTCAGGTCGCCGTCGGCAACGCCGACACCGGACTGGGTGGATATGCTGAATGTCTTAAATGCAAATGTGAATTTCCTGCATAAAAGGTTAGACAAGGCTGAGGCTAGGGATCAGTCAGGTAGCCAGACCGTGCCTGTCCCTGTGGCGCCAAGACCTTCAGGGTCTCAAAAGCGCCCCATATCCCAGGTCGTTGACACAGATACCGACACAAATACTGACTCTAGTGTCGACTATGAGGATGCAAAATTACAGCCGAAGGTGGCAAAGGGTATTCGATACATGATTATTGCCATAAAAGAGGTTTTGCGTATCACTGAGGAACCCCCTGTCCCTGACACGAGGGTTCACATGTATAAAGGGAAAAAGCCTGAGGTCACGTTTGAGCTAAGCGAATTGTGCGAAAAGGCTTGGGAGTCTCCGGATAGGAGACTACATGTTCCCAAAAGGATTCTTGGGAATCTTCGCCTAAAGTAGACAAGGCACTGACACGTTTATCCAATAAGGTGGCACTGCCTTCTCCGGATATTGCTTCCCTCAAGGATCCTGCTGATCGCAAGCAGGAAATTACCATGAAGCACATTTACACACATTCAGGAACTAGCGTTAGACCGGCCATGTCGTCGGCCTGGGTTTGTAGTGCTGTCGTGGCATGGGCAGACTCCTTATCTACGGAGATTGACACCTTAGATAGGGATACCATTCTAATGACCATTGAGCATATCAGAGATGCTGCCTTGTATATGAGGGATGCTCAGAGAGACATTTGTTTACTAAGCTCCAGAATAAACGCTATGTCTATTTCTGCTAGGCGACTCTTGTGGACCCGACAGTGGACGGGAGACGCCGTCTCAAAGCGGCATATGGAGTCATTGCCTTACAAGGGGGAGAAGTTGTTTGGAGAAGGCCTCTCGGACCTTGTCTCTACTGCTACGGCCGGTAAATCGAATTTTTTACCTTATGTTCCCCCGCAGCATGCTAAGAAGGTACCGCATTATCAAATGCAGTCCTTTCGTTCCAATAAAAGCAAAAAGGTACGAGGATCGTCCTTTGTTGCCAGAGTTAAAGGCAAGTGAAAAAAAGCTGCACTCGGCTAGTTCCCAAGAGCAGAAGTCCTCCCCTACTTCCGCAAAGTCCACCGCATGACGCTGGGGCTTTCCGGGGGGGTCAGATCAAGTGGGGGCACGTCTTCGTCTTTTCAGCCACGTCTGGGTTCTCTCACAGGTGGATCCCTGGGCAATAGAGATTGTTTCCCAGGGATACAGACTGGAATTCGAAGACATGCCTCCTCGCCGGTTTTTCAAATCGGCTCTGCCGGCTTCCCCGTCGGAGAGGGAGCTGGTGTTAACTGCAATTCACAAATTGTACATTCAACAGGTGATAGTCGAAGTTCCTCATCTCCAGCAAGAAGAGGGTTATTATTCATCCCTGTTTGTGGTACCGAAACCGGACGGTTCGGTCAGACCCATTTTAAATCTGAAATCCCTGAACCTGTACTTGAAGAGGTTCAAGTTCAAAATGGAATCGCTCAGAGCGGTCATCGCCAGCCTGGAGGGAGGGGATTGGATGGTGTCCCTGGATATAAAGGATGCATACCTTCATGTTCCGATTTTCCCTCCTCACCAGGCATTCCTGATATTTGCAGTACAGATCTGTCACTACCAATTTCAGACGTTGCCGTTTGGTTTTTCCACGGTCCCGAGAATTTTCACCAAGGTAATGGCGGAAATGATGGTGCTCCTGCGCAGGCAGGGCGTCACAATTATCCCGTACTTGGACGATCTCCTCATAAAGGCGAGATCTCGGGAGAAGTTGCTGGACGGCGTGTCTCTGTCCGTGAAGACGTTGCAGAGGCACGGCTGGATTCTCAATTTACCGAAATCCCAGCTAGTCCCTGCAACGCGTCTGACCTTTTTGGGCCTGATTCTAGACACAGACCAAAAAAGAGTTTTTCTTCCAGTGGAGAAGGCTCAGGAGCTCGTAACTCTGGTCAGGAACCTATTGAAGCCGAAAAAGGTTTCAGTGCATCATTGCACGAGGGTTCTGGGGAAAATGGTGGCTTCATACGAGGCCATCCCCTTCGGCAGGTTCCATGCAAGGACCTTTCAATGGGACCTATTGGACAAATGGTCCGGGTCCCATCTACACATGCAAAAACGGATTACCCTGTCTCCCAGGGCCAGGGTGTCTCTCCTGTGGTGGCTGCGCAGTGCTCACCTCCTGGAGGGTCGCAGGTTCGGCATTCAGGACTGGGTCCTGGTGACCACGGACGCGAGCCTCCGAGCTTGGGGAGCTGTCGCACTAGGAAGAAATTTCCAGGGTCTCTGGTCAAGCCTAGAGACTGGTCTCCACATCAATGTCCTGTAGTTGAGGGCCATATACAACGCCCTACGCCAAGCGGACAAACCGGTTCTGATTCAGTCAGACAATGTCACCCTGATCAAGGCTAGGAAGGACGTGACGTCGAAACATTATCACCGTATATGGCGAAAATATGTTTCTTGGTGTGAGGCCAGAGCTGCTCCTACGGAGGAGTTCCAGTTGGGCCGTCTGCTTCACTTCCTTCAAACGGGAGTGAATTTGGGCCTAAAATTAGGGTCCATAAAGGTTAAAATTTCGGCCTTATCCATTTTCTTTCAAAGAGAATTGGCTTCTCTTCCTGAAGTACAGACTTTTGTGAAGGGCGTGCTGCATATTCAGCCTCCCTTTGTACCTCCGGTGGCGCCTTGGGACCTTAACGTGGTATTAAGTTTCCTCAAGTCACCTTGGTTTGAACCACTCAAAACAGTGGAGTTGAAATACCTCACTTGGAAAGTGGTCATGTTGTTGGCCTTAGCTTCTGCAAGGCGGGTTTCGGAATTGGCGGCTTTATCATATAAAAGCCCATACCTGATTGTTCACGTGGATAGGGCAGAGTTGAGGACTCGTCCTCAATTTCTGCCCAAGGTGGTCTCATCTTTTCATATGAACCAACCTATTGTCGTGCCTGTGGCTACACGGGACTTGGAGGATTCCGAGTCCCTGGATGTGGTCAGGGCTTTGAAGATTTATGTGACCAGAACAGCTAGGATCCGGAAGACCGAAGCTCTGTTTGTTCTGTATGCGGCCAACAAGGTTGGCGCTCCTGCTTCAAAGCAGACTATTGCTCACTGGATCTGTAACACGATTCAGCAGGCGCATTCTTCGGCAGGATTGCCATTGCCTAAATCGGTTAAGGCCCATTCCACTAGGAAGGTGGGCTCTTCTTGGGCGGCTGCCCGAGGGGTCTCGGCACTACAACTGTGCCGAGCTGCTACTTGGTCTGGGTCAAACACCTTTGCAAAGTTCTATAAGTTTGATTCCCTGGCTGAGGAGGACCTCCTGTTTGCTCAATCGGTGCTGCAGAGTCATCCGCGCTCTCCCGCCCGTTTGGGAGCTTTGGTATAATCCCCATGGTCCTTACGGAGTCCCCAGCATCCTCTAGGACGTTAGAGAAAATAAGATTTTGCTTACCGGTAAATCTATTTCTCGTAGTCCGTAGAGGATGCTGGGCGCCCGTCCCAAGTGCGGACTTCTTCTGCAAGACTTGTATATAGTTATTGCTTAAATAAGGGTTATGTTATAGTTGATCGGGTTTGAACCGAGGCTATGTTGTTGTTCATACTGTTAACTGGGTAGTTTATCACAAGTTATACGGTGTGATTGGTGTGGCTGGTATGAATCTTGCCCTTAGATTTCCAAAAATCCTTTCCTCGTACTGTTCATCTTCTCTGGGCACAGTTTCTCTAACTGAGGTCTGGAGGAGGGACATAAAGGGAGGAGCCAGTGCACACCCAGAATCCAAAGCTTTCTTAAAGTGTCCTATCTCCTGCGGAGCCCGTCTATTCCCCATGGCCCTTACGGAGTCCCCAGCATCCTCTACGGACTACGAGAAATAGATTTACCGGTAAGTAAAATCTAATTATTCTTACTTTGTTGTATTTTTTATTTTTTTGCTGTAATCTCGCCTTCTTGTATTTCTGTATCTCAGGTATATAAAATATGTGACTCTTCCATGTAACCCTGAAGGGACATTTGCACTCTAGGCAGCCACCTAATTATTGTGCAGTCTCTTATGGTGCTGGATCCCCAGTGAAGCTGTAGGCTTTTCCAATGTTTGGATGCAGATATAAAGAGACAAGGAGAGCAAGATAAAACCCTGATTTTGCAAAGTTATAATACTGATAGTGATAAAGTGTCAGTTTTGATGACGGTTGCTTAATAACCCTTACACAATGCTATCTCAGCAAAGTATGTTCATTACCATGTTTTTCTACAAATGTTGGAGTGCCGTTCATCTTTAAACTATATGTACTGTGTGTATATATATATATATATATAGACACGCGCACACACACACACATATACATATATACATACATGTAAATTACACTCACTTTTTCCAAAAAGAAAATAAACAGCTCTCACATTTCAGTAGCTGTGTTTTTACTTGAAAAGATCCGTGCAGTCAAAATTAATAACAGCAGCAGTCCAGCAGCCATTTCAACAACAATCAATTGGTCTTCCTCAGGGGCTAATGTTGCACTGCAAGGGGGCCAGATATATAGCATGGTAAGGCGCAGACACAGGACAAACACATCTTATGCTGACACAGGCCGGCTCATTGGATGCAGTTTACCATGGGTCACAGTAGCGCATGCAGGGGAATTTCTGAGTACCCATAAACCCCCCCAATGAACCAAATGTTTTTTTATTTTATTTTGCGTCCCGTGACGTAGTCCCACCCCCTCACGGCTTTATGTCGCGATTTGCGGGTCTGTGGATAGGGGCGGAGCCAATATGTGAGTCCTATAGACATCATATTGGCTCCACTTCTCCTACTGACCCGCATATCGCAGCATTATGGGGGCGGGGCCTAACAAAAAAGTGTGACCCTGCCTAGCCCCATCAACATCCTCCTGCTCCTAGAACCCTGTTACGCACACCAGTGCTTACAGGAGTATACCGGTGTATGAACAGAGAGGGAAGCGAAGTAAACGAACTCACAGACAGTATAACATAACATACACAGGAGGTGATGGAATAACTAATAAACACAAAGTGAACGGAGAAGCCCAAAGGCTCAGGAATTGGGTGTCTCCCTAGTCTCAGGAATGCTCAGATGGAATAGAGCGGACAATGAAGCGAGGTGTAGTGATTTAACATGTGGAGCACCTGAAATTATTTTGCTAAGAGCAACAGAAAAAACCCCAAAGGGTTACCAACGGGTGTGGGAATAAACTCCTTGGTCAGAGATAAAAATATAGACACAAGGAGAGTATCCACAATCCTAACCCCCACTTGCAGGGCACAGGTTCAGCTTACTGCCACTAAACTGACACCTGGACGCCCTGCACAGTGAGGGAGGATTAAGCAAGCAGGTCTGAGAGTACAGCCGCAAACCTGCTGGGTTCACAGAATAGCAAAAGAACCCCAGCAGGTCAAACAACTGACTCCAGTCTTACTGCTAGGTCCGGATTGGCAGAATGAAGTACCGAATCCCAAGGCCTATTCGCAGTAAGCAACAAGTAAATACAAAGTCACACAGTACTAGCTAACTCTCTGGAACTGACTAACAAAGAAAGATTCAGCAGCATTTGCCTAGCCTGAGAGGATGGTTTATATAGCAGGTGCTGTCCACGCCCCACTCAGACCTCACAGACTGTGAGCACAAAACCAGCGCCGGATTCCCTGCCGTGCACAGAGCCTGTAACCACTACACAGTAAAAACCCGGACCGGATTATCAGCTGGGCTCAGGTTACTTCGCTAACACTTGCCTCCCGGTTGCCATGGCGACGTGGCAGCACGGAGCAGGAGATCCTAACAGTACCCCCCCTCTGACGAGGGGTCAAAGAACCCCTACCACCGGGTTTATCGGGGAACTGCGAGAAGAAAGAGCGTATCAGTCTGGGGGCATGAAGATCACAACTGCACACCCACGACCGCTCCTCCGGGCCATACCCCTTCCAGTGCACCAAAAATGACAGCCGACACCAAACCATCTTGGAGTCAAGAACCCTTTCAACCACAAACTCCCTCTGACCCCTTATCAGAAGAGGAGAAGGTCTTCCACTGGAAGAAGGATTACTAACCGCCAGTTTTAAAAGGGAACAATTAAATGTTTTATTGATACCCAATGAACGGGGCAGATCTAACTGAAATGCCACCGGATTGATAACCCTGGTGATCTTATAAGGGCCGATGAACCGGGGGCCTAACTTATGAGATGGCTGTCTCAACTTCAAATTCTTGGTGGACAACCAGACGAAGTCTCCTAATTTGAAGCTGCAGGGTCTTCTCCGCTTATCAAAAACCCTTTTGGTCACTAATGACACAGACACAGGGGCTTTCTTCACTTTCCTCCAAATACCCCTAAGGACCGAAACAACAGAGGAACCACCAGGCGTGGAATCCATGGGGTCAAAAGAATTGGCCTTAGGATGATGCCCATACACACAAAGGAAGGGAGGGATCCCTGTAGCAGAGTGAGCCGCGTTGTCATAGGCAAACTCCGACATGGACGGATGAGCAACCCAGTCAGTATGACACTTGGAGACATAACACCTGAGGAACTGCTCCAAGGACTGGTTCACCCTCTCAGTCTGCCCATTAGACTGTGGATGGTAGCCTGACGACAAGCTCACAGAAATCTGGAGATCAGAACAAAATGCCCTCCAGAATTTGGCCACAAACTGGGATCCACGGTCAGAGACCACATCAAGTGGCAACCCGTGGAGGCGCACAACATGCTGCATAAATAACTCAGACAGGCGTCTGGCCGATGGCAACCCAACCAGTGGAACGAAATGCGCCATCTTCGAAAACCTGTCAACGACAACCCAAATGGCTGTCATCCCCGAGGATTTGGGCAAGTTCACCACAAAATCCATGGAAATATGGGTCCATGGCTTAGACGGAATAGAGAGTGGATGTAATGGGCCGACAGGAACCCCTCTAGGAGGTTTATTTCGGGCACAAACATCACATGCCCGAACCCACTGATCCACATCCCTAGCCACCGAGGGCCACCACACCGCCCTAGACAGCAACTCCCGAGTTCTGGCAATACCCGGATGCCCTGCCGACCTCTTGGCATGGAATTCCAGGAACACTCGCTGTCTTAACCTAGGAGGCACAAACAAGAGACCTACCGGAAGGTCTGGAGGAGCCTGCTCCTGTGCTCTAAGGACTAATGACAAGAGGTCCTGGGTAATGCCCACTTTAATACATGATGGGGACACACTGGGCAATGGCTCCTCGGTGGTCTCTTAAACTGGAGCAAAACTCCGCGAGAGCGCATCAGCCTTGATGTTTTTTGACCCAGGCCGATATGTTATCAAAAAATTAAAGCGAGCAAAAAACAAAGCCCATCGTGCCTGCCTGGCATTGAGCCGCTTCGCTGACTCTAAATATGCCAGATTCTTATGGTCGGTGAGAATTGAGACCACAAACTTAGCCCCCTCAA
The DNA here is from genome assembly GCF_028390025.1 of Pseudophryne corroboree. Lineage (NCBI taxonomy): Eukaryota > Metazoa > Chordata > Amphibia > Anura > Myobatrachidae > Pseudophryne > Pseudophryne corroboree. The sequence continues at coordinate 243,086,872 of NC_086450.1, read as the reverse complement.
GCCAGTGTCTCCACTCCCCGAGTGCATCCTTTATAGCCAACAATTCCCGGTTACCCACATCATAATTCATCTCGGCAGACGAAAATTTACGGGAAAAGTAAGCACAGGGATGAAGGCGATTATCAGACACCCCCATCTGAGAGAGCACTGCCCCAATACCTATCTCAGAGGCATCCACTTCTACCACAAAAGGACGCTCTGGATCTGGGTGTCGCAGCACCTTGGCCGAGACAAATGCCCTTTTGAGACGGGCTAAGGCCGCTTTGGCCTCACAAGACCAGTGAGCAACATCGCACCCTTTCTTAGTGAGTGCCACCAAGGGGGCCACTATAGACGAAAATCCAGCGATAAACCGTCTATAAAAATTCGCAAAGCCCAGAAAACGCTGAAGCGCCTTCAAACTAGTGGGCTGCACCCAATCCAGGACTGCCTGTACCTTAGAACCCTCCATTTGGAAACCTTCTGAAGAGATAATATACCCTAGAAATGCGATTTGCTGGACTTTAAACTCGCACTTCTCCAGCTTCGCCCCAAGCTGGTGGTCTCTGAGTTTCTGGAGGACTAAGCGTACATGCTTCCGATGTTCCTCCAGGGAATGAGAGAAGATTAGGATGTCATCTAGATAAACAACTAAGAATCTATCCAAATATTCCCTGAGCACATCGTTCATGAATTCCTGGAAGACTGCCGGGGCATTAGAGAGCCCAAAAGGCATCACCAAATATTCATAATGCCCTGAGTGGGTATTAAAGGCAGTCTTCCATTCATCCCCCTCTCTTATTCGGATTAGATTGTAAGCACCGTGTAGGTCAATCTTAGAAAAAATGGTGGCAGTACGAAGCTGGTCAAACAAAACCGAAATGAGAGGCAGTGGGTACGAGTTTTTAATCGTGATACGGTTCAATTCCCTGAAGTCGATGCAGGGTCGCAACGAACCGTCCTTTTTACCCACGAAGAAGAACCCCGACCCAACTGGGGACTGTGAGGGTCTGATAAATCCCTTAGCCAAGTTCTCCTGAATGTACTCTGCCATAGCCTGAGTCTCAGGACGTGACAGGGAGTACAATCTGCTCTTGGGAAGCTTAGCATCCGGCAACAAATCAATGGCACAGTCATAGGGGCGATGGGGAGGTAGTACCTCCGCAACTTTTTTGGAGAACACATCCGCAAAATCTGCATAACATCCTGGCAATCCTGGCAAACTTAGCTGCGAGAGCCTGACTGGAAGGCTCAAGCAACTCCTGAAACAATCACTACCCCAACTAAGAATCTCCCCAGAGACCCAGTCAAATTGAGGGTTATGGGCCCTTAACCAGGGTAACCCCAAAACCAATGGGGCAAAAGAACAGACAGTCACATAAAAAGACAATTTTTCAGAGTGTGTGGCTCCAATAAACAAAGGAATTTAGCTGGTGCAGGAGGTAATTTTACCCTTGGACAATGGTTCCCCGTTTAACCCACAGATCTCAATCTCTGATGCCAAAGGTACTGAGGGAACAGAGTGTTCCAGGGCGAATTGACGGTCCATGAAAACCCCATCGGCCCCACTGTCAACAAAGGCCTCAGTCTTGACAGTTTGACCGAGGATCTCCAAAGTCACCGGAATGAGAAAAGTCTTTTGGGGAAATTCTGACTTCTGGCCTGACAGGATATTTCCCATCACCCTCAGGCCCTGAAGTTTTCCGTTTTTTCTGGGCATGATACTACAACATGACCTTTATTCCCACAGTACAAACACAAACCCTGCTGTCTCCTCCGCGTCTTCTCACGCGAGGAGAGGCGGGTAGCCCCAATCTGCATAGGCTCCTCGGAATATTCCTCAGAGTCTGAGGTTCCCTTGGGAAAAAAGGAAACTGCGGTCTCCCTTTCAAGCCTACGCTTTCTCAGCCATCTATCCACCCGGATGGATAACTGCATGAGCTGATCTAAGCTATCAGGCGAGGGATATTGTACCAGTTGGTCCTTTATCTGATCAAAAAGGCCCCTTCGGTACTGGTTTCTCAGGGCTGGGTCATTCCACTGGGTATCATGAGCCAACCTCCGAAATTCCGTACTATAAACCTCAGCTGGCCGTCGCCCTTGCTTAAGGACCGTAATCTGAGCCTCGGCTGAAGCCATCTTGTCAGGGTCATCATACAAAATGCCCAGTGGCGTAAAAAAAAAGCATCAACACTTTTAAGTGACGGACAGTCAGGCTGTAACCCATATGCCCAGACCTGTGGGTCTCCTTGTAGCAAGGAAATCACCATGCCCACCCGCTGAATCTCCGACCCAGAAGACTGGGGCCTAAGCCTGAAATATAGCTTACAGCTCTCCTTGAAACAAAAGAACTGCGAGCGATCTCCAGAAAAACGATCCGGGAGATTTACTTTCGGCTCCTTAACCCCTGAACTTGCCGCTGCTGCTGCGGGAGCTCTGCTAGCGGCCTGCGGGGTGTTCATTTTAATGGACATCTCATTAAATTGTCGAGTCAGGACCTGCACCTGATCGACCACCTGTTGCAAAGTATTTTGAGGGGTATGCTCCATATTCCCACAAAATTTCAACAGGAGTAGGGCTGCTGAATATGTTACGCACACCAGTGCTTACAGGAGTATACCGGTGTATGAACAGAGAGGGAAGCGAAGCAAATGAACTCACAGACAGTATAATATAACATACACAGGAGGTGATGGAATAACTAATAAACACAAAGTGAACGGAGAAGCCCAAAGGCTCAGGAATTGGGTGTCTCCCTAGTGTCAGGAATGCTCAGATGGAATAGAGCGGACAATGAAGCGAGGTGTAGTGATTTAACATGTGGAGCACCTGAAATGATGTTGCTAAGAGCAACAGAAAAAACCCCAAAGGGTTACCAACGGGTGTGGGAATAAACTCCTTGGCCAGAGATAGAAATATAGACACAAGGAGAGTATCCACAATCCTAACCCCCACTTGCAGGGCACAGGTTCAGCTTACTGCCACTAAACTGACACCTGGACGCCCTGCACAGTGAGGGAGGATCAAGCAAGCAGGTCTGAGAGTACAGCCGCAAACCTGCTGGGTTCACAGAATAGCAAAAGAACCCCAGCAGGTCAAACAACTGACTCCAGTCTTACTGCTAGGTCCGGATTGGCAGAATAAAGTACCGAATCCCAAGGCCTATTCGCAGTAAGCAACAAGTAAATACAAAGTCACACAGTACTAGCTAACTCTCTGGAACTGACTAACAAAGAAAGATTCAGCAGCATTTGCCTAGCCTGAGAGGATGGTTTATATAGCAGGTGCTGTCCACGCCCCACTCAGACCTCACAGACTGTGAGCACAAAACCAGCGCCGGATTCCCTGCCGTGCACAGAGCCTGTAACCACTACACAGTAAAAACCCGGACCGGAGTATCAACTGCGCTCAGGTTACTTCGCTAACACTTGCCTCCCGGTTGCCATGGCGACGTGGCAGCACAGGGCAGGAGATCCTAACAAACCCTCAGGCAGTTCAACTGTGTTTGTGTGTGTGTGTGTGTGTGTGTGTGTGTGTGTGTGTGTTGTCTGTGTTTATATGTAGGTATGTGTTCTACTGTATGTGCGTGTATGTGTTCCGTGTGTGTGTTTGGGTGTATGTATATATTATGTGAGTGTTTCTCCGGTTATGTATGTGTGTTGTGTGCATATGTATGTATGTTTGTGTGTATATTTATGTGTGTATGTGTTGTGTGTGTATATGTACAGTATATGTGATGTGTGTCTGTGTATGTATGCTTGCATATATATATTTATTTAAGCTCTCCATTCCTCTGCGTTGTTACTTAGTGAAGGCACCAGCTGCAGCTATATTTTGTTTAAGTTGGAGTGTAGCAACAGCACTCACGAACATTCAAATGGACATATTGAATTTTCAAAATTTTTAGTTTTATTCACAAAACAGTCGTCAGGAATACAAATGCTTAAAAAGACTTGCCTGAAATCTATACTTAAGGTAAGACTTTTTAAGCATATATATTCCTGACGACTGTTTTGTGAATACAACAGAAACCTAGTTCATTTGAATGTGCATGAGTGTCGCCGCTACTGCCGTATATCTACATTTACAAATTTGGAAGCGAATTGTTTATTGACAGCTTTGGAGTGCCGGACAACACCAATACATATATATATATATATATATATATATATATATATACACACACACACACACACACACACACTGTAAATTTTTATATCACAAGCTATATTGTATTCTAGGATGATACTTTCTTTCAACTTTGAAATAGTTGGTAAACTCCTATCTCAGTGTTTGTTTTAGTTGAGCTTTATGGCATGTTCTGTAACTGGGGGTGGGGTGTTAGGCCTTGATTGCAGTTATCAGACACACATGGATACTTACCGTTCATAATGGTAGCCATACATCAGGAAGATATCGTTCCAACCAGCCAACTAGCTGGCTGGTTGGAACGATAATCTGGCAGTGTGTGGGAGCAAACGATTATCAGCCGTTTGCTCCCACACGCTAAAAAACGTCCAGAAACCGTTGGTCCAACTAGTTGGGAAAATCAAACCTGTTTGATTTTCCCAACTAATCGTTCAGGTGTAGGGGAAACTTTCCCCCCAACTGAACGATAAGTAGGTGGACACTGGCCAGCAGTGTCCGCCTACTTCTGTCACTCTACAGCCCAGGATCCCCGGCAGTTACAGCACTGTGGAGCAGGAGCCAGGAGGAGGTTCAGGGGCAGCTGCGGCAGTTCATCACTGCTGCCGAGCTGCCCCTGTCACAACAGACCCCAGGCAGTGGCAGCAGAGCTGGAGGAGGACCAGGGGCAGCTACGGCAGCACACCACTGCTGCTGGGCTGCCGCTGTCACAGGACACCCAGCAGTGGCACATCTCCCGCGATTCCTGCACCCCCACGATCGCGGCACCCCACCCATGATCGCTGCACCTCCGCACACCCCTGATCATTGGCACCCCTGCGCCTCACCTGCGGTCGCGGCACCCCCGCAGCCCACCCATGATCACGGCACCCCCGCAGCTTACCCGCGATTGCGGTACCCCCGCATATCACCCGCGATCGCGGCACCCCCGCATATCACCCGCGATCGCGGCACCTCTGCTCCCGACCTGCAGTCACTGCCCCCCAAGATCGTAGCTCCCTTGCAGCCCACCGGCAATCGCGGCACCCCTCCCCCCCACCACCACCAGGGCCAGCTCCAGCCAGCGGTGGCAGCAGAGGAGGAGCCCGGCGGCAGCCAGCGTTGATAGCAGCGGAGGAGCCCGGCGGACAGCAGCGGAGGAGCCCGGCGACGGTGAGCAGCACTACTGGGGGCATATCTGTATCTGGCACTGGGGGCATATCTGTCATTGGGGGCATATCTGTTTCTGTCATTGGGGGCATATCTGTATCTGGCATTGGGGGCATATCTGTATCTGGCACTGGGGGCATATCTGTATCTGGCACTGGGGGCATATCTGTATCTGGCACTGGGGGCATATCTGTATCTGGCACTATGGGGGCATTTGTGTATCTGGCACTATGGGGCATATGTGTATCTGGCACTATGGGGACTGATGTGAATGGGCGAACATTCTCTGTAAAGCGCTGCAGAATATGTGTGCGCTATATAAATAACTGGTAATAAATAAATATGTGTATCTGGCACTATACTGGGGACATTATGTGGACATTGGACCTGATTCAGACCTGATTGCTGCTGTGCGTTTTCGCACAGTGGACGATTATCGCTAGACGGCGTATGCACCGCAAAGCGCGCGCGTGTCACCAAACAACAACAGGCATAGCTGAATAGAAATCAGCATTTTTTTTGATCGCTAGGAGTATTTAGTTTGACAGGAAGCCGGCATTTGGGGGTGGTAACTGTCCGTTTTCTGGGAGTGTCCGGAAAAATGCAGGCGTTCCCAAGCGTTTTCAGGGAGGGTGTGTGACGTCAGCTCCGGCTCCGATCAGCCTAATGGTGAATGAATTGTGAACCCCAACAGCAGCTCAGTCTCCCCTTCACACACCCACCTTATCCTGACTTATGTGCCCTAACATCACCCACCACCTGAAGTACTGTAGGCAGGCACTGTCCGCCTACTTCGGTGACATCACAAGTTGGACAGAAGTTGGCAGGTTGGTTGGTCTGATGAAAAGTTGGTTAGATGTGTGGAGCACTGGTAAAAAGTTGGTTAGATGTGTGGGGCACTGTTTTAGTTGAATAGATAAGTTGGATGGTTGGAAGTATGGAGTGTTGGAGAAAAGTTGGTCTGATGTATGGCTAGCATAAGGAAAGATGCTAGGCTGAACAGCCTGGTTGAACAGGGTTGTCTTAGAAGGGTTGTTTTAAAAGGGTTAAGAAAATATTAAATATAGACTTACCCAGGACTTAAACAGGATGAAAACAGACGGCAACAACCAACCAACGTTGCAAAAAAACAACAACCACCCTTCCTTTCATCCTCAATCAAAATCATCTTTGCATTTAAGCGTATGTATATCTTTCCAACTATAATCCTCATGATCTCTAAGAACAGAATACAACCAATTTTGTATAAAACCAGTTACATTGTGATTTGCATGTGACTGTACATACCTGTTTGTCATTTTGCTCTGTCATGCTCAGTTAACATACAGCGGAACAACACCAGTAAACAGGCACCTGAACTTTTAACTCTAACAAGTGAAACCTTACACTCAGCCTAGATAACTCTGATTTAATCTCAAACTAACTATGTACCACAAATTGATTTTCTGCATTGCTCTTCATGGGATATTCATAAAAGCCATAACATCATTCAGTCTCCCAGCAACTCACCCCTCTGTACATGTTGCCCCCTCAATTATTCACTTCCCTCTTATTAACACTCATGCGCTTTTTACTTCCCTATGCTCATTGACAATAACATGTACAACCTCTCACCATAAAAAACTTTCAGAAACCTCTGACACCCACATTTATCTCTCTCTTCTGCTCCTGATAGCTGGTGATATTTCACCAAATCCAGGACCCAACCACTTGCATCACTCACATTCACCTGATTCACAGCAACATAGAAATCCAGCTAACCTCATAAACATCACATGTCTTCCATCACCCTCCAGATCACTAAAATGTGCCTTGTGGAATGCATGCTCTGTTTGTAACAAATTAACATCCATCCATGACCTCTTCATATCTAACAACTTCAATCTGCTGGCTATAACAGAAACATGGCTCACACAATCAGACACTGCCTCCCCTGCAGCACTGGCACATGGTGGTCTCCACTTTACACACACCTCCAGGTCTGGTAACCATAAAGGAGGAGGAGTTGGACTATTACTTTCCCAATCTTTTGCATACACTGTTCTATCACAGGTTCCATCACTCACATTTACATCATTTGAAGTACATTCCATCAGGGTTTACTCTCCTTTCTCTCTGCGTGTTGCAGCTATCTATCGCCCACCTGGGCATCCCAAATTATTTCTGGAAGATTTTTCCGCCTGACTCCCTCACTTCCTATCATCTGACATCTCCACCATGATCATGGGTGATTTCAATATTGCTATTGATTGTCCAAAATCTGCTGCTCACGCCTCCAAACTACTCTCTCTAACCAGCCTCTCCCAATGGACTGACTCCTCTACTCATCAGGAGTGCCACTGCCTTGATCTAGTATTCACTAGACTATGCTCCATTTCTGAACTCATTAACACTCCTTTCCCCCTCTCAGATCACAACCTTATCACCTGCATGCTCTCCTCCGTTAATTCAAACTCTGTGTTACTGAAGTCCTCCAATCCTCCGCAAACCTGCAGAAATATTAACACAATTAATCTTCAACAACTTTTCACCTCACTCCAACAACTGCTTTCACCTATTTCTGCATTCACCTCTCCTGAGATGGCTGTATCACACCTGAACGAGACTCTAGAACTAGCCCTTGATGAAGTGGCTCCAGCTACCCATCACACTCCACGTAGGCCTAGATGTCAACCATGGCACTCTAAATTAATAAGACAACTACAAAAACTCACACATAAACTTAAACGTCAGTGGCGTAAATCTCGTATTTCAAGTGACTTCCTCACATATAAGACTGTCTACCACTCTTATAGAAATGCCCTAGACACTGCCAAACAAACATATTTCCAAACTCTTATCTCTGCTCAAGCCTCTAACCCCAAACGACTCTTTAATACATTTAAATCACTTCTGAATCCTCCCTCACCTACCCCACCAGCCACTATCAAGGCACAAGATCTTGCTTCCTACTTCAAGGAGAAGATTGATAAGATCCAAGATGAAATGGTATGCTCTTCGGCAGCCAGTGACCTGCTCAGTTCTTTACCTGAACCCTCTGGCACTCTCTTTTCATTTGATCCCGCAAATGAAGATGAAGTATCATCACTCTTCTCATCCTTCTTCACTACTACCTCTCCTCTTGATCCTTTACCCTTACACGACTCACACACTTTCTTAACTCACACAATTTATTGGACCCACTTCAGTCAGGCTTCCATTCCCAACACTCCACAGAGACAGCACTGACTAAAGTGGTTAATGATTTGGTCACTACGAAGTCTAAAGGCCATTACTCACTACTTATTCTTCTAGATCTATCTGCTGCCTTTGACACTGTGGACCACTCTCTTCTCATACAAACACTACAATCCCTAGGTCTTAAAGACACAGCCCTTTCTTGGTTCCTATCCTACTTATCTAATCGCTCCTCCAGTGTTTGAGTCTCTGAATTTACCTCCTCTTCGCTACTTCTTTCAGTTGGAGTACCGCAAGGCTCAGTCTTGGGTCCTCTGCTTTTCTCTATCTATACCTCATCTCTTGGTAAACTAATCAGCTCTTTTGGATTTCAGTATCATCTGTACGCAGTGTCACTGAATGCCTTTCTGCCATTTCATATTGGATGACATCTCGCCACCTCAAACTTAATATTTCAAAAACAGAGTTAATTATATTTCCGCCGGCCAATAGTAGGTACCAACCTGATATCTTTATCACTGTTGAAAACTTGACAATCTACCCTACCCCACAAGCTCGCTGCCTAGGTGTCATCCTTGACTCTGATCTTTCCTTTGTTCCCAACATTCAATCTGTCTCAAAATCATGTTACATGCATCTAAAAAGCATATCCAAAATACGACCATACCTTACACAAGACACTGCTAAATCTATGCTCTCATCATCTCCTGCATTGTTTATTGCAATAGTCTCCTAACTGGTCTTCCCAAAATGAGACTCTCACCGCTGCAATCCATTCTGAATGCAGCTGCAAGGCTAATCTTCCTTGCTAGACGTTCATCGTCTGCAGATACACTCTGTCAGTCCCTCCATTGGTTACCTGTATTCTACCGTATTAAATATAAAATACTTTTACTTACACACAAGGCCATTAACCAAACTACACCAAAGTACATCTCTTCGCTCATCTCAAAATATCTCCCAGCCGACCTCTTTGCTCTTCACAAGACCTGCGTCTCTCATCCACACACATTACTCGCATCCACTCACGATTGCAGGACTTTCATCGGGCTGCACCCACTCTGTGGAATGCCCTACCACACACAATAAGACTCTCCTCTAGTCTCCAAACCTTCAAACGTTCCCTGAAAACTCACCTCTTCAGGCAAGCGTATCAAATTCCAGAACCGCCCACATAACTTTCGTAAACCTTCCTATCAAATTGCATCCACTCTGCACAGTCCACACATATCCTCACGTCTTCTCACCCTTCCTCCTGACCCCGGTTCATCATTGCTATGTGACAATATCATACAGCCCACCCAGAACCTTTGCAATCTGGAGGACAACTATGCAATAGATAGCACCTATCCTTGTGTATCAATGCCTATTTCCCTATAGATTGTAAGCTTGCGAGCAGGGCCCACCTACCTCTATGACTGTTTGTTATTACCCAGTTTTGTTATATCATTGTTATTTCCAATTGTATAGCGCAACGGAATTTGCTGTTAATAAATAATAAATAAATATGTATACGGGAATGCACTGCACTCACCATTCCCAGGAGAGGGGTGCACTCACGTACTTCCCAATCCTAGGTTGGGTTGTGGTGGGCAATGGGGTTTTGGTTTATGAATTGTACAATGCATGTAAGCTTGCAGCCCACTCCACGGGACCCCATTTCACTGCAAGTCTTAGGGTGTGTACACACGGTGAGATCCTTGCTATGTTCGATTTTTACTTGCGATTTCCCTTGAAAGTCACCTTGCGATTTGCACTAACTTTTCTTGCGATTTTGACTATATAGTCAAAATCTCAAGAAAAAATCTCACCGTGTGTACACACCTTCAGGGTGTGTACACACGGTGAGATCCTTGCTATGTCCTATTTTTACTTGCGATTTCCCTTGAACTCCCCGGAGGCCAGATAGGACAGATTTTGACTAACTTTTCTTGAGATCTGTACTATGTGTGCTTACGATTTTGGCTTATGTGAGATTTTGGCTTATGTGAGATGTCATTGACATGTGAGATGAACTAGATAGTACACCGATCTAGCAAGGATTGACTTGCCTGCACAGTCTATCTTTTCTTGCGATGCCGACCTGGCGGGACCGCGCATCGGGATCGCAAGGTGACTTTCACCTTGCGATCTGCACTGACTTTTCTTACGATTTTGACTATATAGTCAAAGTCTTAAGAAAAAATCTCACCGTGTGTACACACCCTTACTCTATCACATAAACTTTCACATAGATTTTTTAGAGACCTGGCAACTGCTGTTTCATAGGGATAAATTGGGCTTACCTGGTTTAAAGCTTACCTGCCACACTTATGACTTTTAAAAGGTAAGACAGTCACTAACACAACTTCACAAGTGTGCTTACCTGGTTTTAAGCTCACCTGCCAACTGACTTCTGGCTTTCAAAGTGAGACAGACACCAACACGCCTAAACAGCAGCTGAACCAGGTTAAAGGTAAATGAGCTTAGGGGTGCATGAGAAAGAGATATGATCACAAATGGGCCAATTAAAAATTGCTAAGGAGAGTGCAGGATTCTCTGTGTGTACATACACACATACACACACACACGGAACACCCCCCCCTCCCCCCCTTCCAAATCCTGCGTTTGCCCCTGAGTTACATATGTAAACAAAAGCCGCCCCCATTGAGTATAGTGGCCAAACGTGCAAGTGCATGATGCTGTCAGTTATAGCTGATAATTGTGAGGTGCATAATGCTGTGTGGCACAAGTCATGACTCCAAGACAGAGTGTTATACAGCACCTAGGTCGTAAGATCTATGTGCCACTACCGCAAAGTAATCCCCAAAGGTGAAGTAATGATGGTAAAGGCATGTTTAAAAATGGTGCATAGTGTGTGCAGAGGGCAAACAGCAAGCCGCGGCTTATCTGGGATTTTGCTTCGCCTGCCTCAGACAGGTGAAACCATATCCCCGGAAACAACCCCATTTTCAAGCGAAAAAGGGGTCTGTTTCTCACAAAAACACACAGGTTTCACTGAACCTGTGTGGTTTTGGGAGAAAGGACATTTTTTTACTGGCGATCTAATAGGATAGCCTGTAAAAATAAAACTGATGAAACATTGGGAAAAATTGCGAAAAAATAAAATTTTTCACGCCCGATGTTTTACCTCGGCTAATAGGATACTGCCCTTAAAGATAAAATAATAAACTCTATAGATAATTCCTGCTTTATTCTGTGTCTGATGTATGCTAAAATGTGTGCAAGTGTCTGTGTGAATTAAATGTACGGTTCAGTGTATATAATTATTGGAAGTGTGGCTGTTTCTTTCCTTTTACGGAGACAGGATAGGTTCAAGTGGTCGACATGACAATGATCGACACAACTTTTTAAAAATGTTTTGCATTTTTTTCCACTTTTTTCATACTTTAGCATCCACGTTGACTAAGATTGAGAGTAGTAACGAATGAAGCGAGCCATGCAAGGGGACACAGTAGGATTCCTCTGATCTGACGGTGAAAATTACACATCAACCTTTTTTATGTTGCCAATTTTCCATGTCAACTTTTTCATGTGTTGACCTTTTGTACCTGTCGACCTTTTACATTGTCTACCTTTTACATGTCGACCTAATGACCCTGTCAATATTTTGCTCATGTCGACTATATAGGGTCGACCTATTGACTGTCGACCTAATTAGGGACAACCTAATGATCCACACCTGAACATATGGCAGTCTGTGCTTTAGTCCTTACCATAAATCTTTCTATACTAGTCCTATTTTCTGGACATAATACATGGGACATAATGTATTTGTGACTTTTAAGTTTCTGCTTATTTTCCAGCATCCTCTTTGCGGACATTGAGGGTTTTACCAGTCTGGCTTCTCAGTGCACAGCGCAGGAACTAGTGATGACACTCAATGAGCTGTTTGCCCGATTCGACAAACTGGCGGCTGTGAGTTTATGTACAATGTCTTTTGTCAGTTTTACTACAAACACTTAATTCCACAGGGTTTTATGTACTAAATCCCAGAATCTAACAATAGATGTTACTGGCCCATGTGGTATAAAAGTATATACAAAGATTTATGTCTCAGCCATGTTTTAGATGCTTTGGTACTCATATTTATTTTTACAATGTGCTCCATTCACTGGACTGTGCTTTATATGTGGACCAATTGTTCTAATACTAAGCATACTAAGCCCGCACGCGCATATACAGTACTGTGCAAAAATTTTAGGCAGGTGTGGAAAAAATGCTGCAAAGTAACAATGTTTTAAAAAATAGGAGTATTAATAGTTTATTTTTATCAGTTAACAAAATGCAAAGTGAATGAACAGAAGGAAAATGTAAATCAAATCAATATTTGGTGTGATCACCCTTTGCCTTCAAAACAGCATCAATTCTTCTAGGTACACTTGCAAACAGTTTTTGAAGGAACTCGGCAGAGAGGTTGTTCCAAACATCTTGGAGAACTAACCACAGATCTTCTATGTATGTAGGCTTGCTCAAATCCTTCTGTCTCTTCATTTAAAACCTGACAGACTCAATGATGTTGATATCAGGACTCTGTGGGGGCCATACCATCACTTCTAGGTCTCCTTGTTCTTCTTTACGCTGAAGATAGTTCTTAATGACATTGGCTGTATGTTTGGGGTCATTGTCCTGCTGCAGAATAAATTTGGAGCAAATCAGACACCTCTCTGATGGTATTGCATTATGGCTAAGTATCTGCCTGTATTTCTCAGCATTAAGGACACCATTAATCCTGGCCAAATCTCTAACTCCTGTTCCTGAAATGTAGCCCCAACTTGCAAGAAACCTCCACCATGCACACACTAATTATTGTATCGCTCTTCAGCCCTTCCACCAACAGACTGCCTTCTGTTACAGACAAATATTTCACATTTTGACTCATCAGCTCAGAGCACCTGCTGCCATTTTTCTGCACCCCATTTCCTATGCCTTCGTGCTTAGTTTAGTCACTTGGTCTTGTTTCCATGTCAAAGGTATGGCTTTTTGGCATCAATTATTCCATGAAGACCACTTCTGGCCAGACTTCTTTGAACAGTAGATGGGTGTACCCAGGTCCCTCTGGTTTCTGCAGTCCTGAGCTGATGGCACTGCTGGACATCTTCCAATTTCGAAGAGAAGTAAGCATGATGTGTCTTTCATCTGATGCCATAAGTTTCCTTGGCCGACAACTGCGTTTACGGGACTCAATGTTGCCCATTTCTTTGTGCTTCTTCAAAAGAGCTTGAACAGCACATCTTCAAACCCCAGTTTGCTTTGAAATCTTTGCCTGGGAGAGACCTTGCTGATACAGTATAACTACCTGGGGGTTTATTTACTAAGATTCGTGTTTCTGTCGAATTGGTGGGAGTTTAAACTCAAATTTTATCAGCTGTATGTTTCTGCAACTTTTTGAAATTATTTTCGGTAATTTACTAAGCTTCCGAGTTTGCGTTTTTTTGTATTTTCCGATGTCGATGTTATTCGTATTGTCGGGCAGTGTTTTACTGGAGTACTTGGGTGTCTGGAGGGGGGACCCCTTGATTTAAGGGGTCCACACTCCTCCAGGGAACCCCGGCCAGTGGTGAATAGTTAGGGGGGTAATGCCACGGCCGCAGGGACCTGTATAAAAGTTAACCCCGGCTGTGGCATTATCACTCTGGCTAGTGGAGACTGGTGCTGGTTTTAAAAATACGGGGAACCCCTATGTCTTTTGTCCCCCGTATTTTTGGAACCAGGGCCGGCTTAAGAGCCCGGTGCTGGTTGGCTAAATACAGGGGAACCCCAGTCATTAAACAACCAGGACCAGCTGAAAGAGCCCGAGGCTGGTTATGCTTAGGAGGGGGGACCCCACGCAAATTTTTTACATTTATTCTTAACTCTTTCAGACCCCTTACCACAGATAAGCATGCACGGATATCACTGATCCGTGCATGCCTATCTGAACATGCCTCCAAAAAGCAGGTCTATTTTAAAACTGCTTTTTTTTTTTTACGAATTCTATGCTTTCCCGACAGTGTTTGGCTATTGTCGGCAGTGATTGTGAATACGACGAATCCTTAGCAAATTACCGAGTTGTATCAAATAACAGGCGTGTTTGACCGATGGTCTATTCATTCGTATTTCTGAACTCACCCGGGGAAAAAAATATGAATAGCCCCAACACTGCCGAGATTTGTGTTTAGTAAATTCCCGAGATGACACTTAGGAAAAAAAAAAAAAACTCGGACAAAATCGGGACCTTAGTAAATATGTGTCTTGTTGGTGTGGTCACACTTGCCATAGAGTATCATCTGTGACATCAAACTGTCTTCCAAAACCTCACCTTTGTAACATAGTTTTGCTGTTCCTCCCCCAGTTTTAAGCCTCCTTCACAGCTGTTTCTGTTTCAATAAATGACTTTGTTTCAACCTACGTATGAAAATGATGATCATTATCACCTGTTTAGTTAATTGGTTAATTGGTTAGTCATATATCTGACTATGATCGTACAAAATCTCTGACTTTATGCAAGTGTACCTTGAAGAATTGAATCTGTTTTTGAAGGCAAAGGGTGGTCTCACCAAAATGTTGACTTGATTTAGATTTCTCTTCTGTTCATACACTTTGCATTTTGTTAATTAATACAATAAAACAACAGTATTAACACTTCTATTTTTGAAAGCAGTCTTACTTTGCAGAATTTTTTCCACACCTGCCTAAAACGTTTGCACAGTATTGTATATTATATATAACCACTGCTCATTTGCTTTTTAGACCTCATCCACATGAGGTCTAAAAAGGTTAAACAACAATAGTATTATGCAAGCTACTTTTTGTACTGTAAATAGGCCATATTTGTATTGATGAAAATTTGGTAAATATTCCTTCAGGATACACAGTGTTACCATGTCCTGCAATGCATACTCAGGCTTTAATTGCAATTCCCCTTTGTTCAGGAGAACCACTGTCTGCGGATCAAGATTCTGGGTGACTGCTATTACTGTGTATCTGGCCTTCCAGAGGCCCGCGCTGACCACGCTCACTGCTGTGTGGAGATGGGTCTGGACATGATAGAGGCAATCTCGTGAGTACACAACTTAACACAATGCACACGGTGACATGTGGGTAGAACGGGGAATTGAAGAAAACAGATATAGGTAACAACAAGATAATTCCTAACAGGTTTAATGTCAGCTGTACAACTGATTGCGAAGTGATAGTTCTAGATGATTAATAACATAGTGACGGTTATTTTTCCTGCTCACTATGTGCAGTTGATATTTTACAGATTAGTGAGTGAGAAATGTGGCTTCCAGGTACACCAGCTGTTTACACAAGTAAAGATGCGATTAACACAGAAAACAGGAGTATGAGGCCTTGTGTGCCAGGAAAGAGGAATGCAGTATTAAGATAAGAGCAACAATTGACTGAGTGGTTATGAGCATAAAACATGGAGCAGCCACTGATTGTCTCACCTGACTGAACAGGAATATAATTAAACACAATCTGTTGGTGTCTCCTAAAAGCAGAATTGGAAACATTGGAACTACGTGATCATCATGTGTGACCAACCAAATATCAGGGGCAGGGTCCTCATTCCTACTGGATATCAAATACAGTAAATTAGTTAAAGGGATCTTATTAACATTTTCTCTCTAAGGTTAATAGGAAATGAGCTGGCTTTTAGCGTCAACAGAATCACAAAAGCATAACATGCAGTAAAGAATGGAAACTATAAACAAGAAATTGTAGGGTATATGTGAAAGCAGAGTGATTGCGGAGTGTATGAATTAGCGACTGTGGACTGTATTAACAAGCAACTACAGAGAGTATGCAGTTGCAGAGTAGATGAACTAGTGATTGCAGAGTGTATGAGCTAGAAACTGCAGTCTGTATGAATAAGTGCTTACCATCCATGTATGAACTAGCAATTGCAGAGTATATGAAAGAGAAGTTACCTCTTGGGATGCAAGGGGTGCCATTGCTATTGGGCCCAGAAGGGAGCCCAGCCTGAATTGTGCGACAGTACAGTACATTTTCAGTGAGAGGTGTGTGTAGTGTAATGTGGCACAAATTGAATTGGAGGCCACTGTAATGTGTCATAATCTGATCTGCTCATTGGGCAGTGTAATGGTATATAATATGAACTAGGGTACTGTAAAATAATTTGAACTGGAGGACACTAATGTGGCACAGTATGAACATGGGCCACTGTAATATAGCATACTATGAACTGGGGATTATGTATGTCATAATGTGAATTGGGGATACTGTGTGGCATAATGTGTACTAGGATGACACGAAGAGGTGTCTTTTAAGAAGCATTGGGACAGGGGCCTATTCAGTAGGTTACTGTGACTGTGGGGCCCACAAAGTTCTGGTTTTGCCCCTGAGTTACCTAGTGTATGAAAAAGCAATTGCAGATGTATATGAACAAGCAATTGCAGAGTGTATGAACTAGAGATTCCATAGTGTATGAACTAGAAATGTCAGTGTATGAACTGACAGTTGTATAGTGTACAGTATGTGTATGTATCAATTGTACAGTGTATGTACTAGTATACTGTATGTCGTAGCAAGTTGGGGATGAAATCCCGGCACTCGGGATCCCGACAGTCAGAATACTGACAGTATTTTCAGCCTACCCCAATTCTTACCCTTAACTCACCCCTCCCGCTGCCTAACCCTAACCTACCCCCTCCCCTAACCCACGCCCTAATGCCTAACTCTGCTAACCCTATCCACTTCTCTTTTACTGTTGGGATGTGTCAGGATTCTAACAGTCGGGATCTGCTGTCGTATTCTGACCGCATCCCGTACTAGTGATTGCAGAAGAGTGTATGTAAGAACTAGGAAACGTAGAGAGAATGAACTAATGATTTCAGAGTGTATATATTAATGATTGTAGAGTGTATGAACTAACAATTGTGGAGATGTATATGTGCTAGTGCAGAGTGCAGGTATTAGCGAAGTGTATGTACTGAAATTAATGTGGATATTCACTACTACTGTAGTTTGCAAAGCTGCATGTATCTATGCTCTCACACTGCCCCTATTCATCTGCTTGTGGAAGAAGTTGTCATCACCTACTTCTGGTGCCAAAGATCCATTAGAAAATCAGACAGATCTCTGCATACTGTACATTCAACTGAATATTAGCATTTCCATGCTTTCTGAACTGTAGGCGAACACTCATTTGCCACCCAATTATGCCCCAGTTATGGAGAAGCGACTAAGTCATGTGCAGCTCATAATCACCAGTTGCTGCCCATTGTTGGATACGATCAACCATGGAGCATATGCAGTACTAAAAATTCCAAAATGGAGTTGTGTACAACATGGTGTCAGCCCGACAGAGAAAATACAGTGTGTGTGAAGTAGAAATTGTAGAGTGTATTTACTAACAATTGCATATTTATCATAAGGTAGAGTGTAACAATTGCAGAGTGTTTTTCTATTGATTGCAGAGTGTGAACGCTAGTTCTGCATTTCCATCCCTCACTACTGTATGTGTCAGTATTTTAGCAGTTATACGTCACTCCTGTGGCATTACGGTTAATCCAGGTTTCCCTAAACTTTTATTTTGGAGCAAACATCATAAATTGTGAGTGGCAAAATTGGAAGTATGCAAGAAAAACAAGAACATACGGAAGGATTATTATATTAGTTGGAATAAATGCAGAACAACATGACATTAATAAGCACATTTAGAAGGTGTTGAGCCTAATAAATATAGATGTTTGGCTTCAACTACCCTGCTTACCTAAAACAATTCACAATGAAGCCAAATGTTTCTGTAAAAGCTCCTCCACATACAGGTTCTACCGTCTTCTGATCGACGTGTCCTGAAACCAAATCCTTTACTGAGTTAGGGGCTGAATCTGAGTAGCAAGTAAAGTGGCTGTATGTACAGACAGTTGCGAAAGACAAATTTACTACATTATGCTAATGAGAGAAGTTGTTCAGTTAATGCAGGGTATGTGTGTCTACAAGTAGGAAGCCGCGTTGCCCACTATCTTTATACTAGCCACTGTAATTGTCATCTTTAGTAGTGTGACTTACACCAGCCTCATACTAAGTGCAAGACATCTGTCATAAACAGGTTTCCCTTCCCCGTACGCATAAATCAGAAAGACAAGGAGCTTTAGATACACGCCCATGATACTCCTGGAAGTCAGGGTGCTAGAATTGTTTCCACCTCAAATAGCCATAGTTCCTGGAAAGATAGATCCGACTGAGCACAGGATCGGGATACACAAAAATGCGTAAATTCACATCTGCGCATGCACTTCTTGTAAAAAAAACTTGTGTCTGTGCATAGAGATCCATCCAACTCAGAATCAGCCCCTTATTATGTATTTCTCTATCGTCCTAGTGGATGCTGGGGTTCCTGAAAGGACCATGGGGAATAGCGGCTCCGCAGGAGACAGGGCACAAAAAGTAAAGCTTTTCCAGATCAGGTGGTGTGCACTGGCTCCTCCCCCTATGACCCTCCTCCAGACTCCAGTTAGATTTTTGTGCCCGGCCGAGAAGGGTGCAATCTAGGTGGCTCTCCTAAAGAGCTGCTTAGAAAAAGTTTAGCTAGGTTTTTTATTTTACAGTGATTCCTGCTGGCAACAGGATCACTGCAGCGAGGGACTGAGGGGAGAAGGAGTCAACTCACCTGCGTGCAGGATGGATTGGCTTCTTGGCTACTGGACATCAAGCTCCAGAGGGACGATCACAGGTACAGCCTGGATGGTCACCGGAGCCGCGCCGCCGGCCCCCTTGCAGATGCTGAAGTCAGAAGAGGTCCAGAATCGGCGGCTGAAGACTCCTGCAGTCTTCTAAAGGTAGCGCACAGCACTGCAGCTGTGCGCCATTTTCCTCTCAGCACACTTCACACGCGGTCACTGAGGGTGCAGGGCGCTGGGGGGGGGCGCCCTGGGAGGCAAATGTAACCTATATAAAGGCTAAAAATACCTCACATATAGCCCCTAGAGGCTATATGGAGATATTTAACCCCTGCCTGATTTCTCTAAATAGCGGGAGACGAGCCCGCCAGAAAAGGGGCGGGGCCTATCTCCTCAGCACACGGCGCCATTTCCTCTCACAGCTCCGCTGGTCAGGACGGCTCCCAAGTCTCTCCCCTGCACTGCACTACAGAAACAGGGTAAAACAGAGAGGGGGGGGCAAATTTATGGCGATATTTTGATATAACAAAGCAGCTATAAGGGAGCACTTATTATAAGGCTATCCCTGATATATATATATAGCGCTTTTGGTGTGTGCTGGCAAACTCTCCCTCTGTCTCCCCAAAGGGCTAGTGGGTCCTGTCTTCGTTAGGAGCATTCCCTGTGTGTCTGCTGTGTGTCGGTACGTGTGTGTCGACATGTATGAGGACGATATTGGTGTGGAGGCGGAGCAATTGCCAAATATGAGGATGTCACCCCCTAGGGAGTCGACACCAGAATGGATGCCTTTATTTATGGAACTACGGGATAGTGTCAACACGCTAAAGCAGTCGTTTGACGACATGAGGCGGCCGGACAATCAATTAGTGCCTGTCCAGGCGACTCAAACACCGTCAGGGGCTGTGAAACGCCCTTTGCCTCAGTCGGTCGACACAGACCCAGACGCAGGCACTGACTCCAGTGGTGACGGTGACGAATCAACCGTATTTTCCAGTAGGGCCACACGTTATATGATTTTGGCAATGAAGGAGGCGTTACATTTAGCTGATACTACAGGTACCACTAAACAGGGTATTATGTGGGGTGTGAAAAAACTACCTATAGTTTTTCCTGAATCAGAAGAATTAAATGACGTGTGTAATGAAGCGTGGGTTGCCCCTGATAAAAAGCTGATAATTTCAAAGAAATTATTGGCATTATACCCTTTCCCGCCAGAGGTTAGGGAGCGCTGGGAAACACCTCCTAGGGTGGACAAGGCGCTAACACGCTTATCTAAACAAGTGGCGTTACCCTCTCCTGAGACGGCCGCACTTAAAGATCCATCAGATAGGAGGATGGAAAATATCCAAAAAAGTATATACACACATGCAGGTGTTATACTACGACCAGCTGTAGCGACTGCCTGGATGGGCAGTGCTGGGGTAGTTTGGTCAGAGTCCCTGATTGAAAATATTGATATCCTGGACAGGGACAATATTTTACTGTCGTTAGAACAAATAAAGGATGCATTTCTTTATATGCGTGATGCACAGAGGGATATCTGCACACTGGCATCACGGGTAAGTGCTATGTCCATTTCGGCCAGAAGAGCTTTATGGACGCGACAGTGGACAGGCGATGCGGATTCAAAACGGCATATGGAAGTTTTGCCGTATAAAGGGGAGGAGTTATTTGGAGTCGGTCTATCAGATTTGGTGGCCACGGCTACAGCCGGGAAATCCACCTTTCTACCTCAAGTCACTCCCCAACAGAAAAAGGCACCGACTTTTCAACCGCAGCCCTTTCGTTCCTTTAAAAATAAGAGAGCAAAGGGCTATTCATATCTGCCACGAGGCAGAGGTCGAGGGAAGAGACAGCAACACGCAGCTCCTTCCCAGGAACAGAAGCCCTCCCCGGCTTCTACAAAAGCCTCAGCATGACGCTGGGGCTTCTCAAGCGGACTCGGGGACGGTGGGCGGTCGTCTCAAAAATTACAGCGCGCAGTGGGCTCACTCGCAGGTAGATCCCTGGATCCTGCAGATAATATCTCAAGGGTACAGGTTGGAATTAGAGACAGATCCACCTCGCCGTTTCCTGCAGTCTGCTTTACCAACGTCCCCCTCCGAAAGGGAGACGGTTTTGGAAGCCATTCACAAGCTGTACTCTCAGCAGGTGATAGTCAAGGTACCTCTTCTACAACAAGGGAAGGGGTATTATTCCACTCTTTTTGTGGTACCGAAGCCGGATGGCTCGGTAAGGCCTATTCTAAATCTGAAGTCCTTGAACCTGTACATAAAGAAGTTCAAGTTCAAGATGGAGTCACTCAGAGCAGTGATAGCGAACCTGGAAGAGGGGGACTTTATGGTATCCTTGGACATCAAGGATGCGTATCTCCACGTTCCAATTTACCCCTCACACCAGGGGTACCTCAGGTTCGTTGTACAAAACTGTCACTATCAGTTTCAGACGCTGCCGTTCGGATTGTCCACGGCACCTCGGATCTTTACAAAGGTAATGGCCGAGATGATGATTCTTCTTCGAAGAAAAGGCATATTAATTATCCCATACTTGGACGATCTCCTAATAAGGGCAAGGTCCAGAGAACAGCTAGAGATGGGATTAGCACTGTCTCAAGAAGTGCTAAAACAGCACGGGTGGATTCTGAATATTCCAAAATCCCAGTTAATGCCGACAACTCGTCTGCTGTTCCTAGGGATGATTCTGGACACGGTTCAGAAAAAGGTTTTTCTCCCGGAGGAAAAAGCCAAGGAGTTATCCGAGCTTGTCAGGAACCTCCTAAAACCAGGAAAGGTGTCTGTACATCAATGCACAAGAGTCCTGGGAAAAATGGTGGCTTCTTACGAAGCAATTCCATTCGGCAGATTCCACGCAAGAATTTTCCAAAGGGATCTGTTGGACAAATGGTCAGGGTCGCATCTTCAGATGCACCTACGGATAACCCTGTCTCCAAGGACAAGGGTGTCTCTTCTGTGGTGGTTGCAGAGTCCTCATCTATTGGAGGGCCGCAGATTCGGCATACAGGATTGGATCCTGGTGACCACGGACGCCAGCCTGAGAGGCTGGGGAGCAGTCACACAAGGAAGAAACTTCCAGGGAGTATGGACGAGTCTGGAAACGTCTCTTCACATAAACATTCTGGAACTAAGAGCAATGTACAATGCTCTAAGCCAGGCAGAACCTCTGCTTCAGGGAAAACCAGTGTTGATCCAGTCGGACAACATCACGGCAGTCGCCCATGTGAACAGACAGGGCGGCACAAGAAGCAGGAGTGCAATGGCAGAAGCTGCAAGGATTCTTCGCTGGGCAGAGAATCATGTGATAGCACTGTCAGCAGTGTTCATCCCGGGAGTGGACAACTGGGAAGCAGACTTCCTCAGCAGACACGATCTTCACCCGGGAGAGTGGGGACTTCATCCAGAAGTCTTCCACATGCTGGTAACCCGTTGGGAAAGACCAATGGTGGACATGATGGCGTCTCGCCTCAACAAAAAACTGGACAGGTATTGCGCCAGGTCAAGAGATCCGCAGGCAATAGCTGTGGACGCGCTGGTAACGCCTTGGGTGTACCAGTCGGTGTATGTGTTTCCTCCTCTGCCTCTCATACCAAAAGTATTGAGAATTATACGGCAAAGAGGCGTAAGAACGATACTAGTGGTTCCGGATTGGCCAAGAAGGACTTGGTACCCGGAACTTCAAGAGATGATCACGGAAGATCCGTGGCCTCTACCTCTAAGGAGGGACTTGCTTCAGCAGGGTCCCTGTCTGTTTCAAGACTTACCGCGGCTGCGTTTGACGGCATGGCGGTTGAACGCCGGATCCTAAAGGAAAAAGGCATGCCGGAAGAAGTCATTCCTACTTTGATTAAAGCAAGGAAGGAAGTAACCGTGCAACATTATCACCGAATTTGGCGAAAATATGTTGCGTGGTGCGAAGATCGGAGTGCTCCGACGGAGGAATTTCAACTGGGTCGATTCCTACATTTCCTGCAATCAGGATTGTCTATGGGTCTCAAATTGGGATCTATTAAGGTTCAAATTTCGGCCCTGTCGATTTTCTTTCAAAAAGAATTGGCTTCAGTCCCTGAAGTCCAGACCTTTGTTAAGGGAGTGCTGCATATACAGCCTCCTGTGGTGCCTCCAGTGGCACCGTGGGATCTCAATGTGGTTTTGGACTTTCTAAAATCTCATTGGTTTGAACCACTAAAAAAGGTGGATTTGAAATATCTCACTTGGAAAGTGACCATGCTTCTAGCCCTGGCTTCTGCCAGGAGAGTATCAGAATTGGCAGCTTTATCTTACAAAAGCCCATATCTGATTTTCCATTCGGACAGGGCAGAACTGCGGACTCGTCCGCATTTTCTCCCTAAGGTGGTGTCAGCATTTCATCTGAACCAGCCTATTGTAGTGCCTGCGGCTACAAGTGACTTGGAGGACTCCAAGTTACTGGACGTTGTCAGAGCATTAAAAATATATATTGCAAGGACAGCTGGAGTCAGAAAATCTGACTCGTTGTTTATATTGTATGCACCCAACAAGATGGGTGCTCCTGCGTCTAAGCAGACGATTGCTCGTTGGATCTGTAGCACAATCCAACTTGCACATTCTGTGGCAGGCCTGCCACAGCCTAAATCTGTAAAGGCCCACTCCACAAGGAAGGTGGGCTCATCTTGGGCGGCTGCCCGAGGGGTCTCGGCATTACAACTTTGCCGAGCAGCTACGTGGTCAGGGGAGAACACGTTTGTAAAATTTTACAAATTTGATACTCTGGCTAAGGAGGACCTGGAGTTCTCTCATTCGGTGCTGCAGAGTCATCCGCACTCTCCCGCCCGTTTGGGAGCTTTGGTATAATCCCCATGGTCCTTTCAGGAACCCCAGCATCCACTAGGACGATAGAGAAAATAAGATTTTACTTACCGATAAATCTATTTCTCGGAGTCCGTAGTGGATGCTGGGCGCCCATCCCAAGTGCGGATTATCTGCATAAATTGTACATAGTTATTGTTAACTAATTCGGGTTATTGTTGAAGGAAGCCATCTTTCAGAGGCTCCGCTGTTATCATACTGTTAACTGGGTTTAGATCACAGGTTGTACGGTGTGATTGGTGTGGCTGGTATGAGTCTTACCCGGGATTCAAAATCCTCCCTTATTGTGTACGCTCGTCCGGGCACAGTACCTAACTGGAGTCTGGAGGAGGGTCATAGGGGGAGGAGCCAGTGCACACCACCTGATCTGGAAAAGCTTTACTTTTTGTGCCCTGTCTCCTGCGGAGCCGCTATTCCCCATGGTCCTTTCAGGAACCCCAGCATCCACTACGGACTCCGAGAAATAGATTTATCGGTAAGTAAAATCTTATTTTAATACCAGCAGCATGTAATCTATCTATCCTGAACAGTATGTGAATATATATATATATATATATATATACTTCCTATGTGTCTATGTTATGTCTCCTCATGCAGGCTGGTGAGGGAAGTGACAGGGGTGAACGTTAACATGCGAGTGGGAATTCATAGCGGACGTGTTCATTGTGGTGTCCTAGGCCTGCGGAAGTGGCAGTTTGATGTCTGGTCCAACGATGTTACGCTGGCCAATCATATGGAAGCAGGAGGAAAAGCCGGGTAAGTGTGGAGCAGAGATATTTGGGATCCCCATGATTACTAATTTGGGGAGATAGTAAAATAACAGAGAGGGCCTTGGCCAACATACATAATAGCTCCCATAATTTCATCCAGGCTTGGTATGATTGGTTTTATACACCTCAAGGAACTATTCAGGGACCTCCTACTCTAACTCCGTTATGACATGTACTATCAGTTCCTCTTCTGTGGTATGCATGGGAACCCAGTTTTGGCCTCTGCCCCATTTCTTTTCCCCTCTACTCCTCACTCACTGGGGCTTTTTTAGGTTATGTGTTTATTTTACGTACTTTTTTTTTTTTTTTATCAAACTGATTTTTATTGAGGTTTTCCAATTATATGAAACAGTCGTTTGATAATAAAACATCAACATCTTAAGCATAATGTGACGGTCCCTAGAACAAAAGGATCGCTTGAAAAATGGAACATTACAAGAATATCAAGTCAAACGACAATATGCTGTATGAGAATATGGAAATACAGTTAGGGGGGTGGGGGGGGGGGGGGGGGATGAAAGGTCAGGGAGGGGGGGGGGGGGGGGGGGGGCTGTCCGCCCATTCAAGGCAGTAACACCATATTAGGGTAGAGTCATGCATAAATAACCATACATCATTTAGCCTAGATCTTAGTCAAGTTATTGTAGCTGAGCTGGTATAATATTATATTGTTAATTAAGGTGATAGGTTGGGAATGTATAGTATACAGAGAGAGATAGAAATCTATCAGATTGGCGAGAAAATAAAGAGGGGAATAGGAAAAGGAGAAGAAGGAGGCCAGGTTATCTGGGCATTTTCCACTGAGAGTTTTCAAAAGCTGCATTTATTGTGGACTGGGTGGTTTGGTCTAAAGTATCCATATAAGGGCCCCATTTTTTGTTAAACCCGGCAAGGCCAGAGGGGCCTGTAAGGAGAGTGGACCTTCGGTCGAAATACAGATATTGTAACATAGTTTTCAGAACTTCGGCTAAGGAGGGGGTCGATCTGACAACCCAGTGCTTCAGAATTGCTTTTTTGGCTATGGTGAATAGCATGGTCAGCATAGGGAAAAGTAGGCTAATCTCTTTCCTCGATCTCCATATAGAGAAATTTATGCAGAGACAAGCCAGCGGATCGGGTCTTAAGGTCGTGTGGAAATTAGTGTTTATGAACATAAATATTTTATTCCAGAAGCGTTGGATCCTAGAACAGCTCCAGAGGCAGTGGTAGAAAGAGGCTCTAGCTCCTTTGCATTTAGGGCATCTATTGGGGATTGCAGGATCGGTGGGTATCTGTTCATAAGGAGGCAAGTATGCTTTGTGGATGGATTTTATGTGAACCTCTTGTAAGTACGCAGAGCTAAGAATTGACATGGTCCGTTGGTGGTGGTCTACAAGGAGGTCATAGGAGGTCATACTCGGAATGTCTGTTTGCCAGGAGGTAACCAGTCTGGGAATATATGACATGGAAGGGATATTAACAATGAGTGAGTAAATTTGCTTTAGTTTATAGGGATGGGATTCCCAGTGCTTTAGAATCTTTGCTAGTGGGGAAGGGGGAGATGAGAGGGTAGAGTCTAGGCGTAGTGAATGCAGGTAATGTCTCACTTGTAGGTACATATAGAAATGGGAGGACGGAATAGAGTACTTGTCTCTCAGTGTTGCAAATTGAGCAATATGACCACCCGGATCAAAGACCTGTGAAGCGGAGCACAGCCCCCTCTCCCGCCATCGAACAAAAAGAGCATTGTTAAGGGAAGGAGGAAAGGAAGGGTTTCCCCAAAGGGATATATAAGAGGAGACAGTGTGATCAGCTTTGAGTTTCTTATGTATTTTCACCCAGCTTAAATACGTGTCTCGGAATAGAGGGTGTTGCAGGATTGATGAGGGTATGTCGGCTTTTTTGGTGTGTAGGAGGGCGCATGGCGAGTACGGTTGGAAGGCATCAGTATCTAGGGCCAAGTCAGTATACGTGCTTTTTCCCAACAGCCAGTCAGCTGCATATCTGAGAAAAATTGTAAGAGAGTAAGAAAGAAAGTCTGGGACCCCCAGTCCACCCATTGATTTGTCCATTATTAGTTTTGCAAAGGCCACTTTTGGTTTCTTCCCATTCCATATAAATCGGGTCATAGCTTTGCGTAATATTTCGCCATCCGTTTCTCTAAGGCTAAATGGGAGAGATTGCATAATATACAAAATTTTTGGAAATATTACAGATTTAAGGACTGCAATCCTCCCTAGCAATGAGAGCGGTAAGGTAGCCCAGCCTTCTAGTTTAGAAAGCACGGCTTTAATGGCCGGTGTGTAGTTTATCTCGTAGATCCGTGAGATATCTCGTGTGATATTTACCCCTAGATATTTGAAATGTGACTGAGTGATCGTGAAGGGTGATGCTTGAGTGAGAGAGGATAGTGTGGCAGGGGAAACGTGTATAGGAAGTAATTCTGATTTTGTGACATTGATTTTATAGCCCGCCGTTTCACCAAAGTCTGAAATCAAACGCAGGATTTCCGGGACTGATGTGAGAGGGTTCGAGACAAATAATAACATGTCGTCGGCGAACAGGGCGACTTTAAGCTCATTATTGCCGACAGAGATGCCAGTAAAGGAAGGGGAGAGCCTAAGAGCTAATGCTAGAGGTTCAAGAGCAATGGCAAAGAGGAGTGGGGAGAGAGGACATCCTTGCCTAGTGCCTTTTTCTATATAAAAGGGGTTGGAAAGGAAACCGTTACAGGAAATTTGAGTGGCCGGGGATGTATACAGTGTACGAATAGCTTCAATGAACGCATCTGGGATCTTAAATCGTGCTAGGGTTGCGTAGAGGTGTGGCCATTCGACAAGGTCGAAGGCCTTTTCTGCGTCCAAGGATATGATGGCGTGTCCTGCAGTGGACACGTCACCATGACAGGCATGTAGGGCTGCTATTACCCTTCTCACATTGACCACTGAGTGTCTGCCTGCGATAAAGCCTGTCTGATCGGGGTGAACGATGTGGGGGAGTATAGGTTTCAGACGGTCGGCCAATATCTTGGCGAACAACTTGTAATCTAGGTTTAGCAAAGATATTGGTCGATATGAGCCTGGATGGGATAGATCTCTGCCTGGTTTAGGGAGCAATTTGAGGAGTGCCGAATTAAAGTGCGGTGGGGGAGTCTTAGCTGATAATAATGAGTTGAAAATGTCTACCAGAATGAAGTCAACTTTGGGGGAGAGGAGTTTATAGAACTCTCCACTGTAGCCGTCAGGACCAGGGGCCTTATTGGGTTTTAATTGTTTGATCGCTGATCGGACTTCAGTGATGGTGATCGGGGATAGAAGTTGAGCTGTCATATCATCTGTAATAGCAGGGTAAGGTAATGCTTCCCAAAAGGATGGGGGGTTGAGCGAGTTAGCTATGGGAGTGGGGGGAGGATGTGGCGGTTGAGAGCAAGCTGTCAGGGGGTGTGAAGCAGGCGAAGGTGGTTGTGGGGTGTTTGTGAGGGTGGATGAATATAGTTGGGAAAAGTAAGACTGCATAATGTGTGCAATCTGCTTATTTGTGGAAGTCAGTGTGCCTTGCTGCGTGCGGAGAGGGTGAACCACTGCAGGTGAGAATGAGCCACGTAGTAGGTTAGAGAGTAAGCGGCCAGACTTGTTCCCAAATTTGTGGAACTTGTAGTGGACAGAAAAAAGGTATTTATTTCCCATTTCGGAAATGTGTTCATCAAAGTGGGTTTTAGTAAGTAGATATGCTTGTTTAGTAGCTGGTGAAGGAGCTCGTTTGTATGTCTGATATGCTGAGGTGAGAGCGTTCTGGAGTTCCAAATACTGCTTTGAGAAATTCTTATTGGAGGCTGCGGTAAAGGACATAATATTTTACGTACTTTTAATACTAAATGGAGATGCTTAGTGGATATACCACAATAGAACTGCGGTCAACCCCTAAGGTGTGTGTGTTTAGCTAATGAATAGGTAGAATGCACATAAGATGTAATAAAGGATAATGTATAAACAGACCCAAATATGAGTTTGCATTTGGATATAGAAATCACAAAAATAACAATATGATGCGAATCAATTGTTGTGAGCCACTGTATTTATTGTATACTGGCCAATCTAAAGGTGTGCGGTTAATGCCCAGAGTGGGCGATATTGTCTCTTATAAAGTTCATGCGTCCCGCACATCTGCTGTTGTCTTTAGGAAAAAATAATAATAACAAATGCTGGTGTTGGTAAAAAATCTTTAAAACCTTCACGATGCACTGAGCTTACGGTGGTGGCATAAGTGAGGTAAAAAGGGGTCTCAGGACTGGTTTCCCCTCTCTGCCCCTGCTGCCCGTGGTGCGTCCTTGTTCAGACGTCCCCCGGGTGCAGGTCAGTCAGAGAGGTGGACCTGTCTAGCGGTGGGGAAAAGATTCAGATGCCGCTCTGCAGAGCGGCTAGCTGCGCCTCTCCCACTGCTTACAGAAAACTCACCTGTCGCCCGCTCCAGCCGCACGCCACACTCCGTCACCGGCTTCTTCCGCTGTCTGGTATCCTAGCAGCGCTGCTGGCTTTCGGGTTGGTCCGGTCACGTGACCGGGTCTTTTCGACGTGGGAAAAAGTCTTTCTGATGAAGTCTTTGAATATGTGGTGGTTCTTTCTTTGTAGTTCCTCCAACGCGTTTCAACCTTTCGGTCTTCCTCTGGGAGTGCTTGAAGTGTCTAGATTGACATGATTTGTATGTTTCTGAGGGGGCCATACCAGTTCTGATTGGATGAAGGATTGTATCACTGATTGGGCCTCTGACCTGTCTATCAAACCAGACCTGTTCTGATTGGATGAAGGATTGTATCACTGATTTGGCCTCTGACCTGTCTATCAAAGTCAGTGTGTTATTTCTCTAAAGTGGTAGGGTCCTATTTCCAAAATTGGAGTATGATGTGACATAACTGATCTAGTATAATGTTTAGGAGAGATATACAAATAATACAGATATCTTATTTATGTATTTGTCAAATCCATGTTTGTAATGCCTCTGCATCATTCTATATTAGACATAGGTACCCTATGTTAATATTTGTAGTTCTCCTGCTGATGGTGTCTAAAATAAGGAAAGGAGGGGTGTACAGTATTCGGATGATGTTGTGCTACTGTTGTAGTATCGGACCTTATTGTCTTTAAGATTATTTACAGATGACCGACCTGATTTCATTGTCAATATTAAGATCCCTAGGGGCTAGGGTCCCCATATTGACAATCATGCTCAATTCTTCCTTGTTGATTTTGTGAATGAAGTCCCCTCCTCTCCAGTTTCTTTTCACCTCTTTTAGCCCCGTGAATTTGAGCAATGTGGGATCTAGTGTTCACTCTAGGCTGTTTTAGCAGGGCGCCGCGCCCTGCCCGTTTTTTACAGGCAAAACCCGCCCTGCCCCTTTTGCGGCGCCCTGCTAGAACAGCCGCCCGCTTCCTGCCCTCCCGGCGTGTATAGATGCCGTGCGAATGTGGGCGGCATCCATTCACGCATTGGGAGAGGGCTGGGGGAAGCCCAGCACCGATGGAGATGCTGGGCACGCCCCCAACAGTGACGTCGCCGGCCACAGACGCTCTCTATAGTAGCGTCTGTGGTCCGCACCACCCCCTAAAATGATGTAGGCGTGGCCACGCCCCCTAATTTGCGTGGCCGCGCCCCCATTTCGGGCGCGCGCGCACATGTGCCCACGGAGTCCGGCGCCCTGCCCCTTTTCACTCCTAGAGTGAACACTAGGATCTGAATGATGGTAGCCCCTACAGTGTGAAGATAACAGTTGTTCTTCCGGCCCCTTCCTGATGTTCCGTACATGCTCGGCTATTCTCGCTTTTGAAGGTCTTATCGTCCTTCCTATATAGTGTTTTGTGCACTGGCACTGTAATATGTATATGACGCCCTGGGTGTGGCATGTTAGCCTGTCCCTAATCCTAAATTCATAGTCGTTGCTCACAGATTTCATGTTGCATGTGGGTGCAGTGCTTTTTGCGCCCGTGGTTTTACATCCTGTACAAGTCCCACAGTGGAAAAAAACTCCTTTATTGTGCTTCCCATCTATTGTGGTTTGTGTTTTGTTAGTTGGTGGTATGCAGCTGTGTACTAATTTTTCTTTTATATTGGGGCTTTTCTGTATACCACCTTTGGCTTTGGTGGTAAGATTTCAGCTAAGGTGTCGTCTTGTAGTAATATGGGCCAGTGTTTCTCAAGAATCTTTATCACCTTGTTCGCTTGTTGTGAGAACTGTGTAATGAATAAAGGTTCTTTAGTGCTTGTTGCCTGTTCTGGTTTCTTGTTGTATTCTAGACGTGGTGCTCTATCGTTTTCTCTCACTGTGGTGAAAGCCTTTTGAATGAACTCTGGGTGGTATTTATACTTTTCATACTAGACACATCAATCACTCTTTTTGCATAGTTCTTTCGTTTAATTGACTGTAAATTATCGCTGTATGTTATTTTCTGATTACGTTCTGCATTATTCACATATTTGTTAATATATTAGGCCGTGTACACACTAGACCATGGACCTTCAACGTCGACCCTCCAGCTGCTGTGGAACGACACATCCTAGCATGCCCTGCCACAATTTTGCTATTAAGGCATGCTAAAACTGAGGCAGGGAATGCTGGGATGTGTGGTCCACAGCAGCTGGAGCGCTGATGATGAAGTCCCATGCACAAGACAAAATTGTGGACGATGTGCCTGATTACGACACATCGTTTACAATATCACAATATCGTCTAG
This sequence comes from Pseudophryne corroboree, assembly GCF_028390025.1. NCBI lineage: Eukaryota > Metazoa > Chordata > Amphibia > Anura > Myobatrachidae > Pseudophryne > Pseudophryne corroboree. Next base: position 243,055,454 of record NC_086450.1, on the reverse strand, counting down.
TGTATATTGCATGCAGGTCCGACGGGCAACATTGCCAGTGAGTGCCATGCTGCTGAATGGACCCCTTTTTCTGTGAGTGGGAAAGTCAGTGCCTGCGTCTTCGGACACACCAGTAGTGCATAACCTGGAGGTTATTAAGATGGCCGATGTTCATCTAAGCAGGGCCGGTGCAAGGTCTCTCTGCACCCTAGGCAAAGCTTCAGCCTAGCACCTCCTAACCTGCAATATCCCCCACCACCACCTCTCGGTGGAGAGATGCATATGCAAAGAAAAAGGGACAACACTCAAGGACTTTTACAGTGAAAAAGTATATTGTAAACAAAGACTTTGTTCACAATATATTTTCACTTTCAAAACCTTGAGTGACGACCATTCTTTCAGCCTATGCATACATAAAGAGCAATTTAAATTTTTTGCTGAGTTGCAATTAAGTTGTTGGAGTGCTGGACATCTGCTTCTAAGTGTATATGTATACATATAGATAGATAGATAGATAGATAGATAGATAGATAGATAGTATATATATTACACGTGCTGCCCACCTTAACTAGAATGAGCTCCCTCTCTCTATTAGACTCTCCCCGACCTTGCAAAGCTTCAAACGGGCACTGAAAACTCACCTGTTCATCAAAGTACCCGCATAACGTAGTGTTAAGGCACTCTCCCAACCCACTACCTCATGCTTTGGCCATCTATGCCTCGCTTACTTCCTACCATTATGCCACCTTTTGCTTGATCGCACCTCATGTCACCTGTCTGTCTCCCCCCACCCGCTAGATTGTGAGATCCTTGGAGCAGGGCCCTCTTCTCTCCTGTTCTCACAGCCGTCTTCTCTCACACTTCAATTACAGCCTACGTAGCGAATTTCTATACCTGCATCTCCTCTCGCTCATTACTGCTTATCTATTCCAGTGGCTGCCCGCCCCCAGTAGTACGTCGACTGCTCCTTAGCTTCCTTTCATCTCGGCTGTAGTGTGTACTGAGAACTGTGGTTCTAATTGTTGCCTGTGCTCTGTTTCAGTTTTTCTGTTACTGTAATGTTAACTTCTGTGTACCCTCTACTGTTCTAATGTCTGCAGTATGTGCAGCAGTGCGAAACACTGGTGGCGCCCTATAAAATAAAATATTATATATATATATATATATATATATATATATATATATATAGACAAATTGTAGAATGCGGCACTCAGGAATAAATACAGCATAGGCAAATTTCGTATCAACGTTTCAATCTTATTAGATTGTCTTCAGGATACAGGCATAACAAATAAAATGTGACTTACCCGAACTTTATACCCTTCACCATGTTCAAAACGGGATCACGCCGTTCACCACGCTGCGGCTCTGGCTGTGTCCCATTTAGATGCACGTCCACCCAGCTAGTGCGTGTGTATCGTAACTATGGCAACCCGGCAAAACATAATACTGTAACAGAGAGAATGATCAAAGATACAGGATATAGCAATCCACATCAACTAGATCCAGCAAGTTCTATATCACAGATTAAATAGCGATTATAACACAGTACATCTACAGCTTGTATATCAGTGCTTAAGATAGCACGACATTTTGTATCCACAACAACATTAAATAAAAGTTAATTTAAACTGCATACAAGTTGCAGGGGAAAAAATACCTAATAACATGATAGTGTAAAGATCTCATTAAGACCCCTGGGGTGGATAACATCGAGGCGATGGATCCATGCATTTTCACGTTTAATTAACATCGCATCACGATCACCTCCTCTTTTTAGAGGTGGAATGTGGTCGATCATGCGGTAACGCAAACTTGGAAGCGTATGTCTGGCTTCTTGGAAATGGCGAGCAACAGGTTGTTCGCTATAGCCATTTTCGATGGCTGCCTTAATCGATGACCTATGAGCAGCCATCCTTTCTTTAAATTTGCGTTTAGTTTTCCCTATATAGGTGAGACCACAGGGACATATAATCTGATAAATTACAAAAGTACTGTCACAGGTTAGGTGATGTTGGATGCAGTATTTCTTTCCAGAATGTGGGTGATTAAAAGAATCACCTTGAATCAAGAATTTGCAGGTGGTGCAAGAGCACTTAAAGCACCCTGGTTTTTTCTTTAAAAAATTCTTGACTGAGGACTGTATAGGTGTAGAGGTAATGTCAGATTTAACCAAATGGTCATGTAGATTTTTGGCTCTGGAATAACAAGGCATCAGAGATGTATCTGACAGCTGTAAATCAGGATCAGTAGTGACTACATGCCAATGCTCCTTGGAGATACGATTAATGATGGGTGACCTATGTGTATATCTATTAACCCATGGAAATTTCTTTGAACTTGCTTTAGATACAGGATCTTTCTTTTTTAACAGTAATGATCTATCTTGACTCAGCGCTGACACTTTGGCATTCTGTAACAGTTTAAATGAATATCCCCTCCTCAAAAATTTGGTGATTAATTCATCAATTTGAGTAATGGCTGTCTCACGACAGCTATTGATACGTAATATGCGTATCATTTGTGAATAGGGGAGGCCGCGTTTAAGACTGGCAGGATGATTACTTTGGTATTGTAAGATGGTATTCCTGTCAGTATCTTTGGAATAAAGAGTGGTAGTGATTTTCCCCTCAACTATACCAATTTGGACATCTAAGAAATGTATGGTATCTTGGCTCATGGTGGAGGAAAGTTTGACCGGCGTTGAAGATATATTGTTTGCTTCAATTAAATCAACAAATTCACGCTGGGTCCCTGTCCAGATTAACAAAATATCGTCTATATATCTAGTATAGAAAAATATTTTGGATGAAATGGAGGAATTTGCAAAAAATAATTGATCTTCAATCAAAAACATATATGCATTAGCATATGTCGGTGCCACTGAAGCACCCATGGCGCAACCTTGTTTTTGAAGAAAATACCTGTTGTTAAACATAAAAAAATTCTTGGTAAGTATAAACTCCAACATTAACAAAAAAAATTCAATATGTGCCAGGTCAAATTTACCTCCAGATAACAATAATTGTCTAATGGCCATTAGGCCAACAGAATGCGGTATGATGGTATATAAGCTAGAGACGTCAAGCGAAACCAACCAGGCTTGATCAGGAATATTAACCAGCAATGCTAACTTATTAAGTAATGATGTAGTATCACTTAAATAATTTTTATGTTGTTGAACCAGTGGTTGCAGCACAGAATCTAGGAAGATAGAAAGAGGTTGAAGTAATGAGCCACAGGCGGAGATTATTGGACGACCCGGTGGAGGGATACCCTCTTTATGCACCTTGGGTAAGATGTATAATATAGGAACAATGGGGTTATCTGGTAATAAAATTTTTATTAATGAATCCTCCAATAATCTTGCGTCCACACCCATGGTGAGCAACTCTTTGAGTTCCTTAACATAATAAGCTGATGGATCCTTATCAAGTAGCATATAGACATTAGAGTCACTCAATTGGCGGTCAATTTCCTTGATATAGTCTAAACGATCTAAAAGGACTATACCGCCGCCTTTATCTGCAGAGCGGATTACCAGTTCACTATTAGTCGACAGATTCCTTAAAGCTTGTCTTTCAAGTAGATTTAAATTAGGGTGGACCTTAGGTGCATTTTTAAAGGCTAGTTTAGTGTCCCTTTCTAGAAGACGCATGTAGGTCTTGATTGAAGCATTCCCAGAGGGAGGGTCAAAGGTGGATCTTGTTTTTAAGGCTGCCAGTTTTGGTGGAATGTGGGAGGCCTCTGTCGTAGATTGTGCTTTGGAATAAAAATCCCTTAATTTTAATTGTCTCTGTAAATTGTATTTTTCTATTTCCCACTGTAGGTCATTCATAGGTACTGATGGTACAAAGGATAAACCTTTCGATAGTAGGCTTTTCTCACTATTACTGAGCTCATAGGATGAGAAGTTAAAGATTATTTCTTCTGTTTGGCAGGGTATTTTCCGCCACGACTTGATCCTTTTGCTTTGGCCCCCCCGACGGGTGTAGTGTTTGCTTTTTCTTTGTAATATGTTCGTGTAGCCATGCCTAAAGGGACTGAATTACTAGAACTGGCGGTATTTCTATGCTCAGAGTCTGAGCTAGTAGCACCTTGTGATGAATCTGTGTCCATATCCTGCTTGTGGTGCCGATGTCTACGAAAAAACGGTCGTCTATTCGTGTCGGGATTTCTCCCACTGAGCCAACTATAAACTTGATGTTGCTCATAGTCCATTTGGACTTTGTGGAGTTTTTCTTTTTTAAATCTGATCAGGTCTCTCTTGTATATAGCAATCTGATTTTCCAGTTTACCCAACCAATCTACCTCCTCATCACTCTTGAGGTTGGCGAGATGTAGGCTTTCAAACTTGGAGATTTTCTCCCGTATCACAAGCAGTTCCTTTTTAGATTGTTCTATTACAAGCAGCAATAAATCGAACGAGCACTTGTTCAATATAGCTATCCAACGTTTGCAGAATGCCGGGTCGAATCTGCCAATTGTAGGACAGTTCCGTATCCTGAATCCGCGCGGGATTTGTTTTGCTCTGAAATAATCACTTAAAGATACACCATGCAAATGGAAATCAGTCTCTTTTTTCTTTAGACTCAACCAGTCACGGTAGAGAATATCAATAGAAGTGGATTCAGCTTGATCCGTCATTTGTTCATTGTGCAGTATTAATTCAGCATCAGATTCTGAGTAGCTGAAAATGTCACTCATAGGGAATGATAATGGATTAAACGTAGTGTGATCATCCTCAATCTGTTCTGCCATGCTGCAGGTGTTATTGCCACTATAGATGGATATATTATCAATCACATAAACAGTAAATCCCAATTTGAGAGTGATTTACAACTTACTGCTGCACAATCCAGAAATGGAGAAAATTCAATAAACAGCAATGTAGGCCAGGTGCATAGAGTACTCAAAAGTCATAAAGTGCTAGTGCAAAAAATAAATTTCAAAATAGTGCAATAAAACGGAATAATGCGTGATTCCAGATATAAAAACAAGTGAAAGGTGCAAGTATCGAGTCCTTTTAAATTGGTAGGGTGCCCTGGCAAGAGAGACACTGAATCAGAAGAAAAAATGTCCCCATATACATACGATCATGTGACCGGCACTCCTTTTCCAGTGGATAACTGGTCCCGGTGCCCTCATAAAGGTGAATGTAGACAAATTGTAGAATGCGGCACTCAGGAATAAATACAGCATAGGCAAATTTCGTATCAACGTTTCAATCTTATTAGATTGTCTTCAGGATACAGGCAAGTCGTGGCGGAAAATACCCTGCCAAACAGAAGAAATAATCTTTAACTTCTCATCCTATGAGCTCAGTAATAGTGAGAAAAGCCTACTATCGAAAGGTTTATCCTTTGTGCCATCAGTACCTATGAATGACCTACAGTGGGAAATAGAAAAATACAATTTACAGAGACAATTAAAATTAAGGGATTTTTATTCCAAAGCACAATCTACGACAGAGGCCTCCCACATTCCACCAAAACTGGCAGCCTTAAAAACAAGATCCACCTTTGATCCTCCCTCTGGGAATGCTTCAATCAAGACCTACATGCGTCTTCTAGAACGGGACACTAAACTAGCCTTTAAAAATGCACCTAAGGTCCACCCTAATTTAAATCTACTTGAAAGACAAGCTTTAAGGAATCTGTCGACTAATAGTGAACTGGTAATCCGCTCTGCAGATAAAGGCGGCGGTATAGTCCTTTTAGATCGTTTAGACTATATCAAGGAAATTGACCGCCAATTGAGTGACTCTAATGTCTATATGCTACTTGATAAGGATCCATCAGCTTATTATGTTAAGGAACTCAAAGAGTTGCTCACCATGGGTGTGGACGCAAGATTATTGGAGGATTCATGGATAAAAATTTTATTACCAGATAACCCCATTGTTCCTATATTATACATCTTACCCAAGGTGCATAAAGAGGGTATCCCTCCACCGGGTCGTCCAATAATCTCCGCCCGTGGCTCATTACTTCAACCTCTTTCTATCTTCCTAGATTCTGTGCTGCAACCACTGGTTCAACAACATAAAAATTATTTAAGTGATACTACATCATTACTTAATAAGTTAGCATTGCTGGTTAATATTCCTGATCAAGCCTGGTTGGTTTCGCTTGACGTCTCTAGCTTATATACCATCATACCGCATTCTGTTGGCCTAATGGCCATTAGACAATTATTGTTATCTGGAGGTAAATTTGACCTGGCACATATTGATTTTTTTTTGTTAATGTTGGAGTTTATACTTACCAAGAATTTTTTTATGTTTAACAACAGGTATTTTCTTCAAAAACAAGGTTGCGCCATGGGTGCTTCAGTGGCACCGACATATGCTAATGCATATATGTTTTTGATTGAAGATCAATTATTTTTTGCAAATTCCTCCATTTCATCCAAAATATTTTTCTATACTAGATATATAGACGATATTTTGTTAATCTGGACAGGGACCCAGCGTGAATTTGTTGATTTAATTGAAGCAAACAATATATCTTCAACGCCGGTCAAACTTTCCTCCACCATGAGCCAAGATACCATACATTTCTTAGATGTCCAAATTGGTATAGTTGAGGGGAAAATCACTACCACTCTTTATTCCAAAGATACTGACAGGAATACCATCTTACAATACCAAAGTAATCATCCTGCCAGTCTTAAACGCGGCCTCCCCTATTCACAAATGATACGTATATTACGTATCAATAGCTGTCGTGAGACAGCCATTACTCAAATTGATGAATTAATCACCAAATTTTTGAGGAGGGGATATTCATTTAAACTGTTACAGAATGCCAAAGTGTCAGCGCTGAGTCAAGATAGATCATTACTGTTAAAAAAGAAAGATCCTGTATCTAAAGCAAGTTCAAAGAAATTTCCATGGGTTAATAGATATACACATAGGTCATTCATCATTAATCGTATCTCCAAGGAGCATTGGCATGTAGTCACTACTGATCCTGATTTACAGCTGTCAGATACATTTCTGATGCCTTGTTATTCCAGAGCCAAAAATCTACATGACCATTTGGTTAAATCTGACATTACCTCTACACCTATACAGTCCTCAGTCAAGAATTTTTTAAAGAAAAAACCAGGGTGCATTAAGTGCTCTTGCACCACCTGCAAATTCTTGATTCAAGGTGATTCTTTTAATCACCCACATTCTGGAAAGAAATACTGCATCCAACATCACCTCACCTGTGACAGTACTTTTGTAATTTATCAGATTATATGTCCCTGTGGTCTCACCTATATAGGGAAAACTAAACGCAAATTTAAAGAAAGGATGGCTGCTCATAGGTCATCGATTAAGGCAACCATCGAAAATGGCTATAGCGAACAACCTGTTGCTCGCCATTTCCAAGAAGCCAGACATACGCTTCCAAGTTTGCGTTACCGCATGATCGACCACATTCCACCTCTAAAAAGAGGATGTGATCGTGAAGCGATGTTAATTAAACGTGAAAATGCATGGATCCATCGCCTCGATGTTATCCACCCCAGGGGTCTTAATGAGATCTTTACACTATCATGTTATTAGGTATTTTTTCCCCTGCAACTTGTATGCAGTTTAAATTAACTTTTATTTCTCTGACGTCCTAGTGGATGCTGGGAACTCCGTAAGGACCATGGGGAATAGCGGCTCCGCAGGAGACTGGGCACAAAAGTAAAGCTTTAGGACTACCTGGTGTGCACTGGCTCCTCCCCCATGACCCTCCTCCAAGCCTCAGTTAGATTTTTGTGCCCGGCCGAGAAGGGTGCATTCTAGGAGGCTCTCCTGAGTTTCTTAGAAAAAGTTTAGTTTTAGGTTTTTTATTTTCAGTGAGACCTGCTGGCAACAGGCTCACTGCATCGAGGGACTAAGGGGAGAAGAAGCGAACCTGCCTGCTTGCAGCCAGCTTGGGCTTCTTGGCTACTGGACACCATTAGCTCCAGAGGGACCGAACACAGGCCCAGCCTCGGAGTCCGGTCCCAGAGCCGCGCCGCCGGCCCCCTTACAGAGCCAGAAGCAAGAAGAGGTCCGGAAAATCGGCGGCAGAAGACATCAGTCTTCACCAAGGTAGCGCACAGCACTGCAGCTGTGCGCCATTGCTCCTCAGGCACACTTCACACTCCAGTCACTGAGGGTGCAGGGCGCTGGGGGGGGGGCGCCCTAAGCAGCAATAAAAACACCTTGGCTGGCGAAAATACATCACATATAACCCCCAGGGCTATATGGATGTATTTTAACCCCTGCCAGAATCCATAAAAATGCGGGAGAAAAGTCTGCAAAAAAGGGGCGGAGCCTATCTCCTCAGCACACTGGCGCCATTTTTCCTCACAGCTCCGTTGGAGGGAAGCTCCCTGGCTCTCCCCTGCAGTTACTACACTACAGAAAGGGTTAAAAAAGAGAGGGGGGCACTAATTAGGCGCAGTATTAATAAAACAGCAGCTATAAGGGGAAAAACACTTCTATAAGGTTATCCCTGTATATATATAGCGCTCTGGTGTGTGCTGGCATACTCTCCCTCTGTCTCCCCAAAGGGCTAGTGGGGTCCTGTCCTCTATCAGAGCATTCCCTGTGCGTGTGCTGTGTGTCGGTACGATTGTGTCGACATGTATGAGGAGGAAAATGGTGTGGAGGCGGAGCAATTGCCTGTAATGGAGTTGTCACCCCCTAGGGAGTTGACACCTGAGTGGCTGATCTCATGGAAGGAATTACGTGACAAAAATGATGACATGAGACAGCCGGCTACTCAGCTTGTGCCTGTCCAGGCGTCTCAAAAGCCATCAGGGGCTCTAAAACGCCCGTTACCTCAGATGGCAGATACAGACGCCGACACGGATACTGACTCCAGTGTCGACGATGAAGAGACGAATGTGACTTCCAGTAGGGCCACACGTTACATGATTGAGGCTATGAAAAATGTTTTACATATTTCTGATAATACAAGTACCACTAAAAAGGGTATTATGTTTGGTGAGAAAAAACTGCCTGTAGTTTTTCCTGCATCTGAGGAATTAAATGAAGTGTGTGATGAAGCGTGGGTTTCCCCCGATAAAAAACTGATAATTCCTAAAAGGTTATTAGCATCATACCCCTTCCCGCCAGAGGATAGGGCACGTTGGGAAACACCCTCTAGGGTGGATAAAGCGCTCACACGTTTGTCTAAACAGGTGGCACTACCGTCTCCTGATACGGCCGCCCTTAAGGAACCTGCTGACAGAAAGCAGGAGAATATCCTAAAATGTATATACACTCACACGGGTGTTATACTGCGACCAGCAATCGCCTCAGCCTGGATGTGCAGTGCTGGGGTGGCGTGGTCGGATTCCCTGACTGAAAATATTGATACCCTAGATAGGGACAGTATATTACTGACTATAGAGCATTTAAAAGATGCATTTCTATATATGCGTGATGCACAGAGGGATATTTGCCGACTGGCATCAAGAGTAAGTGCGCTGTCCATTTCTGCCAGAAGAGGGTTATGGACGAGGCAGTGGTCAGGTGATGCTGACTCCCCCCCTCGCCGTTTCCTAAAGTCTGCTTTACCGACGTCTCCCTCCGACAGGGAGGCGGTATTGGAAGCCATTCACAAGCTGTATTCCCAGCAGGTGATAATCAAGGTACCCCTCCTGCAACAGGGAAAGGGGTATTATTCCACGCTGTTTGTGGTACCGAAGCCGGACGGCTCGGTGAGACCTATTTTAAATCTGAAATCCTTGAACACTTACATACAAAGGTTCAAATTCAAGATGGAGTCACTCAGAGCGGTGATTGCGAACCTGGAAGAAGGGGATTATATGGTGTCTTTGGACATCAAGGATGCTTACCTCCATGTCCCAATTTACCCTTCTCACCAGGGGTACCTCAGGTTTGTGGTACAGAACTGTCACTATCAGTTTCAGACGCTGCCGTTTGGTTTGTCCACGGCACCCCGGGTCTTTACCAAGGTAATGGCCGAAATGATGATACTCCTTCGAAGGAAGGGAGTTTTATTTATCCCTTACTTGGACGATCTCCTGATAAGGGCAAGATCCAGGGAACAGTTGGTAGTCGGGGTAGCACTATCTCAAGTAGTGTTGCGGCAGCACGGTTGGATTCTCAATATTCCAAAGTCGCAGCTGATCCCGACGACACGTCTTCTATTCCTAGGAATGATCCTGGACACAGTCCAGAAAAAGGTGTTTCTCCCGGAGGAGAAAGCCAGGGAGTTATCCGAACTAGTCAGAAACCTCCTAAAACCAGGCCAAGTGTCAGTGCATCTATGCACAAGGGGTCCTGGGAAAAATGGTGGCTTCCTACGAAGCAATTCCATTCGGCAGATTCCACGCAAGAACTTTTCAGTGGAACCTGCTAGACAAATGGTCCGGATCGCATCTTCAGATGCATCAGCGGATAACCCTGTCACCAAAGACAAGGGTGTCTTTCCTGTGGTGGTTGCAGAGTGCTCATCTTCTAGAGGGCCGCAGATTCGGCATTCAGGACTGGGTCCTGGTGACCACGGATGCCAGCCTGCGAGGCTGGGGAGCAGTCACACAGGGAAGGAATTTCCAGGGCTTGGGGTCAAGCCTGGAGACATCACTTCACATAAGTATCCTGGAGCTAAGGGCCATTTACAATGCTCTAAGCCTAGCAAGACCTCTGCTTCAAGGTCAGCCGGTGCTGATCCTGTCAGACTACATCACGGCAGTCGCCCATGTAAACAGACAGGGCGGCACAAGAAGCAGGAGGGCAATGGCAGAAGCTGCAAGGATTCTTCGCTGGGCGGAAAATCATGTGATAGCACTGTCAGCAGTGTTCATTCCGGGAGTGGACAACTGGGAAGCAGACTTCCTCAGCAGGAACGACCTCCACCCGGGAGAGTGGGGACTTCACCCAGAAGTCTTCCACATGATTGTGAACCGTTGGGAAAAACCAAAGGTGGACATGATGGCGTCCCGCCTCAACAAAAAACTGGACAGGTATTGCGCCAGGTCAAGGGACCCTCAGGCAATAGCTGTGGACGCTCTGGTAACACCGTGGGTGTACCAGTCAGTGTATGTGTTCCCTCCTCTGCCTCTCATACCCAAGGTACTGAGAATTATAAGACGGAGTGGAGTAAGAACTATACTCGTGGCTCCGGATTGGCCAAGAAGTACTTGGTACCCGGAACTTCAAGAGATGCTCACAGAGGACCCGTGGCCTCTACCTCTAAGAAGGGACCTACTCCAGCAAGGACCCTGTCTGTTCCAAGACTTACCGCGGCTGCGTTGACGGCATGGCGGTTGAACGCCGGATCCTGAAGGAAAAAGGCATTCCGGATGAAGTCATCCCTACCCTGATCAAAGCCAGGAAGGATGTAACTGCAAAACATTATCACCGCATTTGGCGTAAATATGTTGCGTGGTGCGAGGCCAGGAAGGCCCCTACAGAGGAATTTCAACTGGGTCGATTCCTGCATTTCCTGCAAACAGGAGTGTCTATGGGCCTAAACTTAGGATCCATTAAGGTTCAGATTTCGGCCCTGTCGATTTTCTTCCAGAAAGAACTGGCTTCAGTTCCTGAAGTTCAGACGTTTGTCAAGGGGTGCTGCATATACAGCCTCCTTTTGTGCCTCCAGTGGCACCTTGGGATCTCAATGTAGTTTTGGGGTTCCTAAAATCACATTGGTTTGAACCGCTTAAATCTGTGGATTTGAAATATCTCACATGGAGAGTGGTCATGCTGTTGGCCTTGGCTTCGGCCAGGCGCGTGTCAGAATTGGCGGTTTTATCTTATAAAAGCCTTACCTGATTTTTCATACGGACAGGGCAGAATTGAGGACTCGTCCTCAATTTCTCCCTAAGGTGGTTTCAGCGTTTCACCTGAACCAGCCTATTGTGGTACCTGCGGCTACTAGGGACTTGGAGGACTCCAAGTTGCTAGACGTTGTCAGGGCCCTGAAAATATATGTTTCCAGGACGGCTGGAGTCAGAAAATCTGACTCGCTGTTTATCCTGTATGCACCCAACAAGCTGGGTGCTCCTGCTTCTAAGCAGACTATTGCTCGTTGGATTTGTAGTACAATTCAGCTTGCACATTCTGTGGCAGGCCTGCCACAACCAAAATCTGTAAATGCCCACTCCACAAGGAAGGTGGGCTCATCTTGGGCGGCTGCCCGAGAGGTCTCGGCTTTACAACTTTGCCGAGCAGCTACTTGGTCAGGGGCAAACACGTTTGCAAAATTCTACAAATTTGATACCCTGGCTGAGGAGGACCTGGAGTTCTCTCATTCGGTGCTGCAGAGTCATCCGCACTCTCCCGCCTGTTTGGGAGCTTTGGTATAATCCCCGTGGTCCTTACGGAGTTCCCAGCATCCACTAGGACGTCAGAGAAAATAAGAATTTACTTACCGATAATTCTATTTCTCGTAGTCCGTAGTGGATGCTGGGCGCCCATCCCAAGTGCGGATTGTCTGCAATACTTGTACATAGTTATTGTTAACTAAATCGGGTTATTGTTGTTGTGAGCCATCTTTCCAGAGGCTTCTCTGTTATCATGCTGTTAACTGGGTTCAGATCACAGGTTGTACGGTGTGATTGGTGTGGCTGGTATGAGTCTTACCCGGGATTCATAAATCCTTCCTTATTGTGTACGCTCGTCCGGGCACAGTATCCTAACTGAGGCTTGGAGGAGGGTCATAGGGGGAGGAGCCAGTGCACACCAGGTAGTCCTAAAGCTTTACTTTTGTGCCCAGTCTCCTGCGGAGCCGCTATTCCCCATGGTCCTTACGGAGTTCCCAGCATCCACTACGGACTACGAGAAATAGAATTATCGGTAAGTAAATTCTTATTTTAATGTTGTTGTGGATACAAAATGTCGTGCTATCTTAAGCACTGATATACAAGCTGTAGATGTACTGTGTTATAATCGCTATTTAATCTGTGATATAGAACTTGCTGGATCTAGTTGATGTGGATTGCTATATCCTGTATCTTTGATCATTCTCTCTGTTACAGTATTATGTTTTGCCGGGTTGCCATAGTTACGATACACACGCACTAGCTGGGTGGACGTGCATCGCGTCTATACGCGATGACGTCATCTAAATGGGACACAGCCAGAGCCGCAGCGTGGTGAACGGCGTGATCCCGTTTTGAACATGGTGAAGGGTATAAAGTTCGGGTAAGTCACATTTTATTTGTTATGCCTGTATCCTGAAGACAATCTAATAAGATTGAAACGTTGATACGAAATTTGCCTATGCTGTATTTATTCCTGAGTGCCGCATTCTACAATTTGTCTACATTCACCTTTATGAGGGCACCGGGACCAGTTATCCACTGGAATAGGAGTGCCGGTCACATGATCGTATATATATATATATATATATACTGCATCTGCATACAGGGTTTGGTGGGGATGTTTAATTGTATGTGTGTATACATATATACACACATACATATGTTTGTATGCTTCTTATTGTGTTCCATCTCCCCATCCGTAAGTTCATTACTGACCCCCCCTTATCCATGTGTACCAGGGACGTGCAGTCAGGGGAGGCAGTGCCTCCCCTGTCATTAATGATTAAGTTAATACAAAGAAGATGCATATGACACATATTCTGTGTCATATGTATCTTCTTAATATTATTCTTTACATTGCTCCCCTCTGTATGTACTTGGGAGGCACCGATCGTGGTGCCTCCCGTTGTCACTGGGGAAAGTATGGGGAGCGGGGGGCGGGCACGGGCGGGGACTAGCCATGGGCTGTAAAAGCCCATTGAAAATATATGGGAAAGCGGCACCATTAGAGGTGCCGCTTTCCTACAGGGAGTGCTTTCAACCTATGAAAGCACGTCCCTGTCAGTGAGGCCACAGTGATTGGCCAGCGGATCCGTCACTGGATCCGCTGTCAATCACTGTGTCGGCGACGCTGGCGGAGGAGGTGCGGGCGGCTGGATGCGGCGATGGTGCGGGCGGTGGGATGCGGCGGTGGTGCGGGAGGCGGCGGTGCGGGTGGCGGGTTGCGGCGGCGGTGCGGCGGCGGAAATGTACCTTTATCTGCAGAGTTTGACAGCGGAGCGGTTCCAGTTTTAAAAATGGCGCCTCAGCGTCATTTTTGAAATTCAAGATGGCCGCCGCAAGCCAATCACGGCTCGCCGCGTCATCGCCCCGCCCCCTCCGGCTGACTTATATAAGTCAGCGCGAGGCGGAGGAGAGTCAGTCCGACGGCGGAGGAGGAGCAGTGAAGAGCTCCTGAAGAAAGAAGACGCCGGAAGTCCTGGCTGGGCGGCGGCTATGCAAAAGAGCTTAGCAGCCGCCGCCCACCAGGTGAAGACGCTGGAAGCCCTGGGGGGGGTGGCGCCCCCCAGGTGAAGACGCCGGAAGCCCTGGGAAGGCGGCGGCCACGCAAAAGAGCTTAAAGGCCGCCGCCCCCAGGTGAAGACCCAGTTTAATAAAGCTTATTTCTCTATCGTCCTAAGTGGATGCTGGGGTTCCTGAAAGGACCATGGGGAATAGCGGCTCCGCAGGAGACAGGGCACAAAAGTAAAGCTTTTACAGGTCAGGTGGTGTGTACTGGCTCCTCCCCCTATGACCCTCCTCCAGACTCCAGTTAGATTTTTGTGCCCGGCCGAGAAGGGTGCAATTCTAGGTGGCTCTCATAAAGAGCTGCTTAGAGAGTTTAGCTTAGGTTTTTTATTTTACAGTGATTCCTGCTGGCAACAGGATCACTGCAACGAGGGACAGAGGGGAGAAGAAGTGAACTCACCTGCGTGCAGGATGGATTGGCTTCTTGGCTACTGGACATGAAGCTCCAGAGGGACGATCACAGGTACAGCCTGGATGGTCACCGGAGCCACGCCGCCGGCCCCCTCACAGATGCTGAAGCAAGAAGAGGTCCAGAATCGGCGGCTGAAGACTCCTGCAGTCTTCTTAAGGTAGCGCACAGCACTGCAGCTGTGCGCCATTTTCCTCTCAGCACACTTCACACGGCAGTCACTGAGGGTGCAGGGCGCTGGGGGGGGGGCGCCCTGGGAGGCAAATGTAAACCTTTAAAAAGGCTAAAAATACCTCACATATAGCCCCAGAGGCTATATGGAGATATTTACCCCTGCCTAAATGTACTAAATAGCGGGAGACGAGCCCGCCGGAAAAGGGGCGGGGCCTATCTCCTCAGCACACGGCGCCATTTTCTGTCACAGCTCCGCTGGTCAGGAAGGCTCCCAGGTCTCTCCCCTGCACTGCACTACAGAAACAGGGTATAACAGAGAGGGGGGGCAAAATAAATGGCAATATATTAATATAAAAGCAGCTATAAGGGAGCACTTAATCATAAGGCTATCCCTGTCATATATAGCGCTTTTTGGTGTGTGCTGGCAGACTCTCCCTCTGTCTCCCCAAAGGGCTAGTGGGTCCTGTCTTCGTATAGAGCATTCCCTGTGTGTCTGCTGTGTGTCGGTACGTGTGTGTCGACGTGTATGAGGACGTTATTGGTGTGGAGGCGGAGCAATTGCCAAATATGAGGATGTCACCTTCTAGGGGGTCGACACCAGAATGGATGCCTTTATTTGTGGAATTACGGGATAGCGTCAACTCGCTTAAGCAGTCGTTTGCCGACATGAGGCGGCCGGACACTCACTTAGTGCCTGTCCAGGCGCCTCAAACACCGTCAGGGGCTGTAAAACGCCCCTTGCCTCAGTCGGTCGACACAGACCCAGACACAGGCACTGATTCCGGTAGTGAAGGTGACGAATCAACCGTATTTTCCAAAAGGGCCACACGTTATATGATTTTGGCAATAAAGGAGATGTTACATTTAGCTGATACTACAGGTACCACTAAACAGGGTATTATGTGGGGTGTGAAAAAACTACCAGTAGTTTTTACCGAATCAGAAGAATTAAATGACGTGTGTGATGAAGCGTGGGGTGCCCCGATAAAAAACTGCTAATTTCAAAGAAGTTATTGGCTTTATACCCTTTCCCGCCAGAGGTTAGGGAGCGCTGGGAAACACCTCCTAGGGTGGACAAAGCGCTAACACGCTTATCAAAACAAGTGGCGTTACCCTCTCCTGAGACGGCCGCACTTAAAGATCCATCAGATAGGAGGATGGAAAATATCCAAAAAGGTATATACACACATGCAGGTGTTATACTACGACCAGCTATTGCGACTGCCTGGATGTGCAGTGCTGGGGTAGTTTGGTCAGAGTCCCTGATCGAAAATATTGATACCCTGGACAGGGACAATATTTTACTGTCGTTAGAACAAATAAAGGATGCATTTCTTTATATGCGTGATGCACAGAGAGATATCTGCACACTGGCATCACGGGTAAGTGCTATGTCCATTTCGGCCAGAAGAGCTTTATGGACACGACAGTGGACAGGCGATGCGTAGAGGAGTTATTTGGGGTCGGTCTATCGGATTTGGTGGCCACGGCTACGGCCGGGAAATCCACCTTTCTACCTCAAGTCACTCCCCAACAGAAAAAGGCACCGACCTTTCAATCGCAGCCTTTTCGTTCCTTTAAAAATAAGAGAGCAAAGGGCTATTCATATCTGCCACGAGGCAGAGGACGAGGGAAGAGACAGCAACAGGCAGCTCCTTCCCAGGAACAGAAGCCCTCCCCGGCTTCTACAAAAGCCTCAGCATGACGCTGGGGCTTCGCAAGCGGACTCGGGGGCGGTAGGCGGTCGTCTCAAGAATTACAGCGCGCAGTGGGCTTACTCGCAGGTAAATCCCTGGATCCTGCAGATAATATCTCAGGGGTACAGGTTGAAATTAGAGACAGAGCCACCTCGCCGTTTCCTGAAGTCTGCTTTACCAACGTCCCCCTCAGAAAGGGAGACGGTTTTGGAAGCCATTCACAAGCTGTATTCTCAGCAGGTGATAGTCAAGGTACCTCTTCTACAACAAGGGAAGGGGTATTATTCCACTCTTTTTGTGGTACCGAAGCCGGATGGCTCGGTAAGGCCTATTCTAAATCTGAAGTCCTTGAACCTGTACATAAAGAAGTTCAAGTTCAAGATGGAGTCACTCAGAGCAGTGATAGCGAACCTGGAAGAAGGGGACTTTATGGTATCCTTGGACATCAAGGATGCGTATCTCCACGTTCCAATTACCCCTCACACCAGGGGTACCTCAGGTTCGTTGTACAAAACTGTCACTATCAGTTTCAGACGCTGCCGTTTGGTTTGTCCACGGCACCTCGGGTCTTTACAAAGGTAATGGCCGAGATAATATTTCTTCTTCGAAGAAAAGGCGTATTAATTATCCCATACTTGGACGATCTCCTAATAAGGGCAAGGTCCAGAGAACAGCTAGAGATGGGTTTAGCACTATCTCAAGAGGTGCTAAAGCAGCACGGATGGATTCTGAATATTCCAAAATCCCAATTAATGCCGACAACTCGTCTGCTGTTCCTGGGGATGATTCTGGACACAGTTCAGAAAAGGTTTTTCTTCCCGAAGAAAAAGCCAAGGAGTTATCTGACCTGGTCAGGAACCTCCTAAAACCAGGAAAGGTGTCTGTACATCAATGCACAAGAGTCCTGGGAAAAAATGGTAGCTTCTTACGAAGCAATCCCTTTCGGCAGATTCCATGCAAAGGGATCTGTTGGACAAATGGTCAGGGTCGCATCTTCAGATGCACCTGCGGATAACCCTGTCGCCGAGGACAAGGGTATCCCTTCTGTGGTGGTTGCAGGAGGCTCATCTATTGGAGGGCCGCAGATTCGGCATGCAGGATTGGATCCTGGTGACCACGGGTGCCAGCCAGAGAGGCTGGGGAGCAGTCACACAGGGAAGAAATTTCCAGGGAGTGTGGTCGAGCCTGAAAAAGTCTCTTCACATAAGCATTCTGGAACTAAGAGCAATCTACAATGCTCTAAGCCAGGCGGAACCTCTGCTTCAAGGAAGACCGGTGTTGATCCAGTCGGACAACATCACGGCAGTCGCCCATGTAAACAGACAGGGCGGCACAAGAAGCAGGAGGGCAATGGCAGAAGCTGCCAGGATCCTTCGCTGGGCGGAGAATCACGTGATAGCACTGTCAGCAGTATTCATCCCGGGCGTGGACAACTGGGAAGCAGACTTCCTCAGCAGACACGACCTTCACCCGGGAGAGTGGAGACTTCATCCAGAAGTTTTCCACATGCTATTAAACCGTTGGGTAAAACCAATGGTGGACATGATGGCGTCTCGCCTCAACAAAACACTGGACAGGTATTGCGCCAGGTCAAGAGATCCGCAGGCAATAGCTGTGGACGCGCTGGTAACACCTTGGGTGTACCAGTCGGTATATGTGTTTCCTCCTCTGCCTCTCATACCAAAGGTATTGAGGATTATACGGCAAAGTGGAGTAAGACTAGTGGCTCCGGATTGGCCAAGAAGGACTTGGTACCCGGAACTTCAAGAGATGGTCACGGACGATCCGTGGCCTCTACTTCTGAGAAGGGACCTGCTTCAGCAGGGTACTTGTCTTTTTCAAGACTTACCGCGGCTGCGTTTGACGGCATGGCGTTTTGAATGCCAGATCCTAAAAGGAAAAGGCATTCCAGAAGAAGTCATTCCTACCTTGATAAAGGCAAGGAAGGAAGTCACCGCGAAGCATTATCGCCGTATTTGGCGAAAATATGTTGCGTGGTGCGAGCAGCGGAGTGCTCCGATGGAGGAATTTCAACTGGGTCGTTTTCCTACATTTCCTGCAATCAGGATTGTCTATGGGTCTCAAATTGGGATCTATTAAGGTTCAAATTTCGGCCCTATCAATATTCTTCCAAAAAGAATTGGCCTCAGTCCCTGAGGTCCAGATTTTTATCAAAGGAGTACTGCATATACAGCCTCCTGTGGTGCCTAAGGTGGCACCGTGGGATCTAAATGTAGTTTTAGATTTCCTCAAATCAAATTGGTTTGAACCACTAAAGAAGGTGGATTTGAAATATCTCACATGGAAAGTGACTATGTTACTGGCCCTGGCTTCGGCCGGGAGAGTATCTGAACTGGCGGCTTTGTTTTATAAAAGCCCTTATTTAATTTTCCATTCGACATAGGGCAGAGCTGCGGACGCGTCCGCATTTTCTCCCTAAGGTGGTATCAGCGTTTCACCTGAACCAGCCTATTGTAGTGCCTGCGGCTACAGACGACTTGAAGGACTCCAAGTTGTTGGACGTTGTCAGAGCCTTAAAAATATACATTTAAAGGACGGCTGGAGTCAGAAAATCTGACTCGCTGTTTATACTGTATGCACCCAACAAGTTGGGTGCACCTGCTTCTAAGCAGTCGATTGCTCGTTGGATTTGTAACAAAATTCAACTTGTACATTCTGTGGCAGGCCTGCCACAGCCTAAATCTGTTAAGGCCCATTCCGCAAGGAAGGTGGGCTCATCTTGGGCGGCTGCCCGAGGGGTCTCGGCATTACTACTCTGCCGAGCAGCTACGTGGTCAGGGGAGAACACGTTTGTAAATTTTTACAAATTTGATACCCTGGCAAAGGAGGACCTGGAGTTCTCTCATTCGGTGCTGCAGAGTCATCCGCACTCTCCCGCCCGTTTGGGAGCTTTGGTATAATCCCCATGGTCCTTTCAGGAACCCCAGCATCCACTTAGGACGATAGAGAAAATAAGAATTTACTTACCGATAATTCTATTTCTCGGAGTCCGTAGTGGATGCTGGGCGCCCATCCCAAGTGCGGATTATCTGCAATACTTGTACATAGTTATTGTTAACTAATTCGGGTTATTGTTTAGGAAGCCATCTTTCAGAGGCTCCTCTGTTATCATACTGTTAACTGGGTTTTAGATCACAAGTTGTACGGTGTGATTGGTGTGGCTGGTATGAGTCTTACCCGGGATTCAAAATCCTCCCTTATTGTGTACGCTCGTCCGGGCACAGTACCTAACTGGAGTCTGGAGGAGGGTCATAGGGGGAGGAGCCAGTACACACCACCTGACCTGTAAAAGCTTTACTTTTGTGCCCTGTCTCCTGCGGAGCCGCTATTCCCCATGGTCCTTTCAGGAACCCCAGCATCCACTACGGACTCCGAGAAATAGAATTATCGGTAAGTAAATTCTTATTTTTTGTGTGGTGTTTTATTTTAATATTTTCTTTACAGGTGGACTACAGGTGCCAGCGGGCCCTTTATGTCCGGGCATGCTGGCACTTGTGGTTCTCCAAGTGCCAGCATGCTGGGGCAGGCTTGCTGGGACCTGTAGGCTACCTGTAAAGAACAATATTACTGTTCTTTGCAGGTGGACTACAGGTGCCAGCAGGCCCTTTATGTCCGGGCATGCTGGCACTTGTGGTTCTCCAAGTGCCAGCATGCTGGGGCAGGCTTGCTGGGACCTGTAGGCCACCTGTAAAGAACAATATTAACACACAATGAACCCCGCACCCACCGCCACCAGGGGTGCGGGGCATAGCACTGGGCTATCAGCCCAGTGCTGGTTATTGCTCGGGAGGGGGGGACCCCATTTTTATTTTTTGGGGTTCCCACTTTCCGAGGAATTCCAACCCTGGGCTGACTGGCTGGGGGGGCAGATTAATGATATGGCAGGGGGACACCACACTGAGTGTCTCCCCTGCTATGGCATTACTCCCCCTGGCTGGTTCTGCCTAGTGCTGGTTTTACTGATGTGTTGGAGGACCACACTTTTTTTTTTTTTTCAGTGGGGGGGGGGGGGGGGGGAGGGAGGGCTTGTTAGCTGCCAGTGCCTCCCCAACCAGTGACCTCACCGCACGTCACTGATGTGTACTGTATTGTGCCCTAGTGCCTGTGTTTCCATTATTATGTTGTTTACAGGTGCAAACCACCAATCTGGCTGAAAGATCTGTACTGTCTGTGGTCGGTCCCGTAGAAACCCCCATGGGTTACTTACCTAAAGGTTGTTTCCTTTTTTTCCCCTCGTAATTGGCATGGTTCCTCTTATAGGCTGCAGCAGCATCACAGCAACGCTGCTGGGTGCAGACATGTAGTCAGGTGCTGCTTGCTGCTGGAGAGCCGGGATCCAGGGGCCTGGAGGAGGTGCATCAGAGCGGCCGTGGGGGGCACCACTCGGGAGCTATAGTTACATCTGCCTCCTATGTGCCTCCACATGACTTGATGTTACACGTGTCAGCACAGAGGAAGCACTGAGACACTATGTGGTACAGTCTGATAGCGGCGGCTGCACCTGAGTACACCTGCAGTAGCAACCAGCACAGTGTTAAAGGAGACTGCTGCATACAGAGACATCCTTCAGTTTTTTTGCTAGATGATATCAGTGGCGCCCTCCAGACCCCCCCCCCCCCCCCCTCAGGGCAGCCGCCTAAAGCTGCCTAATGGTAGAGCCGGCCCTGCATGTTGGTGATCGGATGCTGCGTCTTCAGAAGCAGCAGAAGGTTACATAAGCACACAGGAGGTGTCTCTTTACTGAAGACGCCTCCTGCTGCATATTTTCTTGCAGCAGCTGCATCCAAAGACACAGCTTCTGTACAATTTGTGTCCATCTGTGAATCAGGCCCAGAGAGGGAACGTCTCACAAGTTTCATGTATAGAGTAACATTATGACAACAACATAAGGAATATCGCCTCACTCCTCATAGAACATTACATATAGGAATGGACATAGCCTGATTATTCTTAGAGCACAAGAAATAAACTCTTTTCACAGTCTTTGTGACTAACCCTATTTCACCCTCACTCTGACAAACTCTGTTCGTGTTCCAGACACGTCACTATATCTGGCTGATATGTTATTCACATGAACACTTGATTTCCAGCATCAATTCCAAGCTTAATGAAAGGTCACAGAGTGGTCGTATACATGCATATCAGCAGCAAATGACAATATTTCAACATAAGCGGCAGACTAGATGGGCCAAGTATTTTTTATCTGCCGTCAAATTCTATGTTTCTATAGTAGCTTCTTAAATTTACATTTTAATTGCTTTGAAATGTAAATGTGTTTTATAAAAGAATTATTGTCCAATTTAAAACCTTTATAGTATGGAAATTGTGACATGGAAGAGAATGTGACTATTACACAAAGAATTAATATGTAAATGAATCCGGAGATATATATATATATATATATCACAGGGTGAGAAATAAACGGCACTCAGGGAAACGGTAACTTTTAGAAGAATATGCAGTCTACGTTTCGGAGACCTTTAATCTCAGTTGTCAGGACATTAATAACAAACAGTGAACAGGCATACCTTAAATAATCACCCAGGTGCTCAGAGCGGCGCTTTCCCCCGCCTCACGGCTTAATCCCGCCGACGTCACCGGAAGTGACCACACTGCGGCGTCATCGGCCATGGCAGACCGAAGGGGAGTGAGCACAACGTGTAAAGCTTTACCCATCACCATGGTTACATTCTAAAACAAAAGCACAGCATCACAGTATTGAATGGAGCTTGCACATTAACACGATTAGCAACAATAATCTTGCTAATAATACTATTTGCTAATTGTCTTAACTAAAGATACATTGCTTACTGTGTAATAAAAAAACAATTACTTAAGAGCAAGATATTAGAAGCACTATCGCTGAGCCCAGGGTAAGCAAGATTATTATTTGTATGTCTTCTGGGATGCAGTGTTTCCACTCTGTTTAGTTTTCATTCAAATCCATCCAGTTGCAGGCCCAGAACAGGCTCCCTGGGTCAAATTTCTTTCCAGCTTACATCAACGGGAGGTATGATTGGTACCCCAACCTCCTAGTATGTCTTCTGGGATTCAGTGTT
Organism: Pseudophryne corroboree; assembly: GCF_028390025.1. Taxonomy (NCBI): domain Eukaryota; kingdom Metazoa; phylum Chordata; class Amphibia; order Anura; family Myobatrachidae; genus Pseudophryne; species Pseudophryne corroboree. The sequence continues at coordinate 243,032,781 of NC_086450.1, read as the reverse complement.
TCTACTCTGTAAAGTATTCTTCCAAATCTATCCAGTGTAAGGCCCAAAACGGACTCTCTGGGTCAAAGTTCTGCGCGGCACATATCGCCGTGAGTTCCGACCAACTCCAACTCTATAGTACAGTATGTCTTCTGGGATGTAATGTTTCCACTCTGTGAAGTTTTCTTCCAAATACATCCAGTGGCAGGTCCAGCACAGGCTCCCTGGGTCAAATTTCTTTCCAGCTTACACCAACGGGTTGTCCGACTGGGACCCCATCCCCTCAGTATGTCTTCTGGGATCCAATGTTACCACTTTGTGAAGTTTACTTCCAAATCCATCCATTGGAAGGTCCAGAACAGACTTCTTGAGTCAACGTTCTGCCCGGTGCTTTCCACCGTGAGGTCAGACCGAGACCGAACACCCCCTAAAAACCGACCAGGATTCAACTGGTCCACCTTGCGTTGTTTCATCCCAGTTGGTGCAGGGGTGTCTGAATGTATAACCGGCCAGACAAACAAACAAACTGACCAATTAATTTTATATACAATATAAGATATATAGCCCTGGCCCCAAAAGAGGTGGATTTTTTTACTTAAAAATCCCTGCCAGTATTTTAAATTGGATAATTAAGGGTATGGGTACCAAGTTTGGTCCAGATTAATCAAGCCATGTAGAAGTCTATGAAGAACAAACATGTACATCCCCTTGACAAAGTCCACATCATAAGACGAAATGCATTGGTACCTGTGCCTTGAGACATAGCAGGGGACAGATCATCTTAAATAGTTTTTTATCTTGTACGTTTCATACCTATTATTTCTCACTTGGAGATGTGGAAATCAACCTGTGATTTTTTTATACAAAATACCTGTCTCCAAATATTAGAAGTACTACTGATATTTTGGGACTGCGCAAAAATTCCTTTTGCTTTAACACAGTGCCTAGTGACATTCTAAGTTTTGCAATAACTGTACAAACTATGGGGGTAATTCAGAGTTGATCACAGCAGCAAATTTGTTAGCAGTTGGGTAAAACCAAGGCCCTCATTCCGAGTTGTTCGCTCACTAGCTGCTTTTAGCAGCATTGCAAACGCTAGGCCGCCGCCCTCTGGGAGTGTATCTTAGCTTAGCAGAATAGCAAACGAAAGATTAGCAGAACTGCTACTAAATAATTTGCTGCAGTTTCTGAGTAGCTCCAGACCTACTCCTAGATTGCGATCACCTCAGTCCGTTTAGTTCCTGGTTTGACGTCACAAACACGCCCTGCATTCGGCCAGCCACTCCCCAGTTTCTCCAGCCACTCCTGCGTTTTTATCTGGGACGCCTGCGTTTTTTAGCACACTCCCTGAAAACGGCCAATTTCCGCCCAGAAACACACACTTCCTGTCAATCACACTACGATCACTCGAGCGATGAAAAAACGTCACTCGAGCTTGTGCAAATCTACAAAGTTTTGTGTGAAAGTACTTAGCGCATGCGCATTTTTGCAGTTTTTTCACTTGATCGCTGCGCTGCGAAAATCGGCAGCGAGCGAACAACTCGGAATGACCACCCATGTGCACTGCAGGAGTGGGTGGGGGGTAGATATAACATGTGCAGAGAGAGTTAGATTTGGGTGGGGTGTGTTCAAACTGAAATCTAAATTGCAGTGTAAAAGTAAAGCAGACAGAATTTACCCTGCACAGAAACAAAATAACCCACCCAAATCTAACTCTCTCTGCAAATGTTATATCTGCCTCACCGAATACAAAAGATGTGCAGTAGTATTGGCGCTGAGTCCGTAAGATGTACCCTTATATTACTAAGGGAATATATAAATGAGATCTAGTGGATGTATGAAGTACAATACATTTTATTGAACATACATACACAACATTGAATGAAGTTTAAAAAATTAAAAATGCAAACTTAATGGACACGATACAATACATATATGTGCAACTGGAGCTGGGGGATAGTGACTTGGTTAAAGTGCTGGTGCAATAAGCAGATGGTAAGTCTCTCACCCTTTGGTGGCCCTGCGGTGGGCTAGCTTAAGAAAGCAATGCTGGTCCGGCGCTGATGTAGCCCGGCACCACCGCACAGGGCAGAAATCAGCTTCTTAGTCCTTTGCCAGGTGTTCACCGTTCCCAGGTCCAGTGTTCAATCCAGTGTAACAACGCGTTTCGGTCATTTATTTTAGACCTTTTTCAAGTTTGTATCGTGTCCATTAAGTTTGCATTTTTAATTTTTTAAACTTCATTCAATGTTGTGTATGTATGTTCAATAAAATGTATTGTACTTCATACATCCACTAGATCTCATTTATATATTCCCTTAGTAATATAAGGGTACATCTTACGGACTCAGCGCCAATACTACTGCACATCTTTTGTATTCATTGAGTATTCAGGGATTTTGTGTTTGTCCCTATCCGTGTTGTCAGTAAGGCTGCCTTGTCTGCTTTTATTGCGCAACCCTTGTGAATGCACATCCGTTTCTTTATATCTGCCTCACCTGCAGTGCACATGGTTTTGCCCAACTTCTAACAAATTTTCTGCTGCGATCAACTCTGAATGACTCCCTATGGGGGTCATTCTGAGTTGATCACATGTAGCAACTTTTTGCTGCTCGTGCGATCAACTTGACGCCGCCTATGGGGGAGTGTATTATAGCATAGCAGGGCTGCGAACGCTTGTGCAGCCTTGCTATGCTAAAAAAGTTTCCTGCAAAACAAGACCAGGGTGAGACTTACTTACCCTGTGCGACGGATGCAATGACGAAGGTCCCGGAATCGACGTCAGACATCCGCCCTCCAAACGCCTGGACACACCTGCATTCGCCTCACCACGCCTGGAAAACCGTTAGCCCCAGGAATGCCTCCCGCTTGTCAGTCTTCTTGCAATCGCAGCTGCGATCACTTTTTCCGCTGGCGGCGCCGCTGCCCGGTGAGCAACAACGCACCTGCGCAATGCGTCCATGGCACATGCGCAGTTCCGACCGATTCGCACCGCTGCGACAAACTGCAGCGTGCGAATGGGTCGGAATGACCCCCAATGTTTCTTATTCTTTTTTTCTCTAACGTCCTAGTGGATACTGGGGAATAGTATATTACCATGGGGGTATAGATCGGGTCCACTGGAGCCTGGCACTTTAAGAATCAATAGTGTGTGCTGGCTCCTCCTCTCTCTGCCCCTCCTAGCAGACTCTGTTTAGAAAATGTGCCCGAGGAGCCGGGTGCATTCTGTTGCTCTCCAGAGAGTTTTCTTCAGAAATTTCTTTTAGTTTATTATTTTCAGGCACACTGGTTGTCAACCAGTCTGCCTGAGTTGTGGGACTTAAGGGGGGAACCTAACCAACTTCCTAAGAGTTAATGGTTCGTAATCCCAGCTGACAGGACACGGAGCTCCTGAGGCGCTGTTTCTCACATCCCCAGGTTGTGAGCCCACTCCAGCAGCATGCCGTCACCCCTTAACAGATGCCAAAGTCGATGCGGTGCGGTGAGTGTTACACCGGGGTCCTGGTTAGCAGGTCCCCGGTGCATATTGGCGGCATGAAGGGACAGTGTTGACCCGGCTCCGGGACACGGTGCATACTGAGTACCCAGGTTGTCAGCATGGTGAATGGGGGCTGTTTACTCTTGTTTTCACACTTTTATAGAGAAGGCCAGTATAAAAATAATGCAGGGACCGCGCGTCATTATGAGGGTGGGGCTTCCCGAAGAGCGGGACCAGAAGCCAAACGGCACCATTTCCTGCTGCTGCTACTGCTGATGAACAGGCTGCTCGCAGAGAATGTTCCTTCAGGTCCCACTGAATCACCATTGTAACTGGAACCAGGGGGTTATAGTGAAGAGGGGAGCTCATAATCAGCAGTTCTACCGCTGTGTGGAAAATTACACTTAAAGGACACCCAGCGGGGCGCTGCTCAGTCTGTGGTGTAGTGTGCTGGTTCCAAGTTATCTCTGTGTCACTCCATTCAGGGTAGTCTGGGTTAGTGTGCATATCTCACTAATACTGCACAATGGCCTTCAATCCAACCCGATCACGCGCTGCTCTTCGCTGCGGTGCGATCGGGTCTGGAATGCGCACGCGCGTCGTTGCGTAGCCGGGCAACAACGCTGACAGCGAAGAAAGCGGTTGCAGCGGCGACCGCAAGAAGATTGACAGCAGAAAGGCATTCCGGGGCGTCAACTGACCATTTGAAGCCGTTTTCGGGGAGTGGTAAGAAAAACACAGGCATGTCCAAGCGAACGAAGGGCGGAGGTCTGACGTTAAAGCCGTGACCATCATCGCTGGAACCATCACACAGGGTAAGTATGTCCAGGGCTGGTCTTGTTTTGTGTGAAACTTTTTTAGCGTAGCAGGGCTGCACAAGCGATCGCAGCCCTGCTATGCTAAAATACACTCCCCCATAGGCGGAGATTAGTGGATCGCACCAGCAGCAAAAAGTTGCTTGGTGCGATCAACTCGGAATGAGGGCCTATGTTTTCATGCTAATCTGTGTGTTTCTACTCAAGCATGTCTGCAAATAAGTCTGTGTGTACTTTATGCAGGGCTAGGTTTACACCCTTATGTGTACCCAATGCTCAATTCCTTCACAAGGTAGTAATGTGCAGGAACCTGAGTGGATGGAACCATTTAAAACTATGATTTTCAATATTAATTCAGAGTTAGCTATGGCTAAGCAAGAAAGGCAAACCCTGAAACAAACTATGGACACGTTTATGGTAACTGCTACCGACCACATACAGGCTCTTCAGCCCCCCTGTCGGTCTCTCACAAACGCACTCTCCCTCACTTATTACAATCTGACTCTGATTCTGAACTACCAGAGTTTGATGAAGGAGAGGCTGAGGTGGACGAGGATGATTCCCTGTTCCCGGGTGTTGAGAACCTCATTTATGCCATTAGAGAGGTGCTCAATATCCCTAATAAGGAGGAAGAACAGGCAGAGGAATTGTATTTTAATGTGAAACCAAAGTCCTCTGCAACCTTCCCAGTTTCTAAAGAATTAGGGCGGTCATTCCGAGTTGATCGCTCGCTAGCTACTTTTAGCAGCCGTGCAAACGCATAGTCGCCGCCCACAGCGGAGTGTGTTTTCACTTTGCAAGTGTGCGAACGCGTGTGCAGCCGAGCGGGACGAAAACGTTTTTGGCAGTTTCTGAGTAGCTCTGGACTTACTCAGCCCTTGCGATCACTTCAGTCTTTTTGGTCCCGGAATTGACATCAGACACCCGCCCTGCAAACGCCTGGACACGCCTGCGTTTTTCCAAACACTCCCTGAAAACGGTCAGTTGACACCCATAAATGCCCTCTTCGTGATCAGTACGAGATCCCGCCGGACAAGATCCCGCCGGTCGAAATACTGACACCGGGATCCTGACCGGCACAATACCGACAGGGGGGCGAGCGCAACGCAGCCCCTTGCGAGCTCGCTGCACTCGCCATGCTGCATGCACGGTACCTTGCTACGCTCGGGACACTAATTTATTCTCCCTCTATGGGTGTCGTGGACACCCACAGAGGGAGAATATGTTAGGATTGTGCCGGTCGGGATCCCGGTGTCAGCATTCCGACCGCTGGGATTCCGTCCTGCGGGATCTTGACCGCATCCCCCCTCTTCCTGTCAATCTCCTTGCGATTGGCTGTGCGAATGGATTCTTCGTTAAATCCATCGCCCAGCAACGATCCACTTTGTACCCATACGACGCACGTGCGCATTGAGGTGCATACACATGCGCAGTAGTAACTTGTTTGCTGCGCTGCTTAAAACCGCTGCGAGCGATCAACTCAGAATGACCCCCTAGATTCCCTGGCTAGGGGGCATGGATAAATCCTGACAAGACATTTATTACCCCTAAATGGGTGCTAAGTGGGTGTTAAATTCATTCTCTTTCCCTACAGAGGATAGGAAAGTCTGGGAAAACCCGCCGACAGTGGATACTTCTGTGTCCAGTCTGTCATGTAAGATCATTTCACCTGTACCTGGGGCTGTTTCCCTTAACCACTTAATTGACGATTTATTTCGCCAAAAACTGCTCCAAAATTGTCGGGGGGGGGTTTTATGAGTGAATTAGGCGAAGAACATGAATTCAACCCTATCCCAAATGATTTTAGAAAAAAAATAAGTTTTATTGTGTGTTTTTTTTTTTAAATGTAAAAAATATCCCCCCCCCCCCCCCCCCCAAAAAAAAAACATTGAAACATCAATCGGGAACATTGCAACCATCAGAGCATCGCGACCATCGCGGCTTTCATTTTGAAAGCCGGGACAGCCTCCAGGTATACAGGGGGAGTCTGGGGGTGGCTTTGGAGGGTTAATTTACACTCCCCAGCGGCTGCCATTGTCTGCAGCCGCTGGAGGGGGTCCTGCCGTGCTGACCGATCGGCAGTACGGCAATCAGTAGGGGAGAGTGCAGGGAGACCTTCCGGTCCCTCTGACAGCAGCAGCGGAGGGAAGTTTCTCTTCCCTGCCACTGCTAACACTCTTTATCTGACCAGGTCAGAGAGAGCACTTGCAGGCATGGTCGCATCTGATCGCAAAATTGGAACCACTCTTAAATCAATTTATACTGCAGCAGGTGTAGGCCAACGCCCTACCATAGTATGTGGCTGGATTTATAAAGCCATGGTGAAATGGTCTGATGATATTCTGAAAGGGTTACTAACACTACCTCAAGATGAGATAGTTACATTACTACAACACATCCAAGATGCTGTGAACTTTATGAGTGAGGCTGTTAAGGAACTTAGTATCATTAACACCCGTACCACTGCTATGGCAGTATCGGCTCGTAGAGCCCTGTGGCTACGTCAATGGTCAGTAGATGCTGATTCTTAAAAAGAGGTTGAAAACCTTCCTTTTACAGGTGATGCCTTGTTTGGAGAAGTACTGAACAAGTGGATATCGCAGACAACTGCAGGTAAATCTACATATCTGCCGTCTTCCCCACCACCTGCCAGTCCTTTTCAGATGGCCAGATTCAGAGGCAAGGCCAGAGGAGCCTCCTTTGCTGTTAGCGGATCCTCTTCCACGAAGCCCTCCGTGTGACAGTTGGCCCTAGCAGCGAGGCAACTTTCAGGTAGGTGCTCGCCTTCAATACTTCGCCCACATACAGTATGGGCAGAGTTCTGCCGGGATCCTTGGGTGAGGTACCTCATATTTCAAGGATACCGGCTGGAATTCCAGGAACTCCCTCCTCTCAGATTCTTCAGTTCAGGCTTACCAGCTTCACAGGAAGCAAGCAGTGCAAAAGCTGCTTTCTACAGGAGTTGCTGTTCCAGTGCCTCCTCAGCTGCACACAAAGGAGTTTTACTCAAGTTTCTTTGTGGTACCAAATCCGGATGGTTCTGTACGACCTATCTTGAACCTCAAAGCCCTGAACCCATATCTTCGGGTGTTCAAATTCAAAATGGAATCTCTAAGAGCAGTGATCGCGAATCGGAGGAGGGAGAGTTTCTGGTGTCCCTGGATATAAAGGATGCATACCTACATATCCCAGTTTGGCCCCCCTCACCAAGTGTTCCTCAGGTTCGCGATTCTGGACCAACAATTCCAGTTTCAGGCCTTACCCTTCGGTCTCTCCACAGCCCCAAGGGTATTCACAACGGTGTGGTATTGAAGGTAGATAGTAACTAGGTTGACAGTGTCTAGGTTGACCACTATTGGTCGACAGTATCTAAGTCGACAGAGTCTTTAGGTCGACATGGTTTAGGTCGACAGGTCAAAAGGTCGACATGACTTTTTAATGTTTTTTAGGGTCGTTTTCTTTGTAGAGTGACCGAGAACCCCAATTAGTGCGCCGTGTCCCCTCGCATTTCTCGCTTCGGTCACCATGCTTCGTGCAAGGTTACCGTTCCCAATTGTAGTCCACGTGGATCGTTAAGTAAGAAAAGGTTAAAAAAAAAGAAAAAATGTATGAAAAAGTCATGTCAACCTTTTGACCTGTCAACCTAGAACATGTCGACATAGAGAAACCCTGTCGACCTAGTTACTGCCGACCAATAGTGGTCAACCTAGATAATCTCGACCTAGTTTCTGTCGACCTAGAGACCAGATCCCATTCACAAAGGTCATGGCAGAAATTATGCTACAACTGCACATGAGGGGTGTCCAAATAATTCCGTACCTGGATGATCTCCTGATAAAGGCAGTGTCCAGGCAACAGCTGCTGCACAGTGTCGACTTGACTACTCGTTTGCTTACGGACCATGGTTGGATACTCAATTTCCAGAAATCTCACTTGGAACCGTCTCAGAGAATTCAGTTCCTGGGGATGATCCTGGATATGGTGTCTCAGCAGATATGCCTTCCTATGGACAAGGCCTTGACTATTCAGTCATGGTCCAGTCGGTGCTGAAACCTAGCGTGGTCTCAATTCATCTGTGCATCCGCCTGCTGGGAAAGATGGTGGCCTCCTACGCGATACAGTATGGCAGGATCCACGCGCGACCATTTCAACTGGATTTGCTGGACAAATTGTCTGGATTTCACCTGCACATGCATCAGCATATAACCCTGTCACTGAAAGCATGGATATCCCTGCTATGGTGGCTACAAGTCCTGCATCTGGTGAAGGGTCAAAGTTTCAACACCCAGTCATAGACGCTGTTGACAACAGATGCCAGCCTCCGGGATTGGGGAGCTGTGACTCAAGGAGCGCAGATCGAGTGGACGTGGTCCCTTCAGGAATCTACTCTTCCAATCAACATCCTGGAACTCAGGGCAATTTACAATGCTCTAATACAGGCCTCATACCTCCTTCGGAATCAGGCCATCCCGGTGCAGTCAGACAACGCCACGGCAGTGGCGTACATCAACCAGCAGGGAGGAACAAGAAGCCGGGCCGCAATGCGAGAGGTGTCAAGAATACTCCTCTGGGCGGAAGCAAACCATGGCCATGTCAGCCCTTTACATTCCAAGAGTGGACAACTGGGAAGAGGACTTCCTAAGCAGGCACGACCTCCATCCGGGGGAATGGGGCCTCCACTCTCAGGTGTTTCAACAACTTGTTCACCAGTGGGGTTGTCCACAGATAGACCTGATGGCTTCTCATTTCAACAAGAAGCTCCGTCGTTACTGCTCCAGAACGAGGGACCCGCAAGTGGTAGCTGTAGACGCTCTGGCGGCACCATGGCTTTACCAGTTCATTTACCTGTTTCCTCCAATCCCACTAATCCCAAGAGTTCTCAAAAGTCTCAAAGGGAAAGGGTTCAGGCAATTCTCATTGCCGGTTTTGGCCTCGTCAGGCCTGGTATGCGGACCTCCTGACCCTGTCGTTGGAGGAACCCTGGCCTCTGCCGCTTCTCAAGGACCTTCTTCAACAAGGTCTATCCAGACTTACAGTGGCTACGTTTGACGGCCTGGGGCTTGAGAGGGAAATTTTAACCAGGAAAGGGTCATCCCTCCAAGGTGGTTTCCACGATGGTTCAGGCTCGTAAGGTGGTTACCTCCAAACATTACCACCATATTTGGAAGAAATATGTTTCTTGGTGTGAGGGTCAAGAATGTTCTCCTGTGGAATTTTGTCTGGGCCGGTTTCTACTGTTCCTGCAAGCAGGAGTGGATAAGGGCCTGCGTTTAGGCTCCATCAAGGTTCAGATTTCGTCTCTCTCTATCTTCTAGAAACAACTGGCGGTACTTCCTGAAGTACAGACCTTTCTTAAGGGGGTGTTGCACATTCAGTCACCCTTTGTTCGTACCACTGATCCTTGGGACCTCAATGTGGTGTTGACCTTTCTACAATTGGATTGGTTCGAACCCTTGCATAAGGTGGACTTCAAATACTTGCCGTGGAAGACTGTTATGTTACTGGCCTTGGCTTCGGTTAGGCGAGTGTCAGAATTGGGGGCCTTGTCTTGCAAGAGCCCATACTTGGCATTTCATGAGGATAGGGTGGAGCTCAGAACTCGCTGACAGTTTTTGCCGAAAGTAGTGTCCGCCTTTCATGTAAACCAACCACTTGTGGTTCCGGTCTTATCAGACACTTCAGTTGCTCCAAAGTCCCTGGATGTTGTGAGGTCTTTGAAGATTTACATCAAAAGGACTGCTCGTCACAGGAAGTCTGACTCGCTTTTCATCCTCTATGATGCTACGAAAATTGGTCGTCCTGCCTTCAAGCAGTCCATTGCTCGTTGGCTCAAATTAACTATCCAACAAGCCTACACTTCAGGCCCACTCCACAAGGTCAGTGGGTTCTTCCTGGGTGGCTGCCCGGGGAGTCGTGCAGCAACTTGGTCTGGTGTGAACACGGTTTGTTAAGTTCTACAGGTTTGACACCTTGGCCAAGGATAACCTTCAGTTTGGTTAGGTGGTTTTGCAGTGGTCTCAGCACTCTCCCACCCGTTCTGGGAGCTTTGGGACGTCCCCATGGTAATCTACTATTCCCCAGTATCCACTAGGACGTTCTAGAAAATAGGAGTTTAATACCTACTGGTAATTCCTTTTCTCGTAGTCCGTAGTGGATACTGGGCGCCCGCCTCAGTGCTTCGTTTTCCTGCTTACCTGGTTGTAAGTGTTATTGTATGGGTTTGCTGTTGCTTCCCTGTTCCATATTTGGTTAGCGATGCTATCCTTCTATCGTTAGCATTGCTTTCCTCTGTTCTGGTTAGCTCGGGTAGCTTATTGTTCATGTGTTGGTTTGTTAACTCACCGCTTTGTGTTATATCCTTCTCTCAAAGTATGTCCGTCTCCTCGGGCACAGTTTCCTAGACTGAGTCTGCTAGGAGGGGCTTAGGGGGGAGGAGCCAGCGCACACTATTGATTTCTTAAAGTACCAGGCTCCAGTGGACCCGATCTATACCCCCATGGTAATATACTATTCCCCAGTATCCACTATGGACTACCAGAAAAGGAATTACCAGTAGGTATTAAATTCCTATTTTTACATATATACTGATTATAATTTGTTAAACCGAAGATCTCCAGGCCAAAAGCTAAGTGAATCAGACAACCCCCTTTCATAGTCACTTTCTATACCACACTAGGAGGCGCTCTTTTATTTCACTTAACTATACATATATACATATTTTCACTTTTACATATATAGATACAGTATACAGTACAGAAGTACAGGATGTTGTTTATGAAGTGCACCAAATGCACACAATGAAAGGCGTGACTTTGTGTCAGTGCATTGACCAAGCAAACATCACAGCTATATGGAACAGCAGTAGGGATCTGCAGTCATGTGGTGGATGTGGAGGGTGCCTGGCTACAGCACTTAGGACAGACTGAAACATGGATAGATGAAGGGAGTGCCAGGTAGGAAGAGGTTGTAGTAGTTGCGGTGGAAGATGATAATAACAGTGTGGATAAACGTTTTGTATATTGTCTTTGTTGCATTTCTCTATTAAGGATAGAATGTTGTCTATTATCACAATACGGTAGAGTGTTCTCGGCCTTAACATCATTTATGGTCTAATTTGTGTATCTCGACTGATTGTTTTAGAACTTTTTTTAATAACCTCCTCTGTTTGGGCACATACACGCATGGATCAGTATCAGCCTGGACTGGGCACTTCTCCTCCAGCCTTTCCTCTGAGCTCCCAGTCACCTCCGGATTGTTAATCTCCCCGTGAGACCAGAGCTGCTCTCTGCATTGGCCAGCTCCTCATCACTCTCCTTTCTGGGTGTCTCACTGCCCACGGATCCCAATATGTTGGGAGGGATCCAAACTGCTGCCACTAGGGAAGGGCATTGGCCTGCATTGGCATGCCCGGTCCGGATTTCAGACAGGGATGAGGGAATCTCAGGGATTGGGTGGGCTTTGCGAGGCAGCAAGAGACTGGTTGGTGGAAAGGAAGTCTCCTGGGAGTGTTGCCAATTATGTGGTGGAAGTAGGAAGTATTGGCAAGTATGTGGTAGCTCCACATGTGGAAATAATCAGTCTTGGCAGCAATTCTGCACAGGACGTGTCCTGACAGCGTGGGAGAGAGATGTACTCCATGAAGCGACAGCAACAGGTACAGTAACGGGGACCAACAGTCGGGCGTGTGTCACATAGTCACTGGAATAGATGTGTGTAAGATTTATTTACAGTCAGTAGTAAAGAGATTGTAGACTGGCTTCTGAGAGTAGAAATATTGCTACATTTATATAACTATAAATGACAAAACAAAGAATCGGAAGAGAATAAAGCCGTTTAACCAGTCTAGCTATTAGAACAGGCCCATTATACAGGTCACCCACGTTTTAGCACTATTAATATTATAATATAGAGCTCATTTCATATTTTGTTCCGTTTTTTTACTGTATTCCTTAATTTTATGATTCTGAATTTTATTGTTGTGTTTACAGACGTATACACATCACAAAAGCAACTCTGAATTATCTGAATGGAGATTATGAAGTGGAGGCAGGTGCCGGAGGGGAGCGGAATGCATATCTTAAGGAGCACAACATAGAGACCTTTCTGATTGTGCGCTGCAGCCAGAAGCGGGTAGGAGATTGTGACGTACAAATCAGGGCAAATTTAGCTACCTGATTGATGGTTTGTTGTTGATACAGCATAATCAGACATGAATATGTGTATTTCTCTGCGTAAACTGTAATGATAAAACCTTTCCAACTACTATCGATGTAATAAATCACCTATGGTATGAACTCCTTACCAACAGAGTCCCTGAAATCGTTTAATCTCTGACTGGCAGTAATTTCCTATAACCAAATTATCAACAGTGAATACTATGCCATTTACACCCTCTAAAACCCATGCAAACCCCGATATACTATAGAAAGAGAAAAATGCAGCGCTATAAACTGAATATGTAGATATATATAATTTATTAAAAGAAAAATTGCAATATCACGTGAGTATTACTATAATAACACACAATGAGCACTAATTAAAAACTTAGAGCAGATGGGGCAATCTCAGCACAGCAAGTTAAAATGAATTAATATCACAAATGGAAGCCTCACATGATCCTTTGTTAAGAGTCCATGGAAATGATTGCCACAGTCCCAGGGGTGCATGAAACACTGTAGGAATATTGGTAGTCCTTGCGGAGTAGTTTGCACAGACCTTTAGAGCTTGAATTCGAGCATCAAATTCCCATGCAGAGCTTGGTCTTTTACTCCTTATTGTGGACGACAGTGAGTCCCTGTTTGAACCAATGTTGGACTTCTAGGCGTTATTCCAGGACATCTATAGGAATAGTGGTGTAGGCTTCTCCAAACCGACGCGTTTCGCTGTACAACAGCTTCATCAAGGTATAAGTGTCCATAGTGAGAGTGCCCCTTATAAAGGCTGTGCTGATTGCCCAATGATTGCAGCTGTAGCTCATTGTAGGTAAGATACAGTTAAAAAAAGCATAAACCTAAAACTTTAACCAGTTAGATAGAATTGTAATTAGCGGAGACAAGGTGATATGTATTTAACGATTTAATTTGAATAATATTTCATTGTTTACAACTGTGTAAAGTAAGAAACATTTCATGAGAATCACATGACCGCGGGATAATACTTCCGTTCTCCGGAACACATACCAGAGCCTGATTGGTGAGTTTGCGGGATGGCGCCGATCACGTGGTCTTGTATCCGGCCACGTGATCGGCTGCAGTCCCGCAGTGATGACACGGTTCCTCTAATCTATCGTGGAAAATAGTGATCACATGACCAGGGTTTTTTTCCGTCTGTGACGCCGGTCACAGGAAGAACATCATTTCTGTTTATGTGTAACTCCGGTCACGTGAATAGACCTGTGGAAGGGCAAATTTTGCCCACAGTCGGAATAGAGTTTACAATTAAAGAATAAGCATCATTTCTTTTATCTCCTATGTATAGAATATTTATATTCGATCTCTTCTTAAGATAATGACAATGTGATAACAATGTTGTACTAAACATAAGAGTAAGGTATACCACACAGGAACAGAAAAACAATAAATGGCATAGATCTTCTAAAAAAATATGTGTATATATATATAAAAGGTATAGTAATACTGAGTTTAATAGAGATGGACTGTTTCTATCTGATTCTGATATGTAGGAAAATGGATTGTAGCGAAACAGGTTATTACCCATAGAAAAAACTCTTTGTTGACCTCTTGTGGCCAAAAAGTAAAATTAATAAACTCATCAATGGTATCAATAATGGTAACAATTAATTAATATTAGTAGAGGTTAAATATAATAAATTAATTAAGTGATATGCCTATTTATTGTTAACAATACTAGAGATCATAATACTGCATTCAGTTCAAGTGCCTCGTTGAGGCCACTTGGATATAGAGAATTCAATCGGAATGTCCAAAAAATTTCTTGTCGGCATAAACGAGTGTATCTATCTCCCCCCCTGCATGTCGGTGTAATATGTTCTAGTCCAACTAATCGTAGAGAACTAGGATCTTTATTATGGTGATATAGAAAGTGTCTTGATAGACTATGTTTCGTAAATCCATTGATAATATTCCTACGATGTTCCATAAATCTCAATTTCAATGTACGAGTTGTTCTACCAACATATTTCAAATTGCATCCACACTTGAGTAGATAAATAACCCATGATGAATTGCAATTAATAAAGGTGGAAATATTTATAGTTCTCCCTTCTGGGGCTAGATCTATTAGTTTAGTTTTATTGCATGCATGAGCACATGTGGTGCATCTGTTGGCTCCGCATTTAAAAAATCCTTTGGGCTTTTCTGTTAGCCAACTTTGTACAGATTTAACCCCTTTATTTGATGTAAGAGTTTTGATTTGGCTTGGGGCCAATATATTCTTTAGAGATCTGTTCTTTTTAAAAATAAAAGTAGGTTTCGATGGAAGGATGTTACTCAGTACTGGATCATTTAGGAGCATATGATAATTTTGTTTAATTGTGTTCTTTATTTGATTTGACCTGTTATTGAATTTAGAAATAAATGCCAATTCATTTTTGTTATCAGATACATTTTTCGATTTAGGATAAAGAAGAGTGGATCTTTCTATTTTGTTGACTTCTGATACTGCTTTTTTAAGTATGTGTTGTGGATAATCCCTATCACCAAAGGATTCTAGTAAACCGGTCGCTTGAGTCTCATAAGCTTGGATTCTTGAGCAATTTCGTTTAATTCGTAACAATTGTCCCTTGGGAATGTTATTTTTCCATGATTGGTGATGCGCACTCTTATAATTTAAATAGGAATTATGGTCAACCTCTTTTATATAGTTGGAGGTATGAATACAATTATCTATTATCTCCAGAGTGATATCCAAGAAGTTAATTGTGGTGGAATTATAGTGAGCAGTAAAGGTCAAATTAAATGTGTTAGTGTTAAGGGTGTTAACCAATTGTGAAAAAGTGTCCTGATCCCCATCCCAAATAAAAAATAGGTCATCGATGTACCGCCCATAGAGGACGAGACGTTCGCCGAGCCCGCCTCCCCAAATGAGGTTCTCCTCAAGTAGACCTACATAAAGGTTGGCGTAGCTCGGTGCAAATCTCGTCCCCATGGCGGTTCCCATCGTCTGCCGAAAAAAAGTGTTGGAAAACATAAAATAATTGTGGGAAAGAATAAAGAAAATAGAGTCGACGATAAACTGTTGGTGTCTCTCGGAAAGATCCCTATCCATTGATAGTGTTTGTTTGATTGCCTGCACCCCTAGATGATGGGGTATATTTGTATACAGGCTAGAAACATCTAAAGTAGCAAAAGCATAAGATGGTTTCCAAGTGATATGTTGGATAAGTTCAAGAAAGTGTCTAGTATCTTTGATGTGGGATCTTAGTCGAGAGACACGGGGTTGCAGGTGACCATCGACATAGGCGGAGAGGGAGGAGGTGAGGGAATTAACACCAGAGATAATGGGACGTCCGGGGGGTGAAGTGATGGACTTGTGGATCTTTGGTAAGTGATAATATATGGGTGTAATAGGGTGTAGTGGAAAAAGAAATAATAATTCCTCCTTGGATATCAGAGCCGTTTGTAGGAGTGTGTGTAGCTCCTTATGATATAGGGGGGTGGGGTCACACACAAGGACTTCGTAGAAGTTTACATCATGTAGTTGCCGAAGGGCTTCTTTGATGTAATCATCTCTGTCCTGTATGACGAGCCCACCCCCCTTGTCAGCTTCCTTTATAATAATTGAGGTGTCAGCTGTTAGTTACTTGATGGCTCGCTTTTCCCATTTGTTAAGATTTTGTTTATTGTCACATTTTGATGAGCAAATGGATTTAAAGTCATCTAAAGTGGTTTTATAAAAAGTCTCCACCTGACTACTTTTAAAACTAATAGGAAAAAAATCTGATTTTAGTTTACAAATCTTTTTATCAATATTAAAAATCTTTTTTGTAGGGAATTGTGAATTGTTCTTATCATTCAATTCTTCCAAGATTTTTAAGGTAGGATCATCCATAGTATCTAATACTATTGGCATCTCCCTAACACATGAATCTGTATTTAGTTTTTTAGCAAAAAAACTTTTCCTACAAAGGGTACGGACAAACCGGTTTAGTTCAACATATAAATCGAATATGTTGGGGGATTCAGAGGGCGCAAATTTGAGTCCCTTACATAGGAGTGACAGTTCGCTAGAGGTTAGTTGTTTGGAGGATAAATTATAGATATTTCTCATATTTCTTTTTAGTTTTCCACATTTTACTCTCTTAAGTTTCTCTTTTTTGCCTCCCCGTCGTCCTCTATACTTTGATCTCTGTTTCTTTTGGATGATAGATATTTTCTCCCCCTTGTTTGTTCTCCATAGCGGGACTCTCGGTGATCTAAAAAAGAGGGGGAATTCTGGGGAGCTTTCTTCCCTCTATATTGTGAATCCTTGTGTCTTGCTCCTCTATAGAAATCCCTTTTTCCTTGTGGAGTGGGAAATCTAGTGAGTGAACCCTCTTGATCATACTGAGAAGTATTGGTTTTTGAATTGTTTTTCTTGTCATAATTGGAATCTATACCCTTTCTTGTTCTACTGGTGGGATCTTCTGTTGTATTCTTATATTTATTTCTATAGGTCCTGACCTCACCATATTTATAGTCGTCTGTATCACGCTTAAATTTCTTACATTTCATCTCTGTGATGGACATTTCGAATTTAATCACTCTTTCAGAGATCACACGGTCTCTTTCAATATACTCTGTGGTGGTTTTATAGTTATCTAATTTTTTTTTTAGAGTATCAATCTCTAAAACTATTTCCTCCACTTTTTGATTTCTAAATTTTATAACTAATTCCATCAACTGTATAGAACACTTGTCTAAAATGTTTTCCCATTCTTTCTGAAATTCGGGGATCTCCTGAAAGATTGAGGGTTTAAACAGACGTAAACCTCTAGGTATTAATTTTTTATCAATGTATTTTTGTAGGTTTACGCTGTCCAACCAATTTTCACCCACTAGATTTCACACTCCACAAGGCAAAAGGGATTTCTATAGAGGAGCAAGACCCAAGGATTCACAATATAGAGGGAAGAAAGCTCCCCAGAATTCCCCCTCTTTTTTAGATCACCGAGAGTCCCGCTATGGAGAACAAACAAGGGGGAGAAAATATCTATCATCCAAAAGAAACAAAGATCAAAGTATAGAGGACGACGGGGAGGCAAAAAAGAGAAACCTAAGAGAGTAAAATGTGGAAAACTAAAAAGAAATATGAGAAATATCTATAATTTATCCTCCAAACAACTAACCTCTAGCGAACTGTCACTCCTATGTAAGGGACTCAAATTTGCGCCCTCTGAATCCCCCAACATATTCGATTTATATGTTGAACTAAACCGGTTTGTCCGTACCCTTTGTAGGAAAAGGTTTTTTGCTAAAAAAACTAAATACAGATTCATGTGTTAGTGAGATGCCAATAGTATTAGATACTATGGATGATCCTACCTTAAAAATCTTGGAAGAATTGAATGATAAGAACAATTCACAATTCCCTACAAAAAAGATTTTTAATATTGATAAAAAGATTTGTAAACTAAAATCAGATTTTTTTCCTATTAGTTTTAAAAGTAGTCAGGTGGAGACTTTTTATAAAACCACTTTAGATGACTTTAAATCCATTTGCTCATCAAAATGTGACAATAAACAAAATCTTAACAAATGGGAAAAGCGAGCCATCAAGAAACTAACAGATGACACCTCAATTATTATAAAGGAAGCTGACAAGGGGGGTGGGCTCGTCATACAGGACAGAGATGATTACATCAAAGAAGCCCTTCGGCAACTACATGATGTAAACTTCTATGAAGTCCTTGTGTGCGACCCCACCCCCCTATATCATAAGGAGCTACACACACTCCTACAAACGGCTCTTCAAGACAGTGTGATATCCAAGGAGGAATTATTATTTCTTTTTCCACTACACCCCATTACACCCATATATTATCACTTACCAAAGATCCACAAGTCCATCACTTCACCCCCCGGACGTCCCATTATCTCTGGTGTTAATTCCCTCACCTCCTCCCTCTCCGCCTATGTCGACGGTCACCTGCAACCCCGTGTCTCTCGACTAAGATCCCACATCAAAGATACTAGACACTTTCTTGAACTTATCCAACATATCACTTGGAAACCATCTTATGCTTTTGCTACTTTAGATGTTTCTAGCCTGTATACAAATATACCCCATCATCTAGGGGTGCAGGCAATCAAACAAACACTATCAATGGATGGGGATCTTTCCGAGAGACACCAACAGTTTATCGTCGACTCTATTTCCTTTATTCTTTCCCACAATTATTTTATGTTTTCCAACACTTTTTTTCGTCAGATGATGGGAACCGCCATGGGGACGAGATTTGCTCCGAGCTACGCCAACCTTTATGTAGGTCTACTGGAGGAGAACCTCATTTGGGGAGGCGGGCTCGGCGAACGTCTCATCCTCTATGGGCGGTACATCAATGACCTATTTTTTATTTGGGATGGGGATCAGGACACTTTTTCACAATTGGTTAACACCCTTAACACTAACACATTTAATTTGACCTTTACTGCTCACTATAATTCCACCACAATTAACTTCTTGGATATCACTCTGGAGATAATAGATAATTGTATTCATACCTCCAACTATATAAAAGAGGTTGACCATAATTCCTATTTAAATTATAAGAGTGCGCATCACCAATCATGGAAAAATAACATTCCCAAGGGACAATTGTTACGGATTAAACGAAATTGCTCAAGAATCCAAGCTTATGAGACTCAAGCGACCGGTTTACTAGAATCCTTTGGTGATAGGGATTATCCACAACACATACTTAAAAAAGCAGTATCAGAAGTCAACAAAATAGAAAGATCCACTCTTCTTTATCCTAAATCGAAAAATGTATCTGATAACAAAAATGAATTGGCATTTATTTCTAAATTCAATAACAGGTCAAATCAAATAAAGAACACAATTAAACAAAATTATCATATGCTCCTAAATGATCCAGTACTGAGTAACATCCTTCCATCGAAACCTACTTTTATTTTTAAAAAGAACAGATCTCTAAAGAATATATTGGCCCCAAGTCAAATCAAAACTCTTACATCAAATAAAGGGGTTAAATCTGTACAAAGTTGGCTAACAGAAAAGCCCAAAGGATTTTTTAAATGCGGAGCCAACAGATGCACCACATGTGCTCATGCATGCAATAAAACTAAACTAATAGATCTAGCCCCAGAAGGGAGAACTATAAATATTTCCACCTTTATTAATTGCAATTCATCATGGGTTATTTATCTACTCAAGTGTGGATGTAATTTGAAATATGTTGGTAGAACAACTCGTACATTGAAATTGAGATTTATGGAACATCGTAGGAATATTATCAATGGATTTACGAAACATAGTCTATCAAGACACTTTCTATATCACCATAATAAAGATCCTAGTTCTCTACGATTAGTTGGACTAGAACATATTACACCGACATGCAGGGGGGGAGATAGATACACTCGTTTATGCCGACAAGAAATCTTTTGGACATTCCGATTGAATTCTCTATATCCAAGTGGCCTCAACGAGGCACTTGAACTGAATGCAGTATTATGATCTCTAGTATTGTTAACAATAAATAGGGATATCACTTAATTAATTTATTATATTTAACCTCTACTAATATTAATTAATTGTTACCATTATTGATACCATTGATGAGTTTATTAATTTTACTTTTTGGCCACAAGAGGTCAACAAAGAGTTTTTTCTATGGGTAATAACCTGTTTCGCTACAATCCATTTTCCTACATATCAGAATCAGATAGAAACAGTCCATCTCTATTAAACTCAGTATTACTATACCTTTTATATATATATATATATATATATACATATTTTTTTAGAAGATCTATGCCATTTATTGTTTTTCTGTTCCTGTGTGGTATACCTTACTCTTATGTTTAGTACAACATTGTTATCACATTGTCATTATCTTAAGAAGAAATCGAATATAAATATTCTATACATAGGAGATAAAAGAAATGATGCTTATTCTTTAATTGTAAACTCTATTCCGACTGTGGGCAAAATTTGCCCTTCCACAGGTCTATTCACGTGACCGGAGTTACACATAAACAGAAATGATGTTCTTCCTGTGACCGGCGTCACAGACGGAAAAAAACCCCGGTCATGTGATCACTATTTTCCACGATAGATTAGAGGAACCATGTCATCACTGCGGGACTACAGCCGATCACGTGGCCGGATACAAGACCACGTGATCGGCGCCATCCCGCAAACTCACCAATCAGGCTCTGGTATGCGTTCCGGAGACCGGAAGTATTATCCCGCGGTCATGTGATTCTCATGAAATGTTTCTTACTTTACACAGTTGTAAACGATGAATTATTATTCAAATTAAATCGTTAAATACATATCACCTTGTCTCCGCTAATTACAATTCTATCTAACTGGTTAAAGTTTTAGTTTTATGCTTTTTTAACTGTATGTTACCTACAATGAGCTACAGCTGCAATCATTGGGCAATCAGCACAGCCTTTATAAGGGGCACTCTCACTATGGACACTTATACCTTGATGAAGCTGTTGTACAGCGAAACGCGTCGGTTTGGAGAAGCCTACACCACTATTCCTATAGATGTCCTGGAATAACGCCTAGAAGTCCAACATTGGTTCAAACAGGGACTCACTGTCGTCCACAATAAGGAGTAAAAGACCAAGCTCTGCATGGGAATTTGATGCTCGAATTCAAGCTCTAAAGGTCTGTGCAAACTACTCCGCAAGGACTACCAATATTCCTACAGTGTTTCATGCACCCCTGGGACTGTGGCAATCATTTCCATGGACTCTTAACAAAGGATCATGTGAGGCTTCCATTTGTGATATTAATTAATTTTAACTTGCTGTGCTGAGATTGCCCCATCTGCTCTAAGTTTTTAATTAGTGCTCATTGTGTGTTATTATAGTAATACTCACGTGATATTGCAATTTTTCTTTTAATAAATTATATATATCTACATATTCAGTTTATAGCGCTGCATTTTTCTCTTTCTATATTGTTCTTCAAGGGGTTAACTACCCCTTAAAGCAGCTGCTCCAGGTCAAACACCTCGTTTTAAAGGCGCCGGACTAATTACATTGGTAATTTTTCTCTTGCTAAACCCTGATATACTGTATGCCAGGTCTTTAAAAACTTGGGGGAGATTCGTGAAGCCTAAAGAGTGGACAAGTGAAGAATTTGCCCACAGCAGCCAATCATTTTTGAAGTAGCATTTATCAAGTACATTTCTATACATGATACAGTAGGTAGAAGCTGATTGTTTGCTATGGGCAACTTCTCCACTTGTCTACGTCTTCACTCTTTAGGCTTGTTACTTCTTCACCATTATTCCCATAGTGTTTCTAGCCACTTCGCCAAGGCTCATACTTGAAGCTATGATGGTCGTATGATTCCAAATGTAGCCAATATACAGAACCAACACCAGGGGTGTTCTGTACTGTATATATTTCACCAGGGGTGCTTTTCTGGTTGGGATCAGTACGAGATCCCGCCGGACGGGATCCCGGCGGTTGGAATACCGACACCGGGATCCCCACTGGCACAGTCCCGACAGGGGGGCGAGAGCAACGCAGCCCCTTGCGGGCTCGCTGCGGGCACGGTGCCTCGCGACGCTCGGCACACTCATTTATTCTCCCTCTATGGGTGTCATGGACACCAACAGAGGGAGAATATGTTGGGATTGTGCCGGTCGGGATCCCAGTGTCGGTATTCCGACCGCTGGGATCCCATCCGGCGGGATCTTGACCGCATCCCTTCTGGTTGAGGTCTCCCGTATGCATTGCACACTGGGACTAATTCTGAGTCGGCCACAGAAGCCAATTTACTTCATTACGTTAATGTGATAATCCCCTTGGTATATTAATAATCTGTGTGTCTGCATGTGGAAGCCTGTCCCGCCCACTGTTTCTACGTCCACAGCTGCACGGTGCACCTGTCATCATTAATATCTTTACCAGGAGTATCAAAACGCGTCAAGGTCATGGGGTGAGAGTGACGCTACAAATACTACTGTGGACGGAGCTTTTGGTGGGCAGGTCCAGAGTGAATTGTGCTATTGTTTTGATGTACCTCTTTAATGTCCTCTCTCTGCTAGATCAAACTATGGGAATGTTTATTTGAGTTATGCTTTATTTGTATTTTTAATATGTAAGTGCAAATCTGGGTATAGTAAATATCATTTTTCAGCATGGAAAATTAATTCACAATATGAATACACATTTGAAGATAAAGGCAAATTTGAAATTCTCAGTTTTTCTCATTTGCAAGTAAGAGTAATTCATCTACATATGAGCGTTTGTGGTGATTTCCTGACGTACAGACCTTTCAAACTCGTCACTTTTTCCTTTCTTTTCCTTTTTTACATATGTTTTGGTGTTTAAATGCAACCTTATATTTCCCCTGCAGCAGCACTGGTGAGGTGCACTGATACGTATTATTTCTCTAACAAATCATCATCACCACTCGTATCTGCACTTGCACCCACCCCATGCTGGATGTAAAAGATCCAGCATGGGGTGGCATCCCATCTCCGTCCCCACGTGGCAGGTGAGCACAGAAAGCGCCAAACACGCCCACTCTCTTGTAACTCCTATAAAATTGAAAAGTTTAATGCGTCCACATGGTCTCCACCTAGTTACCACCAGAAATGCCCCTTTCATGCATACAGTAGTTTGCTCCATAAAGCGACAAATCAATCCAGGTGCACTAGCGAACTGATTGCTGGTTTTACTCTTATGAGCTGCTGTATGGAACACTTGGAGAATTAGATGTTAACTGGCATTCTTGGAGAAAATTGTTTATTCAGATAAGAATGATTTGTGTTGTTTTCGGTACGGGGCGACCTGGTTTCATCTCTGATGTTGTTTGGACACATTGGTTACTTATTTTGGAATTATTGCAGAAGTATGCTCCTCTTTGTTTTTTTGCTACATAATCATGGAGATGTACAAAGAGGTGATAAGTGTCCAGTGCACTATTTGACACTTACATTGAACATCATCATGTATGAAAGCAGATGACGTAAAGAAAATTTTGTAGCACACTGGACACTTATCACCTCTTTGTATATCTACAGTATATGGTACTTGCAAAGATCTAACGACAGAAAACTATAAGTACATATAAGTTTCACATATCGGCAGGGTTACCCAACAGTACAGTATGTGTGATTTGCAGAGGCAGCATCTACTGCAGCCCGTCTGCGCAAGAAATCTTGCAATGTTTGCAAGATCTTGCTCATGCACATTGAGGCCAGCCAAGCAGATGCGCTGTGGGACTTGCAGGGATCGCTGGAGGTGGTGGGGGGGGGGGGTTTATCTCCACAGCTTTTACAGCCGAAATTTTAATATTCCTCAGTTATTGCTTCCTGCTTCGCTATAATATTCAATATATAATATATTGAGTAACTGGCAATACATTTCTAATACAGTAATAAGAATAGGATTTGGGATATATTATTATAATTAGGATTTATGTATGTACTGCTCCTATACACTATGCATATTCTGCTCTACATTCATGGGATATGTGAAATGACCAATACATATGGCAGTGGTTCCCAAACTTTTTTGCATCACGGCGCCCTAGCGTATCATCCCTAGGCCAAAGGTTTCTTATTAAAAAATTTAGAAATGTTACATTAAGTAAATTGTGTTTCTCTTACGTCCTAGAGGATACTGGGGTCCATTTAGTACCATGGGGTATAGACGGGTCCACTAGGAGCCATGGGCACTTTAAGAATTTGCTAGTGTGGTCTGGCTCCTCCCTCTATGCCTCTCCTACCAGAAAATTTGCCCGGAGGAGTCTGTCACGTTGAAGAAGGAAGCTCCTGAAGAGTTTTCTGCATTTATTTTTCTGTTTGTTATTTTCAGGCAGGGCTGGGTGGCACCAGCCTGCCTGCTTCGTGGGACTTAGGGGGGAGAATGGTCCAACTTCCTGAAGAGTTAATGGTCCCGTTTCTCCGCTGACAGGACACTGAGCAGCTGAGGGAGTCATGCGCAAGCCCCACCACAGCGAGCGTACCCTCCCACAACACGCCGCCACCCCTAACAGAGCCAGAATAAGGAAGAGTGGTGAGTAGAATGGTGGCACAAGGGTAGGAGTTAAGCGCTGACAGGCTGCGGCTCCAGGCTTCAGATTAACATACTGTGAGGTGTGTATCCGCGGTGAGGGGCGAGCTGAAGCCACTACAAGTACCCACACTGGCACCACTAGCTTACAGGGGTTCTAACCCACTGTTAAGCACACAAAATTACCTCAGCCAGTATAAAAAACCGGGAAGACCGCGCGCCATTAAGGGGGCACCCCGCTATGAGCAGATTCTGCAGCTCACCAGTGCCATTTTCTCTCTGCAGCTCACACTGAAAACGCTGGCAGGGAAACGCAGCTCCTCCACAAAGAGGGGGGAGCAGTATTAAAAGTTCTTATACCCTATTAAGGGTACTTTGTCTGTGCCTAGCTGAGATTATTATTAGCTAAAGGGGCACTGTGTGGCTGGTTTCCTCATAACTCTGTGTCTCCCTAGATGGCTCTGTTGGTTAATTCACATTACAATGTCTACAGAGTATATTTTCTACACTGCAGGGTGTTTCTCTTTCCCTGGGGGATCATTACACTGTACTCAGGACAGTACACATTCTCAGGTTAGTGGGTCCAAGCTAGCATGGTTGGATTCCATAAAGGTGATGATTACAAATATTTCAAATAAATTATCCCATAAAGAGAAAGAAAAGCAATTCTTAAGAAAGTCTGTGGAGGACCTGATGAACAGAGATTCAGCTCCCACACCAGCGCCTCAAACCCCTCCCATTTGTCCGCAAAAGCGATCTCTGGCCCATATCCTGCAGTCTGACGCTGACAGGTCAGATAGTTAGGAGGGGGAGGTGGACTCAGGGGGGGGGGGATGCAGCTGTGTCACAGGGAATGGAGGCTCTTATAGAGGCTATCAGAGATGTTCTGCATATTCCTGATAAGGTGTCAGAGGAGTGTGAGGAATCTTATTTTAATGTAAAAAAGAAGTCTTCAGTTACCTTTCCTGTGTCAAAGGAATTAAATACCCTGTTTGAAGAACCGTGGGTAAATCCTGATAAGAAATTTCAGATCTCTAAAGGGTTGCTCTCATCTTTTCCTTTTTCTCTGGAGGATAGCAAAAAATGGGAAAATCCACTGATTGTCTCTAAGCTGTCATGTAAAATTGTATTGTCTGTCCCTGGTGCAGCCTCCCTAAAAGACACGGCTGATCGTAAAATTAAGACTACACTTAAATAATTGTATACAGCTGCTGGGATGGCCCAAAGACCCACTATTGCATATGTGTGGATCACTAAAGCCATTGCTAAATGGTCAGGCAACCTAATTGAGGGGTTAGATTCCTTATCTAGGGGGGATGTTGTCTTACTCCTGCAGCATATACAGCACTCTGCTAACTTTATGGTGGAAGCCATAAAGGAAATAGGCGTGCTCAATGCATGCACCACTGCTTTGGCAGTGTCGGCACGCAGGGGCTTGTGGCTACGCCAGTGGACTGCTGACGCGAACTCCAGTAAAGGTGTGGAAGGCCTACCATTCACAGGAGAGGCCTTGTTTGGAGACGATTTAGACAAATGGATCTCTACAGCTACTGCGGGTAAGTATACGTATCTTCCTTCCGTAGGCCCCCCCCCCCCCCCTACCAAGAAGACTTATTCAGCTTCTAAGTTACAGTCCTTTCGGACGGCCAAGTTCAAGGGCAAATCCAGAGGTGCTTCTATGTCCTCCAGCGGCGCAAGAGGTAAACCACGCAAACCAGCAACAGCAGGTGCTCAGGAACAGAGCTCAGGCTTGGCTTCCTCAAAGACTTCAGCATGACGGTGGACCGCAATGCCTGGAAGGCTGTCAGGTGGTAACCCGACTACAATTCTTCAGTCAGATCTGGTCAAATTCGTGCCAGGATCCCTGGGTCATAGATCTTATTTCCCAGGGCTACAGACTGGAGTTCCAAAAGCTCCCACCTCACAGATTCTTTAAATCAGGCTTGCCAGTTTCTCAAGAGACAAGTATAACTTTACAGCATGCCATCCAAAAACTGGTACAGACTCAGGTCATTGTTCCAGTTCCACCTCATCTACTAAACAAGGGGTACTATTCCAACTTGTTCATAGTACCGAAGCCAGAGGGTCCGGTAAGACCATTTCTGAACCTCAAATCTTTGCACCCGTACTTACGAGTGTTCAAATTCAATATGGAGTCTCTGAGAGCGGTGATCTCAGGTCTGGAGGAGGGGGAATTCCTAGTGTCTCTGGATATCAAGGATGCGCACCTTCATATTCCAATCAAGCCACCTCATCAGGCTTATCTCAGGTTTGCACTACAGGACTGTCACTACCAGTTCCAGGCCCTGCCATTTGCTCTCTCCACGGCACCGAGGGTGTTCACCAAGGTGATGGCAGAGATGTTTCTACTCCGCAAGCAGGGAGTGAACATAATTCTGTACCTGGACGATCTCCTGATAAAAGCGCCGTTGAGGGAAAGGTTGCTGGACAGCATTGCTCTCTCAACCAAACTCCTCCAGGATCACGGGTGGATTCTGAACTTTCCGAAATCTCACCTAGAGCCAACATCAAGGCTCCTATTCCTGGGAATGATACTGGACATGGAGTCGCAGAAAGTGTTCCTTCCGTTGGAAAAGGCATTGGTAATCCAGTCGATGGTTCGGGATGTCCTGACGCCATCCCGGGTGTCGGTACATCTGTGCATTCGCCTTCTGGGGAAAATGGTGGCCTCTTATGAGGCACTTCAATACGGAAAGGTTCACGCAAGACCCTTCCAGCTCGATCTGTTGGACAAATGGTCTGGATCGCATCTTCACATGCACCAGAGGATCCGTCTGTCAACAAAGGCCAGGATCTCCCTTCTGTGGTGACTACAGTCTTCTCTCCTTGTCGCAGGACCGAGGTTCGGAATTCAGAACTGGTTTCTGTTAACCACAGACACAAGCCTCAGAGGTTGGGGAGCAGTCACTCAGGGGGTGCAGTTTCAGGGAAGATGGTCTAGTCAGGAAGTCATCCTTCCAGTCAACATTCTGGAACTCAGGGCCATATGCAACGCCCTTCTGCAGGCCTCACATCTTCAAGATCGGGCAATTCATGTCCAGTCGGACAATGTGACGGCAGTAACGTACATAAACCGACAAGGCGGAATGAAAAGCAGAGCAGCAATGTCAGAGGTGTCAAGAATTCTCCTCTGGGCAGAAAGAAACGCTGTGGCTTCGTCAGAGGTCTTCATTCCGGGAGTAGACAGTTGGGAAGCAGATTTCCTCAGCAGACACAACCTGCACCCAGGGGAGCGTGGCCTTCATTCGGAAGTGTTCAGGTGCTTGACAAGTCAGTGGGGATACCCACAGATCGACATGATGGCCTCTCATCTCAACAAGAAGCTCAGGTGGTATTGTTCCAGGTCGAGAGATCCAAAGGCGGTGGCAATAGACGCCCTGACAACTCCATGGGTCTATCAAATGGTGTACATGTTTCCTCCACTTCCTCTGATCCCAAGAATTCTAAAACTAATAAAAAAGGAAAAGGTTCAAGCAGTATTCATTGCTCTGGACTGGCCAAGAAGGGCCTGGTACGCAGACCTTCTGGAGATGCTCCTCGAAGATCCGTGGCCTCTACCTCTTTGCGAGGATCTTCTGCAACAGGGTCTGTTCATCTCTCTGGACTTAACGTGGCTACGGTTGACGGCATGGAAGTTGAACGGCTGATTCTAGCCAGGAGAGGGATCCCTAACAAGGTTATCCTGACTATGATCCAAGCCATGAAGGGGGTAACGTCTAAGCATTACCATCGTATTTGGAAGAAATACATGTCTTGGCGTGAGAGCAGAAATTATTCTGCGGTGGAATTTCATCTGGGAAGTTTCCTGCTTTTTCTGCAGGCAGGCGTGGATGTGTGCCTGCGTCTGGGCTCCGTAAAAGTCCAGATTTCAGCCTTGTCCATTTTCTTTCAGAAACAATTGGCTTCTCTTCCTGAGGTCCAGACGTTCTTGAAAGGTGTTCTGCACATCCAACCTCCCTTCGTGCCTCCTACGGCACCTTGGGATCTCAATGTGGTGCTGCTGTTCCTCCAATCGGACTGATTTGAGCCTTTACAGGAGGTGAACGTAAAATATCTTACGTAGAAGACCGTCACACTGTTGGCCTTGGCTTAAGCAAGACGTGTGTTGGAGCTGGGGGCTTTGTCTCACAAAAGTCCCTATTTATTTTTCCATGAGGACAGAGCTGAACTCAGAACTCGTCAGCAATTTCTTCCTAAAGTGGTGTCCGCATTTCACATCAACCAACCTATTATTGTTCAGATTGTCACCGACACCTCTGCTACTTCAGAGTCCTTCGATGTGAGTGCTTTGAAGGTGTATGTGAACAAAACAGCTTGTCACAGAAAGACGAACTCGCTGTTCGTTCTATATGATCCCAATAAAATTGGGTGTCCTGCTTCAAAGTAGACAATTGCACGCTGGATCAGGCTCACCATCCAGCATGCTTATTCCACGGCAGGTTTGCAGGTTCCAAGATCTGCACAGGACGACTCTACTATGTCGGTGGGTTCTTCCTGGGCGGCTGCCTGGGGTGTCTCGGCTTGACAGCTCTGTCGAGCAACTGCTTGGTCAGGTTCGAACACGTTTGCTAAGTTCTACAAGTTTGATACTTTGGCCTCTGAGGACCTTCAGTTTGGTCAATCAGTTCTGCAGGAACCTCAGCACTCTCCCACCCGGTTTGGGAGCTTTAGTACTTCCCCATGGTACTAAATGGACCCCAGTATCCTCTAGGACGTAAGAGAAAATAGGATTTTAATTACCTACTGGTAAATCCTTTTCTCGTAGTCCGTAGAGGATACTGGGCTCCCGCACAGTGGTTCGTTCTTCCTGCACTGTTACTTGGTTAAGTAATGTTGGTTCAGCCGTTGCTGTTCCTGTTTCAAGTTTGGTTAGCTTGGCTTTCCTCTTGTTGTGTGTGCTGGTTCGGAATCTCACCACTATCCTGTAAATGTCAAATTGCTTTCTAACAAATATTTAAAATGCCCGCTCTAATATATACTGTGGACGCCTGCGCATCTTATTACCATGTGCTATGAATGTGCACCATACATCGCAAAACACTGCATCCCATAAGAGAAAACAATACACCCACACATTATCTGAGTTCCAAAGCTCATTGATGTATATATTTGTTATTAAAAGGATATGTACCCAATATATCACAATGTACAGTATACATATATAGTTACATGGTTACAATTTACACAGTAAGCAGTTAATACAAACTAATTCAAATACATACATGGCCAGCGATACAATTACCATATTTTCCTCAAATAAAGTCTCCAATATTATTATTATTATAATTACATTTTATTTATAAGACACCACATGTACAGGGAGACAGTTCATATTATTACAGTAAATAAATAACAGAAATAGAGTACAGGTAACATAGAGCACCACACATTCTCAAGACATAATACAGCTAAGATGTAAGTATTGAAGGAGTGATCACCGTACTACTAGAGGCTGGTGGCCATAGATGGAGATGAGCCTTTACTAGTAGGGTAAAGATAGTCTTTGAGTAGGAGAGAGCTGCGAGTGAAATGTGTCGAGACGAGGGCGTAGATAACAAGAGGAAAGAGGGCCCTGCTCTGAAGAGCTGACAATCTAATGGGGAGGGGCGACAGACAAATGACAAGAGGTGCAGGCAAGCGGGAGTTAGCCTGATGGCAGTATGCAAGCAAAGCCGAGATGTTCACGGCATGAGGCAGGTGGGTGGAGGCGTGGCTTCAGGACTGGGTTATGCATCGGGAAGGTATGCTTTGATGAATAGGTGGGTTTTTAGTGCCCGTTTGAAGCTTTACAAGGTCGGGGAGAGTCTAATGGAGCGGGGGAGTGCGTTCCATTGAAGGGGTGCAGCACGGGCATAGTCTTGAACACGAGCATGGGAAGCAGTGACCAGGGCGGTGGAGAGGCGACGGTCATTGGTCGACCGTAGGGGGTGGGAGGGAGTATGAAGGGAGAGGAGGTTGGAGATGTAGGGAGCAGTGGAATTAGAGATGGCCTTGTATGTGAGAGTGAGGAGTTTGAAGAGGATTCTGTAGGGGAATGGGAGCCAGTGTAGATTTTGGCGTAGGGGAGTGGCAGATGTGGTGCGGCGGGAGAGGAAGATAAGCCTAGCTTCTGAGTTTAGGACAGATTAGTGGGGAGCAAGATGGATGCAAGCGAGGCCAGTGAGGAGAACATTGCAGTAGTCAAGTTGTGAGATGACCAGTGAGTGGATGATGAGTTTAGTTGCACTCTGGGAGAGATATGGCCTGATACGAGCAATGTTGCGTAGCTGGAAATGACAGGATTGTGCCAGAGCTTGGATGTGGTGTGCAAAGGAGAGGGAGAAGTCAAGAGTAACACCCAAGCAGTGGAGTTGGGGAACGGGGGAGATGGTGGTGTTGTCAACAATGATAGAGATATTGGTTGGGGGTGTTGCTCTGGATGGGGGGAAGATGATGAGTTCAGTTTTGTCCATGTTGAGCTTTACAGAGTGCTCAGACATCCAGGAGGAGATTGCGGAGAGGCTGCTGGAAACCTGGGAGAGGACAGAGGGGGACAGATCAGGAGAGGAGAGGTAGAGTTGTGTGTTATCAGCATAGAGGTGGTATTGAAGGCCAAAGGAGTTAATGAGCGCACCCAGGGAAGAGGTGTACAGGGAGAACAGAAGGGGTCCAAGGACAGAACCCTGAGGGACACCAACAGGACGGATGGAAGGGTGGGAGGTGGTGCTGGAGGCAGACACAGAGAAGGAGCGGTTGGTGAGGTAAGAAGAAAACCAGTCAAGGACAGTGCTAGAGAGGCCAGCGTTTTGGAGTGTGCGCAGGAGGAGAGGATGATCTACAGTGTCAAAGGCAGCAGAGAGATCCAGAAGGATGAGCAGATAGAAGTGGCCCCTGGATTTGGCCGAAAGCAGGTCATTGGTGACTTTCACCAGGGCAGTCTCAGTTGAGTGGAGTGGGCGAAAGCCAGATTGTAGTGGATCAAGGATGGAGTTGTCAGAGAGGTGGCTTGTGAGACGGCTGTAGACCAGTCGTTCAAGTAATTTGGAGGCGAAAGGGAGAAGAGAGATGGGGCGGTAGTTAGTGGGTGATGAGGGGTCGAGGTTGGGTTTTTTGAGAATAGGTGAGACCAGAGCATGTTTGAATGGCGAGGGGAAGATGCCGGTAGAGAGGGACAGGTTAAAGAGGTGAGCAAGGTGGGAGCAGGCAGTGGGGGAGAGGGAGCGGAGAAGACGGGAGGAAAGGGGGTCCAGGGGGCAGGTGGAAGGGGGGGGATAAGATGAGGGAGTGGACTTCCTTTTCTGAAGTGGGACGGAAGGAGGACAGGGTGGGATAGATAGAGGGGGCAGGGGGGTAGCAGAGGGGTGACGGCGGGAGATGTCGTGTTGGATGTCCTCAATTTTGGAGATGAAGAAGGAGGCAAAGTCAGTGGCAGTGAGGGAGGATGGGAGGGGAGGAGGAGGGGGCGAAGGAGAGTGTTAAAAGTTTCAAAGAGATGGCGTGGACAGGAGGACTGAGAAGAGAGTGCTTGGAAAAAGGATTGCTTGGCGAGGGAAAGAGCAGAGCTGTAGGAGGAGAGAATAAACTTCAAATGGAGGAAGTCTGGCAGAGAGTGAGATTTCCTCCAGGAGCGTTCAGCGGAGCGTGAGCATTTTTGTAAGAAACGTGTTAGTTTGGTGTGCCAGGGTAGGGGTTTGGAGCGGCGGAGGGGGACAGAGGAGAGGGTGGCCACAGAGTCAAGAGCAGTGGTTAGGGAAGAGTTATAGAAGGAGGCTGCCTGGTTGGGACAAGTCATAGTGGAAAGGGGAGAGAGGAAAGTCTCGAGGGAGGACATGAAAGTGGGGTTGAGAGACCCGAGATTGCGTCTCGTGGTGGTGGGTCTGGGCGTGGAGAGGAGGAAGGAGGATGAGAGGTTGAAAGAAAGCAGATGGTGGTCAGAGAGAGGGAAGGAAGAGTTGGAGAAATCAGAGAGATCACATCGGTGGGTGAAGACAAGGTCGAGGGAGTGGCCGAGATTGTGAGTAGGGGTGGAGGTCCATTGAGAAAGTCCAAAGGAGGTAGAAAGGGCGAGAAGATTAGTGGAAGCAGCATTAGTGATGTCAATAGGGATGTTAAAGTCACCGAGGATGACAGAGGGGAGTTCGGAGGAGAGAAAGTGGGGAAGCCAGGCAGCAAAACTGTCATGGAAAGGTGAACAGTGGCCAGAGGGGCAGTAGATCACTGCCACAAGGAGGTGAATGGGGTAGAAGAGGCGGATAGTGTGGACCTCGAAGGTGGAGAAGGTGAGGGAGGGCTCAGGTGGAATGACACGAAAGCTGCAGTTAGGGGAGAGAAGGATGCCCACGCCTCCACCCTGGCGGCCATCAGGTCTGACCGTGTGGGTGAAGGTGAGGCCTCCATAGGAGAGGGCTGCAGGGGAGGTGGTATCAGAGGAGGAGAGCCAGGTTTCAGTGATGGCGAGAAGGTGAAAAGAGTAAGAAATGAAGAGGTCGTGGATAGTTGGCAGCTTGTTGCAGATTGATCTAGCATTCCAGAGTGCACAGGAGAACGGAAGGGAGGGGACAGGGGAGATAGGGATAAGGTTGGCTGGGTTCTGAGTGTATGTGGGTGACTTGGAATTTGGGGGGTGAGACCTGGCAGTGAGGATTGGTATGGGGCAGGATCGAGGAGGCATAATTCAGTACAGTAGTGTTGTTCAGAGGAATAGAGTGGTGTGGGTGTAATATAGAATGAACAATGAGAATGTGGGGTGTAGTTAAAGCAAAAGACTGTGCAAACAGGATTTTTAGAAATAATGGAAGGAACGGAATGATACACAGTGGTTGTAGATTGTGTAACTGAGGAGTGTGAGCAATGTGTGAGAGCAGTAGGGCTGTTACTTAATCAGACAGGTAGTTTAGTGTCCAGGCTGTGCAGGATGCAGGCGTTGCTGGTAGTGGTTTAGATAACTCACTGTAGTCTGTTGTTTGCAGGTCTATTGTGGAGGTGGGGGTGATAGTCTGTTGTCCTTCTGTTTCTCTCCTGTTTATCTCCGTATATCTCCAAAGATTATATCATCATACTTTGCACTAACATACTTAGCAACAAAAGAGGCTTGCAGCCTTGATCTATACTAGTTAAATAACCATGCAGACATGGATACAGGGTTAATTGATAGCAGCACCCACCCTCTGAAAACTCCACCCACAACAAAAGGTTGCCTCAAGGTGTGAACAAACCACTATACCCCCACTAATACACAGTGGGAACAGACTATAGTCTGCTCTAGAAATCACTAATTAAAGATAAAGTTGTCATTACCAAACATAGGCCCTCATTCCGAGTTGTTCGCTCGTTATTTTCCTTCGCATCGGTGCGATTTTCCGCTAACTGCGCATGCGCAATGTTCGCACTGCGGCTGCGTCAAGTAAATTTGCTAAGAAGTTTGGTATTTTACTCACGGCATTACGAGGTTTTTTCTTCGTTCTGGTGATCGGAGTGTGATTGACAGGAAGTGGGTGTTTCTGGGCGGAAACTGTCCGTTTTATGGGTGTGTGTGAAAAAACGCTGCCGTTTCTGGGAAAAACGCGGGAGTGGCTGGAGAAACGGGGGAGTGTCTGGGCGAACGCTGGGTGTGTTTGTGACGTCAAACCAGGAACGAAACTGACTGAACTAATCGTAGTGGCAGAGTAAGTCTCGAGCTACTCAGAAACTGCTAAGAAATTTCTATTCGCAATTTTGCGAATTTTTCGTTCGCAATTCTGCTAAGCTAAGATTCACTCCCAGAGGGCGGCGGCTTAGCGTGTGCACTGCTGCGAAAAGCGGATAGCGAGCGAACAACTCGGAATGAGGGCCATAAATCAAAAAGCATGTGATGGATGTAATGTTGCAGCAGTGAGAGATTTTTGCAGGAGTGATAAAGTTTTCATTACCAAACATAAATCAAAAAGCATGTGATGGATGTAAAGTTGTAGCAGTGAGAGATTTTTGCAGGAGTGATAAAGTTGTCATTACCAAACATAAATCAAAAAGCTTGTGATGGATGTAAAGTTGCAGCAGTGAGAGATTTTTGCAGATTTTTCCATTCCATATCTCTCTCTCTCTCTCTCTCTCTCTCTGTAAAATCATGCAGCCACTGGACAGTCAACACCTCCACCATCATCTGGGACAAAAGAACAGCCCGCTCTTGTGTCTGCAATCAGCTATATACTATGTATTTTTAGGGAGTGCACAGACTAGTCTAGGGGAGGGACCTTTCTCATTCATGATGAGTCACTGGTCAGTTCATATGCAAGCAAGGTCCAGCCTTGATGGTGTAATTACAGCAGATAGCCACTGGTCAGGCATGCTGTCTTCCAGGAAATCCATTGTTCTAATAAGAGTGACTTTAGCTTTCATACATTTAATCATATCTACTAATGGAAACGTGCTACAACTTAATAACATGCATTAAATGAATGTACACATTAATATGGTTACTATGACTCCAAACACGACATGTCCATATAGCTCTGCTCCAATAATACACATACATGACGTTACTCCATTATATAATTTAAAACATTATGATGTCTGGCGCTTGATATGTTCAAATTATGTGTCGAATTTATCTTTGTGGCATGTCTGTAAATGCGTATGTTACCATATATTGCTGTGCTCGCTGCGCGTATTTGCAAGCTTAGCGACTCATAATGTGTGGAGTCTGTATGTTCTCTCTATGTAATATTTTTGACTTCGACAATTCTTATCTATCCTTCTCTCGAAGTATGTCCGTCTCCTCAGGCACAGTTTCCTAGACTGAGTCTCGTAGGAGGGGCATAGAGGGAGGATCCAGCCCACACTATCAAATTCTTAAAGTGCCCATGGCTCCTAGTGGACCCGTCTATACCCCATGGTACTAAATGGACCCCAGTATCCTCTATGGACTACGAGAAAAGGATTTACTGGTAGGTAATTAAAATCCTATTTTCTATATCAGATTTGCTTCTGTTTGTCCGCATATTTTATGATTGGCAGCCACCAGCATTGGTTTTGCCTATTTCATTGACCATGAATAATTTGAATTGGTCCTGGAACACAATCCAATGCACCCTTGAAAGTGCCCTGAAGCTCCTCAGGGTGTCTAGGCACACAGTTTGAGAAAGTAGTGCCAGCATAGAAAAGTTTACAATCTACTGTATATTATACATACTGTATGTGTACATTTAGCATTTGTACACTTCTAGATTTAATTCTATACAGCATTTTTTATTTGAGAACATTTGCATACAGTGTTGCCTGGTTACAGGAGGTGTTAAATCATTGTAAATTCTTTGACGTTATTACAGCTGTTTGAACACACCCACCCAAATCTAACTCTATCTGCACATGTGTTATCTGCCCCCCTGCAGTGCACATGGTTTTGCCCAGCTGCTAACAAATTTGCTGCTCCGATCAACTCTGAATTATACCCATGGTGCATTGCACGCTGATCTTGTGAGAGGTGGAGGGTCTGCCGAGCAGGGGTGTATCTAGGGGTCCGGGCGCCCCTGGCAAAGTAAGGGACTGGCTACCCCATATTTGAAATCGAGAAGATGCATGTGCAAAAAAGGGACATGATCTTGTGGGAAAGGGGCAT
This sequence comes from Pseudophryne corroboree, assembly GCF_028390025.1. NCBI lineage: Eukaryota > Metazoa > Chordata > Amphibia > Anura > Myobatrachidae > Pseudophryne > Pseudophryne corroboree. The sequence goes on along the minus strand of NC_086450.1, from coordinate 242,996,724 downwards.
GACCATACAATAGTTCCCCCAATTCAAATTACAATACACAGTAGTAATCCTTATACACATCATGCCCACACAGTAGCAGTTCCCTTTACACATTATGGCCACACAGTAATTCTTTAAACACTGAGGAGACATCAGCAGTGCCTGGCCTGGCTGAAGAGGCAATGCCACCCAAGGCCAGGTAGTATAATCAAATAGTAATGCAAAGAAGTGTAGGGCAGTGCACTACCCAGTGGTGCAAATAGAAAAAAATCCTTAGTGGCATGCCAAAAAGTTGGTTTGGCCACATGCCACATGGGGCGTGGCCAATGAAAATAGGGGCGTGATACACATATGACCCCAATAGTGCAGTGCCAGATACACATATGCCCCAAATAGTGCCAGAAACACATATGCCCCCACCGTGACAGATACACACATGCCCCCACAGTGCCCGATACACACATTCCCCCAAGGTGTCAGATACACACATGCCCCCACAGTGCCAGATACACATATGCCTCCACGGTGTTAGATATGCCCTCACAGTGCCAGATACACATATGCCCCCACAGGGCCAGATATGCCCCAACGTTGCCAGATATGCCCCCACATTGCCAGATACGCATGCCCCCACGGTACTAGATATACTCTCATAGTGTCAGATATGCCCCCATGGTGCCAGATAGACATATGCCCCCACAGTGCCAGATAAGCCCCCACAGTCCCCATCCCCCTCCCAGTACATAGCCATAGTCCCCTCCCTGTAAATAGCCAAAGCCCCCACCTCCCCAAGCAACAGCCGTAGTCCCCCCCAGCACATAGCCGTAGTCTCCACCTCTCCCAACACAGTCATCCAGTAGTCCCCACCCCCCTCCCATCACATAACAATAGTTCCCTGCCAGCATAGATAGCCATAGTCCCCGTCCCTGCACATAGCCCCTCACCTCCCCAAGCACATAGCCATAGTCCCCATCCCCCTCCCAGCACATAGCTGTAGTCCGCCCTTAGCACATAGTAGTAGTAGTAGTCGTCTCTCCCACTCCCAGCACATACATAGCCTCCCCACACAGCACATAGCCCTAGTCCCCACGCCACAACATCCCAGCAGATAACCGTAGTGTCTGGCAATACCTGCTGTGCCGAGCTGCCTGGGATGGAGGGTGGAGTATCGCTCAGCAGGCAGGAGCTGGCGCCGGTGCCGGCACCGCACCAAACTACGTGAAGAAACTGAAAAAAAACTACAGTTCCCACCGGCGCCAGCTCCTGCCTGCTGAGCGATCCTCCTCCCTCCATCCCAGGCAATGCACAGGCAGCTCAGCGCAGCAGGTATTGCCAGACACTACGGCTTAAGGGATTCCACCCATTGACCGAGGGTGACACCATCGGGCAGTGCCCCCTGCTCGGCTAGCACCCCTGACGAGTACCATCCTGACCAATGGGTAGATACGCCCCTGCTACCGAGACAGCATACTTGAGGTCTGTGGGACGCCTGTCTGTGCAGCCATGCTGTGGCTCCGGGTCCTGTGACTGCCTTTCCGGTCTGCTGGTACCATCTTTCCCTGGCCATGATAGCTGGCTTCCTCGTTTGGCGGTACGGCAGGGGACTAGCAGGTAAAGTGAGTGGAAGCCCTGATGGAGTGCTCCAGGGTCTGGCCGGACATTCTCCTCTTTGCTGCCTGGCGGGTCTTGTGGAGACCGTTGCTGCTGTACTCCTGACCAGCCACACTGTGGTCTGTGTCCGCATCATCTTGTTGCCTGTGCTCTGTGCCACCGGAGACTCCCGCAGACATTCCATTAAGTGCAGCCTGATAGGTCCTGTGGCGACCATTGCTATTTGGTTCCTGGCCGAACACGCTTTGTTCTGATTCCTCGACATCTCCCTGTTTGTGCCTGTGCTTGGTGCCCGAAGTCTCCTGCGGACAGAAGGAACCACATAACAGGGGAGAAAGATATGAGGAGAGAGTTTGGAAACTTGCCAGTGAGTCCCCCGGAGTGAAGGACAGCCCAATATTGTGGATTTCTCGGCTGGCCTCGCTGTGGCCCGAGTCCGCGCGTCATTTCCCTGCCTGAGCCTCACCTTGGTATATCCGGCAATTTTCGCGGACCCCCCTACCCGCTGATGGGTGACCTGAGGGAAGACAGCCAACAGGGTGAACCCTGGATTAGCAAGCAGCTGCCTTCCTAGTACGTCTAATACGGAACTTCCTGTTCTCGATGCCTCTGTGCTCTCTTCATTTGGCCGATATACTGCATCAAGGGTGGCCTGCGGTGTGAGAGACCGTTTCTATGGAGGGAAAATTCCAGGAAGGTAAGCCGCAGTAATGGTGTGGCTACAGCTGGAACCTATAGACCTCTATCTGAGTGCTCTTAGAGCTGACCCCTTTTTTTTTTCTTCTTCCCCACAGGGAGCTCTAATATAAAAAGGAGACTCTACTTAAATAGACCTCTAGTATAGGAAGCTAATATAGACCTTTCATTAGGAAACATATATGCAGGCCCTTGGAATATATTGGCTCACTAGGTGTCCAGATACTTACACCTGTATTTGTTAAACTTAATTACAAACATAAGTTCAAACAAAAACAGCTCCCTGAATGTTGGGTAATAAACATGAACTATTTCTATTTGTTTTTGGCTATTTCTATTTTTGCTATTTCTATTTGTTTTGGCATGCCAAAAAGTTGGTTTGGCCACATGCCACATGGGGCGTGGCCAATGAAAATAGGGGCGTGATACACATATGACCCCAATAGTGCAGTGCCAGATACACATATGCCCCAAATAGTGCCAGAAACACATATGATAAGCTATAGTGGGCAAAACCGGAAATACAGCCGCAGCGGCTAAACTTGAGAAGTATGCCAGGACCTCTAAGACAGCCTCATCATTATCTACCAGAGATACTTATTTGGATACATTGCAATCTGCTATTTCGGCTCCCCCACTTCCGTCTGAAGTGAGGCTACAACAGCTTTTGGATGCTGTTACGTTTTGTGAGTCAAAATTAGGGGCTAAAATTGAAAAGGTCCAATCTGATATATCTTTGTTGCGAAACAACCTTCATAAGGTGGGTGAGAGAGTGGCAGACATAGAAGCCCATATTTCAACGTTGGAGGATTCTTATACACCTGTAAAAACAGAAGTTACAAATATATTAGTACAGATGACCTCTATCCAAAATAAAATTCTGAATATGGAGGGGAGACTCCACAGAAATAATGTTAGATTTGTGGGGATCCCAAAAAAGGAAGAGGGATCTCCACCTGAAGAATTTTTGGAATGCTGGCTACCGATCTATGGTCAGGAAGCCTTTACTTTGCAGGGGAGCGTGCTCATAGAATCCCTATCATACCTCTTCCTCCTGGAGTGCCTCCTCGCACACTCATAGCCAAGCTACTACATTATTGAGGTAGAGACACCATACTACACTTGGCACGGGTAAAAGGTCCACTGGTAATTAATGGTATTAATATATCTATATTTCTGGATTTTGCCATGGAAAATCAAAAAGAAAGAGCTAAATTTGTACCCATAAAGAAAAGGCTTTGGAATCTTAATATTAAATATGCTGTTATTTCCATCCAAATTGCGTATAGTAGCAGAAGGGGAGTCACAAAAATGTGTTACACCAAAGGAAGTAGCTGAGTGATTGGATCCATATAAGCCTGATTGCAGACAAATAGCTCCTGATAAAAGGGCGAAGGGGAGCAGGGCAGTCGAGAGCCAGGATGGGCCCAGGTACTTTTCAAGGGGCGTGGCCTAAACACAGGAGGTGTGGTCATGTACCCTTAGAAAAAAAATACAGAAAAAAATTGTATTTTAAGCACACCCATGGCCACACTGCAGCCCAGTACACAGCAGCGTGTGCTGGACTGAGGAAAAGAGCTGCAGCTGCTAGGTAAGGGGGAGGGGACCGGGGCCCTGATAATTTGTACCCCCCTTCTCGGCACCACTGAAGGGGAGAGAGAAAAGAAAAAGGAAAATTATAGGGACTCACTGATATTAATATTATTTATATTATAGTCTTAAATTTACATAGATATATGCTTGATTAAGCACTGCTGATAAAGTAGCTTTTATTGTATGTTAACAAGGTATATATAATTGATATGATGTTAATATTGTCGTACTATGTATCTATACTGTATGTCCAGGTCTGGCTTGTGGAGAGCTAGGTTAATGAGCTTGAGACATATGTAGAGAGCCCCTCTGCATTGGTGGCTCTTAGGTATAATTGCTCCTGAGGGAATGGGGTTATGTTGCTAAAGGGTTATATATATCTCAGTTTTAGAGGATTATAGGGTGGGGGGAGGGGGTTATTTGTGAGTATTGTATGTGGATGTGTTTTGTTTTTTTGTCCCATTGCTGCACTGGCTACAGCTACTTGCCTATTCTCTTGTTTTTATGTAAAAGAGGGTATCGTAATTAATGCTTAATGTTCTTACATGGCGTGTTAGGGGGGTTAATGATCACCTGAAGAGGTCGCTGGTTATTAGGATTCTTAAACAGTATGGTCCAGAGGTAGCTTGTCTCACGAGACACATTTGCTTGGTGAAAAAGCTTTAGCTTTTAAACGTCCGTGGGTAGGACGGGCTTATCATTCAATGCATACCTCCTATTCCACAGGAGTTTCATTGTTGATTAGTAAATCAGTCCAGTTTGTACTGCAATCATCACAGATTGATCCACACGGACGTTATGTCTTAATGGATTGTATTCTTTCATCAACTCCTGTATATTGGCGGTATATATTCCTCCTCCCCTTTCATACAATGGGGCAGATGTATTAATCTGGAGAAGGCATAAGAAAGTGATAAACCAGTGATATGTGCAAGGTGATAAAGGCACCAGTCAATCAGATCCTAACTGTTAATTTACATATTGTGACAGAACTAGGGAGGTCATTCCGAGTTGTTCGCTCGCAAGGCGATTTTAGCAGAGTTGCTCACGCTAAGCCGCCGCCTACTGGGAGTGAATCTTAGCATCTTAAAATTGCGAACGAAGTAATCGCAATATTGCGATTACACACCTCGTAGCAGTTTCTGAGTAGCTTCAAACTTACTCGGCATCTGCGATCAGTTCAGTGCTTGTCGTTCCTGGTTTGACGTCACAAACACACCCAGCGTTCGCCCAGACACTCCTCCGTTTCTCCGGCCACTCCTGCGTTTTTCCCGGAATCGGTAGCGTTTTTTCCCACACGCCCATAAAACGGCCTGTTTCCGCCCAGAAACACCCATTTCCTGTCAATCACACTACGATCGCCTGAGCGAAGAAAAAGCCGTGAGTAAAAATCCTAACTTCATAGCAAATTTACTTGGCGCAGTCGCAGTGCGGACATTGCGCATGCGCACTAAGCGGAAAATCGCTGCGATGCGATGAAATTTACAGAGCGAACAACTCGGAATGAGGGCCTAGGATAGGTAGATGCATGGAGATTTAAACATCCTATGGTGAACCAATAGTCATATTTTCCCTCAGTTCACCAATCTTTTTCTCGTATGGATATGGTTTTAGTATCTTGCAGACTACTGCCCATAATCTTTCGAACTGAATACAAATCTAGAGGTGTCTCAAATCACTCCCCATTGGTGCTGAGCCTGGAATTAGGAAAACCTATGGGCCTACATTTATGGAAACTGCATCATTCATTGTTATCTCAAATGGGGGCGGGCTCAGAACTAGAGGCTTTAGGGGAGACATTTTTTCATAATAATGTTAGCAGTACTATAATAATAATATAATAATGTCTACTGTATGGGATGCTTTTAAGGCTTTCCTGCGGTGTTCTCTAATATGTCGAATAGCGGTACTGAAAAAGGCTCAAAGACAAAAGGCAATTGATCTTAAGGCCAGTTGTATAAACCTAGAAATGCAATATCTCTAGTCTAAATTAGATGTAGACCGTACCCAGTGGGCCCAAGAGGCACAGAGTTCTTATCTCACTGAATGCTATTTCAATTATATAAAATGTATAAGCAGGCGGATAGAGCGGACAGTTACCTAGCTAATTTAGTGCAAGCTGACCGCCGCAGCAATTGTGTTCCAGAATTACTGTCATCTAGCTGCTCTTTAGCCACCTTTACCATGGATATAATAGAAATGTATTCTTTTTTTTTTATGTCTCTTTGTACTTTTCAATTAGTCAGAGATGTGAAAGATTTGAGTTCATATATTGCCTCTATTGACCTTCCCCGCCTCTCTATAGAGGAAAGGAATTATCTCGACATTCCCTGACATTGGAAGAAGTTGAGGTGGCTATAAATTCATGTAAGGCCCATGGAGCAGATGGAATCCCCATTGAAGTATATAAGAAACATGCAAAAATATTTGTCCCACAGCTGTTGAATCTTTTTAATGCCATCTATGTAGAAAGAACCCTCCCTTCATCCATGTCTAAGGCAATTATTATTGTGATACCTAAGTTGGGGAAAAATCCTCATCTTACTGATTCTTATCGTCCAATCTCTCTAATTCCCACTGATGCAAATATTTTAGCTAGAATATTAGCGATTTGGTTGAATAGAGTTGTGCGGACGGTGGTTCATCCGATTCCTGATCAATTTAGTAAAGGTGAATCCCTTTGTTCTGATACAGTTTAAACTATTGTAACTTGCTGGTGTGATGCAGGGAGACAATGTGTACATTGGCCCTCATTCCGAGTTGTTTTATTTATTTATTATATTTATTATATATTATATATTTATTAATTTAAAAATTAAAGCAAGCAAAAAACAAAGCCCATCGTGCCTGCCTGGCATTGAGCCGCTTCGCTGACTCTAAATATGCCAGATTCTTATGGTCGGTGAGAATTGAGACCACAAACTTAGCCCCCTCAAGCCAGTGTCTCCACTCCCCGAGTGCATCCTTTATAGCCAACAATTCCCGGTTACCCACATCATAATTCATCTCGGCAGACGAAAATTTACGGGAAAAGTAAGCACAGGGATGAAGGCGATTATCAGACACCCCCATCTGAGAGAGCACTGCCCCAATACCTATCTCAGAGGCATCCACTTCTACCACAAAAGGACGCTCTGGATCTGGGTGTCGCAGCACCTTGGCCGAGACAAATGCCCTTTTGAGACGGGCAAAGGCCGCTTTGGCCTCACAAGACCAGTGAGCAACATCCGCCCCTTTCTTAGTGAGTGCCACCAAGGGGGCCACTATAGACGAAAATCCAGCGATAAACCGTCTATAAAAATTCGCAAAGCCCAGAAAACGCTGAAGAGCCTTCAAACTAGTGGGCTGCACCCAATCCAGGACTACCTGTACCTTAGAACCCTCCATTTGGAAACCTTCTGAGGAGATAATGTACCCTAGAAATGCGATTTGCTGGACTTCAAACTCGCACTTCTCCAGCTTCGCCCCAAGCTGGTGGTCTCTGAGTTTCTGGAGGACTAAGCGTACATGCTTCCGATGTTCCTCCAGGGAATGAGAGAAGATTAGGATGTCATCTAGATAAACAACTAAGAATCTATCCAAATATTCCCTGAGCACATCGTTCATGAATTCCTGGAAGACTGCCGGGGCATTAGAGAGCCCAAAAGGCATCACCAAATATTCATAATGCCCTGAGTGGGTATTAAAGGCAGTCTTCCATTCATCCCCCTCTCTTATTCGGATTAGATTGTAAGCACCGCGTAGGTCAATCTTAGAAAAAATGGTGGCAGTACGAAGCTGGTCAAACAAAACCGAAATGAGAGGCAGTGGGTACGAGTTTTTAATCGTGATACGGTTCAATTCCCTGAAGTCGATGCAGGGTCGCAACGAACCGTCCTTTTTACCCACGAAAAAGAACCCCGACCCAACTGGGGACTGTGAGGGTCTGATAAATCCCTTAGCCAAGTTCTCCTGAATGTACTCTGCCATAGCCTGAGTCTCCGGACGTGACAGGGAGTACAACCTGCTCTTGGGAAGCTTAGCATCCGGCAACAAATCAATGGCACAGTCATAGGGGCGATGGGGAGGTAGTACCTCCGCAACCTTTTTGGAGAACACATCCGCAAAATCTGCATAACATCCTGGCAATCCTGGCAAACTTAGCTGCGAGAGCCTGACTGGAAGGCTCAAGCAACTCCTGAAACAATCACTACCCCAACTAAGAATCTCCCCAGAGACCCAGTCAAATTGAGGGTTATGGGCCCTTAACCAGGGTAACCCCAAAACCAATGGGGCAAAAGAACAGACAGTCACATAAAAAGACAATTTTTCAGAGTGTGTGGCTCCAATAAACAAAGGAATTTGGCTGGTGCAGGAGGTAATTTTACCCTGGGACAATGGTTCCCCGTTTAACCCACAGATCTCAATCTCTGATGCCAAAGGTACTGAGGGAACAGAGTGTTCCAGGGCGAATTGACAGTCCATGAAAACCCCATCGGCCCCACTGTCAACAAAGGCCTCAGTCTTGACAGTTTGACCGAGGATCTCCAAAGTCACCGGAATGAGAAAAGTCTTTTTAGGAAATTCTGACTTCTGGCCTGACAGGATATTTCCCATCACCCTCAGGCCCTGAAGTTTTCCGTTTTTTCTGGGCCTGATACTACAACATGACCTTTGTTCCCACAGTACAAACACAAACCCTGCTGTCTCCTCCGCGTCTTCTCACGCGAGGAGAGGCGGGTAGCCCCAATCTGCATAGGCTCCTCGGAATATTCCTCAGAGTCTGAGGTTCCCTTGGGAAAAAAGGAAACTGCGGTCTCCCTTTCAAGCCTACGCTCTCTCAGTCGTCTATCCACCCGGATGGATAACTGCATGAGCTGATCTAAGCTATCAGGCGAGGGATATTGTACCAGTTGGTCCTTTATCTGGTCAGAAAGGCCCCTTCGGTACTGGTTTCTCAGGGCTGGGTCATTCCACTGGGTATCATGAGCCAACCTCCGAAACTCCGTACTATAAACCTCAGCTGGCCGTCGCCCTTGCTTAAGAACCGTAATCTGAGCCTCGGCTGAAGCCATCTTGTCAGGGTCATCATACAAAATGCCCAGTGCCGTAAAAAAAGCATCAACACTTTTAAGCGACGGACAGTCAGGCTGTAACCCATATGCCCAGACCTGTGGGTCTCCTTGTAGCAAGGAAATCACCATGCCCACCCGCTGAATCTCCGACCCAGAAGACTGGGGCCTAAGCCTGAAATATAGCTTACAGCTCTCCTTGAAACAAAAGAACTGCGAGCGATCTCCAGAAAAACGATCCGGGAGATTTACTTTCGGCTCCTTAACCCCTGAACTTGCCGCTGCTGCTGCGGGAGCTCCGCTAGCGGCCTGCGGGGTGTTCATTTTAATGGACATCTCATTAAATTGTCGAGTCAGGACCTGCACCTGATCGACCACCTGTTGCAAAGTATTTTGAGGGGTATGCTCCATATTCCCACAAAATTTCAACAGGAGTAAGGCTGCTGAATATGTTACGCACACCAGTGCTAACAGGAGTATACCGGTGTATGAACAGAGAGGGAAGCGAAGCAAACGAACTCACAGACAGTATAACATAACATACACAGGAGGTGATGGAATAACTAATAAACACAAAGTGAACGGAGAAGCCCAAAGGCTCAGGAATTGGGTGTCTCCCTAGTGTCAGGAATGCTCAGATGGAATAGAGCGGACAATGAAGCGAGGTGTAGTGATTTAACATGTGGAGCACCTGAAATGATGTTGCTAAGAGCAACAGAAAAAACCCCAAAGGGTTACCAACGGGTGTGGGAATAAACTCCTTGGTCAGAGATAGAAATATAGACACAAGGAGAGTATCCACAATCCTAACCCCCACTTGCAGGGCACAGGTTCAGCTTACTGCCACTAAACTGACACCTGGACGCCCTGCACAGTGAGGGAGGATTAAGCAAGCAGGTCTGAGAGTACAGCCGCAAACCTGCTGGGTTCACAGAATAGCAAAAGAACCCCAGCAGGTCAAACAACTGACTCCAGTCTTACTGCTAGGTCCGGATTGGCAGAATGAAGTACCGAATCCCAAGGCCTATTCGAGGTAAGCAACAAGTAAATACAAAGTCACACAGTACTAGCTAACTCTCTGGAACTGACTAACAAACAAAGATTCAGCAGCATTTGCCTAGCCTGAGAGGATGGTTTATATAGCAGGTGCTGTCCACGCCCCACTCAGACCTCACAGACTGTGAGCACAAAACCAGCGCCGGATTCCCTGCCGTGCACAGAGCCTGTAACCACTACACAGTAAAAACCCGGACCGGAGTATCAGCTGCGCTCAGGTTACTTCGCTAACACTTGCCTCCCGGTTGCCATGGCGACGTGGCAGCACAAAGCAGGAGATCCTAACAATATGTAAGCTTTTTTAACATAATCAGGTATCCCCATATTTTATAACCAGAAAAAACAACCCTTATCCAGGCGCTAATTTGTTAATTGTATTATTTACTCTTAATTTAAGATTTATAAATTTAGAGCTGCAATCTTTGTCCAGCTGTACCTGTGTACGTACAGCTAAAACTTGATCAAAACACTGATCAAGAAGCTACACAAGAAAAAAGAAAAGTGACTGATTGCGCTATTTCTCCAGGTGCGTATATGAATAAAAACACGTGTTTTTCACTTCTCTGGTGTTTATTTTAGTACAAACGTTATATCTCATACAACAATATAATAAAAAAATTTAAGTATGCATACTCATTAGGGGCACATTCTAAAAAATTATTTTATAATAATAAAAATGATATTTCTCTGTTTTAGACATCCAGTGCTCAAATCTATCAGAGACAATTAATAGTTACACTCCTGGATTAAAATGCAACATGATTTATGTATCCACAACGTTTAAACGGTGATTTTCCAAGGTGAAAACTCAGTTCTCTGTTTAAAGACACAGTTTCCACAACATTGAATACTGCTTATCTTCGTTGTATTAGAACTCAGTCTTTAGCATAGGACCACAGTTCTCATTCATATAATTGCAAAGTCCATAGACTGACAGTTTCTAAATTAAGCCGCTTACCACCGTGTCCGTGGATGCAGACGTGATGGGGAGATCCTCGCCGTGCACAGCGATGCTGGTTTGCTTTCCTTCTCCCCGTCCGTCCTCCGTGGTGGTAGGGGTGCTGGATGGTTTCTAACCCTCAACGTGAGTGGGGCCACTTGTATGTGGACAATTTTCAAAATAGACTCTCCACCTTGCTAGCCGCGTCTCCTTTGATTGCAGTTCAGCTGTATTTTATACATTGGATATATCTAGAAATAGTATACAATTACATGTAAATATTCACATTTTCTTATAGGCACCACCCATTTTTACTCTTATATAAGATACACATCTAAAAAATTCACATACATTATATATTTATTGGCCCCTTATAACTAACATCTACTAAAATAATAGATGTACTCATAGCTTTATTTAAGAAATATCCAATTAGATCAATTAAATCTAAATCTCATTTGTAGTACTATTCTTACAATATTTGGAAATGACATGGGTTATAATTGGCGCATATTCAATGCCTAGGACCTGTACTGCTTTGCATATTTTATGGTATTCTTTTGTATGTCTGTTAGTTTGTCTTTGTATTTTTGAATGTATTTTCATTTAAAAAAAACAATAAAGATTACTTAAATCTAACTTGTACATGCCCTCAACATTTATTGTTGGGGAATAGGAACAAGTGCATGTGTGCACACTGAAATGATCACGTGACATAACTAGTATGGAAGAACATTGTTAGTTCGGCATCGAATAGTGGAAGGGTTTCTGCCATCGTATCCTCCCATGTGATGGTTAGTTACCATTGTTGGCAAACCATTCAGTGTTATGAACCATCACGATGGATTGTGCATGTACAAGAGAACCGCAGTCTACTGTGTATGTACTGTATGTTACTTTGCCTCTGACTTGTAGCTGCAGGGAACAGGCTGAAGCTGTAGTAGTCTTTGTCTCTCTGAGTCCCAATCAGAGCAATCCACCCATCTTGCCTTGTACTAGTGGGAGTCTGGCCCTCCAACAAACAAGCTAATCAGCAGCCAGGAAGCCATCTCAGAACAAGAGAACAAAAGGAAGAAATCAGTCCCACATCATTTTCATGGAAGAGAATATCAAAATGCTGCTATTAACCAGTAAAAATATTTCCATTGGAACTAACCATTGATAGTTCACAAGTATAGCCTATTGATGGCCATCCCCAAAGATGAGTGCTTCTGGTGCACTGGACTACCCCCACACCGTTCCCCTCCCCTAAAAACACAATTTGCTCTGTTGGACAGAGTAGCAGAGACCGAACATACCTTACCGGCTGGATTGGGAAAAAGCTGTCCCGATTAGGAAGGAGAGACAGACCCCAGAAATGGGGACTCTCCCAACTAAAAGGGCATAGTTGGGAAGATACTTTTAGGTTATCTACGCTCATCTGTTCATCCCTGTCATCTGGAGGCAAGTTTTTAGTTTAGTGACCCCTGACCACCTTAAAAAAAATGGGAAAGTATGGTGTATGTGAATGTGTGTGTGCGTGTATATAGATAACGCACTCAGATGGTCTACAGGGCCTGGAGCCTGAAGTAAACTGGCAGGGCCCTAGCTAAGGCCATTGGGTCAGGGTCAGACTCACGAGATTCAGCTATCTGCAGCATGCAGAATCAGGGTTCACCGGTTGGTCCCATCTCATCGATCAGCAGCAGCGGTGGGTGCACTGTTGCTTGCTGCAGTGCAAGCTGAGTGGCACCATGTAGGAGCCATCCTTTCCCATATTGCAGTTGTTAGCAGGGCTCCTTGGAATAACCCTGCAGCAGCAGCGGGTGCACCGCAGAGCTCAGTTGGAAGAGCAGAGATGACACTTGGATCCCGCTGTGAACCACACATGTGAAGGAGTCCGGAGGCAGTCATCTCCATTACCTCTGGGAGTTCTACCCCTGTATTTCCTCCTTCATTCATATTCTTTCTCTTACGTCCTAGAGGATGCTGGGGACTCCAAAAGGACTGTGGGGTATAGACGGGATCCGCAGGAGACATGGGCACACTAAAAGACTTTGACTGGGTGTGAACTGGCTCCTCCCTCTATGCCCCTCCCCCAGACCTCAGTTAAATTCTGTGCCCAGGAGTGACTGGACACACACTAGGGGAGCTCTACTAAGTTTCTCTGGAAAAGTCTTTATGTTAGGTTTTTTATTTTCAGGGAGACCTGCTGGCTACGGGCTCCCTGCATCGAGGGACTGAGGGGAGAGAAGTCAGACCTACTTCTTCTGAGTTAAGGGCTCTGCTTCTTAGGCTACTGGACACCATTAGCTCCAGAGGGTTCGATCACTTGGTGCGCCTAGCTGCTTGTTCCCGGAGCCGTGCCGTCACCCCCCTCACAGAAGACAGAAGCCGGGTGAGTATTAGAAGAACAGAAGACTTCAGTGATGGCAGAAGACTTCAGTAACGGAGGTACAGCGCATCGGTCGCGCTGCGCTCCATGCTCCCACACACACCAACGGCACTTACAGGGTGCAGGGCGCTGGGGGGGAGCGCCCTGGGCAGCAAGTTACTGAGGGTCTTTGGACTGGCAAAGGATGCATATTCAGTGCCCGGGCACTGTATACGATACCCCCGCCAGCATATATAAATTCAAATTTAAGCGGGACTACAGCGCGCCGGGAAGGGGCGAGGCTTAGCCGCACAGTTCACCAGCGCCATTTTATCTCTTCACAGCCGCTGCAGAGACGCTGGGCTGGACCTCCACTCTCCTGACAAGTACAAGGGAGCAGAACAGGGGGGGGGGGGGGGGGCACAGACAATTTGGTGCTATATACGTATTTATATTTACAGCGCAGCCATCATTTACTATTTATTTAGTAGTATATGGGCGCTGGGGTGTGAGCTGGCATACTCCCTCTGTGTCTCTCTACAGGCTTCCCTGTGGGTCTGTCCCCCTTTGGCCGGTGTGAGTGTGGGTGTGTCGGTACTGCGTGTCGACATGTCTGAGGCTGAGTGTTCCTCCCCGGAGGCAGTTACTGGGGGTGTGGAGAAAGATTTGGGAATGACTCTGTCGGCACAGCCGACTGCTGATTGGGTAAATATGTTGAATGCAAACGTGGCATTATTGTCTGATTCTCAGACACAAGCATGGAGAAAATCCATGGAGGACGCTTTGTATCAGGTACAGATCCCCTCAAGGTCACAAAAACGTTCATTTACCCAGATGGCAGATACAGATACCGAAACGGACTCTGATTCCACTGTCGACTTCAATGAGGCCAGTTTACATCCGAAAATGGTTAAGAGTATTCAGTACATAATTGTGGCTATTAAAGATGTTTTACATATTTCTGAAGAGCCTCCTGTTCCAGATAAGAGGGTTTGTTTGTATAAGGGAAAAAAGCCTGAAGTGACTTTTCCCTCCTCTCATGAACTGAACGCGCTTTGTGAAAAGGCTTGGGAGTCGCCTGACAAAAGGGGGCAGATTCCCAAGAGAATTTTGATGGCATATCCTTTCCCCTCTGACGACAGGGAGAAATGGGAGTCGTCTCCCAATGTGGACAAGGCTCTGTCCCGACTGTCCAAAAAGGTGGCGCTTCTGTCTCCGGACACGGCTGCCCTCAAGGATCTGGCGGATCGCAAGCAGGAGACGACATTGAAGGCCATTTTCATTAATACTGGTGCACTACTCAGACCTGCTGTGGCGTCGGCGTGGGTGAGTAGTGCTATTGCTAAGTGGGCTGATAATTTAGCTTCTGACATGGATACTCTTGATAAGGATAACATTCTTTTGACTCTTGGTTATATCAAGGATGCTGCAGATTACCTGAAGGATGCGGCGAGGGATATTGGCCTCTTGGGATCAAGGGCCAATGCCATGGCGGTCTTGACCAGGAGGGCGCTGTGGATTCATCAATGGAATGCTGATGCCGACTCCAAGAAAGCTATGGAAGCTCTCCCTTTTAAAGGTAGTGTCTTGTTTGGTGACGGCCTTGCTGACCTGGTATCTACCGCTACTGCGGGTAAGTCATCTTTTCTTCCTTTTGTTTCCACACAACAGAAAAAGGCGCCCCATTATCAGATGCAGTCCTTTCGGCCTAATAAATACAAAAAAGGAAAGGGCTCGTATTTCCTTGCTTCAAAGGGTAGAGGAAGGGGAAAAAGGTCCCCTGCTGTGTCTGGCGCCAAGGACCAAAATGCCTCCCCCGCCTTTACCAAGTCCACCGCATGACGCTGGGGCTCCCCTGCGGGAGTCCGTGCCGGTGGGGGGCCGTCTCCGAATCTTCAGTCAGGTCTGGTTTCAATCAGCCCTGGATCCTTGGGTCTTAGACATAGTGTCCCAAGGGTACAAACTGGAGTTTCAGGAGATGCCCCCCCCCCCCCCCCGCGCCACTTTTTCAAATCGGCCTTGCCAGTTTCTCTTCCAGAAAGAGATGTGGTGAATGCTGCGATACAAAAGCTGTGTCAACAGAGGGTCATTGTCCCCGTTCCCCCGTCCCAACGGGGGGAAGGTTTCTATTCGAGCCTCTTTGTCGTGCCGAAGCCGGAGGGTTCGGTCAGACTGATTCTGAACCTAAAATCCCTCAATTCATACTTGAAAACTTTCAAGTTCAAGATGGAATCTCTTCGAGCTGTGATCTCCAGCCTAGAAGGGGGATATTTTATGGCGTCAGTCGACATAAAGGATGCCTAATTACACGTCCTGATATATCCTGCTCATCAGGCCTTCCTAAGATTTGCAGTGCAGGATTGTCATTACCAATTTCAGACGTTGCCATTTGGGCTTTCCACGGCCCCGAGGGTCTTCACCAAGGTGATGGCGGAAATTATGGTAATCCTAGGCAAGCAAGGGGTCACATTATCCCGTACTTGGACGATCTCCTGATAAAGGCGAGATCAAAAGAGCAGTTGCTAAGAAATGTGGAACTCTCCCTGACCGTTCTGCAGCCGCATGGTTAGATTCTAAATTTGCCAAAGTCTCACTTGATTCTGACAACTCGGCTGCCCTTCTTGGGCATGGTTCTAGACACGGAACTACGGAGGGTGTTTCTTCCGGCGGAAAAAGCTCTGGAAATCCAGAGCATGGTCAAGGAGATTCTGAGACCGGCGAGAGTGTTGATTCATCAATGCACTCGAGTGCTAGAGAAGATGGTTGCGGCTTACGAAGCCATTCCGTTTGGCAGGTTTCATGCCCGGGTGTTTCAGTGGGATCTGCTGAACAAATGTTCCGGGTCTCACCTGCACATGCACCGGAAAATAAGTTTATCTTCCAGGACCAGGATTTCTCTCCTGTGGTGACTGCAAGGTGCTCACCTTCTAGAGGGACGCCGCTTCGGAATCCAGGATTGGGTCCTACTGACCACAGATGCAAGTCTCCAAGGCTGGTGTGCAGTCACTCAAGGAAGAAGTTTCCAGGGAAAATGGTCAAGCCAGGAATCTTGTCTCCACATAAATGTTCTCGAGTTAAGAGCCATTTACAATGGCCTCCTGCAAGCGAAGAACCTTCTGCAAGGTCTCCCTGTCCTGATCCAATCAGACAACATAACAGCGGTGGCGTACGTAAACCGCCAGGGCGGAACAAAGAGCAGGGCGGCAATGGCGGAGGCCACAAGAGTTCTCCACTGGACGGAACAGCACGTGAGCGCTCTGTCAGCAGTGTTCCTTCCGGGCGTGGACAACTGGGAAGCAGATTTCCTCAGCAGACACGATCTCCATCCAGGGGAGTGGGCCCTTCATCAAGAGGTATTTGCAGAAGTGACAAGGCGTTGGGGAATTCCTCAAATAGACATGATGGCGTCTCGCCTCAACAAGAAGCTTCCAAGGTATTGTTCCAGGTCAAGGGACCCCCAAGCCAGTGCAGTGGATGCCCTGGTAACTCCGTGGGTTTTTCAGTCGGTGTATGTGTTCCCTCCACTTCCTCTCATTCCAAGAGTGTTGAGGATTATAAGACGAGCAAGGGTTCAGGCAATACTCGTCGTTTCAGATTGGCCACGGAGGGCCTGGTATCCGGATCTTCAGGAGTTACTCATAGAAGATCCTTGGCCGCTTCCTCTCAGAGTGGACCTGTTACTGCAGGGGCCATGCGTGTTTCCGGACTTACCGCGGCTGCGTTTGACGGCGTGGAGGTTGAACGCCAAATCCTAGCCCAGAAAAGTATTCCTGGGGAGGTCATCCCCACTCTCCTTAAGGCTAGAAAGGATGTCACGGCAAAACATTATCACCGTATTTGGAGAAAATATGTGTTGTGGTGTGAAACCAAAGCAGTTCCTGCGGAGGAGTTTCACTTGGGTCGTTTTCTCCATTTTTTGCAGGCAGGCGTGGATGCAGGCCTGAAATTGGGTTCCATCAAAGTGCAGATCTCGGCTTTATCTATTTTCTTTCAAAGAGAATTGGCCGCCCTTCCTGAGGTTCAGACGTTTGTGAAGGGAGTGCTGCATATCCATCCTCCGTTTGTGCCACCCATGGCCCCGTGGGATCTTGGAGTTGTGTTACAGTTTCTTATGTCTCACTGGTTTAAACCTTTGCGAAAGGTTGAGTTAAAGTTTCTCACTTGGAAAGTGGTCATGCTTTTGGCCTTGGCGTCGGCCAGACGAGTGTCAGAATTGGCGGCTTCGTCTCACAAGAGCCCATATTTGATTTTTCATGTGGATAGAGCGGAATTGAGGACTCGTCAACAATTTCTGCCGAAGGTGGTTTCGTCGTTTCACATAAATCAGCCTATTGTGGTACCTGTAGCTACGGAGGCTGTCGCAGTCCCAAAGTCTCTTGATGTTGTGAGAGCTTTAAAAATGTATGTCGCCAGAACGGCTCTTGTTAGGAAAACGGAAACACTGTTTGTCCTGTATGCTTCCAACAAGATTGGATATCCTGCTTCCAAGCAGACTATTGCACGCTGGATTTGTAATACGATTCAGCATGCTCACTCTTCGGCTGGGTTGCCAGTGCCGAAGTCAGTAAAGGTCCATTCTACCAGGAAGGTGGGCTCGTCTTGGGCGGCTGCCCGAGGGGTCTCGGCACTTCAACTTTGCCAAGCAGCTACGTGGTCGGGTTCAAACACTTTTGCTAAGTTCTATAAGTTTGATACCCTGGCTGAGGAGGACCTCATGTTTGCTCAATCGGTGCTGCAGAGTCGTCCGCACTCTCCCGCCCGGTCTGGAGCTTTGGTATAGACCCCATGGTCCTTTTGGAGTCCCCAGCATCCTCTAGAACGTAAGAGAAAATAGGATTTTAATACCTACCGGTAAATCCTTTTCTCCTAGTCCAGTGATGGCTAACCTTTTCAGCCTGGTGTGTCGAAAATCGGAAAAAAGTGTAGCCTTCCTCGAATCGCGTGTCACTTCAAGAAATATCAATAATTTGGTGATATTTGCAGCCATAATAAAGAAAGAGTTATATATTTAATATATTTATTTTTGTTACAACTGACATTAAATCATTTAATTCTGTGAATCCTGCCTTGGCACACAACACCTCCTGATGGATAATACAATGAAAAGGAACAAGTGGATGTCCAATAGCTTCCATAAACAACTTCACAAATCCTACACTTTTTCCCACCATATTAGGTGCCCCATCTGTCGTCACTGACACGACTTTACACATATCAATGTTTAGGTCACGGAATGTTTGTATAACAACCTTACATATTTCTTTCCCTGATGTACTTGTTGGCACTGATTCTAACTTAATCAACTCTTCTCTCATTGTGAGGCCATCTGAATATCTAGCAATAATGGCCAACCGAGCATTTGATGTGACATCAGTAGTTTCATCAAGAGAAATCGAAAAATATTTACAATTATCTAAGTCTCCTTTTAACTGATGCTGTATGTTTGTGTCCAATCTCATTATTCTGTCTTTGATGACATTTCTACTGATTGGTACAGTAACTCAGAAATTTGCGTAATAATAGCATGTTTATTTTGCATATCGTGAAATAAAACTGGTGCACATCTTAGAAGAGTGTCTTTAATAAATTCTCCATAACTGAGGGCTTTTCCATGCTGAGCTATGGAGTGAGCAATGCATAAACTTGCTGATGTTAAATGTGTAGAGCCTTTTACAAATTTAAGGAGGGATTTTGATTGGCTCTTATAGAGGTGTAACTGCCTAGAAATGTATTCCTTCCTTTCATCCAGACTTTTTTCTAAGAGCTGGCGATGATTAGTTTCAAAATGTCTATTTATGTTCCACGTTCTGCTTACTACTGTCTCATTACATAGTATTCACAATGATCTGTTTTTCCTGTCTATAATGCCATACATCTCTGTCCATGTGTCTTGAAAGGGTCTGCTACTGCCACTCCCTTTATCATTCAATCTTGCTCTTTTATGTTTTGGATTATCCATCTCAGGGCTGCAAAAATACATAAATAAAAATCATGGCATTATAAAAGGTAAATTCAGAAATTAACTTATATTATTTTGTACCAGGAGTCAGTCCAACAACACTGTTACAGAGGTAATTCAAAACCTATTAAATTAAATGCTTTATTACCTCTGTAACGGTGTTGTTGGACAGACTCCTGGTACAAAATAATTGAAAGCACTACACTACGTAATGATTGCACTTACAGGAGAGCCACACAATGCTGCTTATCACAAGTCCTCCTGCGCTGCTTATGACGGACTGGGCTGGGGTGATCACACAGGGCTGTGAAACTCGTCTCCCGGGTCTCAGGCCTGCAGGTGCAGGATGTGGGGATCGGAAGGCCACCATACTTGGCTGTCTACAGGGCTGTGAACCTCGCCGATCTCCTTTCCTCCTGTAGCGTTCTTCCGACCAGTTCTCTGCAGAGCGCTCGCGCCAGCGGTGACACCACGCCTCCACGCAACAAGCACGCAACAAGCAGGGATTGGAGCAGAGCGGCACATGACGCAACAAGCAGGGATTGGAACAGAGCGGCACATGTAACCAAAGGGCAGCACCAACAGGTGTGTCAGTCAAAGTGTTAGGCGCCGGGGTCCGCTTGTCTGCGCGGCCCGGCGCCTAGCAACTAGAGACGCCGTGCGCGTACAGCCGCTGGCTCCCTAGCAACGCTAGACGCCGGGCGCGCTGAGCCGCACGGACCCTAGCAACGGGGACGCCACTGGCGGACCGCGTTCCCCGTTGCTAGGCTTTAGGAAATTAAGATATTCACCTGCTCTCTGGCCGTGCAGCAAGGCAGCTGCACGGCATTTATTCTAATCAGCCTTTAGCAGCTGATTGGAGGACTCCTTGTTAAATACACTCCCAGGGCTTCTCACAGATGCTGGTAATAGCTTCCTGCATGCTGCCTTTGTTTGCTGAGAGTCTGCTTCCAGTCCTGCTGTATCCGGTCATTCCAGTCCTCAGAAGTCCGGTATTCGGGAGTTGTCATCTCATCCCAAGAGGTCGTTTGGTTCCCTGGAGTCCTGACTGATCACCGTTTTATATCCAGTGGTGTTCGTGAGTTACGGCTCTGCCGTGTGTTGCGGCTCAGCCGCTTTATCTTTGATATTTTGTGTTTGGAGCATTTGCGGAGGGTTCCGCTTCCACAAGTCCTCTCTGGTACTCGGCGGTGCCGGGTAGGAGAATTGGACAAGTGGATATTTTGGTTGTCCTTTTCCCTGGCGGTTGTTCCGCACATATTATAGTTTTGACTTTGCTTAGCCCCTGGCCTGGTTGTTTAGTTAGAGGGCCTCTTGTTATCACCCTGTCTCGGGTTTCCCTTTGTCTCACATTAAGACCGGGGGGCATCGAAGTTGGGCAGACATAATCCGCCCTTCAAACGCGGCTGCCAAGGGCTCAAGAAACCATAGTCTCGCAGGGGATTTCTGACAACACGGGTGAGACAACAGAGTTAGGGCGCCAGGGGCTATTTTCCTGTCCTGCTCCCTTCCCCAGCATTCCGTTCCAGTGCTCCGGTCCTTGCCATAAGATCTCCTCTGACCAGAGTGCTGGAATCATAACTTTATTACCGGCCTTACCAAAACTTAAAATTAAACGGGGTTTAATTTTTTCTCATTCAGTTTTGTGAGTTTATCGGCCTCATGAATCCAACAGGTTTAGGGCCAAATCCTGGTCAGCTCTTAGTCAGCCAGATTCAAGAACTTACTCAGATGGTTCAGGATCTTTCTCTTCGGGGGAAGTCGCAGGAAGATCTTTTGCGAGCTTCCCCAGGGGTAGTCCCTGAACCAAAGATGCATTTGCCTGACCGTTTTTCTGGTGATAGAAAAGAGTTTTTTAATTTTAAAGAATCCTGTAAACTTTATTTTCGTTTAAGACCGACTTCCTCGGGTACTGAATCTCAGCGGGTCGGGATTATTATTTCTTTGCTCCAGGGGGATCCTCAGACCTGGGCATTTGGTTTAAGAGCAGAGGATCCGGCATTGTTGTCAGTTGATGCTTTTTTTGAGTCTTTAGGGCTCTTGTATGATGACCCTGATAGAGAGGCGTCCGCTGAAAGTCAGTTGTGCGCTCTCAGACAGGGTAGAAATCCTGCGGAGCTTTATTGTACGGAGTTTCGCCGTTGGTCGAACGACTGTGGCTGGAATGACCCAGCCCTGCGCAGTCAGTTTCGCCTCGGCTTATCAGAGTCTATAAAAGACAGTCTCCTTCAGTACCCCGCTCCTGAGACTCTCGATAAACTCATGGAGCTTTCTATTAAGATTGATCGTCGTCTCAGAGAGTGGAGGGCTGAAAAAGGAGCACCTGTAAGGTCAAGTCCGTGTGTATATTCCATTCCTGAAGACGTAGAGGAGCCCATGCAGATGGGTCTCTCCCGGCTGTCTCCTGAAGAAAGAGCCAGAAGGCAAAATTCTGGTCTTTGTCTGTACTGTGGGGGTAAGGGACATTTTGCTCGTAATTGTCCGAACAAGTCGGGGAAACGCTTTGACCAGGTGAATTGTGAGGGGGTTCACCTAGGTCTGCAGCTTATCTCCTCGAATAACTCCCTTTTAGTCCCAGTTAAAGTTTCCTTTGGCAGCCTCAGTTCTTCGGTGTCGGCTTTTGTTGACAGTGGAGCTGCAGGAAACTTTATGGATTTAACTTGGGCTAAGGCCTTAGGCATTCCTCAGTTACCTTTGGGTAGGTGTGTCACCATGCATGGCTTAGATGGGAGTCCGCTGTCTAATGGGATTATTTCTCTCCATACACCCCCTGTACTACTTACAGTAGGAGCTCTACATTCTGAGAAAATCGAGTTCTTTCTTACACATTGCCCAGCAGTTCCAGTTGTTCTGGGTCACCCTTGGCTGGCCTTTCATAATCCCACCATTGATTGGCGGTCGGGGGAGATTTCACAATGGGGTACTTTTTGTGATAAGGAATGTATCACGTTTCCAGTCAGAGTAGCAGCTATCATTCCAGAACTCATTCCGGTGGAATACCAGGAGTTTGCTGATGTTTTCTCCAAAGGCAATGCGGACATTCTGCCTCCCCATCGGACTTATGATTGTGCTATTGAGTTAATTCCTGGTGCCGCATTGCCAAAGGGAAGATTATATGCATTATCCGGGCCAGAAACTGCGGCTATGAATGATTATGTAAAGGAGAGCCTTGAGAAAGGATTTATTAGACCATCAAAATCTCCTTTAAGTGCAGGCTTCTTCTTTGTGGAGAAAAAGGATGGCTCGCTTAGACCTTGCATTGATTTTAGAGCCCTGAATAAGATCTCAGTTAAAAACACCTATCCTTTGCCGTTGATTTCTGTACTCTTTGATCAGTTACGTTCTGCTATGATTTTTTCTAAAATTGACCTTAGAGGAGCGTACAACCTCATCCGAATTAAATCTGGAGATGAGTGGAAAACGGCCTTCAGTACTCAGTCGGGTCACTACGAATACCTGGTGATGCCGTTCGGCCTGTCCAATGCTCCGGCAGTTTTTCAAGACCTCATTAACGATGTGCTCCGTGACTTCCTAGGGAAATTCGTGGTCGTTTACTTAGATGACATCCTGATTTTTTCTGAATCAATGGAACAACATGTTACCCAGGTGCATCTGATTCTTCAAAAGTTACGTGAGAATCATTTATATGCCAAGTTGGAGAAGTGTGAGTTTCATGTCACGGAAGTATCTTTTTTAGGGTACATAATTTCCCCTCAGGGATTTTCCATGGAACCAAAGAAACTCCAGGCCATCCTTAGTTGGGCGCAACCCACCAATTTAAAAGCAATTCAGCGCTTTTTAGGGTTTGCGAATTATTATAGGAGGTTCATTCATTCTTTTTCTGACCTGGTTGCTCCCATTGTAGCTCTGACAAAGAAAGGAGCGGATCCTACCAACTGGTCGCGTGAAGCTGAGTTGTCCTTTCGGGCCTTGAAACAAGCCTTTGTCTCGGCTCCAGTCCTCAGACATCCTAATCCGGAATTGCCCTTTGTGGTGGAGGTTGATGCCTAGGAGGTTGGAGTGGGGGCTATCCTTTCTCAAAAGGATCCGGAGTCTCTGGAGTTACATCCTTGTGCCTTTATGTCCAGGAAATTCTCAGCTGAATCCAACTATGACGTTGGTAATCTGGAGTTACTGGCGGTAAAGTGAGCTTTCGAGAAGTGGAGGCATTGGCTGGAGGGAGCAAAACATACTATTTCGGTATTGACTGACCATAAGAACCTGCAATACATTGAATCGGCTAAGCGGATTAATGCCCGGCAGGCACGTTGGGCATTATTTTTTACGCGTTTCAAATTTATAATCACTTTCAGGCCTGGTTCCAAGAATACTAAGGCTGATGCCCTGTCACGTAGCTTTCTTCCGGTTCACAATAACAATCCTGTTACCCCCATACTTCCACCTTCGGTCATCTGGGCGGGCCTCACACAAGATTTATTTACCCAGTTAAAACAGCTTCAACACCAAGCTCCTAGAATTACTCCTGCTGGTCGTCTTTACGTCCCTAAGTTTTTGAGAGCTACTGTTTTAACGGAATTCCATGATAACAAAATTTCAGGGCATCCAGGAGTCTCTAAGACATTGGAGTTAGTCTCTCGCTCAGTATGGTGGCCTGGTCTTTCTAAAGACGTCAAGGAATTTGTTTATTCATGTCAGGTTTGTGCACAGCATAAGGTTCCCCGTTCCTTGCCCATCGGGCAACTTATGCCCTTAAATGTTCCTCTCAGGCCGTGGTCTCATATTTCCATGGATTTTGTGGTTGACCTTCCCCTTTCAGCCGGATTCCGAGTCATATGGGTGGTAGTGGACCGTTTTAGTAAAATGGCTCATTTTATTGCTCTTCCCCGATTGCCTTCTGCCCAAGGGTTGGCAGTTTTGTTTCTCCGCCATGTATTCAGGCTTCATGGGTTGCCTACCGATATTGTTTCTGATCGGGGTCCACAATTCATCGCACAATTCTGGAAATGTTTTTGTGCCTCATTGAAGATGAAATTGTCGTTAACATCCGGTTACCACCCACAATCCAACGGGCAAACCGAACGAGTTAACCAATCATTGAAACAATATTTGCGCTTGTATTCAGCCAAACTCCAGAATGATTGGTCCGAGTTTCTTCCGTTGGCTAAATTTGCTTACAATAATTCTTGTCATTCCTCCACTAAAGAGTCTCCATTCTTTTCAGTTTTTGGTTTTCACCCCAGAGCTAATTCTTTTTTTCATCATTCCTCAGTCTCCTCGCTAACCTTAACCTCCCATCTCAGAGCCATTTGGAAAAAGGTGCACCTTGCTCTCAGAAAAGCGGCCTTTCGAGAGAAGAAATTTTCTGACAGGCTCCGACGTCCTTGCACTTTTAAGGTGGGAGATAGGGTGTGGTTGTCGACTCGCAACATCAGGCTTCGACAATCCTCGGCTAGACTGGGACCCAAATTTATTGGGCCATTTCTTATTATTAAAAGAGTCAACCCAGTTGCCTTTCGGTTACGTTTACCAAGATCTCTCAGGATTGGAAATACGTTTCATTGTTCCCTGTTGAAACAATACGTTTCTTCCAGTAGATTTCCTCGGAAGATCTCTCAGGGTAGATCTCCAGTGGATGTACAGGGACAACAGGAGTTCGTGGTAGAGAAGGTTCTCGATTCCAAATTGTCCCGGGGTCGGCTGTATTTTCTAGTTCACTGGAAAGGCTATGGTCCGGAGGAAAGGTCTTGGGTCCTGGATAAGGATCTTCATGCCCCGAGGCTCAAGAGGGCATTTTTTCGGGAATTTCCTCAGAAACCTGGCTTTAGGGGTTCCTTGACCCCTCCTCAAGGGGGGGGTACTGTTAGGCGCCGGGGTCCGCTTGTCTGCGCGGCCCGGAGCCTAGCAACTAGAGACGCCGTGCGCGTACAGCCGCCGGCTCCCTAGCAACGCTAGACGCCGGGCGCGCTGAGCCGCACGGACCCTAGCAACGGGGACGCCACTGGCGGACCGCGTTCCCCGTTGCTAGGTTTTAGGACATTAAGATATTCACCTGCTCTCTGGCCGTGCAGCAAGGCAGCTGCACAGCATTTATTCTAATCAGCCTTTAGCAGCTGATTGGAGGACTCCTTGTTAAATACACTCCCAGGGCTTCTCACAGACGCCGGTAATAGCTTCCTGCATGCTGCCTTTGTTTGCTGAGAGTCTGTTTCCAGTCCTGCTGTATCCGGTCATTCCAGTCCTCAGAAGTCCGGTATTCGGGAGTTGTCATCTCATCCCAAGAGGTCGTTTGGTTCCCTGGAGTCTTGACTGATCACCGTTTTATATCCAGTGGTGTTCGTGAGTTACGGCTCTGCCGTGTGTTGCGACTCAGCCGCTTTATCTTTGATATTTTGTGGGTTCCGCTTCCACAAGTCCTCTCTGGTACTCGGCGGTGCCGGGTAGGAGAATTGGACAAGTGGATATTTTGGTTGTCCTTTTCCCTGGCGGTTGTTCCGCACATATTATAGTTTTGACTTTGCTTAGCCCCTGGCCTGGTTGTTTAGTTAGAGGGCCTCTTGTTATCACCCTGTCTCGGGTTTCCCTTTGTCTCTCATTAAGACCGGGGGGCATCGAAGTTGGGCAGACATAATCCGCCCTTCAAACGCGGCTGCCAAGGGCTCAAGAAACCATAGTCTCGCAGGGGATTTCTGACAACACAGGTGAGACAACAGAGTTAGGGCGCCAGGGGCTATTTTCCTGTCCTGCTCCCTTCCCCAGCATTCCGTTCCAGTGCTCCGGTCCTTGCCATAAGATCTCCTCTGACCAGAGTGCTGGAATCATAACACAAAGTGCCTCGGCGTGTCACGAGTGACACGCGTGTCATAGGTTAGCCGTCACGGTCCTAGTCCGTAGAGGATGCTGGGCGCCCATCCCAGTGCGTACTGTTACTTGCAGTTGTATTGTTGGTTGTTGTTTCCGGTTACACGATGGTTGTGTATCGGTTATGTTCAGCTTGTTGCTGTTTTTTCGTTCATACTGTTATCTGGTATTCCTGCTAATCCAGTTGTACGGTGTGTTTGTGGTGTGAGCTGGTATGTATCTCACCCTTAGTTTAACAAAAATCCTTTTCCTCGAAATGTCCGTCTTTCCTGGGCACAGTTCCTATAACTGAGGTCTGGGGGAGGGGCATAGAGGGAGGAGCCAGTTCACACCCAGTCAAAGTCTTTTAGTGTGCCCATGTCTCCTGCGGATCCCGTCTATACCCCACGGTCCTTTTGGAGTCCCCAGCATCCTCTACGGACTAGGAGAAAAGGATTTACCGGTAGGTATTAAAATCCAATTTTAATCACCCAATTCTTCCTAACTCCCCTCTTCCACCTGTGATTCTTTTAGCCTCTTGTAAATTCTACCCATCTCTCCTCCCTTTAATTTTCAGCTTCTTCCCTGTGATTTATTTCTCCTCCATCAGACATTTCCATCCATAACTATTATTAACAACCCTCCCTAATTTAATTCTCTCCTTTTTTCTCTCTACAGTCTTCAACCAAAAATGTAGTTCTACTCACAGTCCTCACCTGTAATTAATTTTCTCCTTTTCCATACAATTTGTGGACAGAGTTGAGGATACGCCTTGAAATACTTTAGCCAGCGCTTGACAGTGTTTAGGGGGAGAGAATGTCTATTAATGTAATAGTAGGTCTATTGGGGACTTTATGGGGCAGACAGCTGCTTTTCTCCCAGCAAATTGAACCTTCCCCAACCTCTGCATGAGCCGCCATATATACCCCTCAGTTTTATGTCCATAACTGTCTTTCCCCCTGCTCTCACAGCATCACGTAGCTGTTTTCTCACAAGTATTTTCTAGAAAATTAATTTTGTTTGCAATATTGTGCGAATTTGGGGTGAGATCGGGTTGTGAGGAGTGCGGTGCCGTTGCTGGCATTTATATGCTATTGCAACGGCAACTCACAACCTTCGCCTGCAAGTGGATTGATCCCTTAGTGAGATAATTGCACATTTTGTACTACAGTGTGAAAAATAAATAATTGGGGGTGTTGCCTATCGTCTGTGGAGGAGAGACGTGCTTTTCCCCAGCTCCTGCCTCATTTATTATTTATTTGATTTATTTATCTCCCCACAGTTACTTATTCCCCTTTTTTACCTCCCTGCCCCCCTCCTGTACCTTTTCGGGTGCCTGCCCGGCCGGCGCTACGGAGCCGGGGAGTGCACTCTGCGCTCCTGCGGGTTGTGGCCTGTCCGTGTGCAGGCGCCGAAACCTGAATTTCGGGGCCGTCTGCCGCGGACCTCCGGGGAGCCTGCTGTTGGTCTGCGCTGCGACGGAGAGCCGGCCGGACCTCCCGCCCGCCCGCCCATGAGCCCCGGCGCTGCCTGTCCTCTGTACGCCGCACCAGCTCCCAGGACACTGCTCTCTGCAGCCTGGAGGCTCCTGCTGCGGCTCAGCCCTCTGGATTTCTGCTCGGCGGCGGCCATATTGGAGCTCCCTGTTTCTCACAGTAACTCTTGGCCAGGCTGCTCCTCCAACATACAGGAAGCCTACAATACATTAAACAGGCCATGTTCATCTTCTCTCCCTGCTGTTCCCTGAGGGCTACTGTGGAATTCTGACACCCTGGTCGGCTGTACACTCCAGGACCCTGCCTGCGGCTGCTCTGAGGTACCCTGCTATATTGAGGTGACCCCTCTAACCAGTCCCTCTGTAGCCTCGTGCCCCTTTACAGCTCTCCCATAAGGTATGTGTCCCAGTGCAGGTACACTCTATACTACTTTATACCGCCTCTAGAGCTCATCAGAGCCCCCTGCACCCTGCCCTTCTGCTGTATTTACTGTTACTGTGTCTGGGTGGTCCTCTGCCAGGCGGAGGCTGTCGGCTGGCCCGGGGCCTCTGTGGTTGGTTGCCCTGCTCTACCTCTAGGACACCCACAGGGGGCGGACGCGGCAATTCGTATACTACATATCTCTTCCAGGCATGGAGTTTCTGGATGTAAATTCCCTGTCAGTCCCGCTGTGGCAGTGCCCTCCGTGTACTGCCAGTCTCTAACAAGAAGGAAATATTGCGATATTGTGGGGGCCATCTAACGCGATACAGCTCCACCTCCTCTACAGCGTTATTCTTGTCGAACACATCTCCTGTGCGAATGCTCTGAAAAGCATATGCGGGCGCAGGCCATGTTCCCCCGTCCTACTTCACCCTGAGATTATGGGGATGGCTGCTGCTGGCCGACACCGGGGAACTCACTTTGTATGATTATGCTGGTGACTACATTGCGCACATTCCGTGAAGCTACATACCATGATCTCTAAGACGCCCCTCTACATTCTACTACTTTAATGGGAAGAACGAAAAAGGGAAAGCAGCCGTCTGGCTCCAAGACGGCCGCTACCTCTCCCGCCCAATCCAGTTTATACAGATATTTAGCTCCTGAGACAGCCACGAGTCCGTCAGACGCTGATTACGCTTCTACCTCTCCTCTGTCAGCTAATACAGTTATGGCGTCACAGGCCCCCCGTAGCCCAGTTGCTACTGTGGATCCTACCATGGCGGACATTTTGTCTCACCTCTGCTCTCTTCCTACCAAAGACGATCTCCCCACGAAACAGGACTTTGTAGAATTGGAGAAGAAGATAAATGCCGGCATCAAAGTGGAGATCTCTACACTTAAGACAGAACTCTCACACATGTCCAACCGGGTCTCGGATGCAGAGAACCACTTAGAGGAACTCGACTCTTCCCGAAGACAACTCCGAGAATCAGTCTCACTACATGCACAAGAACTGCGGGCCATGCAACGCCGTCTTGACGACCTAGATAATAGGGGAAACGAAACAACCTCCGCATTCGTGGTCTTCCTGAGGACGTACAAGGGCCACATATTGTCGATACTCTCACCAAGATCTTCAATGAGATTGCTGATGCTCCTCCAGACAACACGATCGTGTTTGATAGGGCACATCGCGCTTTACGCCCGAAGGGACTTTCATCTGAGACACCCAGAGATGTTATCTGCCGCCTCCATTACCACCATGTTAAAGAGGACATCCTCGGCAAGGCCCGTAAACTCGACGAGATTGAATACAATGGAACCAAGATCCAAATATTCCCAGACCTCTCATGGCACACTCTCCAACAGCGGCGCTTGTTGAATCCCCTCACGGACGCTCTCCGGAAAAAGAACATTCGGTTTCATTGGGGTTTCCCTTTGAACATACAAGCCTCTCTTGAAGGCAGCCAACTGGTCCTACAGTCACCTAATGACCTCGAACAGTTCTGTTTCGCCCTCTCTATATCTAAACCGCATCTGGAAGATTGGACCATGCTTCATACTCGCCTCGAGCCTCCGACTCTGCCTGCTCCGAGACCGCCTTGGACCCCTGTGACAAGGCGGAAGAGGAACCCTTCTTCAGCAAGCAGGGGCCCTCCCTCCTCAGTCACTTGATGGACTGTCTTGGCGGACATGATCCTTGCCAGCTTGACTTACGTTGCCACTCATGACACTGTGGCAACATTCATAATGTTTGATTCATGATTATAACGTTGTTATATGTTACCCTGAAGTATACAGTTCTACCTGCTTCTCTGTTCAATTTTTAAATGCGTTATGGTTTGCTTCTTCCCTGATCAACTGTACTTTGGAACTTCTTGTAGCCTTGATGTTATTTTTGTCTTTTCGGTTTAATGTGCCATGTACCGTTACTTAATGTTTGCTTATATACGGTTTCTACTCTCTACACTTTGACAAGCCGTATTCTCACTGAGCCGTGCATATTGGTTCCCGGTGGAGGCTGCAGCTACCCTTCCCCAGTTGGGTTGTTCCGCAATCCGAACTTGGAGCATGGGGCGATGGTTACACCCCACATGCTCCAACAGCGGACTATTTTCCTTTGTGCTAGCTAGCACAACATTGTATTTTTACGTTCAGTATTTCCACTTTTCTTTCTCTTCTTCTACTGTTATATACGTTTTGCCGTTTTATCTTGTTTTCTGTCTTTACTCCCTTTTTCTTTTCTTTTCCCCCACACTTTTTTTTCATGTGTCTCACATTGAGGTTGTCTACTCCTCTTGTTCTGCCGTGGTTCGGTGTTGTTGCCTATTTGCTAGGTCTGCTTATTTTCTTTTCCCATGGCGCCATCTAGCTCAATGAAGGTCAAACTATGCTCCTTCAATGTGAAGGGCCTTAATATGCCTGAAAAACGCTCCACTCTGTTACGATAACTTCACACAGAGAGTGTGAGTGTAGCTTTCCTGCAAGAAACGCATTTCAAACAGTCTACGGCTCCTCGACTCGGTAACCACTACAGGTTGAGTATCCCTTATCCAAAATGCTTGGGACCAGAGGTATTTTGGATATGGGATTTTTCCGTATTTTGGAATAATTGCATACCATAATGAGATATCATGGTGATTGGACCCAAGTCTAAGCACAGAATGCATTTATGTTACATATACACCTTATACACACAGCCTGAAGGTCATTTTAGCCAATATTTTTTATAACTTTGTGCATTAAACAAAGTGTGTCTACATTCACACAATTCATTTATGTTTCATATACACCTTATATACACAGTCTGAAGGTCATTTAATACAATATTTTTAATAACTGTGTGTATTAAACAAAGTTTGTGTACATTGAGCCATCAAAAAACAAAAGTTTCACTATCTCACGCTCACTCAAAAAAAGTCCGTATTTCGGAATATTCCGTATTTCGGATATTTGGATATGGGATACTCAACCTGTACTACCCCCATGTATTTTGTAGTAACAATTCCATGGGTAAATCTTTGGGAACAGCGATATTGCTTTCCCGTAGACTTCTAGTAACAGAAATCTCGCACCACATACTGATTGAAGGTAGATGCCAACTGTTGAAATGCAAAATATTTAATCAACTGTTTACATTTGTGAATGTGTACTTCCCTAATACAAAACAAAAAAGTTTTTCTTGAAAATATCCCGTCTTGTAGACCCACTGAGAGAAGGCTGTCTGGTTATAGGTGGGGACTTTAATTGGTCCGTTGGATTGTTCCTCTGGGTCCTCCCATATCTTAATGAAGGACCATCGTAAAATACGCCAGACATTACATGAACATCAATTGGTAGACGTCTGAAGGATCCAACACCCCACTGTCAGAGACTACACCTATTTTTCCCCACCCCATTCGGTTTATACACGTATCGACTATTTTCTGATAGATCATAGAAACTTGCAGCTTTTTTCTGATACCCATATTGGCCAAATCACATGGTCAGAGCACACCCCAATTTTTGCAACTATAACTCCCCCTGATGCACCCCCTAGACCGTGGACATGGCGGTTCAATGAGCTCCTGCTACGCGATCCACGTATGACTGAGGAACTTTCTCACGCCATAATAGATTATATTTCTTGGAATGATATACCTGATACTTCTGCTGTTGCGGTCTGGGAGGCGCATAAACGTGTTTTGCGGGGTAAGTGTATTCAACTGAGGTCCCAGTTAAAGAAGGACAGAGAATCCCAACGTAGACGGCTACTAGCTCACATCCAACAGCTTGAGACACACCATAAGTCTTCACTAGATGAGACTGTGTTATGATAACTCACTGAAACTAGAACAGCTCTTAATAAGCTTCTCCAAGACAAAACTAAATGCGTCCTCCGGAAAAGCCGTCATAAATTCTACCAATGAGGGGATAAACCTGGCTCTATGTTGGCTAGAGCACTGAGAGCCCAAAGATCACAGACATATGTTCGCTCAATAAAGGTCCCTGGTGGGACCACAGTACATTCCTTTTCACAGATTGTGGCAGCGTTTCAAGGCTATTACACTGATCTTTATAACTTGAGGGGAACCCAAACTCCGACTACAGTACCTTCACCCTCAAGGGCGGTTGACAGTTATCTCTCCTCGGTTGCGTTTCCTAGACTTCAAGATGAGAACATAGCCTCTCTCGAAAAAACGTTCACCATAGAAGAAATGGACTTTGCCCTGTCTTCCACACCTATCGGGAAAAGCCCGGGCGCGGATGGATTCCCAGTGGCATACTACAAGTCATTCCGATCCCACCTTTTTCTGCGAGCCTGCAACACAATCTCTAAAGATACTTCTTTTTCCTCACATTGTCTTGAGGCACATATTACTGTGATCCCTAAAGAAGGTAAAGACCCCTCTCAGTGCTCTAGTTACAGGCCGATCTCCCTGTTAAATAATGACATAAAACTCTACGCAAAATGCTTGCTAATAGGTTGGGCCGTCTCCTCCCAAGTTTGATACATGGCGACCAGGTTGGTTTTGTTCAGGGACGGGAAGCAAAGGACAATACCACTAAAATCATAAATCTTATCCACCATGTAACTACACATGGTACCCACGCAATTCTACTCTCTACAGACGCGGAGAAGGCTTTTGACAGGATTGATTGGCGGTTCATTGAGGGCCTTCTCCGACTTTTTGGGCTTAGGGCCTTTCTGCCTTCACCGCATTTTGGCCCTGTACCAATCCCCTTCTGCCCGAGTGCGAGTCAATGGGGCCCTCTCTGATCCCTTTTTCACCAAAAATGGTACGAGACAGGAGTGCCCATTATCCCCCCTCATTTTCGTCTTTTGTATGGAGGCATTGGCAAGAGCTATACGAGCAAACAATTATATTAAAGGTATATCGCTGGGTCGTCATGTATTCAAACCAGCATTGTTCGCAGACGATCTTCTCGCCACTATCACCTCACCTGTAACTTCCCTTCCTGCCCTGATGCGCAAATTTGATAGGTTCAGCCAAGTCTCCAACTTTAAGATAAACTACTCAAAATCGATTGCCCTGAACATATCATCTCCTCCATCAGTGGTCTCAGGCCTTCAAAGTTCTTTTCCCTTTTCTTGGCACACGTCCCATCTTAAATACTTGGGACTTCTTCTATCCCCAGACGTCTGCTCCTACACATTAAAAGAGATTTTTGAAGTGGTCAGAAGTGGTCATCATTGAAGTTGTCCTGGCTGGGTAGACTTAACACAATTAAAATGAATATTTTGCCCAAAATTTTGTATCTATTTCAAACCTTGCCCATTGCTATACCTATGTCATTCTTTAAAGAGCTACAATGTTTAACATTAAGATTTATATGGGGATCTGTTAGGCCTCGGATTCCACAATCCACACTAATACTGTGCCGTTCTAGGGGGGGCCTTCAGTTACCTCACTTTTTAACATACTATCATGCCACTCATCTAGCCAGGATTGTCGAGATGTCCAGATTACCTGTCTCAAAGCAATGGCCATTGATAGTAAAACCACGCAACTGATACCCCATCTCACGTCCTTCCTTGGATTAAAAAAGGCCTCCGGCTGAAACACCCTACACTGACGCCCACACTACGAACATGGAAAAAATATAGACAACTTGCGTTTGTTAGCCCGGGTATTTCGTTCCCTACCCCTCTATTTGAGAACCCTGACTTCCTGCCAGGTTGCTCTGCAACTGGAGTAACAGGCTGGATGTCAGCAGGTATCACCCGAATATCCCACTTGCTCTCTGATGGTGGGGTGCGGTCCTTTGTAGAACTCCAAAAAGTCCATGATATTCCTGCCCGCTCCTTCTGGTTCTATCTTCAGGCCCGACATTATGCAGCCTCTTTGTCGGCTGGTTCATCTCGTAGGTCTCCCACCAAGTTTGAACTGCTATGTCTGACTGACACACCTCCACAACATCTGATCTCCCAACTATATCAATTGAGCTCTGATGGTACCTGTTCTCAACCGCCGTCCTATGTGTTAGCCTGGCAGAGACCTAGAGGAAGACCAATGGGCCCGTATTTACACATACACTTTTACCAGCTCTTCCTCGCTCCAAGGGCTGGCAACTCAATACAAAATTCTGGCTAGAGGGTATAGATGCCCATTGCAGCTGCATAAAATGTTCCCATCTGTACCTGATGCCTGCTGGCATTGCAAACAGGCGAGAGGCACACCCCTTCATATATGGTGGGAGTGCCCGGTATTGATAGTCTTTTGGCAGGCTGTCCACAAGGTTACAAGTGATTTGACTAGCTTGGCCCTACCTTTCACACCTGAGTTTTGGCTGTTCAACGTGATGGATATCCCCCTTTCAATTTATAAGAAATCACTGCTTAGACACCTAATGAATGCTGCCAGGGCAACTATACCGTGCGATTGGAAATCCCATTCATGTCCTTCTATCTCTCGTTGGTTCCAGAGGGTGGATTATTATATGAGTATGGAAGAACTTAATCAGTCCTTGAAACTTCCCAACCCCAAATTTACGTCCACATGGTTTAGCTGTCTAGCCTTTAAAGAGTCACACACCTATACTACCTATGCCGTCCCTTCCACACCTTAAGTATTGAAATTCACGGAATATCAACCTCAATTCCTTCCTTCTTCTCTGGATGTTTTCTTCTTTCTTCTTTACTTTTATATTCTTGTTTTTATTGTTATATTGATAAGGACGGGAGTATTTTTCTTTTTATATATATGATGTTCAATGAGTGAATGCGTCGAATGTTTTCTCTGCATCATTACTTATTGTACTTTCTCCCGGACTTTTCAGATGTCATGCTCTATAATGTTGACGTCTTGTTTTCTATAATGACGACATATTACTATTTTGTTATGCTGAAATTGTTTCAATAAAACATAGATTGTAAAAAAAAAGAAAAATAAATAATCTCTAAATTCCTTATCGGACATCTTCTCTCACTTGTTCACACTGAAACGAAAACTGCACTTATGCATCAATAAAATGCATTTATTTTTTGATCCATTGTTTGGAACCAGTGGCTAAACAGCAGGTTTTCAAGGAATTAACGCTCCTGTGTTTACCAGAGCTAAATCAAACAGCTCCTCACGAGGGTGTAGTATGGTATGCCGGCGGCCGGGCTCCCGGCGACCAGCATACCGGCGCCGGAAGCCTGACTGCCGGCATAATGAGACCCTTGCGTGGACCCCCTCGAGGGAGAAAAACTGTCGGTATGACAGCTGTTGGGATTCCGGCGCCGGTATACTGTGCGCCGGGATCCCGACAGCAGGTTTTCAAGGAATTAACGCTCCTGTGTTTACCAGAGCTAAATCAAACAGCTCCTCACGTGGGTGTAGTATGGTATGCCGGCGGCCGGGCTCCCGGCGACCAGCATACCGGCGTTGGAAGCCCAACTGCCGGCATAATGAGGCGCTCGCCACGCTGCGGGCGCGCTATTTATTCTCCCTCCAGGGGGGTCGTGGACCCCCACGAGGGAGAAAAACTGTCGGTATGACAGCTGTCGGGATTCCGGCGCCGGTATACTGTGCGCCGGGATCCCGACAGTCGGCAACCTGAAGACCACCCCCTCACGTGATTCTTCAAAAGACAGCCTTTTGAGAAATGTAATTGTATAATAATGAAACTGAAGTGCACAGATCAGTCTTAATATTACGCAGTATATATGTAATGTTTTCATACAATTACTGGACTCATATCTGTGTCACACAACGCATTTCACTGCATGTAATCGCAACAAATTTAAATAATCTTAATATTTTCCGTGATTAATTATGAGGGGATGACACATAAATTGATGACTTATTTGTTATTTTGTTTAAATGCTAATCACTGATGAAATAGTTGCTCTCTGCTGTATATATGTATGTGCATACAGAGTACTGGTCATCGTTATAACGATTTGGTATGTAAAGTGTAATATTAATGTCCCCAAAAAGTCAACATACACTCCCTTCAATTCAGGTAGCAACTGTTTACTGTATCTCCTCAGACTGTTGTTCTATCAGTCGTGAAAATCATGTACTGCAACAACGGCGAGAAAAGTGCCACCTAGTATAGTATTACAGAGTTTATACAATTGTGAGAATCCATCAAATTAAACTTGTACCAATAATAAAATATAAATATCTGCTTCTCTCATCTGCACGGATTACTCGCTCCCATTCACATTGCAGGACTTCTTCAGGCAGCACCTACCCTATGGAATGCCCTACCACGCACGATAAGACTCTTATCTAGCTGCCAAACTTTCAAATGTTCCCTGAAAACACCTCTTCAGACAAGCCTATCAAATTCCTGAACCACCCACATAATTTTCAGAAGCATTCATATCTAATTACATCCCATCAGGACTGTCTTTGCAATCTGGTGGGACCGCTGTTCTATAGATCGTGCCTATCCTTGTGTATTCTTCTATTTCCCTATAGATTGTAAGCTTGCAAAGAGGGCCTTCCTACCTCTATGTCTGTCTTTTATACCCAGTTTGTCTTATCACTGTTGTTTCCAGTTGTAAAGCGCAACAGCATATGCTGCGCTATATAAGAAACTATAAATGTAGAAATAACAAAAAAAGGGCTGACCTGGAGTAGTTTGTCTGGACTGCATAAATTGTTCATCTCAGGTATCAAAACTCCTAGACATTCCAAAAAATAAAAATAATTAATCATAGTGTAACATTGATATGGGAGAGATATGCAAAGAGCTTTGCTTTCATCAGTGATAAAATAAAGATAATTAACCAGACTCCACCTGTTCACAAACACGACATCATGTAAAGGCCCTTATTCAGAATTGCACTGTCTTTCGATATCTACACAGTTGGCCGATATGTGCATGCTTCTGAGTCGCATGGCACATGCTTTCCAATGCCTCTGCGATTTCGCTCAAAAAGAGAATTTAGTCACAGTTAGGGACTGTTTTTGGATTGTAATGGAGAGTGGTTAGGGTGTGTTGTAACCATTAATCAAACATAAGAACAGTAGGTACACTCAAGTTATAAGCGCTTAATAGGTAGGACTTCCCTTTTCAGATGGTGAAGGTAATGTCCTTAGAAATTCACAATCTTCTCCTGACAGAATATCCGTGTCTTTTCACGTGCTCAGTATACAAATGAAAACAAAGATAGAACATGTCATGGTGTAGTATGTTTCTATAAACAAAGAAGGAGTTCCCAAAAATAATCCTTCTCCCCAGGAGCTTGTTGATGTCTAGTTATTGTATATGTCGTACCGAGTTCACTCAATCATTAAAAGAACCAAGTGTGTAAAGGTTTCTTTTCCTTATGTTATGTGGAAAATTTCTTTAAAGTGTCCCAGATGTGTCGATACAAAGGTGCATACCCAAACTCACACGGTGAAGTGTGGATAAGTGTACATAAAGGTATCTTTATCAACTTCTCCTATACAAGCCAGAAGACATAAACTGGATTGGCGTACCCCACTCACAATCAATCGAGAGGTTATCCGCTCATAAAGGTTTCTTTTTAGCTTGTCCTTAGGGACTCTGGGGCTAATTCAGGTTGGATCGCAAATCGCGATCCAACTGGAATTATTACAGTCGCCCCACGGGCGCATGCACCCGCACTTTCTGCGGGGTGGGGCTGCAGAAAATATGATCGCCTCTGCCTGTCAATAAGACAGAGGTGGTCGTGGGGCTGGGGCGGCAACGCTCCATTTCCAGGATGGAGACGGGGCCGCACTGGCGGGGACATGATTGCATCGGCTGCGCGACGTCACACGCATCCGCTGCCATGGGCAACATGGCGGCGGGCCTCCTGCAGGCGCAGCTAAGCTGCACCGACAGGAGGCATCAGTTATTTCTACGATGAAGCAGAAATTGCGATGCAATTGCAATTTCTGCTTCATCAAGGGGGGTGAGGCGGCGGTCAGCAGACTGGGCGGCCTTGCCCTGCGATGGGCGGCCCCCAGCATGCTAGCAAAAGGATTGCAAATTCTGCTAATTAGCAGAATTTGCAACCCTTACTGAATTAGGCCCTCTGTCCTCATTTAGAAAGATAGGTCTAAGTGACAATATTCTCCACTCAAGGAAAAATCCAAGTGTCAATTTCAAAACCGGGGGGTACAGTTTATTAAAAATCCATAGAATCATACAAAAATTTAAAAACAATAATAATCCATATGTAAAAAACAGTTTTGAGGGTGAGTACTGAGACATGCCCTGAGGAAGGTCCAGCAGGACTGAAACACATTGGATGACCATAGAGGGAACACCTGTACTGTATACTTACCATCTGTTGAAGATATCCACTTTAGTTTGTTTAGGTGACTGGTGAGTGGGCAATCTGGATGCCCGACACCCAAATTTCTGACATCTTCATCTTTTCATCTTGTGTTTTTTTCCTGGATTTTTAATAAACTGTAACACTTTATTTGTATAATGGGGAGAGATCAAAGCTCCTCCCTAAGTTCCTGGATGCCAAAATACTGTGTTTAGCGTCTCTGTACAGTATTTTCTATTTGAGTACTAAGTAGCACGAACAGCTTGTAACGTACTCTGCTCTAAAGGCTACAGCGGCAAGTGTTATCTTTATAAGTATAATGGGGTGAGATAAAAGCTCCTACCTAAGTTCCTGGATGCCAAAACACTGCGCTTAGCATCTCTGTACAGTATTTTCTATCAAGCCTGAAGCCCTGCACCCCATGCAAGCTAGTCGGACAATTGGAGGTGACCCGATATATGGTTGCTTGCTGTTTCCCTTTGCAGTGTCACACAAACTTGTGGTCTGCCCCGAAAGACAAGAGTCTCCTCTTTCGTATGGTACCAATCTCGAGTCTCTGGGACACCCAAAACCGGAGATATCGGGGCGCAAAGTGGACCCATTTTCCTATAGACTATAATGAGCCCGTTAATTCTAGCCTCTCCTTCCATACCTGAGCTGATTGGACCCCCAGAACCAGAGATATTAAGCTTTAAGCCCATTTTAATTTTATTTAATAGCCAGTGACGTGCGGTGAGGTCAGAGGCTGCGGAGGCACAAAAGGTGGTGGCTTTCAGTGCTAGGAGCCTGTCTCACCCCCAACACAATATATCTCTTATGTCCCTGCCCTACATCCATGCAAACACAGGGAGAACATACATACAGTAATAGCCAGGTCTCAGCCATCACCCTAGTGAGTAAACTGGTGCATACTAACTGGGTGAGGTGCCCCCCATTGCCCCATCACCTGCAGAACACTGCTGGCCTGGTGCAGCAGGTTACACAGGACAATACAGTCATCAGCACCTGGGGAGGGAGAGCAAGAACATACAGTATCTGTACACTACGTCTCACTACTGTAGCCACACACGCAGAGTCCTATCCCCACACTCACTACAGATGACACAGACACACACACAGTCCTGTCCCCACACTCACTACAGATGCCACACACACATACCTGTCCCTTCACTCACAGATGTCACACACACACACACACACACACACACACACACACACACAGTCCTGTCTCTACACTCACTGCAGATGACACACACACACACACCTGTCCCCTTACTCACTACAGATGCCACATGCACACAGAGTCCTGTCTCTACACTCACTGCAGATTCCACACACACACACCTGTCCCCGCACTCACTACAGATGTCACACACACACACACAGAGTCCTGTCTCTACACTCACTTCAGATGTCACACACACCTATCCCCTTACTCACTACAGATGCCACACACACACCTGTCCCTGCACTACAGATGCCACACACACACACACAGAGTCCTGTCTCTACACTCACTGCAGATGCCGCACACACACACACACACACACACACACACACACCTGTCCCCACACTCACTACAGATGCCACACACACACAGAGTCCTGTCTCTATACTCACTGTAGATGACACACACACACACACACCTGTCCCTGCACTGACTACAGATGCTGCACACACACACCTGTCTCTGCACTCACTACAATTGCCACACACAGAGTCCTGTCCCCGCACTCACTACAGATGCCACACACATAGAGTCCTGTACCTACATTCACTACAGATGCCACACACAGAGTCCTGTCCCATCACTGACTACAGATTAAACACACACACACACACACACACACACACACACACACACACACACACAGAGTCCTGTCTCTACAGTCACTGCAAATGCCACACACATACACACACAGAATCCTGTCCCTGCACTCACTACAGGTGCCACACACACAGAGTCCTGTCTCTACACTCACTGCAGATGTCACACACACACACACACCTGTCCCTGCACTCACTACAGAAGTCACAGACACACACACACACACTCACACAGAGAGTCATGTCCCCACAATAACTACAGATGCCACACACACACAGAGTCCTGTTCCCACACTCACTACAGGTGCCACACACACACACAGTCCTGTCTCTATACTCACTGCAGATGCCACACACACACAAACACACACACACACACACACACACACACACACACAGTTCTGTCTCTACATTAACTGCAAATGCCACACACACACACAGTCCTGTCTCTACATTCACTGCAGATGCCACACACACACATGCACACACTACAGATGACACACACACACACACACACACAGAGTCCTGTCCCTCCACTTACTACAGATGCCAGACACACAGATTCCTGACACACACACACACACACACACACACACACAGTTCACCTCCTCCCCTGCCATGCTGCCTAGCTTTGGTCTTCCTGCACTTCCTGGATTGGTCACATGACCATTCTGATCTGTCCATCAGAGCTGAAGCACGCCCCAACTGTAAGGCATGCCTCCCATTTCTCTGTTCTATGCGATCTGATTGCCCGCTGTGTAGCCCCGCCCATCTGTACAGGCAGTGTCCGACAGTGTGAGAGATGAAGCTGAGCTGCAGCTGCCTCATCTCTATCTCCCCCTGCAATTGAAAGAGCCCTGCAAATCTGGTAAGTTTATCTATAAAGATGATTGCATTAATACACAGAAGGTGCGTATAAGTTCTAAATATCTTCTTTGTGTTATTCCTATCATTTTTGTAGTGAGAACACTGAGTATGATAGGGAACATGACAGGTGAGGCTCTGCCTCCCCTGACTGCATGTCCCTGTTAATAGCTCACATAAACCTAGCGTCAATGGACCGTTGCTTTAACACATTCATTTGCGTCTGTATGCACTATTTTTATTATTGATTTATTGGTTTATTTTTTGGGGGGGTCCTGACAGAGAATGAATATTTTTGACAGCGTCTCTGAACTCCCCACCTCCCCTCTCACCCTTCCCTCTTTCCTGAGAGACTGATCTTTTTAGACAAAGAGGCCAGCTTCCAGTCAATAAATTGCCAACACAGTATGTAAATTAAGGGCTTATACTACAGTTTCTTTGGTTGGGGGAAAGGGCTATAGAGGGCCAGAGTGAATGTACATTAAACAGTACAGTACTGTGCTACGGATTTGCGTGTCAGATACCCCGACAGTTAGTTATGGAAACAGGTCTTTTCCTGTGTACATAATTCTATTGAATGTAAGGTTCTTAAATATATGAATGTTATTTTTTTTTTTTTTTTTTAAATAAAGTGTAAAGAACAAAAAAAAAAAAAGTAATTT
This sequence comes from Pseudophryne corroboree, assembly GCF_028390025.1. Classification (NCBI taxonomy): domain Eukaryota; kingdom Metazoa; phylum Chordata; class Amphibia; order Anura; family Myobatrachidae; genus Pseudophryne; species Pseudophryne corroboree. The sequence goes on along the minus strand of NC_086450.1, from coordinate 242,955,188 downwards.
GCACTTTGGGAATCAAACCCGGGACTCTGAGCATGAGGTGCGGGACACTTCACCGCTTGGCCTTGATGCCTGTTGATAGAGACACAAGCTCATGTGTAAACATAAGCAGTGATCCCTTCCCATGGGTTTTGTTGTACTGGCTACGAGACTTGGACACTCACATACAGTACTGTATGCCTAACGTCAATGGACCATTGCTTTAACACGTTTGTTTGAGTCTTTATACACTACTTTTATTTATTGATTAGTCTACGGTACTTGTACATTCACATAACCCTATAGTCAATGGACCATTGCTTTAACACTTTCCCATGCATCTGTGTACACTAATTTTATTGATTGATTTATTGGTTTCTTTATTTTTCAATTGACTCTCTCCATCTGACCATTGGTCTGTGTGTACAGTATACACTAACATTACAGTCGTCACTGACCATTTGCCAGAGCTGGTAGATCAATCCGCCGCTATTCGGTCTACAGTACTGGATTAGTGGAGCATTAGCCACCCAGTAGTGAAGATGTGTATTGCATGCTACGTATGAAGTCATGCCTCAATGCGCCGTTCCGTGCAACAGCTGAGCAACCTGAGCTATCGCTTAGGTGTGACTAATCCTCTGTTTAGGCGGAGAAACAGCAACGATGAGGGAGGCTCCATCTGTATGTACACTTATCCACACTTTGCCATGTGAGTTGGGGTATGCACCTTTGTATCGACACATCTGAGATAGACAGTTTAACCACTTAACTGATAATTTTATTCACCAAAAACCGCTCCTAAATTGTCGGGGGGGGTTTATGAGTGAATTAGGTGAAGAACAAGAATTTAACCCTATGCAAAATGTTTTTAGTTAAAAAAAAAAATATATATATATATATATATATTTTAATCTATTTTTTTTATATTTTTTGAAACATCGATCGGGAACATCGTGACCATCGGAACATTGGTAACATCGCAACTTTAGTTTTTAGATCCCGGACAGCTGCCAGGTACACGGGGGGGGGTCTGGAGTGGCTAGGGGGTGTTGTTTTACACTTACCAGCGGCTGCTATTGTCTGCAGCCACTGGAGGGGGGGGATCCTGCCATGCTGACCGATCAGCAATGATCCACAGCACGGCAGACACAGGGGCAGGGGGCCAGTAGGCAGCGGCTTAGCGTGTGCAATGCTGCTAAAAGCAGCTTGCGAGCGAACAACTCGGAATGAGGGCCTTACTACACCATGATATGTTCTATCTTTGTTTTCATTTGTATACTGAGCACATGAAAAGACACGGTTATCCTGTCAGGAGAAGATTGTGAATTTCCATGGACATTACCTTCACCATTTAAAAAGGAAAGTCCTACCTACTGGGCGCTTATAACTTGAGTGTATCTACTGTTCTTATGTTTGATTATTGTTTTTTGTATGAAGCTAGGTGAAGCTTCTTAGTGGGTACCACGGTTTAGCAGCTTCAGAGCCTAAACAGTGATATTCTCTACCACTGTTTTACCATGTGTTGTAACCATATTATAAGCGCGTCATAGCCTCAACTGCGTCTTTATACACAATATAAATTGCACTGGCGTCTCAGTTCCGTCGACTGTTATGACTAGCCAAAGGCTTACTCAGAAGGCCAATAATCGACTGATCTGCGTCCAATGCTGATTTACTTGAATATATACAAAGCTATCGGTGGGCGCCACAGCAACGGCGACATTAGAATACAACTGTGAATCAGGTACAAAATCAGAAAACCTATTGCATACCAAAAGATCAGACTTAAACATTTCAAAAATACACTTTTTACAGCAGTGGAACCCTCAGCCCAGTGATATAAATGAGTACCAGAGAGAGTATTATTGTAGGCCCATCTGGCAACAGTTTTTCCAAGTGAACCTACAGTATGAGGCAACAGCCTCACAGGTTCACTTGAAAATACTTGCAAAGAAGATATATATAATATGTGAAAACTAGAGATACAAGATGATTCAATAGGATAATTATTAAAATGTGTAATTGTCTGAATCACACACATAATAAAAACTACAAATATTAGGTTATTAAAATATTTTGGGGGAAAAACACTATAGGACAGAAGGGTGTAAAGGGTTGAAAACAACAACAATATAGGGAAAGATGTGGGATGAAAAGTAGAAAAACCCTAGTGCAGATGTAGAGAACTTCTCTGTCTATTCTATAGGTCCAAAATTGCCATCTCAAACACCCCCAATATCACACCCACTCGCAAGCCACAACGGCTTATGTCGCCATACATCATGAGACCAACTTTCCTTCAACCTTCCAACTGACCAACTCGTATGTCCAACAAAATGCTGCCCCACACACCAACTTTTTCATCTGACCATCCAACCAGCCAACTTCTCTCCAACTTGTGATGTCACAGGAGTAGGCGGACAGTGTCTGCCCACCTCTGCATGTTTTGAATAAATAAATGTGGGGGGTTTGTAACCACTTGCGTGGCATGGTCGCATTAGATGCGACCATGCCAGCAAGTGCTCTGTCTGACCTGGTTGCACAGGATGTGACCAGTCAGGGAGTGTTAGCAGCGGCAGGGAAGAGAAACTTCCTTCCGCTGCTGCTGTCAGAGGGACCGGAAGGTCCCTCTGCCTCCCTGCACTCACCCCTACTGATTGCCGCGCTGCCGATCACTGCTGACGGTCAGTACGGCAGGATCCCCCCACACCAGCGGCTGCAGACAATGGCAGCTGCTGGGGAGTGTAAATGAACCCTCCCAAGCCACCCCCAGGGCCCCCTGCATACCTGGAGGTTGTACCGGCTTTCAAAATGAAAGTCGCAATGTTCCCGATCAATGTTTGGGGGGGGGGGGAATTATTTTTAAAAAAGAATATTTTTATTTATTTTTAACTAAACTCATTTGGGATAGGGTTAAAGTCATGTTCTTCACCTAATTCACTCATGAAAAAAACGAAAATTTTGGAGCGGTGTTTGGCGAAATAAATCGTCAGTTAAGTGGTTAAAGGAAAAAAAATTGCATGTCTACTTATTTATAGAAATAAACCTGCACTATTTTTTTTCTTCCTTTTTTTAATTTCCAGTTAGGCTGGGTACACATCAGAACGACGTGTGTCCCAGCCGACCCAACAACAGATGAAATGACCTCCTCCCACTCCACTGCCGCCAGGGATCCCATTCTGGCAGGTCAGTGTCCGCCTACTTATTGGTCAGTTGGGGCGAAAGATTCCAACTTTCCCCCTACACTAGAACGATTAGTTGGGAAAAATCCAACATGTTTGCTTTTCCCAACTAGTTGGACCAACTGTTTTAGGCTGTTTTCTTGGAAACGAATGATTATCATTTGCTCCCACACACTGTCACTACTTGGTTGGTTGGAGTGATATCGTCCTGATGAATGGCCAGCATTACATGTTTTGTATAGAAAACCTAGATATGGAAGACTTTAGATATACAGTCCAAGAGTAGTTAATCTGTGTATTACTGATGTTTTCAAACCGTTTAATCCATTTGAAAACACCTTAAAGAGCTGACTGAGCAGCTAATTGTAAGCCAGCAGCATTTGGGCTCTTATAGTATCATCAAATCATGTGCTCTGTAATATATGGGGTAAGTGACATACTACGGAGCAAAGCAAGCAAATATAATAAATGGCCCCAGCTGCACCTAACCGTTGGCATCCTCAGAACGACGACCTTTCATATGGCAACATTTCAGATATCGATATTGTGAACCTGTCGACAGTTTAAAGATGTTGACCTGGTGTCTGTCAATAGTTTGACTCATGATAGTTTGAACATTGTTGTGTCGACATTACGAATGGTGACATAATCACTGTTGACCATGTGTCCGGATACCAGCAAGATCCCCATGTCCTCGGAAACAGTGTGGCTCACTGCCGATGGGAAATCTACTATATAAAAGTGAAAATTTGTCTCTCTATCTTGCTATACAAATCCACAGTTTACAAGTGAGGACATACAAGGGTATTAAAACACGGCCGAGGCAACTAAAAAAATTAGACATCCCTAGCACCCCTAGGGGGGCAGACCGCAGCACAGAGTATATGAGGAGACAGCATAACTCCAGAATTGCTGGAGCAATATACTCAAAAATGTTTACACATATGCCTTACAATCTGGGAACAAACACAGTGGGGGGGAGACACCCCTAGCACCCCTAGGGGTGAGGCAGCAGCACTGAGTATTTCAGCAGACAGCATAACTATGGAATGCCTGCAGCAATTTCCAACAAACTTGGTTCACATCTGACTTACACTCTGTTAACAAACACTGTGGGGGTCAGACACTCCTAGCACCCCTAGGGGTGGGCCAGCAACACAGAGTATGTCAGCAGACAGCATAAATGTGGAAGGGCTGGAGCAATTTACACCAAACTTGGTCATACTTGCCAATATTGCTGCCCCCTCTTCCGGGAGGGGGCAGCCTGGACAGCGTAAAGGGGGGGCGTGTCCGGTAGTGAGGGGGCATGTCCGGGGCGTGGTGGCATAAAAACGTAATTGTGCTCCGCCCCCCCCTCCTCCGCTATTCAGTGCCGAGGAAACAGGCACTAGAGAGCGGGGGGCGGAGCTACGATGGCGGGATTCAGCGCGAATCGCGTCATCTGGTCCCCTTCAGGCCGCCCATTAGTGCTCTAATGTTGGCGGGGTGCGGGAGCTGGCAGGGAATGCAGGACACTTGCTGCCTTTCTGGGCGGCCGGGAGTGCCACTCGATTTTCAGGAGCCTACCGATCATTCCGGGCGGGTAGGCAAGTATGAACTTGGTACACATCTGACTTACAATCTGGGAACAAACTCTGTGGGGGTTAGACAACCCTAGCGGTGGAGCAGCAGCACAGAGTATTTCAGGAGAAAGCATAACTCCCGAATGCATGGACCATTTTACAACACAGAGAGACAAATTTTTACTTTTATATAGTAGATAGATAAAGCAAAATACAAATCTACATATCGTCACTTTGTTTTCACAAATGCACAGAGCCGGAATAAGGGGGGGTACATGGGACACTATATCCCGGGTCCCCCTCTGTCAGGGGCTCCCTGGTAGCAGCGCACTGACTTCACTGGCTCTCCCTTTTCTGCAGCAGCAGAAGGAAGAACCTGGCAGCCAGAATGCAAGCACGAGAGTGTGCATTGCAGAGCAAGAGAGTGTGCAGTGCAGAGACACAGGCGTATCAGGTTTTATGAGCTACCGACAGAGCTACCCGACTAGAGGAGCGATATGATTGGGAACGGGGTGGGGGCTACAAGTGTCCTAGGGATACTAGATCACCTCACCCCACCCCCTCTCCATATACAGCAGACTAGATTGATCTGGTTGTGTCCTGTGTATACTATTATTTGATAAGAGCATTAGGGAGTGGAGAGAAACTCATAGAGAGTCCTTCTAAAGCAGGGGTGGGGAACCTTTTTTCTACCAAGGGCCATTTGGATATTTATAAAATCCTTCGGGGGCCATACAAAAATTATCAACTTAAAAATTAATAAAAACCACAGAGAGAAGCGCTGTCACTAAAGTATTAATATATTTTATTAAAAATGACCTTATTCATATATAAAAATTATGAGAAAGCCTAAACATCCTGTGACTTTAAAAAATCTTTTAGCAGCAACACATCAAAACATGTAACAATTTGTATTCCTCATTAAGGTCTCCTTTGGAACAATGTATCAATCTACCCTTTATATAATGTATGGTAACTCTTGTGATTAACAGGAATTCCTTAGAATAAGCTCCACGCGTGGGCTGATTGAAACACTTGAAACCATATATTGGTAGAGGGTTTAAAAGTTCATCCGTGATGTATATAGGGATTATTCACATTGATGTCATCCGCTCCATTATTTGTGAAATCCCTATTTAGCTCTTATTTCTCAATAATGCCGTCCAAAATTGACCAGCTTTTCTTATGAAGCTTATAATTGCACAATAACAGATTAAGCATGTGACGCTATTTTGAAGTCTGTTATTATACTTAACCCAACTTATGCAATGGGCAACAATTGTGTTATGTCCGTAGGGCGCCGGCTGCCCGCTCTGGGACACTGCAATAGAATGTGCAGGGCTTGTGAGAAATAATAGATAAAACGCTCACAGTCTCATTCAGATCGGCATAAAAATTCAAAGGCTATAATGCTCTCTCACCACTTTCCATCAAGCTTCACCTGGAGCACACTGCTAGCTGTCATAAGCTGAATCTCCGTTTGGTGCGGTGAGCCAAATGCCGAACAGATGCTGGTTGAGGCGCTGAGCGGATTGCTTGACACGTTTCTCAGCCTCAATCCTGGGGCTGTTTCCTCAGAAGTGACTTCTGAGGAAACAGCCCCAGGATTGAGGCTGAGAAACGTGTCAAGCAATCCGTCTGACTACATTGCCCGACATTCTGCTTGGCATCCAGCTAACCATCACGAACAGAGACTGATTTCTGCAGCACGTCCCCGATAGCATCCGCCGCTCAGCGCCCCAACCAGCATCTGTTCGGCATTTGGCTCACCGCACCAAACGGAGATTCAGCTTATGACAGCTAGCAGTGTGCTCCAGGTGAAGCTTGATGGAAAGTGGTGAGAGAGCATTATAGCCTTTGAATTTTTATGCCGATCTGAATGAGACTGTGAGCGTTTTATCTATTATTTCTCACAAGCCCTGCACATTCTATTGCAGTGTCCCAGAGCGGGCAGCCGGCGCCCTACGGACATAACACAATTGTTGCCCATTGCATAAGTTGGGTTAAGTATAATAACAGACTTCAAAATAGCGTCACATGCTTAATCTGTTATTGTGCAATTATAAGCTTCATAAGAAAAGCTAGTCAATTTTGGACGGCATTATTGAGAAATAAGAGCTAAATAGGGATTTCACAAATAATGGAGCGGATGTCATCAATGTGAATAATCCCTATATACATCACGGATGAACTTTTAAACCCTCTACCAATATATGGTTTCAAGTGTTTCAATCAGCCCACGCATGGAGCTTATTCTAAGGAATTCCTGTTAATCACAAGAGTTACCATACATTATATAAAGGGTAGATTGATACATTGTTCCAAAGGAGACCTTAATGAGGAATACAAATTGTTACATGTTTTGATGTGTTGCTGCTAAAAGATTTTTTAAAGTCACAGGATGTTTAGGCTTTCTCATAATTTTTATATATGAATAAGGTCATTTTTAATAAAATATATTAATACTTTAGTGACAGCGCTTCTCTCTGTGGTTTTTATTAATTTTTGTTTTTTGAGGCTCAGCACCTCAAATAAGTGAAGCTGCAGTCAGTATTGATATCATCAGTGTCTCATAGCCAGTACACCAGCGCCTACTCATATTTCTTTGTAGATTTTAACTTAAAAATTACCCTGCCTCCAGTCAGTAGTTATGTCCCCAGTCACTTGTTATGCCCGATTAGATTTGCCTCCAGTCAGTTGTTATGACCCATTAGATATGCCCACTGTCAGTTGTTATGCCCCATTAAATATGCCCCCTGTAGTTATGCCCCATTAGATATGCCCCCTGTAGTTATGCCCCAATAGATATGCCCCCTGTAGTTATGCCCCATTAAATATGCCCCCTAGTAGCGCCACTTACACACACACACACGTTAAAAGGAAAAAAAAAAACACAATGCTCACCAGCCCTGCTCCTACTTCCGAACCGCTGCCCTCCCTCTCCTCGGAACTATGGGAGAGATGTCATGACGTCTCTCCCATAGCGCCGCACAGCCACACATGTACACTACCTGAGCCAGAAGCTGGAGCTCAGGAGTGAGCTCCTGCGTCTGGCTGCTGCTGAGGAGCCGGGGCGCCTGCTGGTGGTAAAATCTCAGCGGGCGCTCGGCATCTTCTCTCGTTTAGGTGAGCCTGGCCGGGCCAGATCAAGTGGCTTCGAGGGCCTTATACGGCCCTCGGGCCTGAGGTTCCCCACCCCTGTTCTAAAGCTATGGACAACATTCCAATCAAATTTGCTAATAATGACCAATTGTTACGACAAATTTGTTTTATCGTCCAGTGTGTAGATCACTGGCGTGCGCAGCACATTTTATTAGGGGGTGCACCGTCAGAGGGGTGTGTCTAGCACCGCCTTTTGGGCGTGTCTAGCACCATCTACTGATGGTCAACGCATATAAAATTTCCACCTTTGTACCAATCCTAATAAAGCAGATACATTGTCAGATGTTGTGGTGTGCACCAAACAAACACCCCTGATGGCACTCACTGCAATTACAAAGCTCCTCCTCAGCCTGGTCTGGCTCCCTCTCTCTTTCCCCTGCAAGCTGCAGCAGCTTACTTACAAGTCAGTCACTCACTGACAGTCGCAGACTAGTACTGCTGCTGCTGGAAAAACGAGTGACCTGTCAATGCTGCTGCCGGCCGCCTGCCAGTATTGAATTTGTCTTCCTTAGAGGAACGCTGGCTGCATGCTGCTCCTCATCAGTGGCTGGCGTTGGCATAAAATAGAAGGATTGAGGTGGGCGTGTAGCGGGTGTGACAGGTGGGCATGTGAGCAGCATGACGTAATCACGTCACATCACGCTGTTTTTGTACATGGTGGTGGAGCTGGGAATTTGAAAGCCGGTGGCAGTGGCACCCTTGATTAACCCAGGTATCTGGTCTGTAATGCAGTCCTGACAGGGTGCAGCACAGAGGGGACAGTAATCAGCCTGCTCGGCGATCCCTGCATGAGGCATGTGAGATCGGGGTGCCAGACATCAGGGGGTGCCTGTGCGCACCAGGCACCCCCCCTGCGCACACCCATGGTGTAGATAGTTAGTGATGCGTGCTCCCGCGGGTCCCTAGCTACATACAGCTGCACAGTACATGCAACTCAATCTGGGGATGTCGCAAGCGATACCATTGTGCTGAACGCAGCATGGCCCCGCACATCCCTTGCTGCTGCTCGCTGCCAACATCAGCAAGTGTATATGCACCCTTGTCAGGTCCCGTCGCTAGCGAGTTTGCCGGGCACACTCACATCGTTTAGTGTATACCTAGCATAATTCCTGTCCCAGTGTGTAAGTAGAACAGTGGCTGCTGCTATTCTTGCATGTGACAGGATACAGTAGATGAGAAATTTAATTTTGTTATGTTTATCTTAAGCTTAAGTTGTCTTTGTTCCACTGTAAGAACATTTTATAAAATAATTGTCTCTCAGTTATGTGGAGCCCAGACATTATTAAACCATTAGTTTAAATCTAATATACACAATTGAATTCAATTTAATATACACAATTTAACATATACACCCCCCTACACACACAACTAATCCCCATGTAGAGAACTGGCTGACCTGTGCACAAAGTAAGTTTGTGCAGCTCCCTTCACAAGGGGTCACATTGCTGGGTATCATAACTTTCCCATGTTGTGAGATTGGACCGTCCATTTATCCAGGGCATAATATGCCTGTCTTCTTCTAGTCCAAACAACACTTTGTTTTCAGAAGCACCTCAGATAACTGTATTTATTGGTTTTAATGAAACATAAATATTATACTAATTAAATTAGTATATATGACATCCAGAAGTATTCTAAATTGTTAGCCAAAAAACAGGCATCTGTGCCAGTGACAACATTACACTTCCCAACTGATGACTTGGAGAAAAGATATATAAAAGGAAATGTATGTACATCTTTGGATACTAATTGTTGCATAAAAATGATTATCCTTGTGAGTGAGTGGGTCCTCCAAGTCCCAAACCCTGACAGAAGACAGAGACAGATAAACTTGTGCTGTGTCCTATTTAAAGACAAATGTTGCCTGTCACTCTGTCACTAAATCGATGTGCCATTTGCTTACAGCCGTGTACTCTGGGGAATTGTTCCGAAAATTGATCTGTTTCTCTTTCATGCAGAAAGAAGAAAAGGCCATGATTGCAAAGATGAACAGACAGAGAACAAACTCCATTGGACATAACCCTTCTCACTGGGGAGTGGAGCGGAATTTCTACAACCATCTGGGAAACAACCAAGTCTCAAAAGAAATGAAGAGAATGGTATGTGGTTTATTTACCCTGTCCCTGGCTTCTGAGGTCCAAGCAAAAGTACCTTCTAAGATCATACACCATTTGCATACTTACATCTCCTGATTACACACGCCAGGGTACTGTATAAAGGGGTTTAGTATGGGATCCCGGTGGTCACAATACTGATGATGGAATCCAGACGGCGAGTGCAGTGTGTTCCCTCACAGGCTCGCTGTGCTCATCACGCTACGGGTCCGGTGGCGAGCTTAGCTCACCACAATAATTTATTCCTTGTCGGGGGGTGGCTTGGAACCCCCCTACCTCCCGAGTGGGGATCCAGGGCCCCGGTCGGGATTCCGACTGCCGGGATTCCCATGGCTGTCGGGATTCTGGTGTCGGTATCCTGACAGCCAGGAAACTAACTGCTTCCCGTATAAAGTAGTGTGACAGTTGCTGGCCAGCAGTCCTATGAGTTGGAATAGCAGCAACAAGATCGAGCTCGTAGTTCAGACACAACACAATCAAATATCCCAGCAGCCATTGTCAGGGAAAATAGTATGGACTGTATGGAGCTCTGTCTGGACTGTATGGAGAGTTCTGTGGAGCTGAATTAAACATTCTATGGGGCTATGGGCCTGATTCAGTAAGGAACGAGAAGTGCGGAAATAACAATTTAGCATTAGCAACACTTCTGCGCACGCCGCTGCATGCATGTGCGAGGATTTCGATCGCATGCACTTGCAATTTAAGTCTCGGCGGTTGGCGGTGAAGCTGCATTTTGGGGGCGGTGACTTGACATTGGGGGGCAAAGTCCGGACAACAGAGGCTTTTCCGGACCGTTTGCAGGGTGGGCCTTGATGGCTGCGTGACGTCACACACAGCGACCCAAAACATGGCGGCCCGGCGACTGTCTTCGCGGGTAGGCTGCGGAGGCAGGGGGCTACCCTTAAGATGCGAGCACATTGCTGTTTAGCGATGCGCTCACATTTCAGCGTTGGGGGGGGGGGGACATGCAGGGCGGCCTTGCCCTGTGCTGAGTGGCCCCTCACATGCTAGAGAAGGGAGTTGTAGTTTTGCGAATTTTCCCAAAACTACAACTCCTGCTGAATTAGTCCCTATAAGTAGAGTTATTTGCAGCTGTGTCGACAATTCTTTGGGGCTGTATGAAGAGATCTATAAGGCTATCTGAACTTTATAAGGTTCTTTAAGGTTAAACAGAGAATCCTATATGGCTGTATGGAAAGTTGGGTGGTCTTCAGTATGCCGGCTGTCGGGATCCCGGCGCACAGTATACCGACGCCGGAATCCCGACAGCCGGCATACCGACACTTATTCTCCCTCGTGGGGGTCCACGACCCCCCCTGGAGGGAGAATAAAATAGCGTGGCGCGCGTAGCACGCCACCGTGCCCGCAGCGTGGCGAGCGCAGCGAGCCCGCAAGGGGCTCATTTGCGCTCGCCACACTGTCGGTAAGCCGGCGGTCGGGCTCCCGGCGCCGGTATGCTGGTCGCCAGGAGCCCGACCGCCGGCATACCATACCACACCCTGGAAAGTTCTGTGGGGATCTATGAAGAATTCCTTCATGCTAAATCATGTATTCTATGGGGCTGCATGGAGAGTTCTTTACATTTTGTATAAAGAGTTACTGTATATGGAGCTGTTGGAGCATTCTATGGGACTGTATGGAGCATTCTATGGACAGTATGGAAAGTTTTTTGTAGCTGTTGGGAGAATATTATGGGGCTATAAGGAGAGTTCTTTCTGGCTGTATGGAAAGTTCTATGGGGCTCTATGAGGTGTTCCTTCGTGCAGAATGATGTGTTCTATTGAGAGATCTATCATTTATGTAGAGTTTTATGGATCTGTATGGAGCATTCTAAGGGGCTATAAGGAACAGTCTATGGTACTCTATGGAACGTACTATGGGGCTTTATGGAGAGTTCTGTGTAGCACTTGAGAGAGTATTATGGGGCTATGGGGGTAATTCCAAGTTGATCGCAGCAGGAAATTTTTTAGCAGTTGGGCAAAACCATGTGCAGTGCAGGGGGGGCAGATATAACATTTGCAGAGAGAATTAGATTTGGGTGGGTTATTTTGTTTCTGTGCAGGGTAAATACTGGCTGCTTTATTTTTACACTGCAATTTAGATTTCAGATTGAACTCACCACACCCAAATCTCTCTCTCTCTGCACATGTTATATTTGCCACCCCTGCAGTGCACATGGTTTTGCCCAACTGCTAACAAAGTTCCTGCTGCGATCAACTCAGAATTACCCCCTATATGGAGAGTTCTATGTGGCTGTTGGGAGAGAGAGTATTATGGAGGTATATGAAGAGTTCTGTGTGGCTGTATGTAGAATGTTATGTGACTTTGAAGAGTTTTGCATGGATGTTTGGAGATGGCTGTATGATGATTTCTTTGGAGCTGTATAGAGAGTCCTATGTGGCTGTTTGGAGAATTCTGTGGGGCTGTGTAGAGAGTTCTATAGGGTTGTATGAAAGAGTACTATGGTACTGTTTGGAGAATTCTTTGTGGCTGGATGGAGATTTCTGTGTGGCTGTATGGAAACTATATGGCTGTATGGAGAGTGTTATGTGGCTGTATAATACAGCGTTCTATGGTGCTATATGGGATTGTCCTTTTAGCTGTATGGAGAGTTTAATGTGGCTGTATGGAGAGTCCTATGGGGTTGTATGGAGAGTTATAGTTGTTATAAGTTTTGTTTAAAGCTTACATTTATTATTCTTTTTTTTTTTCTCATATTATATTTTTATTGAGTTTTAACAGTAATGGATAAGGGAGGAGGAGGGATACAGAAATGGAAAAAAAGGGGGAAATAGGGGGAAGGACTCGGGGGATACACACAAATGAGCAAAGAGCATACAAAAAGAATCTAGGTCCAAAATGAAAACCACATGGAAAGACACACTAGTCAATCCACATTGGAATATAACAATATAATAATATGGTAATACAAGAAAATGTCAAGTTACTTGCTTGAGCCCATATATACCCAGAAGGATATACAATTACGGGCCCATATTCGGTGAGGAAGTTCTACCGGCCGTCCCATGAGCTCTCACTTGCTAATAGTTGCTCCACAAGATCCAGCGCAGCCAGGGACATGTGGCTGAAGAATAATAAGTAGCCCCTCTCTTTCAAACTCATAGTGGGATTGGACCATATTTTCAATAGCTTCAATAGTGGGAACAGTAGTTGTACGCCAGTGACGGGCTTTCAAAAGTTTAGAAGCGATAGGTATATGACCCAGTACATAACGATCGTTTGATGTAAGGTCACCAAAATAGATATAAAGAAGAGCTAACTTTGGTTGGGGGGACACACCAGAAATCCTAGGACATTTGTCATTAGAGTGAACACAGAGTTCCATAGTCTAGTAATTGCGGGACACTACCAAAAATATGCAACTACGTTCCCACATTGCAACAATTTCTCCAACATAGTTCAGGAGTAGAGGGTTGCATTTAAATTTGTTATTCTAAATAAGATTTATTTACGTCTTTTCCCCTATTAGTTTTTACTTGGTTACTGTCCAAAAAAGGAGCTTAAAGCTATTTCCCTGCCCCATATGTTGTAAATACATCTATTCTAGTAAAAGCAAATCCTGAACTGAGGTAAATTAAAATTATTCGTCATCTTCTTTTACACAAAAGAGACACTGGGTCACTTATAAAGCAAGTAAAATGTATTACATCTCATTTATCGCAATTTCATATAGATTTGCATGTTTGTGTTTCCATGGTTACACTTTCTTTATGCAATGCATCTACTTCAAGCATGGAAAATAACTTTGCTTCTAATGGAGCAGTAAAACCAAGGTCTTTTATAAATACTTTTGTGACCTCTCAGATATCAGGGAATAACTTCAAATTGCTCTATACATTATCCATGTTTTGGAGAATTTGATGTACAGACTGATATATCTGTGCACAGTGGTCTCATTGGTGCACAACAGATACGTTACGTCACAAAGGCTTACATGCTGCACCACTCTTTATTTTTGCTTTGTTAATGACCGAAACTCAAGCATTTCAGAAGATTATTTTATTCAATGTAAGGTAAATTGTTCTGCTATATATTATAAGATTTAAGTCCTGCCAATTAAGAACAATAAACATAAAGCAACATTTATATTCATAACCAGAGAAAACATTTCAAACCATTTGACTAGGGAGTTGGGTTACAAAGTCTATAAGCTGATTTCCTTGTGATTTACATTATCCTGGTGAGACAGAGTTTGGCATCCAGAGATATCCATGTAATAGTTACTGGCTCAGTACATGGAGCTTCACTTTGCGTGTTTTTGTAATATTACTGAATGTCTGACATACTTTTCTCCATTTTCATTAAATCCTCCAAATTTTGTGTTGTTTTACTGGTTTTACTGTTTATTCCGTGATAAATTCTGAAACACACTTTTTTTTGCAGGGATTTGAAGACCCAAAAGACAAGTAAGTTGAAATGTTTAATTTTTTTTATTTTATTTTGGATGTCCTGAATAAAATAAATATGCTTTTTGTTGGAAACACCTAGACATATTGAGCTGTGGAAACCTTTTCCATCCAGCATCATCTCATAGTGTCTGAATTGTTGTATGACTTGTATAAATGCTGTAAGGAGGGGTCTCATCATCATGCAGCATCTGGTCATTTTATGTCCCTGATGCCCTTTTCAGTAATCGTAATCTGAAATCCCAGAAGTTTGCAGCCCTTGCCAAAACCTTGCACCTCACATCTTCTTATGAGGCTTTAGTCTTACTGAGCATTTAAACAGTTTTCAGTCTGCTAATAACACCAATTACATGGTTTTAAAGTCCACCTTCAGGTGAACAGGTATTGGTTTCTGTATACCCTCCCAGAACTTTTACTAACCACATTCCTTCCTCACATTGCCAGACTGTTCTTCATATACCCTCTTGCACAACTCCATTCTGAATACTCATAAAACAAATCACTAGACTGATAGGACACATGATTACCACAGCGAAATGCTCAGTCACCTCTCATTGGAAGAAAACTGAGGGGTATGTTAACCTAGTGTTGGCGTTAGCTTTTCACCAGTTTTACGGTTGGATTGCATTCAACATTGCACATATGTACAGTATAGTAAATAATTAAGGAAAATGTAAACATGGTAAAACAAATGTGCAAGATATTACAAATGTCCATGTAGTAAAGCAGTGGTTCTCAGGACCCCACACAGTTCACGTTTTGCAGGTTACCTAGTAGGAAAACAGGTGAACTCATTACTCACTGACCCATTTTAAAAGATCCACAGGTGGAGCTAATTATTTCATTAGTGATTCTGTGAGGAGACCTGCAAAACATGCACTGTGTGGAGTCCTGAGGATCGAGTTTGGGAACCTGTGTAGTAGACTATGGCAACTGATCAAAATAGTTTGCAACAAATAAGAAATCATTAAAGAAAAAACAATATATAAGTAGAAAGGGGAAGTAAATAGAGGGGTGTAGTATGAGTGGCCGGCGGCCGGGATCCCGTGGGCCAGCATACCGACAGCTGGACGAGCGCTAATGAGCCCCTTGCGGGCTCGCTGCGATTGCCACGCTGCAGGCACGGTGACGCACTAAGCGCGCCACTCTATTTATTCTCCCTCCAGGGAAGTCGTGGACCCCCAAGAGGGAGAATATGTGTCGGCATGCCAGCGGTCAGGATGCCGGCGCCGGTATGCTGGTCGCCGGGATCCCGACTGGCGGCTTACTTAAGACCACCCAAATAGAGGATAGGAGACATTGGGTGGCAGGGAAAGGAACTGTACTGACGGAGAACTATGTACTACATAAGGGAAATGTATTCCTAATTTCTGCAGCAGGGTACACTGTATTCCACAGGGAATAACATCGGGGTGTAGAGTAGGATCTTGATCCGAGGCACCAACAGGCTAAAGCTTTGACTGTCCCAGGATTTTGTGCTATGCTTGCAGTCACACTGTGAGGGTTTTTTTTGCCAGGTATTCTGTCTGCTTAAATTGTACTTTTTGTCACACTAGGAGTACGGTTACAAATAATGGGGCAGATGTATAAACCTGGAGAAGGCATAAGGAAGTGATAAACCAGTGATAAATGCAAGGTGATAAAGGCACCAGCCAATCAGCTCCAATATGTAAATTAACAGTTAGGAGGTGATTGGCTGGTGCGTTTATCACCTTGCCTTTATCACTGGTTTATCACTACCTTATGCCTTATCCAGCTTAATACATCTGCCGCTATGTCTGCTATCCAGGATGAGGATTCCAGGGCTGATCCTGCACCAGGCAGTGCTGACGCCATGGATGGTCCTGAGGAAAATGTAGCAGCTGAGGGTTCCGGTTCTGGGGTCTCTGCACCCCAAGGTCAGTCGGCAGCACCAGGGGCAGATCAAGTCCCGCCGTGGGCTACCTTCACTAATTTACTGACTACGCTGGTAACTAGACTTACGCCCCCTATGGGGCATTACAGCCACATATTGTCTCTACAATTAATCCGCCATGGGCAGATACTCTGTCTTCTCAGTTACAGCAATTAAATCAGTCTCTGGTTAAACAACAGGCTAACCCTCGTCCGCCTAAGACCAAGGGGTCCTCTAAACGGGCCATTACTTCCTCACAATCCACACATGTCCCGGATACTTCTTCCGATGAAGATGGCGCTTACACTGATCCCACTGATACTGATCCAGATACCAAACAAAGAAAAAATCCGCACAGATCATATAGGTCATATATTCATTTCTCTATCGTCCTAGTGGATGCTGGGGTTCCTGAAAGGACCATGGGGAATAGCGGCTCCGCAGGAGACAGGGCACAAAAGTAAAGCTTTCCGATCAGGTGGTGTGCACTGGCTCCTCCCCCTATGACCCTCCTCCAAGCCAGTTAGATTTTTGTGCCCGGCCGAGAAGGGTGCAATCTAGGTGGCTCTCCTAAAGAGCTGCTTAGAAAAGTTTAGCTTAGGTTTTTTATTTTACAGTGAGTCCTGCTGGCAACAGGATCACTGCAACGAGGGACTTAGGGGAGAAGAAGTGAACTCACCTGCGTGCAGGATGGATTGGCTTCTTGGCTACTGGACATCAGCTCCAGAGGAACGATCACAGGTACAGCCTGGATGGTCACCGGAGCCTTGCCGCCGGCCCCCTTGCAGATGCTGAAGTAAGAAGAGGTCCAGAATCGGCGGCAGAAGACTCCTCAGTCTTCTAAAGGTAGCGCACAGCACTGCAGCTGTGCGCCATTTTCCTCTCAGCACACTTCACACGGCAGTCACTGAGGGTGCAGGGCGCTGGGAGGGGGGCGCCCTGGGAGGCAAATGAATACCTATTTTGGCTAAAAATACCTCACATATAGCCTCCGGAGGCTATATGGAGATATTTAACCCCTGCCAGAATCCGTTAAGAGCGGGAGACGAGGCCGCCGAAAAAGGGGCGGGGCCTATCTCCTCAGCACACAGCGCCATTTTCCCTCACAGAAAGGCTGGAGGGAAGGCTCCCAGGCTCTCCCCTGCACTGCACTACAGAAACAGGGTTAAAACAGAGAGGGGGGGCACTAATTTGGCGTTAGAAATATATAAAAAAGATGCTATAAGGGAAAACACTTATATAAGGTTGTCCCTATATAATTATAGCGTTTTTGGTGTGTGCTGGTAAACTCTCCCTCTGTCTCTCCAAAGGGCTAGTGGGTCCTGTCCTCTATCAGAGCATTCCCTGTGTGTGTGCTGTGTGTCGGTACGTGTGTGTCGACATGTATGAGGACGATGTTGGTGAGGAGGCGGAGCAATTGCCTGTAATGGTGATGTCACTCTCTAGGGAGTCGACACCGGAATGGATGGCTTATTTAGGGAATTACGTGATAATGTCAACACGCTGCAAGGTCGGTTGACGACATGAGACGGCCGACAAACAATTAGTACCGGTCCAGACGTCTCAAAAACACCGTCAGGGGTTTTAAAACGCCCGTTTACTTTAGTCGGTCGACACAGACACAGACAGGGACACTGAATCCAGTGTCGACGGTGAATAAACAAACGTATTCCTTATTAGGGCCACACGTTAAAGGCAATGAAGGAGGTGTTTCATATTTCTGATACTACAAGTACCACAAAAGAGGGTATTATGTGGGATGTGAAAAAACTACCGTAGTTTTTCCTGAATCAGATAAATTAAATAAAGTGTGTGATGATGCGTGGGTTCCCCCCGATAGAAAATTATGGGCGGTATACCCTTTCCCGCCAGAAGTTAGGGCGCGTTGGGAAACACCCCTTAGGGTGGATAAGGCGCTCACACGCTTATCAAAACAAGTGGCGGTACCGTCTATAGATAGGGCCGTCCTCAAGGACCAGCTGACAGGAGGCTGGAAAATATCATAAAAAGTATATACACACATACTGGTGTTATACTGCGACCAGCGATCGCCTCAGCCTGGATGTGCAGAGCTGGGGTGGCTTGGTCGGATTCCCTGACTAAAAATATTGATACCCTTGACAGGGACAGTATTTTATTGACTATAGAGCATTTAAAGGATGCATTTCTATATATGCGAGATGCACAGAGGGATATTTGCACTCTGGCATCAAGAGTAAATGCGATGTCCATATCTGCCAGAAGATGTTATGGACACGACAGTGGTCAGGTGATGCAGATTCCAAACGGCACAAAGGTGTATTGCCGTATAAAGGAAGAGGAGTTATTTGGGGTCGGTCCATCGGACCTGGTGGCCACGGCAACTGCTGGAAAATCCGCCGTTTTTACCCTAAGTCACATCTCTGCAGAAAAAGACACCGTCTTTTCAGCCTCAGTCCTTTCGTCCCTATAAGATCATATCTGCCCAGGGATAGAGGAAAGGGAAGAAGACTGCAGCAGGCAGCCCATTCCCAGGAACAGAAGCGTTCCACCGCTTCTGACAAGTTCTCAGCATGGCGCTGAGACCGTACAGGACCCCTGGATCCTACAAGTAGTATCCCAGGGGTACAGATTGGAATGTCGAGACGTTTCCCCTTCGCAGGCTCCTGAAGTCTGCTTTACCAAGGTCTCCCTCCGACAAGGAGGCAGTATGGGAAAAAATTCACAAGCTGTATTCCCAGCAGGTGATAATTAAATTACCCCTCCTACTACAAGAAAAGGGGTATTATTCCACACTATATTGTGGTACTGAAGCCAGAAGGCTAGGTGAGACTTATTCTAAAAATTTTTTTTGAACACTTACAAAGGTTCAAATCAAGATGGAGTCACTCAGAGCAGTGATAACGAACCAGGAAGAAGGGGACTATATAGTGTCCCGGGACATCAGGGATGCTTACCTCTATGTCCCAAATTTGCCCTTCTCACTAAGGGTACCTCAGGTTCGTGGTGCAGAACTGTCACTATCAGTTTCAGACGCTGCCGTTTGGATTGTCCACGGCACCCCGGGTCTTTACCAAGGTAATGGCCGAAATGATGATTCTTCTTCGAAGAAAAGGCGTCTTAATTATCCCTTACTTGGACGATCTCCTGATAAGGGCATAGTCCAGGGAACAGTTGGAGGTCGGAGTAGCACTATCTCGGATACTGCTACAACAGCACGGGTGGATTCTAAATATTCCAAAATCGCAGCTGATCCCGACGACACGTCTGCTGTGCCTAGGGATGATTCTGGACACAGTCCAGAAAAAGGTGTTTCTCCCGGAAGAGAAAGCCAGGGAGTTATCCGAGCTAGTCAGGAACCTCCTAAAAACAGTGCATCATTGCACAAGGGTCCTGGTAAAAATGGTGGCTTCCTACGAAGCAATTCCATTCGGCAGATTTCACGCAAGAACTTTTCAGTGGGATCTGCTGGACAAATGGTCCGGATCGCATCTTCAGATGCATCAGCGGATAACCCTATATCCAAGGACAAGGGTGTCTCTCCTGTGGTGGTTATAGAGTGCTCATCTTCTAGAGGGCCGCAGATTCGGCATTCAGGATTGGATGCTGGTGACCACGGAGCCCAGCCCGAGAGGCTGGGGAGCAGTCACACAAGGAAAAAATTTCCAGGGAGTGTGATCAAGTCTGGAGACTTTTCTCCACATAAATATACTGGAGCTAAGGGTAAATTTATAATGCTCTAAGCTTAGCAAGACCTCTGCTTCAAGGTCAGCCGGTATTGATCCAGTGGGAAAAACATCACGGCAGTCGCCCACGTAAACAGACAGGGCGACACAAGAAGCAGGAGGGCAATGGCAAAAACTGCAAGGACTTTTCGCTGGGCGGAAAATCATGTGATAGCACTGTCAGCAGTGTTTCATCCCGGGAATGGAAACTGGGAAGCAGACTTCCTCAGCAGGCACGACCTCCACCCGGGAGAGTGGAAACTTCATCGGGAAGTTTTTTCCACATGATTGTAAACCGTTGGGAAATACCAAAGGTGGACATGATGGCGTCCCGTCTGAACAAAAAACGGGACAGGTATTGCGCCAGGTCAAGAGACCCTCAGGCAATAGCTGTGGACGTTCTGGTAACACCGTGGGTGTACCAGTCGGTGTATGTGTTCCCTCCTCTGCTTCTCATACCTAAGGTGCTGAGAATTATAAGACGTAGAGGAGTAAGAACTATACTCATGGCTCCGGATTGGCCAAGAAGGACTTGGTACCCGGAACTTCAAGAGATGCTTACAGAGGTCTTATGGCCTCTGCCGCTAAGAAGGGACTTGCTTCAGCAAGTACCATGTCTGTTCCAAGACTTACCGCAGCTGCGTTTGTCGGCATGGCGGTGGAAAGCCGGATCCTAAGGGAAAAAGGCATGCCGGAAGAGGTCATTCCTACCCTGGTCAAAGCCAGAAAGGAGGTGACCGCACAACATTATCACCACATGTGGCGAAAATATGTTGCGTGGTGTGAGGCCAGGAAGGCCCCACAAAGAAATTTCAACTCGGTCGTTTCCTGCATTTCCTGCAAACAGGAGTGTCTATGGGCCTCAAATTGGGGTCCATTAAGGTTCAAATTTCGGCCCTGTCGATTTTCTTCCAGAAAGAATTGGCTTCAGTTCCTGAAGTCCAGAAGTTTGTCAAGGGAGTATTGCATATACAACCCCCTTTTGTGCCTCCAGTGGCACTGTGGGATCTCAACGTAGTTCTGGGATTCCTCAAATCACATTGGTTTAAAACCAGTCAAATCTGTGGATTTGAAGCATCTCACATGAAAAGTGACCATGCTCTTGGCCCTGGCCTGGACCAGGCGAGTGTCAAATTGGTGGTTTTTTCTCAAAAAAGCCCATATCTGTTTGTCCATTCGGACAGGGCAGAGCTGCGGACTCGTCCCCAGTTCTCTCCCTAAGGTGGTGTCAGTGTTTCACCTGAACCAGCTTATTGTGGTGCCTTGCACCTACTAGGGACTTGGAGGACTCCAAGTTGCTAGATGTTGTCAGGGCCCTGAAAATATGTTCCAGGACGGCTGGAGTCAGGAAAACTGACTTGCTGTTATCCTGTATGCACCCAACAAACTGGGTGCTCTTGCTTCTAAGCAGACTATTGCTAGTTGGATGTGTAATACAATTCAGCTTGCACATTCTGTGGCAGGCCTGCCACAGCCAAAATATGTAAATGCCCATTCCACAAGGAAGGTGGGCTCATCTTGGGCGGCTGCCCGAGGGGTCTCGGTTTTACAACCTTGCCGAGCAGCTACTTGGTCAGGGGCAAACACGTTTGCTAAATTCTACAAATTTGATACCCTGGCTAAGGAGGACCTGGAGTTCTCTCATTCGGTGCTGCAGAGTCATCCGCACTCTCCCGCCCGTTTGGGAGCTTTGGTATAATCCCCATGGTCCTTTCAGGAACCCCAGCATCCACTAGGACGATAGAGAAAATAAGAATTTACTTACCGATAATTCTATTTCTCGGAGTCCGTAGTGGATGCTGGGCGCCCATCCCAAGTGCGGATTATCTGCAATACTTGTACATAGTTACAAAAATCGGGTTATTATTGTTGTGAGCCATCTTTTCAGAGGCTCCGCTGTTATCATACTGTTAACTGGGTTTAGATCACAAGTTGTACGGTGTGATTGGTGTGGCTGGTATGAGTCTTACCCGGGATTCAAAATTCCTCCCTTATTGTGTACGCTCGTCCGGGCACAGTACCTAACTGGCTTGGAGGAGGGTCATAGGGGGAGGAGCCAGTGCACACCACCTGATCGGAAAGCTTTACTTTTGTGCCCTGTCTCCTGCGGAGCCGCTATTCCCCATGGTCCTTTCAGGAACCCCAGCATCCACTACGGACTCCGAGAAATAGAATTATCGGTAAGTAAATTCTTATTATCAATCAGTTACTTCCCATTGTTTATAGTCAAAAACAGTTCCTAGAAAAAATTCTCAGTATTAACCATTAATTTGGGGGTGCTCCCTGGAATAAATTAATCATATTAGAACACAAAAAGAAAAAGTATTCCACATTGGGGCACAAATCTGATCCAGATACTTCAGATGGGGAAACTCTGACACAAGTGGATGTTCCTGACCTCTTGGAGGCCATCAGGCTCATTCTTCAAATTGAGGATGAAGAGGAGCCTCCTACTACCTCTAAGAAACCAGATAAGTTTAAACGTCAGAAGGTGACTAAATTGCTTCTACCCCATGCTGACCACCTGGTTGACATACGTCAGGAATCCTGGGAATCGGCAAGAACGAAATTTTCACTGTCAAAAAAGATGCTAGCCCGTTATCCCCTCGCGGCAGAGCTACGTAAAAATTGGGAAACACCACCTCCGGTGGATTCTCAGGTCGCACGCCTGGTGGTGTCCTCGGCTCTGCCTGTCACTACCGTCACCTCCCTTAAGGAACCGATGGATAAGCGTGTGGAGGGTTGCTTGAAGTCCATTTACACTCTTGCAGGGGCTGTGCATAGACCCACTATACAGCTGCCTGGGCGGCGAAAGCTATTGAAGCCTGGGTTCAGGAAGTTGAAGCGGAACTACCTTCCAATTTTTCTGATAATGCGAGACAGTGTCTTTCTTATATTGTTACAGCCTCTCATTTACATTCAAGAGGTGGCATCTGATGCCGGTCTCCTGGCGGCCAAGGCGTTTATTATGTCCATTCTGGCTCGCAGGATTCTCTGGTTGCGATCCTGGTCTGTTGACCTGGACTCTAAAAAGACCTTGGAGGTGATACCCTTTAAGGGGAACACACTGTTTGGGGAAGACCTCAACAATATTGTTGCTGATTTAGCATCAGCTAAGATTGCTTGTCTGCCTAGTACTACTCCTTTGGCTCCGAAGGCTAAGAGTACTTCCTTTTGTTCCATTCAGCCTCTGGGTAAAGCAAAGGGTCAGGCGTACCCAAACAATACACGCTCTTCCAAACACACCAAGCCCGAACCAAAATGTGCCTGGGCTGCCCGTCAGTCTGCTTCCAAAACGAATAAGCCTGCCGCATGACGGGGCAGGCCTCCCCATGGGGGATCCCAGGGTAGGAGGCCGACTTCTACGGTTTGCTCAGGTGTGGTTAAAGACCACTTCAGATGCCTTGGTACGGGAAGTCCTCACGGTTACGCCATCTCTTTCAAGAAACGTCCCCCTCATCGGTTTTGCTCAACAAACATCCTTCGGATCAGGTAAAAGCAAAGACGCTCCATTTGGTGGTGCAATCTCTCCTGGATACAGGAGTGATAGTGCTGGTGCCTCTGGCTCTCCTCCCAACAATTCTGGAACTGCGGGCAGTGTTCAATACACTGACACTGGCCCTGCCTTGGATACAGAACAGGCCTGTTCAAGTACAGTCAGACAACACCACCACTGTGGCGTACATAAATCATCAAGGCGGCACTCGAAGCCGCATGTTGATGAGAAAAGTGTCAAGGATACTTCAGTGGGCAGAACGCCATCTGCCAGCCACATCGGCAGTGTTCATTCCGGGAGTCCTCAACTGGTAAGCGGACTTCCTCAGTCGTCAGGACGTACACGCAGGAGAGTGGAGCCTTCATCCAGAAGTATTTCAACTCCTAGTGAACAAGTGGGGCCTATCAGATGTAGACCTGATGGCGTCTCGACACAATCACAAGGTTTCCTGTCTTCGGAGCAAGAACAAGGGATCCTCAAGCGGCATTCATGGACGTACTGGCAATTCCATGGAACTTTCGGCTGCTGTATGTGTTCCCTCCGGTGTCACTCCTGCCCAGAGTGATAAGGAAGTTCAAGCAAGAAGGAGGAATACTACTTCTACTCGCTCCAGCGTGGCCCAGACGGCATTAGTTCTCAGACCTACAGGGTCTCTCGATAGAGTGTCCTCTTCTACTTCCACAACATTCAGACCTCCTCGTTCAGGGCCCTTGTGTCTACCAGGATTTGGCCCATCTGGCTTTGACGGCGTGGTTCTTGAAGCTTCCGTCCTAAGGGCCAAGGGTTTTTCTGAGGCGGTCATTCAAACTATGTGGAAGGCACGTAAACCGGCTTCGGCTCGGATTTATTACAGGATCTGGAATTCTTATTTCACATGGTGTGCTGCTAAGAATGTTGATGTATTCAGATTCAGTACTGCCAATGTGTTGGCTTTTCCCAGAACAGGGCCTGGATATAGGCTAGCGTCTGGCCTCGCGCAAGGTTCATATTTCAGCCTTGCCTATTTGGGTTCAGAGAAAGATTGCGACTTTGCCTGATGTTCATACCTTCACTCAGGGTGTTCAGCCTCCCTACGTTCCTCCTGGGCTTCTTGGGATTTGTCGGTTGTTGGACGCCTCCGTTTGAGCTCCTAGTGTCGGTGGACCTTAAATGGCTTACTTAATGGCAAGGTCTTGATTTTGCTGGCGATTGCCTCTGCTAGAAGGGTTTCAGATTTAGGTGCCTTATCCTGTCGGTCACCTTACCTGATTTTTCACCGTGACCGGGCGGTTCTTCGGACCCACCCTGGTTATCTGCCTAAGGTGGTGTCTTCTTTCCACCTTAACCAAGAAATTGTGGTTCCGGCCTTTACCTCTCCGGTTTGTCATCCAAAGAGAAGTCTTTGGATGTGGTACGGGCTCTCCGTATTTATGTGAAAAGAACGGAGTCAGTTCGGAAATCTGACTCTCTGTTTATTCTTTTTGGTTTTCACAAACGTGGCTGGCCTGCTAATAAGCAGACCTTGGCCAGATGGATTAGAATGGTGATTGCACATGCTTATGTACAGGCTGGCCTTCCAGCTCCTGATACCATTAAAGCTCATTCTACTCGGTCTGCTGGACCTTATTGGGCGGCCCGCCGTGGTGTGACCCTTGAACAATTGTGCAAGGCGGCGACGTGGTCCTCAGTGAACACGTTCATAAGGTTCTATGCCTTCGATACTTCCGCCTCCCAGGATACTTCCTTTGGACGCCAGATTCTTGTGCCCGCTACAGGGCTTCCCCTCCCATGAGGAACTGCTTTAGGACATCCCCGATGTTATACCCTGTGGAATACAGTGTACCCTGCTGCAGAAAAGGAGATTTATGGTAAGAATTTACCTTTGTTTCTCCGAGGTACAATGGATTCCACAGGGTGCCCACCCTGACGCACTTAGCTTCTTTGGGTGTATATGGCATTATCTGCTGGTACCTTCTCCTGTCGTGAGAATGTGGTGCTGTGTGGGTACTAACTGTTATTGTCCCTTTTCTACCTGCTACTGCATTGGACTGATTAACAAAACTGAGCTCCTGTGCACAGAGGATATATAGAGGAGGCGGTGCAAGGCATCCAGGGACAGTCAAAGCTTTAGCCTGTTGGTGCCTCAGGACAAGATCCTACTCTACACCCTGATGTTATTCCCTGTGGAATCCAGTGTACCTCGCAGAAAGAGATTTAACAAAGGTAAGTTCTTACCATAAATCTCCTTTTTTTTCTTCAGACCACTTCTTACCCATACTAGCGTCATTCTTCTAATACACAACAATTCTTGTTTCTTACTATGCTCTGGTTCCCAGTGGGTTGACTCAAGGTTATATTGGTGAAGCACCAATTACCCCTTACCTGAAGCGCCAGTAAAACACCACTATCCCATAATTGTACAACATCAAATGCTGTTTGGGCTTCTACTGTGGTGGCTAATTGCTCAATGTTTTTATTTTTAGCGTGTTTGCGCTGCCAACTTTTCATTTTTTGAGAATTAAATAGTTTTTCCTAATTTGGTGTATAACATATCCATTTTTGACCTGTGTAATGCTCTAGCTCGGCTAGTACAGGGATTTTAAAAAGTCCCTCTGCAGTTTGCGTTGTCTCTGGCTGCAAATCTCCGCTGCAGCCATGGAAGGCCAGAGTAGGACACCACTTAATGTAGATAAGTATGTAGCAAATTCTTTCTTATTTTATGTAAATAAAATGTTTAAAAACAATTACGTTGTCATATTACTTAGCACAAATTCTCTGTGGGGAGATCTGCTTAGCACACGGTATGTAGTCACGATCCCAGCGGTAGGCATACCGATGCCGGGATCCCGACCTCCAGAATGACAGCAGGGGGCCGAGGGATATTCCCACTTGTGGCTGTCCACGACACCCATAGAGTGGGAATAGAACCTGTGCTGAGCGCAGCGAGCCCGCTAGGGGCTTTGTTACACTCGTTCCCCCTGCCGGCATTCTGACAGCCGGGATCCCTGCGTTGGCATGCTGACCGCCAGGATCCCGACAGCTGCTATCCCGATCCCAACCCCAGCACACACTCACTGTGGAAGGATTTTTTTTAAGTCCCTATAGTTTGAGTGGGTGATTTCTTCTTGATTTTCTGTAAGTGCTGGAGTATTAATCTGAATGAAATTAAGTGACACCATATATTCAGCCTGTGTTGCCAATTAATTATATTTAGAAAAATAAGCATGTGCTTTAGTCTAAACATTTTGGGTTTCTGTAATAAATTAATATCACCTGTAAAAAGAGTTAATCTTTTGGGACAATTACAGGTTGAGTATCCCTTATCCAAAATGCTTGGGACCAGAGGTATTTTGGATATCGGATTTTTCCGTATTTTGGAATAATTGCATACCATAATGAGATATCATGGTGATGGGACCTAAATCTAAGCACAGAATGCATTTATGTTTCATCTACACCTTATACACACAGCCTGAAGGTCATTATAGCCAATATTTTTTGTAACTTTGTGCTTTGAACAAAGTGTGTGTACATTCACACAATTCATTTGTTTCATATACACCTTATACACACAGCCTGAAGGTCATTTAATACAATATTTTTAATAACTTTGTGTATTAAACAAAGTTTGTGTACATTGAGCCATCAAAAAACAAAGGTTTCACTATCTCGCCCTCACTCAAAAAAGTCCGTATTTCGGAATATTCCGTATTTCGGAATATTTGGATATGGGATACTCAACCTGTACTTACTTTTCATAAATCCATTACTTAGTTTAAGTATACATTCATGGCAAAACTGGGTTTTTTTGTTTGTTTGTTCTTTGGGGGGCACCTTTTTGAAAAAATTAAATATAAGTTTGAAAATTAAAAGCAATTCATAATGAGTGCCAATTAACAACCAAACAGCAGCATGAGAGTAATGTCTAACCTCCAAACCCCCAAAACAATGACTCTAAAGCTGGGTACATACTTGTCCAATCCCCAGGAGATCCGACCAACGGTTTTGCCCGACATTAAGTAATTGTGTACCCTCCGCTGAGCGACCCGCGCACCCGATCCTGGACGCCTGTCGGGTCTCCTGGTTTTTAAACCTGCTTAAAAACCAGGAGACCTGATCGCTGTCCAAGCTGCCGACATTGTAGTGTGTAGACTGCGGAGACCTGAGCAGGCGACTGATCTCCGGTCCCTGCAGCCCAGCACACGATCAGCGTTGTGGCAGTGCGGGATCTGGAGGGATCCCAGCACCGTCTGCCGCTGCTGTGTCCCTCGTCAGAGGGTATGGCGGCGGGGATCAAGGTGACGGGACACGTAACTTTACCTGTGCAGAGTTTGGCAGCATGCGGCGTGATTAAAAGCATTGGGCATGGCTTCCAGCTTCAAAATTGGTGCCACGGCGCTATTCTTGAAATTCAAGATGGCCATGATTGGCTCGCTGCGTCATCACCCCGCCCCCTTGTGCCGGCTAATACTAGACAGCGCGAGGCAGCGGCTGTCAGACCGACAGCAGAGGAGGAGCGGTAAAGAGCTCCTGAAGAAAGAAAACGTTGGGGAAGTCCTAAAGGTGGCAGCAGCCATGAAAAAGAGCTTAAAGGCCGCCGCCGCCCCCACCCCCCCCAGGTGAAGGTGCTGCATAATTAAATATGAAAACATTAGGTGTCATTTTTTATTTCAACATTTCTTTTACAGGGGGCCTATAGGTACCAGCGGGCCCTTAATGTCCCGCATGCTGTTACTTGTTGTTCTCCGAGTACCAGCATGCAAGGAGGCTTGCTGGAACTTGTAGTCCTCCTGTAAAAGACAATATTTTCTTTGTAACTATTAGCCTATCAACTCGGCACCCACAGCCCAGGGGTGCCGGGGAAAGCCTCAGACTACAGCCCTGGCCTTGGGTTTCCTGGAAAATCCCCGGGCTGGGCTGACTAGTTAGGGGGGATGGATGATTTGTCCACAGGACCCCGTCAAGTGTGTCCCCTGGCTGTGGCATTACTCCCGTGCTAGTGGAGCCCGGTGCTGGTTCTGAAAATATGGAGGACCTCTACTCATTTTGTTCCCCGTATTTTTAGAACCAGGGCCAGCTCCAAGAACCCGGTGCTTCCCTGTATTTTATGGACCAGGGCTGGCTCGAAGATCCTGGGGCTGATTATGCCTTTTGGGAGGGACCCACTTTTTTTTTATTTATTTTTTAAGAATTTTAAAATGCTTTCCCCATCCTCCCTTGACCATTATAATTAAATACATTCATCATTAATGTATCCCCCTCCTCCCACAGCCAAATTAATTTTTTTAGCAGAATTGGTCACAGATTGGTCTGCTGAAAAATTGGACAAGTATGTAGCAAGGATTTCCTGTAGAATCTGTGAGCGGTCTGCAGAATGATTGTGTAAACAGTCTGATTTGTGGTCTGATCTCCCAGGGCTGGACAAGTGTGTTCCCAGCTTAAGTGTTTGATATGTAAAAAAACAAATATATGTTATGTAGAAACCAATAAAAATGCTCTTGTAAGTGATAGTCTATTTTTCAACAGTTTTTAACTGGCTTTCAGCAGTTTTACAGCGTAATACCCCTTTCAGACCACAATAGGTGGGTCGCACCCGGGAGCTATACACGGGTGTTTCCTGGGTGTGACTCGCCTGAGCCCCTTTCACACAGCATATTGCCAGGTTGGTGACATCAGCGGTGACGTGTGTGGGTCGGTGCTTGAGATTAGATGATCTCCAAGTGCCGTCCGTCCATACAGTGTGAATGGGAAATGGGTCTCATCGACCCGGCTTTCCCATTCACGCCGCACAGTGACCCAGGTTGAAGCCATATGTGCAGTAACCATACTGTGCGCTCATGTGCAGTAACCTGGGTTACAAGCTGGCGGTCTGAGAGGGGTATAATTTGATGTCTGCTTCTGTTGTAACAAGCAAACCAATGGAGGTTTTTAGACCTGGGCATTATTGATGGATTACAAATGGCGGTTAAAACCAATGCTTAGTAAATGCTGTATTTTTAGACACTAAACTGCGGCGATGTCCATTGGTGTGCAATTGACAGCAAAACTGATGCTTAGTAAATTTACCCCGAGTCTCCCTATAACAGTAACTAGAATAGGGTCGAAATATCGTCTTCAATGTGTAACTAGTATCTTGCATGATCGCCCAAACAAATTTCAGTCTACATTTTTTTATATAATCTTTCAGAGTAGATTATTTATATTGACCTGGGATATGAAACAAAGCTGGTTATCTTCCGTCTAGTAGTGCCGGTTCCCAGAGCGTCAAAAGTAAACACATCTGTCTGCTAAGTTATATGGATGACAGAATAGCACAGAACGCAACCTAAGATATAATGCAGTGAATTTTGGAAAATATGCAGAAAGATCACAAATCAAAGTCACAATGAAGGTGAAGACCCCTATTATTTCAGTTCTGTCCTGTGACCTATTACTTAAAGTGCCCAGGGGTGGGATTATGGTTATAACTTCTTTACTAATTGCTAAGAATTGGGAAAGTGTAATATTTCTCCATATGATCAGTGTCTTCATCAGTGAGATTTCTCTTCTCTTCCAGTTGCTAGGGTAGTGCGCTGCTGAGCAGTCTAGTTTGCATTCCATGTGCGTGGAAAGCATTGCATAAAAAGCTTCACAAAAAAGTATCTGATCAAGTTAGGCACTTTTTACATTCAGTTTCCCATTAACAAGCGTTTTATTCATACATTGTGTATGTTTTGCACTTGCATTGCGTATTCACTATTTAATTGCTGGCTATATACATGACACCTATAACTGACAAAATGTGCATGTGATTTTGCTATTGTGGAAAAGAGTATGTTGTTATATTGATGTGTGCCATAAGAATAATTACTTTTACTGCTGAAACTGTAGCTTACTGGCTGCCAATGTTTTACCTACGTGTATGGTAAGAGTCACTGCCATTTAATGTGCCACATATTGCTGGCAAAGTAATAACCCAGATATGCCATTGTTACTGTAGCCACTCATTACGACCATGTACATTGCTCTAATATCGACTGAAATCTTTATCCTGGAAATGAGTCTGCTCTTTAAATACGCAACGTCATTAAGGTTTGTAATCTTTCATCTTTTCCTCTGAGTATTAAGACAGTAATCCTGCTCAGTCATCTAATGAGACGTTTCTATTGCCACCAGCAGGGTCAGTTTGGGAAAATCTTCTTATCATTTACAAAAGATAAGCAAGACAAACCAAACTCCTCAAACTGCAAGTTGAGAGAGAGCGGTTAAGTGGGGATAATTGGAGAACTTTATGTCTACCCATTATAGTCAGTGATCTATGGGGGTCAGACTGAGTTGATCGCACGTAGCAACTTTTTGCTGCCCGTGCAATCAACTAGACGCCGCCTATGGGGGAGGGGTTTTTATGTATAGCAAGGCTGCGAACGCTTATGCAGCCCTGCTATGCTAAAAAAGTTTTGTGTAGAACAAGACCAGGGTAAGAGTTACTTACCCTGTACAATGAATCCAGCGTTGCAGGTCCCGGAATTGACATCAGACATCCACCCTCTAAGCGCCTGGACACGCCTGCGTTCGCCGCACCACTCTCAGAAAATGGTCAGTTGACGCCCCGGAACGCCTTCCTCCTGTCAATCTTCTTGCGATCGCGGCAGCAATCGCTTTCTTCGTTCTTCTTGTCGTTGCCCAGCGACAGCCGTCTCTGGGCAACGACGCGCCTGCGCATTGCAGCCGCCACGCATGCGCAGAACCGACATGTTCGCTCCGCTGCAAAAAAACAGCAGCGTGCAAATGGGTCGGAATGACCCCCTATGTGTAGATGCGGTTAGCACCTGAATGAGAGACGCTAAACACTGATTTGTTACAGTGTTGGATTGAGGTGCAAAGGAGCCACTTGGAATGTTTCATCTAAGAACCCAATGCTTTGGGCTGACATCTTTATAATATGACAAATTGTGGCCCCCACATGACCTGATGTTTGCAGAGATCAGAATACCTGCGATATTCTCCACTTTTGGCCCTAAAGTTCAGATATTCTTAGGAACCTACAGTATATCCACTGTTACGGTCACTTTGGTGCCCAGTGAGTGTAAATTATGAAACTATAAAAACTAAGAAGGAAACATTTCAGTTTGAAAATCAGGACACACTAGACCACGATGGATGCTTGTTGCAAAATACCATTATTAGTAACTTAACTATTGTTTTTCAAATCAGACCATATGATTTTGAATTGCAAAAACTAATATACATTAAAAAGTAAATAATTATTCATCATAATCTAATTTCTCATACGTCCTAGAGGATGCTGGGGACTCCAAAAGGACCATGGGGTATAGACGGATCCGCAGGAGCCTGGGCACACTATAAAGACTTAAACTGGGTGTGAACTGGCTCCTCCCTCTATGCCCCTCCTCCAGACCTCAGTTAGACTTTGTGCCCAGGAGTGATGGGTCACACACTAGGGGAGCTCTCCTGAGTTTCTCTGACAGACTTTATTTAGGTTTTTTATTTTCAGGCAGACCTGCTGGCGACAGGCTCCCTGCAGCGTGGGAGTGAGGGGAGAGAAGCCGGACCTACTTCTTCTTAGTTCAAAGGCTCTGCTTCTCGGCTACTGGACACCATTAGCTCCAGAGGGTTCGATCACTTGGTGCGCCTAGCTGCTTGTTCCCGGAGCCGCGCCGTCACCCCCCTCACAGAGCCAGAAGAAAGAAGCCGGGTGAGTATTGGAAGAAAAGAAGACTTCAGTGACGGCAGAAGACTTCAGTACGGAGGTAACAGCAGCGGTAGCGCTGCGCTCCATGCTCCCACACACCAACGTCTCTGGCAGGGTGCAGGGCGCTGGGGGGGGGGGGGAGCGCCCTGGGGGCATGTTGCTGAGGGTCTAAGATGCTGGCGGGGGAACATATTTAGGTGCCCGGGCACCGGGTATGTTCACCCTGCTAGTGTGCCGCAGGGGAGAGCAACAGCGGTAGCGCTGCGCTCCCTGCTCCCACACACGCCATCGGCCTGCAGGGTGCAGGGCTCTGGGGGGGAGCACCCTGGGCAGCATATGGGTATATAATAAGATCACTGGGGGGGGGACATACTTCGGTGTCCGTACACCGGGTATGTTCACCCCGCCAGTGTGCCGCGGGAGGGAGCAGCAGCGGTAGCGCTGCGCTCCTGGCTCCCACACACACACACCATCGGCCTGCAGCGCCCTGGGCAGTATATATGTATATATAGGTGATTTCATTGGTATACTATGTAGATCACTGGCGGGGGGACATACTTCGGTGCCCGCCCCGCCAGTGCGCCGCGAACGGGAGGGAGCAGCAGCGGTAGCGCTGCGCTCCCTGCTCCCGCACACCATCGGCCTGCAGGGTGCAGAGCGCTGGGGGGGGGGAGCGCCCTGGGCAGCAATTATTGAATGATCCCGGGCGGGGGAACATACCCGGACACCGGGTGTTTTCGCCCCGCCAGGGTACCGCAGCGGGCGCGCTGCGTTCCATGGCTCCCACACACCAACGGCTTCTGTGGGTGCGGGGCGCAGGGGGGGCGCCCTGGGCTGTGTGTAGACATAAAGGGAGATATACAGGGGGTTAATCCCTGTATATAGGTTCCCCAGCTCAATTTAGATTTATATATTTATATAATTTGAGCGGGCTTAAGCGCGCAGGGAAGGGGCGGAGCTTAGCCCTCACAGATGAGTCAGCGCCATTTCTTCAGATCCCCGCCAGGACTTGCTGGATAGTAAGATGGAGGGGTGGCACAGTGTTTTTAAAGCTATATGGGTGTCATATAGCATTATGGTTGATAATGGACGCATAATCACTCTTATTTTACATAAATTCACTGTTTCCTTGATTGTACCCACTATTGGTTAGTCGACATATGTCGGCAGGTGTGAGGGCTTTGTCATAAGTTGCTGTGGGGATAATTGTCGGCTTCGCCAGCGCATGGCGGTACTTGATTCGGGAAATTAAGTATCAGCAAATTGGTGTTTGTGTGCTTAAAACAGTAAACACGATAGGGGAGATACAGTTGTTTGGGGATGCCCTGTCGGCATCAACGGTATTTCCTGGGTAAAAATAAAAAAAACAATTATCAAGCTGTTATTACCTTGTACCTGTATATGTATATATATATATATATATATTTATTGGTATATGTGGGGGGAGTGTTATCAAAATTGTATTTGTATCCTTCCCTCAAACCCCTCGGGGTTCCGTGATTATTTTTTGCCCACTTACTATTCCTTGCTGTCGACATTTACTGAGTTTCTGTCGACCATAACGTTCCTGGTAGATCCACATCGGGGGCCTGTCAGTACATGGTCATACACATTCACAACACATTACTGTCACTAGGGACCTGACAGGTCGGGACAGTCCACTTGCGTATAGGTTATATCTATATGTGTATATATGTAGATATAGGTTTATATATGCATAGTTAGGATATATGTGTTTTATTGTGTATTACATGATGTATACCCGTGAATGCTGAAATAATGATTCTCATCATGTGCTGGTCGCTCGGTTGATTAAGCTCTAGATTGGCCGTGACGAGTTGGTTTCGATCCTCTCAAGGAGTCCGAATATTAGTCTCTTCACAACGGAGAGAAAATTATGACAGTCAACTCCTGGTCAACGCAGAACCCGGTCGCAATGGATCATACACAGGCAGCTAAGTGAAATTTTATTTCTATACTTTGACTTTGTTTGCGCTGTATGCACTTGAGGGAGTGTTGTATTCGGGTAGGCATCCGATAGAATTACCCTACCCAGTGTGGGTAGGCTTGCCTTTGTTTATACTGCCTTATAACGTTACAGCAGGCTGCCACGTGACAGCAGGAGGTGGGACCGGAGAAATGCAGGGGATGTCTCCGAGAGATGCTGGAGGGCGGTATGCAGCTATTTGGTGTGGCCTCTGTTCAGTCAGTCTCGGCGGATTCCACTGGTAAGTCTAGCTTCGTGAGTTAGCCTCTTTCACAACGGTTGGTGACGCATTCTTTTGTGGGATGCAGTCGTTTTAACCGGTTCGATACCGTCTTTTTTTCCTTTTTTGCGCAGACAGTGGAAGGTGAAAAGGTAAGAGTTCTGCAGCCTTGTTAGGTTCGCAGTAGTGGATGTCGTTTTCTGTTTCCTCCACATCCACCACTTGTCGCTGAGTCTATCGGGCTGGTCCCCACTCCGGTGGGCACTCGTCTACTATGTTTCAGTTTGTCCAGGAATAGACTGGGACCTGTGGGTTATTTGTAGAATCCAAAGGGGAACATTCGGAGTTACGGTTGTTTCCCCTTACTGTTTTTCTAATAGTTCTTGCTGTTCCACTCTGGTAGGGAAGATAGTATACAACGCCGTACAGAGATGCGTCAGGATCAGGACATTGTCCGGTGGTCCCTGTATAAAGGTGCAAATCGTTGGTTCTCTCTGACTGTTCTTCGACACAGGGATTGGCTGTTGTTTCCAACGACACTGATGTTGGAGGTGGTTTTCAGAGTAGATAATGACCGGTAAAAGTTCAGTGTTTTTCCATGTGAAAAGAGGTCTGAAGATCCAGGGTTGGATCGGTTTTACTGTGACACTTCATCAAGGTGTTCCGTTACTTAACCGGTTGGCTGCGGCCGGAGAGGCCTTTTTTGGTGAGAGGCTTTATTGCCAGAGTGGTTTTCAAGAGACCAGTTGGAAATGTGGTCCGGGTCTC
Organism: Pseudophryne corroboree; assembly: GCF_028390025.1. Classification (NCBI taxonomy): domain Eukaryota; kingdom Metazoa; phylum Chordata; class Amphibia; order Anura; family Myobatrachidae; genus Pseudophryne; species Pseudophryne corroboree. The sequence continues at coordinate 242,920,025 of NC_086450.1, read as the reverse complement.
ACCTGCACACGCACATGAATATAATCCTAACGGCCAGGACATCGCTCCTGTGGTGTCTGCTCGGTTCTCTCCTTCTAGAGGGATGAAGGTTCGGGTTCCGGGTGTAGATCCTGGTGTCCGTGCATTCAGATCTCCGAGACAGAGGAGCAGTACTTGCAAGGGACGTGTTTCCAGGGGATAGGGTCGAGTTGGAAAGCTTGTCTGCTATAAACTTTCTTGAATTAAGAGTTTCGACAAACGTAGTCTTCGTGTTCTGCCCGTGTTAGTTCTGCTAGACGACTTGTCAGCAGTGACATAAGTAAACCGCTATGGCGGAATAAGGAGCAAAGCGGCAATGGCAGAAGATGCACAGTTTTGCCGTTGGGTGGAGAGTCTGTTAAACGCTATATTAGCAGTCTTCGTTCCGGAGATGAACGACGGAGAAATAGATTTCCTCTGCTGACGCGATCTCCATCTGGGAAAAATTCGGTCGTCATCGAGAAGTTTTCACAGACGTGACAAGTCTTTGAGGATTGTCGCAATTGGATATGTTGGCGTCTCGCCTCAATGAGAGGCCTCAGGGATATTGTTCCAGGTCAGGGGACGCTTAAGCTATAGCAGTGGACAACCTCGTGATACCGAGGTTTTTAGTCGGTCTAGGTGGCCTCTCCGCTTTCATTTTTGTTTGAAGGTGATAAACGTGGGATGAACAAAGGTTCAGGCGATCCTCTTGGATCCGGTCTAGCCAAGGAGGGTTTGCTTTCCAGGTTTTCATGATTTACTCATAGAAGATTCCTGCCCTTTTTCTCTACGTGAGGATCTGTGACAACAGGATCAGGGCGTCTAACGTCGTGGCGGTGGAATGCCATATCCTAAGCCGAAAGGGTGTTCCCAGTGTAGTCCTTTCCTCAATTCTTCAAGCTAAGAAAGAAGTAACGGCTATGCTTTACCACTGTAGTGGGCATATCTATGTGTTTTGGGTGTATCCAGGAAGGCTCCTATGGAAGTCTGTCAGCTAGGTCGTTTTTATCCATACTTTACAAACCGGTGTGGATGCAAGTTTAAAGTTGGGAGTGTGGCCTAATAATTTCTTTACAAAAATTTCTCTCTTGGAAAGTGGTCATGCTCTTGGCCTTGACATCCGCAAGGCGGGTGTCGGAAGTGGTGGTTTTGTCTCACAAGAGCCTTGTTTGATCTTTCATGTGGATTGAAAGGTATTGAGAACTCGGTTAGTAGTTCTGCCGAGAGTGGTTTCTGGGTTTCGCAGAATTTGGCCTATTTTGATGCCGTCGGTTACTTAGGCATTAGCTGATTCAAATTCTCTCGATGTAGCCAGGGATTTGAATATTTAGGTCGCCATTTTGGTTCAGATTGGAGAAACAGGGGCTCTGTTTGTCTGATATGTTCCCAGTATGGTTTGGGTGACTGTGTTATGCAGTCGGTTACACGTTGGATCTGTGATGCTATTTGGCATGTTCGGTCTACGGCTGGATTGCCGTCACCGAAGTCGGTGGAGGCCCATTTTACTGGGAAGATGAGCTCCTCCGGGAAGGAGGCCCGAGGAGTCTCGGCGGTTCAACTCTGGATACTTGTGGATACTTGGTCGGGTTCAAACGTGTTTGCTATGCTCTACAGGTTTGATACCCTTGTTGAGGAGGACCTTTTGTTTGCTCAATCGGTGCTGCAGAGTCGTTCGCACTCTCCTGCCTGTTCTGGAGCTTTGGTATTGACCCCATGGTCCTTTTGGAGTCTCCAGCATCCTCTAGGACGTATGAGAAAATAGGATTTTGGTACCTACCTGTAAATCCTTTTCTCTTAGTCCGTAGAGGATGCTGGGCGCCCGTCCCAGTGCGTGTTTCTTCTCTGTCAGGCCGTTGCTGACGATGTTCAGGCCATGGCATGAGGTGTCTTATTATTGGTTGTGTTGGCACACAGGTTGTGTTACATTTTCTCTCAGCATGTGGCTGTGTCTTTTTCATGCCGTAGGCTGGTTTTCTATTGAATGCCACGTTCTGCGGTATGTTCGTGGTGTGAGCTGGTATGACACTCACCGTGTTTATAAATTCTTTCCTCGAAATGTCCATCTCTCCTGGGCACAGTTTCTAACTGAGGTCTGGAGGAGGGGCATAGAGGGAGGAGCCAGTTCACACCCAGTTTAAGTCTTTATAGTGTGCCCAGGCTCCTGCGGATCCATCTATACCCCATGGTCCTTTTGAAGTCCCCAGCATCCTCTACGGACTAAGAGAAAAGGATTTACCGGTAGGTACCAAAATCCTATTATTTATTCATTACCACATATTTATATAGCGCACACATATTCCGCAGAGCTTTACAGAGAATGTTCAGTCCCTGTCCCAGTGGGGCTTACAATTTATATTCCCTACCATATGTACAGTGCACACATGAATCATTTTTTTGAGAGCTAATTAACTACAAGTGACATTTTTGGATTGTGGGAAGAGACTGGAGTGCATGGATGAAACCTACAAAAGCATGGGAAGCTTATGCAAACTCCACACAATGGGGTATATTTACAAAGATTCGTGTTTTGGCCGTTTTGAAGGGTGTTTGAACTCGAATGGTATCGGGTGCATTTTACTGCAACTTTTTGAATCCTGATACGATCATTCACTAAGCTGCCGAGTTTTGCACAATCGTTTTTTCCGATGTCGATGTGATTCGTAATATCAGGCAGTGTTTTACGGGAGTGATGAGTAAAACACTGCCTGACAAAACACAAGGAATCCCGGCCGGATCTGTGAGATCCGTGCAGGGCTTCATTGTGTACCTTAAAAAGTTGATTAAAGTCTTAAAAATTCTGAAAAAAATTGCGTGGGGTCCCCCCTCCTAAGCACAACCAGCCTCGGGCTCTTTGAGCCGGTCCTGGTTGAAAAAATATGGGGGGGAAAATGACAGGGGTTCCCCCATATTTAATCAACCATCAGCGGGCTCTGCGCCTGGTCCTGGTTCCAAAAATACGGGGGACAAAAAGCGTAGAGGTCCCCCGTATTTTTGAAACCAGCACCGGGCTCCACTAGCCAGGTACATAATGCCACAGCCGGGGGACACTTTTATACTGGTCCCTGCGGCCCTGGCATTACATACCCAACTAGTCACCCCTGGCCAGGGTACCCTGGAGGAGTGGGGACCCCTTAAATCAAGGGGTCCTCCCCCTCCAGCCACCCAAGGGCCAGGGGTGAAGCCCGAGGCTGTCCCCCCATCCAAGGGCGGCGGATGGGGGGCTGATAGCCTTGTGAAAAAATTTGAATATTGTTTTTAGTAGCAGTAGTACAAGTCCCAGCAAGCCTCCCCCGCAAGCTGGTACTTGGAGAACCACAAGCACCAGCATGCGGTGGAAAACCGGGCCCGCTGGTACCTGTAGTACTACTACTAAAAAAATACCCCCAAAAAAACAGGACACACACACCGTGACAGTATAAGTTTATAACATACATGCACACCTCCAAACATACATACTTAACTATGTTCACACGAGGCTCGGTCCTCTTCTCCATGTAGAATCCTAGGGGTACCTGTGAAAAAAATAATACTCACATAATCCAGTGTACCTTCTGTTCTTTGTATAATCCACGTACTTGGCAAAATAATAAAACGGAAACCCGACCAAGCACTGAAAGGGGCCCCATGTTTACACATGGGACCCCTTTCCCCGACTGCCAGGACCCCCCCTGACTCCTGTCAAAGAGGGTCCCTTCAGCCAATCAGGGAGCGCCACGTCGTGGCACTCTCCTGATTGGCTGTGTGCTCCTGTAGTGTCTGTCCAGCAGCACACGGCACAGATACAATGTAGCGCCTATGCGCTCCATTGTAGCCAATGGTGGGAACTTTGCGGTCAGCGGTTGACCGAAAGTAACCTCACCGCTGACCGCAAAGTTCCCACCATTGGCTACAATGGAGCGCATAGGCGCTACATTGTATCTGTGCCGTGTGCTGCCTGACAGACACTACAGGAGCATACAGCCAATCAGGAGAGTGCCACGACGTGGCGCGCCCTGATTGGCTGAAGGGACCCTCTTTGACAGGAGTCAGGGGGGGTCCTGGCAGTCGGGGAAACGGGTCCCATGTGTAAACATGGGGCCCCTTTCAGTGCGTGGTCGGGTTTCCGTTTTATTATTTTGCCAAGTACGTGGATTATACAAAGAACAGAAGGTACACTGGATTATGTGAGTATAATTTTTTTCACAGGTACCCCTAGGATTCTACATGGAGAAGAGGACCGAGCCTCGTGTGAACATAGGTAAGTATGTATGTTTGGAGGTGTGCATGTATGTAATAAACTTATACTGTCACGGTGTGTGTGTCCTGGTTTTTTGGGGGTATTTTTTTAGTAGTAGTACTACAGGTACCAGCGGGCCCGGTTTCCCACCGCATGCTGGTACTTGTGGTTCTCCAAGCACCAGCTTGCGGGGGAGGCTTGCTGGGACTTGTAGTACTGCTACTAAAAACAATATTCACATTTTTTCACAAGGCTATCAGCCCCCCATCCGCCGCCCTTGGATGGGGGGGGACAGCCTCGGGCTTCACCCCTGGCCCTTGGGTGGCTGGAGGGGGGGACCCCTTGATTTAAGGGGTTCTCACTCCTCCAGGGTACCCCGGCCAGGGGTGACTAGTTGGGTATGTAATACCAGGGCCGCAGAGACCAGTATAAAAGTGTCCCCCGGCTGTGGCATTATGTACCTGGCTAGTGGAGCCCGGTGCTGGTTTCAAAAATACGGGGGACCCCTACGCTTTTTGTCCCCCGTATTTTTGGAACCAGGACCAGGCGCAGAGCCCGGTGCTGGTTGATTAAATATGGGGAAACCCCTGTCATTTTTTCCCCCATATTTTTTCAACCAGGACCGGCTCAAAGAGCCCGAGGCTGGTTATGCTTAGGAGGGGGGACCCCACGCAATTTTTTTTTCAGATTTTACACTAAACAGACTCTTTCCCATAGATAACCATGCACAGATCTCACTGATCCGTGCATAGTTATCCAAACTCGACTGGAAAAAGCAGATCTATTTTTTTGCTGCTTTTTTTAACGAATCGAAAAAAAACAGACCCGCACTTGAGCACTCAGAAACTAACACCCAAATACGAATGAATAGTGAATGCCCGTATTCTATGAAATAACAGCCGCGTTTGACCGATGGTCTACTCTATTCATTCGTATTTCTGAACGTTGTCATTCAAACCATTATGAATAGTCCAAACACTGCCGAGATTGGTGCTTAGTGAATTCCCGGATTGGGACTTAGAAAAAAAAACACAAATCGGACAAACTCGGATTTTTAGTAAATAGTGGCCAATAATGGCTGTGGTGTGAATGGAACCCAAGTGCTGTGGGCCAGTAATGCTAACCATCACACAAACCGTGTTGCCCAATTAATACACTTTTGCACATAAATGTGAAATAATATTTACCTTAATAGTTCATCAAAAATAATACACTTGGACAAAACAGTAAATTATTTTAAAACATATAATAGATTATTACTACAATAAATTACATGTTGGTTCCCAGTCCTGAAGTCTGCCTGTCATCTACACACAACGAATTTGTCCACGGAATTCACACTGGCCGTAGTCGCTGGTGCACCTGAGCTTATAGCTGTAACTTATAACCCTACCTACCCACACCACAGGAGGCCAGATTTTAGGAATATCAATTTTTAGCACAGGTGGTAGAATTACAAAGAACATAAGGGGTCATTCCGACCCGATCGCTCGCTGCAGATGCCGTCGTTCAGTAGCGATTGCCTCTGCCTGATTGACAGGCAGAGGCAGTCGCAGGGCAGGAGGGGGCTGGATGGCGGCGTTAAGCAGCCGTTTAGGGGGCGCGGTCCGGCCAACGCAGGCGTATCACACAGCCGCTGCGGCCAGTGGCAGCGACGGTCAACTCCCAGCCAGCCGCAGGAGCTGTGCTGGCCGGGAGTTACTCCACAAATACAAAAGCGCTTTTGGATTTGTGCGGGGTGGAGGGGCCGGACTGACATGCGGGGCGGACTAGCCCTGTGCTGGGCGTCCCCCTGCATGTCAGGGAAGATGATCGTAGCTGTGCTAAATTTAGCACAGCTACGATCAACTCGGAATGACCCCCATATTCTCTTTATTGTTTGTCTTTGTGCTGATAGAGGTTAATTTCTGCCCCTATCCTTATCTCCCATCTATAGTGCTCCCACCCTTTATCCCTTTTTGCTCTTCCCTACACAGTTCAATGGTTAAACAAACAGAGATATTAGGGTTAAAAGTAGCTTCCCTCAGCGGTTGCCTCCCTCTGTCTTTCTCACGGGTAAAATCACCTCCAGCTGATTCCAGGGCCCTCATTCCGAGTCGTTCGCTCGGTATTTTTCATCGCATCGCAATGAAAATCCGCTTAGTACGCATGCGCAATATTCGCACTGCGACTGCGCCAAGTAATTTAACAATGAAGATAGTATTTTTACTCACGGCTTTTTCATCGCTCCGGCGATCGTAATGTGATTGACAGGAAATGGGTGTTACTGGGCGGAAACACGGCGTTTTATGGGCGTGTGGATGAAAACGCTACCGTTTCCGGGAAAAACGCAGGAGTGGCTGGAGAAACGGGGGAGTGTCTGAGCGAACGCTGGGTGTGTTTGTGACGTCAAACCAGGAACGACAAGCACTGAACTGATCGCACAGGCAAAGTAAGGTTGAAGTTACTCAGAAACTGCAAAGTAGTTTGTAATCGCAATATTGCGAATACATCGGTCGCAATTTTAAGAAGCTAAGATACACTCCCAGTAGGCGTAGGCTTAGCGTGTGTAACTCTGCTAAATTCGCCTTGCGACCGATCAACTCGGAATGAGGGCCCATATTCGGAGATATCCACAGTGTCCACTGGGAATATATGACCTGCACACCCTGCAGATAATGCCTTTTTTAACCCTGAAAATGCCAGAAGCCTTATAAAGTGGACACTTTAAGTCAATAGAACAAAATAAATAATGATCAAGTTTGGAACATATTCTCATATATCCCTAATTCCACTGATAGATAATAAAATACATAAGAGGCCTGATTCGGAGTCACATGCAATCTGCTTGCAAGAATGATGTTCATGCAATTCATCGATTATTTTCAACTGGACAGGTAGAAAAAGTTCTGAAAACCCCTACAATGCATGCGTTACACAGAGTGTATGCACAAGGCTGCTGTTGTTACTGGGTCACAGGTTCATCAGAAAGGTGTGGAGAAGTGATGTGTGTTCTTGGGCAATGACTGGAAGGTGGCTAGTAATGCACACAGACATGGGCCATTCAGTGGGAATGTTATAGTAGTGTTGTGGCATGTCAGTGCAGGCAGCTATGTTCACAGTCGACAGGTGCAAGCATAAGAGGCCTCGGTCACAGATTGTGCACCTTCCACAGGACTGCTTTAAGTTTTGATAGTGGCGAATGATGCAGCGGTCGGTATTATAGCATGCACAGGCCTTAAAAGTGATCATCTCGGTCCTAACATAATAGTGCACGGATGTAAACAGGGACATTTGCATTCTATTTACATAAAGTCGCAAATAGATGATAACCAATACACGCTGCTGCCATCGCTCTTGCATGTGACCCAGAATCAGGCACAGTAGGTGGTCGCATATCTCCTCAGTAACTTCTAATATCTTTATTCTACAGTGTGAAAATGACTCATTATACAGAGGCTGCATGTATTATATAAAATTATAGAATTTGTCTAGGGCTTAATTTGGCCCCTTGTATATTAGACATATTTAGTACATATCGTCATTTTAGGTAATGGTATGCAGTTCATTTACCAGCTGTCGGGATCCCGGTGGTCAGACTCCTGACCAAAGCACCTAGTTCCCACTTGGGTGGTGGTCCACGCCACCTCCCGAGGGGGAATATAATAGTGTGACTCACTGCGCTCTCCACCGGGCCCAAAGTGTGGCGTGCCCACGACGGGACTCGCAGCGCTCACCGCCGGGATTCCAGCATCAGCCTCCTGATTGCCGGGATCCCGGTCCCCGGTATTACATACTGGCCCTACGTAATGTGGATCTTTCACCCACTTGTTTCATTACATTTGAACCCCACAGATAAATGCACATTAAATGATATTCCAGTATGCAGAGGAAAATGTGCCTTATTAGAGAAATGGTCACTTTATTGCAGGGCAGAACCTGTATTATCTCTGTAGCGAATTTGTGTTTGACATTTTTGCCCATGTGAATTTAGTTTAAACAACAGAAACTCTTAACTGACAAAAGTCTGCAGCCACTACACCAATGTGACATATTAAGAAGCTATTGATAACATGTGCAGATCAATCTCCATACATTAACGCAACTTTAGATACCTGTATTTCACATGTACAGTAAATAAACTTTAGACTGCTCCCCATGTACAGTAGCAGAGCAACATGACCAACATGGCGTACTATGCGTTTTGAGTTTTTCTCTACCACAGGTGAAGGGGATTATTCAGACCTGATCGCTGTTGTGCGAATTTTCAAGCTGGACGATTATCAATTGACCGCACATGCATACGGATCGTAGTAAGCATGTGCAAGGCCAAACAGCGAAAACAATCCAGCTATTTTTTTGTATCGCCAGCCGTACGCAAGTTGATTGATAGGAAGCCGGCATTTAGGGTGGTAACTGGCCATTTTATGGGAGTATCAGGAAAAACACAGGCGTGGCCAAATGTTTTCAGGGAGGGTATGTGACGTCAGCTGCTGCCCCGATCAGCCTGATTCTGTCTCACTGTAAGAGTAAGTCCCGGGCTACGCACAGACTGGAAAAATCAACCGATAGCGAGTTGCGAATGGATTTTCAACTGACCGCCGATCGCCAAGATTTTTGCAAGCCGTATACAAACTTGCAAGGGGCGGGTTTTTCACTCTGTCTGGGTGGCGACTATCTGATTACAGACCTCTGCAAATTCACAGAGGAATGATCAGGTCTGAATAACCCCCCGAAAATATTATTCATAAGTCCTGTTGTGGCAATTGAAGGTACGCTGCAAACATGACTAATCCTCACATATTATTCATATGGTCTTCATCCTGTAAGAGCATTTTCTGCTGCGGGCTACACTGGGCTCCACAAGGAATGACATTGGGGTGTAGAGTAGGATCTTGATCCGAGGCACCAACAGGCTGAAAGCTTTGACCTTCTTCCCAAGATGCATAGCGCCGCCTCCTCTATAACCCCGCCTCCGTGTACAGGAGCTCAGTTTTGTAGTTGGTGCCATGCAGTAAGCAGGCATACAACAGTGGGGCTGCTCCAGCAGCCCTGAGAAGAGCTTTTAAAGAATATTGAAGACCTCAAGGGCTACAGCAGAGACACTGACTGTGTTAGATGTCAGTCAGACATCTCCTGCTGCAGCTCCATCACCTCCCCCAGCGGCGCTGTACACTCCCGCGCCCTGGTTGCCAGGTACCTACAGCGGAGGCTCCGGTTTTCTTCCAAGTTAGTCACACACACGACCGCTGTTCTCCTGGATCGCGTGGCCGCACTCAGGGAGGAGGTAAAGGGTCCCCTCGACGGAACCCGCTGTAAATCGCGATCCCGCACGGCCTGTGGGAGGTGGGCCGCACGCGCTGGCGTGGACACTGTGGTAGTACAGGGACCCCACTAGACCACCAGGGCATGGTCACAGGTCGGTTTTCTCTCATAAAACCGTTTTATTCAGTCCCCAGTACCCGGTGGTGAAGTCCAGCAGGGGGATAAGGCTTTGACCTGTAGCCCCTCCCCCAGCCACAGGGCGCCATTTAGAGTTAATATTCCCGCCCTGGAGCTTCATATCTCTCTCTCCCTCACTCCCTGTCAGCTTTTGGGCGCCATTATAGCAAGCAGTGCTGATCCTGGGACTGTTTCTGCAAATCCTCCTCTGTAAAGCCGTCTGCCTTTCAGCGCTGTGCATTTTACAGGACACTTAAGTATTCTACATGTCTGCTGACAGTGTTAGTTAAGAAAAAGTGCATTTAGTCAGGTTTATTTAGTACAAGTACCCTGTGATATACTGTACATCCAGTCTTTACTGTGCATTGTTATATCTATTGAGTGTATAGCTATACTTAGTACTTCAATGTATTGCTAGTGCAGTGCAGTGTTATTCCATGTCATAATTTCTGCATTGTTCAATTTGACTCTGTGTGTGCATATAGCTGGTGTGTGACCTCCATTCGTGTATCTCACTCAGATTGCTATCCCTATATTCTATAACCTGAGGGGGCTAAGTGTGTCAAGTTTATCATAATATAGGTAGTTCACAGGATATACTCAGTGTGTATTTTTCTCTGTGATTTTTAGTCACCATATACCTCTTGAATTCCCTGTTTGTGCTGATACACTGCACAGGGGGTTCTTGTCAGGTATTGCGCTGCTGATCTTGTACTGTGTTGCCTTGCATTGTACTTTTGATTATGTCAGCTACAAAGGGTAACAAAGCTGGGGCTGATCCCACATTGCATGGTGTTGACGCTGCAGACACATTTGAGGATAACATAGCAGCTGAGGGTTCAGGTTCTGGGGGTTCCGTACCCCCCAGTGGGACTGTAGCAATGGGGGTGCAAAATGACCCACCTTGGGCTACCTTCTCCGCGCTATTGCATACGCTGGTAACTAGACTAACCCTCGCCCGCCTAAGACCAAGGGGTCCTCTAAGCGGGCAATTACTTCCTCACCATCCACCAACGTCCCAGACACCTCATCTGATGAGGATGGCGTTTATACGGACCCCACAGATTCTGATCCTGATGCTTCTGATGGGGAAGTTGTTTCGCAGGTGGATGTTCCTGACTTGTTAGAAGCTATCAGGCTCATTCTTCAGGTTGATGATGAACCAGAACCTGACGCTGCCCCTAAGAAGCCGGACAGGTTTAAACGTCAGAAGGTGGTTAAACAAGTTTTACCTCACCCTGAACATTTAGTTGACATACGTCAGGAGTCCTGGGAAAATCCAGGAAAGAAGCTCACACCTCACAAGAAGATGCTGGCTCTCTACCCCCTCGCTGCGGAGCTTAGTAAAAATTGGGAAACACCACTGCCAGTGGATTTGCAAGTGGTGCGGCTGGTAGTATCCTCATCTCTGCCTGTAACTACTGTCACGTCCTTGAGAGAGCCGACGGACAAGCGTGTGGAGGGTTGTTTGAAGGCAATCTACACCCTGAACGGTGCGGTGCATAGGCTCACTATTGCAGCGACATGGGCTGCAGAAACTGGAAGCGTGGGCTCAGGAGCTGGAGGCGGAGTTGCCTTCCAGTGCTTCTGATCATGCTAGACAATGCCTGTCGTATATTGTCACAGCTTCTCATTACATTAAAGAGGCGGCTTCTGATGCCGGTTTTCTGGCGGCCAAGGCTTCTACTACATCCATTTTGTCTCGCTGAATTCTCTGGTTACGGTCCTGGACTGTGGACATGGACTCTATGAAAACCCTGGAGGTACTCCCCTTCAAGGGAGACATTCTTTTCGGAGAAGACCTCAACAAAATAGTGGCTGACTTAGTGTCTGCTAACACAACATGTCTTCATAGTACTGCTCCTTCGGTGCCGAAGGCTAAGAGTACTTCCTTTCGCTCCTTTCATCCTTCAGGGAAAGCAAAAGGTTAGGCGTACCCAAAACAGGTTTGTACTTCCAAACCCAAACAGGCCTGGGCTGCCCGTCAGCCTGCTTCCAAAACTGACAAGCCTGCTGCATGACTGTGCGGGCCTCCCTCTGGGGTATCCCAGAGTGGGGGGCCGACTTCTAGGGTATACCCAGGAATGGTTGAGGACCACCTCCGATGCCTGGGTACGGGAAGTCGTCACTCGAGGTTATGCCGTATCGTTCAAGAATCGTCCCCATCATCGATTTTGCCTGACAGACGTCCCTTCGAATCAGGTGAAGGCAAAAACCCTTCATTCGGTGTTACAGTCCCTCCTGGACACCGGAGTGGTAGTACAGGTGTCTCTGGGTCAGAGAGGCAAGGGGTACTATTCACCGCTGTTCCTAGTCCCGAAACCAAATGGGTCTTCCCAGCCCATTCTCAACCTCAAGTCCTTGAACAAATTTGTGAAGGTCTCCAAGTTTCGTATGGAAACTCTTCGCTCTATTGTTCTGGCTTTGGAACCTGGGGATTATATGGTCTCCCTGGACATACAGGATGCTTACCGGCATATTCCCATTGCAGTGTCACATCAGCAATACCTGAGGTTTGCGGTTGGCAACCTCCATTACCAATTTCAGGCGTTACCTTTTGGTTTGACCACTGCTCCGCAAGTTTTCACCAAGGTCATGGCGGTAATGACGGCTGTACTCCGCTGTTAAGGGGTCAGGATCCTACCGTACCTGGATGACTTGTTGATCCTGGCAAATTCCCCAGAAATTCTCCTATGCCATCTGGATCTGACTATCCAGTTTCTGCAAGCCCATGGGTGGCTCATCAACTGAAAGAAATCTTCCCAGGTCCCTGCTCAGAGCATGGTGCACCTGGGGGCGTTGTTGGACACTCACAACCAGCGGTTGTTCTTGTCTCAGGAGAAAGTCATGAAGCTTCAGGACAGGATTCGATGCTTCTTATCTCGTCCGCAAGTGTCGATACATTCGGCAATGCAAGTGCTAGGTCTCATGGTGTCTGCTTTCGACATGGTGGAGTACGCTCAATTCCATTCCCACCCTCTGCAGAAGCTAATTCTTGCCAAGTGGGACAGCCTGCCTCACCGGATCAGATCTCAAATGATCTCCTGGTCTCCGGAGGTCCGTCTGTCACTGAGCTGGTGGCTTCAGGACCAACGATTGAGCAGGGGTCGACCCTTCTGGATCTCCAACTGGGTCCTTCTGACGACGGATGCCAGTCTGAGAGGTTGGGGCGCGGTGCTGGAGGGTTCAGGGTCGGTGGACCAAGGAGGAGTCTCTCCTCCCGATAAACATTCTGGAATTGCGGGCGGTGTTTAACTCATTGAACTTGGCCCAGCATTTAATACAGAACAGACCTGTCCAGGTACAGTCGGACAATGCCACCACAGCATCACATCAATCATCAAGGCGGCACTCGAAGCCGCACGGATTCTTTAGTGGGCAGTACGCCATCTGCCAGCCATATCGGCAGTGTTCATTCCGGGAGTCCTCAACTGGGAAAAGGACTTTCTCAGTTGTCAGGACGTACACGCTGGAGAGTGGAGCCTCCATCCAGAAGTGTTTCAACTCCTTGTGGACAAGTGGGGCCTTCCAGATGTGGACCTGATGGCATCTCAACACAATCACAAGGTTGCGGTCTTCGGAGCAAGGACAAGGGATCCTCATGCAGCGTTCGTGGACGCACTGGCAATTCCATGGAACTTTCAGCTGCCATACGTGTTCCCTCCGGTGTCACTCCTGCCCAGAGTAATAAGGAAGTTCAAGTAAGAAGGAGGAATCCTACCTCTGATCGCTCCAGCGTGGCCCAGACGGCATTGGTTCTCAGACCTTCAGGGTCTCTCGATAGAGCGTCCTCTTCTACTTCCACAGCTCCCAGATCTCCGCGTTCAGGGCCCCTGTGTATATCAGGATTTAGCCCGGTTGGCTTTAACGGCATGGCTCTTGACGCTTCCGTCTTGAGGGCCAAAGGATTCTCCGAGGTGGTTATTCAAACCATGTTGAAGGCCCGGGAACCGGCTTCTGCTCTGATTTACCATAGGGTCTGGAATTCTTACTTTGCTTGGTGCGCATCTAACAATCATGACGCTTACAAGTTTAGTACGGCCAAACTTTTGGCCTTTCTACAACAGGGCCTGGACTTGGGCCTTTGTCTGGCCTCCATCAAGGTTCATATTTCTGCCTGGTCGGTTTGGTTCCTGAGAAAAATTGCGCCTTTACCTGATGTACATACGTTTACTCAGGGTGTGTTGCGGATTCAACCTCCCTATATCCCGCCTGTGGCCCCTTGGGACTTGTCGGGGGTATTGGAGGCGTTGCAAGGGTCTCCGTTTGAGCCTCTTGAATCTGCAGACCTTAAGTGGCTTTCTCTTAAGGTATTGTTTCTGCTGGCTATTGCCTCTGCAAGTAGGGTGTCGGATTTGGGTGCTTTGTCTTGCAGGTCACCATATCTGATTTTTCACCGTGATCGGGCGATTCTTAGAACACGTCCCGGGTATTTACCTAAGGTGGTGTATTCTTTCCACCTTAATCAGGAGACTGTGGTTCCGGCCTTGGCCTCTCCTGAATTGTCTACCAAAGAGCGGTCTTTGGATGTGGTACGGGCTCTCCATATCCATGTGAAGAGAACTGCCTCCATCAGGAACTCAGATTCTCTCTTTGTTCTGTTTGGTTTTCACAAACGTGGCTGGCCTGCTCACAAGCAGACCATAGCCAGATGGATTAGAATGGTGATTGCACATGCTTATGTACAGGCTGGCCTTCCAGCTCCTGCTACCATAAAGGGCCTTTCTACTCAGTCGGTTGGACCTTCTTGGGCGGCCGCCGTGGTGCGACCCTTGAACAATTGTGAAAGGCGGCTACGTGGTCCTCAGTAAACACGTTCATAAGGTTCTATGCCTTCGATACATCCGCCTCCCAGGATGCTTCCTTTGGATGCCTGGTTCTTGTGCCCGCTACAGTGCGTCCCCTCCCATAAGGAACTGCTTTAGGACATCCCCGATGTCATTCCCTGTGGAGCCCAGTGTACCGTGCAGCAGAAAATGAGATTTATGGTAAGAACTTACCGTTGTTAAATCTCTTTCTGCGAGGTACACTGGGCTCCACAGGGCGCCCACCCTGACGCACTTAGCTTCTTTGGGTTGGTAAGACATTAGCTGCTGACACCTTCTCCTGTCGTGAGAATGTGGTGTATGTGGCTACTAACGGTTGTCGTCTCTTTTACCTGCTACTGCATTGGACTGGTTAACAAAAACTGAGCTCCTGTGCACGGAGGCGGGGTTATAGAGGAGGCGGCGCTATGCATCTTGGGAAAGCTTTGAGTCTGTTGGTGCCTCGGATCAAGATCCTACTATACAGCCCAATGTCATTCCCTGAGGAGCCCAGTGTACCTCGCAGAAAGAGATTTAACAACGGTAAGTTCTTACCATAAATCTCATTTTTTATATGCAGTTTAATAAATGAAAATAACTTGATCTATTTCCATCTTCTCTATTTTTGTCTAGCACACTACTGTACTTTATATATAGGACATCTTGTACTTTGGGTTAGTGGTGCTTTAACTTGCATATGAGAAATGTAATACACAGTGAGGTATATGAGTACGTAGTTCTGTAGCATTACCGTTCAGCACTAGTGGGATTCTGTCATCCAAGGCTCACAGTACTACTCCAAGCTTTAACAGAACCCGACAGTTCCTGCCATTCCTTCGGTAACCAATTCAGTGTGCACAAAATGTCTGTTCTTTGCAGGAATTAATGTGTTTTATGTTATGCTGTGTTAAAGGTCCACCCTCTGTACATGGGGGGGGTCATTCCGACCCGATCGCTCGCTGCAGTTTATTGCAGCGCAGCGTTCGGGTCGGAACAGCGCATGCGCCGGTGCCGTAGTGCGCCGGTGCATGGCAGCCGTCGTTGCCTAGCGACCGTTTCTGAGGCAGAGGCGGTCACTGGGCGGAAGGGGGCTGGATGGCGGTGTTAAGCCGCCATTTAGGGGGCGCGGTCCGGCCACGCCTGCGTTGGGGAGGCGGGTCACGGCAGCTGCGTGACGTCACAGGCAACCGCTGCGACCCGGGGCAGCGAAGAGGTTCTCCCGGCCAGCCGCAGGAGCTGCGCTGGCCGGGAGTAACTCCTGAGATGCAAAAGCATCGCCGCTGTTCGATGCTTTTGCATTTCTGCAGGGAGGGGGGCAGCACTGACATGCGGGGCGGACTAGCCCTGTGCTGGGCGTCCCCCCGCATGTCTGAGTGTCTGATTGTAGCTGTGCTAAATTTAGCACAGCTACGATCAACTCGGAATGACCCCCATGGAGCGCAGTACGGCAGAGCAAAGACCAATACGCTGTTGCTGTCATCCCTTAGTTATATCAATTTTAGTGTAATTGTCAATTGAAGCTAAATAAATGCATTATTTATGTTCTCTTTGTAAAATCTGAGATCGTGGGAAATCTCGATGAGAGATACATATTCCTAGGAGACAAACACAATTAAATAGGAAACTTTTTTTTTTTTTTTTTTTTCAATTTGATGTTCTCACAGTGTTCTCCGTGTTTGGACCCTTAGGAACATTCAGGAGAACATGAACCCAGAAGATGAGGTTGATGAATTTTTGGGGCGGGCTATAGATGCGCGAAGTATTGACCGCCTGCGTTCAGAACATGTGCGCAAAGTTCTGCTGACCTTCCGAGAGGCTGACCTGGAGAAAAAGGTACGCTTTTTTCATTGCCTAAAGCATCTGATATCAACCTATTTCCATTTAACCATTACTAACTGTGCTTTAACTTTGCACAGATGTGTCCTTGCTCATCTTACACGCATGTGTGGCCGCATCATAATTGCGAGCCGCTCCTGGGTACATATGCACCTATGAAATCCTATGGATTGCGGGTGCGTATGTAGTCGTGGCAAACGACCCGCAATTGCCATGACTAGTGGGGTAAGATGAGCAATGACTCATCTATACATGTCATTTATATAACATGTAATATTCCCTGTAATGTTCACTTGCTCCATATAGCAAGGCCATATTAACCCATGGCCAGGCCCCTAGGCTTTCAGGTATTTTGTATCCCCTCTAGCACTTAAATCTTTCACCGCACTACAACATTTTGGAAGCAACGCTTATGCCAGCATTTACAATTTCAGTATTCACATGGACACTGATATCCAAATAAAATAAAGTCTGCTGACCTCTTTTCTCACAGCGCAATCATCCTTCCTTTTCTTTTGTCTTGTGAAATCCTGACTTGTGCTTGTACATGTTGGCTGCCATTTTGTTCTTTTTAAAAATGTGTAAAATAACAACTGTTTTGGTTGGTGCCAACGGCCCATGGGAACATTCGAGCATACGCTATCAAGGTCACGACTAGAATGTATTGCTCATGGAGGTGAAATAAGGGAGGAGGCAGTCAGACGTCACAACCCTGATGCTAGTGCACTATTGGTCCAGGTCTGCCCCATACACACACTGTCTCAAAACAAACCTAAGCTGACTACAAGTTTGCAAAGTGCCTTTAACTATTGGAACCCTAGGATGCAGATAACAGTACCTCAGCAAAGAAAATTAATGGGTCCTAGTCCCTGCGGGGCCCCTAGGCTTCAACCTAGTTAGCCAAAGAATAATACAACCCTGCAAATATCAGCTGCCTGGACAGAACCTCTCACTCTATATATCTTACAATTTTTAATTTGACTCATCAGGTAAAACTCTATTCCCAAAATACCTCTATTCACAAATAACCCAACTTTTGTAAGAGTCTGTGGGGCTGATGTATCAAAAATGTGAAAAGTAACGTCATGTATTTTTTGTAACTTTTTTTCGTCAGGAATGATAATGCGAAAAAGTCAAATTACGATCATTTTTGCATTTTACTGTTCAGAATGGAATTTTAACTGCATAGTAGGTTTTCTCAATCCCTCCCCCCCCCCCCCCCCCTCCCCAAAAAAAAATAGAACTGCGCATTCTCTGTTTTAGGCTCTGACATGCGCAGTGAATTCCTGCCTGTTGGCTTTCGGTGTCAAGTGGACTGGGCGGATGGATGTCCACCTCTGGCGTCTTACTATATTTAAATATATATATATCAAAAGAATAAAGGGAACACTTAAATAACACATCCTAGATCTGAATGAGTGAAATATTCTTATTAAATACTTTGTTCTTTACATAATTGAATGTGCTGACAACAAAATCACACAAAAATTATCAATGGAAATCAAATTTATTAACCCATGGAGGTCTGGATTTGGAGTCACACTCAAAATTAAAGTGGAAAAACGCACTACAGGCTGATCCAACTTTGATGTAATGTCCTTAAAACAAGTCAAAATGAGACTCAGTAGTGTGTGTGGCCTCCACATGCCTGTATGACCTCCCTACAACGCCTGGGCATGCTCCTGATGAGGTGGCGGATGGTCTCCTGAGGGATCTCCTCCCAGACCTGGACTAAAGCATCCGCCAACTCCTGGACAGTCTGTGGTGCAACGTGGCGTTGGTGGATGGAGCGAGACATGATGTCCCAGATGTGCTCAATTGGATTCAGGTCTGGGGAACAGGAGGGCCAGTCCATAGCATCAGTGCCTTCGTCTTGCAGGAACTGCTGACACACTCCAGCCACATGAGGTCTAGCATTGTCTTGCATTAGGAGGAACCCTGGGCCAACCGCACCAGCATATGGTCTCACAAGGGGTCTGAGGATCTCATTTCGGTACCTAATGGCAGTCAGGCTACCTCTGGCGAGCACATGGAGGGCTGTGCGGCCCCCCAAAGAAATGCCACCCCAAACCATTACTGACCCACTGCCAAACCGGTCATGTTGGAGGATGTTGCAGGCATCAGAACGTTCTCCTTGGCGTCTCCAGACTCTGTCACGTTTGTCACATGTGCTCAGTGAGAACCTGCTTTCATCTGTGAAGAGCACAGGGCGCCAGTGGCGAATTTGCCGATCTTGGTGTTCTCTGGCAAATGCCAAACGTCCTGCACGGTGTTGGGCTATAAGCACAACCCCCACCTGTGGACGCCGGGCCCTCATACCACCCTCATGGAGTCTGTTTCTGATCGTTTGAGTAGACACATTCACATTTGTGGCTTGCTGGAGGTCATTTTGCAGGGCTCTGGCAGTGCTCCTCCTGTTCCTCCTTACACAAAGGCGGAGGTAGCTGTCCTGCTGCTGGGTTGTTGCCCTCCTACGGTCTCCTCCACATCTCCTGATGTACTGGCCTGTCTCCTGGTAGCGCCTCCATGCTCTGGACACTACGCTGACAGACACAGCAAACCTTCTTGCCACAGCTCGCATTGATGTGCCATCCTGGATAAGCTGCACTACCTGAACCACTTGTGTGGGTTGTAGACTCCGTCTCATGCTATCACTAGAGTGAAAGTACCGCCAGCTTTCAAAAGTGACCAAAACATCAGCCAGAAAGCATAGGAGCTGAGAAGTGGTCTGTGGTCACCACCTGCAGAACAACTCCTTTATTGGGGGTTTCTTGCTAATTGCCTATCATTTCCACCTGTTGTCTATACCATTTGCACAACAGCATGTGAAATTGATTGTCAATCAGTGTTGCTTCCTAAGTGGACATTTTGATTTCACAGAAGTGTGATTGACTTGGAGTTACATTGTGTTGTTTAAGTGTTCCCTTTATTTATTTTTAGCAGTGTATATATATTCACACATATACAAACATCGTCACTCTGAGACTTCTTGATAAGGTGCAAAAATAGAAGCAGTATCTATTCAACTTTTCAGTGTGTTACCCCCTTTATCAGGATAACCACACAATTGCAGTGATAACATATTTATAACTTACCATCACACCCCCAGTCCATGGCATTTCCCACACGCCGTGCCATGCGTCTTCTGCTGCACTTGCGGTGGCGGCTCCCCCTGGAAACGGAAGTGATGTCATTCATTGGCCGGCTGCACTGGGATCATGCCTGGAACACAAGCCAAAAGGTTGTTATGGCATTGAATGACGTCACTTCCGCTTCCGGAAAAAGCCGTGACCGTAATTACGGTTGAAGACGCCCGGGACGGCGTGCGGGATATGCTGTGGACTGGGGGAGTGAAGGTAAGTTATAAATATGTTATCACTGCATTTGTGTGGTTATTCTGATGAAGGGGTAACACACCGAAACGTTGAAAAAACACTGCTTCTATTTTTGCACCTTATCAAGAAGTCTCAGAGTGCCGCTGTCTTTTCATGGTATATTGGGGGCGCTCTTCCCTATGTATGCTGTGAGTGCCGGATTTATTGGAAAAGTGTATGTATATATTATATATATATATATATATAATGTAAAAAGTATAGAAAAGTTATCTAACTATTATTATTATTATTATTATTATTATTGTTATTATTTTTACAATTTATTTATAAGTCGCCACAACTGTTTCGCAGCGCTGTACATACAACACACATTAGAACAATACAAGGTATACAGTACTTAACATCACAGAAAACTAAAACAGAGCACAGGTAACAATTAGAACCTCAGTTCTCAGTACACAATACAGCTGAGGTGTCAGGAAGCTAAGGAGTAATCGGCATACTACTTGGAAACGGGCAGCTGTTGGAAGAGATGAACAGTCATGAGCAGGAGGAAATGCAGGTATAGACAGTCACTGAGTAGGAGAGAGCTGTAACTGAAGTGCAAGAGAAGACGGCTGTGAGAACAGTAGGGAAGAGGGCCCTACTCCAAGGTTTTTACAATCTAGAGCTTATCTATCTATATGCTATCTATCTATATGCTACAGTATATGCTTTTTTATTACACATGTACAGTACTGCGTCATTTGTTGGTGATTTATGAAGATTATTATAGTATAGATTCTAACTTGTACAGCAGTGTGGAATGTGTTGATGCTTTATGATAAAAAAAAAAATAATTGTATTAATTTCAGTACAAGTTTTAATGATAGATAAGTAAATGTTAAATTTTTACTTTCTCTGTATAAAATAAAGTCAGTAAAATCCGAATGAGGCATATATTTTTTTCTTACAATTATATATATATATATATATATACACACACTGCTAAAAAAAATAAAGGGAACACTTAAACAACACTATGTAACTCCAAGTCAATCGCACTTCTGTGAAATCAAACTGTCCACTTAGGAAGCAACACTGATTGACAATCAATTTCACATGCTGTTGTGCAAATGGAATAGACAACAGATGGAAATTATAGGCAATTAGCAAGACACCCCTAGTAAAGGAGTTGTTCTGCAGGTGGTGACCACAGACCACTTCTCAGCTCCTATGCTTTCTTGCTGATGTTTTGGTCACTTTTGGAAGCTGGCGGTGCTTTCACTCTAGTGGTAGCATGAGACGGAGTCTACAACCCACACAAGTGGCTCAGGTAGTGCAGCTCATCCAGGATGGCACATCAGTGCGAGCTGTGGCAAGAAGGTTTGCTGTGTCTGTCAGCGTAGTGTCCAGAGCATGGAGGCGCTACCAGGAGACAGGCCAGTACATAAGGAGACGTGGAGGAGGCTGTAGGAGGGCAACAACCCAGCAGCAGGACCGCTACCTCCGCCTTTGTGCCAGAAGGAACAGGAGGAACACTGCCAGAGCCCTGCAAAATGACCTCCAGTAAGCCACAAATGTGCATGTGTCTACTCAAACGATCAGAAACAGACTCCATGAGGGTGGTATCAGGGCCCGACGTCCACAGGTGGGGGTTGTGCTTACAGCCCAACACCGTGCAGGACGTTTGGCATTTGCCAGAGAACACCAAGATTGGCAAATTCGCCACTGGCGCCCTGTGCTCTTCACAGATGAAAGCAGGTTCTTACTGAGCACATGTGACAGAGTCTGGAGATGCCAAGGAAAACGTTCTGCTGCCTGCAACATCCTCCAGCATGACCGGTTTGGCAGTGGGTCAGTAATGGTGTGGGGTGGCATTTCTTTGGGGGGCCGCACAGCCCTTCATGTGCTCGCCAGAGGCAGCCTGACTGCCATTAGGTACCGAGATGAGATCCTCAGACCCCTTGTGAGACCATATGCTGGTGCGGTTGGCCCAGGGTTCCTCCTAATGCAAGACAATGCTAGACCTCATGTGGCTGGAGTGTGTCAGCAGTTCCTGCAAGACGAAGGCACTGATGCTATGGACTGGCCCTCCTGTTCCCCAGACCTGAATCCAATTGAGCACATCTGGGACATCATGTCTCGCTCCATCCATCAACGCCACGTTGCACCACAGACTGTCCAGGAGTTGGCGGATGCTTTAGTCCAGGTCTGGGAGGAGATCCCTCAGGAGACCATCCGCCACCTCATCAGGAGCATGCCCAGGCATTGTAGGGAGGTCATACAGGCACGAGTTGGATCAGCCTGTAGTGTGTTTTTCCACTTTAATTTTGAGTGTGACTCCAAATCCAGACCTCCATGGGTTAATAAATTTGATTTCCATTGATAATTTTTGTGTGATTTTGTTGTCATCACATTTAACTATGTAAAGAACAAAGTATTTAATAAGAATATTTAATTCATTCAGATCTAGGATATGTTATTTTAGTGTTCCCTTTATGTTTTTGAGCAATGTATATATATATATATATATATATATATGTATGCAGTACAGTCCCGTATACACGGCAGATGTGGCCAGAGATGTGTGCTGAGCGTGCAGCGCAAGGGGCTAGCACCAGCGATAGCAATATGCGGGGCCACGCATCGCTATCGCTGTGGGGGGTACACATGGACAGATCATTCTTAAAATCTAAGCAATCTAGTCAGATTGCTTAGATTATTGCTCCGTGAGTAACCCCTTACCAGTATATATGTACTACTTGTCTGGGCCCTTTTTACACTTTAAGTGTTACACGGGCAGTGGGATGGTTTTTGCTGGTGCAATGTGACCTAATCTGAGAGAATAAGGGTATTATTTAACCTCCTGGATGTAATGTAGGTACATTAAATACAGTATATACAAGTTACATCTTCTACAACCACTCCGTTACCTCCACTCTCAATTCTGTTGCTCCATCTCTTCTATCCCCCTCCACCAAGCCAAACCCCAAACCTGACACTCCAAACTAAGCTGGTTCGTGCAAAAATGCTTGCACACTGCTGAACACCTCTGGAGAAAATCTCTCTCTATGGGGGACTTTCTCCACTTAAATTTAATTCTCTCTTCCTACTGCTCTGCCCTCTCCCTTCCTAAGCAAGTATTTCGACTATTTGAATACACTGTTACAATTAACACTCAGGTAGATACTTTTACTATTGCACAAGGAATCTATAGTAAATGTTACCAATAGTTTAGTTGCTATTAATGTATTGTCATACATGTGTTTTTGAGCATTTATATATTGTGTTGATGTAATATTAAACATTTATTATACTCTTTAAGTAGTGTAATGTGTATTGCGCGGCCTAAGCATCAGAAGAGGAAGATAAGTCTATCTGCAATACTGAGAACAGATCTGAGAGGTGCAAGATCGGAACTCAGTGTTGCAGCTAGACTTATCTTCCTCTTCTGACGCTCTGCATCCTCCACTCCCCTCTGCCATAATCAGGGTCGGTTCTAGCCCTTGTGGCGTCCCGGGCGGAAAATAGGGGTGTGGCTTCATACAGGAGAGTGGTCAGTTACGCCTCCTGTAGAGTTGTGCCCCCAGTAGCGCCCCCATTTGTGCCCCCAGTAGCGCCGCTTAAAAAAAAAATAATTAATACTTACTATCCCCGCTCCTGAGTCCCGACCGCTGCAGACCTCCGCCATGCCGCTCCTCTCCTCAGATCTATGGGAGAGACGTCATGACGTCTCTCCAATAGCACAGCATAGATAGACACTAGAGGTCAATTATGACCCCTAGCGTCTGTGCCAGTCCCACAATGCTATGCGGTGCGCGCTGTGACCAAGGAAGCAAAAGGACGAGAGACAAATATCATATCAATGCGAGAATAAATCTTGTGAGGACCAAAGAAATTTGTATAGTCCCTGGCAGTCGAATTTTTAAGGCGGCAAGGATCCAAAACTGACAGCCTATTTAAACCTGTGTCATGATTCTGAGACATACGTAGCACTTCTGTGGAACGCTTTAGATGATAGACTAATTGAGAAATGCCCTTGGGTTAATTTCTCAATTAGTTTAAATAATTTAGAAAAGAATTAACTTTGGCCGGTATTGGGTGCATATAGATTAACTAAGGTTACTTGTTCCGGAGCGCAATAAAATAAGATATCGACCATCCGGGTCAGCTATAAGTTTTTTAAAACTGCCAACCCTCTTTTTATACATGAGGCTGAAGCAAAAGTTTTGGGGGAAACGCTTGCTTCTTAATTGAGAATGATCACCAGTCAGGTGCGTCTCCTGTAAGAATATTATATCTGCTTTCTTACATCTACAAGCTCCTAAGACTAGAGTGCGGCGTCTAGGGGAATTAAGACCATTAACGTTTATGGAAAGGACCTTTAAACCCATAATAAGATATCAGATATACAAGAAATTCTAAGACCCTCAATTTGAAAATCAACCTGGAACAGCAGAGACCGGTCAAGATAGACAAGAAAAAAGAAAGAGAAGAAGAGAGGTCTAAGTAGGCCAAAACCCCGGAAATAATAGACCCTAGAAAAGGGACTAAAGATAGTAGTCATTGAGTAATATCTAACACAAAAATAAGAAAGGGTAGTTATGTGAAAAAGAATATGAAGGGAAGGGGGGGATACAAAACTAGGACATCAGATGAACCAGAGGCCCTCAATCTAATATATAAAAGCGAAAATTTGTCTATATACAAATCCACAGTTTACAAGCAAAGATTGTGAAATTTTACATACGAGAATATAAAAACATGGCCGAGGCAACTAAAAAAATTAGCAATCAAAATGAATTACTGTTCATTTTTTATTCATTTATAAATATATATGTATAGAGAGAGAGCGAGAGCAAAAAAAGGAGAAGAGTATATCAGGAGACAGCATAACTCCCGAATTGCTGGAGCAATGTACTGCAAAATTGGAACACACATACATTACAATCTGGGAACAAACACTGTGGGGGGAAGACACCCCTAGGGGGGAGGCAGCAGCACTGAGTATTTCAGCAGACAGCATAACTTCGGAATACCTGCAGCAATTTCCAACAAACTTGGTACACATATGACTTACACTCTGGGAACAAACACCGTGGGGGAAAGACACCCCTAGCACCCCTAGGGGTGGGACAGCAGCACAGAGTATGTCAGCACACAGCATAACTCCAGAATGCCTGGACCAATTTACAACAAACTTGGGACACATATGATTTACAAACTGTGAGGGTAAGACACCCCTAGTACCCCTAGGGTTGGCCCAGCAGCACAGACTATATCAGGACATGCATGATATGTCAGTGATGACAGGGCTGCATGTGACAAGGGCAGTGACATGATATGAGGGGAATGGAGGTAGCACGAACCCACACACTGAGAGTTAGATAGTGGAAGTAGCACGGCCCCCCAGCAGCACAGGGTACATCAGGAGAGAGATAATGTGCTGCGCTATATAAGAAACTGTAAATAAATTGATAATTTCACAGGGGCACTGACATGATGTGAGGAGGGGAATGGAGGCAGCAGGAAGCCACAGACTGAGAGTTGTATAGTGGGAAGAGCAGGGTCCCTTAGGGGACCAAAAAGGGTTCCGGCCACTACACAAGGGGGGTAATTCCAAGTTGATCGCAGCCGGAAAGTTTTTAGCAGTTGGGCAAAACCATGTGCACTGCAGGGGAGGCAGATATAACATGTGCAGAGAGAGTTAGATTTGGGTGGGGTGCAATCTAGATTGCAGTGTAAAAACAAGCAGCCAGTACTTACTCTGCACAGAAACAAAATAACCCACCCAAATCTAACTCTCTCTGCAAATGTTATATCTGCCCCCCTTGCAGTGCACATGGTTTTGCCCAATTGCTAACAAACTTGCTGCTGCGATCAACTCAGAATTACCCCCAAAGTGCGTCAGGGAAGCAAGCTATGCCTATATACTAGATCTCCAACGTAAATTTATGTACAGGGGAGTAGAAAGTGTAGTCCCTAGTAAGTGGGTCAGTGAGTCTAAAGGAGTCGAATAATAATTGGAGCTTCAAAAGATCTAACAGGGCGAGAGATCCCGGGGATGGGCGTTTGGGGGTAGAAGAAAGAGAGGAGAGAGGGGAGGATCTGTCTAACGAGGCATCCAGAACCTCATTAAAATCACCGGCCACTATGATCTCCACTTGGCGGAGCCTAGTTATGCGTGAAGTCAAACCCCTAAAAAAGGCAGCCTGATTTTGGTTCAGAGCATAGACATTAACAAGGGTACACAGGGTGTTGTTAAGTTTCCCAACAAGGATTAACCATCTACCAAATTTATCTGCATGACTGTCCACAACTCAAACGTAAGGTGAGCAGCGAGCAAGATGGAAACCCCCCTTTTTTTGTGTGTCGCATCACAAGCATGGAATGTATGTGGAAAGGATTTAGATTTTAAGTCGGGGTGGAGGGACTTTTTAAAGTGGGTTTCCTGCAAGAAGACCAAATCACCTCTGGCCTGTTTAAGTGAAAGAAAGAGCTTGGTGCGTTTGGTGGGGCTGTTCAAACCTTTGACATTGTGGGAATACATCCTAAGGGCCATGACAATCAACTCTCTGGAACGCCACGTCTCCTCCCTCCGGACATTGCTTCACTGCAAAAGACCAAACAAAAAACATTGTAAACATTAGAAACAAGCATGGCAATCGGCATACATCAGTGAACGGCTGAGTAAAAGAAACAAGAGAAGAGAACAAGACAGATAGAATTCGGGGAAAGTAGGGAAGAAGGGAACGTTGGGGACCAGAAGAAACGACATCTGGTCTAATATGCCGGTCAGGAAAAGACAACTGGACTCGGGTATAAGACCCAGTAGAGGGGACGCGGCCCAGCCAGGCCAGGCGCATCAGGCACAGCGGACACTCAACAACATGTGTCCTGAGTCCAGGGACTAATGGTAAAAGGGGAAAGTACGGGACTTAGTGTCCCAGGACCTACTACCGTGTAAGGCAACTAGAACAAAAACAAAACTCTCCAGGGCTAAAACAAGGCAAGTCTGGGGTAGGTAACAGTGTTAATCTACATCTAAGCAAGGGGCATCAGTTCCCACATGGGGGGGAGGAGGGTATAACCCCCGTAAGGGGGGACGAGACATGATGAATACCTAAAGTGATCCAATACAAAAGAAAAGGGTTTTTGCTCTTGCACGCACATAGAAGGCGTGGAGCACGGTGGATCTAAAAGCTAATGCTGAAAAATAAAGAAATTAGCTCCTCACAACATATGCATAAACAAAAATAAGAAACCACAGGATGAAATGGCATTAGGACAAGTACGACATCAGGTGGCAGGGCCAGCGGAAGCAGATTTCCACGCAGAGGGCACCTTCGTCCAGTCCCGGTTCAAGGATCGTCGAGGGGTGGCAGTCAACTCCAAAGGCGGGGCCACATGTGCCCGCTGCGGGGAAACAGATGAGGCCGGTGGAGGGGAGAGGCCCAAGGTGTGCAAAAGTCCGTGCGCTTCGGCCAGGTCCCTAGCCGAATGAAGGCGGTTGTGATGCCACACCAGAATGTGAAAGGGGAAATCCCATCTGTAGCGAATGCCATTGTCCCGGAGCACCAAGGTTATAGGCCTGAAATCTTCTCTTGGTCATAGTAGCTGGAGCAATGTCTTGGAAAATTTGGAGTGAATGGCCCAGGAATAGTAAGTTGGAGATCTTCCTAGTTTCCCTAAGGATGACCTCCTTAGTAGTATAGTAGTGGCATCTCAGGATGACATCCCTAGGAAGAGCAGAGTCTTGTGATCGAGGGCGGAGAGCCCTATGGGCCCTATCTAACAAGAGCTGGTCCACTGGAGTCGATGCCGATAAATGCACAAACAGTTTTTTAAAGTAATCGTGCAGGGACATCATATCAACGTCCTCAGGGACACCTCTAATGCGCAGATTATTACGTTGCGCCCTGTTATCTTGGTCTTCTTGATGTTCCAGGATGTGCTGGATCTCCTTCTTCAGATCATGAATATCATCGCTCATGCCCTGTTGGGTAGTGATCTCTTCATCCACTTTGGTCTCCAGGTGGTCCGTTCTGTCCCCAAGTTCGGCAACATCTGTTTTGAGAGAGGCTATTGCCATGTGCACCTCCGCCTGTACCACTTGGATGGATTTCCTCGTCTCCCGTATTTCACGGAAGAGCAGTTGTAGATCTTTCCGGGTCAACGGGGAGTGGTCTGAGTCCTCCGAGTCAGAGACATCAGGATGCAAGGGGGTTTCTGGTCCTGGAGAGGTAGCATGGGAGTAGGCAAATTTTTTAATGCTTTGGGTCAGGTCCGCTCCACGTTGTTTTTTGTTATTTCTAGGCATGGTGGAACCCAGAGACAGAACACCTGAGAAAAGTCACTACAATATGTTGCTAGGTAGATCCCGGTAGCAGGGAGACAGTCCTGTAGTTATTTAGACATAGATATCGGTAAAAGAAAGTCCCAAGACTTAGGGAATGTTCCAAAGGATCACATGTTAAGGGAAGCAAGCTTCACTCAGGCAAAGTAAGCCCAGCGAGAAAAGCTGCCAGCAGGTGGAGCTCCAGTGTCAGTTAACATAGGTGGTGTGACACATCCGGGGCTCTGAAGGTGTATAATAAAGACAGAAATAATCCCAGCATGTGGGGCACAAAGTAATAAATAAGAAAAAAGGGGGAGTCCCCACTGAGATCCCACCTCATGGCGCAGTGCGTACAGGACCCCAGCAGTGGGGAGGGTATAGGAGGGATCCAGCTAGGATGGGGATAGGGATAAATGCTATGAGGGGAGGAAATCCCTTTTATTTTATATTTTTATTATTTTTTCTTTATTTTTTGTCCCCACGTCACTTTAGACAGGTGACAGGGGGCAGTGCCAAGCAAGTGGTGGGCCCTAGCCACGGACCAGCCAGCAGCCAGGGAACCCTCCAATTACCCCCAGCTGCCTGGGGAAGCAGGAGCACCGGTCTTCCCTAAACCAAAATGGCCGCCGGCGTCAGGGGAGGGTGAAGTATCTTGGGCCTAGCACCCTGCGGGTACCTCTGACCGGGCTCCCCAGGCGCCCGGAGCTGATAGATAAGAGGCGCCAGTCTGCTTGTGCAGGAGGGAGCTCACCCCGCCTGGCCACGGAGACTTCCGGTCCGGGCACAGGCCGCCGGGAGCGCGCGGCAGCCGCCGCCGTCACCTCAGCTCCCGGCTCAGCGGGCGGAAGCAGGCCTCGAGGCGGACGCCTGGAACGGAGCACGCTCGTACGCTCTACAAGGCACAGGCAGGAGGAAGAGACAGGTCAGCTGAGGGGTGGAGGGAGCCGCGGACAACAGGGGGCCGGCCGCCGGGTATGTCAGGCGCAGCTTCAGTCTCCACATCGGGGATCACCAGGTATGGAACGGGAATTGAGCCCCCGGCTTCTGGAGGGTGTGCGGGCCCCAACCCGCAAGGAGGCAGGAGGCCCCCTCCGGCTCCGGGACTCCGCACACCGGGGACAGGGGAGGTAAGGACGGGCTGCAGGGGGCAGGGAGAGGCGAAGATAGGCTGGAACCGGGCCAGATAAGTTATATGTAGAGGATTTTATGCAGGAGCTCTCCTCAGGCACATCTTCCCTGCTTGCCTGCCAGGCCACGCCCTCCCTCCAACGTAAATTTACGAACAACTATAATTCTAATTTATCATCTTCATCCCGTAGCAAAGCATGGGTATTCAAATAGTTGCATATAAAAATAAGAAAAAAGAGAAAGGGAAATTACACATCTGGCCTGACACAAAATGGGAGGAAGAGGGGCAAATGTGTAACGTATCCGTATAGCAAAAAAACTGTGTAAATTGGACTAAAACTGTAATAAATGTACAACGGTTAGAAATTACAAGTGGCTTACTCAGAGTGCATCCAATAACAGAACAAGCTCAAGGAAAGTGCACATGCTAAGTAGGCATAAGAGGTAGTGTGGGAAACCTAACAGCCCTATCCACGTATCAATGGGCATATATCAAAATCAAGAACATGGGACATACTGTAGGGCCACAGTAAAAAACAAGAAACAAAGTAAATCAGGAACATACTAAGGGGGTCATTCCAACCCGATCGGAGCGTGCTTTTGTTCACACAGCTGCGGCCGGGTCACTACTGTGCACGCGCGGGGGCCGTAATGTGCACGTGCGTCGTTGCCCGGCAACGACGAAGGGATCGCTTGAAGATTGACAGGCGGTGGGCATTCCTGGGCGGCAACACAGTGTCCGGAGCCATTTTCAGTGAGTGGTAAGAAAAACGCAGGCGTTTTTTAAGAAACGCAGGTGTGTCCAGGGCGGGTGTTTGACGTCAGAGCTAGGACCGAACAGGTTGAAAACGTTGCAGCTGGTAAGCAAGTCTAGCCCTACTTACAAACTGCACAAATGTATTCCCCATAGCAGGGCTGCACAAGCGAACTCAGCCTTGCTATAGTGAAAAACCCACCCCCATAGGCGGAGTATAGTTGATCGCTCGGGTTGCGAAAAGCAGCTTCGTGCGATCAATTCGGAATGAGGGCCTATGGCCCCCATTCCGAGTTGATTGCACCAAGCAACTTTTTGCTGCTGGTGCGATCAACTAATCTCCGCCTATGGGGGAGTGTATTTTAGCTTAGCAGGGCTGCGATCGCTTGTGCAGCCCTGTTATGCTAAAAAAGTTTCTCACAAATCAAGACCAGCCCTGGACATACTTACCCTGTGCGACGGATCCAGCGATAATAGGCTCGGCTTTGACGTCAGATATCCGCCCTCTGTTCGCCTGGACACGCCTGCGTTTTTCTTACCACTCCCCGAAAACGGCCTCCAACAGTCAGTTGACGCCCCGGAACGCCTTCCTGCAGTCAATCTTCTTGCTGTCGCCGCTGTGACCGCTTTCTCCGCTGTCAGCTTCATTGTCCCGCGACGGCTGTCGTCGGGCAACGACGCAGCCGCGCATGCGCATTCCAGACCCGATCACACCGCTGCGAGGAAGTGCAGCGTGCGTTCGGGTCTTAATGAGGGCCTATGTACTTTCACATAGAGAAATAGCAAAATGGCAAACAAAAATGCGGAAACGGGATTAAATCACTGGGAAAGAGTCATCCGCATTATCAAATGTCAAGAGAAAAAACACGACAAATAGTAAATACTACACATTACATATCAAAACCTCACATCAGGGAGGGGCAGAGTCATCCTCCTTGCCCCGTCGTACCCGCGTCCACTGAGCTTGCGGAGGATGAGGTCGCCCTTCTCCTCTTTGTAGTATAAAGAAACCAGAGATGTAGTGAGAGTCCTTATCAGGGTATAGGAAGCCTCAATAGAAAATATGACATAACAAGTTTCAGGCCCTCAATTCATCACTTGAATCCTCAACATCGGTAGTGGATAGTGAAAGGAAGATGAAGGTGGGAGGCACTAGGTGCGGTCCAGCCAGCGCTCCCAGCACCTTTGCAACCACTTATCTAGATATAGATATTGTGGAGCTCACACCAGGAAAGAGTGGGGGTGTAGGTGAAATGGCCGCTGCTCCACAGTCAGATGCACTGTCTCTTCCAGTCCCGTTGAAGCCCCCAGATTCATTAAAGAGGAGGGGGTTGGTAACAAGTGTGCTTTTATGAGGGAGCACCGGACCATCCCATTGCCAGGTACAGCGGTGTATAATGAGGAGGCACAGCAGCGTTTGCAGGGATCTCAGAGACGGTGGTCGGGACTTCCCGGACTCTCGGCGGCAACTAGCAGCATTCGAGAGGTAAACAACAGGGTTGTGGCTTGAAAGACGAGGTTGTAAATAATGAACTGCGGAACTGTGAATGGTGGTTAAAACGTGGCTGGAGACGAAGAACCGTGGACTGTGATTTGAAAGACGAGGCTGTAGATAATGAACTGCGGAACTGTGAATGGTGGTTAAAGACGTGGCTGGAGACAAAGATCTGCGGACTGTGGCTTGAAAGACGAGGCAGGAGACCCGGGGCCGACTGTGCCCAAAGGGTCTTACTGGACCGTGTTTTCCAGGAGCGCTTCCACAGGCAGCAGCAGGTTAGGACTGCAGCAGCAACTGAGAACCGGCCAAGCAGGGTCAGGAGTAACCAGAATACGGCAAGAATCCTGGGAGCACAGGCTAAGGCACCTACAACAGGGTTGTAACTTGAAGCACTGGCGTCCCTGTCCTAAACCAGCCCCCTTTTAAAGGGAGAACTTCCCCTGGATTGGCTGGAAGAAACAGGAAACAGGAACTATGCCTCAAGCTTGGTCTCCAACATGGCGGCGCCCAGTAATGCAGACCTTTCTGCATAGCCACACAGCTCACTGCCCCATGTCTCCTGGCAACGGCTCAGCAAGAGCGACCCGCTGCAGACTCCGGACGCTGACACTCATGTATTCTGTCAGTCTCCCCCTTCCCATAGATTGTAATTTCCTAGGAGCATGGTCCCCCTCCCTCCTGTTCTCTCAGCCCTCTTCTCTTGTACTTCAGTTACAGCCATCACCCACACACTAGCTGTTTTCCAGAATTTTGCCAGCTTGCTTAACCTGTTAGTATTGCCGTCACTACTTGCGACAGGTTCCTACCTTAGCCGTTCACCTTGCTTACCAGATGTGTTGTGTACTAAGATCTGTGGTGCTATTTGTTACTTGTGTTCTTTTTTAGATTTGGCTACTGTGATGTTTTGTTTTACCCTGCTCTGACTTAAACCCCTTTCAGACCGCCTGAGGCTTGTCGCACCTGGGAGCCTGAACCCCACCGCCACTGTTTGCAACCTGGCATATTGCCTGGTTGGTGACGTCAGCGGTGACGACGTGGCGGGGATGGCACTTGGAGATCACATGATCTCCAAGCGCCGCCCGTACACTCACAGTGAACGGGAAAGGGTCGCAGCGACCCGGCTCCTGTTCACACCGCACAGCAAGCCGAGTCGCTCGACCCAATATTTTTCCCCTGGCAACTTTCAAACCGCACATGAACACGGGTTATGCGCGCTCATGTGCCAATATCCTATGTATATAGGTGGCGGTCTGAAAGGGGTATTACTATTTGCCTTTGTATGGTGCTGTGGACCACTTGTGATGCCATAGAAAAAAAAGTGTAACAATAATAACTTCATGTCAGTTTACTGTTCATGTCAGTTGTAACATTTCTCATAGTCATTCCACAGCTTGTAGTAGAGCCAGCCCTAATTAGTATGATGCCCTAGGCAACATTTTGGCTGGTGCCCCCTAGCACCGCTGCTAGTTCCGCCTCTGACCCTGTACCCCTTTCCCATCACCATCACCCCTCAGTTATAGCAGTCCTCATTTTGGTGCTCATACTCCCTATATTTTAAGTAGGAACAGTGCGCACATTCTGCGCGCATTCCAAAAAGAGGCTTGTTCCTTTGGAAAGGGGCATGGCCAAACAATAGTACCCCCAATTCAAATTACGCCACACAGTAGTACAATTTTATTCACATTATGGGCCTAATTTAGGTTGGATTGCAGTGTGCGATCCAACCGGAATTTTTTATAAAAAGATGCGGGCGCATGTCATGCGATAGTGTCCTTTCTTCACGTTACATCACACAGTACTACCACTGTACCTTATATATGTTACTTCTCACAGTAGTGCCCCTTATTCTCATTACATCACACTTAATTGATCCTTATTCACATTACGGGATCGGTATGAAATACCTCCAATCAAAATCCCGACGTTCAAAATCCCGACACCAATTGACCGATGGTCAAAATCCCGACATTGACAAAATACCGACATTTAAAATACCGAGAAGGTCAAAATACCGACATGAAAAATGCCGACAGGTCAAAATACCGAAACGCGGCTTTTGTTTGGTTTTTGTGTGTATGTCGACATAAGTCAACATGGAAACCATATAAAGCGTACCGCGTCCCCTCGCATGGCTCGCTGCGCTCGCCATGCTTCGGGCGCGGTGCCTCGCTGCGCTCGGCACATTATTATATTCCCCCTCCAAGTCCACTCAGATGGTAAAGTATGAACAAGTCGGTTTCAATGAAAAAAATCATGAAAACCTCATGTCGGTGTTTTGACCTGTCGGCATTTTACATGTCGGTATGTTGACCTTGTCGGTATTTTAAATGTCGGTATTTTGTCCATGTCGGGATTTTGACCTTGTCGGGATTTTGACCATCGGTCAATTGGTGTCGGGATTTTGAACGTCGGGATTTTGATTGGAGGTAAACTGACTGCATCCCCACATTACACCACACCATATTGCTCTTTATTCACATTACACCACACAGTAGTGACTTTTCTATACATTATGCCACACAGTAGAGCACCTTATACACTAATGTCACACAGTAGTAATGCTTTTATACACATAATACCACACAGTAATGCCCCTTACACAAATGACACACACTATTAATGTCCTTATAAACATAATGCGCCTAACAAATTATGCCAACCTTTATTAATGCATTTATGCACATGACACACATAATGCCCCTTACACATATGCCGAACACTATTGCACAACGAACCTACCCACCTACCCACATACAGCACTCACACGGCCTCTAACACTGTGACCTCTGCATCTGCTTGGATACAGATGTGTCCTCATACATCTTGCCTCAATATGCCATGCAGCTTCCGTCCAGCTCTGCTAACGTTGGGTGCCTTTTTTTTTTGCAGAAAATGCGTCTTATTTTCATTGCTATGTGACAAGGACACACAAGCAGCTTCTGTTCATTAAAATATGTAGCATGCCTATATTCTGTGTGTGACTGTGGCTGTATCTGCATACAAAATGCTATGTTACAGTGATTTCCAAGTATACACTGTATCGTAGCATTTTGTATGCAGATACACCCACAGTCACACACAGAATATAGGCATGCCACATATCATTTTAATCAGCAGAATCTGCTTGTGCCCCTAGGCATTCCAAATGCCCTAGGCATAGCCCTAGTTTGCCTATGCCTAGGGCCAGCTCTGGCTTGTACCATTCAGAGCGTGTAGACCCAATTTTCCTAGAGCATCTGTCCCCTTAGGGTATATGCAATTGCGGTCGAATTCCCGAAAATGACGAAAAATGGGACATTTTCGCCCAAAAAAAATATTCGACAATGCAATTCAGTACGGATACACTACGGAAAGGGTAAAAAAGAGAGGA
The DNA here is from genome assembly GCF_028390025.1 of Pseudophryne corroboree. Classification (NCBI taxonomy): domain Eukaryota; kingdom Metazoa; phylum Chordata; class Amphibia; order Anura; family Myobatrachidae; genus Pseudophryne; species Pseudophryne corroboree. The sequence continues at coordinate 242,885,342 of NC_086450.1, read as the reverse complement.
GAGGCACATAAATTTAGGCGCAATTGTGATAATAAGCAGCTATTGGGGGAAAATTAACTTTGTATTAGTGTAAATCCCTCTGTTATATAGCGCTCTGGTGTGTGCTGGCATACTCTCTTTTTTGTGTTTTTTTTTTTTGGTAATAGCATATCTATTTATATTAGAAGGGATTAGGTACTTGGTTTGTCTATTTTGGAGGCACAAGTATTATTTATATATTTTTAAAATATTATTATTATTATTATTATTATTATTATTTTTTTAATGGAATGGTAAAAATCCGAAAAAAAATTGTGTGGGGTCCCCCCTCCTAAGCATAACCAGCCTCGGGCTCTTCGAGCCGGTCCTGGTTCTAAAAATCTGGGGGGGGAAATGACAGGGGATCCCCCGTATTTTTAAAACCAGCACCGGGCTCTGCGCCTGGTGCTGGTGCAAAAAATATGGGGGACAAAAAGAGTCGGGGTCCCTCGTATTTTTTACACCAGCATCGGGCTCCACTAGCTGGACAGAATGCCACAGTCGGGGGTCACTTTTATACAGCGGCCGTGGCATTAAATATCCAACTAGTCACCCCTGGCCGGCGTACCCTGGGGGAGTGGGGACCCCTTCAATCAAGGGGTCGTCCCCCCAGCCACCCAAGGGCCAGGGGTGAAGCCCGAGGCTGTCCCCCCCATCCAAGGGCTGCGGATGGGGGGCTGATAGCCTTAAGAAAATTGAAAGAATATTGTTTTTTCCAGTAGTACTACAAGTCCCAGCAAGCCTCCCCCGCAAGCTGGTACTTGGAGAACCACAAGTACCAGCATGCGGGAGAAAAACGGGCCCGCTGGTACCTGTAGTTCTACTGGGAAAAAAATACCCAAATAGAAACAGGACACGCACACCGTGAGAGTAAAAGTTTATTTCACACATGTCGACACACACATACTTACCTATGTTCACACGCCGACCTCTGTCGTCCAAGTAGAATCCACGTGTACCTGTGAATAAAATTATACTCACCTCAATCCAGTGTCCAGATTCTAATCCACGTACTTGGCAAAAAAAAAAAACGAACACCCGAACCAGGCGGACTGAAAGGGGTCCCATGTTTACACATGGGACCCCTTTCCCTGAATGCAGAGACCCCCCCGTGACTGCTGTCACAGAAAGGTCTCTTAAGCCAATCAGGAAGCGCTACTTCGTGGCACTCTCCTGATTGACTGTATGCGCGTCTGCTGTCAGACAGCGCATCGCACAGCTCCCTCCATTAGTTTCAATGGTGGGAACTTTGCAGTCACCACTGACGCAAAGTTCCCACCATTGAATATAATGGAGAGGCTTTGTGATGCGCTGTCTGACAGCTCAGACGCGCATAGCCAATCAGCAGAGTGCCAGGACGTTGCGCTCGCTGATTGGCTGAAGAGACCTTTCTGTGACAGCAGTCACGGGGGGGTCTCTGCATTCGGGGAAAGGGGTCCCATGTGTAAACATGGGACCCCTTTCAGTCCGCCTGGTTCGGGTGTTCGTTGTGTTCGGGTGTTCGTTTTTTTTTTTGCCAAGTACGTGGATTATAATCTGGACACTGGATTGAGGTGAGTATAATATTATTCACAGGTACACGTGGATTCTACTTGGACAAGTGGACAGAGGTCGGCGTGTGAACATAGGTAAGTATGTGTGTGTCGACATGTGTGAAATAAACTTTACTCTCACGGTGTGCGTGTCCTGTTTTTATTTGGGTATTTTTTTTTCAGTAGAACTACAGGTACCAGCAGGCACGTTTTTCTCCCGCATGCTGGTACTTGTGGTTCTCCAAGTACCAGCTTGCGGGGAGGCTTGCTGGGACTTGTAGTACTACTAGAAAAACCAATATTCTTTCAATTTTCTCAAGGCTATCAGCCCCCCATCCGCAGCCCTTGGATGGGGGGGGGACAACCTCGAGCTTCACCCCTGGCCCTTGGGTGGCTGGGGGGGGTACCCCTTGATTGAAGGGGTCCCCACTCCCCCAGGGTACCCCGGTCATGGGTGACTAGTTGGATATTTAATGCCACGGCCGCAGGGCGCTGTATAAAAGTGACCCCCGGCTGTGGCATTATCTGTCCAGCTAGTGGAGCCCGATGCTGGTGTAAAAAATACGGGGGACCCCTACTCTTTTTGTCCCCCGTATTTTTTGCACCAGCACCAGGCGCAGAGCCCGGTGCTGGTTTTAAAAATACGGGGGATCCCCTGTCATTTTTCCCCCCCCGGATTTTTAGAACCAGGACCGGCTCGAAGAGCCCGAGGCTGGTTATGCTTTGGAGGGGGGACCCCACGCAATTTTTTTTCGGGTTTTTTCCGGGTTTTTTTAAAATCGAATCAAAATCCGGGACTGTCGAATCCGTTTTTTATTGAATATGTTGAATTCCGGCACCCACTTGCCGGACTTCGACGGTCGAATTGTGTCGAATTAAAAAACGTCCGAAAAATTGCCGCGATTCGCCGCTAATTGCATATACCCCTAAGTTATCTTGGAAAATGGTAACTATTAAAGACAACATTTTGGTTTCAGGATCTACTTACCTCATTTAGTAAGAAGACTACAAAACACTCTTTTTATATAATTATCTTTATTCATTTGTATCAAAAGAATAAAAGATTACAGTAAAATTCTTTAATAGGTTGCATTACAAAAATTATTTTAAAAACTTTACATATAATATCCGCTTTTACAATTCTCTCCAATCTCTCTTATTTTCATTCACATTTTACTGTGTTTAATAACACAGATTACATATATTTGCTGTATTCCTCAAAAAAAAAAAAAAAAAAGGTGGGATTTGGTTCTCTTTTCCACAACCCATCTTTCTCTACACCTTCGTCACCTCCACTCCACCTTGACTTTCTTCCTCTTTTCTCCTACTGTTTGTCTATCCGTTTCTTTTCCTATCTCCCCCCCTCCCATATGTTCTCTTATAATATTATTCTATTAGTATGCGAAATTTGTGATTACTATTAAGTACTGTCAGCTTCTCTTACAACATCACGTGTTCATTTTTATCAGTTATAATTTTCACTATTATTAATAATTAAGTGTTTAGTGTTTAGACAGTTATTCTTTCTCCTCACTTCTTCCCTCCCCTCTTACTTTCATATTAATAAGTAATTAAACATATTTCTCTGACGTCCTAGTGGATGCTGGGTACTCCGTAAGGACCATGGGGAATAGACGGGCTCCGCAGTAGACTGGGCACTCCTAAAAGAAAGATTAGGTACTATATCTGGTGTGCACTGGCTCCTCCCTCTATGCCCCTCCTCCAGACCTAAGTTAGAATCTGTGCCCGGCCAGAGCTGGATGCACCTAGTGGGCTCTCCTGAGCTTACTAGAAAAGAAAGTATTTGTAAGGTTTTTTATTTTCAGTGAGATCTGCTGGCAACAGACTCACTGCTACGTGGGACTTAGGGGAGAGAAGCAAACCTACCTGCTTGCAGCTAGCTTGTGCTTCTAAGGCTACTGGACACCATTAGCTCCAGAGGGATCGAACACAGGGCCCGACCTCGATCGTCCGTTCCCGGAGCCGCGCCGCCGTCCCCCTTGCAGAGCCAGAAGACGGAAGATTCCGGGAGAAAATCGGCGGCTGAAGACTCCGGTCTTCAATAAGGTAGCGCACAGCACTGCAGCTGTGCGCCATTGCTCCCACAGCACACCACACGCTCCGGTCACTGGTGGGAGAAGGGCGCTGGGGGGGGGGGGGGGGCGCCCTGGGCTGCAATTTGTATACCTTACTTGGCAAAATGCACATAATACAGTTCTAAACTGTATATGTGCCTAATCCCCCGCCATAAATATTATTAAAAAAGCGGGAGAAGCCCGCCGCTGAAGGGGCGGGGCTATCTTCCTCAGCACAGCCAGCGCCATTTTCTCTTCACAGCTCCGCTGGAAGGATGCTCCCCAGGCTCTCCCCTGCAGTATACACTACGGAAAGGGTAAAAAAGAGAGGGGGGGCACATAAATTTAGGCGCAATTGTGATAATAAGCAGCTATTGGGGGAAAATTAACTTTGTATTAGTGTAAATCCCTCTGTTATATAGCGCTCTGGTGTGTGCTGGCATACTCTCTCTCTGTCTCCCCAAAGGACTTTGTGGTGTCCTGTCCTCAGTCAGAGCATTCCCTGTGTGTGTGTGCGGTGTGTCGGTACGGCTGTGTCGACATGTTTGATGAGGACGCTTACGTGGAGGCGGAGCAGGAGCCGATAAGTGTGATGTTGCCCCCTGCGGGGCCGACACCAGAGTGGATGGATATGTGGAAGGTATTAACCGACAGTGTCAACTCCTTGCATAAAAGGTTCGATGACGTAACAGCTTTGGGACAGCCGGCATCTCAGCCCGCGCCTGCCCAAGCGTCTCAGAGGCCATCAGGGGCTCAAAAACGCCTGCTACCTCAGATGGCAGACACAGATGTCAACACGGAGTCTGACTCCAGTGTCGACGAGGATGAGAAAAATGTACAATCCACAAGGGCCATCCGATGCATGATTACGGCAATGAAAAATGTGTTGCACATTTCTGACATTAACCCGGTTACCACAAAAAAGGGTATTATGTTTGGGGAGAAAAAGCAGCCAGTGACTTTTCCCCCATCTGATGAGTTAAATGAATTGTGTGAAGAAGCGTGGTGTTCCCCAGATAAGAAATTAGTGATTTCTAAGCGGTTACTAATGGCGTACCCTTTCCCGCCAACGGATAGGTTACGCTGGGAGACATCCCCTAGGGTGGACAAGGCGCTCACACGCTTATCAAAAAAGGTGGCACTGCCGTCTCAGGATACGGCCGCCTTAAAGGAGCCTGCAGATAGAAAGCAGGAGGCTATCCTGAAGTCTGTGTATACACACTCAGGTACTATCCTGAGACCTGCTATTGCTTCAGCATGGATGTGTAGTGCTGCAGCAGCATGGTCTGATTCCCTGTCAGATAACATTGATTCCCTTGACAGGGATACTATTTTGCTAACCATAGAGCATATTAAAGACGTTGTCTTATATATGAGGGATGCACAGAGGGACATTTGCCGGCTGGCATCTAGAATTAATGCAATGTCCATTTCTGCCAGGCGAGTATTATGGACTCGGCAGTGGACAGGTGATGCTGATTCTAAAAGGCACATGGAAGTTTGGGTCTGGGTCCTGGTGACCACGGATGCAAGCCTCCGAGGTTGGGGGGCAGTCACTCAGGGAAGAAACTTCCAAGGACAATGGTTGAGTCAGGAGACTTCCCTACACATAAATATTCTGGAACTAAGGGCCATTTACAATGCCCTAAGTCAAGCAAAACCCCTGCTTCAAAACCAGCCGGTGCTGATTCAGTCAGACAACATCACGGCGGTCGCCCATGTAAACCGACAGGGCGGCACAAGAAGCAGGATGGCAATGGCAGAAGCCACAAGGATTCTCCGATGGGCGGAAAATCACGTGATAGCACTGTCAGCAGTGTTCATTCCGGGAGTGGACAACTGGGAAGCAGACTTCCTCAGCAGGCACGACCTCCACCTGGGAGAGTGGGGACTTCATCAAGAAGTCTTCCAGCTGATTGTAAATCAGTCGTCTCCAATTTCTCCCAAAGGTGGTATCAGCGTTCCATTTGAACCAACCTATTGTGGTGCCTGCGGCTACTCGGGACTTGGAGGATTCCAAGTTGCTGGACGTAGTCCGGGCCCTGAAAATCTATGTTTCCAGGACGGCTAGAGTCAGAAAAACTGACTCGCTGTTTATCCTGCATGCACCCAACAAGCTGGGTGCTCCTGCTTCTAAGCAGACTATTGCTCGCTGGATCTGTAGCACGATTCAACTTGCACATTCTGCGGCTGGACTGCCGCATCCTAAATCCGTAAAAGCCTATTCCACAAGGAAGGTGGGCTCTTCTTGGGCGGCTGCCCGAGGGGTCTCGGCTTTACAACTTTGCCGAGCTGCTACCTGGTCGGGATCAAACACGTTTGCAAAATTCTACAAGTTTGATACCCTGGCTGAGGAGGACCTTGAGTTTGCTCATTCGGTGCTGCAGAGTCATCCGCACTCTCCCGCCCGTTTGGGAGCTTTGGTATAATCCCCATGGTCCTTACGGAGTACCCAGCATCCACTAGGACGTCAGAGAAAATAAGAATTTACTCACCGGTAATTCTATTTCTCGTAGTCCGTAGTGGATGCTGGGAGCCCGTCCCAAGTGCGGACTTTCTGCAATACTTGTATATAGTTATTGCTTAACTATAGGGTTATTGTTCTGAGCCATCTGTTAAATGAGGCTCAGTTGTTGTTCATACTGTTAACTGGGTATAGTTATCACAAGTTGTACGGTGTGATTGGTGTGGCTGGTATGAGTCTTACCCTGGATTCCAAATCCTTTCCTAGTAATGTCAGCTCTTCCGGGCACAGTTTCCCTAACTGAGGTCTGGAGGAGGGGCATAGAGGGAGGAGCCAGTGCACACCAGATATAGTACCTAATCTTTCTTTTAGGAGTGCCCAGTCTCCTGCGGAGCCCGTCTATTCCCCATGGTCCTTACGGAGTACCCAGCATCCACTACGGACTACGAGAAATAGAATTACCGGTGAGTAAATTCTTATTTTCTCTTACGTCCTAGAGGATACTGGGGTTCCATTTAGTACCATGGGTATAGACGGGTCCACTAGGAGCCATGGGCACTTTAAGAATTTGATAGTGTGGACTGGCTCCTCCCTCTGTGCCCTTCCTACCAGACTTAGTTTAGAAAATGTGCCCGGAGGAGCCGGTCACACCTATGGAAGCTCCTGAAGAGTTTTCTACATTTATTTTATGTTTGTTATTTTCAGGCAGGGCTGGTTGGCACCAGCCTGCCTGCTTCGTGGGACTTAAGGGGCGGAAAGGCCCAACCTCTTGTAGGGTTAATGGTCCTGTTCCCCGCTGACAGGACACTGAGCTTCTGAGGGAACAATTCGCAAACCCCACCACGGCGAGCGTACATTCCCGCAGCACGCCGCCACCCCTAACAGAACCAGAAGAATGAAGAGAGGTGAGTACTAATCCGGTGCCACAGCTAGTGGGTCGCCGGTCATTATGGCGGCATGAGGGTACGGAGACGCACGGCTTCTAACCGAGGCGGAATGCGTCTCCAGACACAGTACACAGCTGCGTCTCAGTACACTGTACCCAGTCACACTGGCAAAAACAGCCTTAAAACGTTTTTCTCTCCATTTTAATCACCAGATTACCTCAGCCAGTATAATAAAAAATAAAAGTGGGAAGACCACGCGCCATTGAAGGGACGGAGCCTTCACTATGAGCTGATCCAGCAGCTCACCAGAGCCATTTTCCCTCTGCAGTGGACACAGACGCTGACTGACAGTTACACACAGCTCCTCCAGAGAGACTCCAGATTACCTCAGCGGTACCAGGGGTCATAGCAGGGGGAAACAATTATTAGTGTACTAAGGGGCACATTTACTAAGCAGTGATAAGAGCGGAGAAGTGAGCCAGTGGAGAAGTTGCCCCATCAACCAATCAGCAGCTCTGTATAATTTTATAGTATGCAAATTATAAATGTTACTTCAATGCTGATTGGTTGATGGGGCAACTTCTCCACTGGCTCACTTCTCTGCTCTAATCACTGCTTAGTAAATGTCCCCCTAAGTCCCCTATCAGGGTACTTAGTCTGTGACCCAGCTAAGCTTGGCATTAGCGATAAGGGCGCAGTGGGGGCTGGCTCCAAATAACTCTGTGTCTCCCTGAAGGGCTCTTTGTGGGTTAATTGTGCTTAACCATTTCCTGTGTGTGCTGTCACATTTACATTGTGTCAGGCAAAGAGTGTGTTTCTTGTACAGCGGAGTGTTCCTCTTTACCAGGGGGCTCACTACTGGGTACTCAGGGCAGTGCACCTTCCCAGAATAGCAGGGCTGAACTGGAGTGGGTAATTCCATTAAGGGAATGATATCCAATATTTCTACAAAGCTATCCCGCAATAAGAAGGAGACGCAATACTTAAGACAGACTGTGGATGAGTTTATGAATAGAGACTCAGTCCCCAAACCAGCGTCTCAATCCCCTCCCATTTGTCCGCAAAAATGATCTCTGGCCCATATCTTGCAGTCTGACTCTGACGCTGACGGGTCAGACATAGAGGAGGGTGAGGTGGATTTGGAGGGGGTGATGCTACTCTGTCATAGGAAATAGAGACTGTTATAGAGGCTATCAGAGATGTTCTGCAAATCCCTGATAAGGTGTCAGAGGAGTGTGAGGAATCTTATTTTAATGTAAAAAAGAAGCCCTCAGTCTCAGTTCCTGTGTCAACGGAATTGAATACCCTGTTTGAAGAACCGTGGGTTAATCCTGATAAGAAATTTCAAATCCCTAAAAGGTTGCTCTTATCTTTTCCTTTTCCTCTGGAAGATAGGAAAAAATGGGAAAATCCACCGATAGTGGACGCATCAGTCTCTAGGCTGTCCCGAAAAATTGTATTGCCTGTCCCTGGTGCAGCCTCCCTAAAAGACACGGCTGATCGTAAAATTGAGACTACACTCAAACCATTTTACACAGCTGCTGGGGTGGCCCATAGACCCACTATTGCATATGCGTGGATTGCTAAATGGTCAGGTAATCTAATTGAGGGGTTAGATTCCTTGCCTAGGGTGGATGTTGTTTTACTCCTGCAGCATATACAGGACTCTGCAAACTTTATGGTGGAAGCCATAAAAGAGATTGGTTTGCTTAATGCACGCACCACCGCTATGGCAGTGTCAGCACGCAGGGGCTTGTGGCTACGCCAGTGGACTGCTGACGCAGACTCCAGGAAAGGCGTGGAAGGCCTACCATTCACAGGAGAGGCCTTGTTTGGAGACGAACTAGACAAATGGATCTCCAAAACTACTGCAGGTAAGTCTTCGTATCTTCCTACCGCAGCTCCCCCAGCAGAAAAGCTTATTCAGTTTCAAATTTACAGTTCTTTCGGACAGCCAAGTTTAAGTGAAAATCCAGAGGTGCTTCTACGGCATCCAGAGGCGTAAGGTAAACCAGCAACTGCAGGTGCTCAGGAACTGAGCTCAGGCTCTGCTTCCTCAAAGCCTTCTGCAGGGATCCCGGCTAAAATTCTTCAGTCACATCTGGTCAAGTTTGTGCCGGGTTATATATATTATATAACTATATTGAGAAACACATCAGTGACTGTTGGTAATAATTTATCTCAATATGGAGGGATTGTGAGCAGTTTTATCAATGTGGGGAATCCACAAACCTGGAGGTTATAAGTGCACTATTATTTTGCACATATAGGTGGTTTCACTAACTTGACAAGTTCTTAAACCACTGAGTGTAATTTATTGTATACTAGTATAAGCTGACCTGTCCCATGGCAATGCATTAATAGTCACAAATATATGATAAGGGACAAGAAACAGCTATAATCTAGATCAACGGTACCGTACTAGTATACTGTTTGATATTGCGCTATATCCTTCAAAAATTGTTGCATATAATACTGCATAGATAAACTGACATGTGGCGGAAAATACAATAAGAGCAGATTTCTCGACAACCGCCTTGGTTGAGATCCCATAAAAAGGTGACACACTCAGAAGTAATATAAAAGACTCAATAAATAAGACACAGTGAATCCAGTTTTAATTGTTAGAATATTTTTGTTTATTGTACAATTTTTCGTATATTTTTCACATCACATTTTAATTGATTATTATTAAAAGTTATATTTTATATATAATTCATCTTTTTTCTATTGTGAGCCAACTAAGAGACAATCTTTCCTTTCAATTTGTTACTTTCTCTCCACGGCACTGAGGGTATTCACCAAAGTGATGGCAGAGATGCTATTTATACTCCGCAAGCATGGAGTGAACATAATTCCGTACCTGGACGATCTTCTGATAAAGGTGCCGTCCAGGGAGCGGTTGTTGGACAGCATTGGTCTCTCAACCAAACTTCTACAGGATCATGGGTGGATTCTGAACCTTCCGAAATCTCACCTAGAGCCAACATGGAGGCTCCCATTCCTGGGAATGATACTGGATACGGAGTAGCAGAAAGTGTTCCTTCCATTAGAAAAGGCATTGGTAATCCAGTCGATGGTCCGGGATGTCTTGAAGCCAACCCGGATATCGGTGCATCTGTGCATTCTCCTTCTGGGGAAAATGGTGACCTCTTACGAGTTGCTTCAATACAGAAGGTTTCACGGAAGACCCTTCCAGCTCGATCTGTTGGACAAATGGTCTGGATCGCATCTTCACATGCACCAGAGGATCCATCTGTCGCCAAAAGCCAAGATCTCCCTTCAGTGGTGGCTACAGATTTCTCACCTCGTCGAGGGTCGGAGGTTCAGAATTCAGGACTGGATCCTGTTAAACATGGACGCAAGCCTCAGAGGTTGGGGAGCAGTCACCCAAGCGGGTGCAGTATCAAGGAAGATGGTCAAGTCAGGAAGTCATCCTTTTAATCAACATTCTGGAACTCAGGATCATATACAACACCCTTCTGCTGGCCTCTTATCTTCTTCATGATCGGTCCATTCAGGTCCAGTCAGACAATGTGACGGCAGTGACGTACATAAACTGACAGGGCAGAATGAAAAGCAGAGCAGCAATGTCAGAGGTGTCAAGAATTCTCCTCTGGGCAGAAAGAAATGCTGTGGTGTTGTCAGCAGTCTTCATTCTGGGAGTAGACAACTGGGAAGCAGACTTCCACAGCAGGCACGACCTGCACCCGGGGGAGTGGGGCCTTTACCCAGAAGTGTTCAGGTGCTTGACACATCGGTGGGGATATCTACAGATCAAAATGATGGCCTCTCGTCTCAACAAGAAGCTCAAGCGGTATTGTTCCAGGTCGAGAGACCCACAGGCAGTTGCGTTAGACGCTCTGACAACTCCATGGGTCTATCAGATGGTGTACGTGTTTCCTCCACTTCCACTGATCCCAAGAATTCTCAAAAGAATAAAAAGGGAAAAGGTTCAAGCAATACTCATTGCTCCAGACTGGCCAAGAAGAGCCTGGTTCGCGGACCTTCTGGAGATGCTCCTTGAAGATCTGTGGCCTCTATCTCTTCACGAGGATCTTCTGCAACAGGGCCCGTTCATCTATCAGGACTTACCATGGCTACGTTTGACGGCATGGAAGTTGAATGGCTGATTCTAGCCAGAAGAGGGATCCCTAACAAAGTTATCCCTTTGTTCTATATGTTCTATATGATCCCAATAAAATTGGGTGTCCTGCTTCAAAGCAGACAATTGCACTCTGCATCAGGCTCACTATCCAGCATGCTTATTCCACGGCAGGTTTGCCGGTTCCAAAATCTGTACAGGCCCACTCTACTAGGTCGGTGGGTTCTTCCTGGGCGGCTGCCCGGGGTGTCTCGGCTTTACAGCTCTGCCGAACAGCTACTTGGTCTGGTTCGAACACGTTTGCTGAAGGTCCATACACATTAGACGATGTCGCTCTGTGAGCGACGTCGTCTAGTGTTTCCCCCTCGCGGGCCGGCCGATCGGTGACCGCTTGTACACACTGAGCGATATGACAGCTCATATCGCTCAGTGACGTCACGCCTCCGCCGGCCGTGCATTGGTCGTCGCTGGCGGCATACACACTTGCCAATAAAATGAGCGTCATCGCTCAGGGAGGGGGAAAATGAGCAACATCGCTCATTTTATCGGCAAGTGTGTATGGGCCTTAAGTTCTATGAGTTTGATACTTTGGCCTCTGAGGACCTTCAGTTTGGTCAATCAGTTCTGCAGGAACCTCAGCACTCTCCCACCAGGTTTGGGAGCTTTAGTACATCCCCATTGTACTAAATGGAACCCCAGTATCCTCTAGGACCAAGAGAAAATAGGATTTTAATTACCTACTGGTAAATCCTTTTCTCATAGTCCGCAGAGGATACTGGGCGCCCGCCCGATGCCTCGTTCTTCCTGCACTGTTACGTGGTTAGGTACTGTTGGTTCAGCTGTTGCTGTTCCTGTTTAAAGTTGGGTTAGCATAGCTTTCCTCTGTTTTGTGTGTGCTGGTTCGGACTCTCACCACTCTCTTTGTCTATCCTTTTCTCAAAGTATGTCCGTCTCCTCGGGCACAGTTTCCTAGACTGAGTCTGGTAAGAGGGGCATAGAGGGAGGAGCCAGCCCACACTATCTTCTTAAAGTGCCCATGGCTCCTAGTGAACCCGTCTATACCCCATGGTACTAAATGGATCCCCAGTATCCTCTACTTACTACAAGAAAAGGATTTACCGGTAGGTAATTAAAATCCTATTTTCTACTTATTTGTGTTTAAATGTGTATTTTTTTTTTTCTCTTTTCCTTTATCTACCCCATTAATTCAAGGTTCAGAAACAGATGTGATTACTGTGTTTCATACCAAGATGTAGTTTAAAAACATATATGTATTTTACTCTTGATTTTAATGTGGTGTTATATTGTCCTGATAAATTCTTCAAATCATAATGGTGTATGTTCTGTATTAATAAAATTACTGTACTTGTTCAACCAGGAACTATATGGCCTACACTAACCCTGTGGTAGTTAAACTGAGCTAAAGACCGGTAGGGATTTCTGGGAGTTGTAGTCCATCACAAATTGACTCAGCCCTTAATTAATTAACCAGTGTAAGATATGCAGCGTGTAGAATTATTTAGAATTTTGGAACTTCCACTGGCAATAAGTAAACTCAACTGTTGTTTAATTCTTGGAAAGCCAGTTATCTGTGGGAACACAAAGCTTGCAATCAATCTCTGTGTCTTTATTGTCAGTACTCCAAGCAGGTGGACGATCGGTTTGGAGGGTATGTCGCCTGTGCTTTCCTCGTCTTCCTCTTCATCTGCTTTGTACAGATCACCATCATACCACAGTAAGTATCTCCTGCTTTACTCTGTTACATTCATAGGACTACTCGCCAAGTACAAATATACCTGATTAGATTGACTAGTATACAGCAAAGAAAATACTTTAGTGTAGTAAGGTGTTATATTGTTGTAGCAAAGCGATGATAATGAGTAATTTGATTAAAAAAAACAAATGACTTGTCATCTTTTGCAGTGTGACATGCACAGTAATAAATAACTACTCCACTACATTACTCTGCACGTGGACTTAGATGTCAACCGTGGCACTCTAAATTCACAAGACACCTACAAAAACTTTCACGTAACGTAGAACGTGAGTGGCGTAAATCTCATAGTTCAAGTGACTGTCTTACATATAAGACCATTTACCACTCTTATGGTAATGCTCTGGACACTGCCAAACAAACATATTTCCAATCTCTCATCTCTGCTCAAGCTTCTAACCCCAAGCGACTTTTCAATACTGTACATTTATCACATAATCACTTCTTATCCCTTCCTCAGCAATCCCACCAGCCACTATCAGTGCGCAAGATTTTGCTTCCTATTTCAAGGACAAGATTGATCAGATCCGAAATGAAATTGGGAAAAAGGCGTTTTTTGCGCAGCTTTGTTCCATTACTGTTGTTCTAATTGTAAAGCATAACAGAGTATGCTGCGCTATATAAGAAACTATTAATTATAATAATAACTACTATGTTGGCAAAAGTGATTTGACACTGACAGCAAATAGATCAAAGAGATTTTATTGACATTAGTACTTCATAGGTCCACCACGTGCAGTGATTACTGCAGACATCTTTCTTGGCAAACTGTCCACAAGTTCCTGGTCCACAAGGGTTTTGCCATTCTTCCTTAAGTGCACTGACCAACTGTGACAGTGAAGAAGGTCAAGTTGTCCTAGATTGCTCCCATAGCTTCAATTCATTCCCGGGGGTTCTCAGTGTGGTTAAGATCTGGACTCTGAGCTGGCCAGTCCATCTGCGCTACTGAATTTTCTGTATACCAGTCCAGCGTCGCCTTGGAAATGTAACAGGTGGCAATGTCGTCCTGAGTTTCTGTAGAACTGTTATAATGTAGGGAGTACAGCGTAATAGAGAACATCTGTATACTTCTCAAAGTTAATGTGACCAAGCAGTACAACTAGTGGACCCATGCCAAACCAGCTGAAACAGCCCCACAGTATAACGCCACCACCTCCATGATTTACTGAAGGTTCTGTACACTCTGGTTAGGCTGCAGGGAGGGGGGGTTTAAGGTTAGGCATCACTGGGGGGAGGTTAGGTTTAGGCACTAAGGGAGGAGGTTAGGATTAGGCTGCGGGAAGGTAAGATTACAGGGTAGGGTATAGCATATTGTACCTTGCACCTGATGGGATTTTAAAGATCGGAATGCCGGTTTCAGTATTGTGACCCCTGGCATCCTGTCCACCGGTCACACATACTTAACCCAGTGTAACATATTTCTGTGCACTGACATTTTATATACGATTGTGATACCATCATGTTTCTGTAATTTTCCTGTGTTGTATATTTGTACACAATTTCTCACTAACATCATCTTTTTCAGCTAATTCTTATATTCTTCAATTAAAAGTGTGATCCATAATGATTTATATAACTAGCTGCCCTTCTCTAATAGGGGGTGTATAGAGACATTCTGGGAATAATATCTGGGTCCTGTACATAGTTGTATTAGTTGTCCGCTGGGGCTCCAGACCTCTCTAATCACCTCTTTATTATGATGACCATTAATCTAATTGCAGCTCCGTGTTTATGCTGGGCTTCTATGTGACATGCTTGCTCATCCTCTTCATGGTGCTTAGCATATCGTTGATCTACTCATGTATAAAGGTGAGTGCTACTATTGTTAACCGGTCGGTTATGTAGTGCAGTTGGTCTAGTTGAGTAATACCTTTCATATAAACATGTGTCACAAACAAACCCCAGCCCGATGGAACAATCTGAGTGCATATTTCAATTCAGCATGAAAAATACATTTAGATTCAGTTTATTTCGTTCTTGGGAAAGAGAAAAGTTTATTTTTGTAGACCAATAATCAGTTCATCTAGGAGCTTGTTCCTATTCTCCCAACCGGAGTTAACTAACTGGGACAAGTACTGACAAGGTACTTCTGTAGGTTACTACGTCTGTGCACCAATAGAGTGAAAATCCTTTAGAATTTAGTCACAGCATGTGGAGTCAAAGCCCTCACAAAGTATACAGGGTCTGTGATAGGACCAGTCCAAAGCACAATGGGGGGGTATCCGTTTAGGTGCGGGGTTTTAACCGCAAAAAAAACCTTGTGGACCTCACAAACAATTTTGGATTACCGCGGGTACGCGCACTCTTTATGCCCATGGTATCCAATTGAAAAAAGTTGGTTGCGTCTTTTTTGTGGCAAAATCCTTGTGAGGCGAGAAAAATGTTGGAAACTTACATGTGTGTTCCAGCCGGTGCTGTGGTCTCCGCGGCTCTTGGTCATCTCCCCACTATCTTTTCATTGTGGGGGCGGGATGTATTAAGATACATTGCCGCCCATCGCCGCTTATCGCAGCGATGTTGATCGCATATGTACTAACATATGCGGTCAATATCGCAATGCGGTGACGGAGGCCCCCCGCGATACCTGTGAGGTGGTCTGCGGGGGGTCTCCGTCACCTCCCAGGGGTCTCCACACTGCCCGCACGCCGGAAAGCAGCAGCTGGCTGTCCCCAGCGCCTCCTCCTCCCCCCTGCAGCCGGAAGGCCCTCCGGCTGCGTTGCTAGGGGGCGGAGGAGATTACCTTCCGGTACCAGGGCAGCCTGGAGGAAGGTATGCCGGGGGGGAGGCGTCTGCGGCGGAGGCGGCGGGTTGCGGCTGTCGGCGATAAGAAGCCCATAGGCTTCCAGAGATGGCGATACCCTGGATGGCAAAAAAAACGGCGGTAGGGTCTTAGTACATTTTAAAATGCGGTAAAACCCCCGTTTTCGGGGGGTTTACCGCATTTTTCCTTTAGTACATCCCGCCCTGGAGGAGTATGCTGGAAGGGGAGAGGGCTGCTGAGAGGTGAGGTAGCTGCTGGAAGATGTAGTTATCCCTGCAGCTGCCTCCAGACACAAACGGTGGGGGGGCAGGGGGCACACACACACATGAAGGTTCACACAAACACTGGGGTCACACACCTGAAAGGGGGTCACTGGGGTCTCACACACACTCACACTAAAGACAGAGGACCAGCCTGTTGGGATCTGAGGAAGAAGACAGACAGCGCTTCAGCAGGTGAGCAATCAAGTACTAATTAAGCTAATTGTAAACTTCCAACTGCTTAATTAGTCATTAGGGGGATGTCCAAGACGTTCCAGAGAAAGTCCTGACATTTTTTCCTACAAATAAAGGGGTTTTTTTTAGGAAAAATCAGACTTGCACTGGGGCTGTGAGAAAAAAAGAGCGGTGATTTCTATGAAAATCACTGCTGCTTGTTTTCTCGCCTTCGATAGAGAAAAGGAAAACCCCACATCTGTGCGTACACATTTGTATATGCCCCCGAAAATCCTAATGATGTCCACAGTGTGATGTCTCACTGGTAAAGTCCAGAAGTTGGTTCAGGCTCTGTGGTATTAGTCCAATAATCCTTCCAGGGTGGGTGGAGGTAAGTACACCTATTGTGTTTTCTTGCATAGCCTTGCAGCTTTCTCACCTTTGAGAAAGCTGCAAGGCTGTGCAGCGAAACATGTTAGGTGTACTTACCTCCACCCACACACTGCAAGCATTATTGGACTAATACCAAAGAGACTGAACCAACTTCTTGATTTTACCAGTGGGGCATCACACTGTGGACATTATTAGATCCCATTGTGGTTTGGACTGGTCCTACCACAAACACCGTATGCTTCATGAGTGCTCTGACTCCACATTCTGTAACTACTGTACCTGCTAAAGGGATTGCCCTTCTATCGGGTCACTGACGTGGTAACTATTGGCTACTAATCTATGGACAGTCCTATTAATACTATAAGGAAGTACCTTGTGGTTGTCACAGTCAGTCAACTCCAGTTGTGACAATAGGAAGTAGCTCTTATATGAGCTGATTATTTGCATATTCAACCATATGGGGGAGGAAGTTAGGTTCTGTTCTGTATGGATTTTAAACTGAGATTTTTATGTTTCTTATACTGAAGAATTACCTTTTAAGAGTCACAAAGGTCTGCTGACTATTAAGATAATTTTTGAGACGATTTTAGAAGTTTATAACAGCTGTGATGGAAGCATTAAAACAGTTAATGAATTTAATGTTAAAGGGAATTGAGACAAGACCTTTTTTTTTTGTAGTTTTGCAATCAGTACGTTAATATTGTTAATATGGTTCAAATGTCAACCTTGTTCCAGTTTTCCCTAATCCTATTCTTGCCTTTTTCTTCTGTAGATTATCTCCCACACTCTGCTCCCTGCCCTTGTTTACTGCTTGTCTCTGTGGCATTAGATTATATATTTGTAAGGCACCATCTATATCCATCTGTCTGAGGATGAGCGACATTTATTGCATGTGAGAGGACATTTGAGATCCATTACCCAATAAACAGGCACCACACAGACCACAGGCAGTGTGTAATAATGTTATCCCTCTGTGCGTGGCCGCAGACTCGAGTGACTTTAGGGGGATCCCTGGATAAGTGAATATTTTAGGACAAACCGTTCACTTATTGTGTAATTTCTATTAACCAAGCAATTCTGCACCAAGCAATTCTACAATTTAAGATTATTACGGAGGTATTTATTAAAGCATAAGAGAGGAATAAAGTGGAGAGAGATAAAGCGCTAACCAGTCAGCTTCTAGCTGTGATTTTTAAACACAACCTGTAAATTTGGAGTTAGAAGCTGATTGGTTAGTGCTTTATCTCTCTCCATTTTATCTCTCTCCAAGCTTTGATAGGTTTAGTTGTTCGGACGCTGAAGGTTTCTGCAATTTTTACCATTTCTTGATAATATTGATATATGTATCTGTTTCCTTGATTCGAGATTTCTGTTCTTTGTAGCTAATATATTTTTTATATATTTTATAAAAGTATAGTAATTATTTCCTAGTGTAATGTATTAAACAAAACGCTATACAGGTAAATACACTTAAGTGTGTGCCCACATCCACACAAACATGCCCTAACGTTACATAATGATACCCAACGACAAACTGCGTCTGTGTACCTCAGTTAGGTCATGGCTTGTTGTGCTCCTGCAGTTTATGGTCCCTGTGAGATAAGTACATTGTATCGTATAATAATCACTATAAATGGAGAAAAGTTAATGTTCATTTTATACAAACGTTATGAACAAACTACTGTAGTTCGGACCAGATAATGTGATTTATATAAATAATAACAGTGCGTATGGTCTGAGCTATAGGCCACAGCCAATCATAGATTTCTGGTGTTAGATTCAGATTAATTTCTAATAAATATTTAAAATGCCAGCGCTAATATATGTTGCAGACGCAAGGCGCATATTATTACCATATACGATAAAAGTGCGCTGTACGTTGCAAACACTACATTCCTTAAGAGAAAACAAGTACATGCACACATATTGTCTGAGTTCCAAAGCTCATTGATGTATATATTTGACATTTAAAAGGATATGCATACAATTACACAGGAAGCAAGAATACATAGAGTTACAATCACAGCCACAGCCGACATACGATACCATTTCTCCATCTTTGGATCTGCCTCAACAGCAGCTACACAGAACAGCAAAGACAGCATCTCGAACAGCACCCAGCAAACAGAAACTGTTGTGTCTGGGATCAGCTATACACTGTGTATGTTGGGGGAGTACATGTCTTCTGTTATTGGTCCAGGGGAGGGAACTTTCTCATTCATGATGAGTTATTGGTCAGTTCATATGCAAGCCTTGAAGATGACATCATAGGGGTTGGCCTCTGGCTTCCTGGCCACATGCTTCCTTTCAGGAATGTCCTTTTGTTCCAATAAGAGTGACTTCATATTCCTACATTTAATCATAACTAATCATTGCAATGAGCTACAACTTAACCACAGGTATCAAACCAATCCACATATTCCTCCGATCATTTTGACACCAAGCACGACGTGTCCATCTTGCTCCGCTCCAACAATACACATACATGATGTTATACTCCATTATATAATTTAAAACCTTATAATGTCTAGTGCTTGACATGTTTAATTTATGTGTGGTATGAAATATGTGTTTAATATATCCTTGTGGCTTGTCTGTGTGAATACGTATGCTACCATATGTTGCTGTGCTCGCTGCATGTATTTGCACGCATAGCGACTCATCCTTGTGGAGTTTATATGTTTTCTGTATGTAATATTTTTGACTTCGACACTGGTTACAATGAGAACTCAGAAATCTCTGTCAATTTCTGTAATGTGGAAGAGGAAATGGCTTTCTGCCCTTCTTTAATTAAATGAATTTGTATAATCTGAATGCCTCACGTTTATTTACAGTAAGTAATAAAAGCCCTGTGCTAATTTCTATACTTAAGCTACTGGGAAATCCATTGGTGTTAATGCTTTATACAGGGTAGTACACATCGGGAGAGATGTGTGCTGAGCGATCTGTCACAGACCGCTCAGCACACATCTCTACCCTACCCAGCACAGGTGGTCATTCCGAGTTGTTCGCTCGCAAGCTGCTTTTAGCAGCTTTGCACATGCTAAGCCGCCGCCTACTGGGAGTGAATCTTAGCTTATCAAAATTGCGAACGAAAGATTAGCAAAATTGCGAAAAGACACTTCTTAGCAGTTTCTGAGTAGCTTCAAACTTACTCGGCATCTGCGATCAGTTCAGTCAGTTTCGTTCCTGGTTTGACGTCATAAACACTCCCAGCGTTCGCCCAGACACTCCTCCGTTTCTCCAGCCACTCCCGCGTTTTTCCCAGAAACTGTAGCGTTTTTTCACACACACCCATAAAACGGCCAGTTTCCGCCCAGAAACACCCACTTCCTGTCAATCACACTACGATCACCAGAACGAAGAAAAAACCTCGTAATGCCGTGAGTAAAATACCTAACTGCATAGCAAATTTACTTGGCGCAGTCGCAGTGCGAACATTGCGCATGCGCAGTTAGCGGAAAATCGCTGCGATGCGAAGAAAAATACAGAGCGAACAACTCGGAATGACCCGCACAGTGCGATGTGTGCTGAGCGCGGGGGGGCGCTCATTTTACCCAGCGGGTGCCGCACATCGCTATCGCTGTGGGGCATACACACGAGAAATCCATGCTTAAAATCTAAGCAATCTAGTCAGATTGCTTAGATTTTAGGAACAGATTTCTCCGTGTGTACCCCCCTCTAGAAAACCTTAATTCACTAAAGGGTTAACTGGGAAGGAGAAGATTATTAGTCCCTGATATGAAGAAAACAATCAACACGGTGCCAGCTAATAAGATATTTACATTTTCAGAGATAAAAGATTAATGTTCAATATTCTTTTTGCTCATCTTGAGAAAATTGCAGTTCCTTTATTATTAAATAACTAGGTTGGAAGCTCTGTGAGTCAGGAGCCAGGTAATTTAACACATTTCTTAATTATAAATGATCATCTTATCTCTGCTCTTATCTGTTTCTTCTACTATGGCAGCTCTTCCCTTCTCCGCTACAGACCCTGTCCAGGAAGATAGTACAGTCCAGGATTAACAGCACCGCAGTCGGAGTCTTCACAATAATCCTCGTCTTCCTGTCTTCGTTTATTAACATGGTAACTCATCTGTATTATTGCCATTTGTGATTTGTGGGAAACACATTATCAAATGGGCATTGTTCATAGTTAGAATATTTACAATTGAAGCATTTAAAGTGTAATTTAAGGACTGAAAATGCTTATTATTAACCACCTTGTAAGATGGTTTTGTTTATATGTGTCATATAAATGTGGATTGCATTGGAGCTGCCATGTTTAAAAGTGAGTGGTTCAGATATGTGTATAATGTGGAGAAAAGCCATGGTATAAACACTATGGCTTGTAAACAGGTAAAGTAACAGGACATTCTGCTGTAATGTGTAGTGAATTGTGTTTATAGATCCAAGTCAGTGACTTGGGATGTAGGATGCTCTGGTTTCCTCCCAAAAACATACTGAAAGTGTAACTTGCTTTTGACAAAAATAGACCCGTGCGCACGCATGTGTGTGTGTCGCATAATATGGTTTAGCGTTACAAATACTGTGAGCATTAATAAGTAGAAAATATGAGGAAATGGATTTTCTATATGTATTTTGCGCTCAATGGTCCATATGTAATAACCTGTGAGATGTAGGCACGTAAATGTTTCCAGGGGGGTTCACATATTCTTAATGGTAATTTATCAGGAAAAATCAGGTGTGGCTCTTTGCAAATTCTGGTTAACTCTCTGGAAATGTTTCTCAGATTATTACCTAAGGCCCAATGTATTTTATATATTGAATTAATTTATTGAACACTGTATCTTGATATAATTTTTCTCAGTTCACATGCAGCAATAGAAGCCTGAAAAACTGCCTCGCTGCGGAGTACAACATCCCTCCAAATAACGTGACCCCATGTCTGCTAAAGAAGGCAACCCAGAATTACAGCCTCTCAATCGTCAGCGGATTCTGTGGGGATGAAGACCCCAACTGCAACTTCCCAGAAGTAGAGTCCATGCACTTTTCAGTTACTTTTTTAAAAATAAGACTCTGAAGCAGATGATAAATTTAATTAATAATGATATCCACCCTCATTTATATTCTTAATAATAGGCTGCACCTCTAGAATATGTTTCCTCCGCCATACTGTTCCATTAGTGTTTTCCTTTCAAATGAAAGATTTTTATTGTTAAAGTGTAGTAAATATTCTGTTTAAACAGTTTTTGTACTAGTCCATTTGTCATAAAGCAGCAATACCACCCACAAAGTTTTTTCCCTATAAAGTTAAATACCTTTTAAGCACATATATGATTTTAAGCACATTTTTAGCACATATTTTTATTAGCTGTTAAATTATTATATCCTTTTCAGATACCTCTGTTGTAGGCATCACAGTATACCTGTTAGAGACATAGGGGGTCATTCCGAGTTGTTCGCTCGTTGCCGATTTTCACAATGGAGCGATTTAGGCAAAAATGCGCATGCGGTTAGTATTTTAACACAAAACTTAGTAGATTTACTCACGTCCAAACGAAGATTTTTCATCGTTGAAGTGATCGGAGTGTGATTGACAGGAAGTGGGTGTTTCTGGGCGGAAACTGGCCGTTTTCTGGGAGTGTGCGGAAAAACGCAGGCGTGTCAGGGAAAAACGCGGGAGTGTCTGGAGAAACGGGGGAGTGGCTGGTCGAACGCTGGGCGTGTGTGTGACATCAAACCAGGAACGAAACGGCCTGAGCTGATCGCTAATTGTGAGTAGGTCTGGAGCTACTCAGAAACTGCTAAGAAATTTCTATTCGCAATTCTGCTAAGCTAAGATACACTCCCAGAGGGCGGCGGCTTAGCGTGTGCAATGCTGCTAAAAGCAGCTAGCGAGCGAACAACTCGGAATCACTCCCATAGGGCGGTATCCTATTAGATTCAGTGAGTTACCGCAGCTAAAGGATTTCCCCGTAAGAAGGCAGCGAAGCATAATCTCCGATAACCAGCCCTAGGAGACCGGTTATTGGACCTTAACACATGGGTCCGTGATGTTATCATGGATCCCATGTGTAATCGGCATAGTAAAAATGGGTTGGAATTGGATAGCCTAATAATGTTATTGGGCTAAAAAGCCTGTTATTACCATGCAGTAAATCACCGCACCTAGTAGGACACCACCCATACTGTCAGCATGTCATGTGATTGCAAAGGGGGAGAAGGAGGAAGAATGTCACAATACTTCTTCACAGTAAGGACAATACGTATTTGAAATTCCCTGCCTGAGGGAGTGGTAATGGCGGATTCGGTCATTACTTTTAAGAATGGGCTAGAGACATTCCTAACGGATAAGGATATACAGGGTTATGGTGGGTAGATCGCACACTATATTTAAAAAATATATATATAAATAATGGCTGTCATTCTCAACATATAAAATTTGTGCTAAAAATAATACAGTGTACGAGACCACAAATAGGTTGAACTCGATGGACAAATTGTCTTTTTTCAACCTCCGAAACTATGTAACTACAGAGGTATTTTGGATAACGGATTTTTTCCGTATTTTGGAATAATTAGATACCATAATGAGATATCATGGTGATGGGACCTAAATCTAAGCACAGAATGCATTTATGTGTCATATACACCTTATACACACAGCCTGAAGGTAATTTTTGCCAATATTTTTTATAACTTTGTGCATTAAACAAAGTGTGTGTACATTCACACAATTCATTTATGTTTCATATACACCTTGTATACACAGCCTGAAGGTCATTTAATACAATATTATTAATAACTTTGTGTATTAAACAAAGTTTGTGTAAACTGAGCCATCAAAAAACAAAGATTTCACTATCTCACTCTCACTCAAAAAAGTCCGTATTTCGGAATATTCCGTATTTCGGAATATATGGATATGGGATACTCAACCTGTATATGTAATATACAGATCTCAGAGGGATATTCCAAAGCCTCTCTTATGATGGGATGCATTCAAGATGCCGGCTGTCGAGATCCCGGCAGTCAAAATGCCGAAGCCGGGATCCCGACACCGATCAGAATCCTGACATGGGAACTCCGAATGGGTCAGGATCCCAGTGCCTCCATCCCGACCATAAGTATCGAAACGGAGGTTTAGGGCCGGTGTGTGGGGGGGGTGTGTGTGTAGGTTTAGGCATCAGGTGGGTGGGGAAGGTTAGGGTTAGGCTGCAGGGAGGGTGGGTTAGGGTTAGGTACCCCTGGGGGAGGTTAGGGTTAGGCTGTGGGAGAGGGAGGGTTAGGTTTAGGTAGCGGGGACAGGGGTTAGGATTAGGCACCTCCGAGGGGGATTAGGGTTAGGCACTAACAGGGGGGAGGTTAGGGTTAGGCTACGGGAAGGGTGGTTTAGGGGGCTGAAGAGAGGGGACAACACCCCTTAAACCTGTCGGTCTTCTCATCAGCAGGGTCCCGGCGTCGGTATTACCGGTGCCGGGATTTCCTGCGCCGGTGTATCATACTGATTCTCTTATGATTATGTCATGTGCCATGTGACTGTGATAGCCATATGACACTGCATGGCTATGAATCGTTTATAGCAGGGGTTCTCAAACTCGGTCCTCGGGACCCCACACAGTGCATGTTTTGCAGGTCACCCAGCAGGTGCGCAGGTGTATTAATTACTCACTGACACATTTTAAAAGGTCCACAGGTGGAGCTAATTATGTCACTTGTGATTCTGTGAGGAGACCTGCAAAACATGCACCGTGTGGGGTCCTGAGGACCGAGTTTGAGAACCTGTGGTTTATAGCAACCTAGATACACAAACCAGGAGGAATGGCAATTAGCAAGCTGCTTCTTATGGCATGTCAAAGTGATTTGTGATAAAATAAAACACATTTATCATGAGAATACTGCTTTAAATGTTGTTAGATTGAACTAAGTGGAGGCATATGGCGAAGTGTCTAGACAGAGGATAATGACCCTGTTTCTGTGACCTGTTTTACATTTCTCACATGTGTTCTCTTGCAGTATTTCACCTACTGTATTCTCCTGAGCCTCCTGGCCTGCTCCGTCTTTCTCCAGATCAGCAGCATCAGAAAGCTCATCCTGATGCTGGTCATTGACTTTGTGTACGTCGTAATTGTGGAAATCCCACAGGTGGCACTGTTCGATAATGCAGACATGCTCGTGACAGCCAATGAGATGTGAGTAAAATTACAGATACTTATAGTGAGTGGACAAAAAAATGGAAACATTTTTGTAAATGAGAGGCATTAAGCATATTGAAAGCAAGGTCTTCCACACAGCTTATGGGGCACATGTATTCATTATCAGGTTTTAGACCCAATAATTAGTATTTTTTTTATAGCCACTGTTAACAGCAATAATAAATAAAAATTTGCAGGAATGTACTAACAATCTTATGCAGGGAGAGGGTATCTGAAGAAGTCCATCTCTGCGAAGTAAAAAGAAGGGAAATTACATTAAAAGCAAGGAGGAACCCTCTTCCAGTAATTTCTGCAAAATAGTAGTCCTTAGGCTATTACAGGGTAACAGCGGATTCACCAAGAGCATTGTTGGTGAATTTGTCATTGAAACCTATGGGGGCTGCATTTGCTGATGGGAATGGAGGGACCACGGCAAATATCAGCGATATCTAATTGATCCATCCATAGTACATCTGGGAGATACTTAATATTTGTGCCCCACCACCATACCCTGGAAATGGCTTGTTTTCGAGAATATCCCAGAAATATTTTATGATAAATAGGCCTTTATTTGTTAATTAGGCAAATAACATGCCACTATAATCAGATTCGTATACAACAGCTAGAATACCCTTATGCCTATATTTATGTCTGAAACAGGAGACTTCAAAAGAGACTGCAACCAAGACAGTTCCACTTCCTAATGTTAACCTGCATGGAGCTCTTAGGAAGAGACAATCAGATAAGGACAGCAGGGGGTGGAAGCGAAATACAGGATTGTGACATTTCCTCACTCATTTTTATTCTAAATTAAAACAGGAAAAAAATGCAGATTAATTGACTGGCAGTGTCACGCTGTGGTGCGATCATTAGAGATGGCCTGACAAGATCTACACTGAGCTGTGTTTTATAGTCACATCACAAAGCATTTAGGGGGGGAATTCAGATCTGATCGTAGATGTGCTTAATTTAGCACATCTATGATCAGTTTCTCAGACATGCGGGGGGACGCCCAGCACAGGACTAGTCCGCCCCGCATGTCTGTGCCTACACACACACACACACCGCCCGCAAGGGTGCAAAAGCATCGCACAGCGGCGCACTCATGCAGCAGGGGGAGGGCCAGACATGCGGGAGGACACCCAGCACAGGACTAGTCCGCCCCGCATGTCTGTGCCTACACACACACACACACACACCGCCCGCAAGGGTGCAAAAGCATCGCACAGCGGCGCACCCATGCAGCAGGGGGAGGGCCAGACATGCGGGAGGACACCCAGCACAGGACTAGTCCGCCCCGCATGTCTGTGCCTACACACACACACACCCCACCCGCAAGGGTGCAAAAGCATCGCACAGTGGCGCACCCATGCGGCAGGGGGAGGGTCAGACATGCGGGAGGACACCCAGCACAGGACTAGTCCGCCCCGCATGTCTGTGCCTACACACACACACACACACACACACACCCCACCCGCAAGGGTGCAAAAGCATCGCACAGTGGCGCACCCATGCGGCAGGGGGAGGATCAGACATGCGGGGCTGACTAGCCCTGTGCTGTGCGTCCCCCTGCATGTCAAGGTGGCTGATCGTAGCAGCTATGATCAGGTCTGAATTTGCCCCATAGACGAAATCGAAAGTACAGCTAGTCAAAATCTGTGCTATCTGGTGTCTGGGGCAGTTCAAGGGAAATCGCATAGTCAAAATCGGGCATAGCAAGGATCTCACCTTGTGTACACACCTTAACATAATTGACCTGTGATTGTGTCTGGCACAGATATCCAGCCAGCCATGAATTTCTTCAATCCCAGCCAGACAGCATTGTTCTTGATTAAAGTGTGAGCTATGTAGCTAGACACACAGGGGTATATGGATAGATTACGCAATTCTGCCTTACACTGCGCTTTGTAATGAGCGGGTGGGACAGAAATCCTGGGAAAACAAACATTTCTGTAAAGGTGCATTTCTCTGTATATTTGACTACATTCAATACTTTCAATAATTCTGCTATATGTGTAAGGATAACTTTGCTTTATCATGTACATTTGTTTCACATTTCCTGTAATTTGGTAAATGTTTAAAAGGCATTAAAATACAAGCACTTGTGCAGATCGCCATCTAGTGTTGTAGATATAGCATTGTCACCATCATCACTATTCTATTCTTTTTCTTTCAGTCAACTAAATAACTCAACAATGAACTGGTAAGAACATTTGTATTTTATATATACCGTATATATATATATATATATATATATATATATATATATATATATTTATATATGTTATTGTATTTTATGTGACGTTCAAGCTGCATTCCTACTTACGACCTGGGAAATTGCTAGTATTAGCTGGCAAATTCCTGGGTCTCAGCCTGACCCATGTTGTTTAGTTTCAGTCTTCCCAATATCCTTGGCTGACGTGCAGGGCTGCCATTAGAAATTGTGGGGCCCGGGAATGACAAAATAGGCAGCATAACTCCCCCTCCCCTTATTTTTTTTTAACTAAAATAAATACATATAAAATAAATTAATAAAGCTAGGATATATATTTAAAATTTTTCAATAAAGTACAATTCCTATGCCCCCACACCTATGCTCCTTTCACCATACTATGCCCCACACAGTAATGCCCTGACAACATATTATGCTCCCACATTAATGCCCTTTTCACCATAATATGCAGTACCTGCTCATTGTCAGGTGTTGAGCTCATTGTCATGGGTTCTGCTAGTTTTCAGTGGTTCTGCTCGTTGTCATGGGTTCTGCTAGTTTTCAGGGGTTCTGCTCGTTGTCAGGGGATTCCCCACCACCACCCTGCCACTGCAGTAAACTGTTCCGCTGCTTCAAGTAAAATAACTATTGAGAATGTCCCTCCCAAAATGGCCAGCGCCTCAGAAGAGACAGTTATTAAAGATACTAGGGCCTCTTCTAGTATCTTTAATAACTGTCTCCTCTGAGGTGGCGGACATCTTGAGAAATATATTTTCTATAGAGCCTGCGGGCGGGCGGGGACGGAGGCGGTGGGCGGGTGGCGGTCTGTTAGAGAGGCGGGCCTGGGACAGCTATGCCCACAGCAGGCCCCCTGATGGTAGGCCTGTTGATCAGCGTTCCCGTGCAAAAACCCGGGATCTTGAAGTAAGTGTGAAAGGGGTATAAGTTACAAGTTATATGAGACAAATATGTCATGCATATTACTAGTGACAACAATGATGTTATAACACATCATGGTCTGCGTATTAAGGGGGTAATTCAGACCTGACTGCTAGGCTACGTTTTCTCACAGCCTGCGATCAGATCCGAACTGTGCGTGCGTATGCACTGCAATGTGCCGGCGCATCGAACGACTGAACCGAGCATCGGTGCATAGCGACAGGATGGTGCGAAAAAGCGATCACACGGAGATTGACAGGAAGAGGCTGTTTGTGGGTGGCAACTGACCGTTTTGTAGGACTGTCCGTGAAAACGCAGGAGGGACAAGGCGTTTGGAGGGAGGGTGTCTGACGTCAGCTCCGGCCCCGATCACCAGGAAACCATTGCAGCGTGTGAGTAAGTCCTGGGCTGAGCAGAAACTGCACATACTGATGTTTGTGCAGTTCTGCTACAAATGTGATCGCACACCTGCACACAGCTAATACCCTCCCCCTGTAGGCGGTGACTACCTGATCGCAGGGATGCAAAAAACGCACCCTAGTGATCAGGTCTGAATTACCCCCTAAGTGTGAAGGATCATGGATCTGACACCAGTAATCCCTTTTACAAAAAATGTGGTAATTTAATTGTAAATTTAGGTTCATAGAAATGTTTACATTTTACTTATTGTTACATTAGTCCCACATCCAAGTTCAACCCTTAAAGGGTTACATTATATTAGTTTCATATCACTGATGTGAGGACTTGTTGATCTAAGTCTGAGGTTTAGATATAGACAGTGGAACATCATTTTTCTAGTTATATATTATGTATTGGTAAAAATCTGTCCTGCATGAGGACTAGGGGCGGTATTCTAATGTTTTGCGCCCTCAATTTCTCGTCTAAAGGGACGGGAGATTGCGGGGTGCAAGTCAATTGTTGTTTTCGCGAGCATGAAAATTGCCGTTTCGGCACCCAAACGGGTCACTTTGCGCATTTCAGCTGCCCACCCGGGGGGGGGGGGGTGACTGAAATGCAGACACCAGCAGCCTTCGTGTCCGAACGGAGCTACAATTGAATAGCTCCAATTGGGTGCTATCTAGTGCCTGATAGCGGGATAAGAATTGAATCTCGCCCAAGGAATAGTTTTTATAAGTCTTGTTCCCTCTATAGTTTTAAGGGGTCGTGACATTGATAGGATATTTTAGAAAATCTCACTCTTCGGGAAATTCTAAGAATATGTTCTTCAGTCAGAAGTTGAACATTTTTTATATTTTCAGAAAAGACAGAAATGCACCATCTCGCACATGGCTGAAGGAAATTAATTTTGTAACGTCAAATTGTCTGACAAAGTTTACATGAAATAACACTAATTAATAGAACTTGTAATATTGTCACACAACAGACCGTCTTGTGGTGTGTATCTAGACTTCCATGTCCTATATTGTAGATGTCTCTTTGTGTCTCCGCAGCACAGACAGTGTCACTAGAGTTGCCCTGAAGATTGCTACCCCTATAATCATCACTGTGTTTGTGCTGGCCCTTTATCTTCACGCCCAGCAAGTGGAATCCACTGCCAGGCTGGACTTTCTGTGGAAGCTTCAGGTATCTCCTTTCTGGTCTAGTCCTTACCCCATTATCCCCGTATGAATGTAGTCATAATGTTATCATTTACAATGCCAACATGCATAACATTATAACTATCAACATTTACAATTTTTATGTCACCATTGAACATGCCAGCATGTGCAGATTGTCAACATGTGAAATGTCAGCATTCTGCAAGGACCAGGTAAAGGTTAGGCTATGGGAGGAGAAGGTTAGGGTTAGGCTCTAGGGGAGGGTTAGGGGTGAAGATTAGTGATATACTCACCGCCGGAAGAACCGCTAGATTCACCAGAAGTCATCATCGCATAATCTGTTATACCAGGTAAGTGACCACTGGATCATCAGGGACGTTTTTTCAACATTCTTCTCATATCGACATGCTGAATGTCGATAAAATAGTCCACATCCGTCCATGTCTTCTCTGAGTCACTGATAGTTGATGGAGCTTTACAGAGCTGTTCTCCGGTTGTTTGCTCTTCCAAATATATTTTTTTCACAATTCAGCAGATAAGCCAAAGATATCCATTTGCATAGTATAAAGTTATTTACATGTGTGTATTATTACTGTTTATGAGGAATCCACATTGCAGAGCTATTGGCTTAGGAAACATTCTGCAAAGGCCATTGAGTCATACAGGGCAATGTGCAGATTTCTCTGCCGGTATACGTGACAGTAACTGGGCTCATTCAGTAGATCACTAAGTGGCACCAATACCATTATCTCCTGATAGTGACAACCTAATAGATACTACAGCTTATTTTCCGCTATCAGCTCAGAGGTGATTACGTGGGAATGGGTAATTAGTATGGATGGTGTAATGGAAAGCATTACTGCCTCACAGCACTGAGGTCATGGGTTTGAGTCCCACTATGGTCCTAACTATGTGGCGTTTGCATATTCTACCCATGCTCCAGTTTTCTCCCACAATCTAAAATATGGTGGTAGGTTAATTGGCTCCCAACATAAAAAAAATGAACCTTAGTCTGTAAGTGTGTGTATAAACATGGTCAGACTAGATGGGTCCAGTGGTTCTTATCTGCCATCAAATTTTATGTTTCTATGTTATATTTGATACCACCACTCCTCCCTCCCGGCGGCCATGAGAATCAAGTGACTAAGGGAATAGAGCAGAGGACTTAGTGTCTATATATCTATTACAGGACACCTAGGGGGTGATTAAATTGTTTTGCGTGTCCCCTGCTGAGTGTATAAACTAATGGGTGCCCAACGGAGCAATTTAATTGTTGCTCTGATTGGGCACCCGAACGGAGCAACAATTGAATTGTTCTGTCGGGGCACTATTTTTTATAAATGCCCAGCAGGGGGCACGCATAAAAATTGAATCGCCCTCTAGTCTTCTAACTCTGACACCCCTTTTCCACAGAAAGGAACACATTCCCACATCCAGGAATACTTAACGTTACCCCAGATGTTTCCTTTTCCATAATCTGTGACACTCATAAAGCTGTTGTACAAGGAGCAGTGATTAAATACACCATCCATAGAAAGCAACAGCAATCACAAAGGATTGCTGAACTTACTATAGTCAATTGGAGTGGCTTGGGCAAAATCATAAAACAGCACACTGGGCTGTGGGCCTGATTCATGTTTTGTAAGTAACGCAAAAATACAAGGAAGTGGGCAAAACCATGTTGCACTGCAGGTGGGGTAGATGTAACATGTGCAGAGAGATTTAGATTTGGGTGGGGTGTGTTCTAACATTTGTGGGCTACATGCAAAAGCAGCCAGTATTTACCCTGCACGGAAAAAAATATAAATATAGTTGCCCCCTATGGTTTGTTTCAAACACAAAGTTACTTGCTTTTTTCCTTTACTTACATGAATCAGGCCCTGTGTGCGGCTGAACCGTTTATAGGACCCTGGATTGCAGCGGCAATTTCTCAATTTTCACATACTGTATACAGTATCTGGGGATTTTTTTCCTTGTTATTTTGCTGACCTTTGAGAAATTTGGTTTGCACCCTAGGCTACATTTTCAATATTTACAAATTACTAGCTTTATCCATTCTTTAAGTAAGTTGCCTTCACTTAGAAGTCTTGCTCCTTTTAAATGTCTATGCACCTATGATCTAGGTCACCGGGGGGTCATTTCCAGTGGCGTAACTACCGTGGGTGCAAGGGTTGCAACTGCTATGGGGCCCGAGATGCTTCAAGGTCCTGCAGATCCCCCTGCACCCAGTCATGGGCTGCTTCAAATACTCGCCGCTCCCCTTTCACCCCCACCCACAGGATGAACGGCCACCTCCGATAGAACCCACCTGCAGCTGCGTGGAGGATGAGGCAGGTGGGTGGGGAGGCCCTACCTGATAGGCTCCGAGCAGCAGAGCAGTACTGTGCCACGATTAGCAGGGATTTAGGGGGTGGGGCCTAATGTCATGAAGCGCCACCCCCATCCGAGACCTCTTCTGTAGCAGGTAATGTATCTCCTGTTTGCTCCTCCCTCTCTCTACCCTCGCTCTCTCCCTGACACTGTCTACCTGACAATCTCTCTCTGTCACTGTCTCTCCCTCTTACTGACACTGTCTCTCTCTCCCTGACACTGTCTCTCTCTCCCTCTCTGGCTCTGTCTCTCTCTCATGCCCTGACACTGTCTCTCTCGCTGGCACTGTCTGTCTTCCTCCCCGACACTATCTCTCTCACTGCCCCCCCCCCCCCCCCCCCCCCCCGACACTCTATCTCTCCATGATACGGTCTCTGTCTAATACTATCTATCTCTCTGGCACTCTATCTCTCTCTCCCTGACACAGTCTGTCTACCCCCCTCTCACTCTCCCTGACACTATCTCTCTGTCCCTCCCTGACACTCTCTCTCTCTCTGGCACTGTCTCTTTCTCCTTCCCTCTCTCTCTCTCTCTCTCTCTCTCTCTCTCTCTCTAGCACTGTCTCTCTCCCTGGCACTGTCTCTCTCTCCCTGGAACTGTCTCTCCCTCCCAGATAGTGTGTCTCTCTCTCTCTCTCTCCCTGACTCTCTCTTGTTCTGTCTCTCATTGTCTGTCTCTCCCTGACACTCTCACTCTCTCTTGCTCCCCCTCTCTTTTGCTCTCTCTCCATGACACTCTCTCCCTCTGACACCCTCTCTCTCTTCCACTCTCTCCCCTTTTTCTTTTTTTTCCCTGACACCCTCTCTCTTGCTCCTTTCTCTTTCTTTTATTCCCTCTATTTCCATGAAACCCTCTCTCTCTCTATCTATCTCTCTCTCTCTCTCTCTCTCTCTCTCCCTGACCTCTTTATCTCCCTCTCTGTTTTGCTCCTTTCTCTCTCTCTCCCCCTGACACACTCATTTCTATTTCACTCCCCCCACTCTCTCTCTCCTACTCCCCTAATGGGCATTGCAGCAACAATGGCGGAGGGGGGTTAGGGTAGGGGGCCCTTTTAAGATTTTGCTATGGGGCCTCCAAAGTTATAGTTACGCCCCTGGTCATTTCCATTCCTTATTCCATGTTAACTACCCCACCTACGGGTGACAGGGATCTGTTCAAACAGTGCCTGTGATCTGCCTAGCTGAGGAGCAGTGGTTGCTCATTCGTCATGCTCGCTAAAGCCTAATATTAGGGAAAATGCTTACAAGATTTACTGTTACTGGTATTTAGGGCCTTATTCAGGTTTGTTAGCAAACCAAAAAAGTTAGCAGTTGGGCAAAACCATGTTGCATTTCAGGTGGGGCAAATGTAACGTGCACAAAGAGTTATATTTGGGTGGGGTGTGTTAACTGAAATCTAAATTGCAATGTAAAAATAAAGGAGCCAGTATTTACCATGCACAGAAACAATGTAACCCACACAAATCTAAATATTTGTACACGTTACATCTGCCCCACATGCAGTGCAAAATGGTTTTGCCCAATTGCTAACTTTTCTGCTAACATAGTAACATAGGGAGTCATTCAGATCTGATCGCTGGGCTGCGATTTTTGCATATGCCGAGCTGCTAAAATCCAGTCTGTGCAGTCTCTGCGCAGCACTGGACTTACTCCTCCAGTGCAATCACATCAGGCTGATCGGGGGTGGAGCTGACGTCAGACACCCTCCCTGAAAACGCTTGGGCACGCCTGCGTTTTTCAGAACAGTCCCAGTAAACGGTCAGTTACAACCCATAATCGGCTTCCTCCTGTCAATCACCTTACTAACGCCCGTGCGCATTTAGTACCTGATCGCCCACTGCGCAAAAAAACACACAGCAGCAATTAGATCTGAATGACCCCCATAGTTAATGAGGTTGACAAAAGACAATTTGTCCATCGAGTTCAACCTGTATATAATTCTTCCACTATTCTGTATTTAACTATAGTTTAACTATAATGGCCAGGGGCGTTTCTACAGAGGAGGGGGTCCATGTGCACCTCAGGGTGGGCCCCCTCCTCTGTACGGCGCTGTAGACTCCGGCATTGTGCAGGAGTCCACTGCGCATGCGCAGGTCTCCGGAAACATGGCGCCCCTTCATGATCCGGAGACCAATTTGGCTACCACGCATGCGCGGCGGCTATTTCCACGGTGATTGCAGGTCCCGGCGCTGGACTCCAGAAAGGTAAGTGTTAAAATGGGTGCGGTGTGGGCCACCCCTGGACCCAGGGGCCCGTGTGCACCGCACCCATTGCACCCATTATAGAAACGCCAATGATAATGACCCAGATAAAGGTATGTTTTAAATCTAACTACAACTATAATTGGTGCTGTTTCTATAATACATTTATTTTAAATGCTATATCCTTGGATATCTTTTTCAGTCAGTAATTTATCTAACCATTTTTAAACCTTTTGACTGAGTTGACCATTACTACCTTCTCTGGCAGAGAATTCCAAATCCTTTACTGTGAAGAACCCTTTCCTACATTGGGTATGAAATTTTCTCTCCTCTAACCTCAGAGGATGTCTGCGTGTCCTGTGTAGAGATTTTTCAATAAACAAGTCGTCTGATAATGGTGGGTACACACTATTAGATATATCTGCAGATCAATTGATCTGCAGATATATCTATGTATGGATCGGGCAGTGTGCTGTGCATACACACAGCCCGATCCGTCGGGGGACTGACGTCATGAACTGGGCGGGCCGGCGCTCGCGCCCGCCCAGTTCACCTGTCAATCACCGCCGGCCGCCGCAGCATGTGTACGGGCGGTCGGACGACCGCCCCATACACACACAGCGACGGGCCAATATATCGTTAGATATATTGGCTGTCGGCTGTGCTGCGCGGCCGACGCGATACGTCTGTGAACGACGGAGTTCACAGACGTATCGCCCGTACACACTGGCCGACGGTCCCGCGATGTATCGGCCGTTCAAGAGAACGGCCGATACATCGACCAGTGTGTACGGGCCTTAACTCCATGTATTATTCCTTTATATATTTGTAAATATTGATAATGTCTCCTCTTAAGGTGGGTACACACTAGGCGATGTGCTCTATGAGTGATAGTAACATAGTAACTAAGGTTGAAAAAAGACAATTGTCCATCGAGTTCAACCTATTTGTGGTCTCCTATGCAGTCTTATTATAGGACTAGTTATTTTTATGTTAGGACTAGTTAAATTAACTATAATGCGTGCCTACGCACCATAACCCTGAATATCTTTATCCAATAGGAATTTATCTAACCCATTCTTAAAGGTGTTGATTGAGTCCGCCATTACTACTCTCTCAGGCAGGGAATTCCAAACACGTATTGTCCTTACTGTGAAAAAAAACCTTTTCGCCTCAATGTGCGGAAGCTCCTCTCCTCTAACCTAAGCGAGTGACCACGTGTTCTCTGTGCTGATCTTATAGAAAACAGGTCCCTCCCAAGCTCTGTGTATTGACCCCTTATATATTTGTAGATGTTGATCATGTCCCCTCTTAGTCTCCTCTTTTGAAATGTAAACATGCCTAGCCTTGCAAGCCTTTCCTCGTATTCCAGCATCTCCATGCCCTTGATTAGTTTGGTCGCCCGCCTCAACCTTTTCTAGCTCCAGGATATCCTTTTTGTAATATGGTGCCCAAAATTGCACACAGTATTCAAGATGTGGCCTCACTAGTGATTTATATAATGGGAGTATAATACTCTGGTCCCTTGCATCAATTCCCCATTTTATGCATGCTAATATCTTATTAGCCTTCTTTGCTGCACTCCTACTTTGGGTACTGCTGCTTCATTTGTTATCTATGTGAACCCCTAAGTCTTTTTCCAGTACAGAATCCCCTAATATTACCCCATTTAGTATGTAGGTGTAATTTTTGGTCTTGCCCCCAAGGTGCATTACCTTACACTTGTCTGTGTTGAATCTCATTCTCCATTTTGCTGCTCATGCTTCCAGTTTAGTTAAGTCGTTCTGAAGAGACTCCGCATCCCCCTCCGTATTTATAACCTTACACAATTTGGTATCGTCTGCGAAAATTAACACCATGCTCTCTAGACCTACTGTTAGGTCATTGATGAAAATGTTGAACAAAAGTGGTCTAAGTACTGACCCTTGTGGCACACCACTTAGTACTTTGGTCCAATTTGAAAATGATCCATTGACCACAAAGCGCTGCTCCCTATTATCTAACCAATTACTGACCCAAGTGCATATTGTGCTCCCTAGCCCTATTTCTTGTAGCTTGTAAGTCTTGTAAGACGCATGTGTGGTACAGTGTCGAAAGCTTTGGCAAAGTCTAAAAAGATTATGGAGCATATGCAATTGCGTTCGAATTCCGGCTGGAATTCGACCGTTTTTGGATTCGACACAAATCGACAGTCGAATCCCGGCCGCCGGGACCCGAATTCGACATATTCAATAAAAAACGGATTCGACAGTCCCGCTGTCGAAAAACGGACCAATTGACGATAGTGTGCGTCCTGGATTCGACTTCATGGACGGCACAAAAGTGTTAAAAAAAAACCTGAAAAAAATTGCGTGGGGTCCCCCCTCCTAAGCATAACCAGCCTCGGGCTCTTTGAGCCGGTCCTGGTTGTAAAAATACGGGGGGGGGGGGGGGGAATTACATGGGATCCCCTGTATTTTAACAACCAGCACCGGGCTCTGCGTCCGGTCCTGGTGCCAGAAATACGGGGGACAAAACACGTAGGGGTCCCCCGTATTTTTAACACCAGCATCGGGCTCCACTAGTCAGAGAGATAATGCCATAGCCGGGGGACACTTTTATATCGGTCCCTGCGGCCCTGGCATTAAATCACTAACTAGTCTCCCCTGGCCGGGGTACCCTGGAGGAGTGGGGACCCCTTAAATCAAGGGGTCCCCCCCTCCAGCCACCCAAGGGCCAGGGGTGAAGCCCGAGGCTGTCCCCCTCCCATCCAAGGGCGGCGGATGGGAGGCTGATAGCCTTCTGTCAAAAAAAAGAATATTGTTTTTTGTAGCAGAACTACAAGTCCCAGCAAGCCTCCCCCGCAAGCTGGTACTAGGAGAACCACAAGTACCAGCATGCGGGGGGGAAATGGGCCTGCTGGTACCTGTAGTTCTACTACAAAAAAAATACCCAAATAAAAACAGTATACACACACCGTGACAGTATAACTTTATTACATACATGCACACCGACATACACACATACTTACCTATGTTGACACGAAGGCTCGGTCCCCTTCTCCACATAGAATCCACGGGGTACCTGTAAATAAAATTATACTCACAACAATCCAGGGTAGATCGGTCCTCTTCTTGTTTGTAATCCACGTACTTGGCAAAATAAGAAAACGCAAACCACGGACCACGCACTGAAAGGGGTCTCATGTTTCCCCGACTGCCGGGACCCCCCGTGACTGCTGTCAAAGACGGTCCCTTCAGCCAATCAGGGAGCGCCACGTCGTGGCACTCTCCTGATTGGCTGTGCGTGTCTGAGCTGTCAGGTGGCGCATAGCGCATAGGCACTCCGTTATATTCAATGGTTGGAACTTTGCGGTCAGCGGTTGACCGCGAGTAACCTCGCGGTCAACCGTTGACCGCAAAGTTCCCACCATTGGATACAATGCAGCGCCTATGTGCTACATTGTATCTCCAGTGCGCCGGCTGACATCTCAGACGCGCACAGCCAATCAGGAGAGTGCTACGACGTGGCGCTCCCTGATTGGCTGAAGGGACCCTCTTTGACAGCAATCACTGGGGGTCCCGGCAGTTGGGGAAAGGGGTCGCATGTGTAAACATGGGACCCCTTTCAATGCGTGGATCGTGTTTTGCGTTTTTTTATTTTGCCAAGTACGTGGATTACAAACAAGAAGAGGACCGATCTACCCCAGATTGTTGTGAGTATAATTTTATTTACAGGTACCCCGTGGATTCTACGTGGAGAAGGGGACCGAGCCTTCGTGTCAAGTATGTGTGTATGTCGGTGTGCATGTATGTAATAAAGGTATACTGTCACGGTGTGTGTGTGCTATTTTTATTTGGGTATTTTTTTTGTAGTAGAACTACAGGTACCAGTGGGCCCGTTTCCCCTCCGCATGCTGGTACTTGTGGTTCTCTAAGTACCAGCTTGCTGGGGAGGCTTGCTGGGACCTGTAGTTCTTCTACAAAAAAACAATATTATTTTTTTTGACACAAGGCTATCAGCCTCCCATCCGCCGCCCTTGGATAGGGGGGATAGCCTTGGGCTTCACCCCTGGCCCTTGGGTGGCTGGAGGGGGGGGGGACCCCTTGATATAAGGGGTCCTCACTCCTCCAGGGTACCCCGGCCAGGGGTGACTAGTTAGTGATTTAATGCCAGGGCCGCAGGGACCGATATAAAAGTGTCCCCCGGCTGTGGCATTATCTCTCTGACTAGTGGAGCCCGGTGCTGGTGTTAAAAATACGGGGGACCCCTACGTGTTTTGTCCCCCGTATTTTTGGAACTAGGACCGGACGCAGAGCCCGGTGCTGGTTGATAAAATACGGGGGATCCCATGTCATTTTCCCCCCCGTATTTTTACAACCAGGACCGGCTCAAAGAGCCCGAGGCTGGTTATGCTTAGGAGGGGGGACCCCACGCAATTTTTTTCTGAAATTTTAACCCATTCCCACCCCTTCCCACTGAAAAACATGCTCTGATCGCTCCACATTATTTTAGTTAGTAAAAAGAAAAAAAAAATATTTAAAAAAATCTATTAAATAATACTTGTGGCTCCTAAATAGACAAACCAAGTAGATAATCCCTTCTAATATAAATAGATATGCTATTAGCAATCAAAAAAACACAAAAAAAAACCATGTTTTTAAAAAATTTTATTGGATCACGACAGCTAAATGAGGCGGCATGAAATTGACGAAATGACTGTCGAAAAGCACTGTTGTTGAATCGGCATTCTTCAATTGAATATACTTTTGTCAAAAGCCGCATTTTTACCATTGCAGACATGTCGAATTTGAGTAAATGTCTAATTGCAAAAAGTCGAATCTGAAACAGCAGGTTTTTTGTCAAAAAGTACTGTATTGCATTGTCGAATCCAATTCAACAGTTTTTTTTGGTCGAAAATGCCCCGTTTTTCGACATTTGCGGCAATTCGACCACAATTGCATATACCCCTATATCCACCTCCTTACCCTGATCCAGGTTCGCACTTACTGTTTCATAAAAGCCAAGTAAGTTGGTCTGACATGATCTGTCCTTCACAAATCCATATTGGTTCCTTTTAATGACCTTATTTGCTTCAAGGAACTTTTGAATACTGTCCCTTAGAATACCTTCCAATACTTTCCCCACTATAGATGTAAGACTAACTGGTCTGTAATTATCTGGTTCAGCTTTGCTCCCCTTTTTAAATATCAGCACTACCTCCGCTATACGCCAGTCCTTGGGAACCATACACAATTTAACCGAATCCATGAAGATCAAAAATAGAGGTCTTGCTAATTCAGCGTGCAGCTCCATAAGAACCCTCGGGTGAATTCCATCAGGACCAGGTGACTTATTAATCTTTAACTTTTTTAATCGGTCACAGACTACCTCCTCACTCAAATAAGCATTTAGCAGTGGGACATTATCTTTGTTGAGATTTTGTGTTAGACCCAGCATTTGGTCCTCTCTGGTAAATACCGTTGAAAAAAACTTGTTTAGTTTGTTTGCTATGTCATTATCATTTTTGATTAAGACTCCCCTCTTGTCTGTCACAACTGAGGGCTGGAGACCGTGACTGGGAGCCTCAGTTGTAGGGGTTGACGGGTACCTGAATGTTGGAGGAGCGATGGGACTCCTGGACATGCGTAAAGACAGTAGCAAGGATGCCCGAAGGCGTGACCACGACAACTGGAAATATCTTTCAGTGATTTTATTAAATGAAAGTCATAAAACATGCAAAAACAATAGAAAGTCACAAGTGGAAATTTAGGTGTGCAACTGGTTAATACCAGTAACCTGGAATGTAGAGAAAAGTTCTGTAAACTGTAAATGAAGCTAGGGTTCGCTGGAAAACTGTAGTTGTTGAAGAGTGGCTGCTGGAAAGCCGGAATACAGACACAGGTGAGTAAGGTGATGTTGTAGAGGGTTAATCACAGAGGTGTCGTGTTACACCACAGAGTGTAACACAGAGGAGTCAGGCTTGAATGCAGGAGAGTTCACTGAAGAATCTGTAGAAGACTGCACACAGGAACCACTGGAGACAAATGAAGCACTGACCTCTATCTGGCCCAGACACAGGATACTTATACCTGTAGCTATGCAGGCATTGGCTGGGCAATTATGCAGATTTCAGAGCCAGTAGA
Organism: Pseudophryne corroboree; assembly: GCF_028390025.1. Taxonomy (NCBI): domain Eukaryota; kingdom Metazoa; phylum Chordata; class Amphibia; order Anura; family Myobatrachidae; genus Pseudophryne; species Pseudophryne corroboree. Next base: position 242,845,335 of record NC_086450.1, on the reverse strand, counting down.
TTGGAGGAGCTGGAACATGTGATTGCATCCAACATGGCTGCGCCCATGCTGGAAGTAAGATGGAAAACCTGGTTTGGAACACAATGTAGAAACATAGTAGTAATGGCGGCTCCGGCCGCAGAGGACAGGAGACGCCAAACAACAAGTGCATGCTGAGATACGTGGAAGGCAGCGGAGGCCGCGGAGGGCGTACAACCAGAAGAAAGATAGTGTCTCAGTACTCGGATCGTGACAGTGGCCCCAGGACACTTCTTAAGTTTTCCTGGCCATCTGGAATGGAACTTCTGGAAGAAGACTTGTGCCAACTTGGAAGTGGGGAATCCATGACAGAATCCATCGAGGAATGAACCCACGGACGATGAGGAACAGACAAGGAAACCAGTTGCCTAGTGGGTGACTGGCGGGATACTTTGTGTTGGGCAGGTTTTGGGCAGGAGGCCCCAAATTCAGCAATGTCCTTTTTTAGGGTCGGCCACCAATTTGACCTGGAAACTAATTTTAAGGTCTTGCGTATGCCCGCGTGTCCGGCAAAGCGAGAGGAATGTGCCCGATGCAAGAGCTTCCTCCTGAAAGCCGGCTTCACTAAATTTTTCCCTGGCGGGGGCATAGAATCCATCCTCACTGCGGAGAACGCCACTGGATCAACAATACAATGCTTGACAGTAGACTCAGACTCATTTTCTTGCTCCCGGGAGCAGGAACGGGCATCAGCCTTGTGATTCGGTGACCCTGGACAAAACTGTAGTTTGGAGACTTGGCACGAAGGAGACGGGACATCAGAAGACTTGTAGGAGGATATGCGAACTGGAAGCTCTTTTTGGAGACAGGTCTCTGAGCAGGAAGGACCCCATGCCAGGATACAGGTCGACTTCCAATCAACTTGAGGATTATGCAGACGTAGCCATGGAAGGCCTAGGACCACAGGATAGGTGGCCCTGGGGATAACCTGGAAAGAAATCAACTCTGTATGCAGATCCCCTACCTTCAGACGGATAGGTAGGGTCTTGGAGGTAATCACCGCATTAGGAATCCTACTGCCGTCCACGGCAGTTAGAGATATCGGTGTTGACAGTCTTTCAGTGGGTAGAGACCACTGCTTAACGAACCTCTCTGTAATAAAGTTTCCGGCTGCTCCAGAATCCAATAAGGCAGTGAGATTCTTAGTACGCTGAGCCACCTGCAGAAAAACGGAGAGATTGCAGTTACTTGGAAATGGAGAGAAATTCGTCACTCCTAGCTGGTCTTCTCCTTGGTGGGCTAGAACTTGAGGTTGTCCCGGACGCTTGGGACAGGACTTGATAACATGGGAAGATTCGGCACAATACAAACAGAGACGCTCAGCAAGACGTCTACTACGCTCTGCCTGAGATAAACGAGAGCGACCTATCTGCATAGGTTCCTCCCTAGACGGAGATGGCTGACGAGGAATGGAACCCGTAGGAATCCTGGGAAATGTGGATCTTCCTCGTTCAACAGCCCTTTCACGGAACCGTAAATAGACCTTAGTGCAGAGGGAAATGAGCTCGTTTAAAGTTAAAGGCAAGTCTCTAGCAGCGAGCTCATCTTTGATACGCTCGGATAGCCCTCCCCAGAAGGCTGCATAAAGAGCGTCATCATTCCAGGAGACTTCAGATGCCAAGGTCTGGAATTGCACCAAATACTGACCGACAGTTCGCGTCCCCTGACGCAGTCGAAGGATCTCTGAAGATGCTGATGTCACTCGACCTGGCTCATCGAAAATTCGTCTGAACGTTGCCACGAAGTTAGCATAGGATGACAACAAAGCATCAGACCTTTCCCATATAGGTGAGGCCCAATCTAGAGCGGCACCAGTGAGTAGAGAAATAAGTTATGCCACCTTAATGCGGTCAGTAGGGAAACTGCTGGGTTGCAATTCAAATTGGATCTCGCACTGGTTTAGGAAACCCCTGCAGGCTTTAGGGGATCCATCATATTTTGCAGGAGTCGGCAAGTGAAGATAGGGAGCAGGAACAGGTATGGTGGGTGGGGACACCACCAGAGGCGCTGGAGTCGGCACACTGGACGCCCCTGATTCACGGAGGGCCGCTTGAATTTCATCCAGCCGGGAGGAGAGGTCCTGGAGACAGCGAACAACATGGTCCTGAGCAGCCTCCTGACGTTCAAGGCGGGTTGCCAATTCTTGTATCAGCCTTAGCGATTGGGCCAGGTCTCCGGCTGGATCCATTTGGTCAGTGCTTACTGTCACAACTGAGGGCTGGAGACCGTGACTGGGAGCCTCAGTTGTAGGGGTTGACGGGTACCTGAATGTTGGAGGAGCGATAAGACTCCTGGACATGCGTAAAGACAGTAGCAAGGATGCCCGAAGGCGTGACCACGACAACTGGAAATATCTTTCAGTGATTTTATTAAATGAAAGTCATAAAACGTGCAAAAACAATAGAAAGTCACAAGTGGAAATTTAGGTGTGCAACTGGTTAATACCAGTAACCTGGAATGTAGAGAAAAGTTCTGTAAACTGTAAATGAAGCTAGGGTTCGCTGGAAAACTGTAGTTGTTGAAGAGTGGCTGCTGGAAAGCCGGAATACAGACACAGGTGAGTAAGGTGATGTTGTAGAGGGTTAATCACAGAGGTGTCGTGTTACACCACAGAGTGTAACACAGAGGAGTCAGGCTTGAATGCAGGAGAGTTCACTGAAGAATCTGTAGAAGACTGCACACAGGAACCACTGGAGACAAATGAAGCACTGACCTCTATCTGGTCCAGACACAGGATACTTATACCTGCAGCTATGCAGGCATTGGCTGGGCAATTATGCAGATTTCAGAGCCAGTAGATTGGAGGAGCTGGAACATGTGATTGCATCCAACATGGCTGCGCCCATGCTGGAAGTAAGATGGAAAACCTGGTTTGGAACACAATGTAGAAACATAGTAGTAATGGCGGCTCCGGCCGCAGAGGACAGGAGACGCCAAACGACAAGTGCATGCTGAGATACGTGGAAGGCAGCGGAGGCTGCGGAGGGCGTACAACCAGAAGGGAGATAGTGTCTCAGTACTCGGATCGTGACATTGTCCTTTAAAGTGCCTATACACTCCTTCTTTAGTCTCTTACTGTTGATGTACTTAAAAAAATTTGTGGGATTCACTTTGCTTTCCTTTGCTACTAGTCTTTCAGTTTCTACTTTAGCCGCTCTTATACCTTTTTTGCATATTTTGTTACAGTCCTTATAGTGTTGAAATGACTCCGCATCCCACTCAGATTTGTATTTTTTAAATGCTCGTCTTTTTTTGTCCATTAATTCCTTTATATTTTTGTTAAACCACATTGGTTTGGGATTTTTATTAATTTTTTTGCTGCTGGTGGGAATAAATTTACGAGTATTATTAATTAGCAGTGATTTTAATACATCCCATTTCTCTGTAGTATTTTTTCCTTGAAACAGAATTTCACATTCAATGTCCCTTAACGCTTCCTTCATCATGTCAAAGTTGGCTTTGCTAAAGTTTAGAGTCCTAGTTGAGCCAGTATAGGACTGCTTATGAAAACTGATATTGAATGTGACCATATTGTGGTCGCTGTTACCTATGGGCTCTCCTACTTATTTATCTATTTATTTATTACCAGTTATTTATATAGCGCACACATATTCCGCAGCGCTGTACAGAGAATATTTGCCCATTCACATCAGTCCCTGCCCCAGTGGAGCTTACATTCTATATTCCCTACCACATGTACACAGACACATTCATACTAGTGTTAATTTTGTTGGGAGCCAATTAACCTACCAGTATATTTTTGGATTGTGGGAGGAAACCGGAGTACCCGGAGGAAACCCACGCAAGTACGGGGAGAATATACAAACTCCGCACAGTTAGGGCCATGGTGGGAATCGAACCCATGACCTCAGTGCTGTGAGGCAGTAATGCTAACCATTACACCATCCGTACTGCCCACTTCAATATTTGATACCAATTCCCCATTGTTAGTTAATACCAGGTCTGAGATTGCATTGTACCTAGTTGGTTCCTCGATTCATTGAACTAAGTAATTATCATTTAGCATGTTTAAAAACATATTGCCCCTAGCAGTATCACATGAATTGATTTTCTGGAATGCCAGATCTGTTTGTAACAAACTGGTCCCCACTCATGACCTTTTCATTTCCAACTCCCTACACCAACTAGCCATTACTGAAACTTGGATTATGCCCTCTGACACTACTTCTCCTGCTGCTCTCTTTGCTGGGGGCCTCACATTAACACACACACCCCGACCTGGGGGTCACCATGGGTGTGGTGTTGGGGTCCTTTTACCTTCTAGTTCAGGGGTGGCCAACCAGTCAGAGACAAAGAGCCTAAAGAAATGTGAAAGGTACGTCAAAGAGCCGACATCGAGCCGAAGGCGCACATGCAAAAATGGGGTGTGGCCTTGTGCCTTCTACGCCATGCCCCTGGAATAAAATACATTGAAAAAGCCAGATCCAACATAAAATACATTGAAAAAGCCACTTCCACATAAAATATTTGTAAAAGCCAGATCCACATAAAATATATTGAAAAATCCAGATTCACATAATACACTTAAGCTTCCCCATGTGTCACTCCAACCAGCACCCTCCTGTCACTCCAACCAGCACCCTCCTGTCACTTCAGCCAGCACCCTCATGTGTCACTTCAGCTTCCCCCAATTCATGCCATTGCAGCAGCCCCTTCTGTGTACACTGTTTGCTGGTGGGTGTCTCATCTCTAGTATCTGGCTCCCTCAGTTCTAAGTCCCCGTAGTGCTGCTGCGTGTTTTTCTGGAGAGCAGTCATTACCGGATCTGTTGTGGTCATGTGACTTTGTGTGTTAGGAGCCACATTTGAAGAAAGAAAGAGCCACATGTGGCTCAAGAGCCACAGGTTGGCCACCACTGTTCTAGTTACTCCTACCAACTCATACCACCAGAGCCATCCCTTACATTCTCTACATTTGAGGTCCATGCCATATGCCTCTTCCAACCAGTCCATCTTAGAGTAGCTGTCATTTACTGCCCCCCTGGCACTGCTTCCAAATTCATCGACAACTTTGCTTCCTGGCTTCCTCTCTTCTGACATTCTTTCCATTATCCTAGGCGATTTCAACATCCCTATTGACATCCCCACACAATCCCCTGCCTCTAAACTCCTTAACCTCACCTCTTCACTTGGTCTCTCCCAGTGGACCTCCTCACCCTCCCATGTGAATGGGAGTGTTAGGTTCCTGGTGCTCAGAACAAGGGTGATGTTGCATAGTGAGTCCTGAGCACCAGAACGTGACGCTGAAATAAGGTGTGGTGTGGAAATAGCCCCTAGCACCCTACCTCCGTTGTTTTACCCGTGTGGTCAGTTCACGCCTGAGTGACTATGGTTTCTTGGGCCCACGGCAGCCGCGTTTGAAGGGCGGATTATGTCTGCCCAACTCCGACACACTGGTCTAACAGAAACAAGCTGTGACAACAGGTTGTAACGGTGCCCCCCCCCCCCCCCCCCCCCCTTGACGGTGGCCGCTGGACACAAGACAAGGAAAGAAGAAAAAAAATCTTTTTATTTATTTATTTTTTTAACAAGGCAAGAGTTAATAATCATTTCTTTTTCTTCTTCTTCTTTTTACAACGTTCTTGAGGTCTGACCAAGGTAATTCCCCAAACATTGTCTGAACTGATGGTACCTCCCAGCAAGGCTGGGTTCAAATCAGAGATTGGTTTCTTAAACTTGGGAGCTGAACTTTCAGGCAAAGTACTACAATTAGAAGAAGAGAGAAAAGCACATCCTGCAGTCAATACAACGGGCTGAGACTCTTGTGCCGAATTTACAGAATACGGTGAACTCTCAGCAGATAAGACGGGTGACCTAGAGGAACCTGAACCAATTTCTTTGGAACCATATCTCTTAATAACTGCATCACTGAATGCCGGGGGATCCTGAAGAATGGGATCTTCAGCTTTCATTAGGCTGGTTGCCCACTCAAAAGGCTCTCCTCTAAAGGAATATATCTGAACCCCAACCGGGGCAGTGACTTTCTGAACCCCACCCGGGGCAGTGGCCTCCGGGAACCCCGCTGGGGCAGTGGCCTCCGGGAACCCCGCTGGGGCAGTGGCCTCCGGGAACCCCGCTGGGGCCAGAACCTCGGATTCTTTTACTGGGACCGGGCCGTCGGCCTCCCTCACTGGGACCGGGCCGTCGGCCTCCCTCACTGGGACCGAGCCGTCGGCCTCCCTCACTGGGACCGAGCCGTCGGCCTCCCTCACTGGGACCGAGCCGTCGACTTCTCCCGGGACTATGACTTCCGGGACTTTTGCTGAAGCTATAACCTTCAGAACCTCCACTAACGCTATGCCTCTTGAGTCCATTCCTGGGGAAGCGACTTCTAGACCCTTCTTCGGGGCTTTGTCTCTCGAGACCCCACTTGGGGATATTACTTCAAAGATCCCTTCTGGGGTTTTGCTTCTCGAGTTCCCTTCTAGAACTATGGTTTTAATCACCTTCTCTGGAGTTGCGCTTTTCAAGTCTCTACCTGGGGTAACAGCTTCTGAGACCCCTTCTGATATTGACACCTGAGCTATAATATTCGATGTCCCTCTATAACCTAGAGCATCGGGTACCGCACCAGGACTCTGGGCATCGGATACCGCTACAGGACTCTGGGCATCGGGTACCGCTCCAGGACTCTGGGCATCGGGTACCGCTCCAGGACTCTGGGCATCGGGTACCGCTCCAGGACTCTGGGCATCGGGTACCGCTCCAGGACTCTGGGCATCGGGTACCGCTCCAGGACTCTGGGCATCGGCTACCGCTCCAGGACTCTGGGCATCGGGTACCGCTCCAGGACTCTGGGCATCGGGTACCGCTCCAGGACTCTGGGCATCGGGCACCGCTCCAGGACTCTGGGCACCGGGCACCGCTCCAGGACTCTGGGCACCGGGCACCGCTCCAGGACTCTGGGCACCGGGCACCGCTCCAGGACTCTGGGCACCGCTCCAGGACCCTGGGCACCGGACACCACTCCAGGACCCTGGGCACCGGGCACCACTCCAGGACCCTGGGCATCGGGCACCACTCCAGGACCCTGGGCATGGGGCACCACTCCAGGGGCTTGCAACTCTGCTTCAACAGGAAAATCAAGAGAGGAGAGAAACATTCTCCTTTGGTTCCTGAATCTATAATGGGGCTCCCTAGCCCAAGGACCCCAATTATAGGACAGAGTGCTTTTTAGTGTGGGTTGTGTGACAAGTACCTCTGCCACAGTAGAGACAGGAGTAGGTCTTGTATCCTGACTAAACTTGGCCAGAGGGCAGGACTTGTCGCCACACTTTGGCTTCCGCAACTCACAGGTCTGCAGATAGTGGCCTAAACCCCCACAATATAGGCATAAATCTAAGTTTCTGCGACGCAGACGCTCCTCTTCTGAGAGCCTGGGCTGCAGAAAACTTTCAAACTTTTTCTCTCTAATTAAACCTGAGGATTCACTTTTCACCATACTGTGAACAAGAGTCTCTTTAGAGAATGAACTCTCAAGAACTTCTGGCAAAATAAGCAAAATTTTGGTCAGAAGGTTTTGCAGTTGCTTTAAGGATTGCTGCAAAACTTCCAGCCGCGCAGGTTTCAAAGCACTGAAAACAGAGTTCAGGGCTGAGAGAAACGCCTGCAGGGCTTGCATAGTTGGCATAGGAGGATTTTAAACAAGACAAGACTAGACAAGACAAGACTGGACTGTATTTTTAAACTAGACTAGACTAGACTGGGCTGGATTTTTAAACACCGGACTGGATTCTGCACACTGAATTCTAGACAGGACTGGATTTTTAAACACCGGACTGGATTCCGCACACTGAATTCTAGACAGGACTGGATTCTAAATACCGGACTGGATTCTGCACACTGAATTCTAGACAGGACTGGATTCTAGACAAGACACTGGACTGGGCCAAAAAAGAAAAAGCTTTATTTCTTTTTTGTTGTATGGCTGGTGATAATGTTAGGTTCCTGGTGCTCAGAACAAGGGAGATGTTGCGTAGTGAGTCCTGAGCACCAGAACGTGATGCTGAAATAAGGTGTGGTGTGGAAATAGCCCCTAGCACCCTACCTCCATTGTTTTACCCGTGTGGTCAGTTCACGCCTGAGTGACTATGGTTTCTTGGGCCCATGGCAGCCGCGTTTGAAGGGCGGATTATGTCTGCCCAACTCCGATGCCCCCAGGTCTTAGCGTGAGACAAGGCGTGAACCGAGACAGGATAATAACAAGGGGACCTCTGACTAAAACAACAGAAAGCTAGGGGCTACTAACTACCCTAAAACTAAATATATGTGCGGCACGCCGCCAAAGGAAAAGAACAACCAAGGAAATGCTGTCCACTCGCCGACACAATACTGTTGTGTACCGGCGGTGGCAGCATAAGCAGAACCCTCTGCAAAACTACAGTAACAAAATATAACCAAAGAATACTGCGGCCTAGGCCGATGGACGCGGCAAAGCCGCTACTCACGGAACCGGTACAAACACTGGCAAACGGACAGGAACCCCCAATGTAGCCGACACAGACTCTCAGAACCGGAGGACAGGCAGAATCCCAAACGACAGACCGGTGGACACCAAGAAGCCAGAAACTCGACTAGGCACAGACAAAGCCACAGGACTTCTGGACAGGAACACTTCACGGCAGGACACAGGAACCGACACAGGAATCGACACAGGAACCAACACTGGAAGCAGCTAGACAGACACTGCTAGACAGGAGCTCAGGAACTGGCAGGGACTAGCTCAGAACGCAAGAACTCTGGAAGTCTAGAAACCTGGAAATATCACCAGCGTCTGTGAATTGCACTGAGCCAGCATATAACAGAGAGTCTTAATTAATGATGTCGTGCAGCTGCCCTGCTGCACAACTGAGAGGTGCAATCAACAGACAGGTGAGGCTGAACACATGGGAACAAGCTGCAATTACACAGACTCACTACTGGCAGCAAACAAGAATATTCTTAAACCAGAGCAACGGGAAAACCTGGCCTGCAAGACAACTATAAACATAAAATAGGAATGAACCACTACCTGTGGTTCATAACAGTACCCTTTCCTTAAGGGTGAACTCCGAACACCCCATGACACCCATGGGGAACATGAACAGAAGTATAACATAAAATACATAACCAAAAATGCAAAACAGGAATGAGCCACAGCCGTGGCTCATAACAGGGAGCTCACTGGATCTGGTCTTCACTCACCGCTGTGATATTTCTGATTTTTCCAACTTCCCATTTCCCCTCTCTGACCACCACCTGCTCTCCTTTAACCTATCTCTCTCGACTTCCCCATCTCTACCTCCTAAGGCTACCATCACTAAGCGTAACATTGAAGCTATTGACACCACATTCCTTTCCTCCCTGTTTGACTCACTTCTCTCTCCTATTCTCTCTCTTGCCCTGAACAAGCCACTTCCACATACAATGCATCCCTTACTTCTGCTCTTGACTCTGTTGCTCCACCAACCACTATTCGCCCTCGCAAATTAACACCTCAACCCTGGCACACCAAATGCACCAGATATCTGTAAAAATGCTCACGTACTGCTGAGCGACACTGGAGGAAATCACGCTCTAAGGCAGACTTCCTCCATTTCAAACTTATGCTCTCATCCTTCAGTGCTGCCCTTTCTCTTGCTAAACAGTCATACTTTAAGAACATCATCTCCTCCCAGTCTTCCAACCCCCGGAGCCTCTTTGCCACTCTCAACTCACTCCTCTGCCCACCTCCACCTCGTCTTGCTTCCTCACTCTCTGCTCTTGACTTTGCCACCTACTTCACATCCAAAATTGACTCCATACATCAGGACATCACATCACACAAGACCATCATTAACAAGCCTTCTCCAATCCCTTACCAACCCTCCCCATCCCTCGCACCCACTCTGACATCTTTCTCCCATGCATCTGGAGAGGAAGTCATGGCCCTCATTCATTCCTCTCCCCTCACCACTTCCCCGCTTGACCCTATCCCCTCCCGCCTCCTCCGCTACCTCTCTCCTTCTGCTTGTTCCCATCTTTCCCACCTTCTTAATCTCTCCCTCTCATCAGGCACTGTCCCCTCTGCCTTCAAGCATGCACTCATCTCTCCTATTCTTAAAAAACCTACCCTTGATCCAAACACTCTCTCCAACTACCGACCCATCTCTCCTCCCTTTTGCCTCCAAACTCCTTGAGCGTATTGTCTACAACCGCCTTACTTACTTTCTTTCCCCACACTCACTTCCAGTCTGGCTTCCGTCCTCTCCACTCCTCTGAATCTGCCCTTACAAAAGTATGCAATGACCTCCATGCTGCTAAATCTAAGGGACACTACTCTCTACTTATTCTACTTGATCTCTCTGCTGCTTTTGACACTGTGGACCATCCTCTCCTACTGCAAATCCTTCACTCCATTGGTCTGCGTGACACTGCCCTCTCTTGGCTGTCCTCCTACCTTTCTGACCGTTCATTCTCTGTCTCCTCTCAAGACTCCACCTCCCCCTCACTTCCACTAACTGTAGGGGTACTGCAAGGTTCTGTCCTTGGTCCTCTTCTCTTCTCGCTCTATACGTCCTCACTAGGTAAGCTCATTAGTTCTTTTGGTTTCCAATATCATCTCAATTCTGATGACACCCAAATGTATATTTCCTCTCCAGACCTCTCCCCTGCTCTCCTCACTCGTATCTCCAACTGTCTCTCTGCTACCTCTTCCTGGATGTCCCAGCGCTTTCTTAAACTTAACATGTCTAAGACCGAGCTGATCATCTTCCCTCCCTCCTGCATAACCTTACCTCCTACAATCTAATTATCTATTGATGGCACTACTATCTCCTCTAGCCCCCAAGTGCGCTGTTTTGGAATAATCCTTGACTCCTCCCTCTCCTTCAAACCACACATTCAGCACATCTCACAAACCTGCCGTTTTTATCTAAAAAATATTTCCAGGATCAGACCCTTTCTGACCCAGGATTCTACTCTTATCCACTGACTGGTCATCTCCAGACTGGACTACTGTAATCTCCTCCTGACTGGCATTCCTGACAAATACCTCTCTCCACTCCAATCTATCCTCAATGCTGCTGCCCAGCTCATCTTCCTCACCAAACGCACTACGTCCACCTCTCCTCTCTTACTAGACCTTCACTGGCTCCCCTTCCCTTTCAGAATCCATTTCAAGCTTCTCACACTCGCTTACAAAGCCCTCACGCACTCTTCTCCCATCTACATCTCTGACCTTATCTCCCTTTACACTCCCACCTGTCCTCTTCGCTCTGCTAATGCACGCCGACTCTCTCCTGCCTACGGATTACTTCCTCCCACTCCTACCTCCAAGATTTTTCACGTGCTGCACCACTTCTCTGGAATTCCCTACCTCTCCTCCTCAGACTCTCCACCTCTCTACAAAACTTCAAACGGGCTCTCAAGACACACTTCTTCACCAAACCCAGCCAAATCTCATCCTAACCCTCTGTTCTACACTCTCTATGTACCCCATCTGTTTCACCCCTGAATGTAAGCTCTCACGAGCAGGGCCTTCTTCCCTCATGTGCTTATCCTTTCTTACTTTAATAATCTTCAACTGAACCAAATCCAGCAGTCTTCTGCCACCTGATACTTATTCCAGTGTCATCTGCTGATGTAACTATGTTTATTTACCCTGTACTTGTCCTATACTATCATCAACTGTAAGTTGCTGTTTTCCTGTTTGATTATTTGTTTATGTATCTGTAATTGGGCGCTGCAGAACCCTTGTGGCGCCATATAAATAAAGGATAATAATTTTCCAGTTTATCTCGGTATAGTTAAAGTCTCCCATCACTACTATGTCTCCTACTCCTGCTGCTCTTTCAATTTGGTTCAGTAACAATTTCTCATCAGACACATTAATACCAGGTGGCCTGTAGCATAACCCCAATAATAACTTCTTTATTCCTTTACCCCCTCATGCAATTTCTACCCATAACGTCTCAATAGTATTTACAGTCCCTTCTTGAATATCTTCCCGTATAACAGGTTTTAGAAATGGCTTTACGTAAAGACATGCCCCTCCACCCCGTTTATTTAGTCTGTCTCTCCTGTACAGCGTGTAACCCTCTAGATTGACTGTCCAATCGTGAGATTCGTCCCACCACGTTTCAGTAATGCCTATAATATCATATTCCCTGCTTGCTGCGAGGATTTCTAGTTCCCCCTTTTACCTGTAAGGCTTCCAGCATTTACATACATACAATTGAGATATGTATTTCCCCTTATGGTAGGGACATCATAATTCTTATTCTGTAAAGATGACCCGTTATCGTCGTTGGATACTGTTATTCTAAAACCCTTTTCTCCTTCGTCCTAGAGGATGCTGGGGACTCCAAAAGGACCGTGGGGTATAGACGGGATCCGCAGGAGACATGGGCACTTTAAGACTTTAAATGGGTGTGAACTGGCTCCTCCCTCTATGCCCCTCCTCCAGAACTCAGTTAGATTCTGTGCCCAGAGAGACTGGACACACACTAGAGGAGCTCTACAGAGTTTCTCTAGAACAGACTTTGGGGGTCATTCCGAGTTGTTCGCTCGGTAAATTTCTTCACATCGCAGCGATTTTCCGCTTAGTGCGCATGCGCAATGTTCGCACTGCGACTGCGCCAAGTAAATTTGCTATGCAGTTAGGAATTTTACTCACGGTTTTTTCTTCGTTCTGGTGATCGTAATGTGATTGACAGGAAGTGGGTGTTTCTGGGCGGAAACTGGCCGTTTTATGGGTGTGTGTGAAAAAATGCTACCGTTTCTGGGAAAAACGCGGGAGTGGCTGGAGAAACGGAGGAGTGTCTGGGCGAACGCTGGGGGTGTTTGTGACGTCAAACCAGGAACGACAAGCACTGAACTGATCGCAGATGCCGAGTAAATCTCGAGTTACTCAGAAACTGCACAGAGATGTCTTATCACAATATTGCGAATCTTTCGTTCGCAATTTTGATAAGCTAAGATTCACTCCCAGTAGGCGGCGGCTTAGCGTGTCCAAAGCTGCTAAAAGCAGCTTGCGAGCGAACAACTCGGAATGACCACCTTTGTTAGGTTTATAGTTTTCAGGGTGCACTGCTGGCAACAGGCTCCCTGCTTCATGGGACTGAGGGGAGAGAAGCAGACCTACTTCTGTGAGTTAAAGGCTCTGCTTCTTAGGCTACTGGACACCATTAGCTCCAGAGGGTATGATCACTTGGTATAGCCTAGTTGCTCGTTCCCGGAAGCGCCGCCTACCCCTCACAGAGCCAGAAGAGAGAAGCCGGGTGAGTAACCGAAGCAAAGAAGACTTCAGTGAAGGCGGCAGAAGACATCAGTCTCGGAGGTACCGCGCAGCGGTCGCGCTGCGCGCCATTGCTCCCGCTCACAAATGGCATTACACGGGTGCAGGGCGCAGGGGGGGCGCCCTGGGCAGCAATAAAACCTCTTTTAAGATCTGGCGCAGAGGTATACAGTCATAGGCGTGCACAGCACATTTTATTAGGGGGTGCACCGTCGGAGGGGTGTGTCTAGCACCGGCTTTTGGGTGTGTCTAACACCATCTATTGACGTCAACCCAATATAAAATATCCACCCTTGTGCCAAGCCTAATAAAGCAGATACATTGTCAGAAGTTGTGGTGTGCACCAAACAAACACCCCCTGATGGCACTCACTGCAATTACAAAGCTCCTCCTCAGCCTGGTCTGGCTGCCCCTCTCTTTCCCCTGCAAGCTGCAGCGGCTTACTTACAAGTCAGCCACTCACTGACACTGACAGTCGCTGACTAGTACTGCTGCTGCTGGAAAAATGAGTGACGTGTCAATGCTGCTGCCGGCCGCCTGCCAGTATTGAATTTCTCTTCCTAAGAGGAACGCTGGCTGCATGCTGATCCTCATCAGTGTCTGGAGTTGGCATAGCATAGAAGGAGAGAGGTGGGCATGTGGCGGGTGTGATAGGTGGGCGGTGGCATCCTTGATTAACCCAGGCGTCTGGTCAGTAATGCAGTCCTGACAGGGTGCAGCATAGAGGGGACAGTAATCAGCCTGCTCGGCGATCGCTGCATCAGGCATGTGAGATCGAGGTGCCAGACATTAGGGGGTGCCTGTGCGCACCAGGCACCCCCCCTGTGCACACCTATGTATACAGTGCGCAGGCACTGTATACAGACCCCTGCCAGTATAAAAATAAGCGTGACACAAACGAGCCATTTAGGGGGCGGGGCTTCGTCCTTCCAGCTCTTATCAGTGCCATCTTTTCTCTTCACAGCAAGCTGCAGAGACGCTGGTCCTGGCCCTTCACTTCTGTCACAAGTAACAGGGTGCAAAAACAGGGGGGGGGGGGCACAGCATATTTGGTGTTGAATAAATATATATATATATGGAAGATGTTTTGTCACAAACTCAGACCACCTCAGGGTCACAGAAACGTTCGTTTACCCAGATAGCAGACATAGATACCGACACGGATTCGGACTCCAGTGTCGACTATGGTGATGCCAGGTTGAATCCTAAACTGGCTAAGAGCATTCAGTACATGATTGTGGCAATAAAAGAGGTGTTACATATCACGGAAGACCATGTTGTTCCTGAGACAAGGGTCTGTATGTTTAAAGGAAAGAAACCTCCGGTAACTTTTCCTCCCTCTCATGAAATGAATACTCTTTTTGAAAAGGCTTGGGAAATTCCTGACAAAAAGTTGCTGATTCCCAAGAGAATTATTATGGCATATCCGTTTCCCTCAACAAGACAAGGCTCTAGCATGGCTGTCCAAGAAGGTGGCGCTCCCGTCCCCTGACACGGCGGCCCTAAAGGATCCTGCGGATCGTAAGCAGAAACTACCTTGAAATCTATTTATGTCACTACGGGTACACTGCTCAGACCTGCAGTGGCATCAGCATGGGTGAGTAGTGCAATTGAAAAGTGGGCAGATAACTTATTATCTGACTTGGACACCCTGGATAGGGATAGCGTTCTTTTGACGCTGGGTCATATCAGGGATGCTGCAGTCTATCTAAGGGAGGCTGCGAGAGATATTGGCCTCTTGGGATCAAGGGCCAATGCCATGACAATCTCGGCTAGGAGAGCATTATGGACTCATCAATGGAATGGTGATGCTGACTCTAAGAGGGCTATGGAGGCTCTGCCGTATAAAGGTGGTGTTTTGTTTGGTGAGGGCCTTGCGGACCTGGTATCTACAGCTACTGCGGGTAAGTCATCTTTTCTACCTTTTGTCCCTCCACAGCAAAAGAAAACGCCTCAGTATCAGATGCAGTCCTTTTGGTCTAGTAAATTCAAAAAAGGACGAAGGTCCTCCTTCCTTGCTGCTAGAGGTAAGGGAAGGGGAAAAAGATCACCGGCTGTGGCAAACTCCCAGGAGCAAAAATCCTCCCCGGCTTCTGCCAAGTCCACCGCATGACGCTGGGGCTCCGCTGCGGGAGTCCGCACCGGTGGGGGCACGTCTTCAGCTCTTCAGTCGGGTCTGGGCTCACTCAGGCCTGGATCCTTGGGTGCTGGAAATTGTGGCCCAAGGATACAAACTGGAGTTTCAAGACGTGCACCCCCACCGATTTATCAAATCGGCTTTGCCAGCTTCTCCTCCGGAAAGAGAAGTGGTGTGCGCTGCAAGCTTTCCCGAAGCCGGATGGCTCGATCAGACCGATTCTGAACTTAAAATCCCTAAATCTATATTTGAAAAGATTCATATTCAAGATGGAATCTCTCCGAGCAGTGATTTCCAGTCTGGAAGGGGGGGATTTTATGGTGTCAGTCGACATAAAGGATGCTTACCTACATGTCCCCATATATCCTCCACATCAGGCTTACCTGAGGTTTGCTGTTCAGGATTGTCATTACCAATTTCAGACGTTGCCATTTGGTCTTTCCACGGCCCCGAGGATATTCACCAAAGTAATGGCGGAAATGATGGTGCTCCTGCGCAAGCAGGGAGTCACAATTATCCCGTACTTGGACGATAAAGGCGAAATCAAAGGAGCCATTACTAAAAAACGTTGCGCTCTCCCTGGCAGTTCTGCAGCAACATGGTTGGCTCCTAAATTTGCCAAAGTCACAGTTGATTCCGACAACACGGCTTTCGTTCTTGGGCATGATTCTGGACACGGAACTGCAGAGAATTTTTCTCCCGATGGAAAAAGCTCTGGAAATACAGAACATGGTCAAGGGGATTCTGAAACCGGCAAGGGTGTCGATTCATCAATGCACTCGGGTGCTGGGGAAGATGGTGGCGGCCTACGAGGCAATCCCGTTTGGCAGGTTCCATGCCAGGGTTTTTCAGTGGGACCTGTTGGACAAGTGGTCCGGGTCTCACCTACACATGCACCGGAAGATAAGCCTATCTCCCAGGGCCAGGAATTTTCTCCTGTGGTGGCTCCAAAGTGCTCACCTTCTAGAGGGACGCAGGTTCGGGATCCAAGATTGGATCCTAGTAACCACGGATGCAAGTCTCCGAGGTTGGGGAGCAGTCACACAGGGACAAAATTTCCAGGGAAAATGGTCAAGCCAGGAGGCTTGTTTGCACATAAACATTCTGGAATTAAGGGCCATCTACAACGGCCTTCTACAAGCAGACCTGCCCGTCCTGCTTCAGTCAGACAACATAACAGCAGTGGCGCACATAAACCGCCAGGGGTGGAACAAGGAGCAGAGCGGCTATGGCGGAGGCCACAAAAGTTCTTCGCTGGGCGGAAAAACAGGCAAGCGCTCTGTCGGCGGTCTTCATTCCAGGCGTGGACAACTGGGAAGCAGACTTCCTAAGCAGACACGATCTCCATCCAGGAGAGTGGGGTCTTCATCAAGAGGTCTTTGCAGAAGTGACAAGTCGTTGGGGAATTCCTCAAATAGACATGATGGCGTCTCGCCTCAAAAAGAAACTTCAGACATATTGTTCCAGGTCGAGGGACCCTCAAGCAGTAGCAGTGGACGCCATAGTGACACTGTGGGTGTATCAGTCGTTCTATGTGTTCCCTCCACTTCCACTCATCCCAAAGGTGATACGGATCATAAGAAGAACAAGGGTTCAGGTGATACTCGTTGTCCCAGATTGGCCACGGAGGGCCTTGTATCCGGATCTTCAGGAATTACTCATAGAAGATCCCTGGCCTCTTCCTCTAAGAGAGAATCTGTTACAGCAAGGGCCGTGCGTGTTCCAAGACTTACCGCGGTTGCGTTTGACGGCGTGGCGGTTGAACGCAAAATCCTAGCGCGAAAGGGTATTCCCGGTGAGGTCATCCCCACTCTACTGAAAGCTAGGAAGGAGGTAATGGCGAAGCATTACCACCGTATTTGGAGAAAATATGTGTCTTGGTGTGAATCCAAAAAGGCTCCTACGGAAGAATTTCAACTGGGTCGGTTTCTACATTTTTTACAAGCAGGTGTGGATGCGGGCCTGAAGTTAGGCTCCATTAAAGTGCAGATTTCGGCCTTATCAATTTTCTTTCAAAGGGAATTGGCCTCGCTTCCAGAAGTACTGACTTTTGGGAAAGGCGTACTGCACATCCAACCTCCATTTGTGCTCCCAGTGGCACCATGGGACCTTAACGCGGTGTTACAGTTCCTTATGTCACATTGGTTTGAACCTTTACAAACGGTTGAGTTGAAATTTCTCACTTGGAAAGTGGTCATGCTATTGGCTTTGGCGTCCGCAAGGCGGGTGTCGGAATTGGCGGCTTTGTTTCACAAAAGCCCCTATTTGATTTTCCACGAGGATAGAGCGGTGTTGAGAACTCGTCAACAATTTCTATCAAAGGTGGTTTCTTCGTTTCACATGAACCAACCTATAGTGGTACCTGTGGCTACTGAAGCCTTGGCTGATTCAAAGTCTCTCGATGTGGTCAGAGCTTTGAAAATTTATGTAGCCAGAACGGCTTGTATTAGGAAAATGGAGGCTCTGTTTGTCCTGTACGCTTCCAACAAGATTGGGGCTCCTGCTTCTAAGCAGACTATTGCACACTGGATATGTAATGCGATTCAGCATGCTCATTCTACGGCTGGATTGCCGTTACCGAAATCGGTGAAGGCCCATTCTACCAGGAAGGTGGGCTCATCTTCGGCGGCTGCCTGGGGAGTCTCGGCGCTACAACTTTGCCGAGCAGCTACTTGGTCGGGTTCAAACACTTTTGCAAAATTCTACAAGTTTGCTACCCTGGCTGATGAGGACCTCATGTTTGCTCAATCGGTGCTGCAGAGTCATCTGCACTCTCCCGCCCGGTCTGGAGCTTTGGTATAAACCCCATGGTCCTTTTGGAGTCCCCAGCATCCTCTAGGACGAAGGAGAAAATAGGATTTTAATACCTACCGGTCAATCCTTTTCTCTTAGTCCGTAGAGGATGCTGCGCACCCGTCCCAGTTCGGACTCTATTACTACCCTGGCCTTCTGCTCTATTCCTCCCCCCTACTCCTCCCCCGTTTTGTTCACTAACGCCACCCCTGCTGTTCTTACTGAATGACCCGTAATTGCTTGCTAAACCCTCCCCCCCAGGCCCCTAGTTTAAAATCTCCTCCAACCTTCTAACCATCCTTCCCCCCAGCACCGCTGCCCCCTCCTCATTCAGGTGCAATCCATCACGACAAAAAAGATGGCGCCTGACTGAGAAGTCCGCCCAGTGTTCTAGGAACACAAACCCTTCTTTCCTGCACCAATCCCTAAGCCACACATTTACCTTACCTGCCGCCTGGTGTTTCCCCTTCCAGGACGGGGCGGTCGGCGGCAGTGCATACACACTGAGCGATATGACGACCATATCGCTTAGTGACATCACGCCGCAGCCGGGTCGTGCATGCAGCATTTGGATGACAGTCAAAATAGAGCTGCACAGCTGACAGCGAGGGTCGTTAACGACCCGCGAAGCTGCGCATCGTTCAGTGGCGGCGGCGTACACACTTACCGAGAAAGTAAATTATGTCACTCAGGAAGGGGGAAAATGAGCGACATTGTTTACTTTCTTGGCTGGTGTGTATGCACCTTTAGACGCCTCTTTTCTAGTGTAAACATATCTAACCTAGCAAGCTTATCCTCATAATCCAGTGCCTCTAACCACTTAATCAATTTTTTGGCTCGCTTCTGAACTCTTTCAAGTTCCAGGATATCTTTTTATGGTGTGGTGCAAAGAACTGTATGCAGTATTCAAGGTGTGGTCGTACCAATGATTTATACAGTGGCAGGATTACACTCTCACCCCTTGTCTCAATTCCCCGCTTTATGCATGCTAACATCTTATTTGCCTTCGTTGCTGCACTATGACATTGTGTACTGCTACTAAGTCCATTATCAATGAGCACCCCCAAATCTTTTTCAACTACTGTTTCCCCTACATTTTCCCCATTTAATTTATAGGCTGCATGTTTATATTCAGTCCCAAAGTCCCAAACTTTAAATTTTTCTATATTGAACCTCATTCTCCGTTTATCTGCCCAAACTTCCAGTTTAAATAAGTCATTCTGAAGAGACTTAACATCCCTGTCTGAATTAATTACTCTACACAATTTGCAAAAATTGACACAGACCTACTCCTAGGTTATTAATAAATATGTTGAACAGTAGTGGCCCAAGTACAAACCCTTGCAGTATTCCACTGTATGTTGAGGCCCAGTTGGAAAACATCCCATTAACCACCACTCGCTGTTCCCTGCTATCCAGCCAATTAATTACTCAAGTACAAATAGTGTTACCTAGGCCAAGTTTTCGTAATTTGAAAATCAGTCTCATGTGTGGCACTGTGTTGAAAGCTTTAGCAAAATCCAAACAGACCACATCCACTGCTTTGCCTTGCCAAGATTATTGCTCACTTTCTCATAGAAGCTAATTAAGTTAGTTTGACATGACCTACTCCTCACAAAACCATGCTGGTTCCTATTAATAACCTTGGTGGTTTCCAAGTACTCCTGTATGTTATCCCTTATATCTTCCAATATTTCTCTTACGTCCTAGAGGCTGCTAAGGTCCACATTAGTACCATGGGGTATAGACGGGTCCACTAGGAGCCATTGGCACTTTAAGAGTTTGAGAGTGTGGGCTGGCTCCTCCCTCTATGCCCCTCCTACCAGACTCAGTTTAGAAAATGTGCCTGGAGGAGCCGGTCACAGCTAGGGGAGCTCTCCAGAGTTTCTCTAGTAAAGTTGTTTTTTAGAGTTCATTATTTTATAGGGAGGCTGCTGGCAACAGCCTCCCTGCTTCGTGGGACTAAGGGGGGGAGTAGTGTCCACCCTGCGGGGTCTGAGCCACTATCTCCGCTGACAGGACACTGAGCTGCTGAGAGGATCGATCGTTCCCCACCACAGGGGATCGCTCACCCCGTCAGCATGCCGCCATCCCCTTACAGAGCCAGAAGATCAGTGGCAAGTCAGTCACCAAACCCCCTAGCAAGCGGGGAGTCAGTGTGAAGATGGCGGCAACAGGGTATGGAGCGCAGTACTAACTGCACTTCGGGGCTCAGAGGTACATAGTGCAGCGCTGTGAGGGGCACCCTGAGCCAGCACCTACACCCTACACTGACCTCCAAGTCAGGGTCCCAGGATCTCTGCCAGCAAAATTCCTCAGGCCAGTATAATCTCCAGAAGAGCGGGAAGACAGTGCCATTAAGGGGGTGGAGCTTCTCCTCAGAGCGGACCCAGCAGCGTTCAGCGCCATTTTCTTGCCTGCAGAAGCGCTGTCAGTGAGAGCTGTCCTTCCAAATCAACTCCAGCTATATCTTACGGTACCAGGGGGTTGTAGAAGGGGGTGGAGGCTGTGTATAGACTGTGTAACCTATTAAGGTGCACAGTCAGCGCTGGTTGGGGGTTTCCCTATACCTTGAAAGCGATGTGTGTGGGTTGGCTCCAATATCTGTGTCTCTCTTGCCATTCTTGGGGGTGAAACTCTGTCTGTCCTCCCCTGTGTGTGTGGAGTGTCTGTGGTCTCCATTAAGCTATGTCCAGGGACTCTGTGTCATATGCTGCAGAGGATATGTCTTCTCAGGATGATCCCATTCCATGTAATCAGGAATGCACTGTTTTAGCGCAGATACCAGCAAGGGAGCCTGAATGGTTATCCTCTATTAAATCTATGATTTCTTAGATTTCTACTAGGGTTACACAGAATGAATCTGCAACTCAGGTTTTACAGAACTCTATGGCAGTTTGGTCCGGTTCTGTTACCTCAGGGCCCCCCACTGTATGTTCCCACAAACGTGCTCTTGCCCAGATTATGCAAGATGACACGGATACCGATTCTGACACGGCAGATGGGGATGTGCTGAGGGGGGCCGCATTTCTTGCAAAAGGGATGCAGTTGATGATAGAGGTTATTAGAGATGTGTTGAATATTGCTGATACAACACCTGAGCAGGTTGGGGAGGCTTACTTCACTGACAATAAGAAAGCCTCGCTAACCTTCCCTGCGTCCAAAGAATTAAATGCTATATTTGAAAAAGCATGGGAAAACCCAGAGAAAAAATTCCAGATCCCTAGAAGGGTTCTGGTTGTTTTCCCCTTCCCTGAGGAGGATAGGAAAAAATGGGAAAATCCACCCATAGTTGACGCGTCTGTATCCAGACTCTCAAAAAAGGTGGTTTTAACTGTTCCAGGATCTAGCACCTTAAAAGAGCCGGCTGATCGCAAAATTGATACTACACTGAAGTCCATGGGGGTCATTCCGAGTTGTTCGCTCGGTAAATTTCTTCGCATCGCAGCGTTTTTCCGCTTAGTGCGCATGCGCAATGTTCGCACTGCGACTGCGCCAAGTAAATTTGCTATGCAGTTAGGAATTTTACTCACGGCTTTTTCATCGTTCTGGTGATCGTAATGTGATTGACAGGAAGTGGGTGTTTCTGGGCGGAAACTGGCCGTTTTATGGGTGTGTGTGAAAAAACGCTACCGTTTCTGGGAAAAACGCGGGAGTGGCTGGAGAAACGGAGGAGTGTCTGGGCGAACGCTGGGTGTGTTTGTGACGTCAAACCAGGAACGACAAGCACTGAACTGATCGCAGATGCCGAGTAAGTCTGGAGCTACTCAGAAACTGCTAAGAGAGGTCTAATCGCAATATTGCGAATACGTCGTTCGCAATTTTAAGAAGCTAAGATTCACTCCCAGTAGGCGGCGACTTAGCGTGAGCAAATCTGCTAAAAGCAGCTTGCGAGTGAACAACTCGGAATGAGGGCCCATATACACGGCTTCAGGGGCGATACTACGTCCCACTATTGCCTGTGCATGGATTTACAAAGCTATAGTAAAGTGGTCAGGCACGTTATTTGAGGATTTGGATACAATGGATAAAAGTGATGTTGAATTGTTTTTACGTAACATTCAGGATTCTGCAGGATTTATGGTGGAATCCATGAAAGACCTGGGTTCCATGGCTGCAGGGATATCTTCCATGTCTGTCTCAGCTCGTAGGGGTCTTTGGCTGCGCCAGTGGCCTACCGAAGCAGAATCCAGGAGAGATGTGGAGACCCTACCCTACACAGGTCAGGGGAAGCGTTGGATGTGTGGATTTCTATGGCTACAGCGGGTAAGTCTCCTTTTCTTCCCTCAGCTGCACCTGCTACGAAGAAACCCTTTTCTTCAGCTGCATCACAGCCCTTTCGGACTGCCAAAGCAAGAAAGACCAAGCCGTCCAACACCTTCTTTCGAGGAGGTCGGCCAAAATCCAAGAAACCTGCTGCTGCGGGTTCCCAGGAACAGAAACCGACTTCAAGTACGCCAAAGTCCTCAGCATGACGGTGGACAGCATGGCCTGGAGGTGGGGGCGAGACTCAGGCATTTCAGTCATGCCTGGGTGTTGTCCGCCCTGGATCCCTGGGTGCAAGATATTGTGTCCCAGGGGTACAGGCTGGAATTTCAAGATCTCCCTCCTCACCGATTCTTCAAATCAGGCTTGCCAGCTTAGCTGGCAGACAGGGCTACCCTACAGGAAGCCATCCAAAAGTCGGTGGAGGCACAGGTTATTGTACCAGTTCCACCCCATATGCAAAACAAAGGTTACTATTCGAACCTTTTTGTGGTACCGAAAACTGTATGGTTCGGTCAGACCCATTCTGAACTTAAAATCGCTAAACCCCTTCCTGAGGGAGTTCAAGTTCAAAATGCAGTCTCTAAGGGCGGTGATATCAGGTCTGGAGGAGGGGGAATTCCTGGTATCCCTGGATATCAAGGATGCGTACCTCCACATTCTGATTTGGCCGCTGCATCAAGCTTATCTCCGATTCGCACTGTTGGACTGTCATTTTTAATTCCAGGCCTTGCCATTCGGACTCTCCACAGCACCGAGGGTATTCACCAAGGTGATGGCGGAAATTATGGTTCTCCTCTGCAGACAGGGGGTGAGCATAATTCCATATCTGGACGATCTGCTGATAAAGGCATCGTCCAAGGAGAAGCTGTTACATGCCATTGTTCTCATGACCCATCTACTCAGGGAACACAGTTGGATCCTGAATCTTCCAAAATCACATTTGGAACCAACCAGGAGGTTGTCCTTTCTGGGAATGATCCTCGACACGGAAGTGCAGAGAGTGTTTCTTCCAGAGGAAAAAGCGTTGGTGATACAAACAATGGTCCGGGATGTCCTGAAGCCAGCCTGGGTGTCGGTTCATCAGTGCATTTGCCTTCTGGGGAAGATGGTGGCCTCCTACGAGGCTCTGCAGTATGGGAGGTTTCATGCTCGGTCCTTTCAGCTGGATCTCCTGGACAAGTGGTCAGGATCTCATCTACACATGCAATAGAGAGTATGTCTGTCACCAAAGGCCAAGATTTCACTCCTCTGGTGGCTACAATTACCTCACCTTCTGGAGGGCCGCAGGTTCGGGATTCAGGACTGGATCCTTCTAACCACGGATGCAAGTCTCCGGGGCTGGGGCGCAGTCACTCGGGGAAACCTTCCAAGGAAGGTGGTCAAGTCTGGAAGCTGGCCGACTGATAAACATTCTGGAACTAAGAGCCGTCTGCAATGGTCTTCTCCAAGCGGCCCATCTTCTAAAAAATCGGACCATTCAAGTGCAGTTGGACAATGTAATGACAGTGGCTTAGATAAACTGACAGGGCGGAACGAAGAGCAGAGCTGCAATGTCAGAGGTAACAAGAATCATTCTGTGGGCAGAAAAACACGCATTGGCGCTGTCAGCAATCTTAATTCCAGGAGTAGACAACTGGGAAGCGGACTGACACGATCTCCATCCAGCGGAGTGGGGTCTCCATCCGGAGGTTTTCAAGGAAGTAACAGATCTTTGGGATGTACCCCAAATCGACATGATGGCCTCTCGTCTCAACAAGAATCTTCGGCGTTCCAGGTTGAGGGACCTGCAAGCAGTGGTGACTCCATGGGTATTCCAGTCAGTGTACGTGTTTCCACCACTCCCACTCATTCCAAGAGTGCCAAAGCTCGTAAGGAGAAGAAGGGTTCAAGCGATCCTCATTGCTCCTGTCTGGCCAAGAAGGTCTTGGTACGTGGAACTTCTGGATCTACTGCTAGAAGAGCCAAGGCCTCTTCCTCTTCAGGAGGACCTGCTGCAGCAGGGGCTGTTCGCCTATCAAGACTTACCACGGCTACGTTTGAAAGCATGGAGGTTGAACACCAGATACTAGCTCGGAGGGGCATCCTGAACAAGGTTATTCCTACCCTGATACAGGCTAGGAAAGGAGTAACGTCTAAACATTACCATCGTATTTGGAAAAAATATGTATCTTGGTGTGAGTTCAAGAAGTTTCCTACGTTGGAGTTGGAGTTTCAACTGGGACGGTTTCTCCTCTTCCTGCAAGCAGGCGTGGATATGGGCCTGAGGTTAGGATCCGTAAAGGTCCAAATTTCGGTCCTATCCATTTTCTTCCAGAAGGGAGTTCTGCACATCCAATCTCCCTTTGTACCGCCTACGGCGCCCTGGGATCTTAACGTGGTGTTGCAGTTCCTCCAGTTGGACTGGTTTGAGCCTCTATAGGAGGTTGAGGTCAAGTTTCTCACATGGAAGGTTGTCACTTTGTTGTCCTGAGCTTCTGCTAGACGTATGTCGGAGTTGGGGGCTTTGTCCTGTAAAACCCCATACTTGATCTTCCATGAAGATAGAGCTGAGCTCCGGACACATCAGCAGTTTTTTCCGAAGATTGTGTCGTCATTTCATATCAACCAACCTATTGTGGTGCCAGTTGTGACTGACTGCTCAATCTCATCAAAGTCCTTAGATGTTGTAAGGGCTCTAAAAATCTATGTGAGGAGGACTGCTCGTCACAGAAAATCGGACTCTGTCCTGTATGATCCCAAGAAAATTGGGTGTTCTGCTTCTAAGCAGACAATTTCTCACTAGATCAGGTTCACTATCCAGCATGCGTATTCTACGGCAGGCTTGCCGTGTCCTACGTCTGTTAAGACCCACACTACTCGTAAGGTGGGTTCTTCCTGGGCGGCTGCCCGGGGTGTCTCGGCTTTACACTCTGCCGAGCGGCTACTTTATCGGGGTCGATGTTATGCACACCAGTGCCTGCAGGAAAGTACTGGTGTCAGAACTGTTATGCACTCCAGTGTCTGCAGGAATGTACTGGTGTTTGAACTGTTATGCAAAACAAATGGACTCACAGACAAACTGGGGAATATGACATAACGTACACAGAAGGTAATAGGGTAACAAAATACACACAAAGTGAACAGAGAAGCCCAGAGGCTAAGGAACTGGGTATCTCCCTTGTATTAGAACTGCACAGATGGAAAAAGCAAGATGTTGTGTTTTAATACGTAGAGAACCCGAAATGCTGTTGCTAAGGGCAACAGCAAAACCCTAAAGGGTTACCAACGGGTGTGGCAGTAAACTCCTTGGTCAGAGATGGAATGATAGACACAAGGAGAGTCTCCACAATCCTATTTCTCACTTGCAGTGCACAGGTTTTAGCTTACTGCCACTAAACTGACCCCTGACACCTAGCACAGTGAGACAGGATTAGACAGGCAAGTCTTAGAATACAGCCGCAAACTTGCTAAGTTCACAGAGTAGTAACAGAACCCCAGCAAGCTAAATGACTGACTCCAGTCTTACTGCTAGGTCTGGATTGGCAGAGTGTAATACCAAATCCCCAGGCCTATTTGCAGTAAGCAACAAACAAATACAAAGCTACACAGTACTGGCTAACTTTCATGAACTGACTAACCAACAAAGATTCAGCAGCATCTGCTTACCCTGAAAAGAGGCCTTATAAAGCAGGTGCTGTCCACGCCCCACTCAGACCTCACAGACTGTGAGCACAAAAACCAGCACCGGATCCCCTGCCGTGCACAGAGCCTATAACCACTGCACAGCAAAAGACCCGAACCGGAGTATCAGCTGCGCTCAGGTTACTCCACTAGCACTTGTCTCCCGGTTGCCATGACGACGTGGCAGCACAGGGCAGGAGACCCTAACAGTCGAACACGTTTGCAAAGTTCTACAAGTTCGATACTTTGGCCTCTGAGGACCTTAAGTTTGGTCAGTCAGTTCTGCATGAGCCTCCACACTCTCCCTCCCATTCTGGGAGCTTTGGTACATCCCCATGGTACTAAATGGAACCCCAGCATCCTCTAGGACGTAACTGAAAATATGATTTTAATTACCTAATCCTTTTCTCGTAGTTCGTAGAGGATGCTGGCCCAGCGCTTCGTTTTCCTTCAGTAGTTATCTGGTTCAGTACAACTTTGGTTTTTAGTTACATACTGCATTGTTACTTGGTAAGTAATGTTTCAGCGGTTGCTGAGTTTCAAGCTGGTTAGCTTGTTTTGCCTTGTGTGTGAGCTGGTGTAAATCTCACCACTATCTGTGCTAAATCCTTCTCTCGAAGATGTCCATCTCCCAGGGCACAGTTTCTAGACTGAGTATGGTAGGAGGGGCATAGAGAGAGGAGCCAGCCCACACTCTCCAACTCTTAAAGTGCCAATGGCTCCTAGTGGACCCTTATAGTGATGTTGTTGAAAACTAATATCGAATGTGTCCATATTATGATTGCTATTTCCCAAGGTCTCCCCTACTTTTGCATTTGATATAATTTCCACATGTAAGTCCTAGGTTCACTATAGTCCTAAATCTAGTTGGTTCCTCGGTCACTTTAGACAAGTAGTGATCTTTTTGCTTATTTAAGAACCTATTTCCCCTAGCTGTAACACAAGATTTGTTGATCCAATTTATGTCCGGATAATTAAAATCCCCAATGATAAGGACCTCCCCCAGTCCTGCAGCTTTTTCGATTTGCTGCAAGATTTGTACTTCTTCAGTCATACTAATATCTGGCGGTTTGTATCATGTCCCTATTAATAGCTTTTTTGTACAGTATCTTTCCCCCTACTCGAAATCTCAACCCATAATGACTCCATGTTACTCCTCCTTTAAATACGGTTTTTAAAATTGCTTTATATAGAGACATACACCCCCTCCCTTTTTGTTAGCCCTGTATCTCCTGAAGAGAGTATATCCCTCCAAGTTTGCTGCCCAATCATGAGACTCATTCCACCATATCTCCGTAATACCTCTGATATCATATTGATCATTTTGGTCAATCATTTCTAATTCTCCCATTTTTCTTGATAGGCTTCTTGCATTTGCAAGCATACACTTAAGTTTATTAATTCCTTGGTCTGTATGTTTTAATGTTGATATCATTCCATTAGTTAATTGTGTTTTCCATGATTTTCCCATGCTATTTTTCCCCTCCCCCCTCTCCACCCCCATTATGCTTAATACATCCCTCCTTTCTGCTGTCTCTGATAATCCCATTTATTCTTTTTAATCCCTCCCCCCAGACACCTGGTTTAAAATCTCCTCCAACTTTCTATAACCATCCTTCTCCCAAGCACTGCTGCCCCTTCCTTGTTCAGGTGCAATCCATCATGACAAAAAGATGGTGCCTGACCGAGAAGTCTGCCCAATTTTCCAGGAAAACAAAATGCTCCTTCCTGCACCAATCTTTTAGCCACACATTTACCTCCCTAATCTCTCTCTGCGTCCCTGGGCTAGCGTGTGGCACAGGTAATATTTAGAGAATATTACCTTAGATGTCCTTGCCCTAAGTTTGTGACATAGGTATCTATAATCATTTTTAAGGACATCCCATCTACCTGCCAACGTGCACCAAGACCGCCGGTATTATCCCAGCCCCTCCCAAGAATCTGTCTACCTGGTCTGCAATGTGTCGTACCCGAGCACCCGGAAGACAACATTCTGTACGACGATCGCGGTCCCGGTAGCAGATTACCCTATCTGCCTTTCTAATAATTGAATCCCCTACCACCACAATCTGACTAGGTACCTTGCTAACAACTTTCCCCTCTGTGCCGGAGTGGCAGTTCCTCTGGTTGCTAGATGAAATAGTCTCTGCCAGCTCTGCCAAAACTGTACTGCCTTTCACATTATCTTCATCCAATCGGGCAAATCTGCTGGGATTTGGCAGCTCAGTTATGATCTGCCTCTTCTTCCCACCTCTACCCCTTCTAACAGTAACCCTACTATCTACCTGTTCCTCCTCCTCTTCGTTAGACCCCTCCTGCTCCCCCAGTGCATCCACAGTGAGTTGCAAACTTTGCTCAAGATTGGCGATATCCCTCAGTGTTGCAATGGTCTGCTTTAGATCAGTTATCAGGGCTTCTGAAGAGATCATTTGCTTACATCTTGTGCAGAGGTACTCACCCTGGAAAGGTTGCTCCAGGTTTGCATACATCTGGCAGGATATGCACTGGGTGAGACCATCAATCTTGTTCCCTCTCATTCTGAAAGGGTTAACTAACTCCCTTTAACCTGAAGTTAATCTTTTATCGATGTAATTTCCTTCTTATGTGTAGAGACCAACCCAAGACACTACAATCCCCTTATAGCATTACAATCCTCCAATAGAATATAGTACTACAATCCCCTTATAGCACCACAAACCTCTTATACAATACAGTACTACAATCGGTTCACTACGATCTGCCGGTGGCCGGCCTCCCGGTGACCAGCATACCGGCGCCGGGAGGTGTGGCGAGCGCAAATGAGCCCCTTGCGGGCTCGCTGCGCTCGCCACGCTATGAGCACGGTGGCGCGCTACGCGCACCACACTATTTTATTCTCCCTCCAGGGGGGTCGTGGACCCCCACGAGGGAGAATAAGTGTCGGTATGCCGGCTGTCGGGCTCCCGGCGCCGGTATGCTGGTCGCCGGGAGCCCGACCGCCGGCATACTGAAGACCACCCCTCTTTAACTACAGTCATCTTATACTGTATGGTACCACAATACCCTTATAGCACTACAATCCTCCTATACAGTATAGTACTACAATACCCTTATAGCACTACAATCCTCCTATAAGGACTAACCTCCTTAGTCCCTATATGCCTACATGAAATATCCATCATCATCTGACCGTTGTTGGCGTCATTGTGGACATAATGGTACCTTCTTCTACATTCGGTGGGAGTTTCCATGCATTTCTTTTGCCTTTTGTGATATTGTATTGACCCTGATGGGTGGAACAATCCATAATACACCCCCTAAACACTAGCTACATGTACTGCTTTGTAAACTTATGAGGGGTATTCAACCCACATGTTGAACTTTTCAGGCATATTTGCAATGCAGCTAAACTCCTTATTGCTTCAAACTGGACACAATGAGCCATGTTTTCTATTCCTGCTTTTGTTAATCCAGTAAAGTTTGGTATACACTTAAGTGCCAAAATTCATGGGATAGGTACCTAGCATCTTGTAGGACCCCCTCTAGCCCAGCGAAGTGCGACAATTCACCATGGCATCAATTCCACATGTGGACGGAAGACCCCTGGAGAGATGTTGACCCATGCCACCTGGTGAGCTTCCCACATTTCCATGATATTTGTAAGTGCAGAATCTTGGGTGCGAATGGACCTCTCCACTGGGTCACATAAATGCTCAGTTGTCTCCATGGTGGCCACACCATTTGTCGAAACTCTCCAGAATCCTCTGTGAACCAATGCTGGACAAATTGGGATCGATGACACAATGAATTACACTGATAGAATATTCCATCGCAAATGGTCACCAAGCGCTGCAACATAGCTGTTACCGGTCAATGACGTGTTCAGGCGGACTTAACCTATACCATATGAACACACCCTACACCATTATAGAACCGTACCAGCTTACATGGTGTCTTTTTGACAATTGGGGTACATGGCCTCATGGGGTCTGTGCCACTCCCAAACCCTACCATCAGCCCAAAACAACTGGAAACGTGACTCATCTGTCCATGCACATGTTGCCAGTCCTCCACGGTCCAAGCCTAGGTGAGGTGCTGTGTCCGGTGTCGTAGTGTTAACAGGGGCACTCTGGTGGGTCTTCTGCTCCCATATCCCATGGAAGCTTCGCTCGCCAGGCTTCGAGCACGGTGCCTCGGTAGCCTCGCTACGCTTGGCACAGGTTACTATTCCCGATCGTAGTCCACGTGGATCGTAAAGTATGAAAAAGTAAAACAAATGTGAAAAACTCATGTCGACCCTTTTCCATGTCGACATAGTGACCAATGGTGGTCAACCTAATGCATGTCGACCTAAGTGTGGTCAACCTAGAGAACGGATACAATGTTTCCATTTTATGGAGAACAATATACAGAAAACCAGGAAAATAAGAGACCTGTATGTGCCTGCTAACTATATTATGAAGTAAGCATACATGTGAGTATCACTGCAGTATAAGGGTGTGCCATCACGTGTGGGTGCTATTAAGTGGATTGTGGAATAATTCAAATCTGGATGGAACTTTTGTAGTGATACGCGTGGGGTGTCAAAATTACACTATTTGGATTTTATTATTTTGCTTATATGTCTTTATTTTCCTTTGGATATATATATTTTAGATAAAACATCATCTAAGGACTGAAAAAAACACATCAGTACAAAATCAAGAAGATTCTTGCCTGTTGGGATAATCATGTACGCACGTATGACCACAATTTGTTGTGTTATAATTCTAGCCAGGGCTCATCATCATTAAACAACCGAAGTTGGCCACTACGCTGTCCAGTGGGTCGTAATGCCTTCCATGGGGTTTGCCCAAAAAGATTAAGGAACTTATGGGCAAGAAAAGGCGAGCATTTAAAAAATACAAATCTGACGGGGAAGCAGAGTCATTTCAGCACTATAAGGAATGTAACAAAAATTGCAAAAAGGAAATAAGAGCGGCTAAAGTAGAAACTGAAAAACTAGTAGCAAAAGAAAGCAAAGCAAATCCCAAAAAATTCTTTAAATACATCAATAGCAAGAGATTAAAAAAGGAGAGTATAGGCCCTTTGAAGGACACGTTGGGAGTCTTAAGCAAAAATGATAATGACATAGCGAACACACTAAATGAGTTTTTTTCAACAGTATTCACTGGAGAGGACCCAATTCAGGGACTGACACACAATCTCAATAAGGACAATATCACACTGATAGGTACTTATTTAAGCGAGGAAGTAGTCTGTCACCGATTAAAACATTTAAAGATTAATAAATCACCAGGGCCCGATGGTATTCATCCAAGGGTTCTAATGGAGCTTCACTCTGAACTGGCAAAACCGCTATCTCTGATCTTTGAGGATTCAGTTATATCAGGTATGGTTCCCAAAGACTGGCGTATAGCGGAAGTAGTGCCTATATTCAAAAAGGGAAGCAAAGCTGAACCAGGTAATTATAGACCAGTTAGTCTTACATCTATAGTGGGGAAAGTATTGGAAGGTATTCTAAGAGATAGTATTCAGAAGTTCCTTGAAACCAATAAGGTCATTAAAAGGAATCAACATGGGTTTATGAAGGACAGATCCTGTCAAACCAACTTACTTGGCTTTTATGAAACAGTAAGCGCAAACCTAGATCAGGGTAAAGACGTGGATGTAATCTTTTTAGACTTTGCCAAAGCGTTTGATACTGTACCACACATGAGACTTATATACAAGCTACAAGAATCAGGGCTAGGAAGCACAATATGCACTTGGGTCAAAAACTGGTTAGATAATAGGAAGCAGCGCGTTGTGGTTAATGGATATTTTTCAACTTGGACTGAAGTGCTAAGTGGTGTGCCGCAAGGCTCAGTATTAGGACCGCTATTGTACAATATTTTCATTAACGACCTAACAGAAGGTCTAGAGAGCATGGTGTCAATTTTTGCAGATGATACCAAATTGTGTAAGGCTATAAATACAGAGGAGGATGCCGAGTCTCTTCAGAACGACTTAGTTAAATTAGAAGCATGGGCAGCCAAATGGAGAATGCGCTTCAACACAGACAAGTGTAAGGTAATGCACTGTGGTAACAAGAACAAAAATTACACCTACCTACTAAATGGGGTAAAACTAGGGGATTCTGTACTGGAAAAGGACTTAGGTGTCCTCATAGATAGCAAGCTAAGCAGTAGTACCCAAAGTAGGACTGCAGCAAAGAAGGCTAATAAGATATTAGCATGCATAAAACGGGGTATTGATGCTAGGGACGAGAGTATTATACTCCCATTATATAAATCACTAGTGAGGCCACACCTTGAATACTGTGTACAGTTCTGGGCACCGTACTACAAAAAGGATATCCTGGAGCTTGAAAAGGTACAAAGGAGGGCGACCAAACTAATTAAGGGCATGGAGACGATGGAATACAAGGAAAGGCTTGAAAGACTAGGCATGTTTACATTGGAAAAGCGGAGACTAAGAGGGGATATGATCAACATCTACAAATATATAAGGGGACAATACTCAGAGCTTGCGCGGGACCTGTTTTTGGTTAGATCAACACAGAGGACTCGTGGACACTCGCTCAGGTTAGAGGAGAGGAGATTCCGCACAATACGGCGTAAAGGCTTTTTCACGGTAAGGACAATACGTGTTTGGAATTCCCTGCCCGAGGGAGTTGTAATGGCGGAATCTGTCAACACCTTTAAGAATGGGTTAGATAAATTCCTATTGGATAAGGATATCCAGGGGTATGGTGCATAGTCATGCATTATAGTTACTATTTAGTCAAATCATCATGCAGAGGACACCACAAATAGGTTGAACTCGATGGACAATTGTCTTTTTTCAACCTCAGATACTATGTTACTATGTTACATGTGACACCATAGATTGAGGAATGTTGAATGTTCACACAACTTCGGAAATGGAATGTCCTCCAATAATTCATGTCGCCTTGCCATGAGCAGCCTAGCAGGTGTTCAAACTGACTCACAAAATGCCAGATTACAACTGATTCAGGTCTGGGCATTTCCAAAATGTCACAGTACGGTGGCGCCACCTACCATTACCTTTACCTTCTGCTATCCCATGACTTTAGCGCCTTCATTCATGGTTTACCCTGTACAACCGACCCTTGTCTGAAACAATGTGAGCATTCCTTTCAGAGAACTCTGCTGTGCTTTGTCCCGTAGAGGAGACCCTCAGTTTTTCCTCCTTTCTTCTATGGATCATCTGATATTCGATGTTGCTTATAATGTACCCCTATTTTCCTTCTTCTTAAAAACCAGCAGTTAGACATTTCTTTTCTAACATATTATGGTTTCTGATATCATGGCATGCAGGTAGTTCTCTCTTATACAGTATGTCAGTTTCTGCTTGACAATTACAGAATGACTGTTCTGTTGTGTTTGTGTATTTAACTTGTATTATGTTTTCCGCACTTTATTTATTTATTACCAGTTATTTATAAAGCGCACACATATTCCGCAGCGCTTTTACAGAGAATATTTGCCCATTCACATCAGTCCCTGCCCCAGTGGAGCTTACAATCTATATTCCCTATCGCATGTACACGCAGACACATTCACGCTAGGGTTAATTTGTGTTGGGAGCCAATTATACTGCCAGTATATTTTTGGGATTGTGGGAGGAAACCGGAGTACCCGGAGGAAACCCACACAAGTACAGGGAGAATATGCAAACTCCGCACAGTTAGGGCCATGGTGGGAATCGAACCCATGACCTCAGTGCTGTGAGGCAGTAATGCTATCCATTACACTATCCGTACTGCCACACTTTGGGCCTGATTCTGAAATGTATGTCATTGCATGGCTGCAGAGAAGCTGCTGTGCAATACCGTACAACAAAAATGCAATTGCTGCAGCAGATAGCTCCTGCCAGCATCCAATAGCGCAGACACTGGGATCGGCACTCCTATAGAACAGTCCCAGTTGCTACCCCCCAAATGTCGCAGCATGCATCTAAGGGGGGGGACTGTGAGTGATCTGCATGTGCAGAACTTGTACGTAAACCATTGAATTGCCAAATGGGAATCAGGCCCTTTGGGGGTAATTCCAAGTTGATCGCAGCAGGAAATTTTTTAGCAGTTGGGCAAAACCATGTACACTGCAGGGGGGGCAGATATAACATTTGCAGAGAGAGTTAGATTTGGGTGGGTTATTTTGTTTCTGTGCAGGGTAAATATTGTCTGCTTTATTTTTACACTGCAATTTAGATTGCAGATTGAACTCACCACACTCAAATCTATCTCTCTCTGCACATATTATATCTGCCCCCCCTGCAGTGCACATGGTTTAGCCCAACTGCTAAAAAATTGCCTGCTGCGATCAACTTCGAATTACCCCCTTTGTTCCCTGTACTTACTGTATGTCGATCATCTGCGATGTTCAGCTTTTTCTTTGTTTGTTTTTTCACTATGTATGTTCTCTGCTGTCATAAATAAAGAGAATAAATAAAACATCCCTCAATCCAGTCTCTCTCTACAACTCTACCACTTTCCTACCCTTTGCCGCCAGACTACTTGAGCAATTTGTGTGCAGACACCTAACTGAGGCTGGGCTTTTTGTCACCTATGGCAAATATTCAACTCAGTCAACAACCCCCCACCCCCCTCAGTAGATAGTAGTCACCCTTGTCTTGCTTGAATACATACAGTATGTCAATATAATAATGACTGAAATGTTTAAAATGTTTGTAGCGTGAGGGCAAAACCCATTACATTAAGGTGCGAGCATATACAGGTTGAGTATCCCATATCCAAATATTCCGAAATACGGAATATTCCGAAATACAGACTTTTTTGAGTGAAAGTGAGATAGTGCAACCTTTGTTTTTTGATGTCTCAATGTTCACAAACTTTGTTTAATACACAAAGTTATTAAAAATCTTGTATTAAATGACCTTCAGGCTGTGTGTATATGGTGTATATGAAACATAAATGAATTGTGTGAATGTAGACACACTTTGTTTAATGTACAAAGTTATAAAAAATATTGGCTAAAATTACCTTCAGGCTGTGTGTATAAGATGTATATGAAACATAAATGCATTCTGTGCTTAGATTTAGGTCTCATCACCATGATATCTCATTATAATATGCAATTATTCCAAAATACGGAAAAATCTGATATCCAAAATATCTCTGGTCCCAAGCATTTTGGATAAGGGATACTCAACCTGTATTGCATTTACTCTGTGGTTCTGGGCTATCTTCACTTTTGCATTGCAGTGGCCGCCATACTATACATAAAGGATCTCAGTGACTACCATATACTACAGAGAGCATCAGTGACCACCATATAATACAGGGAAAGTGAGGTGACCACCATGTAATTCATAGAAATAATTAATGTAATTAAGAGAGATTGCCATACTGTATATTACATAGAGCATCACAGTGACCGCCATACAAAATAAAGAGCATCATTGTCCGCAAAGCCGTTTGTTCCCGCCCACCCGCTGCTGTGTCTCAGCTGTCAGCGCATGGAGGAGAGCGCAGCTATGTCCGGCGGCAGCGGTGGGTATGATCTCATATAGCAGCCGGTTTGTGATCCAGTCAGAGCTCGCCGACCGACAGCCAATCAGGAGCCACCGCTGTCGGTCCGCGAGCTCTGATTGGCTCACGAACCGGCGGATGGTTTAAGGTCCTACACGCCGCCACCCGCCCGACATAGCCGCCCTCTCCTCCCTGCCCTGACAGCTGAGACACGCCACAGCCGCCTGACAGAGCACTAAGGGGTAGGAGAGGCGCTTGCTCTGCTCTCCTCCCCTAACACACAGCAGCGGTGAGCAGCACAGTGGGGTCGGGGGGCATGTGTGGGGGCATTTGTGTATCTGGCTCTGTGGGGGCATTTGTGTATCTGGCACTGTGGGGGCATTTGTGTATCTGGCACTGCTGGGGCATTTGTGTATTTGGCACTGCAGGGGCATTTGTGTATCTGGCACTGCAGGGGCATTTGTGTATCTGGCACTGTGGGGGCATTTGTGTATCTGGCACTGCGGGGGCATTTGTGCATCTGGCACTGCACTAGCATATGTGTATCTGGCACTGCACCAGCATATGTGTATCTGGCACTGCACTATTGGGGGCATATGTGTATCAAGTCCCATTTTAATTGGCTACAACCATTTTTTGACGCGTGCACTCAGTACCACTAAGGGGCATAACTACTGGGGACATAGCTACTGGGGGGCAGGGCAATTTTTAAGTTGATAATTTTTGTATGGCCCCCGAAGGATTTTATAAATATCCAAATAGCCCTTGGTAGAAAAAAGGTTCCCCACCCCTTGTGTAGACTAAGGGAATCAAACAGTAGACGAAGCATGCGAGTTGTCGTTGCAGCAGCGTTGTAAATCCAGCACCGACGCCGTATATCTGGCACCCCTCCTGGCCTGCTTTCCCCCCAAACTGGCACAATTTTGTATGAAGCTAAATTGTGGAAGTCTGTAAAGTAACTCGCAGGGGTTAATAATATTAGATATGCCCCTGATAGTCTTTTCTAGTACTGTATATTATATAAATTAATAATTACATTTTTTGCAAGTTAAATATTAATTATAATTCAGGTTTATAAAAGAGAACATTTCCTAAAATCTAATTGATGCAGTGGAAGGTAAAATCAAGTTCTCATTGTCTAATTATGCCAAATTAATCTCACAGGGTGGAAAATAATTTCTGACCCCCAAATTGATACCTCAACCCTATAGTGCACAATGCAAATTATACAGTAGTTACTGAAATTACTTGTAAGAAAAGTTCCAGTCCATGTCTATGCTATGTTAGTAAATTTGCCATCACCCCCTCATATAGTTGGGAATCTACATCTTACTCAGGGTGAAACCATCTTACAATCCTGACATTAAATTAATAACAGGGGAAAAAACAGGAAGAAATTAAAGTATAATATGAGAATTTTAAAATAGAATTAAGGTAAAATCAATAAAACTGTATGATAAAATTCTGGGACTATTTAGTAATCGTGGAAAGGCACCACAATATAGGTCTAAATTATTTGCTTTGATTGATGTTTTAAAGAATTCAGTTTACACAAATGAATACTGTATGCTGTATTGCAGATTGTTGATAGCAAGGTCATTTTTTACTCACCCAAGTCAATGACCAGGGGTTTGGGTTTTCTCATAAACATCACTGCATACTGAGCCTAATTCTGAGTCACTCGAATAAATGCCCATTTCATGGACAGAGAGATCGAGTCATGTCTACTTTTAGATTAGCGTGAGACTCAGAATGAAGCCCCCAATGAGCAGCTAATACGTAATCATCTCACCAAATTCACTATAATGTGAGAACCAGAGAAATTAGAGATGGATCAATTTTGCTCTGGCTTTTTTTTTTCACGTCTTCTATAGGTCTAGTGTAGGACTGAATTGTCTTACTCATGTACTATAGATCTTAATCTTCTAGGCCACAGAGGAAAAGGAAGAGATGGAGGAACTACAGGCCTACAACCGTCGTCTACTCCACAACATTCTTCCGAAGGACGTAGCAGCTCACTTCCTGGCGCGAGAGAGGCGTAATGACGAGCTGTATTACCAGTCCTGCGAGTGTGTGGCCGTCATGTTTGCATCCATCAGCAACTTCTCAGAGTTCTATGTGGAATTAGAAGCCAACAACGAAGGTGTGGAGTGTCTGCGGCTTCTCAATGAGATCATTGCTGACTTTGATGAGGTGAGAATAGGGCATAGAGAAAAACTGTCCTACAGAATAAACTTCCTCTTCACTAAATCCACACAAAGCCTGAAATAATTGCACAGTTTATGTATTTATTTGACAGAAGGCATGTTGCAGATTTCCATAGTTTCATCAGCCACTTGCATATTGTACCAGGACAGAGAAACATCTATGTTCAGTCTAATTTATACACCAACCATCTCTGCTCATTAATTCCACTTCACAGATCATCAGCGAAGATGAGTTTCGGCAGTTGGAAAAGATTAAGACCATCGGCAGTACCTACATGGCGGCTTCAGGACTCAATGACACAACTTACGACAAGGCTGGAAAGTCGCATATCAAAGCACTAGCAGATTTTGCAATGAGACTGATGGATCAGATGAAATACATCAATGAACATTCGTTCAACAACTTCCAGATGAAGATAGGTGAGTAGATCACTTCAGATTACAATATTTCTCTTTCATCCACTAGGGGACACTGGAACAGCTTTATATAGTAGGGGTGTGAAACTTTCAACCGGAGGTGTGGCACAATCTAAAAATTAGCATTGTTTGTACAGCCGGCTCCTCCCCTTTTACGCCCCTCATCCCTCAGTTTGAAAAATTGTACTGGGGGTACAGCACGTGGGGGCATTGAGCTCCTTAATTATAAGAGCGGTCCCGGTGCGCGCCGTCCAGCAGGAGTTCGTATTGCCACGTGGCTGAGCAGATTCCCTCAGCCGCCGGAGGCGGGGAGCGGGAGGAGAGACGCTGCAGTGAGCACGCGGCTGAGGAGATTTCCTCAGCCGCGGGAGGCGGGGATCAAGAGCGCACATACAGTAAGAGAACACAGTACCAGGGCTCTCTTCAGCGATGGAAGCAAAAGCTTGATAAATGCAATAGTGTAGGCAGTGGGGCTAACCGGTGAAAGATCCCCCTCCTAATGAAGTGTCCAGAATTTTTCAGTGGTGGCCATCTTAAAATTCTCATGCAGGCGCCAAAACTGAGGAGCAAGGAGTGAACCTCCCCCTCTTATAGGTTAACAAGTAAGACAGGGAATTCTATTGTACTAACCGCTCCCTCTGCTGTTGAAATGTTATATATGAATATTATGAGGATCTCCTGAAATATAATATGATTATGATTTATTTTCAAAGGAACTCTATTACAAAGATCCTGCAGAAAATACGAAGAAGCAAGTGGAGCCAACTCTAACACCGTAGCTGACTTACAGTTGGGTGTGTGACGGTTGCAAGTCGGCTGGTGTAAAAACAAAAAATATTATTTTTTGCTTTTATCTATCTATCTATCTATCTATCTATATATATATATATATACATACATACATACATATATAAATATATAAAATAATTCCAGCCAAGCAAATCAACAACTTTTGCTTCCGTCATCTATCACAGTCTTTTTCTTCCTAGTTTAAAGGGTGAAAGCGCTGTGACGCAGTCTGGTAAGGTGTTTAGTCAACAAGTTGAAAGCACCAACCAAGACTTCCAAGGCCTATTATGTTTGCACGAAATGTAACAAGAAGAGCACGCAGGTTGGCAGCTCCGGGGTGTGCGATTCCTGCTTAGACAAGGACGCTCCACCTGGGAGCAGTGCTCCGTCTAGGTCATGGGAGGATAACCTTGCAGATAGAATCTCCGAGGAGATGGCGGAATCCCGCAAGCAGCAATCGGAATGGGCTGCGGGATTCTCAAAGACGATGGAAGAATTTCTCATCAGGTTAACGCCGCCCGCACAAGCAGTAACAAATGTCCGCAAGGCAGTTAAAAGGCCTCTTCTTATTGTACCAGAATCAGAGGAGGAGGAGGGTCTTATCCATGATACAGAAGAAGGTGAGTTGATTGAAACCAATCTAGACGGCGATTGTCAGGAGGAGGACACGGCAGTCACGGGTCTTGATTCATTCATTGAATTGGTAAAGGAGATCCTGAACTTTAAAGTGTAAGAAGTTAAGGAGCTAGAGGATTTTAAATTGTTCGAATCCCAGAAACCGCTTTCAGCTGTGTTTCCCATTCCTAGAGCTCTCCAAAATCAGATGGAGGAAGCTTGGAAGCAGCCTGATAAACGCTTTCAACTTCCAAAGAGGTTTCAAGTATGTTACCCTTTACACCAATAGTGGATGCTTTACTCGGAAGGTTGTCAAAAAAGACAATCTTACCAATACCTAATGTAACGACTTTAAAGGATGCCTCAGATCGTAAGGTTGACACAGCTTTAAAGTCAATTTTTGTAGCAGCGGGTGCAGCACAGAGACCTGCGATCGTCTGTGCTTGGGTTAACAAGGCCATGGGAGCATGGTCTGGACATATTGTACAGGCTATTGAGGAGGAAAATAGCTTGGAAGAGATTACCCAACTGGCGGAACATATTCGAGAATCAGCTTCATACTTGTTTCAAGCCTCAAAGGATATTAGCAGGACAGCATCACACATCTCCGCATCGGCCATATCGGATAGACGGATTTTATGGCTCAGGGAATGGCAAGGAGACTCTGACACCAAGAAGGCGGTAGAAGCCATCCCCTTTGGGGGAGAAATGCTTTTCGGTCCAGAGTTGGACAAGTGGATTTCACAAGCTACAGCAGGGAAGTCCACCTTTCTTCCTACTCCTTATACGAGAACCACTCCACAGGTTAGGAGAGGTTATTCGGGACCAGTGTTTAATTCATTCAGGTTACAGTCCTTTCGAGGCCGTGGAAGAGGCTACGGTGCACAAGCACGTGGTGGCAGAGGTAGAGGCTGCTCACACGCAACAGCCAAAAAGCAGGATAAACCTGCTGACAAGACCATGGCATGATGGTCTCCCAGCTCACCTGGGGT
The DNA here is from genome assembly GCF_028390025.1 of Pseudophryne corroboree. NCBI lineage: Eukaryota > Metazoa > Chordata > Amphibia > Anura > Myobatrachidae > Pseudophryne > Pseudophryne corroboree. The sequence continues at coordinate 242,804,667 of NC_086450.1, read as the reverse complement.
CCCCCTTGGTGGATGCACGGCTGGAAGGTTTTCGGGACATCTGGACCGAAACATCACCAGACCTTTGGATAGTCAACATTATCTCCCAGGGGTACAGACTGAATTTACAACAGAGACCTCACAGTCAGTTCTTTACAACAGGATTGCCTCGGTGTCTTCAGAAAGCGAGGGCTCTTCTGACAGCAATTCAAAAATTGCTACGATCAGAGGTCATTATACCAGCCTCCGTATCTCAAAGAGGAACGGGATTCTATTTGAATCTTTTTGTCATGCCAAAACCAGGCGGGACGGTCAGACCAATACTCAATTTAAAAGCTTTAAACCAGTTCTTAAAGGTCTACAAATTGAAGATGGAATCACTCCAGTCGGTAATTGCAGGTTTGGAACAAGGAGAGTTCATGGTATCCATGGACATAAGGGATGCATACCTTCATATCCCGATTTGGACCACCCACCAGCGCCGGCCATAGGCATAGGCAAACTAGGCAATTGCCTAGGGCATTTGATATGCCTAGAGGCATCAGCAGCTTCTGCTGATTAAAATGATATGCGGCATGCCTATATTCTGTGTGTAGCATTTCATATGCAAATACAGCCACAGTCTCACACAGTATACTGTATAGGGGTGTCATACGGTATGCCGGCGCTCGGGCTCCCGGCGACCAGCATACCGGCGCCGGGAGCCCGACCGCCAGCATGCCGACAGCGTGGCGAGCGCAAAGGAGCCCCCTGCGGGCACACTATTTTATTCTCCCTCCAGGGGGGTCGTGGACCCCCACGAGGGAGAATAGTTGTCGGTATGCCGGATGTCGGGATTCCGGCGCCGGTATACTGTGCGCCGGTATCCCGACATTCGGCATACAGAAGACCACCCCTGTATAGGCATGCTGCATATCCTTTTAATCAGCAGAAACTGCTTGTGCATCCTAGCCACATAGCAATGCAAATAAAATGCATTTTATAAAAAAAATGTGCCCGACGTTAGTATTGAGGCAAGATTTATGAGGACACATCTGTATGCAAGCAGAGGCAGAGGTCACAGTGTGAGTGCTGTGTGCATGTGAGTGGGTTGGTTGTGCAGTAGTGTTCAGAATATGTGTAAGAAGCATTATGTGTGTCATGTAAAAATGCATTAATAATGTGCAACATATGTGTAAGGGGCATTATGTGTAAAAGGGCATTAATAAAGGTTGTCATAATGTGTAAGGTGCATTATGTTTATAAGGACATTAATAATGTGTCTCATGTGTAAGGGGCATTACTGTGTGGCATTATGTGTATAAGGTGCTCTACTATGTGGCGTTGCGTATAGAAAGGGCACTACTGTGTCGTCTAATGTGAATAAAGAGCAATAGGGTGTGGTGTAATGTGAATAAGGAGCAATTCAGTGTGATGTAATGTGAATAAGGGGCTCTACTGTGAGGAGTAACGTTTAAGGTAAAGTGATACTACTGTGGGATGTAATAAGAATTATGGACACTATCGCATGATCAAATGTGAATAAAGTTGCAGTACTGTGTGGCGTAATTGGAATTGGGGTTACTATTGTCTGGCCATGCCCCTTGCCAGCAAAACACATCCCTTTTTGGGCTGTGCGCCAAATGTGCGATTTGTTCCTATTTAAAATATAGGGGGGTATAAACCCCAAAATACAGACTGCTATGGATGAGGGGTGATGGTGCTGGGAAAGAGGTGCAAGGTCAGAGGCGGAACCAGTGGTGGTGCTAGGGGCCACCAGCCAAAATCTTGCCTAGGGCATCATATTGGTTAGTGCCGGCTCTGCCCCCCACCAAGCTTACTTAAGATTTGCACTGGTGAAGGATCATTACTAATTCAGGGCCCTGCCATTCGGTCTATCATCATCCCCAAGAATCTTTACGAAGATCATGGCAATGATGGTGGCAGGATAGTTAGGGGTCACGATCATACCTTATCTAGACGATCTCCTGATCAAGGCCTCCTCTCAGGAACAACTGATCAAGGATGCTCAGACATCTCATCAATTTCTCATTCAACATGGGTGGATTGTGAATTTCCAGAAATCCAACCTCATGCCAATGCAACGGATCAAATTCCTAGGTCTCATCTTGAACACAGTAAGATTGAGGCCATTCTTACCAGAGAACAAGATCCATGACCTACAGAGGCTAGTGGCTCAGGTACTAAGGACACAGACGGTTTCCCTGCACCTCTGTGTGTAACTTCTCGGGAAGATGGTGGCATCTTTCGAGGCTCTTCAGTACGGCAGACTCCACTCCCGACCATTCCAGATGAACCTTATTGCTCAGGGAGCATGGTCACACTGGCTCCTGCATCGAAGAATCCGACTTCCACCAAAGATACGGATCTCCTTAATTTGGTGGTCGCTGCACGAAAACCTTGCAGCAGGCAAGAGATTCGGCATTTGGGATTGGAGGATTCTCACAACGGATGCCAGTCTCAGAGGTTGGGGTGCTGTCCTAGAGAAACATCAGTTTCAGGGCAAATGGACTTTACAGGAGAGCAGGCTACCCATAAACATTCTCGAACTGAGAGCAGTTTACAAGGCGCTTCTTTTAGCCGAAGATCTAGTCTGGGGTCAACACTTGAAGATACAGTTGGACAATGTCACAATGATGGCGTACATAAACCATCAAGGAGGAACAAAGAGCAAGATGGCATTGAAATAAGCCACAAAGATCTTGTTGTGGACAGAAAGGCGCAACATCATCCTCTCGGCAGTGTTCATTCCGGTAGTGGAGAACTGGGAAGCAGATTATCTCAGTCGCCAGGACATGCATCCAGGTGAGTGGTGCCTATACCCACAGGTCTTCGACATGGTGGTGAGGAGATGGGGTCTACCTCAGGTGGACATAATGGCGTCTCGACAAAATCATCAGTTGCCCAGATATGTGTCCAGGACAAGAGATCCAGCAGCAGAGGGAGTGGACACACTGACACTTCCTTGGTGTTATAGAAAGGTTTAAATTTTTCCACCTTTCCCACTCATACCCCGAGTTCTCAAAAGGGTAAAACGAGAACGAGTATGGGCAATTCTCATAGCACCAGATTGGCCCCACAGGAGTTGGTACTCGGACTTGCGGGGGATACTAGCGGAGGACCCTTGGCGGTTACCTCATGCTATCTCAGGGGCCGTTCCTTCACCGAAACCTGAACAGGCTGCGTTTAACGGCGTGGTTATTGAGACCTGGCTCCTAAGAGACAGAGGGATACCAAAGATGGCCATTCCTATGATGATAGCCGCTAGGAAGCCGGTCACAGCCATGCACTACTACAGAATTTGGAAGAGATATATGGAATGATGTCAGGAACGTGGTTGGAATTAGAAGGAATTCCACTTATCCAGACTTCTACATTTTCTCCAAGTTGGTCTAGATGGGGGACTAGGTTCCTTGAAGGTTCAAGTTTCGGCTCTCTCCATCCTATTTCAAAAGCAGTTAGCATCCTTACCGGAAGTTCAAACTTTCTTACAAGGGGTTCTGAGGATACAACCTCCTTTCCGTCCACCCACTGCACCGTGGGATCTAAATTTATTGTTGACATTTTTGAAATCTCCAATTTTTGAGCCGTTGGAAAGAACATAGCTGAAATATCTCTCTTGGAAGGTTGCGTTATTACTTGCCTTGGCTTCGGGCAGAAGAGTCTCGGAGTTGGGAGCCTTATCATGTAAGAGTCCTTTTTTAATTTTCCATGACGATAGGGCAGAACTCCTTACGAAAGCAGAGTTCCTTCCTAAGGTCGTTTCGGGGTTTCATATAAACCAACCGTTTGTAGTCCCATCTTTTCAGGGACTCGCGGATGGGGACATGTATTTGGATGTTGTACGAGCTCTAAGAATCTATGTACAACTTACGTTGTCATTTAGAAAGTCGGACCATTTGTTTGTTCTCTATGATGGTCAAAAGAAGGGTTGGCCGGCATCGAAGCTGTCGTTGGCTAGATGGATTAGATGCCATTAGGCAGGCTTATGTATCCTGCGGTAAACAAGTTCCTGTTCAGACTGGTGCTCATACCACCAGAACCGTAGGTGCCTCATGGGCGGCTGCCAGAGGTGCTTCTATTACTCAGCTCTGCAGAGCGGCAACGTGGTCTTCAACACACACTGTCATGAGATTTTACAAGTTTGATACTTTTGCGTCCGAAGATTCTACATTTGGATGTTTAGTTTTGCAGGCCACTGACAGCACTCCCACCCTTGGGAGTAACTTTGGGATGTCCCCTACTGTATAAAGCTGTTCCAGTGTCCCCTAGTGGATGAAAGAGAAAAGAGGATTTTGGTACTTACCGATAAATCCATTTCTCTGAATCCACTCGGGGACACTGGACAACCGCCTTGGTGCTGTCAACCGGCTGTGTTCAAAGTTTTTGTTAAAACAGTTAGTGCAAACAGAGTTAAGTGTTCTTGGATGGTGTTTGATATGTTGTACGGTTTGGTTCCTCGCTATGGGCTGTAGTATCATGTCCTATTCTCTCCGTCAAATTTTCCAAACTGAGGGATGAGGGGTGTGAAAGGGGAGGAGCCAGCTGTACAGACAATGCTAATTTTTAGATTGTGCCACACCTCCGGTTGCAAGCCTCACACCCCTACTGTATAAAGCTGTTCCAGTGTCCCCGAGTGGTTTCAGAGAAATGGATTTATCGGTAAGTACCCAAATCCTCTTTTTAGGATGTGTTGATGTTCCCTCCAAAAAAATCTTTCCCCATAATTAAAACGATGCGGTTGTTAGGTCGACCACACTTAGATCGACAGTCAATAAGTCAACCACTGTTGGTCGACGTGCATTAGGTCGCCATGGTTCAAAGGTGGACATTGACACAAGGTCAACATGACAAAGGTAGACACAGGAAAAAGTTAACATGAATTTTTCACTTTTATTTAAATTTTTTTTAGCTTTTTCATACTTTATGATCTACGTGGACTACAATTGGAAATAGTAACCTTGGCCAAATGTGAGGGGACGCAGTGTACTAATTGGGGATCCTACTGATTTTCCAGAGTAAACGACACAAAAATCTGTCAAAAAAATCATGTCAACCTTTTCAGTGTCGACCTTTTTCCTGAAAAAGTGGTTGACCTAGTGACTGTCAACCTAGACAGGGTCGACCCAACTCACCATAAAATCAGTTCCTCTGAGTACATCTGGGGAACACTCCAAACTGTAGGTTTAAAGGGAGACTGAGGATTTGGTGCTAAATAGTTCATTTACCTAACAAAGCTGAATGGAGGCCTCGGCATGCAACAGCATAACCAACAACAACCAGGGGGATGGGGAATGCAATGCATCCCAGGGGAAATCAAAGGAATTGATTTTACATTCAGTACAAAAATCATTTTTCCTTGTTTGTCCTATCTGGGGGACACTGCAGACTGTGGGACTTCCCAAATCAGGACTCCAGAGGGTTGGGCTGGGGGGGGGGTCATGCATCGGCTGAGCTGTGCAAAAAACCTGACATCTAAAACCTGGCATCAGTGGCCACAAATTGCGGAAAATGTGGCCACAAAGCGTGGAACCTGTAAAAGAAAAACTAGGATGGTTGGTTATGCAGCATACGAACTTATGTTACAGTCAGTGATCTATAAATTAATACGGAATGGGTATGTGCGTGACAAGGTTTATTTAGATGCAGTATACAGATGGGTCCTTCGTTATCTTGGCTGACTGAGGTTAGTCGCGATTAGGCATACGCAGCGTGCCTGGGCGCAAGGAGGCACGCCTAGTCGAAGGGAAGCGCACAGAGCATTTGGCGTTACCTTTGAGTGTAATACCTAAGATCATCCACCAGATGTCACTTTTTAAAATCACCAATGCGCAAGCGTGTGGTCTCCATTAAAATACAATACTGAACTACAGCGTAAGAACTACTTTACTGGTGCGTCTCATTGCGCTACATTATGCTACAGTATGTCATACAGTCTATAACAGTATATACAGTACAGATGCAAATAGTACAGCATATACAGATGCAAACAAACAAGTTACAGATACAGTATGGTCTATTGATGTTAGGGATATGTGAGTGTCCAAATCCCGTAGTATTAAGTATAATGGGGAGAGATAAAAGCTCATCCCTAAGTTCCTGGATGCCAAATCACTGTATGTATAGTTTATACAAACACAAATGAACATGTTAAAATACTTGTGTATGCAGACGCAATAATGTGTAAAAGGAATAATGTAGCTCATTGACTTTACAGTATGTATAGTGCACGAAATGAGCGTCCGAGTCCCCTAGCGGCATAAACGAACACCAATGGGAAAGAATCGCTCTTTGCAGTACTTTTACACATGAACTTGAGAATCTTCCATGCAGTGTTGTGGGCGAGCGATGAAGGCTCCCGTCTGCCACGCTGAGAATCCCGGGTTCGATTCCCGAAGTGCCAATCTTTTTTTTGTGTTCCCATGAAATTCACTTTATTATTATTTATTTTTTTGTGTAATCCATTGTAAAACATTCAAAGGAAGGGTGCACACAGGTTTCACACAAATCGGGGTAAATCTGCAGGAGCGACTCATTCGCTATCTAAAATACACAGCGGTATTTGTATTCTGACGCAACTGATGATTGATATTACAGGCAATTTATTACTTTTTTGTCCTTCCTTTATGTGATTTGAAATGCTTAGGGATTACAAATAAAGGTAGAACAAAGAACCTTTGTTTAACACTCTTATGCCCGAACATATATGGTGCGGACAGTTTCGGATCCTCGCATTTGCGCTATACGAGATACTTATGCTAGAGCATGTTTCTGAAAAACCATCTTATTGATAATGGAGGGAATAAATTGTCTATATTACCATAATTGGATGTATCTATTTAAGATGTTTGATTACATTTCTATTTTTGATACACTCAGTAATAAGGAATCTGTGATGTCGGCATATTTGTGCAGGTGCATGTATCTGCACACATATATTTATATGTGCATGTGAGTGTGTACCTGTAAATGTTTGTATACATGTAGGTATATACACACAAAGGAAATTACATAAAGGGTGACCTCTGGTACTGTCTTGACATGATTAATCCGTGTGATATAGGAATAAAATATTAACATAACCACCTATTCATGGAGGTGATATGATCTGAGTGTCTATATGATTATTATTGTTTCTGATTTTTCCCTGTCTGGATTCACATGTGTACATATAGTTATTGTGGTATTACAAACAGAAATCAGTGTGACATAATTATATAGAAACAGCAGGACTTTGCACCAATTTTTTGTGGACGATGTGTTTAATAAACTAATATATATGACTATTCAATTAGTACACTAATAGAACATACTGTACAGAGATACTAAGGACAGTGATTTGGCATCCAGGAATTTAGGGGGGAGCTTATATATCTCTCCATTATACATAGAAAGATTAAACTTGCCACTCTACGTTACAAGAAGTTTCGTGCTAATTAGTACACTACTAGTGTACTAATTAGCACGAACAGTTTGTAACGTAGAGTGGCAAGTTTAATCTTTCTATGTATAATGGAGAGAGATTAAAGCTCCTCATAAAATCCTGGATGCCAAATTACTGTCCTTAGTATCTCTGGGCAGTATGTTCTATTAGAGTACTAATTACAGATTGGTCCACGTTTATCTTGACCTTTAATAGGATTAACTGAGAATGGCCAGTCGGACTTAATCCCCTGCTGTTATGACTTAATCCCCTGCTGTATTGTTCTCTGTATTGTATTGCAGCTGAGAACAATAGATGAATGGTTTATGCTAATAAATCATGTTGTGCCTAGGCGCAGAAAACTAGTCAAGATAACCATGGACCCATCTATAGCTGTTCGTGCTAATTAGTACCCTAATAGAAAATACTGTACAGAGATACTAAGGATGGTGATTTGGCATCCAGGAACTTAGGGGGGAGCTCTTTTATATCTCTCCGTTACACTTAGAAAGATTACAATGGGGAGAGATAAAAGCTCATCCCTAAATTCCTGGATGCCACATCACTGTGTGTATAGTTAATACAGATGCAAATGAACGTGTTAAAACATTTGTGTATGCAGATGCAATTAATGTGTGAAAGGAATAATGTAGCTCATTGACTTTACAGTATGTATAGTGCACGAAATGAGCGTCCAAGTCCCTTAACAGCATAAACGAACACCAATGGGAAGGAATCGCTCTTTGCAGTACTTTTACACATGAACTTGTGAATCTTCCATGCAGTGTTGTGGGCTAGCGATGAAGGCTACTAGTGTACTAATTAACACGAACAGCTTGTAACGTAGAGTGGCAAGTTTAATCTTTCTATGTATAATGGAGAGAGATAAAAGCTCCTCCCTAAGTTCCTGGATGCCAAATCACTGTCCTTAGTATCTCTGTACAGTATGTTCTGTTAGGGTACTAATTAGCTGTTCGTGCTAATACGTACTCTAATAGAAAATACTGTACAGATATACTAAGGACGGTGATTTGGTATCCAGGAACTTCTGGAGGAGCTGTTATCTCTCTCCATTGTAATCTTTCTAAGTGTAATGGAGGGAGATAAAAGCTCCTCCCTAAGTTCCTGGATGTCAAATCACCATCCTCAGTATCTCTGGGCAGTATGTTCTACTAGTGTACTAATTAGCATGAACAGCTTGTAACGTAGAGGGGCAAGTTTAATCTTTTTATGTATAATGGAGAGAGATAAAAGCTCCTCCCTAAGTTCCTGGAAGCCAAATTACTGTCCTTAGTATCTCTGTACAGTATTTTCTATTAAGGTACTAATTAGCATGAACAGCTAATTAGTACCCTAATAGAACATACTGCACAGAGATACTAAGTACGGTGATCTGGCATCCAGGAACTTAGGGAGGAACTTTTATCTCTCTCCATTATACATAGAAAGATTAAACTTGCCACTCTACGATACAAGCTGTTTGTGCTAATTAGTACACTAGTATAATGGAGAAAGATAAAAGCTCCTCCCTAAGTTCCTGGATGCCAAATCACTGTCCTTAGTATCTCTGTACAGTATTTTCTATTAGTGTACTAATTAGCACGAACAGCTTGTAATGTAAAGCGTCAAGATTAATCTTTATATGTATAATGGAGAGAGATAAAAGCTCCCCCTAAGTTCCTGGATGCCAAATCACTATCCTTAGTATCTCTGTACAGTATGTTCTATTAGGGTACTAATTAGCTGTTCGTGCTAATTAGTACTCTAATAGAAAATACTGTACAGAGATACTAAGGACAGTGATTTAGCATCCAGGAACTTAGGGAGGAGCTTTGATCTCTCTCTGCTATACTTAGAAAGATTACAATGGAGAGAGATAAAAGCTCCTCCCTAAGCTCCTGGATGCCAAATCACCGTCCTTAGTATCTCTGTACAGTATGTTCTATTAGTGTACTAATTAGCACGAACAGCTTATAACATACAACACAGATTCTCTAACGCCGACGATCTACAGTACTGTGTTACTTGAACAGTTAGTTGCGTCAGAATACACTCATTTATATTTAATGGTATAATACTTCGTTAAAAAAACCCTATTGGCAGATGCCAACCAAGAAAGAAGATTGTCTTTTTGGAGCACTCTTTTAGTTTCAATAATAGTACATTGATATGATTAATTGTATTAAAATGTAACCTTTAATATTCTCATTTAAAATATCAGGGGTACAGAAAACATTTTTTATTTTTTGCCTTTTTGACATTAAGTGGGAGATTCAAATGTTTGAAAAGTCGTTTGGCTGACTTTTCAAACATTTCAATCTCCCCCTAATAGTCATTTATCAGAAACACCCCAAAATCAGATTAGAACATTCCATAGACATATAACTGTCTTCGTGGTGAATTCTAAATGTGAATTCCTTTATCATACAATTGAATAATTATTTTCTTAAGTCACACGGCTTCATTATCTTAAATATAAATTCATCGGCATGGTAATTTGGCCGTTCATTCAACCAAAAATGCTAGTACCTCACATAATAAAAATTCATTAAATCGGCATATTAATTTGCCTATTCATTCGACAAAGTGAGCTAGTACTTCACATTACAACCACTACAGCATAATTCCGGCTCCTATATAACATAAAAGTTAGTTATAATAACTGTTGCACTGGTATGAATATTAATTTCCCATGCTTAAGCTCATGGTAGTTATTATCCCCTCCTTACATTCTGGAAATTAATGTCCTCCTACTATCGTATCCAGAGTGATGTGCACTCTTTCACAGTCAGGAACAGTGAACTATAAAGTATGGGTGATCTTCAGAATGCCGGCTGTCGGGATCCCGGCGCACAGTATACCGGCGCCGGAATCCCGACAGCCGGCATACCGACACTTATTCTCCCTCGTAGGGGTCCACGACCCCCCTGGAGGGAGAATAAAATAGCGTGGCGCGCGCAGCACGCCACCGTGCCCGCAAGGGGCTCATTTGCGCTTGCCACACTGTTGGTAAGCCGGCGGTCGGGCTCCCGGCGCCGGTATGCTGGTCGCCGGGAGCCCAACCACCGGCATACCATACTACATCCATAAAGTATAAGTGTCTGCTTTACTGCACTCTAGTCATCCTATACACGGAAAATGGTTGTTACAGGGATAATCCCTGTTGTTACTTACTATCCTGAAATATGAGATTATGTTGCAATTGACAATGAGAAACAGAACCGTTACTTATGCTGAGTGTTAGATCAACACAATCTCTAGAACACAAGAGTGGAGAGGAATAGCCGTCCTCTTTATATTAAAGCAATAATTATTCCACACTTATACATTTAAAGTGACCAGCCTGTCAGAGCAGATATTATTAGTGTGCTCAAAGCTCATCTGAAATATAAAAAATAAAAAATACACCTGTTAACAGCACTTGCTGTCTATGTCTCAGAGACAGTTTTTAAATCCAAATACAGTATTAGAGATAGTTTTAATTTGCACAGCAAGCTTTGCCCCAATTGACTGATAACACTTCCCTATTGTCAATTAGGACATGCAAATTAGGAAATATGCAGAGATAAGAGGAAAAGGAAAAGATACACATACCATTCTCATTGCATTTAGCGTTAGTTAGAATTTCCCAAGAAGACTTTTATCATTCCGGTGACCTTGAAGATCCTCGGTCAAACTGTCAAGACTGAGGCCTTTGTGGACAGTGGGGCCGACGGGGTTTTTATGGACCGCCAATTCGCCCTGAAACACTCTGTTCCCTTAGTACCCTTGGCATCGGAAATTGAGATTTGTGGGTTAAACGGGGAATCATTATCCCAGGGTAAAATTACCTCTTGCACTAGCCAGATTTCTTTGTTTATTGGAGCCACACACACTGAAAAATTGTCCTTTTATGTGACTGTCTGTACTTTTGCCCCATTGGTGTTGGGGTTACCCTGGTTAAGGGCCCACAATCCTCAATTTGACTGGGTCTCTGGGGAGATTCTTAGTTGGGGTACTGATTGTTTCAGGAGTTGCTTGAGCCTTCCAGTCAGGCTTTCGCAGCTAAGTTTGCCAGGATGTTATGCAGATTTTGCGGACGTGTTCTCCAAAAGAGTTGCAGAGGTACTACCTCCCCATCGCCCCTATGACTGTGCCATTGATTTGTTGCCGAATGCTAAGCTTCCCAAGAGCAGGTTGTACTCCCTGTCACGTCCTGAGACTCAGGCTATGGCAGAGTACATTCAGGAGAACTTGGCTAAGGGATTTATCAGACCTTCACAGTCTCCAGTTGGGTCGGGGTTCTTCTTCGTGGGTAAAAAGGACGGTTCGTTGCGACCCTGCATCGACTTCAGGTAATTGAACCGTATCACGATTAAAAACTCATACCCACTGCCTCTCATTTCGGTCTTGTTTGACCAGCTTCGTACTGCCACCATTTTTTCTAAGATTGACCTACGCGGTGCGTACAATCTAATCCGAATAAGAGAGGGGGATGAATGGAAGACTGCCTTTAATACCCACTCAGGGCATTATGAATATTTGGTGATGCCTTTTGGGCTCTGTAATGCCCCGGCAGTCTTCCAGGACTTCATGAACGATGTGCTCAGGGAATATTTGGATAGATTCTTAGTTGTATACTTAGATGACATCCTAATCTTCTCCCATTCCCTGGAGGAACATCGGAAGCATGTACGCTTAGTCCTCCAGAAACTCAGAGACCACCGGCTTGGGGCGAAGCTGGAGAAGTGCGAATTTGAAGTTCAGCAAATCGCATTTCTAGGATATATTATCTCCCCAGAAGGTTTGGATATATTATCTCCCCAGAAGGTTTCCAAATGGAGGGTTCCAAGGTACAGGCAGTCCTGGATTGGGTGCAGCCCACTAGTTTGAAGGCGCTTCAGCGTTTTCTGGGCTTTGCGAATTTTTATAGACGATTTATCGCTGGATTTTCGTCTATAGTGGCGCCCTTGGTGGCACTCACTAAGAAAGGGGCGGATGTTGCTCACTGGTCTTGTGAGGCCAAAGCGGCTTTTGCCCGTCTCAAAAGGGCATTTGTCTCGGCCAAGGTGCTGCGACACCCAGATCCAGAGCGTCCTTTTGTGGTGGAGGTGAATGCCTCTGAGATGGGTATTGGGGCAGTGCTCTCTCAGATGGGGGTGTCTGATAATCGCCTTCATCCCTGTGCTTACTTTTCCCGTAAATTTTCGCCTGCCGAGATGAATTATGACGTGGGTAACCGGGAATTGTTGGCTATTAAGGATGCACTCGAGGAGTGGAGATACTGGCTTGAGGGGGCTAAGTTTGTGGTCTCAAGTCTCACCGACCATAAGAATTTGGCATATTTAGAGTCAGCGAAGCGCCTCAATGCCAGGCAGGCACGATGGGCTTTGTTTTTTGCTCGCTTTAATTTTTTGATAACATATCGCCCTTGGTCAAAAAACATCAAGGCTGATGCGCTCTCGCTGAGTTTAGCTCCAATCCAGGAGACCACCGAGGAGCCATTGCCCATTGTGTCCCCATCATGTATTAAAGTGGGCATTACCCAGGACCTCTTGTCGTTAGTCCTTAGAGCACAGGAGCAGGCTCCTCCAGACCTTCCGGTAGGTCTTTTGTTTGTGCCTCCTAGGTTAAGACAGCGAGTGTTCCTGGAATTCCATGCCAAGAAGTCGGCAGGTCACCCGGGTATTGCCAGAACTCGGGAGTTGCTATCTAGGGCGGTGTGGTGGCCCTCGGTGGCTAGGGATGTGTGGATCAGTGGGTTCGGGCATGTGACATCTGTGCCCGAAATAAGACTCCTAGAGGGGTTCCTGTTGGCCCATTACATCCACTCTCTATTCCATCTAAGCCATGGACCCACATTTCAATGGATTTTGTGGTGGACTTGCCCAAATCCTCGGGGATGACAGCCATCTGGGTTGTTGTTGACAGGTTTTCGAAGATGGCGCACTTCGTTCCATTGGTTGGGTTGCCATCGGCCAGATGCCTGTCTGAATTATTTATGCTGCATGTTGTGCGCCTCCACGGGTTGCCACTTGATGTGGTCTCTGACCGCGGATCCCAGTTTGTGGCCAAATTCTGGAGGGCATTTTGTTCCGATCTCCAGATTTCTGTCAGCTTGTCGTCAGGCTACCATCCGCAGTCTAATGGGCAGACTGAAAGGGTGAACCAGTCCTTGGAGCAGTTCCTCAGGTGTTATGTCTCCAAGTGTCAGACTGACTGGGTTGCTCATCTGTCCATGGCGGAGTTTGCCTATAACAACGTGGCTCACTCTGCTACAGGGATCTCTCCCTTCCTTTGTGTGTATGGGCATCATCCTAAGGCCAATTCTTTTGTCCCCCAGGACTCCACGCCTGGTGGTTCCTCTGTGGTTTCGGTCCTTAGAGGTATTTGGAGGAAAGTGAAGAAAGCCCTTGTGTCTGTGTCATTAGTGACCAAAAGGGTTTTTGATAAGCGGAAAAGACCCTGCAGCTTCAAATTAGGAGACTTCGTCTGGTTGTCTACCAAGAATTTGAAGTTGAGACAGCCATCTCATAAGTTAGGCCCCCGGTTCATCGGTCCTTATAAGATCACTAGGGTTATCAATCCGGTGGCATTTCAGTTAGATCTACCCCGTTCTTTGGGTATCAATAAAACATTTCATTGTTCCCTTTTAAAACGGGCGATTAGTAATCCTTCCAGTGGAAGACCTTCCCCTCTTCTGATACGTGGCCAGAGGGAGTTTGTTGTTGAAAGGATTCTTGACTCCAAGATGGTTCGGGGTCAGCTGTCATTTTTGGTGCACTGGAAGGGGTATGGCTCGGAGGAGCGGTCGTGGGTGCGCAGTTGTGATCTTCATGCCCCCAGACTGTTACGCTCTTTCTTCTCGCAGTTCCCCGATAAACCCGGTGGTAGGGGTTCTTTGACCCCTCGTCAGAGGGGGGGTACTGTTAGGGTCTCCTGCTCTGTGCTGCCACGTCGTCATGGCAACCGGGAGACAAGTGCTAGCGGAGTAACCTGAGCGTAGCTGATACTCCGGTTCGGGTCTTTTGCTGTGCGGTGGTTACAGGCTCTGTGCACGGCAGGGGATCCGGTGCTGGTTTTTGTGCTCACAGTCTGTAAGGTCTGAGTGGGGCGTGGACAGCACCTGCTATATAAACCCTCTTCTCAGGTTAGGCAGATGCTGCTGAATCTTTGTTGGTTAGTCAGTTCCTGAAAGCTAGCTAGTACTGTGTAAACTTTGTATTTGTTTGTTGCTTACTGCAAATAGGCCTTGGGATTTGGTATTACACTCTGCCAATCCAGACCTAGCAGTAAGACTGGAGTCAGTCGTTTAACCTGCTGGGGTTCTTTTGCTACTCTGTGAACCTAGCAAGTTTGCGGCTGTATTCTCAGACTTGCCTGCCAAAATCCTTTCTCACTGTGCAAGGTGTTCAGGTGTCAGTTTAGTGGCAGTAAACTGAACCAGTGCACTGCAAGTGAGGACTAGGATTGTGGAGACTCTCCTTGTGTCTATTATTCCATCTCTGACCAAGGAGTTTACTGCCACACCCGTTGGTAACCCATTAGGGTTTTGCTGTTGCCCTTAGCAACAGCATTTCGGGTTCTCTACGTATTAAATCACAACATCTCGCTTCTTTCCATCTGAGCATTCCTAATACTAGGGAGACACCCAGTTTCTTAGCCTTTGGGCTTCTCTGTTCACTTTGTGTTTATTTTGTTACCCTATCACCTTCTATGTATGTAATGTCATATTCCCCAGTCTGTCTGTGAGTTCATTTGTTTTGCATCCCTCTCCGTTCAGACACCAGTACATTCCTGCTGGCACTGGTGTGCATATCAGTCAAATAGTGAGGTGAATCCAGCAAACCAACATCTGCTTTGATACAGGCCACCCCAGCTTAGCTGGATCACAGAGCTTATCTGACTTCCTCAGATTAGACATCCTGCCTCTCATTGATGCTCAAGGGTTTAACCACATCCAAAGAGTGAGAGGATGGAGAGTCCTCTAAAAAAACAGTTACCACAATAGGCTGGTTAATGTGGAAAGAAGAAACCACTTTGGGCAGAAAATCCTGCTTTGTGCAGAGTTTCACTCTAGCATCATGGAAAACTAGATAAGGAGAGTGACATGACAAGGCTCTCAGTTCTTAAACCCTTCTAGCCAAAGCCAGAAGGACCACCATCTTCCAGGAGAGAAACTATAAGTCATCCGCTTATAAAGGCTCAAAAAAGCTTGACTGGAGGGAAGAGAGTACCATGTTTAGGTCCCTAGGGGGAGTGGGAGGAACAAAGGGAGGCTGAAGTCTATCCACGCCCTGGAGAAAAGTCTGCACTGACTGAATTAAGGCTAGGCGTCTGCACTTTCAAAGACCCTAGCCTTAATCCAGCGGATAACCCTGTCAGTAGAAAAAGCAGGAGTCGGGACAACCTGAACAACGTGGTAGGAAACTGGTTACTTTCGCACCATGCCACGTAATATTTAAAAATATGATAATAGTGTACTGGGAGCCCAAAGCATAGTCTGAATCACAGACCTGGGAATACCCCTCTTTCTCAGCAATGCAGTTTCAACAGCCACCCAGTCAAGCGCATACGCTGTAAGTCTGGATACACAAATGGACCCTGTTGGAGAAGGTACTCCCTGAGAGACTGTGACCAAGGGACGTCTATTAGAAGAAGTTGCAGGTCTGTGTACCATGCTCTGCGTGGCCACTCCGGAGCGATGAGGATGACTGTGACATGTTCGCACTTAATGCGCTTGAGGACTCGAGGTAGAAGAGGAAACGGCGAGAATAGGTGGATGAGCTAAAACGTCCAAGAAGTCATTTAGGTTTCTACCGCCTTGGCTTCTGTGTCCCGAGTTCTGAAGTAGTACAGAGGGAGCTGATGGTTTTACCTGGATGCCATGAAGTCTACCTGAGGCTTGCCCCAACAATGGCACAGCTGCGTAAAGACGTGTGTGCTTTTAATGCCCATTAGCCCGGATTAAGATCCTGACAATTTACGTAATTCGCTTCCCAATTGTCTACTGTGTGGATGAAGATTGCTGAAATTGCTGAGGCATACTTTTTGGCCCAAAGGAGAATGCACCTTCCTGCATGGCGAATTGTATACCACGCCGAGTTTCAAACTGTTGTTTGGCAAGGATGGCTCGTGACCGTCCATTGTCCCTGCACCCCAACATTGGAGACTGGCATCCGTTGTGAAGTAGAACCCAGCTCCATATGCCAAATTGACGCACTTCTAGGAGGTGAGAGGTCTAGAGCCACCAGAGGAGCGAGACCCACATTGTGGGTGTTAAGCAAACTAGGCGATGTAGCTGTAAGTGTGACCCCATCCACTGAGAGAGGAGATCCAATTGAAAGGGTGGTGAATGAAAATGACCATACTGGATGGCTTTAAATGTAGGCACCATCTTGCCCAGCAGGCAGATGCAAAGATGTACAGAGACTCGCTGGGGTTGGAGAACTAGCTGGACCAGCTCCTGTATCGCCAGAGCTTTGTCCAGCGGAAAGAAAAACCTTCTAAAGCACTGTATCAAAGATCATCCCTAGGAACTGTAACCTCTGAGTTGGTTCCAGGTGTAATTTGGGGAAATTGATGATCCATCCATGCTCTATCAGGACAGAATGGGATAAGGCAATGTCCTGTAATAGCCTCTCCCTTGACTGGACATTTATGAGGAGAGCGTCCAGGTAAGGAGTGATGGTCACCCCCTTTGCAAAGAGAAGCGTCATCATCTCCGCCATCACCTTTGTGAACACTCATGGTGCGGATGATAGGCCGAATGGGAGGACCTGGAGTGAGAGTCCTTTATCGCAAATCTGAGGTAGGCCTGATACGGTTCCCAGATTGGAATGTGGAGATAGGCATCCTTGATGTCTAGTGATACAAGGAACTCCTGTCTTCCAGCCCCGCAACTACTGAGTGGAGGGATTCTATCTTGAATTTAAAAAACCTTTAGAAATGGATTTAGAGATTTCAAATTCAGAATTTGTCTGAGGGAACACTCCGGCTTTGGTACATTGAACAGGTTTGAGTAAAACCCATGATTCTGTTGGTGAGGGGGGACTGGGAGCAGCACCTCTGAAGTCAAGAATTTAGTAATTGCCTCCCGTATAACCACTCTCTATTCTGAAACTGGTATAACTGAGGTGAAGAAATGGTGAGGGGGCTGGAAAAGAAAATCTATTTTGTATCCCTGGGTGACAAAGCTTTGCACCCAAGCGTCTCAACAAGTTTCCCCAAAAATTTCTCTAAACTTCAATAGGTGGGCTCCCAACATAGGTGGGAAGGTAGCCAGTTTTGCAGTAGGTTTGCTGGAGGAGTTAGGATCCAGATGTACTGGAGCTGCTGCGGATCTACCTCTGCCTCTGGTGACCCTAGAGGTGGAAGAGGAGCCTCTGGCTCTACCTCTAAACTTGGAGGGTACATGAAAGGAACAAAAAGTCACACCTGCCCTATGTGTGATATGTGTCTATATATATAAATACTGTATATAGACCCGGGCATTAATATATATATAAATCAACTGAAGAGAATTATAGATCTGCTATATATTTGTGATCCCCCCACCACTACTAGCCCCCACAGTAAGACTCACAACCTGCAATAATCATCAGGGTGGTAGAAACTGAGGGTTAGGTTGTAGGCAGTAGAAAATAGTCTGAGAGAGGGAAAAGAACATGAGAGGAGAGGGCCCTGCTTGTGAGAGCTTACATTCTGAAGGGGAGAGGCAGACAGGGGTGACACAGATAGGGTGGAAGTGAGCCGTGTAACAGAGGGTAAGGATGAGGTAGAGACACACAGTCAGACATATAGCTAGATACAGATATCCTCAGAGAAATGGGAAGTGCATTACTCACTAATACTGTATGTACTGGCATGGGTTAGAACCGAGCCTGCTGTTGTAGATGTCTATAAATTAATGGGTGTTTAAGATTAACCATTTGTAGGTATTCTAAAAGAAGGACACATTTCGAAATCTGTACCATTAAGTAAAATATACAACTTGCAAAACCTACATATCTCACAGTCAATTCAACCTGTATCCCCCTTATATGACCGTTTTTTTGTGCAATACCTAAATGCTCCAATGTAAACAGAGGAGATTTAAAGCTTTGACACTATACTGAAGCAGTGAGGGTAACAAGAAACTATATAACCTCACTTATATATACCGCCATCTGGATAAAGTATATGCCCAAGAAATAAGTAAAAACTGGGATAAGGGTACTTATTTTTTATTGTCCGTCTGCATGGCAGGTTCAGCTGTCAATCACAGTCAGCCCCTGGCCCTAGCACTGAGATGGTAGCAGCAGCAGCTATGCATGCACAAAAACACAATGGTAAAGCCATCGATAGTACCACAGAGAGAAGCTGGCTATCATTGATGGGTTGTGTCACCATCGATGGTGCCAACACTAATGGCCATCTTTACCCTAGAGCACCCGCAGGAGACCCTCTTCCGGGGGGTGGCGCTGTCCTAACCCCTCTACTCCAGATCCTAATCCCATACATAAGGTGATTCAGGCAACCTAGAATAGGAAGAAATTTAGACTAGAAATAAAAAAAAACCTAGCTCCAATGTCTTTGTGTCTCTACTGCAGGTAATAAATACAAAACTGAGTTGCTGCAGCATGTAGGAAGCCTTAGAAGGGGGGATCAGCTACAATAGTCATCAGCCTCCCTCTAAACCCACAGTCTTGCAGTATCCCCCACATGGGGCAATAGAGGAAGCAAGAACATGACTAGTAATTCAAACAATATCCATTCATTTCTCCTGTAAGTTAAAACCACAAATAAAGAAAACACACAACACAAATTCAATGTTTACTTTAATGTTTTCTTTAAATAAATTATAAGTACATTAAGCAACCGTTGCTTAGAATTCTTGAGAACGTGCTCCTGGACAGGTCACATCCATTGACGGAAAGCTGCATTTTCCAGATTCTGGGTACGTAACCTTTTGCGTCTATATAGGGCTCCTCAGCCAGTTATATAAAGTTAAAGTGCCCCAACTGTAATACTAATTCTGCTACTTCTATCACATTTCCCTATACATTATAGCAAATATTACCATTATTCTTATACTCATATCCATGCCACACGGTGCTGTGCTATCTGTCATCTTGCAGTAAAGTACTTCTATGTAGAATGTGGTGAATTGCAGCTATATATGTAAAAGAAGCTATTCAAATCCATTCAATTAGCCGCAAAGGGCATTTTAAAAAAAATTCTCAGAATCCTGTTCTCCGTGTCCTATTTAGTCTCACTACCAAATTTGGTGACACTCCCTTCGTTGTTGTTATATCAGACTACAAATGGCTCTGAATAGGGGTAGGTTTAATTACAGTATGAGCACCTTGTATGTGCAATTACAGATAACAAGATATCCAAACAGTATATAAGGAGAGAATGATACTGTAGGAAAATAAAGGAGGATGTATAAATTAAAGCTTGCCAATCAAAAAATGAACCCAATTCATTGACATATAGTACAATTAAAGGAAAACTCTGGGAATCGCTGATGAATTGACAGTATATATAATGATAGCATTGTTCTGTCACAAGGGTACTGGTCCCAGGTCTTTGCTGTTGGCACTCACAGCTGTATCACCTGGAAAATAATGATTGCATGTGTCTGCAGTTTGTGTGCAGAGGAATATTTTAAGTGCTGGTAAAACCATATTTCTCAGGACTTCTGCCACCCTCTGGAGAGTAGAATAAGTCGGGTGTAACTGCCTGTCAATAGCTCACTGAGGGCCTTCACAGATAACAGTTCCTGCTTGATGCAAACAAGAGGAATTGTAGTTCAACAGTAGCTGGCGAGCACTAGATTGAATATGTCTGTGTTAGATCATAAGTGCACGGGCATAGCTACCATAGGTTCGGGGAGTACAGCTGCTATGGGGCCCAGAGCTGAGAGGGGCCGTGTCAAGTTCATGTGTTTTATACATTTTTCAACAATGGGTTGTACATGGGGCCCTTAAAAACTTTTGCCTTGGGGCCTACAATATATGCAGTTACACTTATAGATCTGCTCATTGTACTGTGGTCTAAAATGGACTGTTGGGCATTATAATGTTATATACTATAATATGAACTGGGGCACTGTAATGTAACTGGCACTATAGTGGGGCATAATATGAAATGGGAGCAATATAATGTGACATAATATAAACTGGGGACATTGTCATAGTATGAACTGGGGACACTATGTCATAACGTGTATTATGGGTACTGTGTTTCATAATGGGTACTGGCAGCCTACAATGTGACATCATGTGAACTAGGGCACTACTATGGCTCAGAAAATGAACTAGGGCACTACTATGGCTCAGAAAATGAACTAGGGCACTACTATGGCTCAGAAAATGAACTAGGGCACTACTATGGCTCAGAATATGAACTAGTGCACTATAATGGGGCATAAAATGAATAACTGCTGTGGAAGGTGTCTCTAGAAGCATTGGGACAGGGGCCCCTTCAAAATATTGTTATGGGGCCCACAAACTTCTGGCTACGTCCCTACATAAGTGATAAGGAATGTAGTAGCCATTTTTTTAGCCTTTGTGCCACTCATCTTCAAGTTATAGAACAGGGCCGTAACTACGTGTGTGCCACACAGTGCAGTCGCCCTGAGGGCGCAACTGCCAGCATCCCTGTTCAAGAGGTCCAAAGGAAACAAGTCGGAGAACCCCGCCCAGCAAAACCTGTTGGTCACGCCCCCATGCCAGCCCAGCTTGAGAGTGGCACCTGAACTGATGTGCTGCTGGGCACTGCAGGTCCTTGCCTGCTTTCCCGGATCTTCTCCTCTCCCGGCAAGGTCAGCTGGAGGTGCCTGCTCTATGGTTCGGGGAATTTTTTTTTCAAGTTGGGGCGTGGCCTAATCAAGGACCCCCATGACCACGCCCCAACTTGGCCTGGGCAGATTGTGTGCAGCTTTACCTGCTAAGTGCTCTCTCACCTCCTGCAGTCATTCGCCCTGGAAGTAAAGTGTGTTTGTGTGTGGTGGCTGGAGGGGACAGACAGACAGATTGTGTGTCAGTGTATAGGGATGGGGGGAAGGGGGTGACAGGCTGTGTGTGTTTATAGGGGATAGTGGGGGCAGGCAGTGTTAGTATAGAGACTGGGGGGAACAGGGTTTGTGTGTGGTGACTGGAGGGGACAGACAGATTGCGTGCAGCCCTACCTGCTAAGTGCTCTATCGCCTCCTGCAGTCATTCGCCCTGGAGGTAAAGTGTGTTTGTGTGTGGTAGCTGGAGGGGACAGGCAGATTGTGTGTGAGTGTATAGAGACTGGGGGAGGGAGGGTGACAGGCTGTGTATGTGTGTGTATATAGGGGCTAGTGGGGGTAGGCTGTGAGAGTGTAGGGACTGGGGGGAACAGGGTGTGTGTTTGTGTGTGTATAGGGACTGGTGGGGAACACGCTGTGTGTGTGTGTGTGTGTGTGTGTGTGTGTGTGTGTGTGTGTGTGTGTGTGTGTGTTGGAATAAAATGGATTTTAGCAGCGCTTGGTATTGCAGAACGCTTTAAAAAGATGGAGGTGTGAGATGAAAAACACATTATTTATTTTATTAAATATACAAAGACATTTTATGCATATATATAAAATTAAAAAGATAAAATACTTTTAGCACTGTGAGAGCAGAATATTACCTGATTATGTTAAACAGTTTGTAGAGCTTAAGCGCATAGCCGTAACTAGGTGTGTGCCAGCGGTGCGTTGCCCACAGTGCATCTGCACTGTTGGCGCATCCGCTGGCACACACATGCCACATAGGGCCGCGCCACACAAGGGAGACCATCCTGCAGCTGACAAGCTACACCGCCCGGCAACCTTGTCAGCGCGTGATATAAATTGCCGGCCACTGCAGCTTGTGGTCTCCATGCTGGTCTCGCCTGATGTGTCAGGACTCGTAGTAGCTGCTCCCCCGTGTTGTTGTCCCGCTGCGCTGGGCTGTAGAAGCAGTGACTCCCTCCATGTTGTGGGCTTACAGGAAGAGTGGCGGCTTCCTCGATGGCAGGCAAGTCTCTCCCCCTGCCTAATGTGTAAAAACGGGACTCTGCCTGCCGTAATGTGTAAAAAGGAGGACTCTGCTGCCGTAATGTGTAAAAAAAGGAGACTCTGCCTGCTGTACTGAGTAAAAGGGGATTCTACCTGGCATAATATGTGATAGGGGCTCTACCTGGAGTAATGTGTAAAATGGGGCTCTACCTGGTGAAATGTGTGACAGGGGCTCTACCTGGCATAATGTGTAAAAGGGGCTGTACCTGGCATAATGTGTGTAAGTGGTGCTACTGTGCGATGTAAGTTGAATAATAGAAACTTCTGTACAGCATGATATATATTGGTATTATTTTGTGGCCAAGCTCCTTCCCCATTAAGCCACGCCCATATATTTTTGTCTGGCCTTGTTTTCTATATGGTGGGGGTAGGGGGGTTCTGATGCTGTTTCTTGCACATATCGCTAAAATGTCTAGTTACTGCACCGTTACAGAATATACAGTATGTCAATCGTAGGAATATATTATTTTTCCTTACAGCTTTCCTATTTCTGTTTGACAGGACTAAACATAGGACCAGTGGTTGCTGGTGTAATAGGAGCTCGTAAACCTCAGTATGATATTTGGGGGAACACAGTAAATGTGGCGAGTCGCATGGACAGCACTGGCGTCCCTGAACGAATTCAGGTGAGATTCAGCTTTTTTACACCAGCAGACTCTGCATTACATTACAATTGAGGACATGCATAGTTATTAAACAAGATGGAGTATTACCAGACATGCAAAGGGTTCGACGGAGCATACTGGTCCACCCAGATAGAAATAGGAAAAGTGCTTAGTAGTGTAATATAATCCTGTCAGCAGTGTTGGTTTGGCTTGCAGTTGGTTACTTAGACATAGAATCACATTGTGAGCTGAATTCATTTTTGTACGCAATGGCTAATTATCACGCAATGGAGTGATTATCGGTAGACTGCACATGTGCTGTGATCGCCATGTGCATGCATGAAGGTGCCGCTGCAATGTCGCTTGCAATAAGGATTTAGTTGCAAAGTGACCGTTTGCAGGTGTTAACGGGAAGTTTATGGGGAGTTGTTGGGAAAGAGCAGGCGTGTCATGGCCGATTTTGGGGCGTGTATCTGCTGACAGCTGCGAGCTCGTATATGCAAAAACATGGCATCTAAGTCAGTACTGCTGTGTCCAGTTTGCATAGCCATAGACCAACCCTTAGCTCTGATGTTCCTCGTTTGTGCATGTAGTCTGCGAATGTGTACGCAATTGTGAATGAGCTTTCGATAGCTCCAGTAGGCATCTGTTTATTTCTGGATGGCAGCTTCACTTGCTAACATTAGCAATTCTGTAGCCTAGACAATCGCAATTGCTAGTGCATTAGCGTACAAACATGAACTTGGCCATGTGTACGGGCAGAGTAGAGGGGAGGACTAGAAATAGTTTAGAAATGTGATAAGCTTGCTAGAGGTAAGTTTATTTGGAATGTTTGAAGGCTAGAGAAAAGTCTTGTATGAGAGAGGGAATTCCACAGAGTGATGCAGCCCAAAAAAGTACTGCAACTGGTAATGGGAGCAGGTAATTGAGGAAGGAAAAGATCTTGTGCACAACGGAGGTGTTGAGTTTGGAAATATAGGGGGTAATTCACACCTGATCATAGCAACAAATTGTTAGCAGTTAAGAAAAACCATGGCCCTCATTCCGAGTTGTTCGCTCGTTCTTTTCCTTCGCATCGGTGCGATTTTCCACTAACTGCGCATGCGCAATGTTCGCACTGCGGCTGCGTCAAGTAAATTTGCTAAGTAGTTTGGTATTTTACTCACGGCATTACGAGGTTTTTTCTTCGTTCTGGTGATCGGAGTGTGATTGACAGGAAGTGGGTGTTTCTGAGCGGAAACTGGCCGTTTTATGGGTGTGTGTGAAAAAACGCTGCCGTTTCTGGGAAAAACGCGAGAGTGGCTGGAGAAACGGGGGAGTGTCTGGGCGAACGCTGGGTGTGTTTGTGACGTCAAACCAGGAACGACAAGCACTGAACTGATCGCACTGGAAGAGTAAGTCTCGAGCTACTCAGAAACTGCACAGAAAAATCTTTTTGCAATATTGCGCTTCTTTCGTTTGCAATTCTGCTAAGCTAAGATTCACTCCCAGAAGGCGGTGGCTTAGCGTGTGCACTGCTGCGAAAAGCGGCTAGCGAGCGAACAACTCGGAATGAGGGCCCATGTGCACTGCAGGTGTGGCAGATTCAACATTTGTAGAGAGAGTTAGATTTGGGTGGATTATTTTGTTTCTGTGCAGAGTAAATACTGGCTGCTTTATTTTTACACTGCAATTTAGTTTTCAGTTTGAACACACCCCACCCAAATCTATCTCTCTCTGCACGTTATATCTGCCCACCTTGCAGTGCACATGGGTGGTCATTCCGAGTTGTTCGCTCGGTAATTTTCTTCGCATCGCAGCGATTTTCCGCTAATTGCGCATGCGCAATGTTCGCACTGCGACTGCGCCAAGTAAATTTACTATGAAGATTGGTATTTTACTCACGGCATTACGAGGTTTTTTCTTCGTTCTGAAGATCGGAGTGTGATTGACAGGAAGTGGGTGTTTCTGGGCGGAAACTGGCCGTTTTATGGGAGAGAAAATTGGTGCTGGGGATGCGCTACACCACTAACAAATAGTTGATAAAAAATGAAAATGTACATGTAATTCTATATATTACTGTGTATAAAAAGGGTTTAATACTCATTAGACAGTTTTATGAACAAAAAATTATAATTTATTTTTAAAGAATTTAATATATAAACAGCTTTAAAAAATAAAATTTCTCTAACGTCCTAGTGGATGCTGGGGACTCCGAAAGGACCATGGGGAATAGCGGCTCCGCAGGAGACTGGGCACAAAAGTAAAAGCTTTAGGACTACCTGGTGTGCACTGGCTCCTCCCCCTATGACCCTCCTCCAAGCCTCAGTTAGATTTTTGTGCTCGAACGAGAAGGGTGCATACTAAGGGGCTCTCCTGAGCTGCTTAGAGTAAAAGTTTAAAGTAGGTTTTTTATTTTCAGTGAGACCTGCTGGCAACAGGCTCACTGCACCGAGGGACTAAGGGGAGAAGAAGCGAACTCACCTGCGTGCAGAGTGGATTGGGCTTCTTAGGCTACTGGACATTAGCTCCAGAGGGACGATCACAGGCCCAGCCATGGATGGGTCCCAGAGCCGCGCCGCCGGCCCCCTTACAGAGCCAGAAGACTGAAGAGGTCCGGAAAATCGGCGGCAGAAGACGTCCTGTCTTCAATAAGGTAGCGCACAGCACCGCAGCTGTGCGCCATTGCTCTCAGCACACTTCACACTCCGGTCACTGAGGGTGCAGGGCGCTGGGGGGGGGGGGGCGCCCTGAGACGCAATAAAAACACCTTTTTTGGCAAAAAATACATCACATATAGCTCTTGGGCTATATGGATGCATTTAACCCCTGCCAATTTTTCCATAAAAAAGCGGGAGAAAGGCCGCCGAGAAGGGGGCGGAGCCTATCTCCTCAGCACACTGGCGCCATTTTTTCCTCACAGCTCCGTTGGAGGAAGGCTCCCTGACTCTCCCCTGCAGTCCTGAACTACAGAAACAGGGTAAAACAAGAGAGGGGGGGCACTAATTTGGCAGATAAATATATACAGCAGCTATATCAGGGAAAAACACTTATATAAGGTTATCCCTATATATATATAGCGCTCTGGTGTGTGCTGGCAAACTCTCCCTCTGTCTCCCCAAAGGGCTAGTGGGGTCCTGTCCTCTGTCAGAGCATTCCCTGTGTGTGTGCTGTGTGTCGGTACGTTGTGTCGACATGTATGAGGAGGAAAATGGTGTGGAGGCGGAGAAATTGCCTGTGTTAGTGATGTCACCCCCTAGGGAGTCGACACCTGACTGGATGGTCTTATGGAAAGAATTACGTGATAGTGTCAGCGCTTTACAAAAGACTGTTGACGACATGAGACAGCCGGCAAATCAGTTAATACCTGTACAGGCGTCTCAAACACCGTCAGGGGCTCTAAAACGCCCGTTACCTCAGGTCGATACAGACACTGACACGGACACTGACTCCAGTGTCGACGGTGAGGAAACAAACGTATTTTCCAGTAGGGCCACACGTTACATGATCACGGCAATGAAGGAGGTTTTGAACATTTCTGATACTACAAGTACCACAAAAAAGGGTATTATGTGGGGTGTGAAAAAACTACCCGTAGTTTTTCCTGAATCAGATGAATTAAATGAGGTGTGTGATGAAGCGTGGGTTTCCCCCGATAAAAAACTGCTAATTTCTAAATAATTATTGGCATTATACCCTTTCCCGCCAGAGGTTAGGGCACGTTGGGAAACACCCCCTAGGGTAGATAAGGCGCTCACACGCTTATCAAAACAAGTGGCGTTACCGTCTCCTGATACGGCCGCCCTCAAGGAACCAGCTGATAGGAAGCTGGAAAATATCCTAAAAAGTATATACACACATACTGATATTATGCTGCGACCAGCAATCGCCTCAGCCTGGATGTGCAGTGCTGGGGTGGCTTGGTCGGATTCCCTGACTGAAAATATTGATACCCTGGACAGGGACAATATATTATTGACTATAGAGCATTTAAAGGATGCATTTCTATATATGCGAGATGCACAGAGGGATATTTGCACTCTGGCATCAAGAGTAAGTGCGATGTCCATTTCTGCCAGAAGAGGGTTATGGACGCGACAGTGGTCAGGTGATGCGGATTCCAAACGGCATATGGAAGTATTGCCGTATAAAGGGGAGGAGTTATTTGGGGTCGGTCTATCGGACCTGGTGGCCACGGCAACGGCTGGGAAATCCACCTTTTTACCCCAGGTCACCTCTCAGCAGAAAAAGATACCGTCTTTTCAGGCTCAGTCCTTTCGTCCCCATAAGGGCAAGCGGGCAAAAGGCCACTCATATCTGCCCCGGGGCAGAGGAAGGGGAAAAAGACTGCAGCAGACAGCCTCTTCCCACGAACAGAAGCCCTCCCCCGCTTCTGCCAAGTCCTCAGCATGACACTGGGGCCTTACAAGCGGACTCAGGCACGGTGGGGGCCCGTCTCAAGAATTTCAGCGCGCAGTGGGCTCACTCGCAAGTGGACCCCTGGATCCTGCAGGTAGTATCTCAGGGGTACAAATTGGAATTCGAGACGTCTCCCCCTCGCCGGTTCCTGAAGTCTGCTTTACCAACGTCTCCCCCCGACAGGGAGGCGGTATTGGAAGCCATTCACAAGCTGTATTCCCAGCAGGTGATAATCAAGGTACCCCTCCTACAACAGGGAAAGGGGTATTATTCCACGCTGTTTGTGGTACCGAAGCCGGACGGCTCGGTGAGACCCATTTTAAATCTGAAATCCTTGAACACTTACATAAAAAGGTTCAAGTTCAAGATGGAGTCACTCAGAGCAGTGATAGCGAACCTGGAAGAAGGGGACTATATGGTGTCTCTGGACATCAAGGATGCTTACCTCCATGTCCCAATTTGCCCTTCTCACCAAGGGTACCTCAGGTTTGTGGTACAGAACTGTCACTATCAGTTTCAGACGCTGCCGTTTGGATTGTCCACGGCACCCCGGGTCTTTACCGAGGTAATGGCCGAAATGATGATTCTTCTTCGAAGAAAAGGCGTCTTAATTATCCCTTACTTGGACGATCTCCTGATAAGGGCAAGGTCCAGAGAACAGTTAGAGGTCGGAGTAGCACTATCTCAAGTAGTACTACGACAGCACGGATGGATTCTAAATATTCCAAAATCGCAGCTGATTCCGACGACACGTCTGCTGTTCCTAGGGATGATTCTGGACACAGTACAGAAAAAGGTGTTTCTCCCGGAGGAGAAAGCCAGGGAGTTATCCGACCTAGTCAGGAACCTCCTAAGACCAGGCCAAGTGTCAGTGCATCAATGCACAAGGGTCCTGGGAAAGATGGTGGCTTCTTACGAAGCGATTCCATTCGGCAGATTCCACGCAAGAACTTTTCAGTGGGATCTGCTGGACAAATGGTCCGGATCGCATCTTCAAATGCATCAGCGGATAACCCTGTCTCCAAGGACAAGGGTGTCTCTCCTGTGGTGGTTACAGAGTGCTCATCTCCTAGAGGGCCGCAGATTCGGCATTCAGGATTGGGTCCTGGTGACCACGGATGCCAGCCTGAGAGGCTGGGGAGCAGTCACACAGGGAAGAAATTTCCAGGGCTTGTGGTCAAGCATGGAAACGTCACTTCACATAAATATCCTGGAACTAAGGGCCATTTACAATGCCCTAAGTCAGGCAAGGCCTCTGCTTCAGGGTCAGCCGGTGCTGATCCAGTTGGACAACATCACGGCAGTCGCCCACGTAAACAGACAGGGCGGCACAAGAAGCAGGAGGGCAATGACGGAAGTTGCAAGGATTCTTCGCTGGGCGAAAAATCATGTGATAGCACTGTCAGCAGTGTTCATTCCGGGAGTGGACAACTGGGAAGCAGACTTCCTCAGCAGACACGATCTTCACCCGGGGGAGTGGGGACTTCACACAGAAGTCTTCCACATGATTGTGAACCGTTGGGAAAAACCAAAGGTGGACATGATGGCGTCCCGCCTCAACAAAAAACTGGACAGATATTGCGCCAGGTCAAGGGACCCTCAGGCAATAGCTGTGGACGCTCTGGTAACACCGTGGGTGTACCAGTCAGTATATGTGTTCCCTCCTCTGCCTCTCATACCCAAGGTACTGAGAATCATAAGAAGGAGAGGTGTAAAGACTATACTCGTGGCTCCGGATTGGCCAAGAAGGACTTGGTACCCGGAAATTCAAGAGATGCTCACGGAAGACCCGTGGCCTCTACCTCTAAGAAAGGACCTGCTCCAGCAGGGACCATGTCTGTTCCAAGACTTACCGCGGCTGCGTTTGACGGCATGGCGGTTGAACGCCGGATCCTGAAGGAAAAAGGCATTCCGGATGAAGTTATCCCTACCCTGATCAAAGCCAGGAAGGATGTAACTGTGCAACATTATCACCGTATTTGGCGTAAATATGTTGCGTGGTGTGAGGCCAGGAAGGCCCCTACAGAGGAATTTCAACTGGGTCGATTCCTGCATTTCCTGCAAACAGGACTGTCTATGGGCCTCAAATTAGGGTCCATTAAGGTTCAAATTTCGGCCCTGTCAATATTCTTCCAAAAAGAACTAGCTTCAGTTCCTGAAGTTCAGACGTTTGTCAAGGGGGTACTGCATATACAGCCTCCTTTTGTGCCTCCAGTGGCACCTTGGGATCTCAATGTAGTTTTGGGATTCCTAAAATCACATTGGTTTGAACCACTCACCACTGTGGACTTAAAATATCTCACATGGAAAGTGGTAATGCTGTTAGCCCTGGCTTCAGCCAGGCGTGTATCAGAATTGGCGGCTTTATCCTATAAAAGCCCTTACCTAATTTTTCATACGGACAGGGCAGAATTGAGGACTTGTCCTCAATTTCTCCCTAAGGTGGTTTCAGCATTTCACTTAAACCAGCCTATTGTGGTGCCTGCGGCTACTAGGGACTTGGAGGATTCCAAGTTGCTGGACGTAGTCAGGGCCCTGAAAATATATGTTTCCAGGACGGCTGGAGTCAGAAAATCTGACTCGCTGTTTATCCTGTATGCACCCAACAAGCTGGGTGCCCCTGCTTCTAAGCAGACGATTGCTCGTTGGATTTGTAGTACAATTCAGCTTGCACATTCTGTGGCAGGCCTGCCACAGCCAAAATCTGTAAAAGCCCATTCCACACGGAAAGTGGGCTCATCTTGGGCAGCTGCCCGAGGGGTCTTGGCTTTACAACTTTGCCGAGCAGCTACTTGGTCAGGGGCAAATACGTTTGCAAAATTCTACAAATTTGATACCCTGGCTGAGGAGGACCTGGAGTTCTCTCATTCGGTGCTGCAGAGTCATCCGCACTCTCCCGCCCGTTTGGGAGCTTTGGTATAATCCCCATGGTCCTTTCGGAGTCCCCAGCATCCACTAGGACGTTAGAGAAAATAAGAATTTACTTACCGATAATTCTATTTCTCATAGTCCGTAGTGGATGCTGGGCGCCCATCCCAAGTGCGGATTGTCTGCAATACTTGTACATAGTTATTGTTACAAAAATCGGGTTATTATTGTTGTGAGCCATCTTTTCAGAGGCTCCTCTGTTATCATGCTGTTAACTGGGTTCAAATCACAAGTTGTACGGTGTGATTGGTGTGGCTGGTATGAGTCTTACCCGGGATTCAAAATCCTTCCTTATTGTGTACTCTCGTCCGTGCACAGTATCCTAACTGAGGCTTGGAGGAGGGTCATAGGGGGAGGAGCCAGTGCACACCAGGTAGTCCTAAAGCTTTTACTTTTGTGCCCAGTCTCCTGCGGAGCCGCTATTCCCCATGGTCCTTTCGGAGTCCCCAGCATCCACTACGGACTATGAGAAATAGAATTATCGGTAAGTAAATTCTTATTATAAAGCCTGTATTTCCTACACGGCTCTTAACCTTGAAAAGACATATTTAAAACTTAAAAAAAAATATATATATATATATATATATATATATATAGATAGGCTGTATAGCTGATAAACCTTTCGAACAGTCCTAGGATTTAAAACAATGTTTTTCTATATATAGAGTCCTATTATTTTTACTCAATGGATCCGATACACTAACAGTCTTTGCTACAAAATGTTCTTTTTTAGACAGAGTTCACTGAGTCCCTGCTGTGCACAGCTTTTGATGTTAATTAAATGCATGCATTTTGGATTATTAAAACACTTGACTTATATCCACATTGTTTCCCCTGGTTCCAAATCTTACAGCTTGATCCCTTCGGTTTCTTGTTAAATCAATTGAGTTACCGTGATTGCATTCTGCCGGGATTCAAGTGGCGCTGTGGGTTCCAATCTCGTTGGGGTCCGTGGCTGTCACAGTGGTAGTTGTGGATGGGCTCCTCTAAGCGTGCTAACAAATTTGCTGCTACGATCAGGTCTGAATTAGGCCATTGTGAGACAGGTGAAGAAGTGTTTGATATGACTTTTTGACATTCATAATGTCAACAGAGTACATCGACATGATTATTATGTTGACATGCATGATGAAATTGCCATACAGCTGACGTGTTGAAATGTCATCGAGTCAACCCAACGTTAACCCTAAGATTTGTAATGTGGACATTATGTTGTCATCATTATGACTGTCTATACAGTTATTGTCAAGATTGTGACTTCATCCTGTGCAGATGTTTTGGTGCAATTTTTTTGCTAGCCTTCTATGTTAGTAGAATTATTTTATGTTGGATTATGTAAAAATAGTAAATTAGACCCAACATACAGTACCTCAGTCCACCCTCACCCCAGTTGATCCTAAAAGTTTTATAAATACATAAACAGTAAAAGATTAAAAAAGGAGAACGTAGGCCCATTAAAAGATGAACTGGGAACCTTGATAAATGATGACAAAATAAAAGCGGATATACTGAACAATTTTTTTTCATCAGTATTCACCATGGAGGATCAGAAGGTGATAGTAGTGCATAACAACAGTGAAGTTAATGATTCTTGGCTAGATGCTTGTTTACATGAGGAAGTAGTCCTGGAGAGGCTAAGCAACATAAAGATTAATAAATCACCGGGCCCAGATGGTATTCACCCGAGGTCTGTTATGGAGCTTAGGGCACAGCTAGCAAGACCCTTATACTTGATTTTCCATAGTTCAATTAGATCAGGTATGGTACCGAGGGATTGGTGTACAGCTGAGGTAGTGCCATTATTTAAAAAGGGATCTAAAAATCATCCTGGGAACTATAGACCAGTTAGTATAACCTCTACAGTGGGTAAAATATTGGAAGGAATTTCGAGGGATAGGTTCTCAAACTTGGTCCTCAGGACCCCACACAGTGCATGTTTTGCAGGTCTCACAGAATCACAAGTGAAATAATTAGCTCCACCTGTGGACCTTTTAAAACGTGTCAGTGAGTAATTAATACACCTGTGCACCTGCTGGGTTACCTGCAAAACATGCACTGTGTGGGGTCCCGAGTACCGAGTTTGAGAACCACTGGCATAGAGGATTATCTGCGGAATACTAATTTTATTAGCAAGAGTCAGCATGGGTTTGTGAAGGACAGATCATGTCAAACTAACTTAATTAGCTTCTACGAGGAAGTTAGCGATACTCTTGACCAGGGCAAAGCAGTGGATATGGTCTTTTTAGATTTTGCAAAATCTTTCAATACAGTGCCTCACAGGAGACTGATCATCAAATTAAGGGAACTTGGCCTAGGAAATACTATTTGTACATGGATAGGTAATTGGCTGGATAACAGGGTACAACGAGTAGTGGTCAATGGGATGTTCTCCAGCTGGGCACAAGTAGTCAGCGGAATACCACAAGGGTCCGTACTTGGCCCACTACTGTTCAATATTTATTAATGATCTAGGAATAGGCCTGGGAAGCACAGTGTCAATCTTTGCAGATGATACTAAACTGTGTAAGGTAATTAATTCAGAAATTGATGTGGAGTCTCTACAGAATGACTTACTTAAACTTGAAACCTGGGCGTCTAAATGGGGAATGAGGTTCAATATTGAAAAATGCAAAGTTATACATTTTGGGATTAAAAACAAACTTGCATCCTACACTCTTAATGGGGAAAATATAAGGGTAACAGTAGTGGAAAAAGATTTGGGGGTACTCATAGATAATAGGCTTAATAACAGTATACAATGTCAAAATGCAGCAAAGAAGGCAAGTAAAGTCCTTGCGTGCATAAAACATGGTATTGAGACAAGGGACGAGGATGTAATCCTGCCTCTGTAGAAATCATTGGTACGTCCGCACCTGGAATATTGTGTTCAATTTTGGGCACCATATTATAAAAAAAATATCGGGGAGCTCGAAAGAGTTCAAAGGCGAGCTACTAAACTGATTAAAGGGTTAGAGACACTGGAGTATGAGGAAAGGCTTACTAGGTTAAACATGTATTCCCTTGAAAAGAGGAGACTAAGAGGTGACATTATTAAGATCTTCAAATATGTAAAGGGTCAATACAAAGAGTTAGCAGGGGATTTGTTTATTACTAGAAGTCTGTATATGACACGTGGGCACTCACTGAGGCTAGAGGAGAGAAAATTCCATACAAAACATAGGAAAAGGTTCTTCACCGTAAGGGCAATAAGGATTTGGAACTCCCTGCCGGAGAAGGTAATAATGGCGGACTCTGTAAATGCATTTAAAAATGGATTGGACAGTTTTCTAGCTGAAAAAAGTATCCAAGACTATAGCATTTAATATATTGACATTAAGTATATGGGAGTGATCCGAAATATAGTCAATTGGTACGAAACCATTACTTCAGCTGGTACATTATAATGTGCACTCCTTAATACAGAATACAGGTTGAACCCGATGGGCATTTTGCCTCTTTTCAACCTCATTAACCATGTTACTATGATAGATGACCCATAGAAATCAACACTTATAGAGCAATTTGATAAGTTTTAGAACAAGATAGGACAGTGTACTAGGACCTAGGGAATGTTATATTCGTATGAGAAGTGGTCAGTAGTGTAAAATGTAATAGAGAGGTCCAGGAGAATCAAAAGGGAGTAGACCATTGACCACCTCAGTGAGGGCAATCTCTGTGGAGTGCTAGTACAGATGCCCAATGGAAGAGTGTGTTAGGTGAGTGTGGGGATGCCTTTTGGGATGTTTGTTTTTCAATCTAGAAATACTGTTGCCATTCACTTATTCAAACTACTATGTTACTTATTCTCATTTTTGCATAACCTCTTTATTCTAGGTCACAGCTGATCTCCAGCAGGTCCTGGCTGCCAGTAATTACACCTTGGAGTGCAGAGGAGTGGTGAAGGTTAAAGGGAAAGGGGAAATGATGACCTATTTTCTAAATGAAGGACCCTCTAGCAGTTAGCACACTGAGAGACGCTTTATTATCACCATGCACTGAAATGTCCAGAAGCTAAGTCAGCAACAAACAGCCAAAACAACCGGGATCTCTAGGAGGCTAACGGGTGATTGACCAAAGATTATGCCAAAGTAGGCACACAGAATATCAAGCAGGTGGAGACAATGAAGGAGGACCTGAGAATCTAAATATTTATTCAAACTACTTACTGATTTCCTCTATGAAGGAAGGAAAGGAATGTATTATTGGTACAAGATTGCCAGCATTGTAAATGGATCGTTTGTAAAACACGTCAGTACCGTACTGTGGCCTTTTTTTGTGACCAGTATAGACCAGCCACTGGACTCCATATTAAGAGCATTTCTCTTCCAGTTTGAAAATATTTATCAATAGGAATATGGACACACATTTTTTCAATATTTATTACCACAAAGTGTACTGAGATAATTCTGGTTTCTGCCTGGTTACATGTTAAAGTGATCCTATACACGCTGGAGGCCTCCATTTTGTGTGCTGAACAAATTTTATCACTTCTCTAGCAACTAGTTAACTGAATATTGGTTTTGCCCACAAAATGGCTTCCCCTGCACTGTGTGTAGACAACAGGTACATTTTCCGCATGTGCACCTGCCTCACCAGAAGATCCGCGTCCTTTTTGTAGTTTTATTTTGTAATATTTTAGTGTGGAATTCTAGCAAAAAAACACAGATTATATATTTTGTAAATTATATACAAAGGCTGGTGCCAAGTGTACAGCGCACGGAATGGTGTATTATCATTCAATATAGTATGAAATGGTCAGTCCTGTGCCATTTTCTGCTTTCATTTGATAACACAGACCTGGCAGTTTTGTAAGCAACACAATATACAGTATAACACGCACATCCCCTGATTACGACATATACTGATTGAAGTGTCATTGGGGGAAATTCTGAGTTGATCGCAGCAGGAACTTTGTTAGCAGTTGGGCAAAACCATGTGCACTGCAGGGGAGGCAGATATAACATGTGCAGAGAGAGTTAGATTTGGGTGTGGTGTGTTCAATCTGCAATCTAAATTGCAGTGTAAAAATAAAGCAGCCAGTATTTACCCTGCACAGAAACAAAATAACCCACCCAAATCTGACTCTCTCTGCACATGTTATATCTGCCTCCCCTGCAGTGCACATGGTTTTGCCCAACTGCTAACAAAGTTCTTGCTGCGATCAACTCAGAATTACCCCCATTATGTTGGATTTTTATGTGCAAGATGTTAACTGAACACAGAATAAAATTGAGTTCTGCAGATATATGCAACAATACATGGTAGTATGGAGACATGTATATTTACTATGGTACTGTTGCTTGAGCAAAAGACATTCCGATGCTACTACTTGTCTTACAACCCATGTTTTGCATATATCTTGTTAGAATGCAAGAGACTAGTTCTTTGGGGTACTCTACAATACTTTACCTGTCCTGCTGGCAGAGAGGGAATTACAGAAGTCGTATATTGTTTTTCTATTAAACTGCCATGTCTTTCCATGTAATATATACAGTACATACATACATATATATATATATATTTCTAATTCCTTTATTATATTATTTATTATTCACTTTCATTGATGCTCTTCCATCTGCATCACTTAACTATGGGCCAAACAGATTTCCTTTCTGACACTCTCCACATTCTGTACCCTCCAATGCTCACAGGCCACACCCATCTCTTTTCTCGCGGGCCACAGCAATGCCATGAACCCTTCACACTTTCACTGGCCACCCCCTTATCTACCCTACAGTTTGGACTCACAGGCTACACCCGCATCTATATTGGCTGTGTCTTTTGTTGGTCAGTTGGTGCAGCAAAGATTTTCCCATGGAAACTACTTAAATGTTATATGAACATTAAATACTGTCTCACTTGTGTGAATTTGTACAACTATGCTTCCAGGGCTTTAAAATATGTTGATAATTTGGGAGGGAAAAAAATATGTTAAAATTTGGTAACAGTGTGTTTCACTAGGGTGGTAGTCTAATGTATTTTATTATTTTATATTATTTCTGTGTATAAGTTACATTTGTGTACACACTACAGAGTGTACACACTACAGTCACTTTTTTCGAGAAGTTAGTTAACCTACCAGTATATTTTTGGAGAGAAAACCCATGTACTATAAGCATGGGAAAACATACAAACTCCACAGATAAGAACCTTGTTGGAATTCAACCTGCAAACCCAGTGCCAGCTGTAAGGCACCAAAGCCATCCTATGTAGAGCACCAGCTTACTCAACAGCACTTTACAATTGGGAACAAACATAGGGGTCCATTTATCAACGAATGATAAACCTCGCTGTGGATGATAAAACTTGTTTCGTATGATAAATGGTGCTCCAGCCAATCAGCCCCAAACTGTCATTTTTCAAACACGACAGGAGCTGAACACATGACAATTTGGAGCTAATTGGCTGGAGTACCATTTATCAAATGCAACAAGTTTTATCATTCACAACAAGTTTTATCACTCATTGATAAGAGTCCCCGAGGACACTAATAAAGGTCGACATTGTTAAATTGTTGATATTAGTTTTGACACCTGCAAATGTAAGCATTTCTATTAGGGTTAGGTTACCGATGATTAACATTAGCGTTAGGGATAGAGATAGAAATAGACAAAAAGCAGTTTCGACATTTCAATAATGTCAACATTACTTCAGTGTTGACACGGATGTCAACATGGATAATGTCAACATTATAACCATGTCAACATAATGCCAACAAGCTATACCACAAATTAAGAGACAGAGATGTTGGTACGATAGCATCACATATGATAGAACATGGAAAATATGTACGGTACTAACAAAAAGAAAAAAAAGGAAGGTTCAGAGTGGTGTGAGGGTGGCATAGGGAATATCAAGGTGGCTGTCAGCTGCACTTTATATCTGTAATATGGAGTCGCTTTGAACATGAACTTGCTGATTTATGTGCATTTCCCATTTAAAATGTAGCCACAAATGGTGCTGAATCAAACTAAACTAAAGGTATTATAAAGTAATCATAGTTTGATTTCTAATATAGGTCCCGTATCATCTGTAGAAATAACAACAAAAAAAGAAAATCTTTCTAATATAAAGCAGATTCATACTCCCTATTTAACAGATGCATATCATAAACAATCATTAAAGCAGCATGTCTGTGCATAACTGCAAAAGAGGTCCTTGATAGAATGCAGCCCTGTTATGGGTGATGGAATATTCAGTCAAGAGGGTGGGATCCCTCTATTAAAGTCGGCTGCAGGATTTTAAGAACAGCAAAGTTAGAATACCCTTTTTGTCTAAAATGTAGATGCATCCAGAACAAAGTTGCCAAAATTCTCAACAATAATACTCAGTCTTGCTCCCGGTTGATATTAGCACAGAATTTATAGTAAATCTAATGTTTCTCTGACGTCCTAGTGGATGCTGGGAACTCCGTAAGGACCATGGGGAATAGCGGCTCCGCAGGAGACTGGGCACAAAAGTAAAAGCTTTAGGACTACCTGGTGTGCACTGGCTCCTCCCCCTATGACCCTCCTCCAAGCCTCAGTTAGATTTTTGTGCCCGGCCGAGAAGGGTGCACACTAGGGGCTCTCCTGAGCTTCTTAGTGAAAAGTTTAGTTTTAGGTTTTTTATTTTCAGTGAGACCTGCTGGCAACAGGCTCACTGCATCGAGGGACTAAGGGGAGAAGAAGCGAACTCACCTGCGTGCAGAGTGGATTGGGCTTCTTAGGCTACTGGACACCATTAGCTTCAGAGGGACCGAACACAGGCCCAGCCTCGGAGCTCGGTCCCGGAGCCGCGCCGCCGGCCCCCTTACAGAGCCAGAAGCAAGAAAAGGTCCGGAAAAATCGGCGGCAGAAGACATCAGTCTTCAACAAGGTAGCGCACAGCACTGCAGCTGTGCGCCATTGTTACTCAGGCACACTTCACACTCCGGTCACTGAGGGTGCAGGGCGCTAGGGGGGGGGCGCCCTGAGCAGCAATGTAAAACACCTTGGCTGGCATAAATACACCACATATAACCCCCAGGGCTATATGGGTGTATTTTAACCCCTGCCAGATTCCACAGAAAAACGGGAGAAAAGGCCGCCGAGAAGGGGGCGGAGCCTATCTCCTCAGCACACTGGCGCCATTTTCTCTCACAGATCCGTTGGAGGGAAGCTCCCTGGCTCTCCCCTGCAGTTACTACACTACAGAAAGGGGTTAAAAAAGAGAGGGGGGCACTGATTAGGCGCAGTATAACAATACAGCAGCTATAAGGGGAAAAACACTTATATAAGGTTATCCCTGTATATATATATATATAGCGCTCTGGTGTGTGCTGGCATACTCTCCCTCTGTCTCCCCAAAGGGCTAGTGGGGTCCTGTCCTCTATCAGAGCATTCCCTGTGTGTGTGCTGTGTGTCGGTACGTTGTGTCGACATGTATGAGGAGGAAAATGAGGTTGAGGTGGAGCAATTGCCTGTAACAGAGATGTCACCCCCTAGGGAGTCGACACCTGAGTGGATGAGCTTATGGAAGGAATTATGTGACAGTGTCAGCTCTTTACAAAAGATTGATGACATGCGATGGCCGGCGACTCAGTCTGTGCCTGTCCAGGTGTCTCAAAAGCCATCTGGGGCTCTAAAACGCCCGTTACCGCAGATGGCAGATACAGACGCCGACACGGATACTGACTCCAGTGTCGACGATTAAGAGACGAATGTGACTTCCAGTAGGGCCACACGTTACATGATTGAGGCTATGGAAAATGTTTTTACACATTTCTGATAATACCAGTACCACTAAAAAGGGTATTATGTTGGGTGAGAAAAAACTGCCTGTAGTTTTTCCTGCATCTGAGGAATGAAATGAAGTGTGTGATGATGCGTGGGTTTCCCCCGATAAAAAAGTTATTGGCATCATACCCCTTCCCGCCAGAGGATAGGGCACGTTGGGAAACACCCTTTAGGGTGAATAAAGCGCTCACACGCTTGTCTAAACAGGTGGCACTACCGTCCCCGGATACGGCCGCCCTTAAGGAACCTACTGACAGAAAGCAGTAAAATATCCTAAAATGTATATACACT
The DNA here is from genome assembly GCF_028390025.1 of Pseudophryne corroboree. Lineage (NCBI taxonomy): Eukaryota > Metazoa > Chordata > Amphibia > Anura > Myobatrachidae > Pseudophryne > Pseudophryne corroboree. The sequence goes on along the minus strand of NC_086450.1, from coordinate 242,765,256 downwards.
CACACGGGTGTGATACTGCGACCAGCAATCGCCTCAGCCTGGATGTGCAGTGCTGGGGTGGCTTGGTCGGATTCCCTGACTGACAATATTGATACCCTAGATAGGGACAGTATATTACTAACTATAGAGCATTTAAAAGATGCATTTCTATATATGCGTGATGCACAGAGGGATATTTGCCGACTGGCATCAAGAGTAAGTGCGCTGTCCATTTCTGCCAGAAGAAGGTTATGGACAAGACAGTGGTCAGGTGATGCTGATCCCAAAAGGCATATGGAAGTATCGCCTTATAAAAGGGAAGAGTTATTTGGGGTAGGTCTAACAGACCTGGTGGCCACGGCAATGGCTGGAAAATCCACATTTTTACCCCAGGTAGCTTCTCAACCTAAGAAGACGCCGTATTATCAGGCGCAGTCCTTTCGGCCCCATAAAGCGGGCAAAAGGCGCCTCATTTCTGCCCCGTGGCAGAGGGAGAGGAAAAAGGCTGCAGCAAACAGCCAATTCCCACAAAAGCCCTCTCCCGCCTCCGCAAAGTCCTCAGCATGACGCTGGGGCTTTACAAGCGGTCTCAGGCACGGTGGGGGCCCGTCTCAAGAAATTAGAGACGTCTTCCCCTCGCCGTTTCATAAAGTCTGCTTTACCGACGTCTCCCTCAGACAGGGAGGCAGTATTGCAAGCCATTCACAGGCTGTATTCCCAGCAGGTGATAATCAAGGTACCCCTCCTGCAACAGGGAAAGGGGTACTATTCCACACTATTGGTGGTACCGAAGCCGGACGGCTCGGTGAGACCAATTTTAAAATCCTTGAACACTTACATACAAAGGTTCAAATTCAAGATGGAGTCACTCAGAGCAGTGATTGCAAACCTGGAAGAAGGGGACTATATGGTCTCTCTGGACATCAAAGATGCTTACCTACATGTCCCAATTTACCCTTCTCCAAGGGTACCTCAGGTTTGTGGTACAGAACTGTCACTATCAGTTTCAGACGCTGCCGTTTGGATTGTCCACGGCACCACGGGTCTTTACCAAGGTAATGGCCGAAATGATGATACTCCTTCGAAAGAAGGGAGTTTTTAGTTATCCCTTACTTGGACGATCTCCTGATAAGGGCAAGATCCAGGGAACAGTTGGAAGTCGGGGTAGCACTATCTCAGATAGTGCTGCGGTAGCACGGTTGGATTCTCAATATTCCAAAATCGCAGCTGATCCTGACGACACGCCTTCTATTCCTAGGGATGATCCTGGACACAGTCCAGAAAAAGGTGTTTTCTCCCGGAGGAGAAAGCCAGGGAGTTATCCGAACTAGTCAGAAACCTCCTAAAACCAGGCCAAGTGTCAGTGCATCAGTGCACAAGGGTCCTGGGAAAAATGGTGGCTTCCTACGAAGCAATTCCATTCGGCAGATTCCACGCAAGAACTTTCCAGTGGGACCTGCTGGACAAATGGTCCGGATCGCATCTTCAGATGCATCAGCGGATAACCCTGTCACCAAAGACAAGGGTGTCTCTCCTGTGGTGGTTGCAGAGTGCTCATCTTCTAGAGGGCCGCAGATTCGGCATTCAGGACTGGGTCCTGGTGACCACGGATGCCAGCCTGCGAGGCTGGAGAGCAGTCACACAGGGAAGAAATTTCCAGGGCTTGTGGTCAAGCCTGGAGACATCACTTCACATAAATATTTTGGAGCTAAGGGCCATTTACAATGCCCTAAGCCAAGCAAGACCTCTGCTTCAAGGTCAGCCGGTGCTGATCCAGTCGGACTACATCACGGCAGTCGCCCACGTAAACAGACAGGGCGGCACAAGAAGCAGGAGGGCAATGGCAGAAGCTGCAAGGATTTTTCGCTGGGCGGAAAATCATGTGATAGCACTGTCAGCAGTGTTCATTCCGGGAGTGGATAACTGGGAAGCAGACTTCCTCAGCAGGCACGACCTCCACCCGGGAGAGTGGGGACTTCACCCAGAAGTCTTCCACATGATTGTAAACCATTGGGAAAAACCAAAAGGTGGACATGATGGCGTCCCGCCTAAACAAAAAAATTGGACAGGTATTGCGCCAGGTCAAGGGACCCTCAGGCAATAGCTGTGGACGCTCTGGTAACACCGTGGGTGTACCGGTCAGTGTATGTGTTCCCTCCTCTTCCTCTCATACCAAAAGTACTGAGAATTATAAGACGGAGGGGAGTAAGAACTATACTCGTGGCTCCGGATTGGCCAAGAAGGACTTGGTACCCGGAACTTCAAGAGATGCTCACGGAGGACCCGTGGTCTCTACTTCTAAGAAGGGACCTGCTCCAGCAAGGACCCTGTCTATTCCAAGACTTACCGCGGCTGCGTTTGACGGCAGGGCGGTTGAACGCCGGATCCTGAAGGAAAAAGGCATTCCGGATGAAGTCATCCCTACCCTGATCAAGCCAGGAAGGATGTAACCGCAAAGCATTATCACCGCATTTGGCGAAAATATGTTGCGGGGTGCGAGGCCAGTAAGGCCCCGATGGAGGAATTTTCAACTAGGTCGATTCCTGCATTTCCTGTAAACAGGAGTGTCTATGGGCCTAAAATTGGGGTCCATTAAGGTTCAAATTTCGGCCCTGTCAATTTTCTTCCAGAAAGAACTAGCTTCAGTTCCTGAAGTTCAGACGTTTGTAAAAGGGGTACTGCATATACAGCCTCCTTTTGTGCCTCCAGTGGCACCTTGGGATCTCAATGTAGTTTGGGGTTCCTAAAGTCACATTGGTTTGAACCACTTGAATCTGTGGAGTTAAAATATCTCACATGGAAAGTGGTCATGTTGTTGGCCCTGGCCTCGGCCAGGCGCGTGTCAGAATTGGCGGGCTTTATCCTGTAAAAGCCCTTATCTGATCTTCCATTCAGACAGGGCGGAATTGAGGACTCGTCCTCAATTTCTCCCTAAGGTGGTTTCAGGGTTTCACTTGAACCAGCCTATTGTGGTACCTGCGGCTACTAGGGACTTGGAGGACTCCAAGTTGCTGGACGTAGTCAGGGCCCTGAAAATATATGTTTCCAGGACGGCTGGAGTCAGAAAATCTGACTCGCTGTTTATCCTGTATGCACCAAACAAGCTCGGTGCTCCTGCTTCTAAGCAGACTATTGCTCGTTGGATTTGTAGTACAATTCAGCTTGCACATTCTGTGGCAGGCCTGCCACAGGCCAAAATCTGTAAAAGCCCATTCCACAAGGAAGGTGGGCTCATCTTGGGCGGCTGCCCGAGGGATCTCGGCTTTACAACTTTGCCGAGCAGCTACTTGGTCAGGGGCAAACGCTTTTGCTAAATTCTACAAATTTGATACCCTGGCTGAGGAGGACCTGGAGTTCTCTCATTCGGTGCTGCAGAGTCATCCGCACTCTCCCGCCCGTTTGGGAGCTTTGGTATAATCCCCATGGTCCTTACGGAGTTCCCAGCATCCACTAGGACGTCAGAGAAAATAAGAATTTACTTACCGATAATTCTATTTCTCGTAGTCCGTAGTGGATGCTGGGCGCCCATCCCAAGTGCGGATTGTCTGCAATACTTGTACATAGTTATTGTTACAAAAATCGGGTTATTATTGTTGTGAGCCATCTTTTCAGAGGCTCCTCTGTTATCATGCTGTTAACTGGGTTCAGATCACAGGTTGTACGGTGTGATTGGTGTGGCTGGTATGAGTCTTACCCGGGATTCAAAATCCTTCCTTATTGTGTACGCTCGTCCGGGCACAGTATCCTAACTGAGGCTTGGAGGAGGGTCATAGGGGGAGGAGCCAGTGCACACCAGGTAGTCCTAAAGCTTTTACTTTTGTGCCCAGTCTCCTGCGGAGCCGCTATTCCCCATGGTCCTTACGGAGTTCCCAGCATCCACTACGGACTACGAGAAATAGAATTATCGGTAAGTAAATTCTTATTTTTTGAAAAGAAATATGAGTAATATTAACACTAGGGATATAATTATGTGACCGGAGGTCTCAGTACCGGCACCTACATCCCGGAACCTCACTATCCCGACGGTCTGCATGCCGACCAACAGGGACTATTCCCACCCATGGGTGTCCACGACACCAAGAGTGGGAAGAGAACCTCTGGCGAGCGTAGCTGCAGCATGGTGAGTGCAGCAAGCTCGCAAGGGGCTTCGTTCGCTTGCTTTCCCCCCTGCCGGCCATCTCACAATCAGGATCCCGGCGTCGGTATTGTGACAGGTGGACTCCTGACCACCGGTCACACATACCTAACCCCTCGCAGAACTCTACAGTCTTCATACACGTGACATAAATGCAATAAAATATGACTGGTGCTTGTGTACAAATGATACAACATTACCACTTTCATTTGCATTGTCAGACGTGTGCTGGCTTCTTGCTGGGCAGGGAGCTGAGAGGCGACACAATGTAGAGAGGAAAATAAGCAACATGTGGCCCAGCAATTACGGAAACAAATTTACTTATTGGGCAGAATGCTAAAAGCTAAAAATAAAATGTGATCAAAAGGTAGAACAAAAGCTGACAGACTTGGCGTTACATATAAGAACCATCTTATATTTTTCATTGTGAGGGTACAGGAGCCTATTTACTCCCTTTCTATAAATGTTCCCTAGTGAATATGGCTTACCCTCAAGTAATAGAGGCTATTCTTTTGCCATCTGTGGATTTTATAGTAAAAAGTGGCCAGATATAAGACCGAGCGAATAAGAACTTTCCCGTCACAAGGTAACAATAAACTTAGTGGGTGGTATTCAAATGATATATCACGCCCAATCTCCTTCCTAAAGTGATCCCAGTTATCGTGCATACAGTGGGGATCGAAAGTTTGGGTACCCCAGGCAAAAATTCATTTTAATGTGCAAAAAAAAGCCAAGGAAAGATGGAAAAATGTCCAAAAGGCATCAAATTACAGATTAGACATTCTTATAACATGTCAAAAAAAAGTTTGCTTTTATTTCCATCATTTACACTATCAAAAGAACAGAAAACAAAAAATGGTGTCTGCAAAAGTTTGGGCACCCTGCAGAGTTAATACCTTGTACTGCCTCCTTTGGCAAGTATGATAGCTTGTAAACGCTTTTTGTAGCCAGCCAAGAGTCTTTCAATTCTTGTTTGAGGTATCTTCGCCCATTCTTCCTTACAAAAGTCTTCCAGTTCTTTAAGATTCCTGGGCTGTCTGTGACGCACTGCTCTTTTAAGGTCTATCCATAGATTTTCAATTATGTTGAGGTCAGGAGATTGTGAAGGCCATGGCAAAACCTTCAGTTTATGCCTCTTGATGTAATGAGGTGTGTTTAGGATCATTATCCATTTGTTGAAGCCAGCCTCTCTTTAACTTCAGCTTTTTCACAGATGGCATCAAGTTAGCGTCCAAAATTTGCTGGAATCTTATTGAATCCATTTTTCCTTCTACTCGTGAAATGTTCCCTGTGCCACTGGCTGCAATACAAATCAAAGCATGATTGATCCACCCCCATGCTTAATAGTTGGACAGAGGTTATTTTCATTAAATTCTGTGCCCTTCCTTCTCCAAACGTACCTTTGCTAATTCCGGCCAAAAAGTTTGATTTTAACCTCATTGGTCCACAAAACTTTATTCCAAAATGCATCAGGCTTGTCTATATGTTCATTTGCAAACTTCAAACGCTGATTTTTGTGGTGAGGACGTAGAAGAGGTTTTCTTCTGATGACTCTTCCATGAAGACCATATTTGTACAAGTATCTCTTTATAGTGGAATAGTGTACCACAACTCCAGTGTCTGCCAGATCTTCCTGGAGGGATCGTGCAGGCAAACGTGGATTTTGACTTGCTTTTCTCACAATCCTGCGAGCTGTTCTGTCTGATATTTCTCTTGGTCTTCCAGATCTTGCTTCAACTTCCACTGTTCCTGATGACTGCCCTTTCTTAATTACATTCCGAACAGAGGATATGGGCATCTGATAACGCTTTGCTATCTTCTTATAGCCTTCTCCTGCTTTGTGAGCATCAACTATTCTCAGTTTCAGTGTTCTACACAACTGCTTAGAGGAACCCATGGTGCTGATTGTTGGAGCAAGGTCAGAAGAGTCTGTGCTTTTAAAACCTTTGAGATTGACATCACCTGGTCTTTCCAGACGATGATTGAGAACAATCCATGACTCTGCCAGGTCTCAGCTGTCCAAAGGGGGCAGTACAAGGTATTAACTCTGCAGGGTGCCCAAACTTTTGCAGATGCCATTTTTTGTTTTATGTTCTTTTGAAAGTGTAAATTATGGAAATAAAATCAAACTTTTTCTGACATGTTATAAGAATGTCTAATCTGTAATTTGATGCCTTTTGGAGATTTTTCCATCTTTCCTTGGCTTCTTATTGCACATTAAAATGATTTTTTGCCTGGGGTGCCCAAACTTTCGAACCCCACTGTATCACAGTCATAGTAATCAGGTTTAGCTGCATAAAGGGTTAGGGCGCCTCGCTACCCCAGGGTAGCGAGCTGAAATGATGATACCACAACCATCAGCAGAAACAGAACAGTGGATGAAAAGAATTAAATACCGCCCAATGACTTAAAAATCTTACATATATGTTCCAGTAAGGTTACATGTCATGTGCCAATTGGAAGAACCTTCATCTCCATTTAGTGGGCTTGCTTATATACGTACTTGTACATCATTTATTTGTCTTTCTTTAGGAGAATATATTTATTGGTTTTTCATAAAGGAGAAATACATATCAACTCAACATATACAATCCAAGATACAAATATATGAAAATAGGGAAAAAATTTCCACACTAAAAATAAGACTGATGGTCAGCCTGGTTGGACCTCGGTCCAGCTGGGGGGAGCAAGAGCAAACGCTCATCAGAGTAATGGTTGTATACTGTAGACCAGTGCCGTAACTAGACATTTTAGCGCTGTGTGCAAGAAACAGAATCAGCGCCCCCCCATATTTAAAATAGGGCTAGTGCGCGGTGTAGGTGCGTGGCAAACATATAGGAGCATGAATTCATGGAGAAGAGGCATGGCTACAAAATAATACCAATTCATATTACGCTGTACAGTAGTCTCCATTATTCAAATTACACTGCACAGTAGCGCCACTTACACACATTACACCAGGTAGAGCCCCTGTCACACATTACACCTGGTAGAACCCCATTTTACACAGTACGGCAGGCAGAGTTCCCCCTTCTTACACATTACGCTAGGCAGAGTCACTCCGCAGGGGTTCCCCCCCTTTGCGCCACTCTCCCCACTGCAGCTGTGGGGTAGCCAGTGACAGCAGTTGTAGAAAAAGCGCACCGTGGGCGGGGGAGAGTGGAGCATGGCAAAGTAAGAAGGGCGACTGACCACTGGCTTCTCTGTGGTGGCCGCTGAAGGAAGGGACTGTGCTGTGAGAGTCCCGTTGATGACACCGGTGTGTGGGAGCCGCATCCAAGTGGAACTGGTAACGAACTGCTGGTGGAGCAGTTAGACAAGCTCCGGTCCTTCCGTTGAGCCCTGTACAGAAAGTTGGCGGATCTAAGGGGCGGCTCCCCCTGATTTGCGCAGAGCTGGGGGCAGACAAGGAGGTGTGGCTACAGCAGGAGAGGGGCAGTGATGATCTCTCCTTCCCGGTGGCTGGCAGCTGCGTGCGGGGAGGGAGAGACGCAGCTGTGAGAGAAGCAGGGCCGGCAACAGAAATCTTGGGGCACATACACAGATATCTCCAGGTCCTCCCACGACCCCACCCCCCCTCAACACACATACATATACGCACTCACACATATATTTCTCTAACGTCCTAGTGGATGCTGGGGACTCCGTAAGGACCATGGGGAATAGACGGACTCCGCAGGAGACTGGGCACTCTAAGAAAGATTTAGTACTACTGGTGTGCACTGGCTCCTCCCTCTATGCCCCTCCTCCAGACCTCAGTTAGAATCTGTGCCCGGAAGGAGCTGGGTGCATTTTAGTGAGCTCTCCTGAGCTTGTTATTAAGAAAGTATTTTAGTTAGGTTTTTTATTTTCAGAGAGCTTCTGCTGGCAACAGACTCTCTGCTACGTGGGACTGAGGGGAGAGAAGCAAACCTACTAACTGCGGCTAGGTTGCGCTTCTTAGGCTACTGGACACCATTAGCTCCAGCGGGATCGAACATAGGAACTTAACCTTGGTCGTCCATTCCCGGAGCCGCGCCGCCGTCCCCCTCGCAGAGCCAGAAGACAGAAGCCGGTGGGTTGAAGCGAGAAGACGTCAAAATCGGCGGCAGAAGACTCCTGTCTTTATATGAGGTAGTGCACAGCACTGCAGCTGTGCGCCATTGCTCCCACGCTAACCCACACACTCCGGTCACTGTAGAGTGCAGGGCGCAGGGGGGGGCGCCCTGGGCAGCAATTGAGTACCTCCTGGCAAAAAGCAGCATATATACAGCTGGGCACTGTAATATGCCTGAGCCCCCGCCATTATTTTTACACAAAATCGAGGGACAGAAGCCCGCCGCTGAGGGGGCGGGGCTTCTTCCTCAGCACTCACCAGCGCCATTTTCTCTCCACAGCTGAGAGGAAGCTCCCCAGGCTCTCCCCTGCAGAAGCACGATAGAAGAGGGTGAAAAAGAGAGGGGGGGGGGCACATAAATTTGGCGTAAAAACAATATATACAGCAGCTACTGGGTTAACATTAAGTTACTGTGTGATTCCTGGGTCATATAGTGCTGGGGTGTGTGCTGGCATACTCTCTCTCTGTCTCTCCAAAGGGCCTTGTGGGGGAACTGTCTTCAAATAGAGCATCCCCTGTGTGTGTGGTGTGTCGGTACGTGTGTGGCGACATGTCTGAGGTAAAAGGCTCCCCTAAGGAGGAGATAGAGCAAATGTGTGTGTGAGAGGGTGTCTCCGTCGACAACGCCGACACCTGTTTGCATATGTGTAAGTGAATTTATTGCACAAAAGATTAGAGAACAGACCGGAAATCTACCCATGTCTGTCCCTTATCAGCAGAAATTGAGACCCTAGTATGTATGTATATATATATATATATATATATATATATATGTATATAGAGAGATATGTATATATATTAAAGATGCTGTCTTAAGAGATATATATAATCGAACATGCCCAAAGAGACATGAGTATACTGGGTCCTAGAGTCAAAGCTATGTCGATTTCTGCTTGACGTGTCCTGTAGAATATGCAATGGACAGATGATGCCAACTTAAGTGGCATATGGAAGGCTGAGGATTGTGTGGAGAAGGGTTCTCGGACCTGGTCTCCACGGCTATAGCTGGTAATTCGGATATTTTGCCTTATATTCCTGCACAGCCTAGGAAAGCACGTCATTATCAAATGCAGCTTCTCGAACAAAGAAACAAGAAAGTCCGAGATGCGTCCTTTCTTGCCAGAGGCGGGGCCAGAGGAAAGAAGCTGCACAACACAGCTAGTTCCCAGGAACAGAAGTCCTCCCCGGCCTCTATGAAAATCCACCGCATGTCGCTGGGGCTCCACAGACGGAGCTAGGCCCGGTGGGGGCACGCTTTCATAAGTTCTGCAACAAGTGGGTTCACTCCCTGTTAGATCCCTGGGCAATAGATATTGTGTCTCAGGGATACAAGCTGGACTTTGAGAAGATGCCTCCTCACTGACGGCCCTGCCAGCTTCCCCCCACGGGAGGGAAACAGGGTTAACTGCAATTCACAAATTGTAGCTTCAACAGGTGGTGGTCAAGGTTCCCCTCCTTCGACAAGGAGGGGGTTATTATTCGACCATGTGGTAGTCCCGAAACCAGACGGTTCGGTCAGACCCGTATTGAATTTAAAATCCCTGAACATATACCTGAAAAGGATCAAGTTCAAGATGGAATCGCTAAGAGCGGTCGTTACAAGCCTGAAAGGGGGAGATTTTATCGTGACTCGGGACATAAAGGAGGCATACCTTCATGTCCCCATTTATCCACCTCATCAGGTTTACCTCAGAATTGCGGTACGGGATTGTCATTACCAATTTCAGACGTTGCCGTTTGGTCTCTCCACGGCTCCGAGAATATTCACCAAGGTAATGGCGGAAATGATGGTGCTCCTGCGGAAGCAAGGTGTCTCTATTATCACGATCTCCTCATAAAAGCGAGATCAAGAGAGCAGTGGCTGAACAGCGTATCACTTTCTCTGTAAGTGTAACGGCAACACGGCTGGATTCTATATATTCCAAAGTCGCAGTTGGTTCCTACAGCTCATCTGCCTCTCCTAGGCATGATCCTTGACACAGACCAGAAAAGGGTTTATCTCCCGATAGAGAGAGCTCAGGAGCTCGTGACACTGGTCAGGAATCTATTGAAACCAAAACAGGTGTCAGTGCATCACTGCACTCGAGTCCTGGGAAGGATGGTGGCATCATACGAGGCCATTCCTTTCGGCAGGTTCCATGAGAGGACCTTCTAATGGGACTTACTGGACAAAGTGGTCCGGATCACATCTTTAGATGCATCGGTTAATCACCCTATCCCCCGGGGCCAGGGTATCTCTCCGGTGGTGGCTGCAGAGTACTCACCTTCTCGAGGGCCGCAGGTCCTGGTGACCACGGATGCAAGCCTCCGAGGGTGGGGGGCAGTCACTCAGGGAAGAAGTTTCCAAGGGCTGTGGTCAAGTCAGGAGACGTGCCTTCACATCAATATCCTGGAACTAAGGGCCATATACAACGCCCTAAGTCAAGCGGAGTCCCTGCTTCGCAACCAATCGGTGCTGATCCAATCAGACAACATCACCGCAGTGGCTCATGTAAACCGCCAAGGCGGCACAAGGAGCAGGGTGGCGAGAAGCCACCAGAATTCTTCGATGGGCGGAGAATCATGTACGAGCACTGTCAGCAGTGTTCATTCCGGGAGTGGACAACTGGGAAGCAGACTTCCTCAGCAGACACGACCTCCACCCGGGAGAGGGGGGACTTCATCAAGAAGTCTTCGCGCAGATTGTAGGTCGGTGGGAACTGCCACAGGTGGACATGATGGCATCCCGCCTCAACAAAAAGCTACAGAGGTATTGCGCCAGGTCAAGAGACTCTCAGGCGATAGCTGTAGACGCACTGGTGACACCGTGGATGTTCCAGTCGGTATATGTGTTTCCTCCTCTTCCTCTCTTACCCAAAGTGTTGAGAATCATAAGGAAAAGAGGAGTGAGAACAATACTCATTGTTCCGGATTGGCCAAGAAGGACTTGGTATCCAGAGCTGCAAGAAATGCTCACAGAGGACCCATGGCCTCTGCCTCTAGGGCAGGATCTGTTGCAGCAGGGACCTTGTATGTTCCAAGACTTACCGCAGCTGCGTTTGACGGCATGGCGGTTGAACGCCAAATCCTAGTAAAAAAAAAGGGATTCCAGATGAGGTTATTCCTACGCTGATAAAGGCTAGGAAGGACGTGACGGCTAAACATTATCACCGTATACGGCGAAAATATGTTGCTGGGTGTGAGGCCAGGAATGCCTCTACAGAGGAATTCCAGCTGGGCCGTTTCCTTCACTTCCTACAGTAGGGAGGGCCTAGAATTGGGGTCCATTAAGGTCCAGATTTCGGCCCTATCCATTTTCTTTCATAAAAAACTAGCTTCTCTAGCTGAAGTTCAGACGTTTGTAAAGGGAGTGCTGCATATTCAGCCCCCTTTTGTGCCACCAGTGGCACCTTGGGATCTTAACGTGGTGTTGAGTTTCCTGAAATCTCACTGGTTTGAGCCGCTTAAAACCGTGGAGTTAAAATATCTCACGTGGAAAGTGGTCATGCTATTGGCCTGAGCTTCGGCTAGGCGTGTGTCAGAATTGGCGGCTTTGTCATGTAAAAGCCCCTATCTGGTTTTCCATATGGACAGGGCAGAATTACGTACTCGTCTGCAATTTCTGCCAAAGGTGGTGTCATCTTTTCATTTGAACCAACCTATTGTGGTGCCTGTGGCTACTCGTGACTTGGAGGATTCCAAGTTACTAGATGTAGTCAGGGCTTTGAAGATTTATGTAGCCAGGACGGCTGGAGTCAGGAAAACTGACCCCATGGCCCTTTTGGAGTCCCCAGCATCCTCTACGGACGAAGAGAAAAGGATTTACCGGTAGGTACTAAAATCCTATTTTGTCTGCATTGAGGAGTCCATGGTTTCAATGAAAAGTCCCCATTTACGATAGAAATAAAGCACCCCCATCTCCACATCTGGGAGTGAAGATTGTCTTTCGTAGCACATCCGACTGAACAGATGTGTTATGTCAGACACTTTTGGTAGGGATTAATAGGTCCAACCTGTGAAGTTTGCGCATAAAAGCGCTAAAGAGTCAAATGATAAATGCAGCTGGAATCTTCCGATAGACATACTAATAATTTATTCTGAAATTTCTTAATAGGTCCACACATCCAGAAATTATGGAGAAAGGTAGCCTTAGATATATATATATGCCCTGTTAATCACTGTTATATGTATCACTTGAAGCATGGCTGACTACAGTATGCAGAAAGTACCATTATATAGTATAATACCTCTTCTCCATTTCCCATATCAGGAAAAGCCAAGCTCTGAAGGTGTTACCCCAAATCTTGGATATGTCAGGACAAATTTAATCTGCACACAAATATCTAATCCAATACGTAGTGTAAGATATCAATAAGAGCTGTGTCATGAGAGGATTTGTAGTCTGAGTAGGGACCACTGGAGGAGAGATTTATTGAATGAAGTGCCTAATTTGTAGATATAGATAAAAATATTTATGGGGATGGTTGTACGTGTCAGGCAGAGCCTCAAAAGAATAGAGTACGTATTTCTCTGCTAATAATATAATTATCAAACACTGGAGCTAATATGTCTTTAAATTAAAAGTGCTCTTTAAGCCACCAGAGATATCCTTGTGTGGTGAGTTGAGGGTCCACAGTGGTCTGGAAATACATCCACTTACTAAGAAATCACCTGAAATAACAGGCAATGGCCACTTATTAGTGGAAATCAGAATAATTTTTTATTCTTGACAAAAATAATGTCACACTCTGCGGGTTTTATGAATCCTTGATTGCTATGGACCCGGGATTTGGTGTCTTGAAAGTAGCTTACTTGATGTAATTCCTGTTCATAGACTGAGGGGAAACTTTAGTGCCAGGTAGTTGACGGAGACCCAGAACAGAGGCGCAGAATCTAACATGCCAGTGGTTTTTACCAGGGACCCCTGAAAGGAAGTTTGGGCTTCGCTACGCACGATGTGCAGGCCGCGGCCCTCTGACTGGGTTACCAAGTACTAGCACTTAATTGACTCTGCGGAGTAATGAGACAGGAGACTAAGGAGTATATTTACTGAATGAGAGCCAGAGATTTGGAATGTCAGACAGAGATCAGAGATGCTGGTGATGACTTGGAACTGAGAATATAGATATTGGCCTAGAACCAATGGAGCAATAATTGGATTTAAACCAATTAAGAAATTATCACACTGGAACGGATGAAGTGTTTGTATGGAACCGATGGTGCAATATCAGACTGGAACCAATAGGGAGAGTATCGGAAAGGAACTGATGGCGAGAATATCGTAATGGAGCCGATGGAGAGCATATCGAAATGGAACCGATTGGAGCCAAGTGGTGCAGCAGGATGGAAATCTGCACTGGAGTCTGAATAGTAAATGATTCTGCGGGAGCTCACTGAAGACACGCAGCTAGGCTGTGGCCATCATTGCACTGGCAACTTGTGACTTCACAGATTTCCCCTTTTATACCTACAAATGAGCAGACATTGGCTACTGCAATCAGATGGCTGAGAATAGCAACTGGAATGGCTGAAATCGATAAGGTGACTACTTTCAACATGGCTCCACCCATGTCTGAGTTTTGGAGGGAATTTGGCTATTGATCTTAATATCAGAATTCTGAGTGGAAGCGACGCTCTGCAGAGAAACACATTTTGGATTATACTCTGTACTCTGAGAGCGCTGTGCAGGGACAGCGTGTACAGGCTTCACTGCTAGCTGAGAGTGATATGCAGAGAGACCAGTTGCTCAGGGATAACACAGCAGTAGAAGGGAGGACTGAGCAACAGATGAATTCTTGAATTCCCTTATGGGCTGTCTTTGGAACAAATCTTTTAACTACAACTTTACTAAAAGTCAGTAAATTCTGGAGAATTAGGTAATTGGATTCAATAAGTCCAATCTAAGGCTTCTCCCTTGAAAAGATACCTAAGTATATTGGCAGTAATACCAAACAAAGGATCAGATTCCATCACAATCAGGTAACGGTCAACCAGTGCATGGTATTAAGCAGGATCTCCATCAAAGTAGATGGACACTGAAGTATCAAGAGAATACTTGGGAGACTAGATGTCAATTGAAGTCTCAGAAGACAGAGCAGGACTCAAAGGAACTAACACCAATGAAGCAACTTCAGGCTGAGGTTCTCGCACTGACTTCAGATTGTTAGCCTTAGTATTCTATTTGACTTCAGATACTACAGCAGGTTTGTACTGTTGCCCAAGAGTAAAATAATTTGTGTTACCTTCAGAAGGATGGGAAGAATTCCTTCCAGATACTGGAGGATATAATCCAATGAGAGAAGCAGATCAGGAACTCCTAATGGGGATATAACTTTTGACAAGTTTGATTCTTGAGTCTTTATGGCTTCAGAGGGATACTTGGAAGTAGAAGTTGATGATAAACATGCGGAAGCAGGAGTAAAATCAAGCTGAGATGCTCTAGAATGGAGAGAGGATGTAATTTCAAGAACCGACTGATAGGACACCCCAGCTGGAATTGACAGAACACTTGAAGCCCCATCCTAGGGTAGAATACTCAAAGCCTCCATTTGGGTTGAGGCACTTGCGTCACTTGTAGAGGTTATGGACTCTGGATGTTTAGACATGGAAGCAAAATCGGAATCCCTTCTTGGGATGGTAGACTGAAGTCTTTTCTCGGAAACTAGGAAACAAGATTATTTTACTGGGACAAGCAAACAGAATTTCTTTACCCAGAACAACGAATGAAACAGATTGAATCCAGAGAAACTTGACTCATCTGGAACTGAATTAGCCTAAACCGGACAAATAGATGGAACAGAATTGATTCTGGAAGAGCTTGAATAATCTGGATCTGGAGGTGTCTTTGGATGGACAGATAGAACCGGATTGGGTCTGAAGACATTTAAATCAGCTGGAAACGAAGGAGATTGAACCAGACAAATGGATGCTACTGTATTGAGTCCAGAAGAGCTTAAACTAACTGGAACAGAGGAGTCTTTGGACCGACTGATGAGACCGGATTGGGTACAGAGACACTGGAATCGGCTGGAACTGAAGGGAGCAGAATCTAGCTGGAACCAGAACGAGCAGAATCCTGGTGTTCAGATGTCTCATCTTGGACCTGTGCCATGCTGGCTATCATCGTAGTAGCACTCTCAGAAGTAGGCGGACAGAAGTTCATGTTTGCATCTGTGACTCTATGAATTCCATCTGGGAACTTAGCCCTAGATACCTCTCTTGGAGCTGAAACTCTTAAGACCCATCCTGAGGATGGCAAATCAGACACCTCACTTAGGGTTGGCCAATCCAGCATCCCTCTGAGGGTTAACAAATCAGACACTTCTTCTTGAGTAAAAGACTCAGGTGCCACTTCTGGAACGGAACATCAGATACTCTTTCTGGGGTCGGCAGATCAGATGCTTCTTCAGAGGCTGTAGTGTCGGACTCCCCTACTGGGGCTGAACCATTGGACACCCCTTCTGGGGTTAGAATAACAGATGCCTCTCCAGAGGCTACAGGAATACATAATAACATAGTTTCTAAGATTGAAAAAAGACAATTTGTCCATCCAGTTCAACCTGTTAATGCTCTCTACACTGTGATATTTTTAATACTAATTCTAACTGTGGTGAATGTTTAGCCTTTATGTCAATTTTTTTTTTATTATAGTGCATTATTTACCCACCATAACCTTGTATATCATTTCCATTAGGAATTTATCTAGCCCCTTCTTAAAAGTAATGACCAAGTCCACCATTACTACTCTCTCAGGCAGGAAATTCCAAATATGTATTGTCCTTACTGTGAAAAAACCTTTCTGTCTCTGTGTGCAAAATCTCCTCTAACCTAAGCGGGTGTCCATGTGTCTTTTGTGATGATCTTACCATGAACAAATCCCCCGCTAGCTATGTGTATTGACCCTTTACATATTTGTAAATGTTAATTATGTCCCCTCTTAATCTCCTTTTTTTGGGTGCCTCGCTTGAAGCTAATGAGTCAGATGCCTCCCTTGAGGCTACAAGAACAGATGTACCGCCTGAGTTTATAGAATTAGACACCTCTTTGGTGATGAGTGACTCTCTTCTGGTTCCCAAACTTGGAATTGGGACTCCTTTTCACAGGACCCCAATCATAAGTTTGAGCTTCTTTTTGGAAGTCCTTAATACCCTTATCCTGAATAGAGGAAGCTGAAAACGTAGATAACACTTGAGGTGGTTTACGGATATGAATGCTGTGACATGGAGATCGGTCTGCATTCCTTGTCTTACGCAGGGAACTGTCTCTAATAAAAAGAATAACTCCCACAGTAAAAGCAGAGATGAAGCTGCCCGCAATGCTTGCGTTCTGCTTCACAAAGTTTAGGCCAAGAAATACTCCGAAACTTAACTTCACTCTGTGCAGGAGGAGAGGACTCGGTTCTAAGGGAATCAAAGATATAAGTCCCTTAAGACACAAGATATGGAGCAGAACTCTTTATTGAGTCAGGACTATCAAGAAATTCTGATACCTTGATGCCAATACTGGTGAGAAGGCCTTGTAACTGTTCCAAGAGTTAAAGAAAAACCTTCAGTTGTTCGGGTTTTTGAGTAATAGGAAACTGAGACTAGGAGCAGTTAAGAGGGGAGTTCGCCTTTTTAGGAGGAATGACTTTAACAGAAGAGCCCAGGAGTTTTTTCAGATTTGACATTTAAAGAGGAGGTTCAGGACTGGATGGAAACAAATCAAGATTCAGGTGTAGTAGCCGGGGATGTACACGGATGTCCACAGCCTAGCTACGTGCCTTCAGTGAGCTCCTGCAGAATCATTTCCTTTTCAGGGACTCCAATGCAGATTTCCATACTGTGGCATCACCTGGCTCCAATCTATTCCAGTACGATACTCTCTCCATCGGTTCCAGTCCGATAACTGCTCCATTGGTGCCAGTCCGATACAGTCTCCATAATTGGTTCCTATCCAATTACCTCTTCATCGATCTAGTTCAATATCTATATTCACAGTACCCGGTCGCCACCAGCATATCTGTTCTCAGTCCGACTTTCCAAGTCTCTGTATTTCAATCAGTAAATATACTCCTCAGTCTGTCCTCAGAGTCTATCTAGTGCTCGTACTGAGTTACCCAGTCATGGGGCTGCAACCTGCACGTAGGGCGCAGCAAATCCCAAACTTCCTTGCAGGAGTCCCTGGTGAAAACCACCGGCATGTTAGAATCCACGCCCCTGTTCTGGGTCTCCGTGAACTACTCAGTACTAGTTAAAGTTCCCATAGTCTATGAGCAGACATTATATCAAACCAGACACCAACACCCGATGCTGTACTAGTCAAAGATCCAAGTCCAGATTCCAAAACCCTCCCAGTGTGACAAATAACACTGGAGAACACAGCGTTTGGTGAGAACAACGCTTTTTGGGGTATTTTGGGGCTGTAGATTCTGATAATTACATTAGTTTTTGTCCATCGGGTTTGCTTATCAAGATATGACATATATCCGTACAAATTTATACATTTATACATATTATATGGTCCTTATTTCATGGTGAAATTTCTCACATCAACAAGACAAAGTGGAAATTGATCCAAATGACTGTGGAGCACTTTGATGCTCATGTTACAACCAAGTGTGCAGAAAGAAGTAAGCATATTCTCAACGAGTTCAGTGTAGTTAGTGGTCTTTCCCAAGAAAGGTCTGAACATGTAACGTACACAAGCAAACATCAACAGAACATCAGCAAAATCATAAGTATATAGTAAGTAATCAAAAGTACAATAGGTAATTATATCAGCAATATCTTAAAAACTAGAGCTCCTAGAATGAAATGGATGGTGTTTTCGGAATCAGCAGCACACAAATATCCAGAATCAGGTCTAACATTGCAGGCACCATGTAAATATATATTTTTTGTTCCCCAGTGTTATTTGTATTAAAAAAAATTGCTTACATCATACAATAAAAGGTATTAGTAACACCACTTGAGAAGAGTTGGAATTTTAACCTGCGGACCCTTCTGGGTGTGAGCTCGATGACAGGGACTTCAGATCATGGCCATTTATTATGGCACCCACAACCTTCGTGTTTCATTCCTCCATGGGACTTCTCCAGGAGTATAAATGAAAAAGTCAATAATATGGTAAAAGAGAAATGATTCCAAATGGAATGGATTTGAATTATGGGAAGTCATGTTATGGAAAGCCATGTTTTTTTGTGCAAGAGGCAGCCTTAAAGTGCCACAGAGAATATACACACAACTTACAGAAATATGAAGATAGAGCTCTTAGCAAGTCTACAGGAACCGGAGAATACAGGGCTCCAGTTACACTGTGTGACAATGGCCGGTGGGTCAGTGTCAGACTCACAATATTCAGCCATCTGCAACAAGCAGAATCAGCGTTCAATGGTGGGTCCCATCTCACAGTCCAGAAGCAGAGCAGGTGCACCATTGTTTGCCGCAGCACAGTCTGAGTGGTACCAGGCAGGAGTTGTTTTGTGCAGGTGTTAGCAAGGCTCCTGGGACTGAACCAATTAACTCTACAGCAGCAGTGAGTGCACTGCAGAGCTCCATTGGTAGAGCAGCAGTCACACTTGAATCCCACTGTGAACCCCACGGGTACTGCTGTACATGCAGGTGCCCTTGCAGGGCTTGGAGCCTGGAGGCAGTAGTCTCTATTGCCTCTGGGAGTTCCGCCCCTGTCTCGAAACAATATATTATTAAAACAAAATGAGTGGGTATCTTCATTTTAGAGGAATGTAGCAAATGCACTAGAGGAGTATGGCATTAATAGTGCGCAGTTCAAATCACAGTCGGTGTAAATACTGTGAGATTAAAGCCAGTCAGGGATTTAGCAAAAAAAAACAAAAAACCACAGCCTGGGCAAAGGTACTGAAATCTGGGAAAGAGAGTCCACCATCTCTGCGAGAGGCTTTCAATTTCACCTGAGCAATGCCTGATTTTTTTATTCCCCAAGGCAAATTACAGAAAGAGACATGTTAGCTATGCCATATCTGAAGCATCCAATTGCAGTGGTAACATCAGTATGGAATTAGATAGTTTTAGAAATTTGACCACACCAGTCCAACCCAGTAATGACAAAGAGAGAAATCTCCATTAGCCACAGCAGACTGATCCATTAATAACAAAGAGAGAAATCTCCATTAGCCACGGCAGACCGACCCAGTAATGACAAAGGGAAGAAATCTCCATTAGCCACAGCAGACTGATCCAGTAATGCCAAAGGGTGAAATCTCCATTAGCCAAGGCAGACCGTCCAGTAATTACAAAGGGAGAAATCTCCATTAGCCACAGCAGACCGACCCAGTAATGACAAAGGGAGAAATCTCCATTAGCCACAGCAGTCCGACCCAGTAATGACAGAGAGAAATCTCCATTAGCCACAGCAGACCGACCCAGTATTGACAAAGGGATAAATCTCCATTAGCCAAGGCAGACCGACCCAGTAATGACAAAGGGAGAAATCTCCATTAGCCACAGCAGACCGACCCAGTAATGACAGAGAGAGAAATCTCCATTAGCCACAGCAGACCGACCCAGTAATGACAAAGGGAGAAATCTCCATTAGCCACAGCAGACCGACCCAGTAATGACAAAGGGAGAAATCTCCATTAGCCACAGCAGACCGACCCAGTAATGACAAAGGGAGAAATCTCCATTAGCCACAGCAGACCGACCCAGTAATGACAGAGAGAAATCTCCATTAGCCATAGCAGACCGGCCCAGTAATGACAAAGAGAGAAATCTCCATTAGCCACAGCAGACCGACCCAGTAATGACAGAGAGAGAAATCTCCATTAGCCACAGCAGACCGACCCAGTAATGACAAAGGGAGAAATCTCCACTGACCACAGCAGACCGACCCAGTAATGACAAAGAGAGAAATCTCCATTAGCCACAGCAGACCGACCCAGTAATGACAAAGGGAGAAATCTCCATTGATCACAGCAGTCCGACCCAGTAATGACAAAGGGAGAAATATACATTATGGTAAGAACTTACCGTTGATAACGGTATTTCTCCTATGTCCACAGGTTTCCACAGGATAACATTGGGATATGAAGGAGCAACAGCGGATTGGCACCAAAGGATCACAAGCTTTCTGGCCTCCCAGGATGCAACGGGCTCGTCCATAAAATCCCGCCCACCGATTCAGTCAAATCAGTTGTTTCCAAAGCATTTAGGCAGGAGCATTATGTAGAACCCAATTCAGGCGAGAAGAACACACATGCACACCCTTCCACGCAAGAGGGAAGAGGTTAGTGAGTATAAAGATTCTCAAATCAGGTGCATCAGGGTGAGATCCCTGTGGAAACCTGTGGACATAGGTGAAATACCGTTACCAACGGTAAGTTCTTACCATAACGTATATTTCTCCGGCAGGGTCCACAGGTTATCCACAGGATAACATTGGGACTTCCCAAAGCAATTTTTAGTGGTGGGGACGCTCCTGATTAGACAGGAGAACCTTTCGCCCGAATTCAGCGTCATGAGAGACAAAAGTATCCAAGGCATAATATCTAATGAATGTGTTAATGGAAGACCATGTGGCTGCCTTACATATCTGTTCTGCTGAGGCACCATGTTGTGCTGCCCATGAAGGACCTACCTTACGTGTAGAGTGAGCAGAGACATTAGCCGGAACAGGGAGATCAGCTCGAGAATATGCTTCTGAAATAGTCATTCAAAGCCATCTTGCTAGCATCTGTTTAGTAGCAGGCCATCCCCTCTTGTGAAATCCGTAGAGAATGAAGAGAGAGAATCTGTCTTTCTGATGGCACTGGTACGATCTACGTAGATTCTTAATGCACGGACTATGTCCAGCGACGCTTCTCCCGCAGAAAGTCCCGATACCTGAAAAGCCGGGACTACAATTTCTTCGTTAAGGTGAAACTTCGAGACCACCTTCGGAAGATAACCAGACTTAGTTCTGAGAACTGCTTTATCTGGATAAAAATTCAGAAAAGGAGATTTACATGACAACGCTCCTAAATCTGACACTCTTCTAGCTGATGCCATAGTCAGTAGAAAGAGTACTTTAGCTGTCAACCATTTAAGATCCACTTTCTTAAGTGGTTCAAACTGAGCCCCTTGAAGGACTTTGAGAACCAGACTTAAATCCCAAGGTACTGCAGGAGGAACAAAAGGTGGTTGAATGCACAGCATTCCCTGGAAAAAAGTACGCACATCTTGTAAAGTGGCAATTTTATTTTGAAACCATACAGTCAATGCTGATACTTGAACTCTCAAGGAAGCCACCTTCAAACCCTTATCCATTCCTGCCTGAAGGAAATCTAAGATTCTGGACACTCTGAAAGATTTTGGATCCATACTTCTTTCACTACACCAATGAATATAAGCTTGCCATATTCGGTGATAAATGCGAGCTGAGGAGGGTTTCCTTGCTCTGAGCATAGTTTGAATTACCTGTTGTGAAAAACCTCTTGACTTCAGGATAGAGGTTTCAACAGCCATGTTGTCAAAGACAGTCGATCCAGATGCCTGTGGTAACAAGGACCCTGCATTAGTAGATCTGGACGTTGAGGGAGCAGAATTGGAGCATCCATCGACATCCTCTGCAGATCTATGTACCAATGCCTTCTGGGCCAAGCCGGAGCTATTAGAATCACGGCACTCTTTGCTTGCTTTATTTTCCTCACTACCCTGGGTAATAGGGTGATCGGGGGAAACAGATATGTCAGATGAAAGTCCCATTTCACTGACAGTGCGTCCACAAGGTTCGCTCCGGGGTCCTTTGTTCTTGACCCATATGCCGGAACTTTGCTGTTCAGACGGGACGCCATGAGATCTATCTCTGGAAACCCCCACTTGTCTACTAGAGTCTGAAATACTTCCGGGTATAGAGCCCATTCGGTTGCTCGAATGGTGTGTCGACTGAGAAATTCTACTTCCCAGTTTAGGACTCCTGGAACGAACACTGCGGACAATGCTGGAAGATGGAGTTCTGCCCACTTTAGTATGTGACTTACCTCCTTCATTGCTCTTTGGCTGCGAGTTCCTCCATGATGGTTGAGGTACGCTACTGCCGTTGCATTGTCCGAGTGGATCTGGACTGGTTTTCCTTGCAGTATCCTTTGCCTGGATCATTGCCATGTATATGGCCCGAATTTCTAACAGGTTTATTGGCAGTCGACTTTCTTCTGTGGTCCATTGTCCCTGGAACCACATTCTTTCGGACACTGCTCCCCGGCCCTGAAGACTGGCATCCATTGTCAGGATTTCCCAATCTGATATCCAAAAGGGTCTCCCCTTGTCTAGATGGGAAGTCTGTAGCCACCAGGCTAATGACCTTTTTACCTTTACTGGAAGTATCATCATTTGTTTCTTTATTGTCTGATGTACTCCATTCCATCTGGTCAGAATCAGATGCTGCAGAGGTCTTGAGTGGAATTGTGCATATTCCACCATGTCGAATGTTGACACCATCAACCCCATCACTCGCATTGCTGCGGGAATTGATATTGTTTGACTGTGTAACAATTCTGGAGTCATTAACTGCACCTTGGATATCTTTTCCAAAGGTAAAAATATTTTCTGCAGACTTGAATCCAATACAGCCCCCAAGTGAATCATCCGTTGTGGCAGAATCAGAGACGACTTTGCCCAATTTATGAGCCATCCGTGTTTCTGAAGACAAGTTATTGTCTGTTGGAGATGGCTCAAGAGCAATTCCTGGGATTGTGCCAGGATTAAAAGATCGTCGAGGTATGGGAAAATCCTTATCCCCTGCTTGCGGAGATAAGCTGCCATAACCAGCATAATCTTGGTAAATACTCTGGGGGCTGTGGCTAACCCAAAGGGTAATGCCTGGAATTGAAAATGTTGTTGGAGGATAGCGAACCTAAGGTAACACTGATGGGACAATGCTATTGGCACATGCAGGTAAGCATCCTGTATATCCAGTGATACCATGCGTAATGTCTCCATGTGGAACCGTGGGACCCAAATGTATTTGTTTAACATTTTGAGATTGAGAATGGGACGAAATGACCCATTTGGCTTCTGGACTAAAAATAGGTTGGAGTAAAACCCCTGCCCCCGTTGTGCCGGGGTACTGGAATGATTACCCCAGACTGAAGCAATTTCTGAACTGCTTCTTGCAGGGCTCAGGCCTTTGGCTCTATATGAGATGGGCTGGTGCAAAAAAACCTTCGAGGAGGCTGATTCTTGAAAGGGAAAACATAACCCAGAGATACCACTTCTTGCACCCAAGCGTCTGTTGTCGACTGCTGCCATATGTGTGCAAACTGAAGAAGACGGCCCCCTACCTTGGAGTTCCCAAGGTGGAGGCCCGAACCATAAGGCTGATGGTTTCTGTTCTGGTTTGGAAGCTGGCCCTCTATTGGCCGATTGCTTCTTAGCTTTACCAGACTTATTGTACTGGGTTTGCTTTGATTCATTTTACCTTTTGTTTTACCTTGCCACCAAAATGGCCGAAAACCTGAACCCTTAGGCTTAGGGTTATAACTGGCAGGTAACCTGACCTTCTTGGATTCAGCTTCTGACTCCAGAATATCTGTCAGTTCCTTCTCAAAAAGAATATTCCCAACAAAAGGCAAAGCTTCCAGAACCTTCTTGGATTCTGAATCAGCTTTCCATGTACATAGCCAAATTGCTCTGCGAGCAGCTACCGTTAAGGCTGATGCTTTAGAAGCAATCGTACCCATATCCATTGCTGCTTCTTCTAAGAATAGCGCAGCCTGTTTCATATGGGCTATATGTGACTCATGCTCCCCAGCAGGTGCTGAGAGCCCATTTTCCAGTTCTTCAGCCCATTCAACTACCGCTTTTTGCCATGCAGGCTGAGGCCATAGCCGGCCTTATGACTGCCCCTGACAGAGAAAATATGTTTAAAAAAAAAAAACATCAACTCTTCTGTCTGTGACATCATTTAATGATGTAGATGGCAAAGGCAAAATAGATTTTCGCACTAATCTAATGATGTGCATATCTACCTTAGGAGGTACTTCTCTTTTTAAACAGTCCCCAGCTGGAAAAGGGTAGTAAGTATCCCATTTTTTTGGAATTCTATATTTCCTATTAGGTGTAGCCCAAGGTTCCTCCATAATTTCCGTCAGTTCCTCTGACCCTGGAAATTCAACCCTAACTGTTTTGGGACGTTTAAACACAGGTGCTTTAGTTTTTATTATTGGCTCAGCTGAATCCTCTAGATACAGAATAGCCTTCATTGCTCCAATTAACTCAGCTATATCCTCTGAGCTGAAACCTTCCATTTGTTCTTCATATGGTGAAGTAGAGTATATGGTATCATCATCTGTTGTTTCATCCTGTGTAGCCTGTGAATTTGATGATATATTTACCCTTGTTTTATCAGCTTTTTGACTTGTAGAAGCTGTTGGGACTATACCATAAGATGGTAGCTGCATGTATGGGTTGATAGTGTACCCTATTCCTGAGGTTGAAGCTACAGGCACCAACCTGTCAGCTATACTGGATAAGGTTTGTGCGAACACAGCCCAAGGTGGATCTATTTATCGTTGAACAGGGACCTGCCTTGCAATCTGCTGAAATGCAAAACAATTTGCACATAACCCATCGTGTGCCAGAGTCTGAGTTGATAACCCCACCTTGCATGATAATCATGTTATGAGTGTTGGTGTTTCGGTTAATATAACCTTGTCACCTTTGCCGCTTTTAGACATGATAAACAATCAGCTTTTCACAGTATACTACACAATTTGTGACTATAATCACTTTATATGTATAAAAGTGATATCAATCTGACCCCAACCCAAGCACCAGCATTGAGGCTCAGAAGAAAACACTGACAAACATATATAAAGTCAGCAATTACACTAGCAGTCAGTCACATGTTATATATTAGTCATATATTTGTCACATGAGCATATTATCAACTACGAACACATTTCAAGTATGTAGGAGTACATCTACTGCATTCTGCTCTATACAGTTATTTTACGTATTCAGACACATTGTGAAGAAAACCACAGTAATGTACACAAACTCATATGCAATAGGCACTAAAGTTAACTATTCATACTGACAAAAAGTAGATAGAAATTTAGTGCTGTATAACCCGTACTCAGTAGAGTGGGATACAGGGAGACTCACCCCACTTCCAGGATCGATCAATACGTTAGAAAACGCTGAGTGGATCCAGACACTACTAGTGTACACTGCCGCTCCGGTATTTTTTTAGTGGACTCAGATGCTCAGTGAACGCTAGTGCATGCAGACGCTCATGTCTGCGACCCAGTCTCTTAGCGGTAAACCTTAGTGTATACAGACGCAGCGACCTATGCTGCGACCGAGTCCCCTCGTGGTAGCGTCTGAGATGGAAGTGAGGCAATCAGTTCATGGCAGGAGATGCACGGAAACTGATCATGAACTGGAGGAGGGAAGACCAGGAGAGTGTCTGACTCCCCACTGCTGACATCAACCCTAGGGATCGCAGACTCAAACTAATCCTGGCACCTTATGATCCCTAAGGCCTAGTGCTGGAGCACCCGTGGTGACAGCGCGCCAGCTACTGATTGGTAGTCTCCTCCTAATACAGTGCGGCTGTGTCCATATTCCCCTTCTAAGCGGAACCAATGCCTTACCTTCTCCCCGTGCTCCAGCCACAGCCTGGTAACGTCTGCTGGACCTGCTAGTATATCCGACACAGACGCCCGTCGAGATAGCACTTGTACCGTGGGTAAGTGTTGTTGCGACCCGGCGGAGAGTTGTTGGAGCGACTCTTTCCAATATGCATGTAAGACGCTGTTAGGAAAGGTTACTCAGAAAACATAGTAAGACTATAAATATAAATTAATAAAGCTTAGGGCTGCCAAAGAACAGCAGCCCTGTGACCATGGTTCGGCTCCTGCCACACCAAACAAAAAACTGATTTGGCTGAGTCGGTGGACGAGATTATATGGACGAGCCCATTACATCCTGGGAGGTCAGAAAGCTTATGATCATTTGGTGCCAATCCGCTGTCGCTCCATCATATCCCAATGTTATCCTGTGGATAACCGGTGGTCCCTGCCGGGGAGATCTCCATTAGCCACAGCAGACCAACCCAGTAATGACAAAGGGAGAAATCTCCATTAGCCACAGCAGACCGACCCAGTAATGACAAAGGGAGAAATCTCCATTAGCCACAGCAGACCGACCCAGTAATGACTATAGGTATAGAGTAATTTGGGGTAGACAGAAACAGTGACATACAGTATCATCCTCAATTAAGGATACACGTATATCCACATTTACTACTAATATTCCCTGAAATAGAGGGGATTAACGGATGTCTACTGCCAGGGGTCCAATGCTATCGTAAACAGGGGTCAACCCTGTCGTGTACCCCTTTGGATCAAAAAGAGACAAGAAAGATGGCCATTGCAAGAGACTTGTGTGGCCGGGGACATGTATAAAGCACGCAAAATAGCTATAGATGTATTAGCAAAGCTTGCTAATATGTTACATAGATGTGACCAGAGAACCATGGGGGTAATTCAGACCTGATCGCTGTTCTATGCGTACACAAGTAGCATTCGCAAGCATGCTAATAGAATGCAAGTGTACGATCACACGCCTATCACGCATGAGTGCACAAAAATGTGCAGCAGTGCACAAAAGTGGTGTTTACCATTCTGCATCACACGGGAGTGATGCGTTCGCAAGGTTACTAATCAAATCGCTGGCAACATGGAGCTTGTCGTTTTTTTTGCTCTATACTGATAAACCAATTACCCTAAAGAATTGTACAGTGATTGGTCAATTAATTGAGCAAACACTGCAAAATGAAAAGTTTTACATCCTAATTCTGCAATTAAGGCAACAAACATACTTTTTGTAGCCGTATTTACACTTTAATACTATTGTAACTAAACTATTTTAACAAATATGTAGTTTGTTACAATAGTGATGTGGTTATCCCACAAAGAAAAAAGGAATGAGACATAAATGAAATGTAGGAAAAATATAAATAGACATATTCTGAAGAACCAGAGGATAGAATGAAGATATATAAAAAAAGGAACACAAAAAAATTTAATTTAATGTTTAATAAAGACGCCACACAATAGTTTAGTTTTTGACACTTTACGGTTTTGTTTTGTTTTGTTTTTTTGTGTTTTTTTTTTTTTAAGAACAGATTATAAAATTATTAACAAAAAATGAAAATAATAATAATAATAAACTTTCAACATTGGCCAGCAGGCCCTGGATATTGGCCCGCATGGCCAGGAGCTCCCTCCTAATGGCCTGGTCTCAATCTCCCACCTCACAATCTGTAATAAGTGGGGAATAATGTGAAAATTAAATTTTTAAAACCTAAAAACATATGTAAAATCATCATCATCATCATCATCACTACAATCCATTAATAATGCCACATGCAAAGCTGATTCTGCTCTTTACATATGCTACTGATTAATCACATTAAAATTGACACACATCTGCCAAAAAATATTAGCATACTGTACATGTTAAAAAATAAAAATATATAACACTTCCCTTATATAGTACAAACACCCAAAACACATCTACTCTATGCATCTGTCATGTTAATGGCTCACTAGTTATCAAACACAATTTCTGGAGTTTGTTGGCCCACTACCCTTTATAAGAAGGTCCAGTAAAATTAGCTAATCAGACAAGACTTATAGATGCACCTAACACACACATGACTTCATAAATCCATAAAACAAATTGATTCAGTGATATAATAAATGTGTTTGTATTGTTATTGGCGCACTATGATAGCCCTGGAATTACTTCCTACCATTGTTTTGAAAACCATATACTTTGTCTTTTTGGACACAGGGTCTTCCTACCTGTACACCTGTAAAGACCTAGGTGGTCATTCCGAGTTGATCGCAGCCAGCAACTTTTTGCTGCTGGTGCGATCAACTAATCCTATGCGGGAGTGTATTTTAGCTTAGCAGGGCTGCGAACGCTTGTGCAGCCCTGCTTAGCTAAAAAAGTTTTGTGTAAAACAAAACCAGCCCTGGACATACTTACCCTGTGCGACGATCTCAGCGATGATGGGGATGGCTTTAACATCAGACATCCGTTCGCCTGGACAAGCCTGCGTTTTCCTTACCACTGCCCGAAAACGGCCGCCAACGGACAGGTAACGCCCCGGAATGCCTTTCTTCAGTCAATCTTCTTGCGGGCGCCGCTGCGACCACTTTGTTTGTAGCCAGCGTCGTAGCCCGGCGACTCCTGTTGCTGCGCATGCGCATTCCAGACCCGTTTGAACCGCAGTGAAGAACCGCTGTTTGCTCAGTACAAGTATCGGGCTGGATGATGTGGGCACAATACCTCTGCGATACCTTTCCAACGCACATGGTTTTACTTCCACGTGTATACCAGTACCGAAAATACTACCCAGTGTTGGCTATCTTGCGTACAAGTTCAGAGTCGATAGGTATCCTATCAGCTCTGTGCGAAAAGGTCATTGTCTGGTTATTCCACGTCACTTCCCAATTTCCTGGTTTTCGGAAATTGGGAAAATTAAAACACAACAGTGACCTATCTACATGATACTGGTGGAGCTTCAAACTAGGGGGCCTAGATATATTGAATTTCTTGTTCACCGGTTTCCCACCCCGTAATTTGAGTACCTCATCTATTGCTAAAGGGTATGGTACTAATCCTGACTTACTCTGTCCTTGAGGTACCTGTGAACACACCCAACAGGTTTAAGACCTTACCCACTAATGAGTGGTAATCACTCAACAGATGTCGGTCCATGTCGATATTAATATTGGACTGACATCTCTGGATGCACCCATCTTCAACTATGTTCTCACAATTCCTATAAATACAATATTCATCAGACAATAACCCCTCAAATTGCCTCCAAGCTTCGTGACTAACAGAGCGCTTACTGATACCAGCCTTTACTAGAGTGATGTGCTGCTCCTGAGATCCTACAAATCCGTACTCGCCATCAGAACCCATTCCAGATCCTTGCTCGACTTCTCTGGGACCCTCACCAAAACAGATTGTCCTGGGCAAAAACAGAATTACCAGAAAAACCCGAAACGCAGTCTCTTGAGGTAGATCCATTTTGTTAGGGAAAAGAAGGGAAATAAGAAGGAGGAGAGAGAGAAAAGGGCAGTGGGAGGTGAAAAAAAGAAAACTGGTACGACAACCGACTTTGATCTTGTTGTTCTCCGCGCTCAGGTGCCGTTTCAACAGTCCTGCCTCTCAGCTTTCCCGGAACAAACACTGTAGTGATACGAGGTTCTCTTCACCTTGCTCTTTGTCACGAGTTTTCTCCGGGTCAGCGACCTTCTTGCAGTGGGACGAGTGGACCCAAGTCTCTCTTTCGGTGACCTTTAGTGCTGGTTAACAAGACTTGATACGGTCCTTCCCACCTGTCTATGAGGCAACCTAGGCGAATTTTTTGAATCATCACATAATGCCCAAGCTCAATGTCATGACAATTATTGTTCGGTAGGTCAGGAATCACCAGCTTCAGATTTCTTTGTTGATTTCTCAGCTGCTGGCTCATCCTAACCAAATATTTCACAGTTATTTTGTTATTGCATTTCAAATCATCTTGGGGGGTCTATCATTACATGGGTTTGTCGACCAAAAAGTATTTCAAAGGGTGATAAGTTAAGTGGTGACCTGGGAGTGGTTCTGATGCTGTACAACACTAGTGGCAAAGCTTCTGGCCACAGCAATCCAGTTTCAACCATCACTTTGCTCAGCTTATTCTTAATAGTGCTGTTCATTCTCTCCACCTTCGCACTTGCCTTTGGCTGGTACGGAGTATGCAGCTTGCTATGAATTCCCATCAGTTTGCACATGACCTGAAAGACTTCACCTGTAAAATGGGTACCCCTATCACTTTCAATCATTCTAGGGATACCATATCTGCACACAAATTCCTGCACGATTTTCTTTGCAGTGAACACAGCAGTATTTGTGGCAGCGGAGAATGCTTCTACCCAGTTGGAAAACACATCAGTACATACTAACACATATTTCAAATTGCTACAGGGTGGTAACTGTATGAAGTCAATTTGTATTACCTGAAAAGGTCCGTCTGTAGGAGGGATATGGGATGGCTCCGTTGGTATTGCCTTACCAATATTCTTCCTCAAGCAAGTAAGACATGTCATTGCTTTATTACCTGCATGAGAAGAGAATCCTGGCACACTCCAGTAGGCTCTTACCAGCTTGCACATACCCTCCTTGCCAGATGAGTCAGACCGTGTGCCGCCTCAGCTAGACTTGGAAGATATGCTCTGGGGGCCACTGGCTTACCGTGTCCATCTGTCCAAAGTCCTGAGGACTCCTGACCATATCCCTTCACCTTCCAGACTGGCTTTTCCTGTAGGGAACACAAATTTTGAATTTCAATTTAATTATTTCATGTTATCAGTTGTGTGAAGTAAAAACATCTCTGGATGAGAGAAGAGAGGGAAAATGAAAAAGAAAATGTCAGGTTTGCCATTCACCAACAGGCCGTCACACCATCATGCATATCAGTGTCTGTACACAATCTCCCTTCACCAGTATTCCCATTCTCCACCCTTTGTGCATGACAAGGCACACTGCAGTAATACTGGTGTCATCCTGCTGGTGAGATATACTGGGTTTGGGCAGAACTCTGAAGGACCGAGTAGGTATGTGGTGTTTGAACTGTAATCGGGTCCATGTATTGGACCACCCTGTGTGAACGAAAAAGATGAAGAGGCAATTGTGGAGAAACAGAATATAAGTTGGTGACAGATAAGTTTGTAGAGGTAAACAAGATTTTATACAATTTGACAACTGGATTGGGCACTAGGGGGAAGTGATTCTCTACTTGGTCTACTCCCTTTAAAAAAAATTCTGTGTGTGCTGTATCTCTACTGGGACTATCCCAGCCATCAATCCAGTGTCCTGTCCATCCTAAGTTCATAGGGAACCCGGTATCTGTGAGATAATTTCCTCTACCTGTGATGGACATGAATCTAGAACAGTGAAATGTAACATTAGTCTTCGTGGGTGTCTAACATACTTTGTACTTCCTGAGCAGGAGCACATTATATGTATATCATATCTAACAAAGCTCCTGTTAAGTTAATCAGGGGCCATTTCTGCTAGAAAAAGAAGCAAAAGTTTAGAGGCCCCATCTTAACCCCTGCAAGTTTTGTCAAAGGGTAATGTTGCATTTATTTTGTTCTTCCCATTAGCCGAATCTGTATTTTCTATACGGCTTGTGATTCCTTACTATATGTTCCTTAGTCCCGTCTATGTTTAATAATGTGGCTTGTGTTTTCTGTCTAGGGGGTCTATATTGACTATGGCCCTCATTCCGAGTTGTTCGCTCGTTCTTTTTCATCGCATCGCAGTGAAAATCCGCTTAGTACGCATGCGCAAAGTTCGCACTGCGACTGCGCCAAGTAACTTTACTATGAAGAAAGTATTTTTACTCACGGCTTTTTCTTCGCTCCGGCGATCGTAATGTGATTGACAGGAAATGGGTGTTACTGGGCGGAAACACGGCGTTTCAGGGGCGTGTGGCTGAAAACGCTACCGTTTCCGGAAAAAACGCAGGAGTGGCCGGAGAAACGGTGGGAGTGCCTGGGCGAACGCTGGGTGTGTTTGTGACGTCAACCAGGAACGACAAGCACTGAAATGATCGCACAGGCAGAGTAAGTCTGAAGCTACTCTGAAACTGCTAAGTAGTTAGTAATCGCAATATTGCGAATACATCGGTCGCAATTTTAAGAAGCTAAGATTCACTCCCAGTAGGCGGCGGCTTAGCGTGTGTAACTCTGCTAAATTCGCCTTGCGACCGATCAACTCGGAATGAGGGCCTATGTGTCCTACTATTCCTACAATCTCTGGCAAAATGCCCTTTCTTCCTACAAATGTAACATAGTCTTGGTCTTCTCCAAACATCCAGGGTCTGGGGTTTAGGCAGATGGGACTTTGCTGTAAGAGCCTGTATACTTACATTCCTCAACCTCTCCTCCTGTTGTTCTCTGCGTATAGCGATATTCTTGTGCTGTTCAATAACGCACTCTCTGAGATTATCTACTGTGACCACTCTCCAATTAGGCAAAGATGTTTGCACCATGTGCCTCAATGCCTGATTGAGTCCATCCATTAGCACAGAGACAGCTACCTCCCTGTAATTCGCATCGTTCCCTATATCCGATATCCCAGTGTATCTAGCCATTATTTGCATAGCCCTATGGAAATATTCAGGTGTCATTTCACTGTCCTTCTGTCTTATGGAGAAAATTTTGCTCCACTTAACAGCAGTGGAGAAGTACAATCCTAGTTGTATGTTAATTCGTTCCACGGTCTCCTGATTGTGTTCGTCAGTCATAGGACCATCCGACTCTAATTTAAAATCCATAATAAATTTTTGGGTGTCAATATTAGGGGGTAGGCACGCTTTCAAGAATGTCCGCCAATCTTTGTTTGCCGGTTCATGGGTATTACCCAGATTTCTGATAAACTTCTGACATCTGGCTAAATGCTTCTGGGGATCGGGGAATTCTGAAATGATTGACCGCAGCTCTGATCTGGACCACAGGCAATACATTGCATTATTCCTGGTGAGGGTTATAACCTGACTATCGGTCCTCCTATTGGGAGTCACTATTTCCAAGACAGGATGTAACCCAACCATTCCATTCCTAATCTGCTCACTGTGAGGTCTCTGTGTAATGAACAGTCTCACACTTACCGATGTCTGTGATCTCACCAGTCCTTTCAGCAGGGATACAACTTGCAAGGGTTAGGGTTAACACACTTTTCATGAATGTCTCTATCGTTTTCCAATGCACCATTGATTGTAGCCATTTTCTCCCCTTTGACCTGTGTCGGTAATGGTGTGTTCGTACTCACATTCCTGCCAGGTATGGAACCTGCTGTGTGAGTCAGTTCCCTTTGTACCTCCCCCTCCTGCTGCCACAGATTTAAACAGTCGTTATGTCTGATCCTTTGTTTTCTAGATTTAATCAGACATATTCTAATCCTTATGTTCTGCAGTACCTCTGATTCAAAGCTGCCCACCCTGGGGAATGATGTCCTATCATCAGCAGTCATACATACCCATTCATTGCAATAAGCCTCTGCGTGTGGACCATATTTTCCACACATAATAAACCTTGCTGACCCTCTCGGCCGCAATTCTCCAGCCTGAACCCTGCATACTGAAGTCTCTCACTTGAGCAACTGGCTCCCATATTTGTGGGCCTTTTCCCACAAACACCAAAATACTCAATGCAAGCAGACGGTGAAAGTTCACTGAGCGCTCTTCACCCGCTCTCGCCCACATTGGCCAGTACAATGATACAATGTCGATAGTGTACCCAACCTAGGGCCCCATCAGACCTTACAGCACCATAATTTCTTTCGGTGGAGGTTCTGTTGGAATCTTTCCTGAGAGAGGCAGCGAAAAAGTTGCTTTTCGGTATCTTTCCACTGGAATTTTTGAAGGGTGAAAAATCAGTTGCCTAATAACTACTGCTCACCCTTTCCAGTGGAAGCCCACCAGGGAGATTTCCCGACGTTATCAAAGAAAAACCCCTTTCTCTTTCCTTTTACACAATCACATCTGCGTATGCTCTCCACAGCGCATATGACACAATAATATCACTTTGTACTGTGTAAAACACACGGATGTGTGGTTCAATCGTACAGCCTATAGATGCTAGTTATCTATATGCCCTACGATCGCAGGAGTCGAATTCACAAGCTGCGCTCATCAGCCAGAGCGTAAAAATAAAGTCTATACGTTTGGGATTCACCTTTACTTCAATTCACAATTTCTATACTTCACAATGCACAATTCCTTATTATGCTCCTGTGCAAGTCTCCTCACGACTTGCGTATTTCTCTCTTTATGTTCACATAAGGTAGCGAACCTTACGCCACCGGGCCTCTACTAACCCAGTGTTCCCACGGGACCCGAATTTCCGGGGGTTCAGCTCCACTCACTCCTGCTTTCACTCACTCAGATACACCTTGTTTTTCTTTTCTGTACAGAAAATTCCACTCCCTTAGGTTGGTTACTTTACCCCAGAGGTACTTACAGTTTTAAACAAAATATTTAAGTTAACCTGCTTTTGAAATCGGATAGTTATGTGCTATTGTATTAAATGTATACTATCCCGCCTTTAATTGAACAACTATCGTGTGATTTGTACTTAGCGTCCGTAATCCTACGCAACCTTGCATAAACACGTGACCGTGCGTGCCTTTTACGCCACGTGTGTGACCCTGTACTTTGTCCGTCCCACGTGTACAAACGTACGTCCGCAATTCAACAAATCACACAATCTCTATAAATGTGAGCAATACAAACTATAATCGCTCACAAACACAACCCACACTTGTTCTGTATAAACCTTTACGACCAGGCCAGAACTGCGTTTTGTGTTTTATAATTACAGCCTTAATATACTTATTTCAAATGTATCTATATAGCAAACAGATGTTTCCGATTTCACACAGGTCTATGGCATCAGTATGTGAGAGGGTATGCAAAGTATCGGTACGCTTTGTATACGCTTTTGGTGCCAAAAAAATTACACAGATTTTTTTTATAGCTTCTTTCCTGTTTACCTCCGGGTTCTATCAGCACCTCTGCAGATTAGACAGAGCAGATGCAATCTAACAGCACAAAATACAGTTTTAAAACATCCAAGCAACCAGGAAAAGGTTTTACTTAAAGATGTATCTCCACTCTTTGCTGATAGATTAAAGTCTGCTATGATCTGCAAGCCTACGAGCGTGTGAAACCCAGATCGAGCTCTCAATTGTAAATGCTGATTTACTTACAGGACTAAAAGCAATACCTTAATACACTCAATACACTTTAAATCGAGCTGCTGTGGCCGCTGTATGTAATCCTTAACCTACATACTTTTTACTCAGTTAGCGTACAAAGACCAGTACCATGTATGCACTTTGTGTATACACGCCGTGATGGACATACAAAGTACACGGAGTGCATACACACAGAAACCGACAAGCTGAGAGCATAATGCAGCTACACGTATGGCTGAAATACACTTTAAACCTTAGCAGGAAGGAGACACGACACCAATTGTATTTAAGATGTTGGGATCCGACCCACCAACATATAATTGCTGAAAGGGGGTTACAACAGATATACAATCACAATAACAGAAAAGAGGCTACAATCAATGGTACATACATTTGGTTTCGCCAGCGCCACACGGTCTGGTGCTCAGTCAATCTAGCAAGATGACCTTCAGAGAGAGATGAATGACCAGCTAGGCAGCTTGGATTTTATACAGTTAGTCAAAACACAATACAATAGAAACTGTAACCTTTTCATCTATAGGACAAAGGGCTGGTCATTTACAGTGCAGGAGGGGTCATAGGTTGGTTTGAATAGGTGGGCGATGTCTGGTCCAGGTGTGCTTGCAGTTGGTCTCCACTTGGTTCCCGCCGAATATGAGAGTACAGTAAACACAGTATAATATTAATATCCTGTTCCTGCGCATAATTATGCGCAGGAGCGTGCTATCTTCTACAAACTGCTACCAGAATGTTGCCCTTAAAATACCCTACAGTTGGATACCAAACACCACCTCATAACCTAATGCTGTCCCCTCATATCCTGTAAAGGTAAATCCCTTTGTTGTTGTACCTTTTAAACAAGTATAACTTGCTGGTGTGGTGCGTTTGGGCTATGTGTACATTGTGCACTATGTGGATTAAATATGAGATATGTCTTTGAGGCTTTTCCATGCGAATACAAATGCTACCATAATTACTCATACCACGTGCTAATACACAGGACCGCATAAGCGGTCATAAGCAACTTGCGAATATACGCACGCACAGCAGAACAAGTATGCGCACGGAGGCCATCTGTGTGGAGTTTGTACGTGATGTGTGTACTGTAATATTTTCGGACTTTGACACGGGGAAGGAGGTTGAGAGGGGGAGGAAGATTGAGGCAGGGAAGGAGGTTGAGAGGGGGAGGAAGATTGATACGGGGAAGGAGGTTGAGAGGGGGAAGAAGATTGAGGCAGGGAAGGAGGTTGAGAGGGGGAGGAAGATTGAGGCAGGGAAGGAGGTTGAGAAGGGGAGGAAGATTGAGGCAGGGAAGGAGGTTGAGAGGGGGAGGAAGATTGAGGTGGGGAAAGAGGTTGAGAGGGGGAGGAAGATTGAGGTGGGGAAAGAGGTTGATAGGGGGAAAAAGATTGATGCGGGGAGGGAGTTTGATGGGGGGATGGGTCTTGAGGGGGTGTTGGGCTTTGCTGAGGGGTGGGTGGTCAGATCTGCTGCCTCCTTCGTGCTCTGCCTAAGGAGAGAGGGACACAGTGTTCAATGTTTCTAAGTAAACATTTGTAATCGTGCAATACATCATTAGCTACTCGTTAATGCACAATTTGAAATGTTTTTTTGTGGGGGATTTGACCATAGTTATTTTTTATTTTTTTTATAAGTCAAATTTTACAAACGACAACATCTTAAAAAGAACAAACAAAATATAAGGAGAGCATAAGTCAAATTCACTGTTCTGTATGTGCTTGGGTTGTATGTTTATTATTTTTTAAACAGTGGAAAGGACATATGAAAACACAAACCATGCACACACTGTATTACTGCATACAAACATCTATGTCCTCAGAAAAACACTATCACTATCTACAAACAAAACATACACACGCTTATGTTTACACTTATCACTATACAATTAACTTTTAACAAACACAATCATTCAAACACAAATATCAAGGTATGCATTACTTACTATCTGCAATCTGCTGGTGCAACTGCTCCAGCAACCGCGGCTGATGGCGGCAGTGGTCGGACCATCGCCGCTCAAGTTGCACTATGGTCCACCTTGTGTGGACCCTAGCCCGCAGATTTCTGTGGACCTCCACGTCGGCCGCACACCTATGGGCGTTACTGACATAAAAGTCTATGCGCGGCGGTCGATTGTTGCTGTGAGGAGACGCAGCTCCTTTAATGAAAAAGCGGCAGCTCACATGGTGCCAATGGTATTTTCCGCATTTTTGCTGATATTTATATTGTCTGCCTGCTGTTGATTGGTTGACAGCTATGATATTCATTATTACAGATAAACTTGATTTGTATGAATGTTCATTAACAGGCTGATCCGTTTTGTCAGTTGCGAACGCAATTGCGAGTGAATGCTACTGTAAGTGGAGGATTAGCAACATACTTATACATACCTACATACAACAGACATACATACCTTTGCGAGTCTCACTCAACTAACCAATGCAGGATTGTTGTGTTTGTTGTTTTTAAAAAAAATAATGGAAAAAAACATCACTTGAGACACAAATGCATGTCAAACAAACACATATGCTGCAACATTGTTTTAAAAAACAAACATGATGTAATGTGTCAAGAGAAACATGACATCATTGATGCTAATTTCATAAAATATGGTGCCAGCACAACACTACTGGTGTCCATTAACTCTTGACATGCTAATTTGTTTGTTATAAAAGATTACAATGTATTTTTAATTCATCCACTAACATTGGTGTAATTTGTGTCAAACAACCAACAAATGCAGAAATACTGATTTGCAAACACTCAAAATCTGCCATAATATTTTGCTGGATGTTTTTTATTTTGTTTGATTTTGTAATTTTCTTTCTACTATCTGAAATAAACAAATTAAAACAACCATACACCTGACGTTCTCATAACTCAAACATACCTGAAATATTGATAAACTATTCTGGCACTAAGGCCATGGCCATGCTGATTTTCTGAGCCCCGCCTCCATGTACGGCCAACCCCTGGCTCCTAATCCTCTGGGCCCAAGATCTCATTTTGGGCCAGCTCCACACGCCTCATTACAGCAATATTGTGCAGTATTGCACACAGGACCACTATCTTACTAACCATTGCTGGCGAATACATGAGGTCACCACCAGTGCGGTGGAGCACCCGGAATCTACCTTTTAAAAGGCCGATCGTGCGCTGCACCACCTGTCTGATGGCTGTAAGTGCGGAATTATATGCAGATTGTGGTCCTGGTATTGGTCTGCTGTAAGTAGTCATGAGACAGGGGGTGCAAGGATATCCTCGATCTCCTGCAAAAAAAAATAATTATAAAAAATCTGTTCACCATTTACAAACCCCAAAAAACAACATTTACACAAAACTTAAACCTTTATATGCAGAAGAAACTCACCCACGGGCTACGCCTCTTGGCCTTACAACATGCTTAGTCTTCACCATATCCCTGATTGCCGAATCACTTGGGAATCATGGGCACTTCCTGGGTACCGGGCATTCAGGGAAAGGATCTGGAGGGATGGGCCACAAACAACCATCACATTCAAAAAGAGTGGAACATTTTTCGGTTCCTAAAGATTTCTTCATTATGTGTTTAGTGGCACATGTGGAATGTGTGTCTTGTCCACTACCCCAATAATGTGTGGAAAGCGACTCTCCCCTTCATGGAATTGCCACTTCACCACAGCTAGGGACGCCACATGCAATGGCATTGATATGAATTGATTCGTTCTTTTCAGGAAAACAGATATTACACGCCTCAGGATCCTTGAAAATGCCGCCTGGGAGGCACCTACCAGGGCTTCTACTATATGCTGGTAGGACCCTGAGGTGCAGAAATGTAAGACAGCAATAAATTGTGTCAGTGGTGGAATTACTGCAAGATACCATATTGAACCCTCCAGATCACTCTCTATTATTGAGAGAGTATCTAGGATTACATGAGGGGGCAGCCTATAGTGCCGCACCACCTCGTCATCTGGCATTCCAAAAAGACCAACACGGGAACGAAAGATACAAGGCCTTGCATGCCTCCATGGCCTTCGAGGATGAGGAGCAGGTTGTGGTTGGCCGTATAATGCCACCTGGTATGTAGCCTCCGACAACTAAAATACACATTTAACAGAATGTAAAATCATAAAACAATTATTTGACCCAAACATTCTACACAAACTTTTTACAGAACTAAAAATGCACTTACAGATGTGGTATAATCCATATCTAAATTGTGGACAACAGGAAGAAAGGAACAAAATTATAATATTGAACAACAAACAATACAAGTAAATGAGAAAAAAAAAAACCCATAACACCACAATGAGCATACATTTAATTACCAGACTAAAACAGCCACATAAAACAACAACACTACTAAAAACCCATACCTCACCACAACAGCACACAGCAAGGCACATGCAGATACTTACCCACAGATAATTCTAATCAGTGGAAAAGGCAAAAGGCCACAACAAAACAGAATGGCTAATCTGCCCCCCCAAAAAAACTCAAAATGCTGTCCACTGAAGCAAAAGAAAGAAACATAAGAAACACACTACTAAAAACCCACACCTCACCACAACAGCACACAGCAAGGCACATGCAGATACTTACCCACAGACAGATATACTGTAGCTACCTGGAAACCAAAATTTATTACAACAAAAGAAACAGTCAGTTCAACCCCAAAACAAACATCATTCGAGACAAAACAAAACAAACCAACACTATAACCTCAAAAACACACATTGCTTGTGCAACATGCAGTGCGTACGCAACACACCAGGGATGTGTTGCAAACAAACGCAGTGCTGTGCACATGCACAAAAATATCACAATACAACATACTTACCAACAAACAGCAAACCCAAAATACGAAGACCACAAACCTGTATAACACATTACATTGGCATTACTCCAAGAAAACAATACACATTCCATATAGACAACACAAATACCCACTACTTCCCTCCACTCTGCACTCTCCAGACTCCACTCCACAACACAACACAACACAACACACACTCCTCTCCACAACTCCAAACACCCTCAAACCACGGATGCCTAGAACATGCTTAAATAGTATTAGCAATCAAAACAAATGAACGTCTTGTGTATGCATCACCTTTGCTAATTTGTGCAAAGCGTGTATACACACCTATGAAACACCCTACAAACCATGTGCACATGCTGCCAGCATCATGGAGTATGCCGCAAACCTCGAGCAAGAAATGCAGCAAATATGTGCAGAATATGCAGCAATAAAGGCCAAACACATCAGAATCCAACAAAGACTACAGCAGATCGCACAAGAATAAGAAGCTGGCTTTGAAGAGGATAGAGGAGAACAACCCAGTAGTGAAGGTCCACCATCTCTGCAACAAAACCAACATGAAGCTGGTCCGAGTTCCCTGGCTGAGGAAGATGTTGCACAAACTGAGGAAGATTCTGGGCTCACTACCCAAACGCATCAATCAGGACCACAAAGTGAAGATGAAGAACAAACAAGTTCCTAGGCTAATGCATCGCAGCAAAGGCCAGACAAGAGAAAAGTACACTAACCATTTACAAAGAGGGAGTTGGCCATTCTTGTCTCACAAGCCATTGAAAAAATTCATTATGGCAATAAGAACATGGGCACAGGGACCAAGGGCCATATCTAGAGGGAAATCATGGATGCAGTGAATGCGGTGGGGCCAATTGTCCGCACACCCCAAGAAGTGAGAAGACGGTAAGCACATACTGAGGCCCACTCTAAAACACTATTATCAGCATTGTCTAAGAGGGTAGTTAGTTTTTAAATGTAGTGTATAGCAACCCAGAAAAAAACATATGTAACGTTATACAGGATAAATGTGTGGCTTGATGATTGTCTGGTATGTGCAGAAAACATACTTTAAGTACAAATTACATACAACCTTTTTGGCTACTATGTTTGTGTACAAGTAGTAGTTGTCCAAAGTAATTTTGGGTATGTTTTTTTGAGATTACTTTATGTATACAATTGCAACACTATCTCTCAAATCAGGTTTTTTTTTTATATATAAACACGGCAAATAGCATGATTTTTTTCCCCCCCAAACACAAAAACATCTGTAGTTGGGCTGACTTTGTCCCAGCTAAAGATCAAAAGGTCTGCGCAGTTGAGAGCTTCTAGGGCGACAGGGGGAGGGGCACTCCCTGAGACTGTGGAATATACGGACTTGGAGGAGCAAGCCTTGGTCTGTGTGTCATATGAGGAGGTGGCAGGTGTATCCGAAATGGATATGGACACACCTGCCCTTGCATGTCCACATGCCTTGGAAGATCATTAATTTAAAAAAACAAAACAAACAAAAAAAAATCTTAAAAAATGAAGGATTCGGATTTGTACTAATAACTTTTGTCTCCTTTTTCAAACACAGCACAGGAGGGGCAGCTCACTGAGGATGAGGAGAGGGGGAGCGCCGACAGCTCCACTGTGGGGCCAGAAAGCCCTCAATCCTGGCGGACCACCGACACACTCCCCCAACCCAGTCTCCAGGAGCTTCTGGTCCACATGGTGTCACAATCACAAAACA
The DNA here is from genome assembly GCF_028390025.1 of Pseudophryne corroboree. Taxonomy (NCBI): domain Eukaryota; kingdom Metazoa; phylum Chordata; class Amphibia; order Anura; family Myobatrachidae; genus Pseudophryne; species Pseudophryne corroboree. The sequence continues at coordinate 242,723,754 of NC_086450.1, read as the reverse complement.
CAACCAACATCCATTACCAGATGCTCCAGGAGGTGCGTGAGCTGAGATCCACAGTCCGTGAGTTGATCACAACTGTGCAACAAGGTATGTGCGACATCTCCGTGAGTATTAGCTAAAGCATGCAGACCACGGCAGCCCTCCTTGGCCAGAGTGTCAGGGAGGCGTCAACACCTGCCCCATCCCCTAGCCCTGCCCAGCAACAAGAATGCACTGGGCAGTCCCATCGAAGAATCAGGCGCAGACCCCACACAGAACAACCCCCGGCCGGGCATAAAAAGGGGAAAACTATGATTTCTCTACAGATGCTTTCCTTGCTTCCTGCGCCCATGTTGTGTTTGTTTAAAACAAAAAAATACAATGGCTTGTGGGTCCAGAATGCCCAAATCACTCTTGGGAAATGTGTTTTGCTGTCTACTCTTTTCTTACCCTGGCTGTGATGCATTAGCCTGTGTACTTGATCCACCTTCCTGTTCAGATTGGGATGTTGATTGTTGCGTTTGGGTATTGGCTCCAGAATCGCCTTCAATTTGCCCAACATCTTCCTCACCCAGGGTACTGACACCAGCCTCTTGTTGATTTTGGTGCAGAGATGGGTGAACCTGACTACTGGGTACTGTAATCCTCTTTTTGGCACAGCCAGGCGCTAGTTGCTGTGCCATTTGTTTGTTTGTTTTTCCCTTTGTCTCAGTTATGATTATTTTTTTGTGAAGTTATGAGTAAAAATATTTAAACCCCTTACACTTTGTTCTGAAATGGTGTTTTTATTATGGTAATGCATGATGAAGGTTTTTTTTGTTTTTACAAATAAAAAACAACTATGAGTATTTTTGGGGATTTAAAAACAAACATACTAGGGGGTAAACTGACAAAGATGAAAGTTGTATTTAAGATGGGATGTTGCCCATAGCAACCAAACAGAAATCGAGTATTAACTACTAGAAGGTGCTAGATAAATGAAAAGTAGAATCTGATTGGTTGCTATGGACAACATCCCATCTTAAATAGAACTCTCAGCTAAGTAAATTTACCTCTATGAAGGAAGTACATGAAGCATTATTGCTGAATGTTATAGGTAAACGTGCATTATAAGAACCACATAACAAATGTATTCCTCAGGAAAACATGGCATGTATGTGGGATATATGAATACAGTATGTGTATTTTGAAAGCAAAATACAGCTTGATAGCTTAAAGCAAAGTGAACACAGAAAGTAGGACTTTAAAAATAAAAATTCTGATGTGTGTAATGTGTACAATTGCTTGACAAACAAGTACATGTGCAATACGCTTGTAATAGTTTTAAACAAACATGTGAGTAGATTTTGTGTTGCACATATCCAGGTAGTGAAACACTACATACCATTTCAGAGAGAGCTAGAGATGCAGTGAGCTGTTGAGGCGTTTGCATTGCAAACAGGTGTATTTGATTTGCAATTAATAGCTGGGAGAGGCCTGACAGGCAGTGGCGTCAGAAGGCGGGTGCAGGGGGTGCGGCCCGCACTCGGGTGTTCCCCTCGGAAGGGGTGACACCAAAGTGCCAGCTCTTCTGTAGTGACAGAAGCAGAGTGCTGCAGTGAGATAAACCCCTGCAGCACTCGGCTCCTGTCACAGATAAGAGCCGGCACTGCATGCTGAGCAGTCTCCGGGGGCAGCCAGCATCTTCGGGGAAGCTGGACATGCCCCTGGAGCGAAGAAAAAAACTGATCCGCAAGGCCATGCCCCCTTTTTGAGTCGGCCACAACCCCTTTTCGGGCTCCCGCGGGGCGGGGGTGATAATACAGAGTGCGCTTCGGGTGTCACCACACCCGGTGACGCCTCTGCTGACAGGACACATGCGCTGAGCATTCGCAAGCAGTGCACAGCCCTAGACTTAATCGTCAGCTGTGAACGCTCAGTGTGCTTTGCAGCGGTGCAAAAACCACACCTGCAGCCCTTAGCACAGTTCCCCACAAGACACCCACTTACACGCTCCTTTTCGCTAGCCTGCGAAGCCACACCCCCTTCACCACACCTCTTTCTTGTTTCCCGACAGTGTTCACAAATTCCATGTGTATGGCAGCACATTGGTCGCACAGCAAGGCCGGCACATGCGTACTCGTGGCTTTGCGCATGAGCATTTGGCTAAAACCCGGCGCTTGCGATTCTAGCAGCGATCAGGTCTGAATGAGGGTCCATGTCAAATGTCTTTTTGATGTTGAAGAGTAAAATAACTTTAGTAGTCTGGTAACATGACTGGGCTGCAGATTGGATAGCAGAGAAGACCCTGTGTCGTCCAGTAATAAATCCTGTCTGATCCTGGGATATAATGGAAGGTAATATAGGTTTTAATTTTTCAGCTTGGCTCTTTGTCATGATTTTATAATCAATATTTAATAATGAGATTGGGCGATGAGTTGCTATTGTCACGGCCTGGTTTGGGGATACGTTTTAAAATCACTGAATTGAAATACGTGAGCATCTGGTGGTTTTCCAAAACGCAGTTATAGACCCTAATAAGTACAGTACAGGAGTCATTCTAGCAGATAAAGGGCCAGATGTAGTAAGCCTTTAAAAGTGATAAATTTCACAGTGATAAAGGTGTCTATTCATGAAGCAATGAATAGAGTGGAGAAGCGAGCTAGTAGAGTAGTTGCCCATGGCATCCAATCAGTGTCAAGGTAACATGTATTAAGTGCATTCTATAAAATTGTACGTAGCAGCTGATTGGTTGCCATGGGCAACTTCTCCACTTGCTCACTTCTCCATAGTTTTCACTGCTTCATGAATCAACCCCAAATTACCAACCAACCAGCTCCTGTCATTTTTTCAAATCCAACCTGTAACGTGGCAGTTAGGAGCTGATTGGCTGGTACATTATCACTGAGAAATGTATCACTTTTCAAGGCTTAGTACATCTCCCCAAAAATGTGATAGAATTCTGTGGTTAGTCCATCAGGGCCTTACCATTTTTTAAATGCACAATGGCTTGTTTTACCTCTAGTTCGGTGAGAGGTGTCCCCAACTGACTGCCAGACTCCTGGGAGACCTGGTGTAATTGTAAATTCTCCCAACATGCTTAATCATTTGGAGGTGTGCCTGTGGCATCAGAGTACAGCTGTTCATAATATTGCCTCATGGTTTCTGCGATTTGTGCACCTGTAGAAGTATAAGATCCATGAGGAAGATGCAAAGGATGTATATTTATTCCCAAATCAGTGAAACTGGTAGCCCTTTTGAAAAGTGTATTGGTTCTCCTTCCTAATAAATAAGCCATCAAACGGAGATTTGGAGGATAAATACTTTTCACTGTGTATTCGGGAAGGTTTAAAGGCCTGAATATCTGCCACCAAATTGCTTTGTACCTCCAGATAATCAGACAAGACTTTCTTTTCATACATAGAGGACTACAAAATTACTGTTCCTCTAACAACTGCTTTAGAGACTTGCCAAAACAATGGGTGATATGTCTCTATGAGGCTCATTCAGGTGTGGTTATTCTTGCAGCTGCTGTTGCTATCTTTTTACGTAAACAACTGCGATTATATGCTAATGTAACCCTACCTTACCTCCAGCTGAGGGTCACTAGTATAAATTTGTGCCTCCATCCAAGCTAATTTCTATATCGGCTTGCCTGGGTAAGCCTGGTGTAAAGTATGTGTACCATTTAATAAATATACATTTAATATACAAATCCTCTTAATATATTAAATACCTGTTCTTCTTCTCTTTTCAGGGTTCCAGAGTCCGTTGGTACCAACACAACACTTTTATGGTAAGTATTATAGGTTTGTTTTAATACATTCTTTACTTTAACTCTACTTTAACCTTATATCTAATTCCCTATTACAATACTCCTTTGATTAAGCAATATCTTTTCCTATATATTAAATATTTTGCATGCATTACAAAAAAATACATTTGTATATACTAGAATGAGTGACCCGGGTACTCTCATCTAATAAAATGTTTGCGCAGTTGGGGCCCATTTAGTACATAAGAAACTGTTGTCCTTAGAAAGTAGTGGCTATTTTCCAATGTATGACCTAAGGTTATTCAATTTCCTTCGCTAGGAATAATATATGTTCCTTCTCTTTTCCCTATATTCTTAGCCTTCAATCTGCTAACAGATGCAGTACTTTACAAATAGCAGAAAATATTATTTTGTTTCCATTTGGCATAAATATATAGTTAGATAGATTACTAGGGTTCTAGTCAGCCTCTCTCTCTCTTTGGTTACTTTTGTTTCTTTCCTTTATAGTATCCACAAAGTCTGTATCAATTATGTAACCTTTCTAGTCTTCTAGTAATAACTCTGCAACTCCTGCCAGAAATAGTCTCTCATAAGCAGTATAAAGGCTTGTTCAGTTGATTAGTTGTATCCTTGCATAAACAATGCTCCAATTGCACTATCTTAATGGATTAGTTGCATGAAAAGACTTAAATGACTTAAATATTCACTCCTCCTGCTCATCGGTATATGCAGTCTCGTTACCTACCTCCACGATCATCAGCGTATCAGCGGTGATGTCACTTTCTTCCCCGACTCTCCTATTGGCTCTAGCTTGCAGGCGCCACCTCCCTTTGTCTGGAGTCTCAGCAATGGAACGCCCTCTCACTGAATTGTGGGTGTATAGGGTACCGCCTCCTTTCTTGTTACACTGCTGCTAGGGGTGGAAGATGCTGGGGCACTCAGCCATGTCACCGCCTTCTACCTCCTGCTACCCGCAGTTATATTTACAGCTGTCTGTGGGAGCAGGGGCACTACAGCAGCCCATGCTCTGGAGCAGAACGGCAGCCTAGGGAACTGAGGACAGGTAGGCTAACTTAGCGCTTCTCCTGCCTTCCTGCCTCTTAATCCCGGACGCTCCGTCTTCCAGCACAGAGACTTCCTTGACGGGCTGCGCTACCCAAAAGCTCTCTGGCTGCTGCTGTAATGTTTAGAGCATTACAGCTCTTAGCAGCGCCGGAGAGAGCCAGGTGCCAGCACTGCAAGGGGGATCAGCATACTGCCCGTCTGCCGGCTGAGTGCGTCTTTTATACGCTTTTTCCACCGGCCGTGCGGGTCCTCCTTTGCACACGGCACACCTCTCTCTACCGGCGCGCGGTCTCCCTTCTGCACACGGCTCCCCCGTGTTACCGGCGCGCGGTCCCTCTTTGCGCACGGCATCCCCATGTTACCAGCACACGGCTATTCTCCCCTCTCTGCTGTCTTCCGGAGTGCGTAAGGGCTCAACATGCCATAGATACAATACAGGGGAAGGGACGCAGCAATCGTTTTCACTCTCCTGACCCATCCATTTCCGCACCACAACAAATACGTGTATACTATTTACATTACATTATATATATATATATATATATATATATATATAAAAATATACAAATACACAATTAAGCTATTGCTATATTAATATGTACAAAAGAAATAATACATATTCATGTTACACTTCTTCCCCTGGTGATCCATTAAATTAATAAAACATTTCATTGGATCACCATCCTAACTTCACCTGATAAAATTAATCTCCATAATATGGCCATACATTAACCATATTAGGGTGCACTACCCTTGGCACAATGCTAGGTACCCCTAGTTCATCATAAGTAAGGATGCATGGGGGTTGACATATCCTCCTGGGTCTTTCTATAGCCTGTTCCCCCATGCTCTCATTATCAGTATATTCCATAGATCTATCATCCAATCCTTCTGGTACATTTTCCTACAACTCACTCGTATTATTGCTATTTTCTGAGTAAAACTGGTCAATATTACCCTCTGGGTTTTCACCAGAAAGGAATCCAATGGGACCATCAGTATTCCCCTCTTGAACGAACCCCCGTAGGTCAACACCCGCATCCTTAAAGTAGCATCCTTGCCCTGTAACTTCATCCTCTAAATTTTCCATATCGTCAGCCTCAATAATTTGCTCAGATCCATCCTCCATGATCCCTATATCGGAACTTGACTCAAAGTCATTCCTATAATTATCTAAACGAACTTCACGTCCTATTGGGAGTAAGTGTTGTCTATGGAAAGTTAATACAATCTCACCCCCATTTTCTGGCCTAATTTTATATACAGGTAGCCCAGGAAACTTTTCTATTATTATGAATGGATCTTCTCTCCATCTATTACTTATTTTACATTTTCTAGGGGTCCCAAGTTGTTTTAATAATACTCTATCCCCAGGAGCCAAGACTTGGTCCCGTACTTTCCTGTCATAATGACTTTTATTTTTCTTCTCTAGTTTAGTAGTAGTTTCATTGGCTAAGTCATATGCTTCTTTTAAATCTTTTCTTAGTTTCTTAATATACTTAAGATGAGAAATAGCAAGTTTGCCACTAGTAGAGATCCCCATACACACGTCTATGGGAAGTCTAGCCTCTCGCCCAAACATCAAAGCATATGGAGAATACCCTGTAGCCTCATTTCGTGTGCAGTTATAAGCATGTATTAAATGATCAATATGCCTTTTCCAATGGTTCTTATCAAATGGGTTTAGAGTACCTAACATATTCAACAAGGTTCTGTTGAACCTTTCAGGCTGAGGGTTTCCCTGAGGATGATAAGGGGTGGTTCGTGATTTAGTTATCCCACAAATCGCACAGAGTTCCTTAATCAACTTACTCTCAAACTCTCTCCCTTGGTCAGATTGTAGTCGGTTAGGCAGACCGTAATGAACAAAATATTTGTCCCATAGAGTATTGGCTACAGTATAGGCTTTCTGATTTGGTGTAACATATGCTTGGACGTATCTTGTAAAATGATCTGTAATTATCAATATGTGACATTTCTTTCCAGGTTCTACTTCTAATGTTAAAAAGTCCATACAGACTAGGTCCATAGGACCATTACTCCTAAAATTTACTAGTGGGGCAAATTGACTACTTACAGTGTTCCGTACTATATAATTTCCACAATTTTGGCAATATGCTTTTCCCTCTTTCCTCATGCCAGGCCAATAAAACCTATCATATATTAGATTTAAGGTCTTATTTCCTAAATGGCCATGGTCATCGTGTAATGCTTTGATTACCATAGATTGATATATCTTTGGCAATACTAATTGATATTTTTTTTCTCCTATCCTTCCAATTACCAGATATAACAATCCATTAATCATCAATAAATGTTTCCTTTGTCTCTCTAATAACCTTACTTCATCAGAAGCATTAGATATTAAAGGGTCCCAGTTTTTATTACTTTAATTTTTTGTTATTTCAGATATGATAAGTCCAATGTCTGGATCTTTCCTCTGATCTCCCTGTATCTGGGTTTTCCTAAGTTTTGGCAACCCTTCTAATTCTAAATGACTCAACCAACAGTATGATAAAGGCAGAACTTTTTCAGTGGCACCCAATGAACTCAATGATTCTCCTGGGGTCATTTCCTTAATCTGAATATGATGGCACATCCCCCTCACTTCACCAGCAGGTACTTCAATCCATTCATCAACAGTAACACAATTACTTTGATTATGTATTCGGGATAATGAGTCAGCATCAATATTAACTCCGGGCCTATATTTCAAAGAAAAATTATATAGAGCCAAAGCTGCAAGCCATCTGTGTCCTGTCGCATCTAATTTTGCAGTAGTAAGGATGTATGTTAAAGCATTGTTATCTGTGTGAATCTCAAATGTTACTCCATATAAGTATTCATGTCATTTTTCCACCACACACCATTTTAAAGCTAAAAACTCCAATTTGTATGTGGGGTAATTTCTCTCACTAGCAGATAACCCCCTACTAGTAAAGGACACAGGCTTCAACTCTTCTTGACGCTTTTGATACAATACTCCCCCAATACCTTCTTGTGAAGCATCTATATGAAGTACATATGGAAGTGAAGGGTTTGCATAAGCTAAAACTGGAGCCCCAGTTAGCTTTGTTTTTAAATTCTGGAATGCCATTTCACATTCCTGAGTCCACCGTTTTCCAAAAGATTCATTAGGTTTAAACCAACACTTAGGGGTTATCTTGGTCTCTTTTCTCCTATTAGTAGGTGGATATCCTTTAGTCAAATCAGTAAGGGGTTTTGAAATCTTAGAATAGCTGGGAATAAATCTGCGATAGTACCCGCAAAAACCTAAAAAGGATCTGAGTTCTTCTAATTTTTTAGGCTTAGGCCAATTTACTACAGCCTCAACCTTCACAGGGTCAGTGGCAATTCCCTCTCTATTTACAATGTGTCCAGTAGCGGATCTTGCCACGGGCAAGCAGGACCCATCCGGAGGGTGCCGCACCAGGACAAGATCCGCTGCTGCTGTGCCCTCCGCTGCCCGCTGCCCCTGGCCGCTGTGAAGGGAAACTAGAGTTTCCCTTCGTGGAGAGGTCTTTTACTGTGCGGTGCGCGATGATGTCATCGCGCACCGCACAGCAAAGGTCCTATCCACGAAGGGAACTAGATGCTACGCGTCTAGTTTCCCTTCGTGGAGAGGACCTTTGCTGTGCGGTGTGCGATGACGTCATCGCGTACCGCACATTAAAGGACCTCTCCACGAAGGGCTTCACAGTGGCCAGCAGCAGCGGGGGGGCACATTTCAGAGCGCTACAGTAGTCTGTACAGGGGGCGTAAATGACCACGCCCCCTGTATGAAGCCACACCCCCATTGCCGCCCGGGGCACGCAATGCCCCAGAACCGGCCCTGAATGTGTCCTAAGTATTTCACGGAGGATCGGCATAACTGACATTTGTCAATAGACAACTTCAATCCCCCTTCCATTAATCTATCTAGAACTTTAATAAGATGGGTATTATGCTCTTGAAGGGAACTCCCAAAAACAATGATGTCATCCAAATAGACAATGACCTCTCTATAATTCATATCCCCAATTACTTTATCCATTGTCCTCTGGAATGTAGCTGGGGCTCCCTTAATTCCCTGGGGCATTTTTAGGAATTCGAAAAAACCTGATGGGCAAATTAATGCAGTTTTATCTCTATCTTCAGGGCGCATGGGGATCTGGTAGAATCCATTCCGTAGGTCTAATACCGAAAACCATACACTTCCTTGCAAGCAGTCTAATGCTTCATCAATTTTAGGAACTGTGTACTGGTCTGGGACAGTTCTTGCATTAAGGGTCCTGTACTCTACGCACATACGAATTTTCCCATTTTTCTTTTTAGCAATTACAATTGGAGAAGCATATGGACTACGGGATTCTATAATAATTTGATTCTTTAACAATCCCTTTAAATGTAACCGGACATCTTCAAAATCCGCAGGAGCTATCCTGCGAGATCTTTCACGAAAAGGACTTGTATCCGTGAGTTCTATACTATGTTCTACTCCTTTTGCCTCTCCTAAATCCCATTCATCAGATGAAAAAGCCTTCCTCCTAATACTCAATTCCCTTATCAAAGAATCTTTGTCCCCTTTTAGAATATCGCTATTTTGAAAACAAACTTCAAATTGACCCTTCTCCACCTCAAGCTTATCTCTAGGTTGAATTACCCAAGTATGTCCTGCTTCAGTAATCTGTTCCTTCTTATATCTATCCTGACACCATTTTGATAACTTGTTGTACAATTGAGTATTAGTACCTATAATTACGGGAAGTTCATTCCTACCTCCTTGAATCTCTGGACAAATCAGAGCAATAAAAGGGACTTGCCATGGCTCTTCAGGGATTTCTTTATCGAATTCAAGAGTAATTTGTACATACCCTAAGTAAGGATATTTGCTTACACTTAAACACGATTATTAATCCATTAAGAGGTTGTATTTGCACATTTGATATGTGTTCATTATACCAGGATTCAAAAATAATTGACACCTGAGAACCACTGTCTAGTAAAACTTTACATTTGTTCCCATTAATGTATGCAGAGACTATTGGCGTAGGACCCATCAGACCTTCTGAAATTTTCCCATTCCACCAGGAATTCCCCATAGTGCAGTAGCTGACTTCTAGGGGGACTGTGAGGGGTTCACAGTCCTCCCCATCCGTTTCCCTGCGCAGAAAGATTATGGCTGTTTAATGTTGAATTATTATCACTAACTCTTTGTGGAAGGTTTCCAGGATCAGCAGTGCATTCATATGCCCTATGCCCTGACCTACCACATCTGAAACATCCTCAGCCTCTATTATTATAATTACTTCCCCTTCCCCTCACAGACATATTATTTGTCCTTAATGAGGAGAGATTAGAATTACTATTGGTTTGTAAAACCATTAACTGTTCTAGTTTTTTATTTTGTTCCTCTATCATCTTAAGTATTTTTTCTTCAAATGGATTCACTTCCACCGTGGGTTGTATCACTTTTACTTTTTTTATAGTTTTTTTCTCTCATTTCAATTAATGCCTCCTCCTGCTTTACCTCTTTTAGCAGATCATTAAAAGTGGGAGGGGTCTCTCTTATTCCTGAACATCTTAACATTTGAGCCACAAAGTCAGTAGTCAATGCTCCTCTAAGGAGCTGCTTCATCCTACTTCCATCTACCTCCTCTCTAGTAATACCCCCTTTTTCAACTATTTTATACAAGAGTTTATCTATCCTAATCAAATAAGCGCTAAGTTTCTCCCCAGGTTCTTGAAATATATGATGGATTCTTGAGGTCAAATCTCCCACATCCTCTAAAGTGCCATAGGCATAATCCAAAACTTCAAAATAAGTTTCAAGTGTGGCTTGCGGGTTGCTTCTTCTAGCTGCCTGAATAATACCCATGGCTGGACCCCTCAAGCTCTCTAATACCCTCTGCCTTTTTATTTGGTTGGGACATTGCCACTCTTCAGCTTGCTGAACTGCAGCTTCTTTCCACGCTTCGTATATTTCTTCCCCAAGTGGCACAGGCACTATTCCTGAAAATATTCTCAATCTCCTGTAACTTTCTTCATAGTGCCACCTCTCTAACTGGGTAACCACTCTATCTACCATAGTCTCAAACTGCCCTCCATTTACACTCGCACCATTTCCCTGAGTATTACTATTTACATCAACCCTTTCAGAGTTTTCAGCAGAAGCTGAAATTTGAGCACTAATGGTTTCTTCATCACTACTTTTAGGCCATATAATATGCCATAATCTTCCAATCTCTCCTCCAGCTACAATCATTGTAGGTATTAATCTAGCATCTAACTCTTTTTCCGTCTCTATTAGTATAGCTACTACCCTCCCAGAATCCTCACTCCATTTATCTATGATCCTGGGTTTATTTATTCCATATAGTTTGTCTAAAGTCTCTAATACTACATCATCATGAATGTCAGAGAAATTTCCCCCTACTCCCATACACTTTTTTAAACTTGTTCCTCTCTGTGTACACCAAATGTATAACTATTCTCCTGTAATCTTTTCCATTATAAATGTCCTGAATATTCGTCTCAGCAGTGCCTCCAAAATGTAACCCTACCTTATCTCCAGCTGAGGGTCACTAGTATAAATTTGTGCCTCCACCCAAGCTAATTTCTATATCGGCTTACCTGGGTTAGCCTGGTGTAAAGTATGTGTACCATTTAATAAATATATATTTAATATACCAATCCTCTTAATATATTAAATACCTGTTCTTCATCTCTTTTCAGGGTTCCAGAGTCCGTTTGGTACCAACACAACACTTTTATGGTAAGTATTATAGGTTTGTTTTAATACATTCTTTACTTTAACTCTACTTTAACCTTATATCTAATTCCCTATTACCATACTCCTTTGATTAAGCAATATCTTTTCCTATACATTAAATATTTTGCATGCATTACAAAAAAAAACATTTGTATATACTAGAATGAGTGACCTGGGTACTCTCATCTAATAAAATGTTTGCGCAGTTGGGGCCCATTTAGTACATAAGAAACTGTTGTCCTTAGAAAGTAGTGGCTATTTTCCAATGTATGACCTAAGGTTATTCAATTTCCTTCGCTAGGAATAATATATGTTCCTTCTCCTTTCCCTAAATGCTTAGCCTTCAATCTGCTAACAGATGCAGTACTTTACAAATAGCAGAAAATATTATTTTGTTTCCATTTGGCATACATATATAGTTAGATAGATTACTAGGGTTCTATTCAGCCTCTCTCTCTCTTTGGTTACTTTTGTTTCGCTCCTTTATAGTATCCACAAAGTCTGTATCAATTATGTAACCTTTCTAGTCTTCTAGTAATAACTCTGCAACTCATGCCAGAAATAGTCTCTCATAAGCAGTATAAAGGCTTATTCAGTTGATTAGTTGTATCCTTGCATACACAATGCTCCAATTGCACTATCTTAATGGATTAGTTGCATAAAAAGACTTAAATGACTTAAATATTCACTCCTCCTGCTCATCGGTATATGCAGTCTCGTTACCTACCTCCACGATCATCAGCGTATCAGCGGTGCTGTCACTTTCTTCCCCGACTTTCCTATTGGCTCTAGCTTGCAGGCGCCACCTCCCTTTGTCTGGAGTCTCAGCAATGGAACGGCCCCCTCACTGAATTGTGGGTGTATAGGGTGCCGCCTCTTTTCTTGTTACACTGCTGCTAGGGGTGGAAGATGCTGGGGCTCTCAGCCATGTCGCCGCCTTCTACCTCCGGCTACCCGCAGTTATATTTACAGCTGTCTGTGGGAGCAGGGGCACTACAGCAGCCCACGCTCTGGAGCGGAACGGCAGCCTAGGGAACTGAGAACAGGTAGGCTAACTTAACGCTTCTCCTGCCTTCCTGCCTCTTAATCCCGGCCGCTCCGTCTTCCAGCACAGAGACTTCCTTGACTGGCTGCACTAACCAAAAGCTCTCTGGCTGCTGCTGTAATGTTTATAGCGTTACAGTTCTTATCAGCGCCGGAGAGAGCCAGGTGCCAGCACTACAAGGGGGATCAGCATACTGCCCGTCCGCTGGCTGAGAGCGTCTTTTATACGCTTTCTCCACCGGCCGTGCGGGTCCCCCTTTGAACACGGCTCCCCTCTCTCTACCGGCGCGCAGTCTCCCTTCTGCACATGTTACCGGCGTGCGGCCCCACTTTGCACACGGCCTCCCCATGTTACCAGCACGCGGCTATTCTCCCCTCTCTGCTGTCTTCCCGAGCGCGTAAGGGCTCAGCATGCCATAGATACAATACAGGGGACGGGACGCAGCAATCGTTTTCACTCTCCTGACCCATCCATTTCCGCACCACAACAAATACGTGTATACTATTTACATTACATTTCATATATATATATATATATATATATACATACATACAAATACGCAATTAAGCTATTGCTATATTAATATTTACAAAAGAAATAATACATATTCATGTTACACTAATATGGTCAGTAGCTAACCTGAGCATAGGGACGCCCACTGCAGTTGCATTGTTTTCATCTGACGGCATAAAATTGCTGATACACAAATCGGGTCATGTTGTAGAGTCTGAGTGCCTCTGAGTCTGTGCAGGCTGAGCTGCTCTCTAGGGATGCTGAGGGCTCTTCAGTAGCAAGTAATATCACATCTGCTAATTTATGTACTCCTACAAAATGGCATCTGAACGGCCATGACATGCCCGCATTTACCCGACCACCATTCCCTCCCGCAAGCACTGTTTTCTTGTCACACACTTTGCAAGTAAATCCTCAGTGAGCCCGCAATTTCAATTCACTCGCTGTGCGTGGGCACTGTGGCTCAGACACATGCGCAGTAAAAAAGCATCGACTAATGTGTGTACAGTAGCTGCTTTGCGACCACACCTGAATGAGCCTCTATTTGCATTATACTATTAATCCAATACTCCATCCAAGCCACCCCCACTTTCTGGCAAAATTTTAAAGATTGAGAGAGTTGTGCAGGGTTCCGCCAATATTTAAATGTACTCTTGCTGGAGTCAATATAATGTACATGTCTAACCAGAGTACAACATGATCTGACAAAGCAATAGGCTCAATTTCAACCTAGTTTTGTAGCAAAGTTATAGAAGCTAATATGTAATATATACAGGAGAGTCACAGTGTTCCATGGGCTGCAGAGAGACATGTAGGGGTATATTTACTAATGTTCAATTCCCCCCTGATTTTAAAGTCAATTTAAATAGACTGGAATCAAATCAAACTGTCATTCTTTTTTCACTGTCCAAATCGTTACTTTACTTCAAAACTGAATTCGATGTGTGTTGATTTTGACTAGTGGTTTCTTGTTCGGTTTTGGATATCATTTCAAAATCTAAACATAAAATCACCTATAAAATCTAATGAAACAGAATAAAAATCTACAAATATATCCTTATGTATTCTTACTGGACAAAACATACCATGCAAGAAGCTGCTGCGGTTATTCTAATTCTGGTTTGAGTACATCTTCGATTATGGGACACCTGTTCATGCACAGGACTTGTTCTGTACATGTGTAGAATGGGTCCTGCATTGCCACCAGAGCCGTTTCTTGCGGCAGGCGAGTTGTGCATCTGCACGGGGCACCCGCCGCTGCTCTAGGTGGCTCAGTTTGCTGCTCCCCCTCCTCCCCATCATTACTACTCTGCTCGGGGGTGGAGTTTCATGCAATGAGACGTTTGCGTTGTGACATCACGATGCAAACGCGTCATTACACAAAACTCCACCCGAGAGGAGTACTGATGATGGGAAGGAGCCGCCCGGGTAGCCTGCCAGCAAGCTAGGAGGAGGGAGAGGCGGGCCAAAGAGCGGGAAGCGGGAGGACCACTGCAAACATAAGTATAACTTTCTCTTTCTGTCTCTCTTTCTTTGTAGAAGGGGACTCTGACTGCCGTAATGTGTAAAATGGGGACACTTGCCTGCCGTAATGTGCAAAATGGGGACACTTGCCTGCCGTAATGTGCAAACGGGGAATTTTGCCTGCCGTAATGTGTAAACCGGGGACTCTTGCCTGCCGTAATGTATAAAATGGGGACTCTTGCCTGTCGTAATGTGTAAACCGGGGATTCTTGCCTGCCGTAATGTATAAAATGGGGACTCTTGCCTGCCGTAATGTGTAAAATGGGGATTTAATGTATTAAGGGCATTGCAGTGTGTGGCATAATATGGTGCAGAGGGCATTACTGTGTGGGGCTTAATATGGTAGAATTTTTTTTCTTCCTGTGGTGGCCGTGATCTGTTGGTCAAAAACTGGGGTGTAAGGTAGTCTTTCCAGACGAGGCCACGCCCATTTTAATGAGACCATGTCCATTTAAACAAGGCCACGCCCCCTTACCGGGAGCAAGCGCACCTTCGGTGAATGCAATTTTTTTCCCAATATTTATGGGTGGTGGCACATTTTTTTATGGCAATGGGGGAGGGGGGGGGCACATTTTTAAATCTCGCACTGGGAGCCAAATTGCCTAGAAACAGACCTGATTGCCACACACAGTGCCCCCTAAGCTGCAGCCTGTCAGTGTTTGGGGGCGGGTAATTCAAAGATGCAGGAGTGACGTGCACTGTGTCGATGTCTGAATGAGGCCCATAAGTCCAACAGCCCCTGGACTAGGGACGCCATCAGGGGGTTACTGGGGGTATAGCTGTCTCAGACCCAGCCACTCTGACAGAGGGGCACCTCCTTACCCCCATCGCCATTCGTCCCATCCGCCCACAGCAATCTATTGAAAATGTCCCTCCCCTTTTATTAAATATATACCGTTATGGGAAGAACTTACCGTTGATAACGGGATTTCTCCTTTGTCCACAGGTATCCACAGGATAACATTGGGATATGCCGGAGCGACAGCGGAAATGGCACCAAACGGTCACAAGCTTTCTGGCCTCCCAGGATGCATCGGGGCTTCTCCATATAATCCCGCCCACTGACTCAGTCAAATCAGTTATTTCCACAGCAATTTAGGCAGGAGCATCAGGCGATAAGAACACACATGCACACCCTTCCATGCAAGAGGGAAGAGGTTTAGTGATTGTAAATATCCTCAAATCAGGTGTGTCAGGGTGCGACCCTTGTGGATACCTGTGGACATAGGAGAAATCCCGTTATCAACGGTAAGTTCTTACCATAACGGTATATTTCTCCGGCTGGGTCCACAGGTTATCCACAGGATAACATTGGGATTCCCAAAGCCAGTTTTAGTGGTGGGGACGCTCCTGATTAGACAGGAGAACCTTCACCAGAATTCAGCGTCATGAGAGGCAAAAGTATCCATGGCTTAATGTCTAATGAATGTGTTAATGGAAGACCATGTGGCTGCCTTACAAATCTGTTCTGCTGAAGCACCATGTTGTGCTGCTCATGAAGGACCTACTTTTCGTGTAGAGTGAGCAGAGACATTAGCCGGAGTAGGGAGATCAGCACGAGAATAAACTTCTGAAATTACCATTCGGAGCCATCTTGCCAGCGTCTGTTTACTAGCAGGCCATCCTCTTCTATGAAATCCGTAGAGGATGAATAGAGAATCTGTCTTTCTGATGGCACTAGTACGATCTACGTAGATTCTTAATGCCCGGACCATGTCCAGCGACGCTTCTCCCACAGACAGTCCCGATACCTGAAAAGCTGGGACTACAATCTCTTCGTTAAGGTGAAATTTTGAAACTACCTTCGGCAGATAACCAGGTCTAGTTCTGAGAACAGCCTTATCTGGAAAAAAACTTAGAAAAGGAGACTTACACGACAGTGCTCCTAAATCTGACACTTTTCTAGCTGACACCACTGCCAGTAGAAAGAGCACCTTAGCCGTCAACCATTTAAGATCTGCTCTCTTAAGTGGTTCAAACGGAGGTCCCTGAAGGATTTTGAGAACCAGATTCAATTCCCAGGAAACTGCAGGAGGAACAAATGGAGGGTGAATGTGTTCAACTCCCTGAAAGAAAGTACGCACATCCTGTAAGTCAGCAATCTTTCTCTGAAACCATACAGTTAATGCTGATACTTGAACTCTCAAGGAAGCTACTTTCAACCCCTTATCCAATCCTGCTTGAAGGAAATACAAAATCCTGGATACTTTAAAAGATCTTGGATACAAACTTTTTTCACTACACCAATGACGATCCAGGTGGCTATGATAACAAGGACCCTGCATTAGCAGATCTGGACATTGAGGCAGCAGTATTGGTGCTTCCATGGACATCCTTAGTAGATCTGTGTACCAATGTCTTCTGGACCAAGCTGGAGCTATTAGAATTATGACTCCCTTTGCTTGCTTTATTTTCCTCACTACTCTGGGTAACAGAGAGATTGGAGGGAACAGATATGCCAGATGAAATTTCCATTTTACTGACAGTGCGTCTACAAGGACCGGTCCGGGATCCTTTGTTTTTGATCCGTACCTCGGAACTTTGTTGTTTAGACAAGACGGAATGAGATCGATCTCTGGCAGACCCCATCTGTTCACTATAGTCTGAAACACTCCTGGGTGTAATGCCCATTCGGTTTTCTGAATGGTGTGTCGACTGAGAAATTCCGCTTCCCAGTTCAGTACACCTGGAACAAACACTGCTAACAATGCTGGAAGATGGAGCTCTGCCTACCTTAGTATGTGAGTTACTTCCTCCATCATTCTTTTGCTGGGAGTTCCTCCCTGATGATTGAGGTACGCTACCGCTGTTGCATTGTCTGAGCGGATATGAACTGGTCTTCCTTGCAGACTGTCCTTTGCCTGAACTAGAGCCATATATATTAGAGATGAGCGCCTGAAATTTTTCGGGTTTTGTGTTTTGGTTTTGGGTTCGGTTCCGCGGCCGTGTTTTGGGTTCGAACGCGTTTTGGCAAAACCTCACCGAATTTTTTTTGTCGGATTCGGGTGTGTTTTGGATTCGGGTGTTTTTTTCAAAAAACACTAAAAAACAGCTTAAATCATAGAATTTGGGGGTCATTTTGATCCCAAAGTATTATTAACCTCAAAAAACATAATTTACACTCATTTTCAGTCTATTCTGAATACCTCACACCTCACAATATTATTTTTAGTCCTAAAATTTGCACCGAGGTCGCTGTGTGAGTAAGATAAGCGACCCTAGTGGCCGACACAAACACCGGGCCCATCTAGGAGTGGCACTGCAGTGTCACGCAGGATGTCCCTTCCAAAAAACCCTCCCCAAACAGCACATGACGCAAATAAAAAAAGAGGCGCAATGAGGTAGCTGTGTGAGTAAGATTAGCGACCCTAGTGGCCGACACAAACACCGGGCCCATCTAGGAGTGGCACTGCAGTGTCACGCAGGATGGCCCTTCCAAAAAACCCTCCCCAAACAGCACATGACGCAAAGAAAAAAAGAGGCGCAATGAGGTAGCTGTGTGAGTAAGATTAGCGACCCTAGTGGCCGACACAAACACCGGGCCCATCTAGGAGTGGCACTGCAGTGTCACGCAGGATGGCCCTTCCAAAAAACCCTCCCCAAACAGCACATGACGCAAAGAAAAAAAGAGGCGCAATGAGGTAGCTGTGTGAGTAAGATTAGCGACCCTAGTGGCCGACACAAACACCGGGCCCATCTAGGAGTGGCACTGCAGTGTCACGCAGGATGTCCCTTCCAAAAAACCCTCCCCAAACAGCACATGACGCAAAGAAAAAAAGAGGCGCAATGAGGTAGCTGTGTGAGTAAGATTAGCGACCCTAGTGGCCGACACAAACACCGGGCCCATCTAGGAGTGGCACTGCAGTGTCACGCAGGATGTCCCTTCCAAAAAACCCTCCCCAAACAGCACATGACGCAAAGAAAAAAAGAGGCGCAATGAGGTAGCTGTGTGAGCAAGATTAGCGACCCTAGTGGCCGACACAAACACCGGGCCCATCTAGGAGTGGCACTGCAGTGTCACGCAGGATGTCCCTTCCAAAAAACCCTCCCCAAACAGCACATGACGCAAAGAAAAAAAGAGGCGCAATGAGGTAGCTGTGTGAGTAAGATTAGCGACCCTAGTGGCCGACACAAACACCGGGCCCATCTAGGAGTGGCACTGCAGTGTCACGCAGGATGTCCCTTCCAAAAAACCCTCCCCAAACAGCACATGACGCAAAGAAAAAAAGAGGCGCAATGAGGTAGCTGACTGTGTGAGTAAGATTAGCGACCCTAGTGGCCGACACAAACACCGGGCCCATCTAGGAGTGGCACTGCAGTGTCACGCAGGATGTCCCTTCCAAAAAACCCTCCCCAATCAGCACATGATGCAAAGAAAAAAAGAGGCGCAATGAGGTAGCTGACTGTGTGAGTAAGATTAGCGACCCTAGTGGCCGACACAAACACCGGGCCCATCTAGGAGTGGCACTGCAGTGTCACGCAGGATGTCCCTTCCAAAAAACCCTCCCCAATCAGCACATGATGCAAAAACAGGACATGCACACTTTAACCAACCCATCATTTCAGTGACAGGGTCTGCCACACGACTGTGACTGATATGACGGGTTGGTTTGGACCCCCCCCCAAAAAAGAAGCAATTAATCTCTCCTTGCACAAACTGGCTCTACAGAGGCAAGATGTCCACCTCATCTTCACCCTCCGATATATCACCGTGTACATCCCCCTCCTCACAGATTATCAATTCGTCCCCACTGGAATCCACCATCTCAGCTCCCTGTGTACTTTGTGGAGGCAATTGCTGCTGGTCAATGTCTCCGCGGAGGAATTGATTATAATTCATTTTAATGAACATCATCTTCTCCACATTTTCTGGATGTAACCTCGTACGCCGATTGCTGACAAGGTGAGCGGCGGCACTAAACACTCTTTCGGAGTACACACTTGTGGGAGGGCAACTTAGGTAGAATAAAGCCAGTTTGTGCAAGGGCCTCCAAATTGCCTCTTTTTCCTGCCAGTATAAGTACGGACTGTGTGACGTGCCTACTTGGATGCGGTCACTCATATAATCCTCCACCATTCTATCAATGTTGAGAGAATCATATGCAGTGACAGTAGACGACATGTCCGTAATCGTTGTCAGGTCCTTCAGTCCGGACCAGATGTCAGCATCAGCAGTCGCTCCAGACTGCCCTGCATCACCGCCAGCGGGTGGGCTCGGAATTCTGAGCCTTTTCCTCGCACCCCCAGTTGCGGGAGAATGTGAAGGAGGAGATGTTGACAGGTCGCGTTCCGCTTGACTTGACAATTTTGTCACCAGCAGGTCTTTCAACCCCAGCAGACCTGTGTCTGCCGGAAAGAGAGATCCAAGGTAGGCTTTAAATCTAGGATCGAGCACGGTGGCCAAAATGTAGTGCTCTGATTTCAACAGATTGACCACCCGTGAATCCTTGTTAAGCGAATTAAGGGCTGCATCCACAAGTCCCACATGCCTAGCGGAATCGCTCCCTTTTAGCTCCTTCTTCAATGCCTCCAGCTTCTTCTGCAAAAGCCTGATGAGGGGAATGACCTGACTCAGGCTGGCAGTGTCTGAACTGACTTCACGTGTGGCAAGTTCAAAGGGCATCAGAACCTTGCACAACGTTGAAATCATTCTCCACTGCACTTGAGACAGGTGCATTCCACCTACTATATCGTGCTCAATTGTATAGGCTTGAATGGCCTTTTGCTGCTCCTCCAACCTCTGAAGCATATAGAGGGTTGAATTCCACCTCGTTACCACTTCTTGCTTCAGATGATGGCAGGGCAGGTTCAGTAGTTTTTGGTGGTGCTCCAGTCTTCTGTACGTGGTGCCTGTACGCCGAAAGTGTCCCGCAATTTTTCTGGCCACCGACAGCATCTCTTGCACGCCCCTGTCGTTTTTTAAAAAATTCTGCACCACCAAATTCAAGGTATGTGCAAAACATGGGACGTGCTGGAATTTGCCCATATTTAATGCACACACAATATTGCTGGCGTTGTCCGATGCCACAAATCCACAGGAGAGTCCAATTGGGGTAAGCCATTCCGCGATGATCTTCCTCAGTTGCCGTAAGAGGTTTTCAGCTGTGTGCGTATTCTGGAAAGCGGTGATACAAAGCGTAGCCTGCCTAGGAAAGAGTTGGCGTTTGCGAGATGCTGCTACTGGTGCCGCCGCTGCTGTTCTTGCGGCGGGAGTCCATACATCTACCCAGTGGGCTGTCACAGTCATATAGTCCTGACCCTGCCCTGCTCCACTTGTCCACATGTCCGTGGTTAAGTGGACATTGGGTACAACTGCATTTTTTAGGACACTGGTGAGTCTTTTTCTGACGTCCGTGTACATTCTCGGTATCGCCTGCCTAGAGAAGTGGAACCTAGATGGTATTTGGTAACGGGGGCACACTGCCTCAATAAATTGTCTAGTTCCCTGTGAACTAACGGCGGATACCGGACGCACGTCTAACACCAACATAGTTGTCAAGGACTCAGTTATCCGCTTTGCAGTAGGATGACTGCTGTGATATTTCATCTTCCTCGCAAAGGACTGTTGAACAGTCAATTGCTTACTGGAAGTAGTACAAGTGGGCTTACGACTTCCCCTCTGGGATGACCATCGACTCCCAGCGGCAACAACAGCAGCGCCAGCAGCAGTAGGCGTTACACGCAAGGATGCATCGGAGGAATCCCAGGCAGGAGAGGACTCGTCAGAATTGCCAGTGACATGGCCTGCAGGACTATTGGCATTCCTGGGGAAGGAGGAAATTGACACTGAGGGAGTTGGTGGGGTGGTTTGCGTGAGCTTGGTTACAAGAGGAAGGGATTTACTGGTCAGTGGACTGCTTCCGCTGTCACCCAAAGTTTTTGAACTTGTCACTGACTTATTATGAATGCGCTGCAGCTGACGTATAAGGGAGGATGTTCCGAGGTGGTTAACGTCCTTACCCCTACTTATTACAGCTTGACAAAGGGAACACACGGCTTGACACCTGTTGTCCGCATTTCTGGTGAAATACCTCCACACCGAAGAGCTGATTTTTTTGGTATTTTCACCTGGCATGTCAACGGCCATATTCCTCCCACGGACAACAGGTGTCTCCCCGGGTGCCTGACTTAAACAAACCACCTCACCATCAGAATCCTCCTGGTCAATTTCCTCCCCAGCGCCAGCAACACCCATATCCTCCTCATCCTGGTGTACTTCAACACTGACATCTTCAATCTGACTATCAGGAACTGGACTGCGGGTGCTCCTTCCAGCACTTGCAGGGGGCGTGCAAATGGTGGAAGGCGCATGCTCTTCACGTCCAGTGTTGGGAAGGTCAGGCATCGCAACCGACACAATTGGACTCTCCTTGTGGATTTGGGATTTCAAAGAACGCACAGTTCTTTGCGGTGCTTTTGCCAGCTTGAGTCTTTTCAGTTTTCTAGCGAGAGGCTGAGTGCTTCCATCCTCATGTGAAGCTGAACCACTAGCCATGAACATAGGCCAGGGCCTCAGCCGTTCCTTGCCACTCCGTGTGGTAAATGGCATATTGGCAAGTTTACGCTTCTCCTCCGACAATTTTATTTTAGGTTTTGGAGTCCTTTTTTTACTGATATTTGGTGTTTTGGTTTTGACATGCTCTGTACTATGCCATTGGGCATCGGCCTTGGCAGACGACGTTGCTGGCATTTCATCGTCTCGGCCATGACTAGTGGCAGCAGCTTCAGCACGAGGTGGAAGTGGATCTTGATCTTTCCCTAATTTTGGAACCTCAACATTTTTGTTCTCCATATTTTAATAGGCACAACTAAAAGGCACCTCAGGTAAACAATGGAGATGGATGGATTGGATACTAGTATACAATTATGGACGGGCTGCCGAGTGCCGACACAGAGGTAGCCACAGCCGTGAACTACCGCACTGTACTGTGTCTGCTGCTAATATATAGACTGGTTGATAAAGAGATAGTATACTCGTAACTAGTATGTATGTATAAAGAAAGAAAAAAAAACCACGGTTAGGTGGTATATACAATTATGGACGGGCTGCCGAGTGCCGACACAGAGGTAGCCACAGCCGTGAACTACCGCACTGTACTGTGTCTGCTGCTAATATATAGACTGGTTGATAAAGAGATAGTATACTCGTAACTAGTATGTATGTATAAAGAAAGAAAAAAAAACCACGGTTAGGTGGTATATACAATTATGGACGGGCTGCCGAGTGCCGACACAGAGGTAGCCACAGCCGTGAACTACCGCACTGTACTGTGTCTGCTGCTAATATATAGACTGGTTGATAAAGAGATAGTATACTCGTAACTAGTATGTATGTATAAAGAAAGAAAAAAAAACCACGGTTAGGTGGTATATACAATTATGGACGGGCTGCCGAGTGCCGACACAGAGGTAGCCACAGCCGTGAACTACCGCACTGTACTGTGTCTGCTGCTAATATAGACTGGTTGATAAAGAGATAGTATACTCGTAACTAGTATGTATGTATAAAGAAAGAAAAAAAAACCACGGTTAGGTGGTATATACAATTATGGACGGGCTGCCGAGTGCCGACACAGAGGTAGCCACAGCCGTGAACTACCGCACTGTACTGTGTCTGCTGCTAATATATAGACTGGTTGATAAAGAGATAGTATACTCGTAACTAGTATGTATGTATAAAGAAAGAAAAAAAAACCACGGTTAGGTGGTATATACAATTATGGACGGGCTGCCGAGTGCCGACACAGAGGTAGCCACAGCCGTGAACTACCGCACTGTACTGTGTCTGCTGCTAATATATAGACTGGTTGATAAAGAGATAGTATACTCGTAACTAGTATGTATGTATAAAGAAAGAAAAAAAAACCACGGTTAGGTGGTATATACAATTATGGACGGGCTGCCGAGTGCCGACACAGAGGTAGCCACAGCCGTGAACTACCGCACTGTACTGTGTCTGCTGCTAATATATAGACTGGTTGATAAAGAGATAGTATACTCGTAACTAGTATGTATGTATAAAGAAAGAAAAAAAAACCACGGTTAGGTGGTATATACAATTATGGACGGGCTGCCGAGTGCCGACACAGAGGTAGCCACAGCCGTGAACTACCGCACTGTACTGTGTCTGCTGCTAATATAGACTGGTTGATAAAGAGATAGTATACTCGTAACTAGTATGTATGTATAAAGAAAGAAAAAAAAACCACGGTTAGGTGGTATATACAATTATGGACGGGCTGCCGAGTGCCGACACAGAGGTAGCCACAGCCGTGAACTACCGCATTGTACTGTGTCTGCTGCTAATATATAGACTGGTTGATAAAGAGATAGTATACTCGTAACTAGTATGTATGTATAAAGAAAGAAAAAAAAACCACGGTTAGGTGGTATATACAATTATGGACGGGCTGCCGAGTGCCGACACAGAGGTAGCCACAGCCGTGAACTACCGCACTGTACTGTGTCTGCTGCTAATATATAGACTGGTTGATAAAGAGATAGTATACTCGTAACTAGTATGTATGTATAAAGAAAGAAAAAAAAACCACGGTTAGGTGGTATATACAATTATGGACGGGCTGCCGAGTGCCGACACAGAGGTAGCCACAGCCGTGAACTACCGCACTGTACTGTGTCTGCTGCTAATATATAGACTGGTTGATAAAGAGATAGTATACTCGTAACTAGTATGTATGTATAAAGAAAGAAAAAAAAACCACGGTTAGGTGGTATATACAATTATGGACGGGCTGCCGAGTGCCGACACAGAGGTAGCCACAGCCGTGAACTACCGCACTGTACTGTGTCTGCTGCTAATATATAGACTGGTTGATAAAGAGATAGTATACTACTAATATTATATACTGGTGGTCAGGTCACTGGTCACTAGTCACACTGGCAGTGGCTCTCCTGCAGCAAAAGTGTGCACTGTTTAATTTTAATATAATATTATGTACTCCTGGCTCCTGCTATAACCTATAACTGGCACTGCAGTAGTGCTCCCCAGTCTCCCCCACAATTATAAGCTGTGTGAGCTGAGCAGTCAGACAGATATATAATATATATAGATGATGCAGCACACTGGCCTGAGCCTGAGCAGTGCACACAGATATGGTATGTGACTGACTGAGTCACTGTGTGTATCGCTTTTTTCAGGCAGAGAACGGATATATTAAATAAACTGCACTGTGTGTCTGGTGGTCACTCACTATATAATATATTATGTACTCCTGGCTCCTGCTATAACCTATAACTGGCACTGCAGTAGTGCTCCCCAGTCTCCCCCACAATTATAAGCTGTGTGAGCTGAGCAGTTAGACAGATATATATAATATTATATATAGATAATAGATGATGCAGCACACTGGCCTGAGCCTGAGCAGTGCACACAGATATGGTATGTGACTGAGTCACTGTGTGCTGTGTATCGCTTTTTTCAGGCAGAGAACGGATTATAAATAAAAGTGGTGGTCACTGGTCACTATCAGCAAAACTCTGCACTGTACACTACTGAGTACTCCTAATGCTCCCCAAAATTAGTAAATCAAGTGTCTCTCTAATCTATTCTAATTCTAAACGGAGAGGACGCCAGCCACGTCCTCTCCCTATCAATCTCAATGCACGTGTGAAAATGGCGGCGACGCGCGGCTCCTTATATAGAATCCGAGTCTCGCGATAGAATCCGAGCCTCGCGAGAATCCGACAGCGTCATGATGACGTTCGGGCGCGCTCGGGTTAACCGAGCAAGGCGGGAAGATCCGAGTCGCTCGGACCCGTGAAAAAAAACATGAAGTTCTGGCGGGTTCGGATTCAGAGAAACCGAACCCGCTCATCTCTAATATATATGGCCCTTATTTCCAACAGATTTATTGGCAGGCGACTTTCCCTTATGGTCCATTTTCCCTGGAACCAAAGGCTTTCGAGTACCACCCCCCAGCCCTGAAGACTGGCATCTGTTGTCAGGACTTGCCATTCCTTTATCCAAAAGGGTCTCCCCTTGTTTAAATGGTCCCTCTGTAGCCACCAAGCTAGAGACCTTCTTACATTTACCAGAAACTTTATCATCTGTCTTTTTATTGTCTAATGATTTCCATTCCATCTGGTCAGAATGAGGTGCTGTAGAGGTCTGGAGTGGAATTGTGCATATTCCACCATGTCGAAGGTTGACACCATTAGACCCAACAGACGCACTGCTGTATGGACTGACATTGTCTGAGTGTGCAACGACTCCTGAATCATGACCTGCACCTTGGCTATCTTTTTCTCTGGTAAGAAAATTCTCTGTAGACCTGAATCCAATATGGCCCCCAAATAAACCATCCGTTGTGACGGATTCAGAGACGACTTTTCCCAGTTTATGAGCCACCCGTGTCTTTGTAGACAAACTACTGTCAGTTGAAGATGGCTCAAAAGTAATTTCTGCGAATGTGCTAGGATTAAAAGGTCGTCGAGGTATGGAAATATTCTTATCCCCTGCTTGCGGAGATAAGCTGCCATAACCACCATAATTTTGGTAAACACCCTGGGTGTTGTTGCTAGCCCGAAGGGCAAGACTTGGAATTGAAAATGTTGCTGGAGGATGGCAAAACTGAGGTAACATTGATGAGACCGTGCTATAGACACATGCAGGTAAGCATCCTGTATATCCAGAGATACCATGTAATCTCCCGGTTCCATAGCCAACACTATGGAGCGTAACGTCTCCATGTGAAACCTTGGAATCCAAATGTATTTGTTTAACATTTTGAGATTGAGAATTGGTCGAAATGACTCATTTGGCTTCTGAATCAAAAAAAGATTGGAGTAAAAACCCTGTCCCCGTTGCAACGGGGGTACTGGGATAATCACACCAGACTATATATATATACACAGACTATATACAGATATATAAATATAGAGAAGTGAGATCAATCTGACCACAACCGTGCACCTGAATTGAGGTTCAGAACAGAACTGACAACATATAAAAGTCAGCACACATACTAGCAGTCAGTCACATGTTAAAATATTAGACATTGTCATATGAGAATACAATCAACCATAAAAATTACTTACAAGTAAATGGGGACAATTGTATTTCTGTTTTAACCAGTTTCTTCAAACATATTATGCAGAAAACAACAGTAATGTACAGGTCTCATATGCAATATGTACCAAAATTAACAATTCATACTATCAAGTAGAGAGAATTTTTAGTACTGTATAACCCTCTCTCCATAGAGTGGGATACAGGGAGACTCACCACACTTCCATATCCATCAATACGCTCGCTGAGTGTATTCAGACGCTACTAGTGTACACTGCCGCTCTTGATGACTGATGAGAGACACAGACGCTCATTGAACGATAAGTGTATGCAGACGCTCCTGTCTGTGACCGGGTCTAGGCGGAAAGTCTAGTGTACACCATCGCAGCGTCTAAGCTGCAACCAAGCACCCTCGTGGTAGCGTCTGAGACGGAAGTGAGGTCATTAGTTCATGGACGGGAGACGCGCGGAAACTGGTCATGAACTTGGGGGAGGGGCGACCAGAAGAGCGTCTAACTCCCCCGTTGACTTAAACTCTAAGGATTGCGGCCTCACCTAGTCCTGACGCCTATGATCCCTAAAGCATAGCGCTGTTGCACTTAAGAGTGGCGGCGCATCAACCACTGTTTGTAGTCTCCTCCAATACAGTGAAGCTGTGTCCGGACCCCCTAGTAAGAGGAAACCGATTGACTTACCTTCTCCCCATGCTCTGGCCACAGCCTGGTTACGTCTGCTGGACCTGCTAGAATCATCCGACACAGACGCCCGTCGAGACAGCACTATACCGCGAAGGTAAGTGTTGTTGCGACCCGGTGAAGAGTTGTTGGAGCGACTCTTTCTAGCATGCTTTTAAGACGCTGTTAAGAAAAGTCACTTAAAAAAAACCATAGTAAGAGTATAAAAATAAAATAATAGAAGCTTCAGGCTGCTATTTAATCGCAGCCCTGTGACCATGGTCCGGCTCCTGCCGCACCAATCAAAAAAATGATTTGACTGAGTCAGTGGGTGGGATTATATGGAGAAGCCCCGATGCATCCTGGGAGGCCAGAAAGCTCGTGACCGTTTGGTGCCATTTCCGCTGTCGCTCCGGCATATCCCAATGTTATCCTGTGGATAACCTGTGGACTCAGCCAGAGAAATATATGTATTTATTTTATTTATTTATTTTTGGGGGTAGGGGGGAGATGCCTATTTTGTCAGTCCCGGGGCCCACAATTTCTGATGGCAACCCAGCCTGGAATCACATTAAAAACATTTGAAATCATATAATTTGGACCTGTCACATACAGCCTTTAATATACTATATTATTGATAGCTATACAGTACTATTAATATCCGGCTCACTCATTGACGGACACTGTGACAATTGTGATTGCAGCTGGGACTGTGCATGCTGAGGATTTGCAAAATTATAAAAAAATAAATAAAAAATAGCAGTCCTGAAATGTACAGAATCCCACCGGCAGGCACAGAAACGGCGTACACATTCCCAGTGCACACGCACATCCTACGATAATCGTCAGCTCGGTTAAATCAACGGCCAAGTAGAATGACAGCCTGAACAGAAATGTTGGAGGCATGCTACTGGAGTACAGATTCGCAGGTGCCCCCAGCGACATGCCCCAAAAACGACTGTGACGACCAACGTTTTTGCCACCACTTTCCCGTCAATGCCCACAAACAGTGTCTGATTGTCAATCACTCTGCATAATGGTAAGCACTGCGAGCGGCTTCACTATTAGATTTTGGTGCATGCACACCATAAATCGCTGAATTGCAAAAACATCCATCCATACTTTTTACACATCAAAAAATGAAGGTTTAGGGAATAGAATGTTGTCTAGAAGCGAAAATCACCTGTCGGCTATTAGTTTATTTTGGGCATTTGTACAGATGCATCCTCTCATGTCATTTCTGCAGGAAGTAGCATATCCCGATGCTGCGCAGTGCGGCCTCCCGCAGCAGCCGGCTCCCTTATTCATAGCAATAAGCAATGGGTAGCGGGAGCGTGTGTGCATATGCTACCCACTACCTTACGCTACAGTATGCTGTGGCAGTTTTATATTTGAGTTTACATTCAATTAAATGAAAATCGAATAAAAATATACGAAATCCCCCAAAATAGAACATTTGTAAGTAAACCACATAAAGTCCTTCTCAGTGGGATAAAAGACTCTCCATTTGCTACTGTTCGATTTTGTATTCAGTTTTTAATGTCGATTTAAATCGACTGACATCTAATCAAATCGTTATTATTTTTCACTGTCCAAATAATTAATTTACTAACATTCGATTTTTAAATCGATTTCAAAATTGAATTCGGGGTATAACAATTTTGACTAGTGGTTTCTTCTTCATGGTTTCTTCTTGTTCGGTTTTGGATGTCCATATCAAAAACGAACATAAATCACCTATAAAATCAAATATAAAATTAAGGAAATAGAAAAAAAATTGACAAACACTTCCTTATGTATTCCTATACACTTTCTTATGTATTGGACAAAACATATCACATGCAAGCAGCTGCTGTGGTTCCTCTAATTCAGATTTGCTTCTCTCTCTGAATGAGGCCCATAATTCCTATAGCCACAGTGAACCACGTTTGGGTTCCTTTTAATTAGAGATGTGTGCAAATAATCAAGTGTTTCTTGATTTCTTTTAAAACTGATAAAAACATCTAAAATCATGTAATTTGGACCAGTCACTTAGGGGGTCATTCCGACCTGATCGCACGCTGCACTTCCTTGCAGCCGTGCGATCGGTTCGGAACTGCGCAAGAGCGGTAACCGCAAGAAGACAACTCACTGTTTTCGGGGAGTGGTGAGTCCAACGCAGGTGTGTCCAGGCGTTTGGAGGGTGGATGTCTGACGTAAATTTCGGGACCTGCATCGCTGGAACGATCACACAGGGTAAGTAACGCTTACCCTGGTCTTCTTTTATAGGAAACTTTTTTTACATAGCATGGCTGCACAAGCGTTCACAGCCCTGCTATGCAGATATACACTCACCCATAGGCGGCGTCTAGTTGATCGCACGGGCAGCAAAAAGTTGCTACGTGCGATCAACTCGGAATGACCCCCATAGAGCCTTTACAGTATTATCTGTCCTGATTCATTGATGAACAGTATAACAATTGCAGCAGCGATTGTGCACATTGAGGATTTGATCAACTATTTAAAAAATCTGGCAGCCCTGAAAAATACACAGACACCCAGTGAAGCCATTGCAAAGGCACAGTAACTGCGTACATATTTCCAGTGCACATGAAGATCCTTCAGTAATCAGCAGCTTGATTAAATCAATGACCGCACAGGCTGGCAGCCTGAATAGAGATGCTGGAGGCTGGCCCAGGGCTACCCACTCAGCAAAGGGATGCAAAGCAGGGATTCACCAGGCTGGGGAGGTGCTCTCACTGCTCTGCATCCTTGCCGAGTTCCATGCTGCTGCCAACTGCTGCACTTGTCACACTGTATGACAGGCAGCTTGAAGCATCCCCCCGTGACATCGGTAGTACTAAAAAGGGAGCAGAGCTACACACTGGGCCAAGGGGGCATGGCTACATGGGACTGAGGGAGAGGGGCTACATGGGCTGCTAGAGGACGATGAGCTGCTGGAAGGAAAGTGAGTAAGAAAGTGTGTGTGTGTATATGTATGTGAGGGGGCATAATGTGTATAAGTGGTGCTTCTGTAGGCATTATGTGTAAGCGTCACTACCGGGGGCATTATGTGTAATCGGTACTAGTACTATGGAAAATGTGTATATGCAGCACCACTACTGGGGGCCTTGTGTCTAAGTGGCACCACTACTGGGGGCATTATGTGTATAAGTGGCGCTACTACTGGGGGCATTGTGTGTAAGTGGCACCACTACTGGGAGCATTATGTATAAGTGGCACCACTACTAGGGGCTTTATGTGTATAAGCGGCACCACTACTAGAGGCTTTATGTGTATAAGTGGCACCAGTACTAGGGGCTTTATGTGTATGAGTGGCACCACTACTGGGGGCATTATATATAAGCAGAACCACTACTGGGGGCATTATGTATAAGTGACGCTGCTACTGAAGGCATTCTGTGTATAAGCAACGCTAATACTGGGGGCATTATGTGTATAAGCAGTGCTACTACTGGCAGCATTGTGTATTAGCAGCGCTACTACTGTGGGCATTATGTATAAGTGGCATTACTACTGGGAGCATTATGTATAAGCGACACCACTACTAGGGGCTTTATGTGTATAAGTGGAACAACTACTGGGGACATTATGTATAAGCAGAACCACTACTGGGGGCATTATGTATAAGCAATGCTGCTACTGGGGGCATTATGTGTATAAGCGGCACTACTACTGGGGGCATTATGTAAAAGTGGCACCACCACTGGGGCCATTATGTATAAGTGGTACTACTACTATGGGCATTATGTGTATAAGCAGCACTACTACTGGGGGCATTATATAAGCGGCACTACTATTGTGGGCATTGTGTATAAACGGCACCACTACTGGGGGCATTATGTGTATAAGCGGTGTTAGTTCTTCTGGCATTATGTATACACTGCGCCACTATTGGTGGCATCATGTATAAGCAGCACTACTACTATAGCTATTATGTGTATAAGGACAACTAGTAATGGGCACTTCTATTGTAGTAAGAGGCAATACTATTGTGGGCATTATGTATAAGCGGCACCACTACTGGGGCATTATGTGTATAAGTGGTGTTACTACTGGGGGCATTATTTATATTCAGAACCACTACTGGGGGGCATTATGTATATGCAGCACCACTACTGGGGGCATTATGTGTATAACCGGCACTACTACTGGGGCATTATATGTACAAGGTGATTCAAAAGTAGCAGTACACCCTTTTTGTTACAAAAACTATGCAGGAATTGAGAAAACGGAATACTCCAGTAAGGTATGAGTGAGGTGGGCGATCTTTTAGTGTATGTACTGAACATGGGCACCATCTTGAAATCGGACTTCTTGAATCTAAGTCAGTTTTTTTCAAATGTAAAGGGGGTCATGTAACATGTCAGACAACATCAGAATTTGCTGAAAAATGTATTGCTGCAAACAGATTTGAAATAGCAGTTATGGTTCAAAAGTTACAACACTTTTTTTGTTGCAGGTAACTGAAGATGGCTTTGATGACCACAACATGCTTGTGTTTTTGCCACCATTCCCCCATCAACACCCACTAACGGTGCCCGACTGTCAATCACTCTGTGTAAATGTAAGTGCACTGCGCATGCATCAAAGTGCAAAGCATATGCAGCGCAGTCAGGGGCGCCACAATGTTTTGAGGTTGGGGATGCATGAGAAAAAATACATTTTGGTGCCTTCCCAGCAGTTACTAACCCTCTCTTCCCCCCTCCCCTGTGCGGGGAGAGCTAACCGCAGGATCACAATGGAGACTCCAGTCCCACTTTAAAAAGTCTGCCACCTCAGCATGCTTGCCCATGTCCTGTCCTGTCCTAGCCGGCTCTTCACAAATATGCATTACTGGGAGGAGGCGTGTCCATGCTTAGCCTGCTAGGACATCCCCATCTCCTCCCAGTAATGTGTGAAGTGATGGCTAGGACGGACATAGGGCAGCACGCTGACTTTTTAAAGTAGGACTGGAGTCTCTCTGCGGTGATCTGGGGGTAAGCACTCCCCTGCCCCAGCGCCTTTGTCATGTTTGAAGGGGGGCATGCTGCCCTTGAGAGACAGTGTTATGCTAAAGCAGCTATCAGCCATTTTGTATAACAGCAACCATTTTAGAGATGCTCCAGGCTTCATAATGAATTATAAGTAATGCTGACATTTCATAAGTTAGAAAGAATTATCTATTAAACACAAGGTTAGGTTGATTTACTGGAACATACTGTGAAACAGCCTACTGGGGGAGTACAGACTCATTCCCAAGGACAGGAAGGAGGGGGATAACCACAAGAGCATCTAACAAGGTTCCCTGTCTCTCAGAAATTATTCTTATGTTTTGTCTGTGACGTAGAAGTGCTTTTGTAACCAGCTTTTTGTCTATATAAACCAAAGACAAATAAACTAACGCAGTCTCATTTTGCTGAACATAACCTTGTGTCGTGTTTACTTTCTGAGTCTCCCAATCGATTGGTAAGGGATTTGAACAGAGAACCGAAGGAAGTTGCTATCTCCAACATTACATGGGGGCCTGTGTCCCGGGATCACTGACGCTCCTGCCAGCAGATGACAATGAGGCTGATGATCGTATACAACCACTGACAACAAACCCTGGGTGAGTAATCTAAAGATTGATTTTCAACTTGATTGCTCTCTCAGTGTCTGTATACTGTGCCGGTCTGTTCATCTATGTGCAGGTAGTATACGTGATATAGAACCCGATTGTCTGTTTAAAAGGTGCACATTTTGTTTTTCTGTGTTCTCTGATAAAGTACGTACATAAGTTTCAGTTTCAGTGTACAGGTTCACATTTGCAAGGAAAAATGTGGTTTTATTTTTAAATGACATGTCAGAATTGCAAATGTTCAATATTACTGTGGTATATTTCTGATATTGAGTCTGAGTATTGTGAATTTAAGGGTATATTGCAAAAAAGTGATTTTAGTTTTGTTGGTACGGTTAAAACAAGTTTTGCTACAGTAGTAGGTTGTCATATTAATTCTGATATATTAAAACAGATTATTGGCGGGGCTTATCCCTATTTTCTACGGTTTTTACCTGTCAATCATTTGCCACCTGAATTTATTCCTATCTGTCCAAAGAGTTTAAAATTATTAGACAAAGACATTAGAAATATTACTGAAAAAGGTAATTCATATGAATATAAATGAGGTATGACTCAGTGGTTAAAATTCTCTTTGTGGACTAGGTAGAGTCAAGTCAGTAATATCAAAGTCTTGTTTTGTTGTGTCAGAAATTAAGATACAAATAGTTTGCTTCATTTGCCCTTTTCATTGTTGTTTAGTAAAGATATCCCATAGAAGTATAAACTGACTTTTTAGGACACTACGCAGTGTAAGCAACGTTTGCAGCCCATAAGGATATTTCACGGTGAAACTGATCATTCACGCAATGGATGCACATGGTAGTAAAACCAGGGAGAAGTCTCCCCTTGAAATTGTCAGTGATAGGGAAGGGAAAAAGGCGCTTAAAGGTATAAGTGCAATTTTGAAAAAGGCAAATTTTCCAGAGAAGGGTACACTCGACCCTGCTCAATGGAGAAGGTTTCAGATAAATAACAAACATTGGATTAAAAGAAGGGTTTTTTCTGACACTGTTAAGATTTGGCAAACTATCACAGGAAATAGATGATGAATTAAGACAAAGAAAGGAAGATATTTTTGAGTCAAGCACTGTAGATTCACCCCCACCATATGCCACCACACCGGTAGCATCACCACCACCGGCTGTGTCACCACCGCCAACTCTGACAGTAGACCGGCACAATTAGTTACCATATACCCAGATCTAAATGAAGATATTGTGCAAAAAACAGACACAGTACGGCAGTATTATAATAAACTTGTTGTAAGACAAGAAGATTAAGGATATCCAGTAAGTAATGCTGCAGGAGCAAGAATGTTAAAGACAAAAGTTTTAAAATGGTTTAAAAAAGGAATTAAGATCTCAGCTTTTCCAGATCCGACCAGAAGCTATGATGATGGATATAGCAGCTCTGTTACAAGTCCTGGAAGGCATAGAAGATGTAGAAAGGGTAAAGAACGAAAAACGTACGTCCAAGGCTCCTATGGTCACTGTCCACCTAGTACAGGGTCAGGAAAAAAGGTAGACCCCAGAAACAAGGGTAGACAGGCAGAGAAAACATACCCGCAAGTAAGACAGATGGATGCACAAGGTAATGATATGACACGCAAATCCTTTTGGTGCAAATCCACAGGACATCAGAAGAAGTATTGCAGAAAATTTCTCAAGTGGCAGCAGAGACAACAGCAGGCATCCGATCAGCCCTATACCCGGAACATGAATGAAAGGGATCAAGATGCCCACAATAGAGCATGAAGGTGCACAACCCCAGTGTCAGCAGCAGTATCCATGTATCCTGCAGCAACTGGCATTTACTTACAGATCAGGCCATCAAAGCAACTAGATTGGGAGGTCAAGCCCTACCCCTGCAAAAAGCAAGATGATGCCCTTACTCATCAATGATGAAGCCACACCAGCCCCAGTGGCATTCCTGACCTCATCCACCCGTCCAGTCAACCTTTTGGGAGCAGACATCATAGCCCTAATGCAAGCAACAATCCAGTACACCCCACAAGGCATTAAGTATACCAGCAACATTCCAGCAAAAATACAACCTGAGATAGAAGCTGCTATACAAGTCTACCTCTCACAGGAAAAGAAAGATGAAGAGGAACAACAACTGCCAGCATGGACATCATCAGTTCCTGATAGATTATGGTCCAAAGGAAAAACAGATGTGGGCCTTCTTAAGGTACAGCGAGTACAACTGCAACTGAAGAAAGGAACAGTACCAGTGTCCATCAAACAGTACCCCCTTACCCCAGCACAGGATTCTTGCTTTCACACATAAGGGAAAACAATACTGTTGGACAAGACTTCCACAAGGGGGGGCCACTTCACTAAGTGATTTCACTGAAGCCATGTCTACTATATTACAGGCATGGAGACCCCTCTATCCAGAAGACACACAGCTGATACAGTATGTGGATGACGTGCTGATTGCCCCCACCACTGAAAAAAGTGCCAAGAAGAGACAGTGTCCTTAGTGAAGTTTCTGGAAGAACAAGACTGCAGAGCCTCAAAGGAGAAATTGCAGCTAGCAAAGCAAAAGGTAATCTTCCTAGGACACTGCATCTCTCAAGGTACCTGACATCTAACAGAAGAGAGAAAGAAACTCATACTACAAGCAAAAACGCCAACCACTGTTAAGCAAGTCAGATCATTCCTGGGCCTAGTGGGATACTGCAGGGAATGGATACCTCTAGCTTCAGTCTACATGCAAACTCTGTATGATAGCACCAAAAAGGAGGGTCCACACCCCACCCAATTAGAGATGGAAGAAGCAATCAAGCAATTAAAAGCAGCAATTGCCGCATCTCTAGCCCTAGGACTACCTGACTACAGTAAACCTTTTACCTTGTATTGTCATGAAGGAGGAGGCCATGCACTGGGAGTCCTCACGCAAACTCACGGACTAAAACAAAGACCAGTGGCCTACCACTCAAGTAAACTTGACAACATTATTCAAGGAGCACCCACCTGCATCAGAGCAGTGGCAGCAGTAGTCCTAAAAGACAAGAGCACCGACATAGTGCTCAATCATGAACTCATCAGCCAGGTAACGCATGCAGTTACATAAATTCTTCAACAAGCAAGAACCAAACATCTGTCAGCAGCAAGGCTGACCAAGTATGAAGTAGCACTGCTAAGTGCAACAAATGTGACCACCACAAGATGTACTACCCTCAACCCAGCAACCCTTTTACCAGCATTAATAAATAAAGGTGTTGAATTTCAAGATTCAAAAGGAGGGAGAAACAGTTTATCTTCCCTATTGATGGATCAGCAAGAAGATGATGATGAGGACCACGAAGATGGTCCAGAAGATAGAGATAGATCATCATGAACGCAGGACCAGAGGGATGGTCCAGAAGAGGAAGATAATAATTCTAATAATCAAACATTTTCTGTCTCATGATTGTGTGGCTCTTAATGGAACTCAACCCTTGCCACATGTTACAGATACAGCCCTACCCAATGCTCAGCATGAGCTATATGTGGATGGTTCAAGATACTATGAGGATGGGATTCCTTATACAGGATATGCAGTAACCACTGAACATGAAGTTGTGGAGTCAGGATCCTTACCATCCCAGCACAACATTATGGGAAAATATGGAAAAGTAGAGACTTTAAGACTGTAACAGGAAAACAGATACAACATGCTGATCTAATTAGGGACTTGGTTAAAGCACTTGACAAACCACTAAAGGTTGCCATCATCAAAGTACAAGCACATACATACAAAGAAACAATCAAGAGAAACACAAGGCAACAACCTGGCAGATGAAGAAGCCCAAAGAATGGTCAAACAGCCAGTAAAGGTAACAGTTTA
This sequence comes from Pseudophryne corroboree, assembly GCF_028390025.1. Classification (NCBI taxonomy): domain Eukaryota; kingdom Metazoa; phylum Chordata; class Amphibia; order Anura; family Myobatrachidae; genus Pseudophryne; species Pseudophryne corroboree. The sequence goes on along the minus strand of NC_086450.1, from coordinate 242,687,009 downwards.
AAGTGCACAAACAGAAATAACTAAAGTAGAAGATGAACTTCAAATGCCTGACTTACAGGATTTGAAGAAACTTTAGGAACAAGCTGGACCTGAAGAAAAGGCCTCTTGGGAGAGAGGGGACAAGCAAGAAGAAGAAACTGGCTTATGGAAAGCAGCAGACAAAATATGTCTACCAAGAAGTTTGTATCCACCCATGTGTCAGGTCAGTCATGGACTTACACACCTGGGAAAAGATCAGATGGGAAATATAGTCACAGAAAGATGGATAGCTCCAGGTTTCTACCCAGCTGCAACCAAATTTGTACAGGCTTGTTGGATATGTGGAATCTCCAATCCAGGGAAAAAGGTCAGAACACCTCTTGGGGCAATCCCTAAAAGGTATTTCCCATTCCAGAGACTACAAATCGACTACATCCAAATGCCAAGAGTAGGGATCTATGAGTACATCTTGGTATGCCTGGACACCTTCAGTAAATGGATAGAGGCTTGGCCAGTGGCCAAAGCAACAGCCAGAAACACAGCCAAGAAAATCCTGTCAGAAGTTGTTTGCAGATATGGAGTACCTGAGACTATTGAGTCAGATAGAGGCACTCATTTTACAGGAGAAGTAATGACACATATCATGCAAGATACAGGGAAAAGTTGGTTAGAGTGTTTACCAATAGCTTTGTTCAGTATTAGAACCACACCCAGTAAGACCCAGGTTATTCACCTTACGAAATCTTGTTTGGTAGCATACCTAAGATAGGATGTTATTATCCACAAGAATTACAGAATAAACATGGTGATTTGACTGCATATATAAAAAGCCTTACTGAGAAACTGACATCTCTATATTTTCTAGCTTTTGCCTCTCTCCCAGATTCAGGAGCAGATCTGAATCCCCACAAGCTTCAGCCAGGAGATTGGGTGTATTTGAAAAGACATGTGAGAAAGTCACTTGAGCCCAGATATGATGGTCCATATAAAGTGTTGCTGACCACACCCACATCTGTGAAGTTGAAAGACAGGGAGGCTTGGATACACGCATCCCACTGCAAACTTGCCCAAGTTAAGTTTGAACAATTTAATACACAAACATGCAGAGGCTAATTGGGCCTAGACCAGACAGGCCACTATGGGGCATTATATTGGGAACGTCAGTACTCATTGTAGTAGTCATAAAATACTCTATATTCCTCATAGGAGAGGGCAGGGAGGGCAATAATAAAGAGACTCCTGAAGAGAACCCCCAAAATGACAGTAGATACCTCTTTAAAAGGGGACTGACATGTACACCAACCCAAAATACATACCAGTATGTAAGAAGTCTGGTATCAATCCCACTAGATCTTGCATTAAGCAAGTTAAAGAAAAGATCATGAAATCTCCAGGGTTTCAAAGATACCGGTTAGTTAAGAAATGCTGAGCTCACATGGGCCCACATCTGGAGGAGGGGAATGGACATTTGTCCCAATTACATATGAAGAATGGGCAATGTTCCAGTTTGATAGTACAAATCGAACACTGGTAAAAGCAGCAGCTAAGCAGTTTGCATTTATGAATCCACCTCAATTAAAGGCGCATATGATTACCCGAAATGTATCATTTTGTGTTGAGCTAAAGAAACCACAGCAAGGTGAAAGTATGACGGGCCAAGAAACACGACTATAGTTCCTAAAGAAACTTTTCTGTGAAGCTTTTTCCCATGTACCAAAGCCCCTTTTCGAGTAGGTCACAGGTCAGGAGACATTAAGGCATATGATGCTCCGTTCATCCTAAAATGGAATATGACTAACAGAATAGTAAACATAGGTGTATGGCCAGGTCCTGGTTTTCCTAATTGGATGAACATAGCCGGAAGTAATGCTAAAGCTTTCATAGTTAATCAAACCATGATAGGGGAAGGTTTGCAAAACTTAAGAAAAATCTGGACTGGAACTCCCCCTTTATTACCTGAACACCTATATTTTTGTGTGGGAAAAATGCATATAAATGGCTTCACTATGTTGTTTATGGAAATTGTACCATAGGACGAATAATGTCCATGGCCAGAGTAGTTAAGCATGAGGAACTAAAAGATCTAATAAGGGGTCAGGAAGGCCATGTTAGAGAACACAGTCCAATCGTATGTTATAGACGAGAAGTAAACACAGCTGGTAGAGGAGCAAAAAAGTTAATTTATGTACCATGGCACCAGCGTATGGGTTTCTTGGATTTCTTTGGAGCAAACAGATATTATAGAGTCGAGTCTCTTGCAGAGCTATTAGAAAATATTACTGAAATTTATGATGACACTTTTATATATGTAGGAAGAGAACTCCAAGGAGTTAAAAAAGAGCAGTTACAACATAGACTAGTATTGGACTATTTAACAGCACAAACAGGAGGATATTGCATGACCTTATATACCCAGACGGTTAGAATGTGTTGTACGTTTATCACTAATGAAACAGATAACGCACAAGAAGTAGTCCAACGACACGTCCAACAAATGGAAGGGGTGATCTTCAGGTTGCCGACTGACGGGATCCCGGTGCACAGTATACCGGCACCGGAATCCCGACAGCCGACATACCAACAGTTTTTCTCCCTCGTGGGGGTCCACGACTCCCCTGGAGGGAGAATAAATAGCGTGGCGCGCGTAGCACGCCACCATGCACGTAGTGTGGCAAGTGCAGCGAGCCTGCAAGGGGCTCATTTGCGCTCGCCACGCTGTCGGTATGCCAGCGGCTGGGCTTCCGGTGCCAGTATGCTGGTCGCCGGGAGCCCGGCCACCGGCATACCATACCACACCCAATGGAAGATGAGAACCAGGCATATGCCAACAAACATAATACCCCTGACTCCCTGGAGGGGACTTGGGGTGAGGGAGGTTAAACCCAGCAAATTGGTTCAGTGGAATCAAGGGCTGGATTGTTGGAATTTTAAAGTTCTTGCTAAAAATTGTTGGCTTAGCAATCATTATATAGCTGTGTTTTAAGATACTACGTAGTTGTCTTTCAGCTTGCAAAAAGTCTATAAGCTCAAGGTTTAAAACCTCTACATTTAAGAAGTTACAGAAGAGCTTGGCAAGAAAGAGCCGTGAGCAGTGTACCTTGATGGATATGAGCGAACGGTCATCAACCCTCCAGCAGAGTGAAAGCACCATCTCGTGGAGATATAGGCCCTCATTCCGAGTTGTCCGCTCGCAAGGCGAATGTAGCAGAGTTACACACGCTAAGCCGCCGCCTACTGGGAGTGAATCTTAGCTTCTTAAAATTGCGACCGACGTACGCGCAATATTGCGATTACAAACGAGATAGCAGTTTCTGAGTAGCTTCAGACTTACTCTGCCTGTGCGATCAGTTCAGTGCTTTTCGTTCCTGGCTGACGTCATAAACACACCCAGCGTTCGCCCAGGCACTCCCACCGTTTCTCCGGCCACTCCTGCGTTTTTTCCGGAAACGGTAGCGTTTCCAGCCACACGCCCCTAAAACGCCGTGCATCCGCCCAGTAACACCCATTTCCTGTCAATCACAATGCGAACGTCGGAGCGATGAAAATGCCGTGAGTAAACTTACTTTCTTCATAGTAAAGTTACTTGGCGCAGTCGCAGTGCGAACATTGCGCATGCGCACTAAGAGAATTCTCACTGCGATGCGATGAAAAACTCAGAGCGAACAACTCGGAATGAGGGCCATAGCTTTTAGCACCATCCACTGACGTTTCTATAATGGGTGCAGTGGGTGCGGTGTACACAGGCCCCTGAGTCCAGAGGGGGCCCCCACCACACACACTGCACTCATTTTTAAATTACTCACTGCTCTGAAGTCCAGCGCCGGCATCCACAGCGCTGTTGGAACACCATGAAAATGGCTCAGCGGCCATTTTCACGGAGTTCTGTGCATGCGCAGTAAAGAAATCTCAGGGAAAATGGCCGCCGTGCCATTTTCCCGGAGATCTGCGCATGCGTAGTAGAGTCTGAGCCCTCTAGAGCTCAGACTTTACAGTGTCTGGGCAGAGAGGGTCCGAACAGAGGAGGCTGAACATGGGCCTCCTCCTCTCTTAAAGCGCCCCTGGAACCATCATAGCTAGACTGTTTGCTAGATCCATCATAGCTAGACTCGATAGGCAGAGGATTTGTGATGCCTTAATAGCTCAACTGTAATGTCAGATTATTATAAAAAGGAGGGACTGAGAGAGACAGTGTTATGCTAAAGCAGCTATCAGCCATTTTGTATAACAGTAACCATTTTAGAGATGCTTCAGGCTTCATAATGAATTATAAGTAGTGCTGACATTTCATAAGTTAGAAAGAATTATCTATTAAACACAAGGTTAGGTTGATTTACTGGAACATACTGTGAAACAGCCTACTGGGGGACAGACTCATTCCCAAGGACAGGGAGGAGGGGGGTAACCACAATAGCATCTAACAAGGTTCCCTGTCTCTCAGAAATTATTCTTAAGTTTTGTCTGTGACGTAGAAGTGCTTGTGTAACCAGCTTTTTGCCTAGACAAATAAACTAACGTAGCCTCATTTTGCTGAACACAACCTTGTGTCATGTTTACTTTCTGAGTCTCCCAATTGATTGGTAAAGGTATTGACCAGACAACCGAATGAAGTTGCTACAGGAGTCTATCTCCAACACCCTCTGGTCCCCTCCCCCCCCCCCATTCCGACACCTCTGTGCGCAGTTTACCAATAATCAGTGAACTGCAAAAACAACAGCACAGTGTCTGTCATCTCTTCTTTGATAGGCATCATAATGAAGGTATGGGGATTGCCTGTTTACTGTTAGTCTATTATTTTGGGGATTTGTATTTTTCAAATTGAATGTTTGTAAATCAAGGGATCCTATATTTGTCTATGTATAAGTACTGGTGTTTTGCAGATATTCAATTTTGAACAGGATTCGGTTTCATATTCAATTTTATAATTTTACCTTTAGCAAATCTCCAAATTGCAAAATCGAATGTAAATCTGATAAAATTACACCAAAAACCCTTAATCAACCAAAATCGAACATTAGTAAAAAATATATATTTTATATATATATAGATTTTATATATATATATATATATATAGATTTTATATATATATATATATATATATATATATATATATATAAAATCTATATATATAGAAGTCCAAGGAGGAAACAGTTAACGGCACTCGTCGGGGCAAGAAATACAACACTCATAGAGGAAGTTGAATCGACGTTTCGGGGCTGGCGCCCCTTTATCAAGACATATCATACACAGCGGTAACATTAAACTCACCCACCTTAAGTAGCAAAGGGTCCCCGTCTCACCGTCCCGCCGCACGGCTCCCAGCCAGAAGACCTCCTACATGACACACTTCCTGGCCGCTGCTGCACCCGGTCGTCACAGCAACCAAGTGGCTTGCGTTCCATTGGTGTAGGTACATGCAGGAAGCATCGTCACTGGTGCCCTGCAGGCGGAGCTGGAGATCTAGGAACACAGAAATAACCAAAAACACCACATTAAAAACGTATACAAATAAAAAATATATATGCATACGTGTAACTACCCCAACGCTAGAACAGGTAAACAGCATCTTTAAATAAAGAAACATTAGTACATGACTGTGTTCAGCCTAAGTGTACACCCAAATAATAACATCACAATAGGTATCACAGAGGAATATAGCTCCACCAGAACAGTAAGTACAGTAATTTTAAAAACAAGCAGTGCTAGAAGAAAAAACATATTAAAAATGGCTGGAACAGAAAAAGAATTACATCAGGCTGTTCCAGTTGATCTTGTCATTCAGACCATGGGGAACCATAGTGTTCAGCCGGAAAATCCACCTTGACTCAGCTAATAATAACAGTTTCTGGCGATCACCCCCCCTCAAGGACATCGGGACATGGTCAATTATGAAATATCGCAATGAGGACAAGGTATGTCCCTTATCTTTAAAATGACGTGCCACAGGTTGATCCAGATGTTTACCTGCTAAATGAATGGCAGAGCGGTGTAACGCCATCCTGTCTCTAAAAGGCCTAGACGTCTGACCTATATAATATAGGCCACAGGGGCAGCATATAACATATACCACAAAATTAGATCTGCACGTCAATACATGACGGATATCATATAATTTTTCCAAGTGAGGGTGTTTAAATTTCATGCAGGATATCATATATCTGCAGGTAGTACAGTTACTGCAACTATAGCAGCCAGGGGGTTTAACATAGATGTTAGGTCCAATTGTTTTACCCATGCCTGAGACATCAGATTTAACAAGCCTGTCTTTAATAGAGATGAGCGCCGGAAATTTTTCGGGTTTTGTGTTTTGGTTTTGGGTTCGGTTCCGCGGCCGTGTTTTGGGTTCGACCGCGTTTTGGCAAAACCTCACCGAATTTTTTTTGTCGGATTCGGGTGTGTTTTGGATTCGGGTGTTTTTTTCAAAAAACCCTAAAAAACAGCTTAAATCATAGAATTTGGGGGTAATTTTGATCCCAAAGTATTATTAACCTCAAAAAACATAATTTACACTCATTTTCAGCCTATTCTGAACACATCACACCTCACAATATTATTTTTAGTCCTAAAATTTGCACCGAGGTCGCTGTGTGAGTAAGATAAGCGACCCTAGTGGCCGACACAAACACCGGGCCCATCTAGGAGTGGCACTGCAGTGTCACGCAGGATGGCCCTTCCAAAAAACCCTCCCCAAACAGCACATGACGCAAAGAAAAAAAGAGGCGCAATGAGGTAGCTGTGTGAGTAAGATAAGCGACCCTAGTGGCCGACACAAACACCGGGCACATCTAGGAGTGGCACTGCAGTGTCACGCAGGATGTCCCTTCCAAAAAACCCTCCCCAAACAGCACATGACGCAAAGAAAAAAAGAGGCGCAATGAGGTAGCTGACTGTGTGAGTAAGATTAGCGACCCTAGTGGCCGACACAAACACCGGGCCCATCTAGGAGTGGCACTGCAGTGTCACGCAGGATGTCCCTTCCAAAAAACCCTCCCCAAACAGCACATGACGCAAAGAAAAAAAGAGGCGCAATGAGGTAGCGGACTGTGTGAGTAAGATTAGCGACCCTAGTGGCCGACACAAACACCGGGCCCATCTAGGAGTGGCACTGCAGTGTCACGCAGGATGTCCCTTCCAAAAAACCCTCCCCAATCAGCACATGATGCAAAGAAAAAGAAAAGAAAAAAGAGGTGCAAGATGGAATTATCCTTGGGCCCTCCCACCCACCCTTATGTTGTATAAACAAAACAGGACATGCACACTTTAACCAACCCATCATTTCAGTGACAGGGTCTGCCACACGACTGTGACTGATATGACGGGTTGGTTTGGACCCCCCCCAAAAAAGAAGCAATTAATCTCTCCTTGCACAAACTGGCTCTACAGAGGCAAGATGTCCACCTCATCTTCACCCTCCGATATATCACCGTGTACATCCCCCTCCTCACAGATTATCAATTCGTCCCCACTGGAATCCACCATCTCAGCTCCCTGTGTACTTTGTGGAGGCAATTGCTGCTGGTCAATGTCTCCGCGGAGGAATTGATTATAATTCATTTTAATGAACATCATCTTCTCCACATTTTCTGGATGTAACCTCGTACGCCGATTGCTGACAAGGTGAGCGGCGGCACTAAACACTCTTTCGGAGTACACACTTGTGGGAGGGCAACTTAGGTAGAATAAAGCCAGTTTGTGCAAGGGCCTCCAAATTGCCTCTTTTTCCTGCCAGTATAAGTACGGACTGTGTGACGTGCCTACTTGGATGCGGTCACTCATATAATCCTCCACCATTCTATCAATGTTGAGAGAATCATATGCAGTGACAGTAGACGACATGTCCGTAATCGTTGTCAGGTCCTTCAGTCCGGACCAGATGTCAGCATCAGCAGTCGCTCCAGACTGCCCTGCATCACCGCCAGCGGGTGGGCTCGGAATTCTGAGCCTTTTCCTCGCACCCCCAGTTGCGGGAGAATGTGAAGGAGGAGATGTTGACAGGTCGCGTTCCGCTTGACTTGACAATTTTGTCACCAGCAGGTCTTTCAACCCCAGCAGACCTGTGTCTGCCGGAAAGAGAGATCCAAGGTAGGCTTTAAATCTAGGATCGAGCACGGTGGCCAAAATGTAGTGCTCTGATTTCAACAGATTGACCACCCGTGAATCCTTGTTAAGCGAATTAAGGGCTGCATCCACAAGTCCCACATGCCTAGCGGAATCGCTCCGTGTTAGCTCCTTCTTCAATGCCTCCAGCTTCTTCTGCAAAAGCCTGATGAGGGGAATGACCTGACTCAGGCTGGCAGTGTCTGAACTGACTTCACGTGTGGCAAGTTCAAAGGGCATCAGAACCTTGCACAACGTTGAAATCATTCTCCACTGCACTTGAGACAGGTGCATTCCATCTCCTATATCGTGCTCAATTGTATAGGCTTGAATGGCCTTTTGCTGCTCCTCCAACCTCTGAAGCATATAGAGGGTTGAATTCCACCTCGTTACCACTTCTTGCTTCAGATGATGGCAGGGCAGGTTCAGTAGTTTTTGGTGGTGCTCCAGTCTTCTGTACGTGGTGCCTGTACGCCGAAAGTGTCCCGCAATTTTTCTGGCCACCGACAGCATCTCTTGCACGCCCCTGTCGTTTTTTAAAAAATTCTGCACCACCAAATTCAAGGTATGTGCAAAACATGGGACGTGCTGGAATTTGCCCATATTTAATGCACACACAATATTGCTGGCGTTGTCCGATGCCACAAATCCACAGGAGAGTCCAATTGGGGTAAGCCATTCCGCGATGATCTTCCTCAGTTGCCGTAAGAGGTTTTCAGCTGTGTGCGTATTCTGGAAAGCGGTGATACAAAGCGTAGCCTGCCTAGGAAAGAGTTGGCGTTTGCGAGATGCTGCTACTGGTGCCGCCGCTGCTGTTCTTGCGGCGGGAGTCCATACATCTACCCAGTGGGCTGTCACAGTCATATAGTCCTGACCCTGCCCTGCTCCACTTGTCCACATGTCCGTGGTTAAGTGGACATTGGGTACAACTGCATTTTTTAGGACACTGGTGAGTCTTTTTCTGACGTCCGTGTACATTCTCGGTATCGCCTGCCTAGAGAAGTGGAACCTAGATGGTATTTGGTAACGGGGGCACACTGCCTCAATAAATTGTCTAGTTCCCTGTGAACTAACGGCGGATACCGGATGCACGTCTAACACCAACATAGTTGTCAAGGACTCAGTTATCCGCTTTGCAGTAGGATGACTGCTGTGATATTTCATCTTCCTCGCAAAGGACTGTTGAACAGTCAATTGCTTACTGGAAGTAGTACAAGTGGGCTTACGACTTCCCCTCTGGGATGACCATCGACTCCCAGCGGCAACAACAGCAGCGCCAGCAGCAGTAGGCGTTACACGCAAGGATGCATCGGAGGAATCCCAGGCAGGAGAGGACTCGTCAGACTTGCCAGTGACATGGCCTGCAGGACTATTGGCATTCCTGGGGAAGGAGGAAATTGACACTGAGGGAGTTGGTGGGGTGGTTTGCGTGAGCTTGGTTACAAGAGGAAGGGATTTACTGGTCAGTGGACTGCTTCCGCTGTCACCCAAAGTTTTTGAACTTGTCACTGACTTATTATGAATGCGCTGCAGGTGACGTATAAGGGAGGATGTTCCGAGGTGGTTAACGTCCTTACCCCTACTTATTACAGCTTGACAAAGGGAACACACGGCTTGACACCTGTTGTCCGCATTTCTGGTGAAATACCTCCACACCGAAGAGCTGATTTTTTTGGTATTTTCACCTGGCATGTCAACGGCCATATTCCTCCCACGGACAACAGGTGTCTCCCCGGGTGCCTGACTTAAACAAACCACCTCACCATCAGAATCCTCCTGGTCAATTTCCTCCCCAGCGCCAGCAACACCCATATCCTCCTCATCCTGGTGTACTTCAACACTGACATCTTCAATCTGACTATCAGGAACTGGACTGCGGGTGCTCCTTCCAGCACTTGCAGGGGGCATGCAAATAGTGGAAGGCGCATGCTCTTCACGTCCAGTGTTGGGAAGGTCAGGCATCGCAAACGACACAATTGGACTCTCCTTGTGGATTTGGGATTTCAAAGAACGCACAGTTCTTTGCGGTGCTTTTGCCAGCTTGAGTCTTTTCAGTTTTCTAGCGAGAGGCTGAGTGCTTCCATCCTCATGTGAAGCTGAACCACTAGCCATGAACATAGGCCAGGGCCTCAGCCGTTCCTTGCCACTCCGTGTGGTAAATGGCATATTGGCAAGTTTACGCTTCTCCTCCGACAATTTTATTTTAGGTTTTGGAGTCCTTTTTTTTCTGATATTTGGTGTTTTGGATTTGACATGCTCTGTACTATGACATTGGGCATCGGCCTTGGCAGACGACGTTGCTGGCATTTCATCGTCTCGGCCATGACTAGTGGCAGCAGCTTCAGCACGAGGTGGAAGTGGATCTTGATCTTTCCCTAATTTTGGAACCTCAACTTTTTTGTTCTCCATATTTTATAGGCAGAACTAAAAGGCACCTCAGGTAAACAATGGAGATGGATGGATTGGATACTAGTATACAATTATGGACGGACTGCCACGGTTAGGTGGTATAAAAAAACCACGGTTAGGTGGTATATATTATAATAATAATACAATTATGGATGGACGGACTGCCTGCCGACTGCCGACACAGAGGTAGCCACAGCCGTGAACTACCGCACTGTACACTGGTTGATAAAGAGATAGTAGTATACTCGTAACAACTAGTATGACACTATGACGACGGTATAAAGAATGAAAAAAAAACCACGGTTAGGTGGTATATATTATAATAATAATACAATTATGGATGGACGGACTGCCTGCCGACTGCCGACACAGAGGTAGCCACAGCCGTGAACTACCGCACTGTACACTGGTTGATAAAGAGATAGTAGTATACTCGTAACAATTAGGATGACACTATGACGGTATAAAGAATGAAAAAAAAAACCACGGTTAGGTGGTAGGTATATAATAATAAATAATACAATTCTGGTCGGACGGACTGCCTGCCGTGTGCCGACACAGAGGTAGCCACAGCCGTGAACTACCGCACTGTACACTGGTTGATAAAGAGATAGTAGTATACTCGTAACAATTAGGATGACACTATGACGGTATAAAGAATGAAAAAAAAAACCACGGTTAGGTGGTAGGTATATAATAATAAATAATACAATTCTGGTCGGACGGACTGCCTGCCGTGTGCCGACACAGAGGTAGCCACAGCCGTGAACTACCGCACTGTACACTGGTTGATAAAGAGATAGTAGTATACTCGTAACAATTAGGATGACACTATGACGGTATAAAGAATGAAAAAAAAAACCACGGTTAGGTGGTAGGTATATAATAATAAATAATACAATTCTGGTCGGACGGACTGCCTGCCGTGTGCCGACACAGAGGTAGCCACAGCCGTGAACTACCGCACTGTACACTGGTTGATAAAGAGATAGTAGTATACTCGTAACAATTAGGATGACACTATGACGGTATAAAGAATGAAAAAAAAAACCACGGTTAGGTGGTAGGTATATAATAATAAATAATACAATTCTGGTCGGACGGACTGCCTGCCGTGTGCCGACACAGAGGTAGCCACAGCCGTGAACTACCGCACTGTACACTGGTTGATAAAGAGATAGTAGTATACTCGTAACAATTAGGATGACACTATGACGGTATAAAGAATGAAAAAAAAACCACGGTTAGGTGGTAGGTATATAATAATAAATAATACAATTCTGGTCGGACGGACTGCCTGCCGTGTGCCGACACAGAGGTAGCCACAGCCGTGAACTACCGCACTGTACACTGGTTGATAAAGAGATAGTAGTATACTCGTAACAATTAGGATGACACTATGACGGTATAAAGAATGAAAAAAAAACCACGGTTAGGTGGTAGGTATATAATAATAAATAATACAATTCTGGTCGGACGGACTGCCTGCCGTGTGCCGACACAGAGGTAGCCACAGCCGTGAACTACCGCACTGTACACTGGTTGATAAAGAGATAGTAGTATACTCGTAACAATTAGGATGACACTATGACGGTATAAAGAATGAAAAAAAAAACCACGGTTAGGTGGTAGGTATATAATAATAAATAATACAATTCTGGTCGGACGGACTGCCTGCCGTGTGCCGACACAGAGGTAGCCACAGCCGTGAACTACCGCACTGTACACTGGTTGATAAAGAGATAGTAGTATACTCGTAACAATTAGGATGACACTATGACGGTATAAAGAATGAAAAAAAAAACCACGGTTAGGTGGTAGGTATATAATAATAAATAATACAATTCTGGTCGGACGGACTGCCTGCCGTGTGCCGACACAGAGGTAGCCACAGCCGTGAACTACCGCACTGTACACTGGTTGATAAAGAGATAGTAGTATACTCGTAACAATTAGGATGACACTATGACGGTATAAAGAATGAAAAAAAAACCACGGTTAGGTGGTAGGTATATAATAATAAATAATACAATTCTGGTCGGACGGACTGCCTGCCGTGTGCCGACACAGAGGTAGCCACAGCCGTGAACTACCGCACTGTACTGTGTCTGCTGCTAATATAGACTGGTTGATATTTAAAGAGATATTAGTAGTATACAACAATACTATACTGGTGGTCAGGCACTGGTCACCACTCCTGCAGCAAAAGTGTGCACTGTTAATTAATATAATTGTACTCCTGGCTCCTGCTAACAACCTGCAGTGCTCCCCAGTCTCCCCCACAATTAATTATAAGCTTTTAATTTATACATTGATGACTGTGCAGCACACTGGGCTGAGCTGAGTGCACACAGACTGAGTCACACTGTGTGACTGACTGTGCTGTGTATCGTTTTTTTTTTCAGGCAGAGAACGGATATAGCAGAGAGAAGTGAACGGATATATTATATTAAATAAAAGTTAACTAGCAACTGCACTGGTCACTGACTGTGGTAAACTAACTCTGTCTGCGACTCTGCACAATCTCTCTCTCTCTATCTAATCTATCTCTATTCTAATGGAGAGGACGCCAGACACGTCCTCTCCCTATCAATCTCAATGCACGAGTGAAAATGGCGGCGACGCGCGGCTCCTTATATAGAATCCGAGTCTCGCGATAGAATCCGAGCCTCGCGAGAATCCGACAGCGTCATGATGACGTTCGGGCGCGCTCGGGTTAACCGAGCAAGGCGGGAAGATCCGAGTCGCTCGGACCCGTGAAAAAAAACATGAAGTTCGGGCGGGTTCGGATTCCGAGGAACCGAACCCGCTCATCTCTAGTCTTTAAGATTCCGTCCTCGTCTAAAGGCAGCCATAGGTCTAATGTTACTAAAACAGGGAAGATCTTTGTCTGTTTTAATGATAGGCCGCAATGCTTGTGTTGCTCGTTTGATAATGGGGCTGGCTACTGTATAAGTACTTACCCAGGGAATAGTGTTCTCACTCCGACGTACAGTCGGTTGTAACAACTGTGATCGAGGCATATTCAATACCTTTTCCTTTTGGGTAAACAATAGTTTAGAGTCATACTCCCGTGCAATAAACTTAGCAATAAGATCATCTAGCCTAGCCGAGATCTTTAAGGGGTCACTCACTACCTTTGCTATACGCATCATCTGTGACAGCGGCAATCCCTGTTTAAGAGCCACCGGGTGATGACTATCTGCCTTAAGGAAAGTATTACGGTCAACATTTTTAAAATAGACATCAGTACTTAATCTATCATTGGTAATCCTTACTTCAACATCCAAAAAATTCATAACTTCAGAACTACAAGCATAAGTGTACTTAATGGAAGAATCTAAGCCATTGACTTCGTTCATTAAATCCTCAAATTCTGCCATACCCCCGGTCCATAGGATGAAAATATCATCTATGTACCGGGAGTATAGCAGAATATTCTGACTTACTTCAGGGCGTTTAAGAAACATCTGTTCTTCAAGATTGAACATAAAAATGTTTGCATATGAGGGTGCCAGGACCTTAAAGATAATATTGAGGATATATATTTTCAACTATTTAAGTTGAAACGCCATGAGATAGATTACATGCTGCACGCCTCATCACTGTCAGACTATTACAGAGAAAGAAAAGTTCCACGTGGGTTCCGATGCAGGAACACCCCTACCATTGGTAGAAACAACCCGGACTTTGTTAGGAAATGGGTCGGCATCTTAAACCGATGTGCATTGGACCTAATGGTCCTTGTTATTGATGAATCACGACGTGAACTTGAAAGTGCTCGTGTTAAAATTAAAGCATTGGAAAAAGAGTCCAAAAAACTGCTCAATGACCCTGTTAATCAGAGCTGGATCACTAAACTTCAACAGAATTGTGACCAATATCGCAAAGAGCTTGTAAAGTTTAAACGTAATAAAAAATCCACAGTAGACAATGACTATGAGGAAAATACTGTTTACCGGTGGCTGTCTGGAGGCAGTAAGAATGAATGGCGGGGAACATCACGCAACCAGAGACGGAAACCATGGAATAAGAACCGTCAGAATCCTGGTACCCCTAAGAGCAACAGTGATAGCGAATTCTTTATATCCGATTCAGATGATCCCAGTACCAGCACAAGTGTCCCTTTAGGACAGGCTTCTGCAAGGTCACATCCTCAGGACGACCTGCCACCCGCAGGGGTGGCCAAAACAAAAGGAGCAAGAAATACAGACAAAAGGAAGATACGCTGATTTTCAACTTATCAAACCGGGTTCTGACTGATGCCGAAATGAGTGTTTTGCAGAAGGGTCTGTCTTTTGTGCCAACGAATCTACATAATGATTTCGATTGGAAGCAAGATCAGCACAAGTTGGCACGTAAATTACGACTTAAGGAATATTATCAGCATAAACCCAGTCCTTTGGCGACATCTGGACTTGATGGTTTTATACAATCCTGCTCAAGGTCTGCATTTGACCCGGTATCTAGTAACCCGTCGATTAAAACCTTTAATAGGTTACTTGATGAATCAGTATCCAAATTTATGGCAGCACCTGCTAAGATACAATTTAATCTATCTAAAGAAGAGTCCTTAGCCCTTAAAAATCTGGCCAAATATGAAGATATTATAATTAGGCCCGCGGATAAGGGCGGGGCTATAGTTGTCCAAAATTTGGATGACTATAAAAGAGAAATTGAGCGGCAGTTGTCTGATACAGATGTGTATGTGCAGCTTTCTTATGATCCGACTAAGGATTACCAACATGAGTTGAGTGAAATTCTAGACTCAGCAGTTCAGAATGGATTGATCACATCAGCCCTGCATAAGATATTACTGAAGAAGTTTCCTCGGACGCCGGTGTTGTATACGTTGCCTAAGCTGCATAAGGATAGTGCCAATCCACCCGGAAGGCCGATTATATCTGCCCGTGATTTGTTGTTTCAGAATATTGCTAAACTGTTGGACTTCATCTTACAGTCGCTACTACCACTTAAGAAAGCTTTTCTTAAAGACACTACGAGCTTTATCAATTTATTGCTTGGTCTCCAGACTGTGCCGCCTGGCACGATAATGTGCTGTTTAGATGTATGTAGCCTCTACACCTCCATAAAACATGTGGAAGGTGTGGAGGCTATGCGTCTTTTTCTCAGTGATTTTCTTGATCCAGAAATCTTTAGCCATGACTTATTTTTGCAGTTATTAAAACTAACCCTGTTCAAAAATTATTTTTTGTTTGACAGTAAGTTTTTCTTGCAACTTCGCGGCTGTGCGATGGGGTCTGCCGTGGCACCCTCATATGCAAACATTTGTATGTTCAATCTTGAAGAACAGATGTTTCTTAAATGCCCTGAAGTAAGTCAGAATATTCTGCTATACTCCCGGTACATAGATGATATTTTCATCCTATGGACCGGGGGTATGGCAGAATTTGAGAATTTAATGAACGAAGTCAATGGCTTAGATTCTTCCATTAAGTACACTTATGCTTGTAGTTCTGAAGTTATGAATTTTTTGGATGTTGAAGTAAGGATTACCAATGATAGATTAAGTACTGATGTCTATTTTAAAAATGTTGACAGTAATACTTTCCTTAAGGCAGATAGTCATCACCCGGTGGCTCTTAAACAGGGATTGCCGCTGTCACAGATGATGCGTATAGCAAGGGTAGTGAGTGACCCCTTAAAGATCTCGTCTAGGCTAGATGATCTTATTGCTAAGTTTATTGCACGGGGGTATGACTCTAAACTATTGTTTACCCAAAAGGAAAAGGTATTGAATATGCCTCGATCACAGTTGTTACAACCGACTGTACGTCGGAGTGAGAACACTATTCCCTGGGTAAGTACTTATACAGTAGCCAGCCCCATTATCAAACGAGCAACACAAGCATTGCGGCCTATCATTAAAACAGACAAAGATCTTCCCTGTTTTAGTAACATTAGACCTATGGCTGCCTTTAGACGAGGACGGAATCTTAAAGACAGGCTTGTTAAATTTGATGTCTCAGGCATGGGTAAAACAATTGGACCTAACATCTATGTTAAACCCCCTGGCTGCTATAGTTGCAGTAACTGTACTACCTGCAGATATATGATATCCTGCATGAAATTTAAACACCCTCACTTGGAAAAATTATATGATATCCGTCATGTATTGACGTGCAGATCTAATTTTGTGGTATATGTTATATGCTGCCCCTGTGGCCTATATTATATAGGTCAGACGTCTAGGCCTTTTAGAGACAGGATGGCGTTACACCGCTCTGCCATTCATTTAGCAGGTAAACATCTGGATCAACCTGTGGCACGTCATTTTAAAGATAAGGGACATACCTTGTCCTCATTGCGATATTTCATGATTGGCTATGTCCCGATGTCCTTGAGGGGGGGTGATCGCCAGAAACTGTTATTATTAGCTGAGTCAAGGTGGATTTTCCGGCTGAACACTATGGTTCCCCATGGTCTGAATGACAAGATCAACTGGAACAGCCTGATGTAATTCTTTTTCTGTTCCAGCCATTTTTAATATGTTTTTTCTTCTAGCACTGCTTGTTTTTAAAATTACTGTACTTACTGTTCTGGTGGAGCTATATTCCTCTGTGATACCTATTGTGATGTTATTATTTGGGTGTACACTTAGGCTGAACACAGTCATGTACTAATGTTTCTTTATTTAAAGATGCTATTTACCTGTTCTAGCGTTGGGGTAGTTACACGTATGCATATATATTTTTTATTTGTATACGTTTTTAATGTGGTGTTTTTGGTTATTTCTGTGTTCCTAGATCTCCAGCTCCGCCTGCAGGGCACCAGTGACGATGCTTCCTGCATGTACCTACACCACTGGAACGCAAGCCACTTGGTTGCTGTGACGACCGGGTGCAGCAGCGGCCAGGAAGTGCGTCATGTAGGAGGTCTTCCGGCTGGGAGCCGTGCGGCGAGACGGTGAGACGGGGACTCTTTGCTACTTAAGGTGGGTGAGTTTAATGTTACCGCTGTGTATGATATGTCTTGATAAAGGGGCGCCAGCCCCGAAACGTCGATTCAACTTCCTCTCTGAGTGTTGTATTTCTTGCCCCGACGAGTGCCGTTAACTGTTTCCTCCTTGGACTTCTATTGTGATTGTGGACTAGGGCACCGGGGCCCGTTGTTATATACCGTCTGAGTGCCGGCTGACAAGAGACTTTATATATATATATATATATATATATATAAAAAAACTATGTTTCCCAGCACTCCAGTCTTACAATTTACTGGCTCCGGTGACTTCCTCTGTGGTGCAATCCCCATAAATATAAACTTCCAGCGTGATAGGCGACACTCAGAGACTTGGCAACGAGGATAACGTGCATAAAGGCCCCGTGGGGCGTGCTTTATTCGTGACATTTCGGGGATAGCTCCCCTTCTTCAGACAAAGCTCAACTACCAAACAAACAACTTATATACATTAGTGGACTTACCCATTCACGTTTGTCTCAGCGGGCTCCCGGTCCCTGCGGCCGCCTTCCTGCAGCGGGCACTTCCGGTCGCGGCCAGGTCCGTCGCGCCGGAAGTGACATCACTCGTCCGGCTCCGGGGACCATGGAAACCAGCTGCAAACAAAACAGAGGATTACAAGAGATTCCTCACAGTGCATCAAAACAAACTCTACGAGCAGGACCTATTTGCCCCGCATTGGTGTGTAAGCATACATAAAAAACTAGATTACACTTGTGAAGTGACAAATCATACTAAAAGAGCAATTTTGAACAGCAATATTTAGATCAATGCCAGCAAACATAGGCTCATCTTAAGTGACACTGCCATCTAGTGACTGAACTCTAAACCACCTGGGAATATCTATGTAAGGGAGCACCTTGGGACAAATATCTAGAAAAGTGTTACGTCAGTATATCTTAATGGGAAAATACACTCAAGGTATCCCCTTTATCTGAACTCCCTGTTCCAAACAACCTTATTCTCAGGAAATGCATACACTTACAGGAAGTGACTCAAAATGAGTGATTCATTTAGGCCCTTGAGGGCAACACAGTCCAAGCGGAAAATCCATCTGGATTCCAACTGTAATAATATCTTCCCCCTGTCACCCCCTCGTTGATCACGGTCGCCCGTAGCCAAGGCTGCACGGATGGCTGATCTATGCTGGGTAAGCCGTACCTTGAGTTGGCATTCCGTCTTCCCATCATAGTACAGCCCGCATGGGCAAATAATGACGTAAACCACATATTTACTGGTACAAGTCAGTGGCCACTTTATACTCAATCTTTTGCCAGTATGAGGGTGGGGTATAGAGTCTCCTATGACCAAGTATGAACGCGTCGTACACCCCAAACATCAAAAACAGCCGTTCTTTCTACTTAGAAAATGTTGTTTGGGGGTCCGGTTATCTAGAAAACCGGTGACGTCTGTTTTTACCAGTAAGTCTTTCAGATTTTTTCCCCCAGATTTTTTCTTCAGACAAAGCTCAACTACTAAACAAACAACTTATATACATTAGTGGACTTACCCCCTCCCCGTTTGTCTCAGTGGGCTCCCGGTCCCTGCGGCCGCCTTCCTGCAGCGGGCACTTCTGGTCGCGGCCAGGTCCGTCAGGCCGGAAGTAACATCACCCGTCCGGCTCCGGGGACCATGGAAACCAGCTGCAAACAAAACAGAGGATTACAAGAGAGTCCTCACAGTGCATCAAAACAAACTCTACGAACAGGACCTATTTGCCCCGCATTAGTGTGTAAACAAACATAAAAAACTAGATTACATTTGTGAAGCGACAAATCATACTAAAAGAGCAATTTATATCAATGCCAGCAAACCTAGGCTCATCTTAAACAGTAAGACGGTTAATTACATGGAATTGTTTGTACCAGGGCCCAGACATTAATCTATTTCTCACACTGCTAGCCTTCACATTAGAACATAACTTTTTTATATTCAATGGTATATATTACCAACAGCTAAAGGGGTGTGCGATGGGTTCTTCCGTCGCACCCTCATTCTCTAATAGTTTCATGTGGGAGGTTGGGAAAGGGCTTTTCTTTGAAGATGTGTCCATTGCCAATTCACTATGTCTCTATTAAAAGATACATAGATGACTTGTTGATATTTTGTCAACAAGATGTGAGCAAGTTAGAAGAGATTATCCGTACACAGAACGAGTCTGATAGTCCTAGAAAATTCACTATCACAAAAGACAAGCATAAAATTTGCTTTCTGGACATTCAGATTGAGCTCAGTGGGGGTCAGATTCACACATCTCTATACACCAAGCCTACTATCTGCATGCAACACAGTGTTGCATGCAGATAGCTTCCACCCAAAAGCCATCATCCACAGCCTCCCTTATTCACAACTCTTGAGGGTATGTAGAAATAAAAGCGATCCCGCTATAAGGGAAAAACAACTAGACACCATGATCACAAAGTTTGAAGAAAGGGGTTATTCCAAAGTAGAACTCTTTAAGGCACGCAAGAAAGTGTTAGCCAATTATTACAGTATGGTCAGTTCACAGACCACCAGCAAGTGCAAGATCGTGGCTTGGGTGAATGAGTACAATACTGAAAGCTCTCACACTCTGAAAAAGGAAAAAGAGCTATGGCAAATAGTTGCCACAGACCCAGATTTGGGCTGTTTTCACAAAAGCCGACTCATGCCCAGTTACGCACCGGAAAAAATCTGAAAGACTTACTGGTAAAAACAGACGTCACCGGTTTTCTAGATAACCAGACCCCCAAACAACATTTTCTAAGCAGAAAGAACGGCTGTTTTTGATGCTTGGGATGTACAACGTGTTCATACTTGGTCAGAGGAGACTCTATACCCCACCCTCATACTGGCAAAAGATTGAGTATAAAGTGGCCACTGACTTGTACCAGTAAATATGTGGTTTACGTCATTGCCCATGCGGGCTGTACTACGCTGGGCAGACGGAATGCCAACTCAAGGTACGGCTTACCAAGCATAGATCAGCCATCTGTCCAGCCTTGGCTACAGGCGACCGTGATCAACCGGTAGCCCGCCACTTTGTAACACACAAACACAAGCTTGCCAGTCTCAAATATAAAGCCATAGATCATGTCCCAGCACCCAGACGAGGGGACGACAGGGGGAAGATATTATTACCGTTGGAATCCAGATGGATTTTACGCTTGGCAGTGTATGCATTTCCTGAGTATAAGGTTGTTTGGAACAGGGAGTTCAGATGAAGGGGGTACCTTGAGTGTATTTTCCAATTAAGATATACTGACGTAACACTTTTCTAGATATTTGTCCCAAGGTGCTCCCTAATACCCCTTTCACATCGCAAAAATAACCCGGTATATTGCCGAGTTTGAGCCGTGTCAACCCGGTTTGAGGTGCAGTGTGAAAGCGCCATTATGAATTTACCGTGTCAAACAACCCGGTATTTCAACCCGTGTAAAAAGAAGGATCCTACACGGTTCAGAAACGGTTCATTTGGCAGTGTGAAGCCTCAGACCCGCTATATTCAACCCGGTAATCTTAAAAAGGAGATGATAGGTTGTCTCCCTGCATGATGTCACCTGTCTGAACCCGGAAATAAACAGGCATCACGCTTTAAACAGTGTGTTTTTATTTATACTTCTACATTCAGTGCTACATTGCTACAGTGCTTGGAAAATATGGCAAACTGGAGTGAGGATGAGGTTAGGGAGCTGTTACGGATAAGAGGGGAGTCGGAAATCACCCACCAAATGACAGGGACTGTTAAGGATGCAATCACATACAAAAACATAACGAAGATGCTTGCAGCCTCTGGATTCCACCGTACCTCCCAGCAGGTAATCAATAAGCTAAAGGCCCTTAAAAGGAATTTCCATAAGGTCCACGACCACAACAGAAACAGAAGTGGTGCTGCCCGTATGGAGTGGCAATATTATGAGCAGTGTGCCACCATATTTGGCCACACAGCACTTGCAACACCGGTTAGCTTATCCTCCAGCATAGCAGCAGCAGAAACAAGACAGGCCTGTGCTGCTTCCACCAGCGTACAGGACCCAGACACCCGAGCACAGGACCCAGACACCCGATCACCACCACCACCATCTCCACTACTAGTACTGGATGATACGCAACCGATGGCAACCACTATGCCTGACCCAGTTGTACAGGAGCCCAGCAGAACTGAAACCACTGATGCGCCAGAAGACACAGCGGCTGGGCCAAGTCAAATGGCCCTAATTGCACAAACGCAGCCTTTGCGTGGAAACAGTAAGTACAACAATCCTAAAAGCATAATAACTAACATTAACAATTAACGTAAACTAAACACAAACTAACAACTCTAAACATTAACGTCAATAAATCTGTGTAAAAAATGCATACAATTTAAAATGATAAATGTTGCAGAGTATATGCAGTGTGTAGGTGGAAGGAGGCCACAAAACACGTTTGCAAACACTGCTATTTTATATAAGCTCTTTGCAAATTCCAATAACATATTATTTGATTTGTGTCTGCAGTATATACTGTTCCGCCAAGGAGGCGCCGGCCAAATAAAACGGAGCAAGCTGCAAGAATTATGACCACTGTCCTGGTGGAAAAATTACAGCAGATGGACGCTGCTATGGCTGATCGAGAAGATGCACGTCTCGAGCGATTTCTGCAGGCAGAGCAAGACATGAACAATACATTTATGACGCAGCTGATCTCTATGCAGGAAACCTATAATAGGGATGCAAGAGAACGTCAGAGAGAAATGCAGGAATTTCAAATGTCCATATTTGACCGAATGTTCCAATGCATTGAAGGGCTGCACACAGTGCCACCAAACTACCCTCAACCATATACCCAATATTACCCTGCACCCCCCTACTATAATCATACCACACCTCAACCAACGCCACACCATACCCATCCTCGCCATAACCAACCCCAACAAACCCCACCTCCACTAACTCCAACTCACTATACCCATCCTCGACATACACAACCTCAACACACCCAATCACCTTCTGAAACGGAGACAACTACAGAGTCTCCTGTTTATCGTAATTTAACTTAAATAGTTATTGTTTTTAAAAAAAGGTTTGTTTTAAAATCATAGGAGTGTTTTTACTGCACTATTACTGGTTTGACTTGTTACTGTAACGATTGCACTACTTTATTTTCCAAAGTTTTATACAAATTAAAATTCTACGGTCTCTGACCTTTTGTTAATCTTTGGACTTGTCCTATTTTTACTTACAAACAAACAAAATGCTTGATACATCCATTTCAAATTGGATATTGATGTTGTACATTTGTATCGACACAGTAGCAGAATGTCAACTAAACAGGTTTTTTTTTTGTATCAACAACAATTAACAGAATATACAAACTGAAAAAAATTAACGGAGTAATGAGGGAAGGTTGGCCATTATAGCAGACCTCATCTGTTCTGCACTTCCAGAATGGTCGCCCAAATAGGCCTCACAATCAAGTGCAGGGTACGCAGCAGAGGCCTGCACTGTCCACTCTGGTAGGAATTCCTCCCTCTGAAACTCACATAGGTTATGCAGAATACAACATGCTGCAACAATGTTAGGCATGATATTAATGTCTACATCATTGCGCTTCATAAGACAGCGCCAACGTCCTTTTAATCGTCCAAAGGCATTTTCGACCACCATTCTTGCCGAGCTCAGGGTGTGCGTATATGTAATTTGATTGGGGCTCAGCTGGACATGTTGGGTGAACCCCTTCATGAGCCATCGTCGTAACGGGTAGGCTGCATCACCAATTATGTGTACCGGGATCTCCACTCCGTCCACAAATTTGGATTTCTAGTAGGAATATAGATGTAAAAAAATGTACGTTAGCAATAAGAAATTGGAATACAAATATGAGCAGACTCCTCCATGATGGGCAGGCTGGCGGGCACATAGGAAGCATGTTTGAAGGTAACGCCAATTGGTCCCAATGTACATTAAATTGCAGTCATCTATTACCTGCTTGATTCATGAACATTTTGTCATTTTAACACATCTTTTCTTGGTCATGTTTTCAAAAGTATTATAATTTTTTAAACAAATAATTAATCACCTCTCTTGGAAAAAGGTAGCCCCCTTGCTTGTCCTCTGCTACCCGGTACAGATCAGAGTTTGCAAGAACTCGAGCGTCATGTGACCGCCCCGGCCAACCGATGAATACGTCAGTGAAACTATATAAAAATATATAAAAATATATATTAAGTTGTAAATTAATTATAAACAATTAGCATTAAGAAAACACAATGATAAGAACATTACCAATACTTATGATCCACCACAGCTTGCAAAACAATGGAATGCCATCCCTTTCTGTTGTAGTAGTCGGCATGATTATCATGAGGTGCGATTATAGGGATGTGGGTACCATCAATTGCACCTGCACACTGCGGATATCCAGACTCCACAAATCCCACAATTGTTTCATCCAAACGCTGGCCTTGCGGAAGAGATATAAATCTGTGGTATAGGTTGTCCACCAATGCTTTGGTCACTTCATGTACAATGGTGCAAACGGTAGATATACCCACACCAAACAGGCAAGCAATTGTGCGATATTCACCTGGAGTGGCATACCACCACAATGCTATAGCTAGCCTCCTGCTTGGCTCTATTGGTGACCTGAAGTTTGTGGTCTGTCTAGAGAGTGCTGGGGACATTAAATCCAAAAGATAGTGGAATGTGTGACGTGACATCCTGAAGTGACACTTCCACTGAACATCCTGAAAGTTCAGTACACTTTGCATAAAAACTTGCCCATGCTGCCGTTCTCTAGACCACAATTTTCGTTGAGTACTGAGGTTAAGGTTGAGTATGGTGGTCACAGAAGCAGATATAAACGATCTCCTCCTGCGCAGGTATTGCCGACGACGAATGGTGGTGTCTCTCAAATACTGCAGCCTCCTCCTCCTCATAACATAGCTGCTGAACAAGCTACAGAATGTGAGAAGCTCAAATATCCTCTCACAGGCTGAATCCAAGAGTAGTACAGCTGAGACTATCACAAAGTCTATAGAGACATGTGCTGTGTCGGCCATGATTGCTGCACTACTGAGCACTCCCCAGCCCCTCCTTGTAATACCTTTGCAACCTCATCAATAGGAGACAGAAAAGTCCATTTATAATGACATCACAAATGTTTTCAAAGGGCGAACCGGGTTCAGTGTGAAAGGCACCAACCCGGGAATAACCCGGTAATAACACGGCTCCAAACTGCGATGTGAAAGGGGTATAGCGTGTTCAGACCCGGGTCGCAAGCGTGTTCAAAAGCCGGTTCTTTACCGGGTTAGCGATGTGAAAGCGGTATTACATAGATATTCCCAGGTGGTTTAGATTTCAGTCACTAGATGGCAGTGTCACATTAGTGAATAGTAAGTTTAAAGATTACACTGCACTGTCGTCCTGATACCTTTTTCAGAAACAGGTCTTTTAAAGTAGACAGTGAAATGTTCGTAATATTTTTTTTCACTTTAAAAAAAAAATCTATTTTATCACTTAAGATGAGCCTAGGTTTGCTGGCATTGATATAAATATTGCTGTTCAAAATTGCTCTTTTAGTATGATTTGTCACTTCACGAATGTAATCTAGTTTCTCTAACGTCCTAGTGGATGCTGGGGACTCCGTCAGGACCATGGGGGATAGCGGCTCCGCAGGAGACAGGGCACAAAAGTAAAAGCTTTAGGATCAGGTGGTGTGCACTGGCTCCTCCCCCTATGACCCTCCTCCAAGCCTCAGTTAGATTTTTGTGCCCGGCCGAGAAGGGTGCAATCTAGGTGGCTCTCCTAAAGAGCTGCTTAGAGTAAAAGTTTGTTAGGTTTTTTATTTTCAGTGAGTCCTGCTGGCAACAGGCTCACTGCATCGAGGGACTTAGGGGAGAGAAGTGAACTCACCTGCGTGCAGGATGGATTGGCTTCTTAGGCTACTGGACACCATTAGCTCCAGAGGGAGTCGGAACACAGGTCTCACCCTGGGGTTCGTCCCGGAGCCGCGCCGCCGACCCCCTTGCAGATGCCGAAAAATGAAGAGGTCCAGAAACCGGCGGCAGAAGACTTTTCAGTCTTCATAAGGTAGCGCACAGCACTGCAGCTGTGCGCCATTGTTGTCAGCACACTTCATAACAGCGGTCACTGAGGGTGCAGGGTGCTGGGGGGGGCGCCCTGGGCAGCAATGATAGTACCTTATTCTGGCTAAAAATACATCACATATAGCCCCTGGGGGCTATATGGATGTATTTAACCCCTGCCAGGTCTCAGAAAAACGGGAGAAGAAGCCCACCGAAAAGGGGGCGGGGCCTATTCTCCTCAGCACACAGCGCCATTTTCCCTCACAGAAATGCTGGTGGGAAGGCTCCCAGGCTCTCCCCTGCACTGCACTACAGAAACAGGGTTAAAACAGAGAGGGGGGGGCACTGATTTGGCGATATGACTACATATATTAAAATGCTATAAGGGAAAAGCACTTATATAAAGGTTGTCCCTGTATAATTATAGCGTTTTTGGTGTGTGCTGGCAAACTCTCCCTCTGTCTCCCCAAAGGGCTAGTGGGTCCTGTCCTCTATCAGAGCATTCCCTGTGTGTGTGCTGTGTGTCGGTACGTGTGTGTCGACATGTATGAGGACGATGTTGGGAGGCGGAGCAAATTGCCTGTAATGGTGATGTCACTCTCTAGGGAGTCGACACCGGAATAGATGGCTTATTTAAGGAATTACGTGATAATGTCAACACGCTGCAAGTCGGTTGACGACATGAGACGGCCGGCAAACATATTAGTATCTGTCCAGGCGTCTAAAACACCGTCAGGGACGTTATAATGCCCATTTCTCTAACGTCCTAAGTGGATGCTGGGGACTCCGTCAGGACCATGGGGAATAGCGGCTCCGCAGGAGACAGGGCACAAAAATAAAGCTTTAGGATTAGGTGGTGTGTACTGGCTCCTCCCCCTATGACCCTCCTCCAAGCCCCAGTTAGGTTTTTGTGCCCGTCCGAGCAGGGTGCAATCTAGGTGGCTCTCCTAAAGAGCTGCTTAGAAAAAGTTTTTAGGTTTTTTATTTTCAGTGAGTCCTGCTGGCAACAGGCTCACTGCATCGAGGGACTTAGGGGAGAGAATTTCAACTCACCTGCGTGCAGGATGGATTGGATTCTTAGGCTACTGGACACCATTAGCTCCAGAGGGAGTCGGAACACAGGTCTCACCCTGGGGTTCGTCCCGGAGCCGCGCCGCCGACCCCCCTTATAGATGCTGAAGATTGAAGGTCCGGAAACAGGCGGCAGAAGGCTCTTCAGTCTTCATAAAGGTAGCGCACAGCACTGCAGCTGTGCGCCATTGTTGTCACACACTTCACACCAAGCGGTCACGGAGGGTGCAGGGCGCTGCTGGGGGCGCCCTGGGCAGCAATATTTAATACCTTTATGGCAAAAGAATACATCACATATAGCCATTGAGGCTATATGTATGTATTTAACCCATGCCAGATATCTAAAACTCCGGGAGAAAAGCCCGCCGAAATAGGGGGCGGGGCTTATTCTCCTCAGCACACAGCGCCATTTTCCTGCTCAGCTCCGCTGTGAGGAAGGCTCCCAGGACTCTCCCCTGCACTGCACTACAGAAACAGGGTAAAACAGAGAGGGGGGGCATTTTTTGGCGATATTTTGATATATTTAAGCTGCTATAAGGAACAACACTTATATAAGGTTGTTCCCATATATATTATGGCGCTTGGGTGTGTGCTGGCAAACTCTCCCTCTGTCTCCCCAAAGGGCTAGTGGGGTCCTGTCTTCGATAAGAGCATTCCCTGTGTGTCTGCTGTGTGTCGGTACGTGTGTGTCGACATGTATGAGGACGATGTTGGTGTGGAGGCAGAGCAATTGCCGATAATGGTGATGTCACCCCCCAGGGAGTCGACACCGGAATGGATGGCTTTGTTTATGGAATTACGTGATAATGTCAGCACATTACAAAAATCAGTTGACGACATGAGACGGCCGGCAAACCAGTTAGTACCTGCCCAGGCGTCTCAGACACCGTCAGGGGCTGTAAAGCGCCCTTTACCTCAGTCGGTCGACACAGACCCAGACACAGACACTGAATCTAGTGTCGACGGTGATGAAACAAACGTATTTTCAAGTAGAAAAAGGCTTGTAAGCTGAAACGCGTTGGATGACTGAGACCTGACACACACACAGACTTTCCTATACTACCAGCACACCCTTCTCCGGCTGGAGAAGGAGAAACACACAGCATCGGACCTGCATCGTCCGCTCACGTGACAGTGCACGTGACGCGGCCAGCAGGAGCGAGCAGACGGGACCGCGGAAGCAGGAGAGAGACGCAGTGCCGCTGCAGAGACGGGAACCGGCACCCCAGAGAGGACACGCGGAGGCAACGAAGGAAGCGGGCACGGGACTGCAGACACCGGCGAACAGACGCTTCAGACTGGTCTCCGGCGGAAGGTGAGATCTCACAGCCCCACACCCGCTACCCAGAGCCGAGGTAAAAACACCAGAGTAGGACAGGCGGGACGCCGCTAACTGTCACACTCGTAATATCACACAAACATTAACCACCAGAAGCGCACAGAAGCACATAGGCTCACCACACCTATGGTAAAGGTGACCCGCAAATAGGGACACCTGACATTAGCCCCAACTGGGTCACTTCTGAGAAAGTATACCATCAGGAGAGTATACATATAAAGGGTGGTCTGCAAGACACACCTGATAGTGGTATTTGGACATATTGATTACAAGGGCCCCACCAAAGGTGTACCATTTAGGAAGGTACACCCAGAAAGGGTAGTCTGCAGGACACACCTGAAGAGGGGGCCCCACCCGTGATATACACCCAATAAATACAAACAACCCAATTCATGTCTCACGAGTTATCATTACATTTATAACAGAGATAAACATTACAGACATCTCCATATATATATACATATATACAACCCCTCCCCGCCCATTTCCCCACCCCCCATCTCCTCCGCACACATCCCCAGAGTGCGCTGACCTAATCCTTTCAAGTATTTTCAAGTAGGGCCACACGTTATATGATCACGGCAATGAAGGAGGCTTTGCATATCTCTGATACTGCAAGTACCACAAAAAGGGGTATTATGTGGGGGGTGAAAAAACTACCTGTAGTTTTTCCTGAATCAGAGGAATTAAATGATGTATGTGATGAAGCGTGGGTTAACCCAGATAGAAAAATGCTAATTTCAAAAAAGTTATTAGCATTATACCCTTTCCCGCCAGAGGTTAGGGCGCGCTGGGAAACACCCCCTAGGGTGGATAAGGCGCTCACACGCTTATCAAAACAAGTGGCGTTACCGTCTCCTGATACGGCCGCCCTCAGGGATCCAGCTGATAGGAGACTGGAAACTACCCTAAAAAGTATATACACACATACTGGTGTTATACTGCGACCAGCCATCGCCTCAGCCTGGATGTGCAGTGCTGGGGTCGTCTGGTTGGATTCCCTGACTGAAAATATTGATACCCTGGATAGGGACAGTATTTTATTGACTATAGAGCAATTAAAGGATGCTTTCCTTTATATGCGAGATGCTCAGAGAGATATTTGCACTCTGGCATCGAGAGTAAATGCGATGTCCATATCTGCCAGAAGGAGTTTATGGACGCGACAGTGGTCAGGTGATGCGGATTCCAAACGACATATGGAAGTATTGCCGTATAAAGGGGAGGAATTATTTGGCGTCGGTCTATCGGATCTGGTGGCCACGGCAACTGCCGGAAAATCCACCTTTTTACCTCAGACCCCCTCCCAACAGAAAAAGACACCGTCTTTTCAGCCGCAGTCCTTTCGGTCCTATAAGAACAAGCGGACAAAAGGACAGTCATATCTGCCTCGGGGCAGAGGAAGGGGTAAGAGAGGGCAGCAAGCAGCCCCTGCCCAGGAACAGAAGCCCTCCCAGGGTTCTGCAAAGCCCTCAGCATGACGCTGGGGCCTTACAAGCGGACTCAGGAGCGGTGGGGGGTCGACTCAAGAATTTCAGCGCACAGTGGGCTTGCTCACAGGTGGACCCCTGGATTCTGCAGGTAGTATCTCAGGGTTACAGGTTGGAATTCGAGAAGTCTCCCCCTCGCCGGTCCTAAAGTCTGCTTTGCCAACGTCTCCCTCAGACAGGGCGACGGTATTGGAAGCCATTCACAAGCTGTTTTCTCAGCAGGTGATAGTCAAGGTACCCCTCCTACAACAGGGAAAGGGGTATTACTCCACGCTATTTGTGGTACCGAAGCCGGACGGCTCGGTAAGACCTATTCTAAATCTGAAATCTTTGAACCTGTACATACAAAAATTCAAGTTCAAGATGGAGTCACTCAGAGCAGTGATAGCGAATCTGGAAGAAGGGGACTTTATGGTGTCCCTGGACATAAAGGATGCTTACCTGCATGTCCCAATTTGCCCTTCACATCAAGGGTACCTCAGGTTCGTGATGCAAAACTGTCATTATCAGTTTCAGACGCTGCCGTTTGGATTGTCCACGGCACCTCGGGTCTTTACCAAGGTAATGGCCGAAATGATGATTCTTCTGCGAAGAAGAGGCGTATTAATTATCCCTTACTTGGACGATCTCCTGATAAGGGCAAGGTCCAGAGAACAGCTGGAGGACGGAGTAGCACTAACCCAACTAGTGCTGCAACAACACGGGTGGATTCTAAATTTTCCAAAATCTCAGTTGACCCCGACGACACGTCTGCTGTTCCTGGGAATGATTCTGGACACGGTTCAGAAAAAGGTGTTTCTTCCGGAGGAGAAAGCCAGGGAGTTATCCGAACTTGTCAGGAACCTCCTAAAACCAGGGAAAGTGTCTGTGCATCAATGCACAAGAGTCCTGGGAAAGATGGTGGCTTCTTACGAAGCGATTCCATTCGGCAGATTCCACGCACGAACTTTTCAGTGGGATCTGCTGGACAAATGGTCCGGATCACATCTGCAGATGCATCAGCGGATAACCTTATCGCCACGGACAAGGGTGTCTCTTCTGTGGTGGTTGCAGAGTGCTCATCTGTTAGAGGGCCGCAGATTCGGCATACAGGACTGGGTCCTGGTGACCACGGATGCCAGTCTGAGAGGCTGGGGAGCGGTCACACAGGGAAGAAACTTCCAGGGAGTATGGTCAAGCCTGGAGATGTCTCTTCACATAAATATACTGGAGCTAAGAGCGATTTACAATGCTCTAAGTCTGGCAAAACCCCTGCTTCAGGGTCAGCCGGTGTTGATCCAGTCGGACAACATCACGGCAGTCGCCCACGTAAACAAACAGGGCGGCACAAGAAGCAGGACAGCAATGGCAGAAGCTGCAAGGATTCTTCGCTGGGCGGAAGATCATGTGATAGCACTGTCAGCAGTATTCACTCCGGGAGTGGACAACTGGGAAGCAGACTTCCTCAGCAGACACGATCTACACCCGGGAGAGTGGGGACTTCATCCAGAAGTCTTCCACATGATTGTGAACCGTTGGGAAAAACCAATGGTGGATATGATGGCGTCCCGCCTCAACAAAAAACTGGACAGGTATTGCGCCAGGTCAAGAGACCCTCAGGCAATAGCTGTGGACGCTCTGGTAACACCGTGGGTGTTCCAGTCAGTGTATGTGTTCCCTCCTCTGCCTCTCATACCAAAAGTACTGAGAATTATACGGCAAAAGGGAGTAAGAACGATACTAGTGGCTCCGGATTGGCCAAGAAGAACTTGGTACCCGGAACTTCAAGAGATGCTCACGGAGGATCCGTGGCCTCTACCTCTAAGACGGGACCTGCTTCAGCAGGGACCGTGTCTATTCAAAGACTTACCGCGGCTGCATTTGACGGCATGGCGGTTGAACGCCGAATTCTAAGGGAAAAAGGCATTCCGGAAGAGGTCATTCCTACACTGGTAAAAGCCAGGAAGGAGGTGACTGCACAACATTATCACCGCATTTGGAGAAAATATGTTGCGTGGTGTGAGGCCAGGAAGGCCCCCACGGAGGAATTTCAACTGGGTCGATTCCTACATTTCCTGCAAACAGGATTGTCTATGGGCCTCAAATTGGGGTCCATTAAGGTTCAAATTTCGTCCCTGTCGATTTTCTTCCAGAAAGAATTGGCTTCAGTTCCTGAAGTCCAGACTTTTGTAAAAGGAGTACTACATATACAGCCCCCGGTTGTGCCCCCAGTGGCACCGTGGGATCTTAATGTAGTCTTGGATTTTCTCAAATCCCATTGGTTTGAGCCGCTCAAATCGGTGGAGTTGAAGTATCTTACATGGAAAGTAACCATGCTACTGGCCCTGGCTTCAGCCAGGAGAGTATCAGAATTGGCGGCTTTATCATATAAGAGCCCATATCTGATTTTCCATACGGACAGGGCAGAACTGCGGACGCGTCCTCATTTTCTGCCTAAGGTGGTATCAGCGTTTCACCTGAACCAGCCTATTGTGGTGCCTGCGGCTACTAACGATTTGGAGGATTCCAAGTTGTTGGACGTGGTCCGGGCATTGAAAATATATATTTCAAGAACGGCGGGAGTCAGAAAGTCTGACTCACTGTTTATATTGTATGCACCCAACAAGATGGGTGCTCCTGCTTCTAAGCAGACGATTGCTCGTTGGATTTGTAGCACAATTCAACTTGCACATTCTGTGGCAGGCTTGCCACAACCTAAATCTGTCAAGGCCCATTCCACAAGGAAAGTGGGCTCATCCTGGGCGGCTGCCCGGGGGGTCTCGGCATTACAACTCTGCCAAGCTGCTACTTGGTCAGGGGCAAACACGTTTGCAAAATTCTACAAATTTGATACCCTGGCTGAGGAGGACCTTGAGTTCTCTCATTCGGTGCTGCAGAGTCATCCGCACTCTCCCGCCCGTTTGGGAGCTTTGGTATAATCCCCATGGTCCTGACGGAGTCCCCAGCATCCACTTAGGACGTTAGAGAAAATAAGAATTTACTTACCGATAATTCTATTTCTCGTAGTCCGTAGTGGATGCTGGGCGCCCATCCCAAGTGCGGATTGTCTGCAATACTTGTACATAGTTATTGTTACAAACAAATTCGGGTTGTTATTGTTGTGAGCCGTCTGTTCAGAGGCTCCTACGTTTGTCATACTGTTAACTGGGTTCAGATCACAAGTTATACGGTGTGATTGGTGTGGCTGGTATGAGTCTTACCCGGGATTCAATATCCTTCCTTATTGTGTACGCTCGTCCGGGCACAGTATCCTTAACTGAGGCTTGGAGGAGGGTCATAGGGGGAGGAGCCAGTACACACCACCTAATCCTAAAGCTTTATTTTTGTGCCCTGTCTCCTGCGGAGCCGCTATTCCCCATGGTCCTGACGGAGTCCCCAGCATCCACTACGGACTACGAGAAATAGAATTATCGGTAAGTAAATTCTTATTTTTACCTCAGTCGGTCGACACAGACACAGACACGGACACTGACTCCAGTGTCGACGGTGAAGAAACAAACGTATTTTCCTTTAGGGCCACACGTTACTTGTTAAGGGCAATGAAGGAGGTGTTACATATTTCTGATACTACAAGTACCACAAAAAAGGGTATTATGTGGGGTGTGGAAAAACTACCTATAGTTTTTCCTGAATCAGATAAATTAAATGAAGTGTGTGATGAGGCGCGGGGTTCCCCCGATAGAAAATTATTGGCGGTATACCCTTTCCCGCCAGAAGTTAGGGCGCATTGGGAAACACCCCTTAGGGTGGATAAGGCGCTCACATGCTTATCAAAACAAGTGGCGGTACCGTCTCCAGATACGGCCGCCCTCAAGGAGCCAGCTGATAGGAGGCTGGAAAATATCCTAAAAAGTATATACACACATACTGGTGTTATACTGCGACCAGCGATCGCCTCAGCCTGGATGTGCAGCGCGGGGGTGGCTTGGTCGGATTCCCTGACTGAAAATATTGATACCCTTGACAGGGACAGTATTTTATTTACTATAGAGCATTTAAAGAATGCATTTCTATATATGCGAGATGCACAGAGGGATATTTGCACTCTGGCATCAAGAGTAAGTGCGATGTCCATATCTGCCAAAAGATGTTTATGGACACGACAGTGGTCAGGTGATGCAGATTCCAAACGGCACAAAGATGTATTGCCGTATAAAGAGGAGGAGTTATTTGGGGTCGGTCCATCGGACCTGGTGGCCACGGCAACTGCTGGGAAATCCACCGTTTTTACCCTAAGTCACATCTATGCAGAAAAAGACACCGTCTTTTCAGCCTCAGTCCTTTCGTCCCCATAAGCATATCTCCCCAGGGATAGAGGAAAGGGAAGAAGACTGCAGCAGGCAGCCCATTCCCAGGAACAGAAGCCTTCCACCGCTTCTGCCAAGTTCTCAGCATGACGCTGGAGCCGTACAGGACCCCTGGATCCTACAAGTAGTATCCCAGGGGTACAGATTGGAAAGTCGAGACGTTTCCCCTCGCAGGTTCCTGAAGTCTGCTTTACCAACGTCTCCCTCCGACAGGGAGGCAGTATTGGAAACAATTCACAAGCTGTATTCCCAGCAGGTGATAATCAAAGTACCCCTCCTACAACAAGGAAAGGGGTATTATTCCACACTATATTGTGGTACTGAAACCAGAAGGCTCGGTAAGACCTATTCTAAATCTGAAATATTTGAACACTTACAAAGGTTCAAATCAAGATGGAGTCACTCAGAGCAGTGATAGCGAACCAGGAAGAAGGGGACTATATGGTGTCCCGGGACATCAGGGATGCTTACCTCCATGTCCCAATTTGCCCTTCTCACCAAGGGTATCTCAGGTTCGTGGTACAGAACTGTCACTATCAGTTTCAGACGCTGCCGTTTGGATTGTCCACGGCACTCCGGGTCTTTACCAAGGTAATGCCCGAAATGATGATTCTTCTTCGAAGAAAATGGACGACCTCCTGATAAGAGCAAGGTCCAGAGAACAGTTGGAGGTCGGAGTAGCACTATCTCCAGTAGTTCTACGACAGCACGGGTGGATTCTAAATATTCCAAAACCGCAGTTGTTTCCGACGACACGTCTGCTGTTCCTAGGGATGATTCTGGACACAGTACAGAAAAAGGTGTTTCTCCCGGAGGAGAAAGCCAGGGAGTTATCCGAGCTAGTCAGGAACCTCCTAAAACCAGGAAAAGTGTCAGTGCATCATTGCACAAGAGTCCTGGGAAAAATGGTGCCTTATTACGAAGCGATTCCATTCGGCAGATTCCACGCAAGAACTTTTCAGTGGGATCTGCTGGACAAATGGTCCGGATCGCATCTTCAGATGCATCAGCGGATAACCCTATCTCCAAGGACAAGGGTGTCTCTCCTGTGGTGGTTACAGAGTGCTCATCTTCTAGAGGGCCGCAGATTCGGCATTCAGGATTGGATGCTGGTGACCACGGAGGCCAGCCTGAGAGGCTGGGGAGCAGTCACACAGGGAAAAAATTTCCAGGGAGTGTGATCAAGTCTGGAGACTTTTCTCCACATAAATATACTGGAGCTAAGGGCAATTTATAATGCTCTAAGCTTAGCAAGACCTCTGCTTCAAGGTCAGCCGGTATTGATCCAGTGGGACAACATCACGGCAATCGCCCACGTAAACAGACAGGGCGGCACAAGAAGCAGGAGGGCAATGGCAAAAACTGCAAGGATTTTTCGCTGGGCGGAAAATCATGTGATAGCACTGTCAGCAGTGTTCATTCCGGGAGTGGACAACTGGGAAGCAGACTTCCTCAGCAGGCACGACCTCCACCCGGGAGAGTGGGGACTTCATCGGGAAGTTTTCCACATGATTGTGAACCGTTGGGAAAGACCAAAGGTGTACATGATGGCGTCCCGCCTGAACAAAAAACTGGACAGGTATTGCGCCAGGTCAAGAGACTTTCAGGCAATAGCTGTGGACGTTTCTGGTAACACCGTGGGCGTACCAGTCGGTGTATGTGTTTCCTCCTCTGCTTCTCATACCCAAGGTATTGAGAATTATAAGACGTAGAGGAGTAAGAACTATACTCGTGGCTCCGGATTGGCCAAGAAGGACTTGGTACCCGGAACTTCAAGAGATGCTCACAGAGGACTCATGACCTCTGCTGCTAAGAAGGGACTTGCTTCAGCACGTACCATGTCTGTTCCAAGACTTACCGCGGCTGCGTTTGACGGCATGGCGGTTGAACGCCGGATCCTAAGGGAAAAAGGCATTCCGGAAGAGGTCATTCCTACCCTGGTCAAAGCCAGGAAGGACGTGACCGCACAACATTATCACCACATGTGGCGAAAATATGTTGCGTGGTGTGAGGCCAGGAAGGCTCCACGAAGAAATTTCAACTCGGTCGATTCCTGCATTTCCTGCAAACAGGAGTGTCTATGGGCCTCAGATTGGGGTCCATTAAGGTTCAAATTTCGGCCCTGTCGATTTTCTTCCAGAAAGAATTGGCTTCAGTTCCTGAAGTCCAGAAGTTTGTCAAGGGAGTAATGCATATACAACCCCCTTTTGTGCCTCCAGTGGCACTGTGGGATCTCAACGTAGTGCTGGGATTCCTCAAATCACATTGGTTTTGTCACAACTGAGGGCCTGAGCTGACGGGAGGCAGCCTCAGTTGTAGGGGCTGAGATGTACCGGAACCTGGGAGGTTGTATCAGACCCCTGGACATGTAAGTAACATGAATAATAACTGCCCGAAGGCGTGACCACGACAACTTGGATAAAAGTCAATGATGTTTATTATGACAACTCCACAACACAGCAGCAGTAAAAGAAAACGTAAAAGTCAGCAAAGAATAAATACAGTTCCTGGGTACTACAGGATGGCAGGAGCCACAGGGCACTGGTAGTGTGAGATAGTTCTTATGATCTTCTAGATGGAAAGTCCTTACCAGGCCCGACTGTAGCAATGGAGATAACCCAGGATTGTGCCAGCTGGTGTTCCAGGAAAAGCTGGGTTGCTGAAGATAAAACAGCTGCTGTGGATACTGGCTGGAACCAGACTGTTGTTAGCACGGAGTGGATACTGGCTGGAACCAGTTAAATAATAAATGAACTTGGGAGCGATGAAATATGAACTGAAATGTAGAACTTGAGAGCGGAGAAATAATAATACCGGTGGAGAGTGGTAAAGTGTAGAAAGGACACCGGCCCTTTAAGGGAAGCTGTACTCTGCTGGAAGCTGAGCTGGAAGCAGGTAATGTTGTAGCTGGAAACAGATGAATCCACAATGAATTGGAGAGTCAGGCTACACCGCAGGTGGAATGCTGGTGCGGGTCTCTATGGTGGAAGTCTTGAGACAGGAGCTGGAACCTGGAAGACAATCACAGGAGAGAGACAAACAGGAACTAGGTTTGACAACCAAAGCACTGACGCCTTCCTTGCTCAGGCACAGTGTATTTATACCTGCAGCAAGGAAGGGATTGGCTAGGCAATTATGCAGATTATCAATACTGAGAACAGATTGGTGGAAATGATCAGCTGACAGAATCCAAGATGGCTGCGCCCATGCAGACACTTGGAGGGAAGTTTGGTTTGTAATCCATGTGGTAATGAAAACAGTAATGGCGGCGCCGGCCACCGGAGACAGGAGGCGCCAGGCTGACAGATGCACATCCAACCACGCGGACACAGCGGAGGCCGCGGCTGACGTAATCGCCACTCAGACACTCTGCATGCAGAAGTTCAGGGACGGCGGCGGAGGCCGCGGGAGACGCCATGCCAGGTGTAATATGGCGTTTACTGTGACAGCGTCCCAGAGTGACAGGAGAGGATACAGGAATGTACACATCAGGATAACAGATGGGATCCGGTCCTGGAGCGCTGAGCCAGCCTTAGGAGACATCTGATGGGTAAGAAATGGCGTCCAGATACCCGGATCGTGACAGCACCCCCCCCTTTAGGAGTGGCCCCAGGACACTTCTTTGGCTTTTGAGGAAACTTGGAATGGAATCTCCGGACCAAGGCAGGAGCATGGACATCAGAAGCATTGGTCCATGAACGTTCCTCAGGACCATAACCCTTCCAGTCAATAAGATATTGTAGTTGACCGTAACGGTGACGTGAGTCCAGGATCTTGGCCACTTCATACTCAACGCCTCGTTGAGTTTGGACTTTCGGAGTTGGAGGAAGTGAGGAATGAAACCGATTCAAGATCAGCGGTTTCAACAGGGAAACATGGAATGTCCTGGGTATTTTTAAGAAGGGAGGCAACTGGAGTCTGTAAGCAACAGGATTGATGACTTGTTCAATCTTGAAAGGACCGATATAGCGAGGTGCAAACTTCATACTGGGAACTCTTAACCTCAAATTCTTCGTGGATAACCATACCCGATCACCCACCTTGAGAGCAGGAACTGCTCGACGCTTCTTATCCGCAAACTTCTTGTACCTGAACGATGCCTTGAGCAGAGCTGATCGTACGCTCTTCCAGATATTGGCAAACTGATGCAAGGTGATATCCACTGCGGGAACAGAAGTTGCTGGAAGCGGTTGGAACTCAGGGACTTTAGGGTGGAATCCACAGTTAGTGAAGAATGGTGTTGAAGCAGATGAAGAATGATACTGGTTGTTATGACAGAACTCGGCCCAGGGAAGTAATTGAACCCAGTCATCTTGAGAGGAGGACACATAGATGCGGAGGAAGGCCTCCAAGTCCTGATTCACCCTCTCGGTTTGACCATTGGTCTGAGGATGGTAAGCCGTGGAAAACTTTAGCTTGACTTGGAGGACTTGACATAAACTTCGCCAGAATTTGGCTGTGAATTGAACTCCTCGATCTGAGATAATTTCTTCAGGAAGACCGTGGAGTCGGAAGATCTCTTGTATGAATACTTGAGCCAACTTGGAAGCTGACGGAAGACCGGTGAGAGGAATGAAGTGTGCCATCTTGGTGAACCGGTCAACTACCACCCAGATGGTATTGAACTTGTTGCACATGGGTAAGTCTGTAATGAAATCCATCGACAAGTGGGTCCATGGTCGACGGGGAACGGATAGTGGAACCAGTTGCCCCGCAGGCGACTGGCGGGATACTTTATGTTGGGCACACTTTGGGCAAGATGCAATAAACTCCAAGACGTCCTTTTTCAGAGTTGGCCACCAATAGGACCTAGAGATAAACTCCAGGGTTTTTTGGATACCTGTATGTCCGGCAAAACGGGAAGCATGGGCCCAATGCATGAGCTTCTTCCTTAGCATCGGCTTCACAAAACTTTTCCCTGATGGGGGCGTAGAGTCCATCCCTACCGTGGAGAATGCCAACGGATTTATAATAGGATGCTTGTCTGAAGACTCTGACTCATTTTCTTGCTCCCATGAGCGGGAAAGGGCACCGGCCTTGCGATTCTGAGAGCCCGGACAGAACTGGAGTTTAAAGTCGAACCTGGAAAAGAAAAGTGCCCATCTGGCCTGACGAGGGTTGAGACATTGTGCGCCCTTCAGGTATAAAAGGTTCTTGTGGTCTGTAAGTATGGTGATTGAATGAGAAGCTCCCTCCAACAGATACCTCCACTCTTCTAGAGCGAGCTTGATGGCTAGCAACTCCTGGTCGCCAATGGCATAGTTGCGCTCAGCTGGGGAGAACTTCCGGGAGAAGAAACTGCAAGGGTGTAAATGGCCATCTTTAGCCCTCTGAGATAACACCGCTCCTACTCCAACGGAGGAGGCATCCACCTCTAAGATGAAAGGAGAGTCGATGTCAGGCTGTTTCAGAACAGGCGCAGAGATGAACCTTTGTTTTAAAAGATGAAATGCTTGCATGGCTTCTTCAGACCACTTGGACGGGTTAGCACCCTTCTTAGTGAAAGCAGTAATAGGCGCCACAATGGTGGAAAAGTCTCGTATAAACTTTCGGTAATAGTTGGCGAACCCTAAGAACCTCTGGACCCCTTTGAGGGTTAAGGGTACCGGCCAATTTTGGATTGCTTGTAGTTTCTCAGGATCCATCTCTAGTCCGGAACCGGACACAATGTACCCTAGAAACGGAATGGACTTGACTTCAAAGACGCAT
Source organism: Pseudophryne corroboree (assembly GCF_028390025.1). NCBI lineage: Eukaryota > Metazoa > Chordata > Amphibia > Anura > Myobatrachidae > Pseudophryne > Pseudophryne corroboree. Next base: position 242,647,586 of record NC_086450.1, on the reverse strand, counting down.
TTTTCTAATTTGCAATAGAGATGATTGACACGGAGACGGGACAGAACCTCCTTAACCCAAAAACGATGTTCCTCTAAATCGTTGGCAAAAATGAGGATATCGTCTAGATAGACCACGACATGACGGTATAGAATGTCTCTGAAGATCTCATTGACAAAATGCTGGAAGACAGCTGGAGCATTGCTCAATCCGAAGGGCATGACGAGGTACTCATAATGTCCGTCACGGGTGTTAAAGGCGGTCTTCCACTCGTCACCCTCACGGATCCGGATGAGATTGTATGCACCTCGCAAGTCCAGCTTTGTAAAGATGGTAGCTCCGCTAACTCTGTCAAAGAGCTCAGTAATCAGGGGTAAAGGATAACGGTTCTTGATGGTAATGTCGTTCAAACCTCTGTAGTCGATGCACGGCCGCAGACCACCATCTTTCTTTTTTACAAAAAAGAAGCCTGCGCCGGCTGGAGAAGAAGGTCGAATGAACCCCTTTGCTAGGTTCTCTTTAATATATTCCTCCATAGAATGCGTCTCAGGCAGAGACAACGGATAAGTTCGGCCTCGAGGTGGAACCTTCCCTGGAACGAGATCAATCGGACAGTCCCATTCTCTATGAGGAGGAAGGATATCAGCAGAAGCTTTACTGAACACATCCGTGAAATCTTGATATGGAGGAGGTGGAACATCAGACGACCTGGGGGAGGAAGAACAGACAGGCAATACTTTAAACAAACATGTCTCAGCACAGGAGGAACCCCATGCCAGGATTTGCGTAGTCGTCCAATCAATTGTAGGATTGTGAAGACGGAGCCATGGAAGGCCCAGGACCACAGGATGTGTGGCTCTTGGAATCACTAAAAAAGAAATAAGTTCGGAATGAAGAACTCCCACTCTCAGACGAACTGGTAGAGTCCTTAAAGAAATAACTGCATCAAAAATTTTGCTGCCATCCACGGCAGTTAAAGAAATGGACGAAGGAAGTCTCTCGGTGGGTAGGGACCACCGTTTAACATAGGCTTCGGTAATAAAGTTCCCAGCTGCTCCGGAATCAAGGAGGGCAATGACGTTCCGATAACGTTGAGCAACTTGAAGCGAGACTGGGAGATTACAATCTTGAGGAGATGGAGAGGAGATCATTACTCCTAGCTGGCCCTCTCCTTGGCGAGCTAGGATTTGGAGTTTCCCGGACGTTTGGGACAGGCATTAATGGTGTGAGACGGAGCTGCACAATAGAGACAGAGAAACTCGGAGAGACGTCTTCGGCGCTCAGCAGGAGTTAAACGGGAACGGCCAAGTTGCATGGGCTCATCTTTAGATGGTGACAGTTGACGAGGAGGAGGAGCAGAAGATTTTGGAGCAGATGATCTTCCACGCTCAGTTGCTCTCTCTCTGAAACGTAAATCAACTTTCGTGCAGAGTGAGATTAGCTCATCTAACTTAGAAGGTAAGTCTCTGGTAGCTAACTCATCTTTAATACGCTCAGATAAGCCATGCCAGAATGCAGCATACAGGGCCTCGTCGTTCCATGCCAGTTCGGATGCCAGGATCTGGAACTGTATCAGATATTGTCCTACAGTACGTGACCCCTGGCGTAAACGGAGAATCTCGGATGAAGCTGAGGTTACCCGGCCTGGCTCGTCGAAGATGCGCCTGAATGTTGACACGAAGGCAGTGTAGGAAGATAGCAGGGTGTCGGACCTCTCCCATAACGGTGATGCCCAATCAAGGGCTGAGCCACTGAGAAGAGAAATAATGTAGGCAATTTTTGTACGGTCACTGGGAAAATTGCCAGGTTGTAGCTCAAACTGAATCTCACACTGGTTGAGAAATCCCCTGCAGAATCTTGGAGATCCGTCAAATTTTGCTGGCGTTGGAAGATGAAGACGTGGAGCAGAAATGGGTAAAGTGGGTGGGGTTATAGCTGGAGTCACTGTGGTTGACGCACCAGACGCGCCTGATCCACGGAGAGTTGTCTGAATCCCATCCAGCCGAGTAGAGAGATCCTGGAGACAGCGGATGATGTGGCCCTGTGCAGCCTCCTGATGTTCTAGTCGGGCTGCCAGTTCTTGCATCGGCCTGGCCGCTTGATCCTGGTCTCCGGCTGGATTCATTAGGTCAGTGCTTACTGTCACAACTGAGGGCCTGAGCTGACGGGAGGCAGCCTCAGTTGTAGGGGCTGAGATGTACCGGAACCTGGGAGGTTGTATCAGACCCCTGGACATGTAAGTAACATGAATAATAACTGCCCGAAGGCGTGACCACGACAACTTGGATAAAAGTCAATGATGTTTATTATGACAACTCCGCAACACAGCAGCAGTAAAAGAAAACGTAAAAGTCAGCAAAGAATAAATACAGTTCCTGGGTACTACAGGATGGCAGGAGCCACAGGGCACTGGTAGTGTGAGATAGTTCTTATGATCTTCTAGATGGAAAGTCCTTACCAGGCCCGACTGTAGCAATGGAGATAACCCAGGATTGTGCCAGCTGGTGTTCCAGGAAAAGCTGGGTTGCTGAAGATAAAACAGCTGCTGTGGATACTGGCTGGAACCAGACTGTTGTTAGCACGGAGTGGATACTGGCTGGAACCAGTTAAATAATAAATGAACTTGGGAGCGATGAAATATGAACTGAAATGTAGAACTTGAGAGCGGAGAAATAATAATACCGGTGGAGAGTGGTAAAGTGTAGAAAGGACACCGGCCCTTTAAGGGAAGCTGTACTCTGCTGGAAGCTGAGCTGGAAGCAGGTAATGTTGTAGCTGGAAACAGATGAATCCACAATGAATTGGAGAGTCAGGCTACACCGCAGGTGGAATGCTGGTGCGGGTCTCTATGGTGGAAGTCTTGAGACAGGAGCTGGAACCTGGAAGACAATCACAGGAGAGAGACAAACAGGAACTAGGTTTGACAACCAAAGCACTGACGCCTTCCTTGCTCAGGCACAGTGTATTTATACCTGCAGCAAGGAAGGGATTGGCTAGGCAATTATGCAGATTATCAATACTGAGAACAGATTGGTGGAAATGATCAGCTGACAGAATCCAAGATGGCTGCGCCCATGCAGACACTTGGAGGGAAGTTTGGTTTGTAATCCATGTGGTAATGAAAACAGTAATGGCGGCGGCGGCCACCGGAGACAGGAGGCGCCAGGCTGACAGATGCACATCCAACCACGCGGACACAGCGGAGGCCGCGGCTGACGTAATCGCCACTCAGACACTCTGCATGCAGAAGTTCAGGGACGGCGGCGGAGGCCGCGGGAGACGCCATGCCAGGTGTAATATGGCGTTTACTGTGACAGCGTCCCAGAGTGACAGGAGAGGATACAGGAATGTACACATCAGGATAACAGATGGGATCCGGTCCTGGAGCGCTGAGCCAGCCTTAGGAGACATCTGATGGGTAAGAAATGGCGTCCAGATACCCGGATCGTGACAGGTTTAAACCGCTCAAATCTGTGGATTTGAAATATCTCACATGGAAAGTGACCATGATGTTGGCCCTGGCCTCGGCCAGGCGAGTGTCAGAATTGGCGGCTTTGTCTCACAAAAGCCCATATCTGATTGTCCATTCGGACAGGGCAGAGCTGCGGACTCGTCCCCAGTTTCTCCCTAAGGTGGTGTCAGCGTTTCACCTGAACCAGCTTATTGTGGTACCTGCGGATACTAGGGACTTGGAGGACTCCAAGTTGCTAGATGTTGTCAGGGCCCTGAAAATATCGGTTTCCAGGACGGCTGGAGTCAGGAAAACTGACTTGCTGTTATCCTGTATGCACCCAACAAACTGGGTGCTCTTGCTTCTAAGCAGACGATTGCTAGTTGGATGTGTAGTACAATTCAGCTTGTACATTCTGTGGCAGGCCTGCCACAGCCAAAATATGTAAATGCCCATTCCACAAGGAAGGTGGGCTCATCCTGGGCGGCTGCCCGAGGGGTCTCGGCATTACAACTCTGCCGAGCAGCTACGTGGTCGGGGGGAGAACACGTTTGTAAAATTCTACAAATTTGATACCCTGGCTAAAGAGGACCTGGAGTTCTCTCATTCGGTGCTGCAGAGTCATCCGCACTCTCCCGCCCGTTTGGGAGCTTTGGTATAATCCCCATGGTCCTGACGGAGTCCCCAGCATCCACTAGGACGTTAGAGAAAATAAGATTTTACTTACCGATAAATCTATTTCTCGTAGTCCGTAGTGGATGCTGGGCGCCCATCCCAAGTGCGGATTGTCTGCAATACTTGTACATAGTTATTGGTACAAAAATCGGGTTATTATTGTTGTGAGCCATCTTTTCAGAGGCTCCGCTGTTATCATGCTGTTAACTGGGTTCAGATCACAGGTTGTACAGTGTGATTGGTGTGGCTGGTATGAGTCTTACCCGGGATTCAAAATCCTTCCTTATTGTGTACGCTCGTCCGGGCACAGTATCCTAACTGAGGCTTGGAGGAGGGTCATAGGGGGAGGAGCCAGTGCACACCACCTGATCCTAAAGCTTTTACTTTTGTGCCCTGTCTCCTGCGGAGCCGCTATCCCCCATGGTCCTGACGGAGTCCCCAGCATCCACTACGGACTACGAGAAATAGATTTATCGGTAAGTAAAATCTTATTTTTTTATGTATGTTTACACACCAATGCGGGGCAAATAGGTCCTGCTCGTAGAGTTTGTTTTGATGCACTGTGAGGACTCTCTTGTAATCCTCTGTTTTTCTTGCAGCTGGTTTCCATGGTCCCCGGAGCCGGATGGGTGGTGTCACTTCCGGCGCAACGGACCTGGCCGCGACCGGAAGTGCCCGCTGCAGGAAGGCGGCCGCAGGGACCGGGAGCCTGCTGAGACAAACGGGGAGGAGGTAAGTCCACTAATGTATATAAGCTGTTTGTTTGGTAGTTGAGCTTTGTCTGAAGAAAGGGAGCTATCCCCAAAACGTCACGAATAAAGCACGCCCCACGGGGCCTTTATGCACCTAATTCCTCGCTGCCAAGTCTCTGAGTGCCACCTATCACGCTGGAAGTTTATATTTATGGGTATTGCACCCCAGAGGAAGGCACCGGAGCTGGTAAATTGTAAGACTGGAGTGCCGGAAAACATAGTTTTTTTCTACATAGATGGGACAACGCTCTGCTGCGGTGGGTAAGCTCGTTGGTCCCAGTTCAAGGCACCCTGTAAATAATTCCTACCCTTCTACAGTTCCTCACTCAGCACTTGCACTTTTTTTTTTAATCGCCTTTGGCGTTTTTTAAGCATATCACGCACCAGCACTTTTATATTAGCACTGTCACTTTGGATTATCACAGTTAAAGTGAATCACACTGACTGTGGGTGAACCACTTATGGCGACATCAGAGGGAGAGGGAGATTTTACATCCTTGCTCATTGAATGTGATAACTATGAAACCCTCAGTTTTTCTGACATTGATGCAGAAAATATTCTGCACAAGGGTTCAGCATTCGCTGATGTGACAGCAGAATCTCAGGATGACGTTTTTAAAGAAATATATAAATTAAAGAAAAGGGAACTTGATTTTCTGTATCATAGCAGGACACTTTTAGATTACCATCGGGCCAAACAGATCCTGCGGGGCTTTAGGATCCACAATACTCCCACAATAGGGCGGCATAATGTCAACTTTTGCAAAAGATGGATCTCAATTTTAAACAAATGCTCCATGGATCTTATACTCCTGGTGATTGAGGAATCCACATGTGAATGGAACGCCACTAAGCATAACATTGCTGCATTTCAGAAAGAACATTTGGTCACCTTATTCACTGATACATCTACGGACTGGATAGCTAAACTCCAGTCACAGGTAGATGCTAACAAAAATGATCTCTTGAAGTACAAAAGAGAGAAATATAAAAAAGTGGTGGCGGATTACACTGAACACCGGATGTACCAATGGTTGCAACAGACTGGTAAACCTGCAGGCGGGAGACAATATTCACAACACTGGAGACAACCATAGAGAGTACGTTTTTCAAGTATGTCCGCCAGTGAATCAGAAGTTCAGATTCAAAACACAGTTAACACCCCATCAACAACGACCCCTTTAGGGGTAAGCACCTGGGCAGGGGCCCGAGGAGGAGGCCCAGGCACCGGGGGAGGGGGGGGGGGGCAATCGCGGAGGCAGGCGGGGAAGAAAGACGGGGAGAGACAAATTAATGCCATCTTCAACCTGTCCTCATATGTTCTCACTGCACAAGAACAGCAACTTTTGAGTAAAAGACGAACAGACCCTATCATTTTAAATGGAAAGTGGACATGTATAAATTAAACAGATCACTTAATTTTTTTCAAACATCCGGCCGCAACAACGGGTAATATGCCTACTCGGATACAAAGTTTGGGTCAGCGATCAAAGTTTGATCCTCAGTCGTACAATGCTGCTTTAAAAACTTTTCATAGGCTGCTGGAGGACAGTATCAACCATACTTTCCTACTTTTGAAAAAGCATTTCAGGGAGATTGTGAAAGAAACACCTATCAGCGCAGACGTGTACTGCTACATCTGAGAGGCCTGTAATGAAAATGTAAATGAGCCCCAAAGTTAGTAAGATCTACTTGTTGAAGAAAAGACTCTTATATTTTGCAGGATTTGTTTGTGTATTGTGTTTTACAAGAGGTTCCATATACTGTAAGTGGCCACAAGAAACCTTTAAAATGCATGTAGCCATAGGGATCATTGTGTCTTATAATCAATATAGGGAAATGGCACTGATGATACCATTTAAATGTATGTATCTATGATTTCTTTTTTTTTTCAGGGAGATTGAGGAACCATTCAGGGAGTGAGGGAGATTGCTACTATTTCAGGGAGTCTCCTGCAGAATGAGGGAGGGTAGGCAACTCTGGTATCAACACAGGTGAAGGGTCCACCAGACACAATCTGTCCTGGGAAGAGCGTGAGGCCCTTGTCAAGCTACAAAGTCGTAAAGACATTATCTTGAGATCAGCTGATAAAGGGGGCTCGATTGTAATACAGGACACAGCAGCCTACATCACAGAATGCAACCGTTTACTAAGTGATTCTGCAGATTATTGTAAGCTAGATCAAGATCCCACATATGCTTACAAACAGAAATTGGACGCTATTCTAAAACAGGCAAAGGATGATGGTTTGTTGTCTCAGGTAGTATGCGAGAAGTTATCTACAGCTCATCCCATTCTACCTGTATTTCACACGCTGCCGAAGATACACAAGGACGCACAGAGCCCCCCGGGCAGACCTATTATTTCTGCCCGGGGATCTCTGTGCGAGCCAGTAGCGGTGTATCTTGACATGTTTTTGCAACCATGCATTCAAAATAGATTCACACATCTCAAAGATTCAGGAACATTGTTAGAGAAACTTAGGCTGATGCAAACGGTCCCTGACAACCTTAGACTGGTCACGTTGGATGTTACCAGTTTGTATACGTCCATTCCGCATAAAGCGGGATTGGAAGCAGTAAGACGGTTAATTACATGGAATTGTTTGTACCAGGGCTCAGACTAGGGCTGGATTAACAGTGGGGCGGATGGAGCTACAGCTCCAAGCCTCCCATTGAAAATAGGCCCAGAGAGTTCCCTGCAGTGCAGCCAGTGGTGACAGGAAAAAATAAGATTTTACTTACCGATAAATCTATTTCTCGTAGTCCGTAGTGGATGCTGGGGACTCCGTCAGGACCATGGGGAATAGCGGCTCCGCAGGAGACAGGGCACAAAAGCAAGCTTTTAGGATCACATGGTGTGTACTGGCTCCTCCCCCTATGACCCTCCTCCAAGCCTCAGTTAGGTACTGTGCCCGGACGAGCGTACACAATAAGGAAGGATCTTGAATCCCGGGTAAGACCCAAACCAGCCACACCAATCACACCGTACAACTTGTGATCTGAACCCAGTTAACAGTATGATAACAATGAAGTAGCCTCTAAAAAAGATGGCTCACAACAATAATAACCCGATTTTTGTAACATTAACTATGTACAAGTAATGCAGACAATCCGCACTTGGGATGGGCGCCCAGCATCCACTACGGACTACGAGAAATAGATTTATCGGTAAGTAAAATCTTATTTTCTCTAACGTCCTAGTGGATGCTGGGGACTCCGTCAGGACCATAGGGATTATACCAAAGCTCCCAAACGGGCGGGAGAGTGCGGGTGACTCTGCAGCACCGAATGAGAGAACTCCAGGTCCTCCTCAGCCAGGGTATCAAATTTGTAGAATTTTACAAACGTGTTCCCCCCTGACCACGTAGCTGCTCGGCAAAATTTTAAAGCCGAGACCCCCTCGGGCATCCGCCCAAGATGAGCCCACCTTCCTTGTGGAATGGGCATTGACAGATTTTGGCTGTGGCAGGCCTGCCACAGACTGTGCAAGCTGAATTGTACTACAAATCCAACGAGCAATAGTCTGCTTAGAAGCAGGAGCACCCATCTTTTGGGGTGCATACAATATAAACAGCAAGTCAGACTTTCTGACTCCAGCCGTCCTGGAAATATATATATATATATATATATATATATATCTATTTTTAGGGCCCCGACAACGTCTAGCAACTTGGAGTCCTCCAAGTCCCTAGTAGCCGCAGGCACCACAATATGTTGTTTCAGGCGAAACGCTGACACCAACTTAGGAAGAAACTGGGGACGAGTCCGCAGTTCTGCCCTGTCCGAATGGAAAAACAAATATGAGCTTTTTTTTTAAGACAAAGCCCCCAATTCTGACAATCGCCTGGCCGAGGCCAGAGCCACAACATGGTCCCTTTCCATGTGAGATATTTCAAATCCACAGATTTGATCGGTTCAAACCAATATGATTTGAGGAATCCCAACACTACGTTGAGATCCCACGGTGCCACTGGAGGCACACAAGGGGCTGTATATGCAATACTCCCTTGACAAACGTCTGGACTTCAGGAATTGAAGCCAATTTTTTCTGGAAGAAAATCTACAGGGCCGAAACTTGAACCTTAATGGACCCCAATTTGAGGCTCATAGACACTCCTGTTTTCAGGAAGTGCAGAAATCGACCTAGTTGAAATTTTTTCGTGGGGCCTTCCTGGCCTCACCCACGCAACATATTTTCACCACATGTGGTGATAACGTTGTGCGGTCACCTCCTTCCTGGCTTTGACCAGGGTAGGTATGACCTCTTCCGGAATGCCTTTTCCCTTAGGATCCGGTGTTCAACCGCCATGCCGTCAAACGCAGTCGCGGTAAGTCTTGGAACAGACAAGGTCCCTGCTGGAGCAGGTCCTTTCTTAGAGGCAGATGCCACGGTTCCTCTTGGAACAGACATGGTTCTTGCTGAAAGCAAATCCCATCTTAGCTCCCGAGGCCATTAGTCCTCTGTGAGCATCTCTTGAAGTTCCGGGTACCAAGTCCCTCTTGGCCAATCCGGAGCCACGAGTATAGTTCTTACTCCTCTACGTCTTATAATTCTCAATACCTTGGTTATGAGAAGCAGAAGAGGGAACACATACACCGACTGTTACACCCACGGTGTTACCAGGACGTCCACAGCTATCGCCTGAAGGTCTCGTGACCTGGCGCAATACCTGTCCCGTTTTTTGTTCGGGCGGGACGCCATCATTTCCACCTTTGGTCTTTCCCAACGGTTCACAATCATGCGGAAAACTTCCCGATGAAGTTCCCACTCTCCCGGGTGGAGGTCGTGCCTGCTGAGGAAGTCTGCTTCCCAGTCGTCCACTCCCGGAATGAACACTGCTGACAGTGCTATCACATGATTTTCCGTCTAGCGAAAAATCCTTGCAGTTTTGACCACTGCCCTCCTGCTTCTTGTGCCGCCCTATCTGTTTACGTGGGCGACTGCCGTGATGTTATCCCACTGGATCAATACCGGCTGACCTTGAAGCAGAGGCCTTGCTAAGCTTATAGCATTACAAATTTGCTCTTAGCTCCAGTATATTTATGTGGAGAGAATTCTCCAGACTTGATCACACTCCCTGGAAATTTTTTCCCTGTGTGACTGCTCCCCAGCCTCTCAGGCTGGCCTCCGTGGTTACCAGCATCCAATCCTGAATGCCGAATCTGCGGCCCTCTAGAAGATGAGCACTCTGTAATCACCACAGGAGAGACACCCTTGTCCTTGGATATAGGGTTATCCGCTGATGCATCTGAAGATGCGATCCGGACCATTTGTCCAGCAGATCCCACTGAAGAGTTCTTGCGTGAAATCTGCCGAATGGAAGCGCTTCGTAATAAGCCACCATTTTTTTTACCAGGACTCTTGTGCAATGATGCACTGACACTTTTCCTGGTTTTAGGAGGATCCCGATTAGCTCGGATAACTCCCTGGCTTTCTCCTCTGGGAGAAACACCCTTTTCCTGGACTGTGTCCAGAATCATCCCTAGGACCAGCAGACGTGTCGTCGGAACAACTGCGGTTTTGGAATATTTAGAATCCACCCGTGCTGTCGTAGAACTACTTGAGATAGTGCTACTCCGACCTCCAACTGTTCTCTGGACCTTGTTCTTATCAGGAGGTCGTCCATTTTCTTTGAAGACGAATCCTCATTTCGGTCATTACCTTGGTAAAGACCCGGGGTGCCTTGGACACTCCAACGGCATCGTCTGAAACTGATAGTGACAGTTCTGTACCACGAACCTGAGGTACCCTTGGTGAGAAAAGCAAATTTTGGGACATGGAGGTAAGCATCCCTGATGTCCCGGGACACCATATAGTCCCCTTGTTCCCAGTTCGCTATCACTGCTCTGAGTGACTCCATCTGGATTTGAACCCTTGTAAGTGTTCAAATTTTTCAGATTTAGAATCGGTCTCACCTAGCCTTCTGGCTTCAGTACCACCCTATAGTGTGGAACAATACCCCTTTCCTTGTTGTAGGAGGGGTAATTTTATTATCACCTGCTGGGAATACAGCTTGTGAATTGTTTTCAATACTGCCTCCCTGTCGGAGGGGGACATTGGTACAGCAGACTACAGGAACCTGCGAGGGGGGAAACGCCTCGACATTCCAATCTGTGCCCCTTTGATACTACTTGTAGGATCCAGGGGTCCTGTACGGTCCCAGCGTCATGCTGAGAACTTAGTAGAAGCGGTGGAGGGCTTCTGTTACTGGGAATGGACTGCCTGCTGCAGTCTTCTTCCCTTTCCTCTATCCCTGGGCAGATATCTTATAGGGACGAAAAGACTGAGGCTGAAAAGACGGTGTCTTTTTCTGCAGAGATGTGACTTAGGGTAAAAAACGGTGGATCTTCCAGCAGTTGCCGTGGCCACCAGGTCCCATGGACCGACCCCAAATAACTCCTCCCCTTTTATACGGCAATACATCTTTGTGCCGTTTGGAATCTGCATCCCCTGACCACTGTCGTGTCCATAAACATCTTCTTGCAGATATGGACATCGCATTTACTCTTGATGCCAGAGTGCAAATATCCCTCTGCGCATCTCGTATATATAGAAATGCATCCTTTAAATGCTCTATAGTCAATAAAATACTGTCCCTGTCAAGGGTATCAATATTTTTAGTCAGGGAATCCGACCAAGCCACCTCAGCTCTGCACATCCAGGCTGAGGCGATCGCTGGTCACAGTATAACACCAGCATGTGTGTGTATACTTTTTAGGATATTTTTCTGATAAGCATGTGAGCGCCTTATCCACCCTGAGGGGTGTTTCCCAATGCGCCTTAACTTCTGGCGGGAAAGGGTATACCGCCAATAATTTTCTATCGGGGGAAACCCACGCATCATCACACACTTCATTTAATTTATCTGATTCAGGAAAAACTACAGGTAGTTTTTTCACCTCACACATAATACCCTTCTTTGTGGTACTTGGAGTATCAGAAATATGTAACACCTCCTTCATTGCCCTTAACGTGTGGCCCTAAAGGAAAATACGTTTGTTTCTTCACCGTCGACACTGAAATCAGTGTCCGTGTCTGGGTCTATGTCGACCGACTGAGGTAAATGGGCGTTTTTACAAGCCCCTGACGGTGTCTGAGACGCCTGGACCGGTACTAATTTGTTCGCCGGCCGTCTCATGTCGTCAACCCACTTGCAGCGTGTTGACATTATCACGTAATTCCATAAGTAAGCCATCCATTCCGGTGTCGACTCCCTAGAGAGTGACATCACCATTACAGGCAATTTGCTCCGCCTCCTCACCAACATTTTCCTCATACATGTCGACACACACGTACCGACATACAGCACACACATAGGGAATGCTCTGATAGAGGACAGGACCCACTAGCCCTTTGGGGAGACAGAGGGAGAGTTTGCCAGCACACACCAAAATGCTATAATTATACAGGGACAACCCTTATATAAGTGTTCCTCCCATATAGCATTTAATATATATGTATATCGCCAAATCAGTGCCCCCCCTCTCTGTTTTAACCCTGTTTCTGTAGTGCAGTGCAGGGGAGAGCCTGGGAGCCTTCCCCTCAGCCTTTCTGTGAGGGAAAATGGCGCTGTGTGCTGAGGAGAATAGGCCCCGCCCCCTTTTCGGCGGGCTTCTTCTCCGGAGATTGTGAAGTCTGGCAGGGGTTAAATACATCCATATAGCCTCAAGGGCTATATGTGTGTATTTTTCGCCATACAGGTATTCTACATTGCTGCCAGGGCGCCCCCCCCCGCGCCCTGCACCCTCCGTGATCGCTGTGGGAAGTGTGCTGACAGACAATGGCGCACAGCTGCAGTGCTGTGCGCTACCTGAGGAAGACTGAAAAGTCTTCTGCCGCCTGGTTCCGGACCTCTTCAATCTTCAGCATCTGCAAGGGGTCGGCGGCGCGGCTCCGGGACGAACCCCAGGGCGAGACCTGTGTTCCGACTCCCTCTGAAGCTAATGGTGTCCAGTAGCCTAAGAATCCAATCCATCCTGCACGCAGGTGAGTTGAAATTCTCTCCCCTAAGTCCCTCGATGCAGTGAGCCTGTTGCCAGCAGGACTCACTGAAAATAAAGAACCTAAAAACTTTTTCTAAGCAACTCTTTAAGAGAGCCACCTAGATTGCACCCTTCTCGGACGGGCACAAAAACCTAACTGAGGCTTGGAGGAGGGTCATAGGGGGAGGAGCCAGTACACACCATGTGATCCTAAAAGCTTGCTTTTGTGCCCTGTCTCCTGCGGAGCCGCTATTCCCCATGGTCCTGACGGAGTCCCCAGCATCCACTAGGACGTTAGAGAAAATATATTTCCTGTCATCACACACAGCAGTGCACTCACCTCCGGCTGCCCATTCACCCCACCACGGCACTGACTATAAACTAAACCTACCACTGCCAGTGGCTTTCCTTTCAAATATCCATTTGAGGCTCCGCCCCTGGGTCCGCCTTAAGCTCCGCCCCTTTCATACCGAGGCTCCGCCCCCTGACAGTCCGAGATCAATGCATTGCTGATCATCCCAGCTGCAGCTTCCCAACAGGCAAATGCCTCATTAAAGAGGGGGGTGGGGCTGCTGTCTTTAGGAGAGCTGTCTTTTCAGTGACTCGCAACCCACACCAGGCCCTGAGGTCTTCTCTGTAAGTGGTGTCTATTTCAGTAAGTGTTGCATGTGTGTGTCAGTAAGTAATGTCTGTCAGTAAGTGGTATGTGTCAGTAAGTTTTGTTTTGTGTGTGTCAGTAAATAGTGTCTGTCAGTATGTGCTATCTGTGTAAGTAGTGTGTCAGTAAGTTTTATGTTGTGTGTCAGTAAATAGTGTCTGTCAGTATGTGCTATATGTGTCCGTAAGTGGTGTGTGTCATTAAGTTTTGTGTTGTGTGTGAGTGTGTCAATAAGTAAGTAGTGTCTATCAGTATGTGCTATCTGTGTCAGTAAGTGTTGTGTGTCTGTGTCAGTCAGTGGTGTAACTCCCGGAGAGTGGCACAGAAGAGCAGGCACTGAGGTTATAGATGAATCCATATATGAATCCATCTATAACTGCTGTGTGTGTAACTGGCGTGCCGCTGACCACTTCAGCAGTGAGCGCTGAGCGGTAGCACACCTGCCGTTGCTGCTGTCAGAGCAGAGTTCCGGTATCTCGTCACCGCTATTGTGCCGCCGCTGTCTCAGAGCCAGCCCTTAGAGTGATGGTGGTTCGGTAGGTAGGGGCACCTGCCGGCGGCTCTGTTATGATTTTAGCTGCCCGTCTCAGCTGAGATCGGGCAGCAGCTGGCAGAACAGCTCTGAGTCTGCAGCGGGAGGGAGTGCAGGTGCCGAGCAAGGCTTGGCTGGCTGGCAAATATAAACACGCCGCTCCGTTCGGGCGGCCGCCAGCAGGACAGATCACTAAGCTGCAGCCCTCCTCTCGAGCAGGCCCGGCATTCTCCCTCCTCCAGCAGCTGCGGTGAAGCAGAGGTCGGCCTCTCCATAGCAAACACTGTTCCCGTGTCCTCAACTCCTCCTCACACTACAGGCCGGGCTGCACCATAGGACAGCATAGCAGCTGGCGCTTGGTGAGCTCCACGTCCAGCGTGGATATTCCTGCCGCTGGCCTCCTCTTCGACATACACCTGGATCCGTGGGCCTCCCAATGACACCATGCAGCTCACCAGTTGCAAGGTTGGGATTGGACACAAGGCAGTGAGTGGCCGGGTAGTCCTGTACCCAGCTACCACCCCCCCCACTCCTGTGTGTTACTGCCCTGTACCCCTATCACTATGTGTGTGTGTATGTGTGTAACCCCCTGTACCCCCCTTCACCCTGGTGTGTGACCCCCTGTACCTGCTACCTTTGTGTGTATGTCACCCCGCACCCCCCTACCCTGTGTGTATGACATTTTGTACCCCCATACCTCCTGTGCATGACACAGTTTACACCTCCTACACCTGTGTGTTTGACACCCTGTGCTCCCAGTCCCCCCATGTATGTCACACTGTACATTTTCCACCTCTGTGTGTATGTGTGTCACCCTGTACCACCCCAAAGGATGAGTATATTTTTGATCTGTGGGAGGGGTTAAATTGGCTTTTTATTGCATTTTTCCATGCCCTTTCTTCTACACACTTTGCTTGGCTTGATGCTCCAAGATAAATCCAAACTGTTGTAAGATTTTTTTTTTATTAGATTGAGGGATATAGTATGTGGCGACCACTAATGCTGTCTGTAGTATCTGTGGGTCACCGATGCTGTTGTTACAATATGGAGGTGACCGATGCTATCAGTAGCATATGGGGGTCATCAATGCTGTGGAGGGGGTGGGGGGCACCACCGTCTATATCGCCTCCGGGTACTTGGTATGAAATTACGCCACTCGTGTCAGTAAGTAGTGTCTGTCAGTAAGTGGTGTGTGTCAGTAAGTTTTATGGTGTGTGTGTGTGTGTTAGTAAGTAGTGTCTGTCAGTACGTTTTTCGTTGTGTTTGTGTCAGTAAGTATTGTCTGTCTGTAAGTGGTATCTGTGTCAGTACATATTGCGTTGTGTGTGTCAGTAAGTAGTGTCTGTCAGTAAGTGGTGTCTGTGTCAGTAAGTATTGTGTTGTATCTGTATGTGTCAGTAAGTAGTGTGTGTTGTGCGTGTTTGTGTGTGTGGTGGTCACTGAGAAACAGAGGGGAATGTGAGTGTGTGTGTGGTGGTCACTGAGAAACAGAGGGGAATGTGAGTGTGTGTAGTGGTCACTGAGAAATAGAGGAATGCGAGTGTATGTGTGGTGGTCACTGAGAAACAGAGGGGAATGTGAGTGTGTGTGGCGGTCACTGCGAAAGATAGGGTAATGTGAGTGTGTGTGTGTAGTGGTCACTGAGAAACAGGAATGCTGAGTGTGTGTGTGGTGGTCACTGAGAAACAGGGGAATGTGAGTGTGTGTGTAGTGGTCACTGAGAAACAGGGGAATGCGAGTGTATGTGTGGTGGTCACTGAGAAACAGAGGGGAATGTGAGTGTGTGTGTGGTGGTCACTGAGAAACAGGGGAATGTGAGTGTGTAAGTGGTGGTCACTGAGAAACAAAGGGGAATGTGAGTGTGTCTGTGTGGTGGTCACTGAGAAACAGAGGGGGATGTGAGTGTGTGTGTAGTGGTCACTGAGAAACAGAGGGGAATGTGAGTGTGTGTGTGTGTGTGTGTGTGTGTGTGGTGGTCACTGAGAAACAGGGGAATGTGAGTGTGTGTGTAGTGGTCACTGAGAAATAAAGGGGAATGTGAGTGTGTGTGTTTGTGGTGGTCACTGAGAAACGGGAATGTGAGTGTGTGTGTGTGTGGTGGTCACTGAGAAACAAAGGGGAATGTGAGTGTGTGTGTAGTGGTCACTGAGAAATAAAGGGGAATGTGAGTGTGTGTGTTTGTGGTGGTCACTGAGAAACAAGAATGTGAGTGTGTGAGTAGTGGTCACTGAGAAACAGAGGGGAATGTGAGTGTGTGTGTGTGGTGGTCACTGAGAAACAAAGGGGAATGTGAGTGTGTGTGTTTGTGGTGGTCACTGAGAAATGGGAATGTGAGCGTGTGTGTAGTGGTCACTGAGAAACGGGAATGTGAGTGTGTGTGTAGTGGTCACTGAGAAACGGGAATGTGAGTGTGTGTGTGTGGTGGTCACTGAGAAACAAAGGGGAGTGTGTGTGTTTGTGGTGGTCACTGAGAAATGGGAATGTGAGCGTGTGTGTAGTGGTCACTGAGAAACGGGAATGTGAGTGTGTGTGTAGTGGTCACTGAGAAACGGGAATGTGAGTGTGTGTGTGTGGTGGTCACTGAGAAACAAAGGGGAGTGTGTGTGTTTGTGGTGGTCACTGAGAAATGGGAATGTGAGCGTGTGTAGTGGTCACTGAGAAACGGGAATGTGAGTGTGTGTGGTGGTCACTGAGAAACAGAGGGGAATGTGTGTGTGTGTGTGGTAGTCACTGAGAAACAGAGGGGAATGTGAGTGTGAGTGTGTGTGTGGTGGTCACTGAGAGACAGAGGGGAATGTGAGTGTGTGTGTGGTAGTGCAAGAAGAGTGAAAACCACCAAAGTGGTTTTATCCTGGCGCTAGATAGGGAGGTTCACCACAGCAGCTAAACACAAGGGGTTGGTCAGACCCCAAATATATAATACACAAGCAAAAAATGTAGCGCTAATAGGTCATCAATGAGAGAGGTCGTCATAATATCCACATGATTTAATATTAGTAAGAGCAGAAATCATAAAACATAATAGTGCACATTTGATAAAAATCAAAATTATAAAACAAATGAAAGATAAAAAGAGAGTGTTACTCCCATGTATGTATATGGAGATCAAAGAATGCACAGTTCAGTAGACATGTTCCGTTTAAAACAGTCCCTGTGGGTCCCGAAAGGGGCCAAAGCAAATCACAGCCGTGAGTATATAGGGGGTAATTCTGAGTTGATCGCAGCAGGAATTTAGTTAGCAATTGGGCAAAACCATGTGCACTGCAGGGGAGGCAGATATAACATGTGCAGAAAGAGTTAGATTTGGGTGGGGTGTGTTCAATCTTCAATCTAATTTGCAGTGTGAAAATAAAGCAGGCAGTATTACCCTGCACAGAAATAAAATAACCCACCCAAATCTAACTCTCTCTGCACATGTTATATCTGCCTCCCCTGCAGTGCACATGGTTTTGCCCAACTGCTAACTAAATTCCTGCTGCGATCAACTTGGAATTACCCCCATAATTACCACCAGTGTCTTTGAAAGGCGTTTAAGCGGATCAGCGTCCGCAGAGAGCAGTCCCTTTTAGTTTCCTCCTCTCGGTGGTAAAAGTCCAGTTTTCCACGGTGTGAAAGGTCCCTCATGAACCGGGTCCAGTTAGTGCTGTAAACAATTGGGGACTTGGTCCAGGTCTTGATCCTCCAAATCTTCAGAAAGTGGGAGTAAACACACTGCAGCAGATCTCACCAACGCGTTTCGTTGTGCTCACACAACTTTTTCAAGGTGCTACTAGTCCTGCTGGAGGGGGTTTATATACCCCTTTCAATATGGCTGCTCATTAGCATGTGTAATAGATTAAGACCTTCCCATCTCATTAAATGACCACATAATGACAGACTTAATGTTAGATAATTATCATTCTACTTATATATATTAAAAAACCCAATAAATATTCTAAAACTTATAATTCATATACAAAAATACTTTCAGGTCCCGTTACATGACCACTATTCCCATATATATGCAAGGGTCATAAGAAAAAAACGAAATGGATTCTGGTTTAAAACTTGCTATAATTAATGAATACAGAAGTTAAAAGCGTATCCACAATTTATAGGCTTGTTATATATATATATAAATATATCCCCGATCCCTCTTGATATAAAGAGAATACAGCTGGATATTTGAATATAGCGTGTCATAATATAACGTGTCCCGGTGCACACAATAGGTGACACGGCAATGTAAACAACGCGTCACCATGTTGCGCCCGGACACATGTTGTGCATACTTCTAATTTGTGCGCTCAGTCGCGCATCAGAGGTGACGTGGCCTCAGAGGTTCCAGCGCCGCGTCATCGCCCTCCACCCGGACGTCACACACATACGCGGCTCTGAGTGCCCAAACTGTTGTAATGGCAATGCGTCTGGTTGCTTGGGCAACAGTAAACAACAAAGGCTCGTGGTTAATAGCACTAGGGGTAATACAAATAGCCAAGAGAGAATGATGTCAATAATACTAAGAATCAATAATAATAAGGATGGGTCCCTAAAAGTAATTTAATTTAATAGATACCAATCGATCAAAATTATTAAAAACACTTGTAAAGATATTTGACAAACACTGAATATATTCTATCCAAAAGAGTAAAAGTACAGCACATTCATGGTTAAAGTCTAAATCGGTATGTGATTCAAGTTGTGTAACTATAGCGAGGTACGGAGATCTATAAGGGGGGAGGTAAAGAGAGTGAACACATACAAAAATAAAAAATTATACAAGTGGATGGGGAGAACTGTAGGGAGGTGGATTACTTTACTGAGTTAAGTTCCACAGCTTCATTTAATCCTAGTGGATATATGATATTCAGCTTAAACATCCAGTATAGTTCTTGTTTACACAGATTTTTATACCGATCTCCACCTCTCTTTGTCACCTCGATATGCTCGATTGCTACCAGATGAAGTGAACAGGGATCTCCATTATGAATATCCCTAAAGTGTCTCGAGACACTGTGTGTCTGGATTTTGTTCATAATATTATGACGATGTTCTAAAAAACGAACTTTGATACTCCTTGTAGTATGTCCTACATAACTTTGATTACACCCACATGACAAGAGATATATAATGTAATTTGTATCACAATTCATAGAAACTAGTAAGGGCATATTCCTCCCCTCCTGCAATATGAAGATGTGTTGTTTTCCTAGGTATGTATTTGCATGTGATACATCTGGTGGCCCCACAGCGATGAAAACCTTTCGGTCGTATTGGTAGCCACGTTTCTCTCCTATTCCCTCCCTCCTCTTGTATGTGTAAATTCTTCATAAAACTAGGCGCAAGAATATTTTTAAGGGAACGATTTTTCTTAAATATAAATTTCGGTCTATTAGGTATCTGACCTCTAAGAAGAGTATCTTGATTTAGGATTCCAAAATTCCTACAAACTATTTTCTTAATCTGCATACTTTCACTATTGAAGGTGGATATAAAGGCTATATCTTCCTGTTGGTTAAAGGGAGTACTACTATCACATCTATTTTTCTTCTCTAATCCAAGTAGTTTTTTTCTATCTAGGTCAAAGACCTCTTTGATGGTTCTTCTTAGTGGTGACTGTGGATATCCCCTATTTGTGAATGCTTCCATCATAGATTCAGCTTGTTCTAGAAATTTTTAATTATCTGTGCAATTGCATCTTAAACACAAAAATTGTCCTTTCGGAATATTTTTCTTCCAAGGGGGGTAGTGAGCGCTCTGGTAGTGCAGATAGGAATTAGTGGCAACCTCCTTATTATAATTAGAAGTATATATTTTTCCATCCCTGGCTTCAAGAGTTATATCCAGGAAGTTCATAGTGAAAGGGTGATAGGAGTGAGTAAATTGTAAATTAAAGTGATTGGAATTGAGACTGGAAACAAAGTGTTGTGCTGATAATAGATCCCCATCCCAAATAATAAACAGGTCATCAATATACCGGCCATAGAGGACTAGGTTCACGCCAAAGCCACTGCCCCACACATGGGTGTCCTCAAACACACCCATGTATAGATTGGCGTAGCTAGGTGCAAACCTAGTCCCTATGGCCGTGCCCATGATCTGTAACTAAAAAGTGACCATAAACAAAAAGTAGTTGTGCTGAAGTATAAAGGAAATGGCATCCAACAAAAATATCTCGTGTCTCTCCGTAAGGTCACCATCAGCCTGCAATCTGGTCGCGATTGCATCACAACCCAGGTCATGCGGTATATTAGTGTATAGACTCTGTACATCAAGAGTCAAAAAGGCATAAGTCTCCTTCCAGACAAAGTCTTGTATTAATTGGAGAAAATGAGTAGTATCTTTGATGTGTGACCTTAGGGTAGAGACACGAGGTTGAAGAAAGGAATCTACATAAAACGATAGGTTAGAGGACAGAGAACCAATACCCGAGATTTCATATAGGAGTTTCCATACCTCTTCCATAGATTCAAGTAAATATAGAGTGTGGAAACTAAGC
Source organism: Pseudophryne corroboree (assembly GCF_028390025.1). Taxonomy (NCBI): domain Eukaryota; kingdom Metazoa; phylum Chordata; class Amphibia; order Anura; family Myobatrachidae; genus Pseudophryne; species Pseudophryne corroboree. Next base: position 242,627,076 of record NC_086450.1, on the reverse strand, counting down.
TGCTACTACCTTCTGTCATTTATACAGAGGATCTTTAGTTTTAGGGCCTTGTTCAGAATCTTCTAGTTGTACAGAGAATTTGACCACCCTGATTAAAGCTGCCACATTAAATTTTAATTGCACTTCATCCTCCCCTGAGGAAGAGTCTGCATCAGAATTCACAGCCTGATCTACTGCCGTAGAAGACTCCTCTGAGTCATAAAGTGGTGTGGACTGTGAAGATGGCACAGTACGTTTAATGGTCATAGATGCTGGTATATGCATTACTAGCTGGCCCTGTAACATATTCTGAAATGCAGTGGATGAAGCAGCCAGACTCTGCACTGAGTTTGAAAATATATCCAACCATGGAGGATGGACAAGCGGCGCTGCTATAGGCTGATAAACAGTAAACAGGCTGTAATGGTAAGCCCTGTAATGGCTGTAATGTTTGTAGTTAACCCTGTAATGGCTGTGGTAAGCCTAAAGGGCAAGCTACAACTGGGGTAGCTGTCGGTTCCACAAGTTTAGCCAGCATGTCAAACTGTACCAACATACATCTCTTCACTCATTTCAAAATATCTCCTTACCCGACCTCTCTGCTCTGCACAAGATCTGCATCTCTCATCCACACGTATTACTTGTTCCCACTCAAAATCACAGGTTTTTTCCCCCAACATATATTTTATTGAGGTACAAAAGGGACAAGAAAATATCCAAAAAGAAAAAGGTGAAACACAGTTCAAAATGACATAGTGAAAGACAATAACTGAATAAGATATAGTGTCCACAATAAAAGACCTCAAAATGTTCTAATTTTCCTCCAAAACAAAATATATAATGGTAAAAGAGAACCATTGTTCCAAAATAGTACAGTGGACACAATCATCTTAAATGGGTACAGGGTAACAAACAAACAGCCTCGTAAAAAATTCCATTTACGCAACTTGTAAAATGCATCAGGTTGGACTATAGGGTGTCGAGCTGTAATAAACACCCAAGGAGGAACGTATAATATACAGTAAAAAAAGAGCAAGAAAAAAAACAAAGAGAAAAAAACTAAAACATAGTGCATAAACACAAACAAAAACATAAACATTGCCTATCAAAACCCGAAGATCGCCGACCCATCCATGGAGAAAACCAATCAGCTTGAAATATCAGATGTGAGGGAGATTCAGAGGGGAAAAGAAAGGAGAAAGGGAGGATGAGGGAAAGAGAGGGAGAGAAGAAGGGACGAAGATGTAGAGAGATAAGGCATAGAGAATGAGTGACATTGATGTGACTATGAGGGCGGTATCAGGAAAGAGGAATAAGGAATAGGGGGCCTGTCATTTAAAAGCTGGTGAGCATGCCACGTAGTGGTTTGGAAACATTGCTTGATTGCTAGTTTGGTTGGATGAGGTAGGGTATTAATACATTTACCCCAGCATTGAAACAATGCAGGAGTCAAGAGTTCTTTGTTCAATGAAGTTTCCAGACAGTCCATGGTGAATAAGAAAAGTAGTCTGGAGGTCGCCATGGGGATAGTAGGGCCAGCATCATAGATCCATTGTTGAAGTATAGACTTTCGACCCACAGCAGAAAGAAGTGCCACTAGTTTTTTATCGTGGGTAGGTAGTGCTGGTTGGTCTAGTAGATAACCAAAGAGTGCCCAAGAGCAGTACAATGGAATGAAATACCCAACACAGGTGCTATATGTCTGTAGCTCATTCCAAAACTGTTGGATATGGGGGCAGTGCAAAGACAATGCATAATATCAGCCTCCGGTGCAGAACATTTAATGCATTTTGCTGAGCCAGAGAAGCCCATTAGATGACTCCGTTTGGGTGATATGTATGCCCGATGTAGGATTTTGTATGATATTTCTTGATATACACTAGCCGGGAGAAGTTACACAGATGCAACAAAGTTGTGCATTATAGTTTCATCTTCAGTAAAGGTGAGGGGTTCATTAGAGGAATTAAGGAGATTACGAAGATGTATAATTCCAGCCGAGCGCCAGTTTTGAAAAGGCATTGAGGTCCCACCCCCTTGAAAGTCAAGATTACCGGTGAGGGGCAGGAACACAGAGTATGAATGTTGGAGATTGAGCGATTTCCTGGACATTCTCCACGCTTTAATAGTGGAGGTCAAAAGGACATTGTCCAGGTGGGGAGCCTTTAAGTCAGCTGTGCGGGCATGTAGTATGTAACTGAGCGACAAAGGAGCACAAAGTTGAGAGTCTAATGTAGAGTCAGTATAGAGATTAGGGTTTCTGATTCAGTCCGTGGCAAAACGAAGAAGGCATGTCCAATTATACTGCTCGATGTCAGGCAGATTGAACCCACCATTTTGCACTGTTTGGGATAGTTTAAGAAAGTTAATTCTCGGCCTCTTATTAGACCAGATACATTTAGAGATATGGGAGGTGAGGAGAGAAATGTCAGATTTCGTGAGCAATACGGGCACCATCTGTAGGACGTAGAGCAGTTTTGGAAAGCACGCCAAAATTACAGGTTTTTATCTGGGCTTCACCCACTCTGTGGAATGTCCTCCAATGCACAATAAGACTCACCTCTAATCTCCAAATCTTAAAACGTTCCCTGAAAACTCACCTCTTCAGACAAGCCTATCCAATTCCAGACCCACCTACATAACCTTCAATACTTCCCTATCTAAATACATCCTCTCTGTACAGTACACATAACCTCACATATTTTGTCTTTCTTAACTCTCACACACTCCTGACCCTTGGCCAACATTGCTGGGTGATCATATCATACAACCCATTAAGAACCTAGCAATCTGGTGGACCATGTTGCAATAGGTAGCATCTATCTTTGTGTATCAATGCATATTTCCCTATAGATTGTAAGCTTGCGAACAGAGCCTTCCTACCTCTATGTCTGTCTGTTTTACCAAGTTTTGTTCTATTACTGTTGTTCTAATTGCAACGGAATATGCTGCGCTATATAAGAAATGGTTAATAAATAAATAATAAATGTCAGAAAAAGCAGCCCATGGGGGCTCTTGTGGTGGAGCTGGGAGTGCTAAAGGGAGTATACTGATATTTATTTATATTACATTTTTGTTAGGAGACAATATTTTAGCTGAATCTATTAAAAACTATGTTTTATATTGAGAAAAATATTAATTCTACTTTCGCTCTTTTTTTTTTGTCTTTACATAGCTTGTCATATATGCCACAAGTCTTATCTTATGTGACTTAAGTTGGCCATATAAGAGTCCAACTTTCCTCAATCCACTGATTAGCCACTTTTTAACCATCCAGCTGATCAGCTGTCCAACTGAGGTGAGGGGAAAAGAGATGAAAGACAGATATTAGAAACAGGGAAGTAGTGGAAGGGGATATGGTTTGCATACCAACGTACTGGATGCCAGCAGTCAGGAAATCCCAACAGGGCGATTCTCCGTGATGCACGGGACAGCTACACAAATTCAAACAACCTTCTTCTCCAAAATACCAAGATTTTAGTGGGTCTTAAGTTACAGGGTAAGACATTGCTACTAAGCAATTAAGTTTTCATAAAACAACAATTTCTTAACAAACCAGTTTAAAAAAAAAAAAAAACAGTAAAAGCGTGTGTAGCACGGGACTTTATGTTCACTTTCTGGAGAATCACTCAACATCTGGATTCCCGATCATAGGGTCTAATTCAGATCTGATAGCAGCAGCAATATTGTTCGCTAATGGGCAAAACCGTGTGCACTGCGGGGGGGGGGGGGGGGGGTTTGGGGGGCAGATATAACATTGTACAGAGAGAGTTAGATTTGGGTGGGGTGTGTTCAAACTTAAATCTAAATTACAGTGTAAAAATAAAGCAGCCAGTATTTACTCTACACAGAAACCATATGCCCCACCCAAATCTAACTCTCTCTGCACATTATATATGCCCCTCCTGCAGTGCACATGGCTTTGCACGTTAGCTAACAAATTTGCTGCTGCGATCAGATTTGAATTACCCCCATAAATACTGTATGCTGGGAGGATTAAGTTGCGGGGGTATGTATAGGGTTAGGTTGTGGGGAGGGTTAGGCTACAGGGAAGGAGGGTAGGGGCTAGGCTGCAGGAATGGAGGGTTAGGGTTACTTTACTTTGTCACCGCTGTTGGGATTTGGGCAGTCGGGATGCTGGTATCCGTATTCTGAGCACTGGCATCCTGTCTGCTGGTCTGCCGTAAACAATGGGACAGAAAGAGAGCTACGGGGAGGGGATGAGAGACAGGAAGATGGGGAGGATGAGAGGTACAAAGATGAGAGACAAGAAAAAAAACTGCATTTATGCAAGATAACCAGTACCCTGCTTATGACAGGCAAAAAGAAAGTAAAAATCCTAGTTTTGGACATTTTAAATGTGGTAACTGCTTTTTTGTTTGGCCCACCACCACCCAACCTATCTATCCATGGGAGTTTTTAATTGGAGCAATATACCTGTAGTTCCTATCGATACAACTTGTATTTCAGAGGCATAAAGTCCCACATTAAAATTATAATTTGTTAGTGTAAATTCCAATCTTAGGTCACCTTGCTGTTTTAGAGGAGCACTTACCCGCGTGTTTATTCAAAATGTTACTCTATAAAATCTAGATTATAGTAAAGTTTAACTGTGTTAGGGTTTATAGTGTGCAGCTGAAATTTTGTATTACAGGTTTAGTATCCCATATCCAAATATTCCGAAATACAGAATTGTTTGCGTGAGAGTGAGATAGTGAAACCTTTGTTTTCTGATGGCTCAATATACACAAACTTTGTTTAATGCACAAAGTTATTAAAAATATTATATTAAATGACCTTCAGGCTGTGTGTATAAGGTGTATATAAAGCATAAATGAATTGTGTGAATGTACACACACTTTGTTTAATGCACAAAGTTATAAAAAATTATTTAAAAAAATGTTATAAAAAAAAAAAGACCCACAACAAGAATCTCCTCACCACGGTCCACAGCGTAGACCGCAAAACAAAGAGTTATGGTAAAACTTACCATAGTTAACTCTTTCTTCGAGGTCCATGAGATCCACAGGGATAACCTTGGGTATGACTGGTGGAGACCAGGACTGGCCCCGGACAGCATAAGCTTGTGAGCCTCCCAGGATGCACTGGGCTCCTTTCCCTTCATACCCATGTTCATGCACTTCAGTTTTATTTAACAAGCCAAAAGCAGGAGCTGGAAAGAGGGGAGAAGGAAGAATGGTATAGACAGAAAACACACTCTCACATATAAGAGAAGGGAACTGGTGACCGTAAGAGGAACCCATTGAAGCTAGGTGCATCAGGGTGGGGGCCCTGTGGATCCCACCCTGAAGAAAAAGAGTTAACAAAAGGTAAGTTTTACCATAACTTTCTTTTCTTCTTCTGGGTCCATGGTCTCCACATAGATATCCTTGGGATGTCCCAAAGCAGTTGTAATAGGGAGGTTTAAAAAGGAGTCCGTTGTATTCCCGAAGAACCAAGGACAAATCCCACGGAGCAACCAGAGGGACAAATGGAGACTGTATCCGGAGTACACCTTGGAGGAAGGTACACATCCCCTGGCAAGGAAGCTAGTCTCTGCTGGAACCTGACGGACAAGGCCGAGACCTGGACCATCAGATAAGCCAGGTGAAGACCCATGGCCTGTAAGAAGGCAAACAGCCTAGGGATCCTAAGAACTTTAGGATCATAGTAATGATGAGCACACCACTGAAAGTAGGAGTGCCAGATACGGTAATATATGGGGGCTGAAGCTGGTTTCCGAGCCTGAAGCATAATTTGAACCACTGCACCAGAAAAGCCTTTTTACATAAGGAGGGATGTCTCAAGAGCCATGTCGTCAAAGACAAGCGAGGCAGGTCTGGATGTAGGCAGGGCCCCTGAGAAAACAGGTCTGGACGAAGAGGCAGAGGGAAGGGCTGGTCTATGGAGAAACATTGCAGATCCGTGAAACCAATGGCACCTGGGCCATGCCGGACCCTCCTTGAATATGCAAAGGACTCTGGGAAGAAGAGACACCAGAGGAAAGATAGGCAAGATGAAAAGTCCATTGGGCTGTAAGTGCATCCACAAAGCACACTTCCAGATCTCTTGTCCTGGCCTTGTACACTAGAACCTTGTGGTTGTGTCTGGAGGCCATGAGATCCACATCTGAAAGACCCCATTTGTGCACCAGAATCTAAATGATGACTTGGTGTAAAGATCAATCTCCGGCATGTACATCCTGCTGACTGAGAAAGTCTGCTTCCCAGTTGAGGATTTCCAGAATGAATATTGCGAAGCTAGCTGGAAGCCCAGGATAGAATTCGAGTTACTTCCTGCATAGCTGCTGCACTGCAGAGTGCCTCCCTGTCAATTTATATAAACCACTGCTGTGGCGTTGTCTTGACTGGATTTGTATCGAGGAACCCTGAAGAAGGTCCTGAGCCATTTGAAGGGTTCGATAAACTGCCCAAAGTTCCAGAACATTGAACGGGAGATTCCTTTCCGTCAGAGACCAGCATCCCTGAAAGGAGTGACTGCCTGTGACCACTCCCCACCTCCAGAGGCTGGCATCCATTGTGAAAAGTGTCCAGCGTGGAACCCGGAATGGTCGCTCCTTGTCCAGGTTGGATGCGTGTAACCACCAAGAGAGGGACATCCAAAACTCCTGAGGCAGGGTCATAGTCTAAAATGGTAGACCATTCTATTTGGAAAGTATCAGGCATTGTAAAGGCCTGGAGTGAAATTGATTGTATCCCACCATGTCAAAGGTGGATACCATGGAGCCCAGGGTCTGAGTTGCTGATTGGATCATAATTGCAATGCTGCCATCTTGTCTTAAGGAAGGATGATGTATTGTACTTGCGCCAAGATGGAGCATCCACTGAGATGGGATGAGAGAGGATTTGGACCAGTTGATCATCCATCCAGGACTTTGCAGGAATGACATTATCACCTGGAGGTGATGGCACAGTACCTCTGGTGACTATGCCAGAAGAAGGAGGTCATCCGGGTAAGGAAGTATTCAAATTCCCTGCCTGACTTGGTAATTGGACGTCTAGCTGCCCATGCCTGCTAGGTTTTTAGTTTGGAGGTCTTGACTGTGTGAGTCTTGCAAAGGTCTGACCTTTGGCCTTGCCCTGTAGATGAAAGGAACAAAAAGATGAAGTCCGAGTCCGCCCCGAGGAAGCCAAAGGTGGGCAAGCTGTCTTAGTTGCCAGTTTATTAACAATCTTGTCCAGTTCCAGTTCAAATAGGAAATTCGTGTATGGCAGAGCTTCCAGGGCCTGTTTGGCACCTAAATCCGCTTTCCAGGAGCAGAGCCATACTATGTGTCATGCTGCAATGGAAACAGCAGAAGCTTTGGATGATAACGAAACAGAATCCAAAGCAGCTTCACCAATGTAATAGGCCACATCCCTGATATTGGTCATGAGAGACAATTGTTCCTTGGTAGACTCAGACGTGAAACTATGTTCAGGGTTACCAGCCCAAGTTTCTATGGCTTTAGCCACCCAAGCTGTTGCCATAACCGGTCTGGCTGTGGCTCCTGTAAGGGAGCACAAAGGTTTAAAACACGCATCCAGTTATCTATCTGGTAGTTCCTTAACCCCATAAGTGGTATGCCCGGAAAATCTCCTGGGCCAGCTCCACTGAAGAGACTGGCTATGCCGGAAGATTTCTGGGGCATGACCAGCGCTGCTCCCCCTCCTGCCTCGTACTCTGCTCAGAGGATGGAGCTTCGCAGAATGACGTGGTTGTGTTGTTACGTCACGATGCAATCGCATCATCCTGTGAAACTCCGCCCCACCGATGGAGTACGGGGGAGGAGGGGGAGCAGTACTGGGCATGCCCTGGAAATCTTGTGGGATAGCCAGTCTCTCCAGTGGAGCTGGCCCCACAGATTTTCCAGGCATACCACTTAAGGAGTTAAGGAACTACCAGATAGACAACTGGATGCATAATGCGAGCGCCCGCCAGCAAATATACACTCCAATGCCAACAAGCATTCCCCTTGGTAACGAGCATAGATCCCAGAGCATGAAAGCCCTGGCAACGAGCATGACACCCAGCGCATGAAAGCCCTGGCAATGAGCAGGTAATTCATTTAAAAACTCACCCTGGGAAGTGTGACATGGTAAAAATAAAGTCACCACTGAAGGGGTTAACAGAGAAAGTAGTTGGGAAAGAAAGAATGGCACTTTTAGTTAAATGTGTCACATGAGTATACACCGTAGGTGTATTTTTCCAATTTGCACAATCAGCTGTGGGTAATGGGTAAAAAGAGCTGAGCCTTTTGGGAACCGTAAATTTCTGAGTAGGAATTTTCTAAGTCTCACTCCTAGCTTCCGAGAAGTTATCCGAGTGTGGAAACCCAGCTATCACTACCTTCTGCCGTTTGCGCAGAGGATCCTTAGTTATAGCGGCTGGTTCAGTGTTTTCTAGTTGAAGTGAGAATTTGACCGTCCTGATTAATGCAGCCACATTAAATTTGAAGTGTACCTCGTCAACCCCGAGGGGGATTCTGCATCAGAAATCTCAGTTTGATCTGCTGTAACAGATGATTCCTCTGAATCAGAGAGAGGCTTATAGGCCCTACACACTGGGCGATTTTTTGAAAGATATGAACGATCTCGTTCATAAATAAACGAGAACTCGTTCATATCTTTCAGTGTGGATACTCCAGCGATGAACGATGCGCGTCCCCGCGCTCGTTCATCGCTGGTCTCCCGTCGGCTGTGCATGCAGGCCAATATGGACGATCTCGTCCATATTTGCCTGCACTTCAATGCAGCCGTGTGACGGGGGGAGTGAAGAAACTTCACTCCCCCCGTCACTGCCCCCCCGCCGCCGGGTCGCTCGTCGTCCGTATCCGCCGTCTGGCAGCTCGGCGGCGGGTCGGCCAGTGAGTAGGGCCCCTTAGACTGTGAAGAAGGAATGGTATACTTAGAGGCAGTAGGTGCAGGTAGTGTGACCTGACCCTGTACAATGTTCTGAAATACAGCAGAGGAAGCAGCCAAACTCTGTATTGAGTTATAGAAGGAGTCCCATAGCAGTAGAAAAAGATGCCCGTGGAGGCTCTTGTACTGGAAGGGGGGGCTGATGCACTTGGGGGCACAAGACAAGCGGTGCACTGACCATCCTGTGATAAATTCGGAAATAAAACCTCCATGTTACAGATACTACATGTAACATAGTAACATAGTAACTAAGGTTGAAAAAAGACAATTGTCCATCGAGTTCAACCTATTTGTGGTCTCCTATCCAGTCCTATTATAGGACTAGTTACTTTTATGTTAGGACTAGTTATATTAACTATAATGCGTGACTACGCACCATAACCCTGAATATCTTTATCCAATAGGAATTTATCTAACCCATTCTTAAAGGTGTTGACTGAGGGGGTAATTCCAAGTTGATCGCAGCAGGAAATTTTTTAGCAGTTGGGCAAAACCATGTGCACTGCAGGGGAGGCAGATATAACATTTGCAGAGAGAGTTAGATTTGGGTGGGTTATTTTGTTTCTGTGCAGGGTAAATACTGGCTGCTTTATTTTTACACTGCAATTTAGATTGCAGATTGAACTCACCACACCCAAATCTAACTCTCTCTGCACATTTTATATCTGCCTCCCCTGCAGTGCACATGGTTTTGCCCAACTGCTAACAAAGATCCTGCTGCGATCAACTCAGAATTACCCCCAATGTGCGGAAACTCCTCTCCTCTAACCTAAGCAAGTGACCACGTGTCCTCTGTGCTGATCTTATAGAAAACAGGTCCCTCCCAAGCTCTGTGTATTGACCCCTTATATATTTGTAGAGGTTGATCATGTCCCCTTAGTCTCCTCTTTTCCAATGTAAACATACCTAGCCTTGCAAGCCTTTCCTCGTATTCCAGCGTCTCCATGCCCTTGATTAGTTTGGTCGCCCGCCTCTGAACATTTTCTAGCTCCAGGATATCCTTTTTGTAATATGGTGCCCAAAATTGCACACAGTATTCAAGATGTGGCCTCACCAGTGATTTATATAATGGGGGTATAATACTCTCGTCCCTTGCATCAATTCCCCATTTTATGCATACTAATATCTTATTAGCCTTCTTTGCTGCACTCCTACTTTGGGTACTGCTGCTTAATTTGTTATCTATGTGAGCCCCTAAGTCTTTTTCCAGTACAGAATCCCCTAATATAACCCCATTTAGTATGTAGGTGTTATTTTTGGTCTTGCCCCCAATGTGCATTACCTTACACTTGTCTGTGTTGAATTTCATTCTCCATTTTGCCGCCCATGGTTCCAGTTTAGTTAAGTCGTTCTGAAGAGACTCAGCATCCCCCTCTGTATTTATACATGCTACCAGAGTAGGTGCCCCGGTCTGCTTAGCCTTGCTTTTGTTAGCTATAACTGCAAGGAGTGTACCCACACAATCTGGTAATGTGCAGCGCGTAAATGGAACAGTATGTGACAGTGAGCCTTCACAAATAACAGGATTTTGGTACTTACCAATAAATCCCTTTCTCCGAGTCCATAGGGGATGCTGGAGTTCAATACCATGAGGTATAGATAGTGTGATCAGGCAAGCCAGCACTTTAAAATGTTTAATGTGTGTGACTGGCTCCCCCCCCCCCCCCATACCCCTCCCCAGACCAGTTAAGAAACTGTGCCCAAGGATAGACGGCAACACGACCAACAGAGGAGGAGGTAAGTAATGCAACCATAAAGAGTGATCACTGTAAAACAGGAACCCCAGAAACTCACAGAAAAACATAAAAAGTGTGTGTGTGTAATAAATATATATATATATATATATATAGACACAAAAGAATGGAGCACTCACCAGTCTTTTCTTATAAAGTATTTAGCAAAGGTTTATTATCCAGACAGCGTTACAAGACTGTGTAATACAGTCCATTCAGATAATCCAAAAGGTAAACTCAAACGTTTTCGGTCATTGCAGACCGTCATCAGGAGACATAAATATCATTTAGCAGCCGTCCTGCCATCACATAAAGAAACCATCAGCCTATCTGACCATGCCTCACCGGCCCCTTACATACCCACCATTCAATCATCGACGCCCACCTGACATCACAATAAGGGCGGGATTAACCTGTTTCAAAACAATGCTTCTAATGCACATTAGATCATATTTTAAAATCCACTGCTATCCCCTCAATGGTGCTTATACCCGGGCTGGCGTGATCCACAACTTAATCTTAAATAACAGCCACTAGATGTCCCCAGGTGTGTACTAATCTCGCCTCCGTGTCTATTGCTGGTTGCTAGGCAACCATAGAACGGGCCATCCCATCTACCAACTCCCAGTGAGAGGCGAAATGCCCGCCCCCGGAGGTGACCTAGCGCAATCGTTGCCATGCAACAGCCCAGTCTAATCCGGTGAAATCTATCTCATAATCAAAGATGACGTCTTTCCGGGGGTTGCCAAGCAACGCTTGAACACTTCCCCTGCTACAATCTCCATAGACGGAGATATCATTAGGACAATTGGTTGCCAAGCAACCACTATTCGGCGTCCCTGGCCGTGGTAACGGCACGATTACCACTGCCCTCATATTATAAACTCCTTATGGACAAATAGAATAGATTGTTTTATAAGCTGGAGGCCGATCCTATTGGAGGAGAGTCAAGTATGTAGATAGGGAATAAAATGAAAAATAGCAATTCAAGCACACCACCCACGGACTTTATAATGAAAAATAACCTGTAGGTAGTAGAGGCCGGTGAAGTATGGAAGAAAATAAAATGACAATACCCCTACACCAAAAGTACATACATATAAAAAAAACATAAAAACATACATATACTAACCAGATCACTGTATACCATAACCCTAAGATTTACAAAAACAATTGTTTTTTTGAAGAAATTTTTTTTTTAAATATATATATGTATATGTATTAAAAATTACCTATATTTATTACAAAAGCGCATTGATCCCAAAAGGGCTCAAGTCCCTTATCTAAGGAAAATACCCAACGGGTTATTCTCATTAAGCCCATTTGGGGCCACTGTTCCCAATTTGAAGATCCATCTTGCCTCCAGTTTTTTCAAAATGAGTATACGATCTCCACCTCTCGCAGGTTCCGGGACCCAGTCTATGATCCGGCATCTAAGTGTTGATACTTGATGTCCCATTTTGAGGAAGTGTTGTGCAACTGGTTTGTCAGTCCTACCAGAGGTGATCGCTTGGTTAATTGAGCTCCTGTGGTTTGCCATACGTTCTCTAAATGTGCAGGTCGTCATTCCAACGTATGCTAGTCCGCATGGACATAATAGCATATAAACCACAAAGCTCAACCTGCAATGGAGCTTATATCGTATCTTGATCATTCCACCACTATGTGGGTGCGGGAAGGAGGTGCCCGGCAGCAGCGAGCGGCACGTGGTACATCCCACACATCTGAAGCACCCTGGTTTCATGGTGTTTAACCACGTGGCGTTTTCCTTCGCCACCAAGGGTCTAGCGGGTTGCATCAGGATCTGCTTCAGGTTTCTGCCACGCCTATATGCCATCATAGGTGGATCATCAAGAGTCCCTTGAAACTTTGGGTCAGACTTGAGTAGCGGCCAATGCTTTTTAATTGATTTAGAAATCACAGGAGCCATATCGTCGTATTGTGTCACAAATATCATACGATTCTGTTTGCGATCACGTTTCTGGTGTAGTCTCAACCTAGCTTTAGTGAGACAATTCTCCACAACTCTCCTCTTATATCCCCTCTCGAGGAACCGTTCCTTCATTTGTATTATTTGAGCCTCCGCTGTGTCAGAATTTGTATTGTTACGGAGAACCCTCATAAATTGGGATACCGGAAGACTCGCTTTGAGGGTGGGTGGGTGCTTACTAGTCGCCTGCAAAAAAGTGTTTCTGTCCGTTTCCTTTCTATATAGCGTAGACCCCAGCTTTGTTCCATTCCGAAATATAGTTACGTCCAGAAAATTTATGGAGTCACGCTCACATGTTCCAGTAAAACGGACTGTTGAATCAAGGGCATTAAGTTCATTCAACATTGAATGAAATTTCTCCTTTGTGCCACTCCACAGTAAAAATACGTCATCTATGAATCTCCTATAATAAGTAATTTTATTACCATACCTAGGATAAATGTTAGTGGATTCATAGTCATGCATGAAAATACCTGCATACATCGGGGCCACATTAGACCCCATAGCGGTCCCTGAGCATTGGATATAATAATCACCCTGGTATGAAAAATGGTTATGGACCAAAATCAACTCCAATAGCTCAAGAATAAATTCACTTGGAAGGTGCATGTTACCATGTGATATCATCAGTTTCCTGACTGCCTCAATCCCTTCGGTATGAGGAATAATTGTATACAAAGATGAAACATCAAGTGTTGCAAACAATATGTTTTCACTAAGATCCCCAATATCCAAAATATTATTCAAGAAATCACTGGTATCACGAAGATAACTGGGTATTTGGGGAATAAGTTCCTGTAAGAAACTGTCAACAAATATTGCAAGCGGCTGTAATAAAGAACCCCTGGCAGAGATGATTGGTCTGCCAGGGGGGTCCACCAAAGATTTGTGGACCTTAGGCAAGGTATACATCAATGGACATATTGGAAAATCCACTTTCAGATATAACGCAATCTGTTCAGTAAGCCAACCACTATGTGTAGCCATATCAATGACATTATCCACCCGTTTTTTAATCCCTGGCATGGGATTCATAGTACATTTGACATAGGTAGTTACATCCGACAACTGCCGCCTAATTTCCCTGTCATAGTCTACTGCATTTTGTAGTACAATAGCCCCGCCCTTATCTGCGGGGCGAATGACAATAGAATCATTCTCTCTCAGGGATTTAAGGGCCTGTCTCTGATGGTAATTCAAGTTGTCGTATACCCTCCTGTCCTTAGGGGTCCTACAGTCTTGTTCTGTCATCCTTAAAAATGTACGTATACTAGCATTCGTGGTCTGGGGGTCAAAGAGACTTGGTTTCAAAAACTGAGTACCAGCCTGTTCAAATCTTCCTGTTTCATCTTTATCCATAAAAAAATCACGTAACCTCAATTTCCTACCGAATTTAAAGTGGTCAACAGCAAAATTAAATTCATCATGTCGAGAAGAGGGCACAAAGCTCAACCCTAAGGCCAAAAGGGAGCTTTCTGAACTAGAAAGAACATGATCAGATAAATTAAATATACATCCCTCATCTACTTCTTCCGATATTCTCCCCCCTGAATCCCCCCCTCCGCGGGTGTGGTCTGCGTAGTTTCCAGGGTTGCCTACCCTTCTCCTTCTCTGGCCTAAAAAACCACTCGGGGGGAGTGGAGCACCAGGTTCAGAGTCCGAAGCTGACTGTGACGTGGAGGAATCAGCTCCAGGTCTAGCCCTGTTCCTCTGCGGTCGGTATGTTCTCTGTCTCCTACCACTATTTGAGCCGCCTGATAGCCACCTATAAACATTGTGAGTTGCATAATCTTTATGTGATGGCAGGACGGCTGCTAAATGATATTTATGTCTCCTGATGACGGTCTGCAATGACCGAAAACGTTTGAGTTTACCTTTTGGATTATCTGAATGGACTGTATTACACAGTCTTGTAACGCTGTCTGGATAATAAACCTTTGCTAAATACTTTATAAGAAAAGACTGGTGAGTGCTCCATTCTTTTGTGTCTACAAGTGGATCCCTTGGAGGATTTTTGTGGAAGACACCCCAGCTGTTGTTCCAGTATTACACGTGAGTGCGACTTTTTCTGCATATATTAAAGAAATTGGATCCTTTCTCTGGAACTTGTTTCTGGTCTGACACCCGTGGACTTTAAAACATGTAACTATTTTTCACCAAGCCAATTTTTTGACCAGTATGGTCGATTTTTTATGACATATAAGTTCTCTATAAGCGCATTGGTCCCATATTTCTCCCTAGGTGCTGCTCCACAGAAATATTATGTTATGTGATGGTTATGTTATGCATTTATGATTCCAATACATTTTTTTTCTTTATCATCTGGTCTAAAAGCTCTGATTTCCCCTCTGTCACTAGTGTGGTTTGGTTAGAATTGTGATTTACAATATGTCTCAGCCTGAATTTGTGTTGTTTGATGAGGATCTCTTGTCAGCAGCTGAGAATCAGCTGATATCACTCACTGATGACGATGCCGAAAAGGTCTATTTTGATCACTTTGAATTTACTAGACTCCCTGATGAGAAACCAACAGATTTAGTTTATAAAATTACACGACTCAGGAGGAGAGAGACTGAGCTGACACTCCATGGCCAGTTCTTGTCAGAGTACCACAGGTCCAAGAGGATACCTAGAGGATTCCGCATCACTAATATTCCAACTATTGGTAGAACCAATGCTGCATTTTGCAGCAAGTGGTGCGGGGTCCTCAATAAATGTTCCTTGGACCTGATATTATTAGTGATTGAGGAGGTCGGCATCGAATTAGTGAAGGTACGTGATGAAATCACGAAAGTTGAGAAATCCCACTTAACAACTTTAAAAAATGACAAAACTGAGAACTGGGTTGAAAAGATCCAGACCCAAATTAATGCCTATAAGGAGGAGTTGGTCTCCTTTAAACGTAAAAAGCTGCAGACTGTGACAAATGATTATGCAACTCACAATGTTTATAGGTGGCTATCAGGCGGCTCAAATAGTGGTAGGAGACAGAGAACATACCGACCGCAGAGGAACAGGGCTAGACCTGGAGCTGATTCCTCCACGTCACAGTCAGCTTCGGACTCTGAACCTGGTGCTCCACTCCCCCCGAGTGGTTTTTTAGGCCAGAGAAGGAGAAGGGTAGGCAACCCTGGAAACTACGCAGACCACACCCACGGAGGGGGGGATTCAGGGGGAAGAAATCGGAAGAAGTAGATGAGGGATGTATATTTAATTTATCTGATCATGTTCTTTCTAGTTCAGAAAGCTCCCTTTTGGCCTTAGGGTTGAGCTTTGTGCCCTCTTCTCGACATGATGAATTTAATTTTGCTGTTGACCACTTTAAATTCGGTAGGAAATTGAGGTTACGTGATTTTTTTATGGATAAAGATGAAACAGGAAGATTTGAACAGGCTGGTACTCAGTTTTTGAAACCAAGTCTCTTTGACCCCCAGACCACGAATGCTAGTATACGTACATTTTTAAGGATGACAGAACAAGACTGTAGGACCCCTAAGGACAGGAGGGTATACGACAACTTGAATTACCATCAGAGACAGGCCCTTAAATCCCTGAGAGAGAATGATTCTATTGTCATTCGCCCCGCAGATAAGGGCGGGGCTATTGTACTACAAAATGCAGTAGACTATGACAGGGAAATTAGGCGGCAGTTGTCGGATGTAACTACCTATGTCAAATGTACTATGAATCCCATGCCAGGGATTAAAAAACGGGTGGATAATGTCATTGATATGGCTACACATAGTGGTTGGCTTACTGAACAGATTGCGTTATATCTGAAAGTGGATTTTCCAATATGTCCATTGATGTATACCTTGCCTAAGGTCCACAAATCTTTGGTGGACCCCCCTGGCAGACCAATCATCTCTGCCAGGGGTTCTTTATTACAGCCGCTTGCAATATTTGTTGACAGTTTCTTACAGGAACTTATTCCCCAAATACCCAGTTATCTTCGTGATACCAGTGATTTCTTGAATAATATTTTGGATATTGGGGATCTTAGTGAAAACATATTGTTTGCAACACTTGATGTTTCATCTTTGTATACAATTATTCCTCATACCGAAGGGATTGAGGCAGTCAGGAAACTGATGATATCACATGGTAACATGCACCTTCCAAGTGAATTTATTCTTGAGCTATTGGAGTTGATTTTGGTCCATAACCATTTTTCATACCAGGGTGATTATTATATCCAATGCTCAGGGACCGCTATGGGGTCTAATGTGGCCCCGATGTATGCAGGTATTTTCATGCATGACTATGAATCCACTAACATTTATCCTAGGTATGGTAATAAAATTACTTATTATAGGAGATTCATAGATGACGTATTTTTACTGTGGAGTGGCACAAAGGAGAAATTTCATTCAATGTTGAATGAACTTAATGCCCTTGATTCAACAGTCCGTTTTACTGGAACATGTGAGCGTGACTCCATAAATTTTCTGGACGTAACTATATTTCGGAATGGAACAAAGCTGGGGTCTACGCTATATAGAAAGGAAACGGACAGAAACACTTTTTTGCAGGTGACTAGTAAGCACCCACCCACCCTCAAAGCGAGTCTTCCGGTATCCCAATTTATGAGGGTTCTCCGTAACAATACAAATTCTGACACAGCGGAGGCTCAAATAATACAAATGAAGGAACGGTTCCTCGAGAGGGGATATAAGAGGAGAGTTGTGGAGAATTGTCTCACTAAAGCTAGGTTGAGACTACACCAGAAACGTGATCGCAAACAGAATCGTATGATATTTGTGACACAATACGACGATATGGCTCCTGTGATTTCTAAATCAATTAAAAAGCATTGGCCGCTACTCAAGTCTGACCCAAAGTTTCAAGGGACTCTTGATGATCCACCTATGATGGCATATAAGCGTGGCAGAAACCTGAAGCAGATCCTGATGCAACCCGCTAGACCCTTGGTGGCGAAGGAAAACGCCACGTGGTTAAACACCATGAAACCAGGGTGCTTCAGATGTGTGGGATGTACCACGTGCCGCTCGCTGCTGCCGGGCACCTCCTTCCCGCACCCACATAGTGGTGGAATGATCAAGATACGATATAAGCTCCATTGCAGGTTGAGCTTTGTGGTTTATATGCTATTATGTCCATGCGGACTAGCATACGTTGGAATGACGACCTGCACATTTAGAGAACGTATGGCAAACCACAGGAGCTCAATTAACCAAGCGATCACCTCTGGTAGGACTGACAAACCAGTTGCACAACACTTCCTCAAAATGGGACATCAAGTATCAACACTTAGATGCCGGATCATAGACTGGGTCCCGGAACCTGCGAGAGGTGGAGATCGTATACTCATTTTGAAAAAACTGGAGGCAAGATGGATCTTCAAATTGGGAACAGTGGCCCCAAATGGGCTTAATGAGAATAACCCGTTGGGTATTTTCCTTAGATAAGGGACTTGAGCCCTTTTGGGATCAATGCGCTTTTGTAATAAATATAGGTAATTTTTAATACATATACATATATATATTTAAAAAAAATTTTCTTCAAAAAAACAATTGTTTTTGTAAATCTTAGGGTTATGGTATACAGTGATCTGGTTAGTATATGTATGTTTTTATGTTTTTTTTATATGTATGTACTTTTGGTGTAGGGGTATTGTCATTTTATTTTCTTCCATACTTCACCGGCCTCTACTACCTACAGGTTATTTTTCATTATAAAGTCCGTGGGTGGTGTGCTTGAATTGCTATTTTTCATTTTATTCCCTATCTACATACTTGACTCTCCTCCAATAGGATCGGCCTCCAGCTTATAAAACAATCTATTCTATTTGTCCATAAGGAGTTTATAATATGAGGGCAGTGGTAATCGTGCCGTTACCACGGCCAGGGACGCCGAATAGTGGTTGCTTGGCAACCAATTGTCCTAATGATATCTCCGTCTATGGAGATTGTAGCAGGGGAAGTGTTCAAGCGTTGCTTGGCAACCCCCGGAAAGACGTCATCTTTGATTATGAGATAGATTTCACCGGATTAGACTGGGCTGTTGCATGGCAACGATTGCGCTAGGTCACCTCCGGGGGCGGGCATTTCGCCTCTCACTGGGAGTTGGTAGATGGGATGGCCCGTTCTATGGTTGCCTAGCAACCAGCAATAGACACGGAGGCGAGATTAGTACACACCTGGGGACATCTAGTGGCTGTTATTTAAGATTAAGTTGTGGATCACGCCAGCCCGGGTATAAGCACCATTGAGGGGATAGCAGTGGATTTTAAAATATGATCTAATGTGCATTAGAAGCATTGTTTTGAAACAGGTTAATCCCGCCCTTATTGTGATGTCAGGTGGGCGTCGATGATTGAATGGTGGGTATGTAAGGGGCCGGTGAGGCATGGTCAGATAGGCTGATGGTTTCTTTATGTGATGGCAGGACGGCTGCTAAATGATATTTATGTCTCCTGATGACGGTCTGCAATGACCGAAAACGTTTGAGTTTACCTTTTGGATTATCTGAATGGACTGTATTACACAGTCTTGTAACGCTGTCTGGATAATAAACCTTTGCTAAATACTTTATAAGAAAAGACTGGTGAGTGCTCCATTCTTTTGTGTCTACAAGTGGATCCCTTGGAGGATTTTTGTGGAAGACACCCCAGCTGTTGTTCCAGTATTACACGTGAGTGCGACTTTTTCTGCATATATATATATATATATATATATATATAGAAAAAGCAAATAAGATCAGAGCGACCACAGGTGGTAGATAAGCTAGGAGACTAAAAAGATGTTTTTTTTAAAAAACAATACAGGGTTTATTTTACAATGAACGTTTAAACAAGTTTTGGACATAAAAAAAGGCAACATACAAGAATGCTTCTTTAAAAATCCGTTAAAAAGTTATCAAAAAAGCATTGCAAAGGACATGAACAATAATAAAAAAATGACTACGATAAAAGTAGTGCTAAAAATTCAAGTACTTAGAAGATAAGAATCATTAGAAACAGCTGTGTGTCTAAAATTATGTAAAAAATATGTATGTAGATAAAAAGTTCCGTAAATAGAAAAAGCAGCTTAACTGAGGACTTCAATAGTAGCAGGAATCATCCAACGCGTTTCGTCTGGTCTGACTTCATCAAGGTGATGAAGTCAGACCAGACGAAACGCGTTGGATGATTCCTGCTACTATTGAAGTCCTCAGTTAAGCTGCTTTTTCTATTTACGGAACTTTTTATCTACATACATATTTTTTTAAGTTGACGTTTTGGGGACGTGCTCCCCTACTTCAGAACAAACATGCAAGTGCAAAATGTGAACATTAAATACTCTAACCCCTTGATCCTCCCCCACCGGCGTTCGCCTCCATCACATTGCCCGCAGCTCCGTCCTGTCTCTTCCAGCTTCCGGCAGTTGGGCGAAAGTGAAACCCCTGAAGGAGAGGAAACGATGATTTTCAATTTGTCCTCCAGCCCCCTCTCCCCTGCTGAGGTAAGAGTCGTGAGTAAGGGGCTTACATATGTACACACCAATAGACCCAATGCATTCAAATGGAAGGTGGACATGTTTAAATTAAATCATACTTTAAAAATTAAAGAGCACTTTGGAAAACAAGTACCACAGAGTCCCAGGGAGGTGTTACCATCCCGTATACAAAAATTAGGTCTGAGGTCAAAGTTTGACCCAGTTTCTAACAAACCTTCCTTAAAAACCTTCCATCGTTTATTGGAATCAGAGGGTGAAAAACAGGATATTGGTAAAGTCTACCCTAATTTATCGTGGGAGGAATGGCAAGCTCTTAAGGGGCTGGGACAAAGACAAGACACTGTCATCCGCAATGCGGATAAGGGAGGGGCCATTGTGGTTCAGGATCTACAGGAGTACAGGAATCAATGTATGAGACAACTGAATGATGCAGACGTCTACTGCCAACTAGAAAAAGACCCTACACATGTTTCTAAACAGGAAATCTAACAGCTACTTGGAAGGGCTAGAGATGATGGCATCATTTCTCCTGTGATCCATGATAAATTGTTTAGAGTATCCAATTACTCCTATTTTTTACACCATTCCCAAGGTGTACACAAACGCGCAGAGACCCCCAGGCAGACCTATTGTGTCTGCATGGGGGTCTCCGTGCGAACCCCTTGCTATTTACCTTGTGTCACAACTGAGGGCTGAGGCTGACTTAGGGAAGCCACAGGTGTAGGGGCTGGTGTATCGGTGAACCGAGGAGATAGGATAAGGTTCCTAGACATACAGGATGTTAGAACACCATCAACCCGAAGGCGTGACCACAACAACAAAGTAAAATATAAAAGTACATTTATGTACACAGTATGTATCTAGGCAATGCAATATCTTCAACAATTAAGTGCAGAGAAAAATGCAGTACAGTTACTGAGAATGCAGAAGGTATTTGAGACCGTGGCTATGCAGAACAAGATGACTAAAAGTCCTTGCCAAATTCCGGAGTTGAAAAGTCCGTGCCACAGCTAACCGCTGTAATGAGGAACAAGCAAGTACTGCCCAGTAGGTGGTTGACAGGAGACTGGGATAGGCACTAATACACTGAGGTTGAAGAGATGTAATTGGAATAGCCAGAGATTACCGGACGGAACCGGTATGAGGAATGATGTGTTGAACTCACCGCTGGAGCAAAAGTTAGATGGTGAGCATCGATGAATACTGTGATCCGATGTGGTGTAGAAGGATATGCAGAGCGGTATAGGAATACCACTGGAGATGACGTGAAGCACCGCTGTAGGCAGATGGTAACACCAAGCACTGCTGGAAGCTATATGAATGGAACGCTGGAAGCCAGTGACAACTGTACCATAGAAGCTAGGGAGCGATGCTGTAGATAATGGAAGTAGCAACAATACCAGAACACCGCTGGAAGCTAGGAGCAGAGTAGGTCCAAAGCTGGAAGCCGATGTCAGGATCACAGTAGATAGCCAGGAAGCAGAGCTGGAACACTTCAGGAGTCAGGCTGCACCATAGGGTGGTAATTGGTGCAGGTCTCTTGGAGAAGCTGAATCACAGGAGATGGAATACCCGGAAAGTCAAGTTGTAAATTCACCAAACAGGAGAGACATGTATGCAAGGATTGACAACCAAAGCACTGACGATTATCCAGCCCTTGAACAGGATATTTATACCAGTTGGTGAGCAAGGATTGGCTGGATAATTAAGGCAGAGTCCAGATTGCAGCGAATAGGCTGAAAACAACATGTGATGAGAAACAAACATGGCTGCGCCCATGTTTGAAACTGGAGGGAACGTCTGTTTGTACTTTACATGTGGGAATCGGCAGTAATGGCGGCGGAGGCCGTGGAGGGCAGGAGATGCCATACTGTAAACAAATGGATATTTTATATCATGTTGCCATGACAGTGCTGCCGCGATCACTGAAGAGGACCTTGAGACACAGACATGCAGCGCGCTGCCCACAGACAGCGCAGGTGGAATCCAGGCCTAAAATGCCGGGCCAGTCTCAGGAGGCACTTAGCAGGTAAATAATGGGGTCTAATAACCCAGATTGTGACAGCACCCCCCCTTTAGGAGTGGCCCCAGGACATTTCTTATGCTTCCGAGGAAATCTGGCATGGAAAGCTTGGACCAACTTGGGAGCATGGAAATCCGATGCATTTGTCCAGGACCGTTCCTTGGGGCCACAGCCCTTCCAATCAATCAGGTACTGAAGATGACCATACCGGAAGCGTGAGTCCAGAATCTTGGCGACCTCATACTCGACACCTCATTGAGTTTGAACCTTGGGTGTTATGGGGAGCGCAGAATGGAAACGATTCAGGACCACTGGCTTGAGAAGAGAAATGTGAAATGTCCTAGGGATATTCAGAAATGGAGGCAACTTGAGTCTATAAGCGACTGGATTGACGACTTGTCCAATCTGAAAGGGACCGATATACCGAGGAGTAAACTTCATACTTGGAACTCTCAATCTCAGATTTTTAGTGGACAGCCACACACGGTCACCTGGTTTGAGGGCCGGAATTGCCCTACGCTTCTTGTCTGCAAAACTACTTGTACCTTGAGGAAGCTTTTAAGAGAGCTGTCTGGATATTCACCATTGGTTTGGGGGTGATAAGCTGTGGAAAACTTTAGTTTGACTTGGAGTGCTGAACACAGACTTCACCAGAATTTGGCTACGAACTGGACAACTCTATCAGAGATAATTTCTTCTGGTAGACTATGTAATCTGAAGATTTCTTGAATGAAAACTTGAGCCAGCTTGGAAGCTGATGGAAGACTGGTGAGAGGAACGAAGTGAGCCATCTTGGTGAACCGGTCAACTACCACCCAGATGGTGTTATATTTGTTACACTCAGGAAGATCTGAAATAAAGTCCATAGATAAATGGGTCCATGGGCAATGAGGAACAGACAAGGGTACCAGTTGTCCAGCGGGCGACTGGCGAGGTACCTTGTGCTGGGCACACTTGGCTCAGGATGCAATAAACTCTGTAGTGTCCCTTCTTCAGGGTCGGCCACCAGTATGATCTGGAAAAAAATTTGAAGGTTTTCTGAATACCCGCATGTCCGGCGAAGCAAGAGGAATGTGCCCATTGCAGAAGCTTCCTTCTAAAGGCCGGTTTCACAAATCTTTTCCCTGGTGGAGGCATAGAGTCCACTCTCACGGCGTAGAATTCCACTGGATTGAGAATGGGATATTTACCAGTAGATTCAGACAAATTTTCTTGCTCCCAGGAGCAGGAAAGAGCATCAGCCTTACGATTCTGTGACCCTGGACAAAACTAAAGAAGAGTGCCCATCTGGCTTGATGAGCGTTGAGGCATTGGGCAGCCTTTAAATACAGAAGGTTCTTGTGGTCTATAAGGATAGAGATGGTATAAGAAGTTCCCTCCAGTAGATATCCCCATTCTTCAAGAGCGAGCTTAATAGCTAAAAGTTATTGATCGCCAATGGCGTAATTGCGCTCAGCAGGAGAGAACTTCCGTGAGAAGAAGCCAGATGGATGTAGGTGGCCATCCTCGGCACTTTGAGACAGCACTGCGCCGACTCCAACTGAAGAGGCATCCACCTCCAGGGTGAAGGGTGAGCTGATATCAGGCTGCTTTAGAACTGGAGCAGAGACAAACTTCTGTTTAAGTAGATAAAAAGCTTGAGTGGCTTCTTCAAACCATTTGGAGGGATTAGGACCTTTCCTTGTAAGAGCAGTGATAGGTGCCACAATAGTAGAGAAGCCCCGAATAAACCTCCTGTAATAATTGGCAAACCCCAGAAATCTTTGAACAGACTTGAGTGTTGTAGGTATTGGCCAATCACGGATAGCCTGGAGTTTCTAAGGATCCATTTCTAATTTGGAACCGGACAAGATGTACCCCAGAAACTGAATTGACTTGACCTTGAAGACACATTATTCCAATTTACAATAGAGATGGTTGGCACAGAGATGGGACAGAACTTCTTGATCCAATGACGATGTTCCTTTAAGTCATTAGCAAAGATGAGAATATCATCGAGGTACACCACAACATGTCGGTAGAGGATATCACGAAAAATTTAGTTCACGAAATGCTGGAATACTGCTGACACATTACTGAGTCCGAAAAGGCATGACGTGGTACTCGTAATGTCCGTCATGGGTGTTAAACGCGATCTTCCATTCGTCACCCTTCCGGATACGGATGAGATTGTACGTACCCCTCAGATCCAACTTGGAAAAGATGGTGGCTCCACTGACACGATCAAATAGCTCAGTGATAAGAGGCAAAGGATAACGGTTTTTCACTGTGATGTCATTGAGCCCACAGTAGTCCACCCTCTTTCTTTTTCAAAAAGAAGAAGCCTGCGCCAGCTGGTGAGGAGGAAGGTCAAATGAAACCTTTGGCCAGGTTTTTTTTATATACTCCTCCATAGAGTGGGTCTCTGGAAGTGAGACTCGCGGTGGAGACTTCCCTGGAATGAGATCAATGGGACAATCCCACTCCCTATGAGGAGGAAGAATATCTGCAGAGAACTTACTAAATAAATCAGTGATGTCTCGGTACGGTGGATATGGAACATCTGTAGACTTGGAAGAAATGTGGGCTGGAAGTACCTTTTGAAGACGTCTCTAAACAGGAAGGACTCCATGCCAGGATGTCCATAGTTGTCCAATCAATTTGTGGATTGTGAAGACGAAGCCATGGAAGGCCTAGAACCACAGGATGCGTTGCTTTAGGAATGATCAGGAATGATATCAACTCAGAGTGTAGAGCTCCTACCTTCAGATGGATAGGCAGATTAATGACTGCATCGGAAATCCTGCTGCCATCCACCGCAGTCAGGCATATGGAAGACGAAAGTCTCTTGGTGGGTATTGACCACCGCTTAACGAATTCCAGTCACGAAGTTTCCAGCTGCTCCAGAATCCAACAAAGCGATGAGGTTCCTGAAGTGCTGAGATACCTGAAGAGAAACTGGAAGTGTACAATCACACAATGATGGCGAGTAACTCATTACTCCTAGCCTACCCTCACCTTAACTGGCTAGGATTTGGAGTTTCCCTGACGCTTCGGACAAGTGTTGATGACACAGGATGGAGCAGCACAATATAAACACAGGTGTTCAGATAGACGTCTTCTACGCTTGGCAGGCGACAGACGAGAGCGGTTGATCTGCATAGGCTCATCTTTGGGGGGAGATAACTGACGAGGAGGTAAAACACTAGAGGTTTTAGGAAGCATGGATCTTCCTCGCTCAATCGCCCTTTCACGGAATCGGAGATCAACTTTGGTGCAGAGGGATATGAGCTCATCAATTTTAGGAGGTAAGTCTCTAGTAGCAAGCTCATCCTTAAATCGGTCAGACAACCCGTGCCAGAATGCTGCATAGAGAGCGTCGTCATTCCAGGAGAGTTCAGACGCTAGAATCTGGAATTGTACTAAATATTGCCCGACTGTCCGTGTCCCCTGATGTGACGGAGAAGCAGACGTCACACGATTTGGCTCATCGAAGATGTGCCTGAAGGTTGCCACGAAATTTGCATATGATGAAAGCAGGAGCAAAAGTTCGATGATGATCATCGATGAATATAAGAATACCGCTGGAGATGACGTGCAGCACCGCTGTAGGCAGATGGTAACACCAAGCACTGCTGGAAGCGATATGAATGGAAGCACTGATGATTATCCAGCCCTGGAACAGGATATTTATACCAGTTGGTGAGCAAGGATTGGCTGCATAATTAAGGCAGCGGATAGGCTGAAAACAACATGTGATGAGAAACAAACATGGCTGCACCCATGTTTGAAACTGGAGGGAAAGTCTGTTTGTACTTTACATGTAGGAATCGGCAGTAATGGCGGCGGAGGCCGCGGAGGGCAGGAGACGCCATACTGCAAACAAATGGATATTTTATATAATGTTGCCAATGGCCCAGCACTGCCACGATCACTGAAGAGAACCTTGAGACACAGACATGCAGCGCACTGCCCGCAGACAGCGCAGGCGGAATACAGGCCTGGAACGCCGGGCCAGTCTCAGGAGGCACTTAGCAGGTAAATAATGGGGGCTAATAACCCGGATCGTGACACCTTGATTCTTACCTTCAGCCTTGTATTCAGCATACATTCACACACCTCAAAGATTCTAATGCGCTGTTAAACAAGTTTTTGTTGATAGGTACAGTCCCTGATGACACTATACTGGCCACACTTGATGTGGCCAGTTTGTATACCTGTAAACCCCATGAAGCGGGGATACAGGCAGTGAAATGGCTTCTGGTTGGTAATGTATTATATGTGGGGCCAGATATTGAATTTTTTTTTACTTTTGCTCAATTTTACTCTGAGCCATATTTACTTCATGTTTGATGGCAAATATTTTATACAACAGACTGGCTGTGCGATGGGGTCCTCTGTGGCCCCTATATTCGCTTATACATATATGTGGGACATAGAGAGAAGTTTGTTTTTTGAGAAACGGGATGTTGCACAAATGTTGTTTCTATATTTCCGGTACATTGACAATTTGATACTGATGTGGCAGGGTACAGAAAAACAGCTTGAAGATTTAATTACAACCCAGAACCAATCCTTAAGCCCCATTAAATTAACGATGACAGTACGCAAACAAGAAATTTGTTTTCTAGATATACATATCAAATTACAAGCAGGTCAGATTGTTACTAATCTATACACCAAACCGACTAACCGTAACACTCTGCTTCGCCATGATAGTTTTCACCCTGCACCCACAATAAAAGGGTTACCTTATTCACAATTTTTAAGAGTGTGCCGGGTTAACAGCGATAGCAGTGATTAAGACAGACAATTAGATAAAATAGAAGAAAAATTCAAACAGAGAGGATATCCAATTAAACTTTTAAAATCTGCCAGAACAAAAGCATTAATGACAGAATTGAGTTATTAAATCCCAACAATGTTGATAAATACCTAAATGCCATCACATGGGTTAATGAATTTAGTACAGTAGCACACGTACAAGCAGTATGGCCAAGAAATGATGGCCTATAGTATCTTCAGATTCAGATTTACCAGCCCTACACTAAAAAGATTTATGTCCAGTTATACCAGATAGTGCAATATCCGTGATATGGTGGTAAAAACGGATATTACAAATTTCAAATCAGCACACACACATTTTTTGACAAGAAAGCATGGATGTCACAAGTGTCTTGGGTGCACTACTTGCACTTTCATGCCCCCGGGTAATACCATCACACATCCATTTTCGGGTAAAAAATTCCCAAGAAAATGGCCACTGACCTGTAGTTCTAAATTTGTGTTCTATGTGATAATTACATAGGAAAGACCGAATGCTAATTTAAAATCCACATGGCACAGCACAGGCAAGCTATTCGCAATGCCCTCATGACAGGTGTTGCGGAACAACCTGTGGCACGACACTTTCTTGAGCAAAAACACGATATGGCTATGCTCAGACAAAGGATAATCGACCATATACCGGAGTCCATTAGAGGGGGTAACAGAGGGTAGAAGCTTCTACAGTTAGAATCACAATGGGTATTTAGATTACAAATGCTTCGTCCCAAGGGCCTCAATAAAACATTGGGGCTTATTCATTTCTTGTAATCCCCCATTTCTCTAATATACCAGTCATGATGCATACTAGTAAAGTATCTGATATTAACCAGAGGTTATTGTTTTATACTATTTGTCCATTAGCACGCAAGGCCATGACACAGGAGACTTTGTTTTCGTTCTTTTTTAAGTATGGATAGTTGTAACATCATCATTATTCCCAAAGAAATGTTTGGGTTCTTTTGGGGTAAAAATACCCTGTGGGGTACGTAACAATTTAGATTCCCCTTTTTTAACATAATTAGAAACACAATTTTTTTTATTGTTTATATTAAATTTTTTAGATAGTAATATGCCTAGTCTTATTTCACACAATGTGCATAACAAAATTTATAGAATACGTGACTACCACACTTAATGAATTTGAGGATGCATAATCCTTTTTTTAACATAGTTTTTCTTATATATTATATGTATAATGTCCACAGGTTGTTCTTTCGGGCCATAAAATGTTTTATTAATAATCGTAATACACTGTTTTTACATGTTATGTGTTGATGTCACTGTCATTGTATTAAGTTTGACTACACAGAAAAAAAATTCTGTTTGTTTACAGCGTCCCCTTGGTCACAAAGCTGGGTCCCACGATGTCACTTCCGCCCCGCGTCTGGAAGCTGAAGACGTCATGAGGGAGCTGCAGGCAGCATGGCAACGCGTAGCCATGTTTACAAAGCCAGGTCCCGCGACATCACATCCACCCAGCTGCTGGAAGCCGGAAGAGACAGGACGGAGCTGCGGGCAACGTGATGGAGGCGAACGCCGGTGGGGGAGGATCAAAGGGTAAATTAGAGTATTTAATGTTCACATTTTGCCACTTGCATGTTTGTTCTGAAGAAGGGGAGCATGTCCCCAAAACGTCAACTTTGCTAATACACTAATTTTTGTGATTCACAAGACTCAGAGTGCCGCCTCATTTGTTTGCTCTATCTATATATATATATATATATATATATACACACACACACACACACACACACACACACACACACACACATACACACAAACACATATGCATACAGTATACATATATATGTAATTGTGTGTATGTGTACATATATATATATATATATATATAACAACAGAAAATGCTCCGGCACTCCAGCAATCCCGTAGGACCGGCTTGCTCAGGTGCCCTCCCCTGGGGGGTCACCCCAAGATGCATACAATGAAAGAAGAGGCGGCACTCAGAGTCTTGGTAGCGGTGTCAAACTTGTATTACGTGCGATCTACGTTTCGGGGACCAACTCCCCTTCGTCAGGAAGGGGAGTTGGTCCCCGAAACGTAGATCGCACGTAATACAAGTTTGACACCGCTACCAAGACTCTGAGTGCCGCCTCTTCTTTCATTGTATATATATATATATATATATATACATACACACACACACACACACACACACACACACACACACACACACAGAGTACTGTTATTTATTTGAAATCACACCGGTTGTAGCAGTCACACCCAGGATAAGAATCCACGATCTGTTACACTGAAAGTAGACACCGTACAGAAAGAGCTATTTACACTTGCATGAAAGCCAGACAAACAAAAATACAAACGGACAGTAACGCAAATAAACAGTGCAACCAGGTCCAAAGAACACCAAGCCACCTGGAACCACCGGGGATAAAACCACACCACCGGAAGAGAGCAGCATAGGGTGGGCGTCCAGCTATGGACTCAGAGAAAGGGATTTATCGATAAGTATCAAAATCCTGTTTTCTCTATCATCCATAGGGGACGCTGGAATTCAGTTCCATAGGGACATCCCAGAGCTTCCCAAACTAGACGGGAGAGCGCTGAAAATTCCGTAAAAATGCAGTCAAGCCGAGACTCAAGGTCACAGCCGAAAGAACTGTGGAGCATGACAAAAGGCTGTCAGGCAACCGAAGATTCAGTATGACCTCGAGGCAGCCGATACAGAGACCCACCAAGATAACTGGGATACAGATATCGCAACAATAACTGGAATACCCATATCACGCCAAGAGCACCGCCAGTGAGCTAGATATCATGTCGAGGCTGGCCAGGCAGTGATCGAACAAAGGGGAAATCAACATGTTATGCAAAGACTGAAGCCACAATCGTGCCCTGAAAAGCCGTGAGACTGCAGAGGATAGCTAAAAAATTTGCAATACTGCAAAAACCATCGAGGTCCGAAGGAGTAAGGCGGAACTTGAGGGTCAAAAAACAGCCGAAGCAAACGGCTGAATGTCCGGCAGTAATAGTTGTAGAGAAGGCCGACAAGCGAGTCTTCACCCTACAGAAGTGCATTAAGAGACCTGTTGCTAACAAAACCGGAATGGAAAAGGTGCCACCAACCACCAGGAGTATGCACTCCAGGCAACCTATGCCGTCCTCAAGTATAGGAATGGTTGGACTAAAGGCATCATGTGTCCACAGATACAGTACAGTAAACACCACGGAATGCCATATTTTCATCCTAGGAAAGTCCCCCAGAACATCATGTAATTGAGGGACTTAACATGCTGCGCCACCAGAGGTCCCCACATTTCATCCTCACACCTTGAACAGCCAACTGTCAAACGAAGGTTCCAGAACAAGCCCGAACGCAGAGGCAACCCACCAGGGTCACCCGCGAGAAGACTCAGCAGATCTGGAGACCGAGACCTGAGAGACTAGACAACACATGACAACGAAATATACGTTAGGAGAAATACCGTTATCAATGGTAAGTTCTTACTATACGTCCTCAGGTTCCACAGGATAACAATGGGATATGATGGAGTGACAGCAGATTTGCACCAATAGGTCAAAGCTTTCCGGCCTCCCTGCATACAATGGGCCCATCCATATATCCCCGCCCCCTGGCTCAGGCAAATCAGTTGTATTCCAAAGCTCAAGGCAGGAGCATCATGTAGAACCCTAATCAGGCGAGAAGAACACACATGCACACCCTTCCGTACAAGAAGGAAGAGATTAGTGAGTAAAAGGATCCTCAAATCAGGAGCGTCAGGGAGGGATCCCTGTGGAACCTGTGGACTTAGGAGAAATACCGTTATCAATGGTAAGTTCTTACCACAACGTATATTTCTCCGGCAGGGTCCACAGGTCATCCACAGGATAACAATGGGATTTCCCAAAGCAGTTTAGTGGTGGGGACGCTCCTGATGCTCAGGAGAATCCTTCACCCGAATTCAGCATTGTGAGAGGCAAAGGTATCCAAGGCATAATGTCTAATGAATGTGTAACGGGAAGACCATATGGCTGCCTTACATACCTGTTCTGCTCAAGCACCACATTGTGCTGCCCAAAAAGGACCTACCTTACGAGTAGAGTGAGACATTAGCCGGAATAGGGAGATCAGCTAGAGAATATGCTTCTGAAATCGTCATCTGAAGCTATCTTGCCAGCATCTGCTTACCAGCAGCCCATCTTCTCTTGTGAAATCTGTAGAGAATGAAGAGAGAGAATCTGCTTTTCTGATGGCACTGGTACAATCCACGTAGATGCCTATTGCACGGAGCACGTCCAGCGGTGCATCTCCCGCAGAAAGGCCCGGAACCTGAAAAGCTGGGACAACAATTCCTTCGTTAAGGTGGAACTTAGTCATCACCTTGGGAAGATACCCAGATCTAGTTCTGAGAACTGGTTTATCTGGATAAAAAAAAAAATCAGAAAATGGGGAACAACCTGACAATGCCCCTAAGTTTGATATTCTTCTAGCTGACGACATAGTCAGTAGAAAAATACTTTATCTGTCAACCCTTTATGATCCATTTTATTAAGTGGTTCAAATGGGCAACTTGAAGGGCTTTCAGGACTAACATAAGTCCCACGGCACTGTAGGAGGAACAACCAAAGGTTGAATGTGCAGCATACCCTGGAAAAAAGTACGCACATCCTGTAAGTTGGTCATTTACTTTTGCACCCCTACAGTCAATGCCTGACCCTTGCTCTTTCAAGGAAGCCACCTTCAAACCTTTATCCATTCCTGCCTGAAGGAATGCTAAAACCCTGGAAATTCTGAAAGATTTAGGGTCCAATTTTCTTTCACTGTACAAATGAATATAGGCTTGCCATATTTGGTGATAAATGTGAGCTAAGGAAGGTTTCCTTGCTCTGAACACTGTTTGAATTACCTGTTGAAAATATCCTTTTGACTTCAGGATAGAGGTTTCAAAGGCCACGCTGTCAAAGACAGTCGATCCAGATGTCCGTGATAACCAGGACCCTGCGTTAGTAGGTCTGGACGTTGAGGGAGCAGAAGAAGGAGAGCATCCATTGCCATTCTCTGCTGGTTTTCTTGTTTTAACTTTCTTACCACCCTGGGTAATAGGGTGATTGGAGGAACACCTAAGCCAGATGAAAGTACCATCTCACTGTTAAGGCATCCACAAAGATTACTCTGGGATCCTTTGTTCTTGACCCGTATGTGAGCACTTTGTTGTTCAGACCTGACGCCATGAGATATATCTCTGGCAAGCACCTCTTGTTTTATTAGAGTCCGGAAGATCTCCGGGTGTAGAGCCCATTCACTTCCCTGAATGGTGTGTCGACTTGAAAAAGTCCTCTTCCCCGTTTAGGATTCCCAGAATGAAAGCAGCGGACAAGGTTGGATGATGAAGTTCTGCCCACTTTAGTATGTGACTTACCTTCTTCATCACTTTTCGGCTGCGAGTTCCTCCCTGATTTAAGGTACAGTATGCTACTACCGTCGCATTGTCTGAGCGGAACTGGACTTGTTTTCCCTGAAGACTGTCCCGTGCCTATGTCGGTGCCCTGTATATGGCCCGAAGTTCCAACCTTTAACGGCAGACAAATTTCTTCTTTGGGAACACAACCTTCCTGACACTGCTCCCCTGTGTCAGAATTTTCCCAATCTGATATCAAAAGGATTTCCCTTTGTCCAGCTGGGATGTCTGTAGCCACCAGGCTAATGAACTTCTTACTTTTATTGTAAGTACCATAGTCCGTTTTTATTATCTGATGCAATCCATTAATACCACCTACAGCACCTTGTATTCCCAGGTGGTCCCTCCAAGCACCAACCAGGCCAACACCGCCCAGCCTCCACGATTCAATGAGATTTGGGCATATCCAATGTGATGTGACTGTAGATTCTATTTGGTAAGAATCAGATGCTGCAGAGACCTCGAGTGGAATTGTGCATACTCCACCCTGTCAATGTAGATACCATAAAACCCATCACCCGCATTGCTGAATGGATACCGTTTGACTGTGTAGCAAGTCCTGAATCCTAGACTAAACCCTGGATATCTTGTTGCAAGGTAAAAATTATTCTCTGCAGACCTGATCCAGTACAGCCCCCAAGTGAGTAATCCGGTGTGACGGACTGGAGATGATTTTGTCCAATTAATGAGTCACTCGTGCCTCTGCAAACACGTTATTGTCTGTTGCAGATGACGTAAAAGCAATCCCTGTGACTGTGTGAGGATTAAAAGATTGTGTAGGTATGGGAAAACTGGTGGAGATAAGGTGTTATCACCCCCATATTCTTGGTAAATACTCTGGAGACTGTGGCTAACCCAAAGGCCTAGAACTGAAAATGCTGTTGGAGGATAGCAAACCTTAGATAACACTGAGGAACAGTGGTATAGGACATGTAGGTAAGCATCCTGTAAATCCAAGGATACCATATAATCCCGTGGCTCGATGCCAAACATAAGGAATGTAACAATTCCAAGTGCAACCGAGGTTCCAAAAATGTATTTGTTCAGCATTTTAAGATTGAGCATGGGCCGAAATTACCCATTTGGTTTCCGAACTAAAACGAGGTTGGAGTAAAATCTTGTCCTCGTTTGCAGGAGGAACTGGAATGACTATTTCTGACTGAAGTAATTTCTGAACTGCTTTTTGCAAAGCCTGGTCCTTTGTCTCTCCCCGAAACGGGCTGTCTTGAAGGCAAAAGCATAACCTAGAGATACCGTGCCAGATCTGCGACCTGAAGAAATCGGCTTCCCCAGCCTGGGGTCCCACAGGCAGAGGCCCACACCATCAGACTGATGGTTTATTTTTCTACAGCACCTGGTATTCCCAGATGGTCTCCCATTCGAGTACTAACCAGGCCCAACACTGCTTAGCTTCCAAACTCAGATGAGATTGGGCCTATCCAGTGTGGTGTAGCTGTAGATTCCAACCGGACTTCTGGTAGCCCAATGCTTTCCTAGTCTTCCCAGACTTGTTGTATTGGCTTTTTCCTTTCACTCTTCCTAGAGACCAAAAGGGGTGGAACTTTAGGTTTGAAACTGTATATGGAAAGAACTTGACCTTCTTGGAGTCTGCTTCTGACTCCAGAATATCTGTCAATTCTTTACCAAAAATATCTGCAGAAAAGGACAATGATTCCCAAACCTTCCTAGATTCTGAATCAGCTTCCATGTATCCAGCTAAACTGCTCTGTGAGCAGGTATAGTTGGGGCTGATGCCCTGGAGGAAATAATGCATATATCCAATGCTGCTTCTCCAGGAACATTGCAGTCTGTTTTTTATATGAGCTATATGAGATTTTTGCTCTATTGAAAAATCTTTTTCCAATGCATCAGCCCAGGCAACCACTGCCTTTGCCATTCAAGTCTTTGCCTTATGACTGCCCTAGACAGGGAAAAAAAAATATTTTTGAAACCCATCCACTCTCCTATCCATGCTGTTGAAAGCAAACATAATGTCGATTTTTGCACTATTTGAATCTCCCCTTTTTAAACAATCCCCAGCTGGAAGAAGATAGTTAGAATTCCATTTCTTAGGAATTCTAAACTTCTTATTGAGCGTAGCCCAAGCCTCTTCCATGATTTCCGTCAGCTGATCTGACCCTGGAAACTCAGGTCTTGGGATGTTTAAACACAGGTGCCTTGGTTTTTAACACAGGCTCTGCTGAATCCTCTAAGGGTAGAATGGCTTCATTGCTTTAATTAACTCAGCTATATTCCAGAGCTGAGACCTACCTCTTTTTTGTATGATGAAGTAGAATAAATTGGGCTTTCATCTTCCGATGAATCTGAACAATGTATAGCCTGTGAGAGTGAAGATTTACTTACCACTGGCTCTGAGAAGCTGTTGCTGGGAGTGATACACCATAGGTGGATCTGCATGTAAAGGATAATAGTGTAACCCTATCCCTGGTACAGGATTTTGGAGGAATTATCCATTCAGCTTATTGGATAAAGTCTGTGCAAAGATAGCTCAAGGTGGATACATTTATACCTGCATCTGCCTTGTATTTTTGCTGAAGCTAAAACATTATGCACACAAACCATGCTGAACCAGATCATGAGAGGATAATACAGCTTTGCAAACATGGTATGAGTGTCCTCACCTTTGCCGTTTTATACATGATAAATAATCAGCACTTCCACAGTGTACTACACAATTTTGTGATTGTAATCACTTTAATCTTTTAAAATGATATCCATCCGACCCGACCTATGCACCAGCATTGAGGATCTGCAACACAAACTGACAGACATATAGTAAAGTCAGCATCATACTAGCAGTCAGTCACATGTTATACATTAGTATAATAAACAATATGAGTACATTATCAACTACCATAACATTTTAAGTATGTAGGAGAACACATTTACTGAATCATGTTTTAAACAGATCTAATGTATTCAGACGCAATGAGAAAGAAACAACAGCAATGGTATAGAGACTCATATGCATCAGGCACTTATCTAACTATTCGTACTCAAAAAGTAGATAGAGATTTAGTGCTGTATTACCCATACTCAGTAGAGTGGGATACAGGGAGACTCACCCCCACTTCCAAGATCGATCATGTCAGCAAACACTGAGTGGATCCAGATGCTACTAGTGTACACTGCCACTCCATGAACCTAGTGAACACAGATGCACCGGTCACACAGGCAACTATTCTGCGACCGGGTCCCCTCGTGGTAGCGCTCAGTGAACACAGATGCATTGGTCACACAGCTGCCTATGCTGCAACTGGGTATCCTCGTGGCAGCGTCTGGGACGGAACCGAGGAAACAGTTCATGGTGGTAGACTCAGAGGAAACTGGTCATGAACCGGGGAGAGGGGCGACCAGGAGAGCGTCTGACTCCCCACTGCTGACATCAACCTTAGGGATCGCGGCCTCATACTATTCCTGGAGCCTCTGATCCCTGAGGCCTAGCGCTGGTGCACCCAGGGTGGCAGCCGCGTCAGCTACTGTTTGGTAGTCTCCTCCCAAAACAGTGTGGCTGTGTACGTATTCAGTCTACTAAGCGGAATCGATGCCTTACCTTCTCCCCGTGCTCTGGCCACAGCCTGGTAATGTCTGCTGGACCTGCTAGTATATCCGACACAGATGCGCGCTGAAACAGCACTGTACTCGTAAGCATTGTCGCGACCCGGCGGAGAGTTGTTGGAGCGGATCTTTCTAACGTAGCATATAAGATGCTGTTTAGAAAGATCACTCAAAAATTTGTAAGACTATAACAATAAAATAAGAAAGCTTAGGGCTGCTAAAAAGCAGCAGCCCTCTGACCATGGTCTGGCTCCTGTCGCACCAAACAAAAAAATGATTTGCCTGAGCCAGGGGGTGGGGATTTATGGATGGGCCCGTTGCATGCGGGGAGGCCGGAAAGCTTTGACCGATTGGTGCAAATCCGCTGACGCTGCTCCATCATATCCCATTGTTATCCTGTAGATAACCTGTGGACCCTGCCGGAGAAACAGTTACATTTTGTTTTACCCAGTATCAGTAAACAGGGAAGGAGCAGAGAGGTCAGTTGGCTCCAAAGGTAACTGGCAAGACCACAGAGCAGACAAGGTCTTCGTTGACTCTTTACTTGGATAAGTATGCTACAGTAGAAGAGTAGAGCACACTCTGTGTATTCCTACTTCTAAGAGTAAGCAACAGTAGGGATGCAGTCTGGCCAGACTTAAATTTATTTATTCCTTAACCGTTTCTTATATAGCGCAGCATATTCCGTTGCGCTTTACAATTAGAATGACCCATTCTCAAACAGAGAAGTGATATGACCCAACGCCGTTCAAGTAGTGCTAGTTCCAGGACATCTATGGACTAATCTGGAGAGATCAGCTTGTAGTTGAGAAAAATCCAGTCCCTGTGAAAAAGGAGACCCCATAAGAAAATGGGAAAGACTCCTCCAGCGCTCGCAGGAGGAGAGAATACTAACTGAGTCGAGGACCCAGTAAAGAGAAACCCTTACGCTCAAGGAGAGCATCCAACGGAGACTACGCATTCAGACTAAGGTCTCTGTATTTACTGAGATTTGAGGAAAGCATAAACAGACGTGTAAACAGAAACATTAATCAAATCTCTCTCCAGAAGATACCTACAGTAAAAGGTCATCCAGCTAAGGGATGAAGCCTATAAGCTGAGGACACAGATGAGCAGCTCCTGTGACCACGAATAATGCCCCCTGAGCCACAGGGCATCAAGGAGAAAACATTAAAAGCTGGAAGATGACCAAAGGACTACAAACCCAAGTTTCTGAAGAAGAATCTGTCAGAAGGGAACAACGAGGAGAAATCCAAAGATATTTCGGAAATCCCCTTAAATCCAAGTCCAAACTGGGATATAAACCCTCAGTTCCAGAAGAGGTTGGGACCTTAACACAGGTCAAATACAGCTTGGTGTTCCTGATAAGTTTATCCTGTACTGGAAACAAAACAAATCGGTATGTTAGCTGAAGGCTTGGAGTCTGAATTAGTGCTCAAAGGCCCAGGACCCTTTGCACCAACCTCCAGGAATGATGGTGCAAGAGAAGCCAGATGGCTGAAACTTTAGTATGCTTTGCCTGTAAGCAATTGAGAGATTTGACTCATAAATGTGGAGGTCTTTGCCCCAATCACGAAACAGAGTTGAGAGACCCCTTCCACACTGCTATTTTCCAGTTAAGATGGGAGGTAACGCTATTCGCCGATGGAATCTACTTACAGAACCCGACCGTACTCACAACCTGTACAGGTATGCCAATAAATATAAATATATATTCCATATAAAAAAAACCTTACGGTTTCACATGTCCCGTTAAGGCTTCATACACATGATCTGGCATTTCAGAACCCTGTTGTAACTCTTCCACTCAAACTCCAAAAAGCAATGAAATTCCGATCATTAAGACTGACTCCTTAATGGACATGTTCCTTGCGCAATACAGATATGGTATGCCATCACAGCCTGTGAGAAAGTGCAGATTCAGCACTCTCACAGAGTGAGATTGCTGTCACTCACACACTGGTGAAGCTGCTAATTCACAGATTTGTGTGCTCATTGGATTACACACATGCAGTCTATGCAACTGAAGTCTGAGCAGAAGACAAAGCTGCTCGGATGAGGTAACAGTGGTGTTGATTGAAGGGAGGAGACAAAGCAGTGGGGATGGGGGGACAGAAATGTGTGGATAGGAGGAATACTAAGCAGCACTGATGGGGGGACAAAGCAACACAGATGGGTGGATAACAGTGGGGGGGGGAGGTAAGACAGAGTGATGCAGTTGGGGGGAGAGAGTGCAACAGATAAGGAAAGAGTGTGGATGGGTGGACAGTGCCGTGTGGATGAAGGGGACAGAGCAGTACAGATGGAAAGAAACAGTGGCACAGATGAGGGGGCAGAGCAGCATGGATGAGGGGAAGATTTTATTTTTACCTACCCTTGGGGGGTGGCAGCTAGGTCTAATCCTTGGGGGAGGGTGGCTATGGGTAGAAAACTGATGGAGATGGGAGAGAAGACAGTGTGGTATGTATGGGAGGAAGCAGAGTTACATTAAAGAGGGAAACACTGAGCAGCACAGAGAGAAGGAAACGGTGGTACGGACAAGGCATAGATAAGGAAAGACAGATGGTGCAGATAAGTGAATACAGGCTAGCACAGATGGGAGAACACAGCAGTAGGGATTGGGGAAGACAGAGCAGCAATGAGGCATAGAGGGGAAGTAAGTGTAGATGAACAGACTGTAGATGGGGTATTATAGTTTTAGCAATTAATTAAGATGTTTGAGTTAGCTAAATGTGTATACTAAATGAGATGGATGTATGGAGTGAGAAGAATGTTGGAACAAGGTGGGATTGTGGTGACCGAATGGGATAGTTGTGGGCACTGAGTGGTATGGGTGCACCACATAACTGCTCAGATCTTCAGTTGCATAGACTGCATGTGTGTATTCCAATGATCACACAAATCTGTGAATTAGCAGCTCCACCATTGTGTGAGTGACAGCAATCTCACTCTGTGAGAGTGCTGAATCTGCACTTACTCACAGGCTGTGATTGCATACCATATCTGTATTGTGCAAGGAACACGTCCATTAAGGGGTCAGCCTTAATGGTCGGAATTTCATTGATTTTTGGAGTTTGAGTGGAAGAGTAACAATAGGTTTCTGAAATGCCAGATCATGTGTATGAAGCCTTAAAGGGACATGTGAAACTGTAAGGTTTTTTGTCTGTCATTTCATAGTTTTTTTCCAATTTATTTTTTTAATTCATAAATGTAAAAATTTTACTGTAAACATTTGATTTTTTGAATGTTTAATGAAAATGTTCATATAACATCACTGTTCTGTGCAAAATGAAAAAATGTTTTTTTATTTACCAAGCAGAATTGTTTATACTTTTAACTTTGGTCAAAATACTTTGCTGCCTTTGCAGCTGATGCAGGGAGGGGGAGGCGGCAGCAGCCTGTGACTGAGGCTGGAGGAGGGGGAAAGACCGCCAGTGTGCATGGTGCTGGGAGCGGTGGTGAGAAATCCAGCGCCAGCTGATGCAGGGAGGCTGCAGCAGCCCCTGACTGATGCTGGGTGAGAACCGCCAGTGTGCCTGGTGCTGGGAGCGAAAGACATCCAGCACCAGCTGATAGGAGGGGGGAGGCGGCAGCAGCCTCTGACTGAGGCTGGAGGAGGGGGAGAACCGCCAGTGTGCATGGTGCTGGGAGAAGAAAGAAATCCAGCGACGGTTAATGCAGGTAGGGGGAGGCAGCAGCAGCCTGTAACTGAGGCTGGAGGCGGGGGAAAGACAGCCAGTGTGCTGGGAGCAGGGGAGAGAAAGCTGGCGGCTGATGCAGGGAGGGGGGAGGCAGCAGCAGGCTGTGACAACTATCCGGAAGCCGGGGAGAGACAGCCTGTGTTACTAAGTGCGGGGAGCGGTGGCTAGAAAGCTGACGGTGGTTGATGCAGGGAAGGGGAAGCCTCTGTGGCTGATGATGGGAGGGAGAGAGAAGGAACTGTCCAAGGCTGCTGACAGCACTGAAGCAGACTAAGGAGAGGGGGGGGGGGAGATGTTCAGCAGCGGCATGACGGTTTATTGGCTGTGCCTTGATCACGTGGTTTAACAGCAGCATCTGGCACCGCTTGAACCGGACAATGAAGACGCATTTATGTGAGCGGTGCCAGGACTAAATACTATCACAATGTGCCCCACCAGCCCCAAAACACTCCCCTGCATCACTGTATAACTGAAACATACATAGTTCACCTCCACTGTACAAAATAAAAATTATGTGGGGAAAGTTGGCCATGTTAGTGCACCCAAGTGAAGCTACTCTGAGTACACCCCCTGCTGGCGGCCACTGCACAGGCACAACAAATTGAAATGCCCTATCTTTAAAATGGGGCATATTTTACTAAATAGAAAAAAACTGTAAGTTTCTGAAAAACCTTAACTCCAAAATTCCCTACACTGTGACAAACTCTAGCTAACAAAACAAACCTCAAGTCTTAATTCATCCTTTACCCTGACTTATGCCTTCCCAAAAATACCCCCATAGACCGCATCAGAAAACTGTCAAAGTAGCCAAACAGGAAGTAGCAGAAAAAAACCTTACGGTTTAAAATGTAAATGACTCCCAATTACTCATTTTTAAATATTTTGCCCTGAAATTTGGCAAGCACCGGGTGATGATTCTATGCCAAATTTCAGCTCAGTAGGTTAAATCACTTTTGAGGTGTAGCCCCTCAAACACCATGCCCCCATCTCAGAAGTTCCCTATGGTAGAATTCTGCTTATTCGATTCAGCCTTAATATAAGGGCACGACCGTGCCCTTATAATATATATAATAATCATTTGCTTGGCATGCCTTCCTAAACCAGCCCGAGACCTCTCTGCCTGATTTGGCTATGGAAATTAGGGGGTCAAAACAGTGTTGGATTGCTCCTGTTTTCAAAAAATCAGCACCAGGCTGAACCAGCCAAGGGGGTAATACCATAGCAGAGGGACACTGTCTGGGTTCTACTGCCATCACATTAACCAGCCCCAAAACTGGTCAGCCCAGGGCTAGATTTCCTTGGAGAGAAGGAACCCAAAAAAATAAAATGGGTTCCCCCCTCCAGAGCTTTGCCCCACACTGCTGGTGGCAGTGGGTGTGGGGTTCATGGTACGTTTACAGGAAGCATACAAGTTCCTGAAGGCTAGCCCCTGCATGCTGGCACTTGGAGAACCACAAGCAGGTAACCTCATGAGTGTGGGAAAAGACGGTGGGGGATGGTGGGAGGTAGTATGTGACCAGTGTGTGCAGGGTAAGGGGTAGTATAGGATAGCAGTGTGGGTGTGGAGGTGTAAGGTGAGGGGAAGTATAGGAAAGCAATGTACGGAAGGGGGATGCAGGTTGAGGGGTAGTGTAGGAGAGCACTGTATGCAGGTTGAGGGGTAGTGTAGCAGAGCAGTGTGTATGGGGAGAGGGTGATAGGTGAAGAGTAGTATAAGACAGCAGTGTGTGCAGGAAGGGTTGTAGGTTAAGGGATAGTATAGGATAGCAGTGCCTTTGAGGAGGTGGAGCGAAGTAGTGTAGGAGAGCAGTATCTGTGTGGAGATTGGTTTGAGGGTGAGGGGTGGTGTAGGAGACCAATGTGTAAGTGAAGGGGACTGCAGGGTAAGAGGTAGTGTAGAAGAGCATTATGCACTGGATGGTAGTGAAGGGTAGAGCAGTGGGTGGAGGGAAGCGATGCAGAGTGAGGAGTAGTAAAGGAGAGCAGTGTGTGCAGGAAGGGGTGTAGGTTAAGGGGTAGTGTAGGATAGCAGTGCCTTTGAGGAGGTGGAGCGGAGTAGTGTAGGAGAACAGTATCTGTGTGGAGATTGGTTACAGGGTGAGGGGTGGTGTAGGAGAGCAATGTGTGAGGGGAGGGGAATGCAGAGTGAGCGGTAGTGTAGAAGAGCAATGTTCACTGGGCAGTGGTGAAGGGTAGTCTAGGACTACTAGGAGAGGGGTGGGTGCAGCTAGGGGTTGCAGGGTGAGGGGTAGAGTAGGAGAGCAGTATGTGCAGGGAGGTGTGTAGGGTGAGAATTAGTAAAGGACAGCAGTGTGTGGTGGGATGGGGTGTAGGGTGAGGGTTAGTGTAAGAAAGCAGTGTGTGCTGGGATGGGGAGTAATTGTCGGGAGGAGGAGGAGGTGCGGATTATTGTAGTAGAGTAGTGTGCGTGTGTGTGGGTCAGGTGCAGCGTGAGGGGTGGTGTAGGAAAGCAGTGTCTGAGGGTAAAGGGTACAGGGTGAGGGGTAGTTTAGGAGAGCAGTACGTGCAGGCAGGGGGTTCAGGGTAATGAGATGGGGGG
Organism: Pseudophryne corroboree; assembly: GCF_028390025.1. Lineage (NCBI taxonomy): Eukaryota > Metazoa > Chordata > Amphibia > Anura > Myobatrachidae > Pseudophryne > Pseudophryne corroboree. The sequence goes on along the minus strand of NC_086450.1, from coordinate 242,584,895 downwards.
GTGCAGGGTGAAGGATAATGCACTAGAGCAGTGTGTGCAAGGAGGGTGTGCAGGGGCAGGGGTAGTGTAGAGCAATGTGTGCTGGGTGGGGGTTTAGGGTGGTCTAGGAAAGCACTGGGTGCCTGGATGGGTTGCATGGTGAGGGGTAGAGTAGGAGAGCAGTATGTGCAGGGAGGCGGTGTAGGGTGAGGAGTAGTAAAGGAGAGCAGTGTGTGGTGGGATGGGGTGCAGGGTGAGGCTTAGTGTAAGAAAGCAGTGTGCAAAAAAGGGGCGCAGCATGAGAGGTATAGTAGAAGAGTAGTATTTACAGGTAGGGGGTGCAGGATGAGGGATAGCTTTGGAGAGCAGTGTATGCAGGGATGGGGTGCAGGATGAGTAGGGTAGGAGAGCAGTTTGTGAGAGGTGGGTGTGCAGGGTGAGGTGTATTGTAGCAGAGTGGGGTGGGGTACAGGGTGTGGAGTAGTGTAGGAGAGAAGTATGTGAGGGAATAGTGTGCAGGGTGAGAGGTAGTGTTGGAGAACAGTGTCGGGAGGGGGCGCAGGGTGAGGGGTATTGTAGGAGAGCAGTGTGTGAGGGGAAGTGGTACATTTAATGCAGTAGTTTAGAAGAGCAGTGTCAAGGGTGAGGGGTAGAGTAAGAGAGCGTGTGTGCTGGGAGGGGATGCAGGATGAAAAGTAGTGTAAGAGAGCAGTGTATGTGGGGAGAGGGTGCTGGATGAGGGTTAGTGTAGAAGAGCAGTGTGTGATGGAAGGGGGTGCAGGGTGAGGAGTAATGTAGGAGAGCAGAGTGTGTGGGGAAGGGGTGCTTTAAAAGAGAGTGGGGTAAATTTACTAAGATTCGTAATTTTCCGTTTGAGGTCAAAGTTCAATCACGAATGACATCGAAAGTGTAAATATGCAACTTTTTGAATTTAGTACGACTAATTTACTAAGCTGCCGTTTTCTGCATTTTCGGTTTTACCGATGTCGATGTCATTCGTTTTTTTAGGCAGTGTTTTACGTGAGTGACTTGTAAAACACTGCCGACTTTAATACAATGAATCTCGGCCGGATCTGAGAGATCCGTGCTGGGCTTCATTGTGCACTTTTAAAAATAAATAAATCAGTGTTAAATTTTTTTAAAAAAATGCGTGTGGTCCCCCCTCCTAAGCAAAACCAGCCTCGGGCTCTTTGAGCCGGTCCTGGTTGCAAAAATATGGGGGGAAAAATGATAGAGGTTCCCCCATATTTCAACAACCAGCACCGGGCTCTGCGCCTGGTCCTGGTTCCAAAAATATGGGGGACAAAAAGCGTAGGGGTCCCCCGTATTTCTGAAACCAGCACCGGGCTCCACTAGCCAGATACATAATGCCACAGCCGGGGGACACTTTTATATAGCTCCCGGCGGCCCTGGCATTACATAACCAACTAGTCACCCCTGGCCGGGGTACCCTGGAGGAGTGGGGACCCCTTCAATCAAGGGGTCCCACCCCTCCAGCCACCCAAGGACCAGGGGTGAAGCCCGAGGCTGTCCCCTCCATCCATGGGCTGCGGATGGGAGGCTGATAGCCGTTGTGTAAAAAAATTAATATTGTTTTTAGTAGCAGTACTACAAGTCCCAGCAAGCCTCCCCCGCAAGCTGGTACTTGGAGAACCACAAGTACCAGCATGCGGAGGAAAACCGGGCCCGCTGGTACCTGTAGTACTACTACTAAAAAAATACCCCAACAAAAACATAAGACACACACCTTGAAAGTATAACTTTAATACATACATACACACCTCCATATACACATACTTACCTTATGTTCACACGAGGGTCGGTCCTCTTCTCCATGTAGAATCCATGGTGTACCTGTGGAAAAAATTATACTCACATACTCCAGTGTAGAAGACTCTTCTTCTTTTAATCCAGTTGTAATCCAGGTACTTGTCAAAATAAAAAAAACGGACACCCGGCCTCGCACTGAAAGGGGCCCCATGTTTTCACATGGGACCCCTTTCCCCGAATGTCTAAGTGGGTTCCATCAGCCAATCAGGGAACGCCACGTTGTGGCATCCTCCTGATCGGCTGTGTGCTCCTGTACTGTATGACAGGCGGCACACGGCAGTGTTACATTGTAGCGCCTATGCGCTCCATTATAACCAATGGTGGGAACTTTGTGGTCAGCGGGTGACCGAAAGTAACATCACCGCTGACCACAAAGTTCCCACCATTGGTTACAATGGAGCGCATAGGCGCTACATTGTAACACTGCCGTGTGCTGCCTGTCATACAGTACAGGAGCACACAGCCAATCAGGAGGGTGCCACAACGTGGCGCTCCCTGATTGGCTAAAGAAACCCTCTTAGACATAAGTCAGAGGGGGTTTCTGGCATTCGGGGAAAGGGGTCCCATGTGAAAACATGGGGCCCCTTTCAGTGCGAGGTCGGGTGTCCGTTTTTTTTATTTTGACAAGTACCTGGATTACAAATGGATTACAAGAAGAAGAGGCTTCTACACTGGAGTATGTGAGTATAATTTTATCCACAGGTACACCATGGATTCTACATGGAGAAGAGGACCGACCCTTGTGTGAACATAAGGTAAGTATGTGTATATGGAGGTGTGTATGTATGTATTAAAGTTATACTTTCAAGGTGTGTTTCTTATGTTTTTATTGGGGTATTTTTTTAGTAGTAGTACTACAGGTACCAGCGGGCCCGGATTTCCTCCGCATGCTGGTACTTGTGGTTCTCCAAGTACCAGCTTGCGGGGGAGGCTTGCTGGGACTTGTAGTACTGCTACTAAAAACAATATTCATTTTTTTACACAACGGCTATCAGCCTCCCATCCGCAGCCCATGGATGGGGGGGGACAGCCTCGGGCTTCACCCCTGGTCCTTGGGTGGCTGGAGGGGGGGGACCCCTTGATTGAAGGGGTCCCCACTCCTCCAGGGTTCCCCGGCCAGGGGTGACTAGTTGGTTATGTAATGCCAGGGCCGCCGGGAGCTATATAAAAGTGTCCCCCGGCTGTGGCATTATGTATCTGGCTAGTGGAGCCCGGTGCTGGTTTCAGAAATACGGGGGACCCCTACGCTTTTTGTCCCCCGTATTTTTGGAACCAGGACCAGGCGCTGAGCCCGGTGCTGGTTGTTTAAATATGGGGGAACCTCTATCATTTCCCCCCCCATATTTTTGCAACCAGGACCGGCTCAAAGAGCCCGAGGCTGGTTTTGCTTAGGAGGGGGGACCCCACGCAATTAAAAAAAAAAAAAAAAACACTTTCCCATCCCCTTCCCACTGATAAACATGCACGGATCTCATGGATCCCTGCATGCCTATCCAAACACGGGATAAAAAAGCAGGTCTGGTTTTTTTTAGCACTTTTTCACGAATTGTATTTCTGCACGGCAGTGTTTGGCTATTGTCGGCAGTGTTTGTGATTTGCACTTTTTAGTAAATTACCGATTTCTACCAAATTGCAGGCGTATTTGACCGATGGTGTATTGATTCGTGATTTTTTCCTAGGACTTCCAAAATATTACGAATGCCCTCATCACTGCCGAGATTTTTGCTTAGTAAATTACCGAAATGACACTTTGAAGAAAAAACGGCATCTCGGTCAAAATCGGGACCTTAGTAAATATACCCCAGTGTGTGAGGAAAGAGGGTGCAGGGTGAGAGACAGTGTAGGAGAGCAGTGTGTCAGGAGGGTGTGAGGGGTATTGTAGCAACAGTGTGTGCGGGGAGGTGGTGCATGGTAAGCAGAAGTTTAGAAGAGCAGTGTGCGGGAAGGGATGCAGGGTGATAATGCTGAGTTAGATTACCTTATAACTTAACAATAATGGGTAAGAGACACAGTACGCAATTGGCGTATGGGGTACCGTAAGGGTACGTATTTAGCGTAGCATACGCTAGGCCGTGATCGAGACGCACATGCGGCACGCTCGCTCACAGCTTAATGCGTGGTGTCGAGCACGCTATAGGCGAGCGACAACCGTAATGCTACGCTATCAGCGTAGCGGACGCTCGAGACCACGAGGAGATCACGAGCGGCGCAAACGCTCACAAGATGACAATCAGTAAACCTTAAATGTAACACACAGAAAGGATATTCTTATACTGTAGACTTTGTACTGAAACATTGTAGCGATATAACGCTGCTTAACCTTGTTAATACTAAAGCGGTTTGAGCGATCGAGACGCTCCTATTACCCTCTGCAATGTAATGAACACACAATACCGTGCTAAGGATCCAACACCTTTACTAACAAGCTTTTAGTTATATCAAAAAGGGGTAAAACAGTTACAAGTCATACACTACATACTAACATATAATTCTAACAGAATATCTAGACAGAAATATACAATAACGTTACAATCTTAAACTAAACAGAGAGAGAGAGAATGTGGCCAATACAAACAAAGAGCGAGATGATTACAGAGAATTACTTACACACAATGGGAACGATCGCAGCGCAGCCTGGTACCAGCTCCGAGTTAGTCAATATGAAAACCGTTTGTGGAGAGTGAGGGAGCTGTTCAGGCTGGCTGATCTTATATACACTGAGTACAGTATACTACAAAGGGACCTACAATCTCATTGTTCATTGGCACAGGAATGTCTTCTCGCATCATATCAAAAGGTCATAGGTTAGTTTGAACAGGTGGGCTGTGACTATTTCAAACAGCTCAGGTGGGTGGGAATCTCCGGATTCCCGCCGCATGGATAATGAACTGCAAATATAGAATATGTCCAGAAACTACTAATGGCCATAACTACACGCAGGAGCGATTAATCTTTACCTAACCAACACCGGATTATTGCTATAAAAATACTCTTCGGTTAGGTACCAGACACCACTGTTCAACCTTAATCAGACCCTTTGTACAACAAAAAGAGGGATTCCCAAGTCCGTGAACAAGTCACATTAACCAAACTTACAGTTATCATTAAGGGGAACATTACCAATAAAACATGCTATTTGGTTCTATTATTAAACGATTGAGTCGCCCGCTAGACGCACACAAACTCTACCGTAAATGCACATACCACGCGCTCGAGCGCATGGCCGAGGCGCCATCCCGCGGCTACGAGTATCCGCACGCACGGGAGAGAATGTGCACGTGCAGCAGGCACGCGCATGAGGTGAATATATGGCAACGTGCAGCGTGATATTTTTCTGACTTTGACAGTCCACCCTTTGGCAGTCATCAATAACTGCCACTTCCTAAAAACAGTTCAAAAAGAGAAAAATATATGTCATGTAAAAATACATTTCTATGATTGGGTAAGGGAGAAGAGGAGAAGGTGGGAAAAAGGTATGACCTAGTGAGATAGTAGAAGCATGTATGTATGAGTCCATGTTTGAGGGGTCATGTATCATCGTGCCGTACGTGTTTTAAATCAAGCTTCGAGGTATTGCGAAGTATACATTTGAATTCCTTCTTATCCCGTATTACGGGCCTGTGGATGGGCTGTCAAAGTTTACCGAGCTCTTTTCGGCTTTTGGTTGCAACAAAATGGGGGAGCACATTTTAGTTGATGATACATGAATGGGGGGATATGTGAGTGCTGATATCTGTGCCTATATTCCCTATCGACTATGTGTGTCATTACCTGAAGGTTGTAGAAATGAAGATAAGAAGCAATTATGGTAAATGCAGTCGTTAACTATGTGAGTTTAATGTACATTTGCCGATTGAGGTCTTGTCTGATGTCTTGTCTCGATGTACATGTTGACTGTAGTCTCCCGATGCTTTTGCTATAATTGCTTGAGCAAAAAGCTTTCTCAATGTCCATAGACTTACAATCTTTGAAGTGTTGGGCTATCGTAAAATTTTAGAGTCACTAGGGAAAATGGGGGTCTATGGCATTGTCCATCAATGGTCTGTGTAAAAGGTTGTCAAATTCTTCTTCCAAGCGGATGTCTTTGTACCTTGGAGGAAAACAAAGGAGAAACGGGTGAAAGAAACGGACCGTGGAATCACATTTTCATCACAACATTGTCTCTATTGTTGGGTCATACATCAAATTAGTCGTTGTTGTTAGTACAGTGTCCTCGCTCCTTAAACTCATCACTCGGGCACTACGTTTACATTTCGCTAAAACCCGAACGCATCTAAATAGCAGACCAACCAATATGGCGACTCCCAGAATACACAAAAGAAATTTCCCTACATCCATGATAATACCTTGGGCCCATTCTCCTAAACCAGAGAACCAATTTCGTGGGTTCAACCATGACACCCAACTGGTCAGCTCATTACCCACAGCAGCAAGGGTGAGATTGTGTTTCCTTCGGAACTCCCATTTTAATTGTAAAATGTCATCCATCTTTTGGTCTATGACCTCGGCTGGATCCTCCGTGCTGTTTGTAATGTACGTGCAGCACTTGATTCCATATTGAGTTGACAGGGTTACACAATACCCGCCTGTCACAGCTGTGAGGTAATTGAGAATCATCCTATGCTGAACCAGTTCCGTTTTGTAGGCTTGTAACTCTTTCCCAGTGTACCTGAATGTGTCGTCATACATTTCGGTGATATTGTCTAATAAATTTGCAAGCGCAGATATATATTTATAATTTATCACTCCTCTAGCGGTACGAGTGATATCTAACGCGGGTAGGAATTGAATCCCGGTGGATTCATGGATCAGGTCAGAGGCTGAATGCTCTGTTCTTTCTATCAGGTGCCGTTTAACGATGTGCTCGTAATGAGTGTGAGTATAAGGAGCTTGGGCACCACGGTGAATATCTTTCATTTTAGTGTGGGATACAGTCATTACCTCAGGCAGTACTTTTCCAATATAACATAACCCTTCTGAGTTTGGGGCAAGCCACTTATACGCCTTCCTCCCGCATATGAAATATGCGTCATCGGGGAGAACATATGGGACGGAGTGTGACATAACCATATTACAGATTTTCCATGTGAACTCTCCTAACCCTAATTCTTCCATCTGTTTAGTACACGTATCAGTTTGTACGATCTGTGCACAGTATCCTGGTGATACTTCTCCAACTCGCATGATCCTATTTCCTAAGGTGTACCTATACCGAAAGAATTTCCTATGGTCGGCTATCTGGCGTATAAGTTCTGTGTCTATGGGCAATCTGTCGGCTCTATGTGAGAATGTCATGGTTTGATTACTCCATGACACTTCCCAATTTCCCGGCTTTCGGGGATTGGAAATGTTAAAGCACACTAAGGACCTATCCACATGATATTGGTGGAGCTTCAAACTAGGAGGACTAGAGATATTAAACCTCTTATCCACCGGCCTCCCACCACTTAGCTCAAGTACCTCTCCTACCGTTAAAGGGAATGGTACTAATCCTGATTTACTATGGCCTTGAGGTACTTGAGAGCATACCCAACAGTCTGTCTGATTTGACACTTTACCCACTAAGGAGTGATAGTCACTCAATGGATGCCGGTCCATGTGGACATTAAAACTGGACTGACATTTCTTTATGCACCCATCCTCAACTATATTGTCACAATGCCTACAGATGCAGTTCTCTTCAGCTAACAATCCTTCACAATTCCTTCTATTGTCAATGCTACCAGATCGTTTTCTGATACTCGCCTTTACTCGGAGATTATGTTGTTCTTGGAAATCTACGCCTGCATCCTGGTCATCAGAACCCATTCCTGATCCTTTCTCGACCTCCATGGTACTCTCACCGAAACAGACTGCTCTGGTCAACATCATGGTCAACAGGAAAATCCGGATCACAGTCTCTTGGGGCAAGTCCATCTTAGAGGAGTAAAAGGAGAAAACTAAGAAGGGGGAAAGGAAATAGGAGGGAGGTGGGAGCTGGAGAAAATAACAAATGGGAAAAAGAAATCTGGCTCGACAAGCTTCCGGTCTTGTTATTCTCAGCGCTCAGGTGTCGTCTCAATCCTCCCTGAACAGACACTCTAGTGATACAACCTCTACCGTCTGTTCTTTATCACGGGACCTCTCTGGGTCAGTGACCTTTTTACAATGAGACGAATGGACCCAAGTCTCTCTCTCGGCAACCTTCAAAGCAGTTGTGCTGGTCAATAAGACTTGATATGGTCCTTCCCATCTGTCAATAAGGCAACCTGAGCGTAGAAAATTCCGTATCATTACATACTCCCCAGGTTCAATGTCATGACAATTACTGTCTGGCAAATCAGGAATCACCAACTTTAGATTATCATTCTGATTCATCAATTGCTTACTCATCTTAACCAAGTACTTTACAGTTACTTCATTGTTACATTTCAAATCATCCTGGGGGTTAATCATAACATGGGGTTGTCGACCAAACAAAATTTCGAAAGGAGACAGATTAAGAGGGGACCTGGGAGTGGTTCTGATGCTGTATAATACGATTGGCAAAGCTTCAGGCCATAACAGTCCTGTTTCAGTCATTACCTTGCTCAATTTATTTTTAATAGTGCTGTTTACTCTCTCCACCTTCGCGCTCGCCTGGGGGCGGTACGGAGTATGCAGCTTACTATTAATTCCCATCAACTTACACATTGTTTGAAAGACTTCACCTGTGAAATGGGTACCCCTATCACTTTCAATTATTCTAGGGATACCGTACCTACACACAAATTCCTGCACAATTTTCTTTGCAGTAAATACAGCGGTATTTGTGGCCGCAGGAAATGCTTCAACCCAATTTGAGAATACATCAATACAGACCAAAACATACTTTAAATTTCTACAAGGTGGCAATTGTATGAAATCAATTTGTATCACCTGGAAAGGGCCATCTGTTGGAGGGATATGAGATGGCTCTGTCGGTATTGCCTTTCCGATATTCTTCCTCAAGCAGGTAAGGCATGTCATCGCTCTTTTACCCGCATGGGAAGAAAATCCTGGGGCGCACCAATAAGCTCTTACTAGCTTGCACATCCCTTCTTTGCCTAGATGAGTCAGCCCATGTGCTGCTTCCGCTAGACTTGGAAGGTATGCTCTGGGTGCCACTGGTTTACCATGTCCATCTGTCCAGAGTCCTGAGGACTCCTGGTCATATCCTTTTGACTTCCAAACTGCCTTTTCCTGTGGGGAACACAAATTTTGCATTTCACACAATTTCTGTGTGTTTACAGTATTAAATACCATCAGTCGTGTACTATCTGTTTGTATGGGGTTACTAGCTGCTGATTTAGCAGCTTCGTCTGCTCGGCTGTTACCAAGTGATACCGGGTCTTGGCTATTCGTGTGAGCTTTACACTTGATAACAGCCACTCTGTCGGGTTCCTGTATCGCTGTTAGAAGTCTTTTGATGTGGGCTGCATGCGCTACGGGTGTGCCAGCTGCCGTCATGAAGTTTCTGAGGCGCCATAGAGCTCCGAAATCATGGACTACTCCGAATGCGTACCTAGAATCTGTGTAGATATTGGCTGACTTGCCCTTAGCCAATTCACATGCTCTGGTCAGGGCAACCAGTTCAGCAACTTGTGCTGAGTGAGGTGGGCCTAGCGGTTCTGCTTCTATGGTACCTTGGTCATCTACGACTGCGTATCCAGTACACAAATCTCCCGAGTCCGTCTGTCTGTGACAACTACAGTCAGTGTAGAAAGTAAAATCTACATCTTCCAGTGGGTTGTCACTGATGTCAGGCCTTGCCGTGAAATTTTGGGTCAAATATTCCATACAATCATGTGTGTCATCCTCTGTATTAAATCCTCCTTCACCATTATTCTCATCCTCCACCCTTTGTGCCTGTCCAGGCACACCTGGGAGATACATTGCAGGATTTAATGCACTGCATCTCCTTATGGTAATGTTTACGGGGGCCATCAATGCCAATTCCCATCTTGTAAACCGCGCTGATGAGACGTGTCTGGTTTGGGCAGAATTTAGTAAGGCTGACACTGCATGTGGTGTATGAATTGTGAGGTTGTGTCCTAGCACTACATCTTCGCTTTTCGTGACTAGCAATGCTATTGCTGCAACGCTTTGCAAGCATGTGGGGAGGGATCGCGCTACCGTATCTAGCTGAGCGCTGTAGTAAGCTACCGGCCTGCTGGCATCACCATGCTTCTGGGTTAGGACACCTGCTGCGCAACCAGCACTCTCTGTTCCGTACAGCTCAAAGGGTTTCCCATAGTCAGGCATACCTAATGCTGGTGCCTGCGTTAGGCACTGTTTAAGTCTCTCAAATGCCATCTCGGATTCGTCTGTGTGCGAAATCCGATCAGGTTTGCTTGATGAGACCATCTCCTGCAAAGGTAAGGCCAGTATGGAAAAACCTGGGATCCAGTTACGGCAATACCCACACATTCCTAAAAACGTTCTAATCTGTTGCTGGGTTTGTGGCTGGGTCATGTTACGAATTGCTTGAATTCTATCAGCGGTAAGGTGTCTCAGTCCTTGTGTTAGACAGTGTCCCAAATACTTCACACGAGTCTGGCATAATTGTAACTTGTCTTTGGAAACCTTGTGTCCTGTGTCTGAAAGATGAGACAGGAGCCGTTTCGTATCTCTCAGGGACGCTTCCAATGAATCTGAACACAGTAGTAAATCGTCCAAGTACTGTATCAATACTGATCCACTCACTGGTTGGAAAGACTGTAAACAATCATGCAGAGCTTGTGAGAAAATACTTGGACTGTCTATGAACCCTTGGGGTAAGCGAGTCCATGTATATTGAACTCCTCTGTATGTAAATGCAAATAAGTATTGGCTGTCAGGGTGTAGAGGTACCGAGAAGAAAGCGGAGCAGAGGTCAATCACAGTGAAAAATTTGGCAGTGGGAGGGATTTGCATTAGGATGACAGCTGGATTTGGCACTACGGGGAATTGACTCACAACTATTTTGTTGATCCCTCTTAGATCCTGCACTAATCGGTAACCCCTCCCCCCACTCTTTTTAACAGGGAAGATGGGACTATTTGCAGTGCTGGACGTCCTTACCAGAATGCCCTGTTGTAGCAAGCGCTCTATTACAGGGTAAACTCCTAACTCCACCTCTGGCTTCAGAGGATATTGTGGGATTTTTGGAGCTATCCTACCATCTTTTACTTGCACAACTACTGGGGCTACATTTGCCATCAATCCAGTGTCTTGTCCATCTTTGGTCCAAAGTGACTCCGGTATCTGGGAAATCATTTCTTCTACCTTGGACGGACACCTATTTATAATAACAGTGTGTGACATTAATCTTGTTGGGGAAGAGCATATCTTGCGCTTCCTGAGTGTGGTTTTCGGGTATGTCCAAGAACACACCTTCAGGAGTACAGTATATGACGCATCCCATTTTGCACAGTAAATCTCTCCCTAAGAGATTAGTCGGAGCCGATGCAGCCAGCAGGAAAGAATGCTTGGTATGCAAAGGCCCTATCGTAATCTCTGCGGGTTTGCTTAAAGGGTAGTGCTGTACTACGCCTGTTACTCCCATGGCTGGAATTGTTTTACCAGTGGTTCTCATGCCCACGGTCAAATTTATCACTGACTTGGCCGCCCCCGTATCTACAAGGAAATTTAGAGATTTACCAGCTACATCAATTATGACCTCGGGTTCACTTCCAAGGTTCGCAATTAATTTCACTGGCTGCAGATTCCAGGTGTGGGCTCCTCCCTATGGTGCGTGGTGGCCTCCCTGTATTGCGCTGGCAGCTATTACCTGTGAAGGGGGTAAATGGGATCTATCAGTGACTTGCCAGTATCTTTTTGGGGGATACCTTTTTGTTTCCCCTGCGTGTGGCTCATAACTCCGTCTCTGCGGTCCTTGCTCCCAATTTCGTGTGTCATGTCGTTGTCTAGGGGGTTGGTATGATCTTTGTGCATTCTTTGATTTACAGTCTCGTGTAAAATGTCCCTCTTTATGACAGTAATAACAAGTTACCACATTTGACTTACCCACAGGGGTCGGAGATTTATACAGAGATGGCCTTGTGGTCAGGGCCTGTATACTTACGGCCATTAACTTATCACTTTGTGACTCCTTGTGTCTGGTGATATTCCGTTCATGATCAACAGCGGCCTCTCTCAAAGTAGCCACCGACAGACCTCGCCAACATGGTTGGGTGGTCTGTACCCTTGTCCTTAATACTTCTTTTAAACCTTCCATTAACACAGATACTGCTACTGCTCTATGATTTACATTTGTCGAAATGTCTTCTATGCCTGTATACTTAGCCATTTCCTGTAGTGCCCGATGAAAATAATCAGCAGCTGTTTCTCCCTCTTTTTGTTTGATGGAAATTTTTTTATTCCATTTGGCAACAGCTGGAAAATACTCTTTTAACTGTAAATTTATTCTCTTTACATTATCTTGGTTGTACACATCCGTAAGGGGTACATCTTCATCTAATTTACAGTCAGCTAAAAATCTTGCTGAGTCGACATTGGAGGGTAAACATGCCCTCAGCAATATCTGCCAGTCTTTGTTATTGTGCTCCACAGTATTTCCTAGATCTCTAATGTATTTCTGACTAGCAGCTAGATCTTTCCTAGGAGCAGGGAATTCAGACACCATTGTTCTTAATTCCATTCGGGTAAAGGGGCAGTGCATGGCGATGTTTCTGACAGGAGTGATTCCTGAAGTGTCAGTTTTCCCATTTGGCACTGCTATTACCCTAACGGGATTAAGTCCAATAACATCCTTCTGAGTAGATTCTACAATATGTGGTGAAATGGTTTCAGCATAGTGTATGGTGCCGTACTTACCAGATGATACGACCTCACCTGTCCCTCCGCTAGAAGGCTTTGACGCTAATCTTACGGGTTGGGCCGTGCCCACTGTTGTTTCTGCTATGGTGGCTGCTAGAGAGAGTGCCGATATTGTAGTTGGCTCATCCTCTTGATCACACTCCTGGGGAAAGTTTAAAACAGGGTACAGCTTGCACGGGTTAGTATTTGCATCAATAATCTTAGTCACATTATTCTTAACATTTATACAGTTACTAAGTGCATGTTTATATTCACCAGTGTGCCATTCTCTGTAACCACCTGCTCTCCTGTTATGTATGGTGGCGGTGGCGCCGTGGCTATCAGTTTCTTGATAGGGTTAGATCCAGCCGCCTGAGCCAATCCTCTCTGTATTTCACCCTCCTGCTGCCATAACTGTAAATAGTCATAATGTTTGATTCGTCTCTTTGCAGATTTAATGAGACATATCCTTCTCCTTAGATTTTGCAACACATCTGGGCTAAAACTGCCTACCCGTGGGAACCTTTCCCCATCGTGCACAGTCATTCTTTCCCATTCATCGCACAAAACTTCTGTGTGTGATCCGTATTTCTCACACATTACATACCTTGCCGACCCGATTGGTCGGTTTACTAAGTCAACCCGAACCGAGGTTGATCACCCCCTACCTGAACAACTGGCCCCCATCCTTGCAGGTGTTGCTTTCACTACCTCTGACCTTCAAATCAGGGTCTTCAGCAAACCCTTACAAAACCAAGATGTCCTGGGCAGGCCGGCGGCGAAGTTTACCGAGTACTCCACTCACTCGCCCACGTCGACCAATACGCCCACACACTGCCTTAGCGCTGGCGTACTCAACCTAGGGCCCCTGCGACCTGAACCTCTATTTACTGGAACATGTGGGTGTGATCCGAAGAGCACTTAACCCTTTCCAGTAACTATTGGTTGTTGGATAGTTCCCAAGTGACTAGCGAACTTCCCTTAAAATAAAAAAATATATTACACAAATCACGTTAGAATGTACAAATAGCGTTTATGACCCCTCTAGCGTACGCAAATGGTACTGGGTCAAGTTACTAACTAATGCACACAATTACGTGCGGTACAATCGTTCTGCACATAAGCAACTAATCTTATGTGCGGAGCGACCAGTGGAATCGAAAATTGTGGCTGCGAATTCCTTCAGCCTGAGCTTAATGGCCTATATGGGTATCGCACCAACCCTTTCTGGTGTTGTGCTACTCTTTATCTATAGCGGACTTCTTAGTCTGCTGTACCTGGACCTCCTGGTCTGTGCTACAGTAGACCTCCTGGTCTGCTATACTCTAATGCTCTTTTTTAATGTTTAACAAGGGATGCCTCCCAAGCCACCATGCAGTCACTTACACGTATGTACCTTCACGAGAACTCGATTTCCTTTGGTTCAACCCCAAAAATTAGAAACTTATATATATGTATACACACTCTTTCACCTCATATACACTTTACTTTCGTTTCTGCGCAGAAATCCCTTTCATTCAGTAACACAGTTCAGTCCAGATGAGTTGCAAATTAGAGAAGGATCTATTAGCTTAAAATTTTGGACACTGAAATTGACTTGCGCTATTATCGCGTTACCTCCTTTTCGCCTACTTAAAATAATACTATCGTGTGATTTGTATTATGTGGGCGTACCCAGACGCTCCGTTGCGTAACATACGCTCCGTGCGTCGACCCTTGCGTCGCGTACACTCGTTCTGCCCCTTGTTATAGACACGTGTACGCAAGCCAGGTATGTCCACAGTAACACAACTAACACGTTTATCAATGTAAATGACCTTTAATTGTAATCATCTACTGAACACCACACAGAACTTCCTTGTATTTTTAGGCAAGCCGTGTGCGTGTTTTACAAATTACTTCCTTACGTTTTAATATTAACTTTTAACTACCAATAGCAACAAATCTTTCTCAGCACGTTACAATTGTGAAATGGCAAACAGGAAGGTGATATGTAAAAATACACAAATGAAAAGAGATACAGTTGTGTGTGTGCGTGTGTACGCAAAACAGAAATAAACAGTTTAAAAAAAAAACAATAGCGTATTGTTCTTACCTCCGGTTCCGGATCCCACCAGCACTCCTTCAATCTAGCGAAACAGACGCTTATCTAGTCAGCACTCTTGTATCCCGATACGAAGGGATACTGCCTTCCCGCCCTTGCTGACGGATAACGTTTGTTTTCGCTAGTGCGGATATGTGGAGGACGGACGAGCCGCCAATTGATAATGCTGATTTAGATTACCTTATAACTTCACAATAATGGGTAAGAGACACAGTACGCAATTGGCGTATGGGGTACCGTAAGGGTATGTATTTAGCGTAGCATACGCTAGGCCGTGATCGAGACGCACATGCGGCACGCTCGCTCACAGCTTAATGCGTGGTGTCGAGCACGCTATAGGCGAGCGACAACCGTAATGCTACGCTATCAGCATAGCGGACGCTCGAGACCACGAGGAGATCACGAGCGGCGCAAACGCTCACAAGATGACAATCAGTAAACCTTGAATGTAACACACAGAAAGGATATTCTTATACTGTAGACTTTGTACTGAAACATTGTAGCGATATAACGCTGCTTAACCTTGTTAACACTAAAGCTGTTTGAGCGATCGAGACGCTCCTATTACCCTCTGCAATGTAATGAACACACAATACCGTGCTAAGGATCCAACACCTTTACTAACAAGCTTTTAGTTATATCGAAAAGGGGTAAAACAGTTACAAGTCATACACTACATACTAACATATAATTCTAACAGAATATCTAGACAGAAATATACAATAACGTTACAATCTTAAACTAAACAGAGAGAGAGAGAGAGAGAGAATGTGGCCAATACAAACAAAGAGCGAGATGATTACAGAGAATTACTTACACACAATGGGAACGATCGCAGCGCAGCCTGGTACCAGCTCCGAGTTAGTCAATATGAAAACCGTTTGTGGAGAGTGAGGGAGCTGTTCAGGCTGGCTGATCTTATATACACTGAGTACAGTATACTACAAAGGGACCTACAATCTCATTGTTCATTGGACACAGGAATGTCTCCTCGCATCATATCAAAAGGTCATAGGTTAGTTTGAACAGGTGGGCTGTGACTATTTCAAACAGCTCAGGTGGGTGGGAATCTCCGGATTCCCGCCGCATGGATAATGAACTGCAAATATAGAATATGTCCAGAAACTACTAATGGCCATAACTACACGCAGGAGCGATTAATCTTTACCTAACCAACACCGGATTATTGCTATAAAAATACTCTTCGGTTAGGTACCAGACACCACTGTTCAACCTTAATCAGACCCTTTGTACAACAAAAAGAGGGATTCCCAAGTCCGTGAACAAGTCACATTAACCAAACTTACAGTTATCATTAAGGGGAACATTACCAATAAAACATGCTATTTGGTTCTATTATTAAACGATTGAGTCGCCCGCTAGACGCACACAAACTCTACCGTAAATGCACATACCACGCGCTCGAGCGCATGGCCGAGGCGCCATCCCGCGGCTGCGAGTATCCGCACGCACGGGAGAGAATGTGCACGTGCAGCAGGCACGCGCATGAGGTGAATATATGGCAACGTGCAGCGTGATATTTTTCTGACTTTGACAAGGGTGAGGGGTAGAGTAGGATAGAGTGTGTGTTGGGAGGGGTTGTGGGATGAAAAATAGTGTAAGAGAGCAGTGTATGTGGGGAGAGGGTGCAGGGTTATGGGTAGTGTCGGAGAGCAGTGTGTGAGAGAAGGGGGCACAGGGTAAGGGGTAGTATAGGAGAGCAGTGTGTGCAGGGACAGGGTACCAGGTGAGGGGTAGTGTAGGAGAGAGTGTATGCTGGGAGGCGATGTGGGATGAGAAGTAGTGTAACAGAGCAGTGTACGTGGGGAGGGGTAGTGTAGGAGAGCAAAGAGGAGGGGGCACAGGGTGAGTGGAGGTGTAGGAGAGTAGTGTGTGTGTGGGGAGAGGGAGCAAGGTGATGGGAGGTGTAGGAGAGCAGTGTGTGAGAGGAGGGGGTGCAGGTGTTTGCAGGGATAGGGTACAGGGTGAGGGGTAGAGTAGGAAAGCAGTGTGTGCTGGAAGGGGATGTGGGATGAGAAATAGTGCAAGAGTGTAGTGTGTGAGGAATGGGGGTACAGGGTTGAGAGGTAGTATAGGCAAATAGTATGTTGGGAGGGGGCAGCATAAGGGGCATTTTAGAAGAGCAGTACTTGCAGGGAGGGGGTGCAGGATAAGGGTTAGTGTAGAAGATCAGTGTGTGAGGGAAAGGGGTACAGGGTGAGAGGTAGTGTAGGAGAGAAGTGTCTCGGGAGGGGGTGCAGGTGAGAGGTAGTGTAAGAGAGCACTGTGTGTTGGGAGGGGGCACAGCATAAGAGGTATTGTAGAAGAGCAGTAATTGCAGGGAGGGGGTGCTGGGTAAGTGGTAATGTAAGAGAGCAGTGTCTGTGGGGATGGGGTGCAGGGTGAGTGGCATTGCAGGAGAGCAGTATGTGCAGAGAGGGGATGCATGGTGAGGAGTAGTTTAGAAGAGCAGTGTGCGGGGGCAGAAGGTGCATTGTGAGTGGTGCTTTAGAAGAGCAGTGTGCGGGGGCAGAAGGTGCATTGTGAGGGGTGCTTTAGGAGAGCAGTGTGTGAGGAAAGGGGATGCAGGGTGAGAGGTAGTGTAGGAGAGCAGTGAGTAGGGAGGGGGTGCAGGTGAGGGTTAGCGTAGGAGAGAAGTGTATTGTGAGGGGGTGCACATGAGGGGTAGTGTAGGAGAGCAGTGTGTCGTGAGGGGGTGCAGGTGAGGGTTAGTGTAGGAGAGCCTTGTATTGGGAGGAGGTACAGGTGAGGGGTAGTGTAGGAGAGCAGTGTGTCAGGAGGGGGTGCAGGTGAGGGGTAGTGTAGGAGAGCAGTGTGTCGGGGCGAGGGGGTGCAGGTGAAGGGTAGTGTAGGAGAGCAGTGTGTCGGGGCGAGGGGGTGCAGGTGAGGGGTAGTGTAGGAGAGCAGTGCGTCGGGAGGGGGTGCAGGTGAGGTTAGTGGAGGAGAGCAGTGTCTCGGGAGGGGATGCAGGTGAGGTTAGTGTTGGAGAGCAGTGTATCGGGAGAGGGTGCAGGTGATGGGTAGTGTAGGAGAGCAGTGTGTCGGGAAAGGGTGCAGGTGAGGTTAGTGGAGGAGAGCAGTGTCTCGGGAGGGGATGCAGGTGAGGTTAGTGTTGGAGAGCAGTGTATCGGGAGAGGGTGCAGGTGATGGGTAGTGTAGGAGAGCAGTGTGTCGGGAAAGGGTGCAGGTGAGGGGTAGTGTAGGAGAGCAGTGTATCGGGAAGGGGTGCAGGTGAGGGGTAGTGTAGGAGAGCAGTGTGTCGGCAGGGGGTGCAGGTGAGGGGTAGTGTAGAAGAGCAGTGTGTCGGAGGGAGAGGGTGCAGGTGAGGGGTAGTGTAGGAGAGCAGTGTGTCGGGAGGGGGTGCAGGTGAGGGGTAGTGTAGGAGAGCAGTGTGTCGGGAGGGGGTGCAGATGAGGGGTAATGTAGGAGCAGTGTATCGAGAGGGGGTGCAGGTGAGGGGTAGTGTAGGAGAGCAGTGTGTCGGGAGGAGGTGCAGGTGAGGGCTAGTGTAGGAGAGCAGTGTATCGGGAGGGGGTGCAGGTGACGGGTAGTGTAGGAGAGCAGTGTGTCGGCAGGGGGTGCAGGTGAGGGGTAGTGTAAGAGAGCACTGTGTGTGGGGAGGAAGTACATGGTGAGGGGTATTGTAGAAGAGCAGTGTGTTGGGAGGGGGCGCAGCATGAAATATACGTTATGGTAGGAGAAATACCGTTTTCAACGGTAAGTTCTTGAGTCCACAGGATAACAATGGGATATGATGGAACGACAGTGGATTTGCACCAATCAGTCAAAGCTTTCTGGCCTCCCAGCATGCAACGGGCCCGTCCATATATCCCCGCCCCCTGGCTCAGGCAAATCAGTTGTATTCCAAAGCTCAAGGCAGGAGCAATATGTATAACCCTGGGCAGTACGGATTGTGTAATGGTTAGCATTACTACCTCACAGCACTGAGGTCAGGGGTTCAATTCCCACCATGGCTCAAACTGTGTGGAGTTTGTATATTCTCCCCGTACTTGCGTTGGTTTCCTCCCACAATCCAAAAATATACTAGTAGGTTAATTGGATCCCAACAAAATTAACCCTAGCATGAATGTGTGTGCGTGTACATGTATAGATTGTAAGCTCCACTGGGGTAGGGACTGATGTGAATGGCGAAAATATTCTCTGTAAAGCGCTGCGGAATATGTGTGCGCTATATAAATAACTGGTAATAAATAAATAAACCCTAATCAGGCAAGAAGAACACACATGCACACCCTTCCGTACAAGAAGGAAGAGGTTAGTGAGTAAAAGGAACCTCAAATCAGGTGCGTCAGGGTGGGATCCCTGTGGAACCTGTGGACTTAGGAAAAATACCTGTTATCAATGGTTAGTTCTTACCATAACGTATATTTCTCCGGCAGGGTCCACAGATTATCCACAGCATAACAATGGAATTTCCCAAAGCAGTTTAGCGGTGGGGACACTCCTAATGCTCAGGAGAATCCTTTGCCCGAATTCAGCATCATGAGAGGCAAAGGTATCCAAAGCATAATGTCTTAATGATTGTGTAAACGGAAGACCATATGGCTGCCTTGCATACCTGTTCTGTTTAAGCACCACATTGTGCTGCCCATGAAGGACCTACCTTACGAGTAGAGTGAACAGAGATATTAGCCGGAATAGGGAGATTAGCTAGAAAATATGCTTCGTCATATGAAGTCATCTTGCCAGTGTCTGCCTACCAGCAGGTCATCCTCTCATATGAAATCCATAGAGAATGTAAAGAGAATATGCTTGACACTGGTACCATCTACGTAGATCCTTAATGCACGGATCACGTCCAGCGATGCATCTCCCGCAGAAAAGGTCCAGACTCTAAAAGGCCGGGACAATATTTCCTTTTGTTAAGGTG
Organism: Pseudophryne corroboree; assembly: GCF_028390025.1. Classification (NCBI taxonomy): domain Eukaryota; kingdom Metazoa; phylum Chordata; class Amphibia; order Anura; family Myobatrachidae; genus Pseudophryne; species Pseudophryne corroboree. The sequence continues at coordinate 242,565,273 of NC_086450.1, read as the reverse complement.
GAAGTTAGTCATCACCTTGGGAAGATACCCAGATCTAGTTCTGCGAACTAATTTCTCTGGATAAACAATCAGAACTGGGGAACCATATGACAATCCCTAAGTCTGATATTCTTCTAGCTGACGACTCAGGCAGTAGAAAAGACACTTTAGTTGTCAACCATTTGTAATCAATTTTTTTATGTGGTTCAAATGGGGCAACTTGAAGGATTTTCAGGACTAACCTGGTCTCACGGCACTGTAGGAAAAACAACCAAAGGTTGATGCGCAGCATACCCTGGAAAAGAAGATACGCACATCCTCTAAGTTGGTTATTTACTTTTGGAACTCTACAGTCAATGCTGACCCTTGCTTCTCTCAAGGAAGCCATTCATTCCTGTCTGAGAGAATGCTATGACCCTGGAACTCTGAAAACAATTCTTGGGGCCATTCACCTACAGCAACTGGTGTTTGCAGATGTTCCCCATCCAAGTACTCACCAGGCCCAACACTGCATAGCTTCCCAGATCTGGTGAGATTGGGCATATCAAGTGTGGTGTGGCTGTAGGTTTTCTTTCACTGTACCAAAGAATATAGGCTTGCCATATTTGGTGATATATGCGAGCTAAGAAAGGTTTCCTTGCTCTGAAACTGTCTGAAAGTATCCTCTTGACCTGAGGATAAAGGTTTCAATGGCCACGCTGTCAAAGTCAGCTGACCAACATGTCTGTGATAACCAGTTCCCTGCATTAGTAGGTCTGGACGTCGAGGAAGCAGAAGTAGAGCATCCATTGCTATTCTCTGTTATTCTTCCTGTTTAAACTTACTCACCACCCTGGGTAATAAGGTATTTAGAGGAAAACCCATCCGCCAGATGAAGGTCCTGTCTCACCTATAAGGCATCCACAACGATCGCCCTGGGATCCTTTGTTCTTGACCCATATGTGAGTACTTTGTTGTTCAATCAAGACGTTCTGAGATACATCTCTAGCACGCACCACTTGTTTTCTAGATTCCAGAAGATCTCTGGGTGTAGAGCCCATTCACTCCTCTGAAAACTTGAAAAAGTCCATTTACCTGTTATGATTCTCGGACTGAAAACAGCGGACAAGGTTTGGATGATGAAATCCATCCTCTTAGGTATGTGACTTACCTTCTTCGTCCCCTTTTCGGCTGAGAGTTACTTCCCGATGTAGAGGTACTCTAGTGCTGTTCTCTTGTCCGAGCAGAACTGGACTGGTTTTCACATGAAGACTGTCCCGTGCCCTGTATATGGCCAGAGGTTTCAACCTTTATTGGTAGATTAAACTTTGGGAACACAATCTCCCTGACACTAATCCTAGTGTCAGAATCTTCCCAATCTGATATCAAAAAAAGGATTTTCCTTTGTCCCGCTGGGTTGTCTGTAGCCACCAGGCTAATGACCTTCTTACTTTTATTGTAAGTACCATAGTCGGTCTTTATTATCTGATGCAATCCATTAATACATACCATACCTTGCATCCCCAGCTGGTCTCTCTAGGTACCAACCAGGCCCACACTGCTAATCTTCCATGATCCACTGAAGTCTGGGTATTTCCAGTGTGGTGTGGTTGTAGATTCTACTAGGTAAGAATCAGATGCTGCAGAGACTAGGGGGTAATTCCAAGTTGATCGCAGCAGGATTTTTTTTTAGCAGTTGGGCAAAACCATGTGCACTGTAGGGGAGGCAGATATAACATTTTCAGAGAGAGTTAGATTTGGGTGGGTTATTTTGTTTCTGTGCAGGGTAAATACTGGCTGCTTTATTTTTACACTGCAATTTAGATTGCAGATTGAACACACCCCACCCAAATCTAACTCTCTCTGCACATGTTAAATCTGCCTCCCCTGCAGTGCACATGGTTTTGCCCAACTGCTAAAAAAAATTCCTGCTGCGATCAACTTGGAATTACCCCCCTAGAGTGGAATTGTGCATACTCCCTCCTGTCGATGCAGATACCATCAAACCCATCCCCGCATTGCTGCGTGAATGGATACTGTTTGACTGTGTGGCGATTCTTGAATCCTATAGTGAACCTTGGATTTATTGTTGCGAAGTAAAAAATTACTTTCTGCAGACGTGATCCAGTACAGCCCCTAAGTGAGTCATCCGATGTGACGAAACTGGAGACGAATTTTCCCAAGTTATGAGTCACTTGCCTGCAAACTCGTTATTGCTGTTGGCGATGACCAGAGCAATCTCTGTGGCTGTGCCAGGATTAAAAGATCCTAGGTATGGGAAAAAAACCTTAACCCCTGCTGGCAGGGATAAGGTGCTGTTACCCCCATATTTCTTTTTTTTTTTAACAATTTTTATTGAATTTTCTCAATATTGCCTTGGTAGCATACAACAAACAAAATACAATCAAACATGAAATGAAGGAGGTTAGAAAAACAAAAGAAAAAAGGAGGGGAGGGAAACAAAAAAAGAACAAAGGGGGCGATGTTGCCAGACTTAGTCAATAACATTAAGAGAAAAGATGGGTAAAGCCGCCTCACAATCATGGAGTCAGAGAATACAGAAATAAGTTGTCATGTAAACCTAATTAGTAACATTATATTACCGCAGGTACTTTCTGCTGGGGAATCCAGAACAGTAAAGTCCAAGGGCGCACTGTAGATAATGGGATGTCCCATACGCTCACGGAACTCGCCCCACTTAAACCACTTCATGTGACTGGAAGAGGCAGCTGTGGAATATTCCGTCTCTGCCGTTTAAAATAGATAGTGCCTGTGGACTTTTTCTAAAATAGTATTAGATGTAGGAATTAAAGGAGATTTCAACAGTTGGGCAATGGAAGCTTTGGTGGCAATTAAAATACGTCCCATAAGGTACCTATCCCCCTGGGAAAGTGGCCCTGGATAAAAGTGTAACAAAGCTGTAAAAGGGTCTGCAGGAATTTGGATCCCAATACTTCACTGATCATACAAAATATTCCCTTCCAGAGCGGCTGTACGACAGGGCAAACCCAAAAAACATGAAAGATATCTCCAATCGAGGCGCAGTTCCTCCAGCAAAACTGGGAAATAGAAGGCCAGATTTTATGCAGCTGCTCAGGGGTGAAATAGGCTCTGTGGAGCAGTTTAAAAAACATCTCCGAGTGGTGAACACATTTGGAAACCTTAAAGCAAATACGAAAAACAACATCCCAGTCATCAGCGGTCAAAGCTTGGGAGAGGTCCCGCTGCCATTTAACCAAAGAGGACAGTTTCTCAGAGGCCCGTCCTGACAATAGAAACTGATACCACCAGGAGATATTACCTCTCTGAGCTGATGATTTAAATTTAGATAGCAATAGGGGAGGGAAAGCTAAATTGGCTAGAGGAAATGAGATATAACTCTGAATCCAATGTCTCAACTGGAGGTACTTCTAAAAATCCCTAGGTGAAATATTGGCCATACTCTGGAGGTGAAAAAAAGGGACCAGACCCTCTAATCGGAGTACATCGTTCAGTGAGGACACCCCCAGTTCCGCCCACGGAGAAGGAATCAAGGCAGCTATGGCAGACAGGGACAATTCTAAGGAAGGTAGAGTAATCTCTGCTTGAGAGGATACAAATTTACGCCAAAACTGAGGAGTTGTGGCAATCACCTTACAGGCGTGGGCCTGGCGGGGAGTTACCGTAGCAGGTAACCATAGGAGATCGGGGAGGCTAAAGGGAGACACCATGGAACCCTCAATAACAGCCCACTGTTTAGGGGATCCGGAGAGGAACCAGTCTTTAACTTGACTCAGTATACAGGCAGATTGATAAGCCTTAAGATCCGGGAAGGCAGCACCTCCCCTAAGTTTCGGAAGGGAAAGGGTATGTCTAGCTATTTTAGGCTTAGAGCACTTCCAAATATAGTTAATTAGAATTTGATTAAACTTGTGTAGTAATGGCCTTGGAATAAGTCTCGGGATAGCTCTGTAAAGATACATTAACTTTGGCAGTAACACCATTTTAGTGGCTGCTATACGGCCCAACCAGGATACTTTGTGTAGCATCCAATCATTGGTCAGGGACTCGAAGGCCTGCAATAACGGTTTATAGTTGCAGTCGATCAAATCACGTTCTCTAGCTAGGTTAATTTCTAAATATTTGAGAGATTTAGACTGCCAAGCATACTGGACGTTACCTTGTAGTTCCTGTAATAATTCTCTGGAAATATGGAGAGGAAGGGCCTCAGTTTTAGATGTATTCAATTTATAATAGGACACCTCAGAGAACTGCTTCAAGACTTGGTGTAGTGTAGGAAGAGAAGCCTCAGGTCTCGTTAAACATAAGGAGGATATCATCTGCAAAGAGACTGATTTTGTGTGAGACATCACCAATGATGGGACCATGAAAGGCCGCTGCCAGCCTGATTTTCTCTTCCAAGGGCTCAATTGCTAAAGCAAATATGAGAGGAGACCATTGTACCTTTGGTGATATTGAAAATAGTAGAAAGGCAGCCATTAATAAAAACCGTAGCCGAAGGGGAGGAATACAAGGCGAGGATAGAGTCCAAAATACCTCCCCCAAATCCGAAGCAACGCAACGCAGTCTGCACAAAACCCCAATGAAGTCTGTCAAATGCTTTTTCGGCATCTAAAGAAAGAATTAGAAGAGGGGACCCAAGAGAATCACAGTAGTCCATTACGTCTAGAACCCAATGAGTATTGTCTGGAGCCTGCCTGCCCGGAATGAACCCCACCTGATCCAGCCGAACAAGAAGGGGCAGAAAGGGGCAAACACAATTAGCGATCATTTTTGCATAAATCTTGACATCCGTGTTTAACAAGGCTATAGGCCTGTAGTTTTGCACCGAAGAAAGGGATTTCCCAGGTTTAGGAATGGTCACTATTCATGCATCGAGCATCTCCTTCGGAAAATGCCCAACCGACGTGGCTTCGCCAAACACGGACACCAGGACAGGGGCTAGATCAGCTTTAAAAGATTTATAAAAAAGTTAGCAGGAAATCCATCTGGGCCAGGGGATTTATCAGATGGAAACGAGTCAATGGTCGCTACTATTTCATCCATAGTCCAGGGGGAGCTCAGGGACAGGCAGGCTGCAGAATTCAAAGAAGGAAGGGATAAGGATTGCAAGAAAGCCTCAATATCCGCTTGAGAGGGTTGGGGGGTGTCCAGATCGTCCCGGAGGTTATATAGGTTGGAATAATATTCCGCAAACGCGTTAGCAATTTGATACGGGTCAGATAACTTAGTGCCTTGAGAATTAAAAACATGGTGCACACGATCCCTCGCTTTTCGTCCCCTCAATTTACTTGCTAATAATCGACCGGCCTTATTGCCAAAGACATAGAACTTATGGTTAAGTCGTGCTATGTTACGTTGCCCTTCACATAATGAAAAAGAATTCTCTTTTTCCCGAGCTAGGAGGAGCCGTCTATAAAGAGTTTTGTCAGTCAGATTCAATTTGTGAGTCCTCTCCAGATCCAGAGCCTCCAGTTCCGCTTGTTCATAAGTCCGTTTATTGTCCCTCTTCAGTTTAGCAGCAATTTGTATAGCTGACCCTCTAACGACTGCTTTAAAAGAACACCAATGATTAAATATCGAGGTGTCGTTGGGGTAATTTTTCGCTAAAATAGTGGGACACAGACTAATGAATAGCTTGCCGAGCCTCCGGATGGGAGAGGGCACCAAATCCTAATCTCAATGGCCCAGGAATGACTCTCCTACCACCAATATCCCACACTAACAACAAGGGGGAGTGGTCCGACCATGTCATAGGTAAGATGTCACTTTTGCTGAGGTTATTGTCCATCTGCCAGAAAAAGCCAGATCTATCCGAGAATATGATCGATGGACATGGAAGTATTATGAATAATCTCTCACCGTAGGGTGTTGAGATCTCCAGATATCATAAAGGTCATATTCCGCTATCAGTCTACTAAATCCATTATTAAAATCATGGGGTTTGGGACTGCGTAACACGGTCGTCCTGGACCTGTCCATAATCGGATCAAGAACCATATTAAAGTCTCCCAGGACCAAGAGTGCACCAGTAGCATGAGCCTGTAATACTGAGAAAAACTTTTTACAAAAGGGTAGCTGTCTAGTGTTAGGGGCATAGCAGGACACCAGGGTGACATCTACATTATCTAACTTCCCTAACAAAATCAGGTATCTCCCCTCGGGATCAGGGTATTGAGCTGTGACACTAAATAAACAATGCTGGGAAAACAAGATCGCAACTCCCGCTTTCTTTTCTGGGCCATTAGCCGTATAACAATGAGGGAATTTAGAGTTCCGAAACAGAGAAGGTGCTGCCCCTTCGAAGTGGGTCTCTTGGACCGCGACTACATGTGCTTTGATTCTGTGGAAGTAGGTCAGGGCAAGCTTCCTCTCCTGAGGCGAGTTCAAGCCCTTAACGTTAAGGGAAACTACATTCAGCATTGTTAGGAGGAGTAAGGTTGCGATATATGACCAACATACTAATTATATAAAAAGGATACAAGGGCTGGCAGTAGGACAAGAAAATAAAAAAAAGTTAAATACGGACAAACATATGAGGAAAGAAAATACAACTGAACTGACCCCACCAGGGGCCAAAACAGGCACCATACCATGGTCGCCTGGAGAATAGACATGGGGGTTAGCGGCAAAATCCCGGTCACCCTGAAATGAAGAAAAGAAGGCATCCATTTGTGTCCCTCCGCGCCATCCGAAGCAGAGACAAAAAGCATTCATCCACGTCGGATAGGCAACTACAAGCCAATAGGCGTCATACGAAAGCACGGAGGGTCACCAATTCAGACTACCCAAACATAGCAAGTACTGTAACTGTTTTAACAATGTATAGAGTTGTAACAGGAGAAGGAACATCACTCAAAAAGAAAATCTCCATCTCCGCTCTCGTTAAAAATGAGCTAAGTAAACATTAAATGAAGGTCTACAACAGAGGAGCTAAGAGAAACCGTGGCTCAGTAATCAGCCCGATCCAGCCTTGGACCAGTCGTGTTGAAGACCACGAGCTGGAGAGCCATGGTCTGGAGGGCTGACTAAGTTCCATCTCTCCAACATTTTCATGCCATCCGGCACATTAGTGAGAACAATCGTGGGGCTGTCCTTTGATATCAGCAATTTAGTGGGGAATCCCCACCGGTAGGGGATGTTGGCTCTCCTGAGAATGCTGGTGACAAGCTGAAAAGAACGTCGCTTCAGTAACGTGTCCCTGGAAAGTCACCAAATAGTTGAAGGGAGCCCAGCACCTCTGCTGTATCCGAAGATGGCTGAGCCGCCTTCAATAACGCCTCCTTCACGTGAAAGAAATGGATCCACATCAGAACATTCCGAGGGATATCCGCCGGTGCATTCCTGGCCTTGGGGAGGTGGTGTATACGATCTATCGGGAGATCACTTGAAGTAAATGACGGGGCCAGTTTCCGGAACAGCGCAATAGTGTTATCATGTAGAGAACTATTTGAGACAGTCTCCGGGCACCTCTCAATTTCAAGTTATTCATTCTGGAGCTATCCTCCATTTCCGTCACCTTATCCCCCAGAAGAGAGACCTCCATTTCCAATTGATCGTGAGAGGTAATAAGAGCATTGTGAGATCCAACCACTTTCTCCATCTTCGTCTCAAGGTGGTCGGCCACCTAAGTCGTCTATGGACTGCTGACATGTTTGAAGGGAGACTCTAAATTCTGCAGCTACTTCATCTTTAAAGGACGACAGCAGAGCCTTCATAGATCCAACTGTGATTGCATCATTGTCATCCAACTCACTTGGCTTGACAGGGGCCTGGCCCGGGAAGGAGGGACCACCACCCGAAGCCGAAGCAGGGGAAAGTCCTCTGGAGGAGGGAGCATTCGCTTCTTGCGGTTTAGGGGTTTAGGTGACGGTTTAAAGAAGGCAACCTGAGAAGCAGATTTAGCGACTTTCACTTTTTTAGGAGGCATAATGCAAAGAGGACGTGAGGTGTGATAAGTGTCTCCGGTAGTGTGAGTATAAACGAAAGGACAGCTCCACTATAGGGATACTTGCTATAACATTATACAAAACAAAAGGGCGACACGGGGTCAGAAATACTTCATTCACTCAGGTGAGAGTTCCCAGCAGATGGGAGCATCTTCATCACGGGTGAGAGGTCCCAGGAAGTAGGTAACAGATGGTAGCAGATCGCGTACAATAAACAAAGCCGTAACGTGTATGAGAAATGGCCTCAGTATTCCCTGTCTAAAAGCTGGCAAGGTGTAAAGGGTTATGGGCAGCTGCAGCCCACTCCAGGACATATGTATCCCCCTGACAGTTACTAATGCGGATAACCTGGGTATAATTCCAGAAGCAGTGGGGGGGGGGGGGGGGGGGGAGAGATGGCTCCCAATAACCTCCACAGCCGGAGGCAGAAGTGGGGGTAGGGCAGCACCTCTCCGTGTGAGGGCTCCAAATATTGGCACACCATTATTAAACAAAAGTCAGAGGCGTTGGTGGCAGTGGTGGTGAGTAGCGTGCGTCCTGGCCACTGCAGGATCATCTCGGTCAGGCACAGAGCAGGTGCCAAAGGCGTCCGGTCATGGACGCGTTGTCGTGGGGTCAGCGCTGCACAACAAAGGCCCCTCTGGATGACGCGGCTGGCAGGGTACCTTGCCGCTCGGGGCCGCCAGGCAGGAGGCAGACGCAGGAACGGGAGCGGGGAGGAGGGGAAGCCGCTTCAGCCCACAACTTCAGGGACACTCCACTTCCGGGCCGGAGCAGCATCAGAATCGAGTCCTTGGCGACTCCCAGGCAGATAGGCCGCAACCCGCACAGGTGCAGGAGGCACCCGCCGGCTCTGCGGTCCACTCCACCCGGTGCAGGAGAGCCCTAGCAGGCTAGGAGGGGTCTCCTTAGTAAACAAGCTGGGCCAAGGAGGTAGAAATATAGATCAAAGGCAGGAGCTCCAGCTCAGCACAACTGCCTGGGTCCGCTGCCAAGCCACGCCCCTACCCCCATATTTCTGGTAAATACTCTGGGGACTGTGGCTATCCCAAAAGGTAAAACCTAAACTGAAAAATGCTTTCTGGAGGAATAGCCAAACCTAGGAAAACACTGATGGAAAAGGGTATAGGAACATGTAGGTAAGCCTCCTGTATCTCCAGGGATCCTAAAAAAAACCCTGGCTCCATGCCACACATAAGGAACATAATGATTCCATGTTTCCAAATGTATTTGCTCAGCATTTTTCGGATTTAGCATGAGACGAAATGACTAATTTGTCTTCCGATTAAGCCAGGTTGAAGTAAAACCTTGTCCTTGTTTGCCAGAGGAACTGGAATGACTATTCCTGACCAAAGCAATTTTCTGACCTGCTTCTTGCAAAGCCAGGCCTTCGCCTATACCCGAGATAGGCTGTTTTGAAGGTGAAACATAACTAAAGATACCATGCCAGATCTGTGTGACCTGATGAAGTCGGCCCCCCAACCTGGGATCTACCAGACGGACCCCACACCATCGCTGAAGGTTTTATTTTTCTACAGCACCTGGTATTCCCCAATATCTGAGTACTAACTAGGCCCACACTGTAGATCTTCTGGTAGCTCATTGGTTTCCTAATATGAAATCACACTAACATGGGATTCAGCCTATGACAAGCTTCTATTGATAGTGTAGTATCAACGCGTGAACTGTATGTGGAAGGAACCTGACTTTCTTGGAGTCTTCTTTTGACTCCGGAATCTCTGTCAATTCTTACCAAAAAGGAATATTTTTAGAACAAGACAATGATTCCATCTACAGCACCTGGTATTTCTCACCAGGTCCCACATAGCTTCCAAGATCTGGTGAGATTGGGCATATCCAGTGTGGTGTGGCTGTAGATCTTCCACGTACCCAGCTAACCTGCTCTATGAGCAGGTATAGTTAGGGCTGATGCCCTGGAGTAAATATTTTGCCCATATCCAATGCTTCCAGGAACATTGCAGTCTTTTATATGAGCCATATGAGATTCCTGTTCTTGAAAAAAATCTCCTTCCATTGCATCAGCCCAGGCAACCACTGCCTTTGCCATTTAAGCTGAAGCCAAGGCTTGGCCTCATGACTGCCCTAGACAGGAACATTGAAAGCAAAGCTACTGTAGATTCTCCTTATCTACTTTAGGAGTCATCTCCCCTTTTTTTTTTTTCAAACAATCCCCAGCTGGAAGCAGATCATAGGAATACCATTTCTTAGGAATTCTAACTTTTTATTGGGAGAAAACCAACCTCTTCCATGATTTTCTTGGAACTCAAGTATTGGGATGTTTAAACACAGGTGCCTTGGTTTTTAACACAGGATTTACTGTATCCTCTAAGGATAAGATGGCTTTATTGCTTTCAGTTAACTCAGGTATATTCGAGAGCTGAGACCTACCTCTTTTTCATATGTCTGATGAATCTAAACAATGTGTAGTCTGCGAGTGTGAAGATTTACTTACCACTGATTCTGAGAAGCTGCTGCTGTATTTAAGGGCGTGTAACCCTATTCCTGGTACAGGATTTTGAGGGATTATCCATCTAACTTCCTGGATAAGCTTGTATAAATATAGCCCCAGGTGGATACACTTGTTCCTGCCTCTGCCTTGCTGAGCTAAATATTATGCATACAAGCCATCCTGAACCAGATAATAAGAGGATAATACAGCTTCAAACATGGTATTAGTGTCCTCACCATTGTCGCTTTATTACATGATTAATAATCAGCAGTACACAATTTTGTGACTATCACTTTACCTTTTAAAATGATATCCATTCGATCCTACTTATGCACCAGCATTGAGGATCTGCAAAACAAACTGACAAACCTGTAGCAAAGTCAGCATCATACTAGAAGTCAGTCACATGTTATACATTAGTATATTAAGCAATATGAGCACATCGTCAACTACATTAACATTTTAAGTATGTAGGAGAACGCATTTACTGAATCATGTTTAACATATCTAACGTATTCAGACGCAATGCGACAGAAACAACAGTAATGGTATACAGACTCACATGCAATAGGCACTTATCTAACTATTTATACTCAAAACAGTAGATAGAGATTTAGTGCTGTATAGCCCGTACTCAGAGTGGGATACAGGGAGACTTACCAGGATCGATCAATCTGTTAGCGAACGCTGAGTGGATCCAGATGCTACTAGTGTACACTGCCACTCCATGAAGCTATAGTGAACACAGACGCACCGGTCACACAGCCGCCTATGCTGCGACCAGGCCCTCAGTGAACTTGGACGCACCGGTCACGCAGCTGCCTATGCTGCGACCGGGTCCCCTCGTGGTAGCAATCAGTGAACACAGACACCACGGTCACACAGCCACCTATGCTGCGATCGGGTCCCCTCGTCTCCCAGTGTAGCTGGTAGCATCTGAGATGGAAGCGAGGAAACCGTTCATGGCGGGAAACTCGGCGGAAACTGGTCATGAACCGGAGGGTGGGGCGACCAGGAGAGAGTCCGACTCCCCACTGTTGACATCAACCCTAGGGATTGTGGCCTCCCACTATTCCTGGAGCCTCTGATCCCTAAGGCCTAGCGCTGGTGCACCCGAGGTGGCATCCACGTCAGCTACTGTTTGGTAGTCTCCTCCCAAAACAGTGCGGCTGTGTCCGTATTCCATGCATGCTAAGTGGAACCGACGCCTTACCTTCTCCCTGTGCTCCGGCCACAGCCTGGTACCGTCTGCTGGACCTGCTAGTATATCCAACACAGATGCCTGCCGAAACAGCACTGTACTCGTGGGTAAATGTTGTCGCAACCCGGCGGAGAGTTGTTGGAGCAACTCTTTCCAATATGCGTATAAGAGGCTGTGAAGAAAGATCACTCAAAAAACTAAAACTATAAAAATAAAATAAGAAAGCTTGAGGCTGCTAACAATCCAGCAGCCCTCTGACCATGGTCCGGCTCCTGCCGCACCAAACAAAAAAATTATTTGCCTGAGCCAGGGGGGCGGGGATATATGGACTGGCCCATTGCATGCTGGAAGGTTGGAAAGCTTTGACCGATCGGTGCAAATCCGCTGTCGCTCCATCATATCCCATTGTTATCCTGTGGATAACCTGTGGACCCTGCTGGAGAAAGGTATAGTAGAAGAGCAGTAATTGCAGGGAGGGGTGCAGGATGAGAGATACAGATGGAGCCACACTAGTCGTGGATCCGTCTATGTCCCAGTCCGGCCAGGCGGATGCACCCCATTCACTTGAATGGAGAGTGTCTCCGTCCGCGCGCCCGGACAGAGACGCTCTGAATGGGAGCTTCTCTATGCACTCCCAGCATGACTAGGTGGATGGATTGCCTAGTCACGCTGAGAGTGCACGTTTGCGATGAAGCCACCTCAGATTAGCGTGGTTCCATCTGTAGCTTAGGAGAGCAGTGTATGTGGGGATGGGGTGCAGGATGAGTAGTGTAGCAGAGCAGTGTGTGCGGGGAAGTGGTGCATGGTAAGCAGTAGTTTAGAAGAGCAGTTTGCAGGGTGAGGGGTAATGTATGAAAGAGTGTGTGCTATGAGGGGATGAGGGCTGAAAATTAGTGTAAGAGAACAGTGTATGTGGGGAGAGGGTGCAGGATGAGGGGTAATGTAGGAGAGCAGAGTGTGTGGGAAAGGGGTGCAAGGTGAGAGGTACTTTAGGAGAGGGAGAGAGAGAGAGAGAGAGAGAGAGAGAGAAAAGGGGGTGTCAGGGTGAGAGGTAGTGTAGGAGAGCAGTGTGTCAAGAGGGGGTGCAGGGTGAGAGGTATTGTAGCAGCAGTGTGTGCAGGGAGGTGGTGCATGTTAAGGAGTAGTTTAGAAGAGCAGTGTGCAGGAAGGGATGCAGGGTGAGGGGTAGAGTATGAAAGAGTGTGTGCTGGGAGGGGATGTGGGATGAAAAAATAGGATTTTAATTACCTACCGGCAAATCCTTTTCTCGTAGTCCGTAGCGGATGCTGGGGTTCCATTTAGTACCATGGGGTATAGACGGGTCCTTTGGGAACCACTGGCACTTTAAGAGTTTAACAGTGTGGGCTAGCTCCTCCCTCTATGCCCCTCCTACCAGACTCAGTCTAGAAACTGTGCCTGAGGAGATGGACAACTTCGAGAGAAGGAAATACAGATAGTAGTGAGATTCACACCAGCTCACACCGAATCGAAAAAACCATGCTGACCAGCATGCAACATGGAGAAACCATGCTAACCAGCATGCACGATGAAGAATTTATGCAAAACCGCATGAAACATGAAGAAACCATGTTAACCAGCAGGCAACATTAAGAAATCATGCCAACCAGGATGAAACATGAAGAAATCATGCCAACCATCATGCAACACGAAGAAAACATGTTATCTAGCATGAAACAGGAAGCAACCATGCCAATCCACATATAACCTGAAGAAACCATGCTAACCATGCATGAAAAAGGAACAGCAACAGCTGAACCAATACTTAACCAAGTAGCAACGCAGGAAAACAAAGCACTGGGCGGGCGCCCAGCATCCTCTATCTACGGACTACGAGAAAAGGATTTACCGGTAGGTAATTAAAATCCTATTTTCTCTTACGTCCTAGAGGATGCTGGGGTTCCATTTAGTAACATGGGAATGTACCAAAGCTCCCAGTACGGGAGGGAGATTGCTGAGAATCCTGCAGAAAGGCGTGACCGAACAATAGATCCTCAGAAGCCAAAGTATCGAACTTGTAGAAGTTCAGCAAACGTGTTCGACCCCGACTAAGCAGCAGGTCGGCAAATCTGCAAAGCCAAGGCTTACCCGGGCAGCTGCCCAGTAACAACCCACTGTACGAGTAGAGTGGGCCTTAACCAGTGCTTAAAGTGGTCTTAGAGAGGTGGTGGAACTCACCCCCCTCCCCACGGCGCCAATGCAACAAAGGTATTGCGTGCGCCGTAGACGCGCCGCAAAAAAGGGGCGTTACACAATAGTAATAATTCCCTCAGTAGTAGCACCCCATAATACACATAATGCCCAAAGCAGTAGCGCCTCTTATACAATGCCTACAGTGGTAGTGCCCCTTATATAGAGCCCATAGTAGTGGTGCCCTTTATGCAATGTCCGCAATAGCAGTGCCCCTTATGTCCCCAGGGGTGATGCCCCTTATGAAGTGCCCCCTTTACAATGCCGTCAGTAGTAGTGCCCCCAGTAATAATGCCCTTAATGGTAATGCCCCTGTGTAATATTGTCCCCAATAGTAATGTTGCCTGTAGTAATGCCCCCAGTCGTTTAGCCCCTGTAGTTATGCCCCCTTGTAGTTTAGCCCCCAGTAGTAATGCCCCCAGTAGTTTAGCCCCTGTAGTTACGCCCCCAGTAGTAATGCCCCTCTGTAGTTTGCCCCCCAGTAGTTTGCCCCTCAGAAGTTTACTCCCAGTAGTAATGCCCTCCTGTAGTTTGCCCCCAGTAGCAATGCCCCCCAGTAGATGCCCCTTAGTAGTTTGCCCCCCAGTAGTACTGCCCTCCTGTAGTTTGCCCCTAGTAGCTTGCCCCCCTTGAAGTTTGCCCCCAGTAGTAATGCCCCCAGTAGATGCCCCTCAGTAGTTTGCTCGCAGTGGATGACCCCCAGTAGTAATGCCCCCAGTAGTTTCCCCCCCCCCAGTTGCTTGCCTCCAGTAGATGCCCCTCAGTAGTTTGCCCTCAGTAGATGCCCCCCCAGTAGTAATGCCCCCAGTAGTTTGCCCCCGTAGTAATGTCCCCCCAGTTGCTTTCCCCCAGTAGATGCCCCTCAGTAATTTGCCCCCCAGTAGTAATGCCCCACCCTAGTAGATGCACCGCTACACAAATTAAAAACAAACACATATCACCATACTTACCAAGCCCCGCTCCGTGTCCGGGCGCTGCAGTCTTCTGTGTGTCCGCTCCTCTGCACTATGGGAGAGACGTCATGACATCTCTCCCATAGCGCGCACTGACTGAGCCGGAAGCCGGAGCACAGTACTGAGCTCCTGCCTCCGGCTGCCGCTGTGCAAGGAGATGGGCGCCCGCTGGTAACACAATCTCAGCGGGCGCCCGTCATCTCCCTGCTGCGGTGCCGGCAACACATGGGGTGAGTTGAGCCGGAGGAGCTGACGGAATGCAGTTCCGTCCCGTTCCGGCTCACTTTAACCCCTGGCCTTAACAGATTTTGGACACGGCAGGCCTGCTGTAGAATAAGCATGCTGGATTGTAAACCCGATTCAGCGAGCAAATGTCTGCTTAGAAGCAGCACATCCAACCGTGTTGGGACCATAAAGGACAAACAGAGCGTCTGACTACCTGTGGCGACAAGTCCTCTTCACAGAAACTTTCAAAGCCCTCACAACATCCAAGGACTGTGAGACAATTGAGGAGTCAGTAGCCACTGGCACCACAAAAGGTTGGTTATATGAAAAACCGACACAACCCTTGGAAGAAATTGCTGACGCGTTCTGAGCTCAGCTCCATCTTCATGGAAAAACAAGTAGTGGCTCTTGCATGACAATGCTCCCAATTTCGACACCCTGTCGAGCAGATGCCAATGCCAACAGTGTGACCACCTTCCAAGTTAGAAACTTGACGTCCACCTCCTGTAAAGGCTCGAACCAATCCGACTGCAGGAACTGCAGCACCACATTAAGATCCCAAGGTGCCGTACGAGGCACAAAGGGTGGCTGGATGTGCAGAAACCCTATCAAGAAAGTCTGAATCTCAGGGAGAGCAGCCAATTGTATCTGGAAGAAAATGGACAAGGCCAAAATCTGGACCTTTATGGAGCCCAAGCGTAGGACCACAACTACACCTGCTTGCAGAAAGAGGAGAAACCGTCCTAGTTGAAACTCCACCGTAGGAAACTTCTTGGATTCACACCAAGACGTACATTTTCCAAATGCGATGGTAATGTTTAGACATTAACTCCTTCCTAGGCTGTATCAGGATAGGAATGATTTTGTTCGGAATGCCCTTCCGAGCTGGCGTTCAACCTCCATGCCATCAAACGTAGCCGTGGTAAGTCTTGATAAGCGAACGGCCCCTGTTGCAGAAGGTCCTCGCGAAGAGGAAGATGCCTCGCATGGAGACGTCACTGTGTGATGGGCACACCCTCATGGCGGCACCACCGGGCATCATAATACAAGGTGCACGGGAAGGGGGGGATAGAATAATTAATTGCTGGAGGCGGTATATCAGGATGTTACCCAGGTGGCATAAGGGACAGAGCTGTAGTAATATGGGGTTTTATATTTATATATATATATAGATAGTAATATGGGGTAATGTGTAAAAAAAGGGGACCCTGTCTGCCGTAATGTGTAAAAAAGGGGACCCTGTCTGCATAATGTGTAAAAAGGGGATGCTGTCTGCCGTAATGTGTAAAAAGGGGATGCTGTCTGCCGTAATGTGTAAA
Source organism: Pseudophryne corroboree (assembly GCF_028390025.1). Taxonomy (NCBI): domain Eukaryota; kingdom Metazoa; phylum Chordata; class Amphibia; order Anura; family Myobatrachidae; genus Pseudophryne; species Pseudophryne corroboree. Next base: position 242,548,990 of record NC_086450.1, on the reverse strand, counting down.
AAGGGGACGCTGTCTGCCATAATGCGTAAAAAAGGGGGACGCTGTCTGCCGTAATGCGTAAAAAAGGGGGACGCTGTCTGCCGTAATGTGTAAAAATAAGATTTTAAACCTACCGGTAAATCTTTTTCTCCTAGGCTGTAGAGGATGCTGGGGACTCCGTAAGGACCATGGGGGTATACATGGGCTCCGCAGGAGACATGGGCACTCTAAAGACTTTAGATGGGTGTGCACTGGCTCCTCCCTCTATGCTCCTCCTCCAGACCTCAGTTAAAGAACTGTGCCCAGTGGAGACGGACAGTACGAGGAAAGGATTTTTGTTAATCTAAGGGCAAGATACATACCAGCCCACACCATCCACACCGTACAACTTGGAACATACGAACCAGTTAACAGTATGAAACAAAACAGCATCAGCCAGAGACTGATCAAAACTGTAACATAACCCTTATGTAAGCAATAACTATATACAAGTCTTGCAGAATTTAGTCCGCGCTGGAACGGGCGCCCAGGATCCTCTACGGACTAGGAGAAAAAGATTTACCGGTAGGTTTAAAATCTTATTTTCTCTTACGTCCTAGAGGATGCTGGGGACTCCGTAAGGACCATGGGGAATATACAAAAGCTCCAGACCGGGCGGGAGAGTGTGGATGACCCTGCAGCACCGATTGAGCAAACATGAGGTCCTCCTCAGCCAAGGTATCAAACTTGTAGAATTTAGCAAAAGTGTTTGAACCCGACCAAGTAGCCGCTCGGCAAAGTTGCAATGCTGAAACACCTCGGGCAGCCGCCCAAGAAGAAACCACCTTCCTGGTGGAATGGGCCTTTACCGAATTTGGTACCGGCAATCCAGCCGTAGAATGAGCCTGCTGAATCGTGTTACAGATCCAGCGGGCAATAGTCTGCTTAGAAGCAGGGGCGCCAACCTTGTTGGCTGCATACAGGACAAACAGTGCCTCTGTTTTCCTAACCCGAGCCGTCCTGGCTACATAAACCTTTAAGGCCCTGACTACATCAAGAGACCTGGAATCCTCCAAGTCCCCCGTAGCCACAGGCACCACAATAGGCTGGTTCATATGAAACGATGAAACCACCTCCGCTCTATCCACATGGAAAATCAGATAGGGGCTTTTGTGAGACAAAGCCGCCAATTCAGACACCCGCCTCGCAGATGCCAAGGCTAACAACATGACCACTTTCCAAGTGAGAAATTTCAACTCAACTGTTTGAAGAGGTTCAAACCAGTGTGACTTAAGGAACTGTAACACCACGTTAAGGTCCCATGGTGCCACTGGGGGCACAAAAGGAGGCTGGATGTGCAGCACTCCCTTTACAAAAGTCTGGACTTCTGGGAGTGAAGCCAATTCCTTCTGAAAGAATATTGACAGGGCCGAAATCTGTACCTTAATAGAACCTAACTTTAGGCCCAGGTGAAAAACTTCCATAGGAGCATTCTTGGCTTCACACCAAGATACATATCTCCTCCAGATACGGTGATAATGTTTCGCCATCACCTCCTTCCAAGCTTTTAGCAGAGCAGGGATGACCTCCCCCGGAATACCTTTCCTAGCTAGGATTTGGCGTTCAACCGCCATGCCGTCAAATGTAACCGCGCTAAGTCTTGGAACACGCAGGGCCCCTGCTGCAACAGGTCCTCCCTGGAAGGAAGAGGCCACGGATCTTCTGTGAGCATTTCCTGAAGATCTGAATACCAGGCCCTCCGAGGTCAATCCGGAACAATGAGTATTGTCTGGACTCTTTTTTGTCTTATGATTCTCAGTATTTATGAGATGAGTGGAAGAGGAGGGAAGACATAGACCGTCGGAAACAGCCATGGTGTCACCAGGGAGGCTACTGCTAACGCCTGAGGGTTCCTTGACCTGGAACAATACCTCCGAAGTTTCTTGTTGAGGCGTGACGCCATCATGGCTATTTGAGGAAGCCCCCAACAACTTGTTATCTCTGCAAAAACTTCTTGATGAAGACTCCATTCTCCTGGATGGAGGTCGTGTCTGCTGAGGAAGTCTGCTTCCCAGTTGTACACTCCCGGAATGAAGACTGCTGACAGCGCGCTTACGTGATTTTCCGCCCAGCGAAGAATCCTGGTGGCTTCCGCCATTGCCACTCTGCTCCTTGTCCCGCCATGGCGGTTTACATGAGCCACTGCTGTGACGTTGTCTGATTGAATCAGAACAGGTAGGTCGCGAAGAAGAGTCTCCGCTTGTCGTAGGCCGTTGTATATGGCCCTTAATTTCAGCACGTTGATGTGTAGACAAGCCTCCTGGCTCGACCACAGTCCCTGAAAATTTCTTCCTTGTGTGACTGCTCCCCCATCCTCGGAGGCTCGCGTCCGTGGTCACCAGAACCCAGTCTTGAATGCCGAACCTGCGACCCTCTAGAAGGTGAGCACTCTGCAGCCACCACAGGAGACACCCTGGCCCTGGGGGACAGGCTTATTTTCTGATGTATTTGTAGATGGGACCCCGACCATTTGTCCAGAAGGTCCCACTGAAATGTCCTCGCATGGAACCTGCCGAAGGGTATGGCCTCGTAGGCCGCCACCATTTTTCCCAGTACTCGAGTGCATTGATGAACTGACACTCTTTTTGGCTTTAACAGGTCTCTGACCATGCTCTGGAGTTCCTGGGCTTTATTCGTTGGGAGAAAAACCCTCTTTTGTTCAGTGTCCAGAATCATGCCTAAAAATGATAGCCGAGTCGTTGGAATCAACCGCGATTTTGGCAGATTTAGGATCCAGCCGTGTTGCTGCAGCACTCTCAGGGAGAGTGACACGTTTTTCAGCAACTGATCTCTCGATCTCGCTTTTATCAGGAGATCGTCCAAGTATGGGATAATTGTGACTCCTTGCCTGTGTAGGAGCACCATCATTTCCGCCATTACCTTGGTGAAAATCCTCGGGGCCGTGGACAGCCCAAACGGCAACGTCTGAAACTGGTAATGACAGTCCTGTACAGCGAATCTCAGGTACACCTGATGAGAATAAATGGGGACATGAAGGTATGCATCCTTTATGTCTAGTGACACCATAAAATCCCCCCCTTCCAGGCTGGAGATCACTGCCCGGAGAGATTCCATCTTGAAATTGAACTTTTTTAGATACAGGATTAGGGATTTTAGATTCAGAATGGGTCTGACCGAGCCATCCGGTTTCGGGACCACAAATAGAGTTGAATAGTACCCCTTCCCCTGTTGCACTAGGGGAACCTTGATAATCACTTGCTGTTGACACAGCTTTTGTATCGCAGCTAAAACTATTTCCCTCTCTGGGGAAGAGGCTGACAAAACCGACTTGAAAAATCGGCGAGGAGGCAATTCTTCGAATTCCAGTTTGTATCCTTGGGATACAATTTCTATCGCCCAAGGATCCAAATCTGACAGAACCCAGATCTGGCTGAAGAGTCGAAGACGTGCCCCCACCGGCGCGGACTCCCGCAGTGGAGCCCCAGCGTCATGCGGTGGATTTTGTAGAAACCGGGGAGGACTTCTGTTCCTGGGAACTTGCCGTAGCAGGCATTCTTTTCCCTCTACCCTTACCTCTGGCGCGGAAGGAAGAGCCCCGGCCCCTTCTGGACTTATGCGACCGAAAGGACTGCATCTGATATTGAGGTGTTTTCTTTTGCTGTGGGGGAACATAAGGCAAAAAAGATTTACCCGCGGTAGCTGTGGAAACCAGGTCCGCGAGGCCCTCCCCAAATAAAACCTCACCCTTGTAAGGTAAAGTTTCCATATGTCTCTTTGAATCAGCATCACCCATCCATTGGCGGGTCCACAGGGCTCGCCTAGCAGAAATTGCCATGGCATTGGCTCTTGAACCCAACAACCCCACGTCTCTCGCAGCGTCTCTCATATTTAACGCTGCGTCTTTTATATGACCCAAGGTCAATGAAATGGTATCCTTACCTAGGGTGTCAATGTCAGATGACAAGTTATTGGTCCATGCTGCTATTGCGCTACATACCCATGCCGACGCTACTGCCGGTCTGAGCAAGGCCCCCGTATGTGTATAAATTGATTTTAAGGTAGTCTCCTGTCTGCGATCAGCAGGATCCTTGAGGGCTGCCGTGTCTGGAGATGGTAGCGCCACCTTTTTGGACAAGCGCGTCAAAGCCTTGTCCACCCTGGGCGAGGATTCCCACCATAACCTGTCCTGTGTGAGGAAAGGATACGCCATAAGAATTCTCTTGGGAATCTGCAGTTTCTTGTCTGGAGTTTCCCAAGCTTTTTCAAATAAAGCGTTCAGCTCATGAGATGGGGGAAAGGTTACCTCAGGTTTCTTCTCCTTAAACATGCATACCCTCGTGGCAGGCACCGAGGTGTCCTCTGTGATATGCAAAACATCTTTTATTGCAATAATCATATAATTAATACTTTTGGCCACCCTTGGGTGTAACTTCGCATCATCGTAGTCGACACTGGAGTCAGAATCCGTGTCAGTATAAGTGTCTGCTACCTGGGACAGGGGACGTTTATGAGACCCTGAAGTGCCTTGTGACACAGTCAAAGCCATGGATTGACTCCCTGCTTTTTCTCTGGACTCTGCTTTGTCCAATCTTTTATGTAATAAAGACACATTTGCATTTAAAACATTACACATATCCATCCAATCAGGTGTCGACTGTGCCGACGGAGACACCACAATCATCTGCTCTACCTCCTCCTTAGACGAGCTTTCCGCTTCAGACATGCCGACACACACGTACCGACACCCCTACACACACTGGGATATTATATATATATATATATATATATAATATATATACATACATATATATACACAGTATATATATATATATATATATATATAATAGAGAGAGACAGTCCCCCAATAAGGCCCTTTGGAGAGACAGAGAGAGAGTATGCCAGCACACACCCAGCGCCACTGGACACTGAGACAAAATTCCAGTCTGTACAGCGCTTTTATATATCAATAATACACTCACTGCGCCAAATAAATGAGGCCCCCCCCCCTCCTTTTTGCCCTCTGTACTTGTGTTCAGCAGGGGAGAGTCCGGGGAGCAGCTTCTCTGCAGCGTGCTGTGGAGAAAATGGCGCTGGTTAGTGCTGGAGGATCAAGCTCCGCCCCCTCAACGGCGGGCTTCAATCCCGCTCAAATTCTTTATACTGGCGGGGGTTTATATAATATACTGCCTCCGCAGTATATATATGTCAGCCAGTGTCCCTTGAGGTTTATTATTGCTGCCCAGGGCGCTCCCCCTGCGCCCTGCACCCATACAGTGCCGTCAGTGTGTGTGAATGTGGGAGCAAGTCTTCAAAGGCGGCAGAAGACTTCAGATCTTCACTGAGGTACCTCAGTGAAGATCTGAAGTCTTCTGCCGCCTTTGAAGTCTTCTTTCTTCTTATACTCACCCGGCTTCTATCTTCCAGCTCTGTGAGGAGGACGGCGGCGCAGCTCCGGGACGAACAGCGAGGATGAGACCTGCGTTCCAACCCTCTGGAACTAATGGTGTCCAGTAGCCTAAGAAGCAGAGCCTATCATTTAAGTAGGTCTGCTTCTCTCCCCTCAGTCCCACGATGCAGGGAGCCTGTTGCCAGCAGTGCTCCCTGAAAATAAAAAACCTAACAAAAGTCTTTTTCAGAGAAACTCAGTAGAGCTCCCCTGCAGTGCATCCAGTCTCCTCTGGGCACAGGATCTAACTGAGGTTTGGAGGAGGGGCATAGAGGGAGGAGCCAGTGCACACCCATCTAAAGTCTTTAGACTGCCCATGTCTCCTGCGGAGCCCGTCTATACCCCCATGGTCCTTACGGAGTCCCCAGCATCCTCTACGGATGTAAGAGAAAAGGGGACGCTGTCCGCTGTAATGTGTAAAAGGGACTCTAACTGGTGTAGTGGTGCTACTGTGCGGCATAATTTGAATTATGGAGACTACTGTGCACCGTTATATGAATTGGTATTATTTTGTGGCCACACCCCTATATCTTTTGCACGCGCCTATGGCACGCACTGCCCCTGTTTTACATATAGGGGGGCTCAAATGCCATTTCTTGTACACAGCGCTAAAATGTCTAGTTACGGCACAGTTGCTAGGTATCCATTTCCCTGGCCCTGAGCAGGTCCCCCTCACCAGATCCTCTCCAGGGGTGAGGGGGTGGACTTGGATGGGATGGGGGGCCCAAAGGATTTTGTTGCTCCTGGGCCCACCGCTCGCTAGTTCCGCCACTGGCGCACACACGGTCTGTGGGCTATCTGGGATGCACAGCAAACCCTGCGTCCGTGTCTTCAGCCCGCCATACTACGAGCAAAGCTCTTGTGGGAGACGGAGGGCACAACTCCCATTGCGTGGCGGCTGTTTTCTATCGCAGCGGCACTCAGCTGTAATAAATGCTGTACCTCCAGCCGCCTCTGACCTTAGCCCCAATGTTGTAGCAAACAGCAGAAAGGGACACAGAATGACTAGTGCTGTGCTTGTGAGGAGGAGAAACCGAACACATTGCAGTGCCTTTTCTCCTTTGCTGTTCTATAGCCATTTTAGCCGGGAATCCTGGGAAAGGGGACCCGAGCTATTATTACCAAACTGCAGTCTTCAGCCATGCTGCCGGTGGCAGCAGGCTGCTTGGGGCTCCATGTCAGCTGAACTGATGGATACGAGACACCCAGGGACTGATGTACCTGCAGCTGAGAGAGCACCAAACCCTGCAGGATGGGACAGAGTCTCCTCCGGCAACTCCCTCGTAGCAGCGTGGCAGGGGCAAACTGCCAGACTGTTGCAGAGTTTTAAGAGTTACAAATTAAAATTAAAAATTAAATAAATCTCTGGAGCTCCAGAGGAAGTGACCAGCTCTCCCGGGCACATTTCTAAAACTGGTCTGGGAAGGGGTATCGAGGGGAAGGAGCCAGTCACACATTAAAAATTTTAAAGTTCCGGCTGGCCTGATCACCCCATCTATACCCCATGGTACTGAACTCCAGCGTCCCCTATGGATGATAGAGAAATTATGTACTGTAATGTGCGGCAGAGTAAACCTAATACACACCAGTATTCATGGGTCATTTAGTGAGAGAATGCAATTTAACTGCATTGGGCACGTATATCAATTACTCAGCCATGTGGAGAAGGCTGGTAGGATGCAGTGCTGTGTATAACCTGTGAGGAGAGGTATACAGGGAGACTCCGCTCAACACTTCTGGAGACCTGCAGAGTTCTGCAATGGCTGCCCAGCGTTTCTTGATGAATGAGGATAAAGAAGGACCTGCCCAGGTTGGGAAGACTGCAGTGGAATGGCGCCCTGAGCTGGGGGAGGGGCCGCTGGGGATGCGCTGACCTCCCTTTGCTGACTTCCACTGCCAGAACTCCTGGCTGTAATAAGCGTCCCCATCACCAGTATACATTAAGCCATGGCGGTCTTAGTGCATCCGCAAGGCACTTAATTGTTTGGGAGCACGTCCGCCATTTCCCTGGACCGGCGGCATAGGACTGCGCAACTCGCGGGAACCCGCCTTACCTGTCCCCTATGTGTCCGGTGCAGTCCTGGGTTTACCCTGTGCCTCTGCTAGCGGAAGGGTGTTGGGGGTCCCGCTGAAATCACAGACCCACTTGTGGTGTCATGGTTCTGGTGGAGGTGGCCACGCTGTTTACTGCCAGGCGCTAAATGCTTTAGAATAAAAATAGTAAAAATAAAAAGCTTGGGTAACATTACTGCAGCCCCTGTTCAGTGGTGACCAGCTCCTGCTGGCACTGAAAAAAACTGCATGAGCATGGGGGCAGGGAATGAGGGGAGAGGAGTGCAGTGCATCCACTGAGGCTCACAAACTTATGCTGTTCAGTGCCAGTACTGGCCTCCACCAACCATACCCAAAGTTATCTCTGTGAAGACCATGGACCCCGAAGAAGAAATTGTGTATACAATGCATCCGGAAAGTATTCACACGCTTCACTTTTTCCACATTTTGCTATGTTACAGCCTTATTACAAAATTTTATAAATTCATTTTTTCCATCAAAATGTTACACACAGTACCTCATAATGACAACGTGAAAAAAGTTTTATTGAGATTTTTGCAAATTTATTAAAAATAAAAAACTAAGAAAATCACATGTACATAAGTATTCACAGCCTTTGCCATGAAGCTCAAAATTTAGCTCAGGTGCATCCTGTTTCCACTGATCAATTAAGCTGTAGAAACATCTCAAGGATGGAGTCCACCCGTGGTAAATTCAGTTGATTGACATGATTTGGAAAGGCACACACCTGTCTATATAAGGTCCCACACTTGACAGTGCATGTCTGAACACAAACCAAGCATGAAGTCAAAGGAATTGCCTGTAGACCTCCGACACAGGATTGTCTCAAAGCACAAATCTGGGGAAGGGTACAGAAAAATATATGCTGCTTTGAAGGTCATAATGAGCACAGTGGCCTCCATCATCTGTAAATGGAAGAACTTTGAACCACCAGGACTCTTCCTAGAGCTGGCCGACCGTCTAAACTGTACGATCGGGGGAGAAGAGACCTAGTCACGGAGGTAACCAAGAACCCGATGGTCACTCTGTCAGACCTACAGCATACCTCTGTGGAGAGAGGAGAACCTTCCAGAAGGACAACCATCTCTGCAGCAATCCACCAATCAGGCCTGTATGGTAGAGTGGCCAGACGGAAGCCACTCCTTAGTAAAAAGCACATGGCAGCCCGCCTGGAGTTTGCCAAAATGCACCTGAAGGACTCTCAGACCATGAGAAACAAAATACTGTGGTCTGATGAGACAAAGATTGAACTCTTTGGCGTGAATGCAAGGCATCATGTTTTGAGGAAACCAGGCATCGCTCATCACCAGGCCAATACCATTCCAACAGTGAAGCAAGTTGGTGGCAGCATCATGCTGTGGAGATGTTTTTCAGCGGCAGGAAGAACTGGGAGACTAGTCAGGATAGAGGGAAAGATGAATGCAGCAATGTACAGAGAGACATCCTAGATGAAAACCTGCACCAGAGTGCTCTTGTCCACAGACTGGGGGACGGATTATCTTTCAGCAGGACACCGACCCTAAGCACACAGCCAAGACATCAAAGTGGCTTTAGGGCAACTCTGTGAATGTCTTTGAGTGGCCCAGCCCGAGCTTAGACTTGAATCCAATTGAACATTTCTGGAGAGAACTGAAAATGGCTGTGCTCCGACGTTTCCCATCCAACCTGATGGAGCTTGCGAGGTGCTGCAAAAAGGAATGGGTGAAACTGGCCAAAGATAGGTGCGCCAAGCTTGTGGTATCATAATCAAAAAGACTTGAGGCTGTAATTGCAGCCAAAGATGCATCAACAAAGTATTGAACAAAGGCTAGGAATACTTATATACATGTGATTTCTTAGTCTAAAAATTACGTTATGGTAACAACTTACCATTGATAACTGTATTTCTACTAAGTCCGCAGGATAACAATGGGATACGATGAAGCGACAGCGGATTTGCACCAATCGGTCAAAGCTTTCCAGCCTCCCAGCATACAACGGGCCCGTCCATATATCCCCGCCTCCTGGCTCAGGCAAAGCAGTTGTATTCCAAAGCTCAAGGCAGGAGCATCATAGATAGCCCTAATAAGGCGATAAGAACACACATGCACACCCTTCCGTACAAGAAGGAAGAGGTTAGTGAATAAAAGGATCCTCAAATCATGTGCGTCACGGTGGGAACCCTGTGGATCCGTGGACTTAGGAGAAATACCGTTATCAACGGTAAGTTCTTACCATAACATATATTTCTCCGGCAGGGTCCACAGGATAACAATGGGATTTCTCAAAGCAATTTAGTGGTGGGGACGCTCCTGATTGGACAAGAGAATCTTTCTCCCGAATTCAGCGTCATGAGAGGCAAAGGTATCCATGGCATAATGTCTAATGGGGATCGGTATGAAATACCTCCAATCAAAATCCCGACACCAATTGACCGATGGTCAAAATCCCGACATGGACAAAATACCAACATTTAAAATACCAACAAGGTCAAAATACAGACATGTAAAATGCCGACAGGTCAAAATACCGACACACGTTTTCTTGTTGTTTTTTGTGTGTATGTCAACATAAGTCAACATGGACACCATATAAAGTGTACAGTGTCCCCTCGCATGGCTCGCTGCACTCGCCATGCTTCGGGCACGGTGCCTCGCTACGCTCGGCACGGTGCCTCACTAAGCATCTCCAGGTCCACTGGGATGGTAAAGTATGAACAAGTCGGTTTCAATGAAATAAATCATGAAAAACTCATGTCGGTATTTTGATCTGTTGGCATTTTACATGTCGGTATTTTGACCTTGTCGGTATTTTAAATGTCGGTATTTTGTCCATGTTGGGATTTTGAACGTCGGGATTTTGATTGGAGGTAAATTGACTGCATCCCTTCTAATGAATGTGTTAATGGAAGACAATGTGGCTGCCTATCTGTTCTACTGAAGCACCACGTTGTGCTGCCCATGATGGACCTACCTTACGAGTAGAGTGAGCAGAGACATTGGCCCTCATTCCGAGTTGTTCGCTCGGTATTTTTCATCGCATCGCAGTGAAAATCCGCTTAGTACGCATGCGCAATGTTCGCACTGCGACTGCGCCAAGTAACTTTACTATGAAGAAAGTATTTTTACTCACGGCTTTTTCTTCGCTCCGGCGATCGTAATGTGATTGACAGGAAATGGGTGTTACTGGGCGGAAACACGGCGTTTCAGGGGCGTGTGGCTGAAAACGCTACCGTTTCCGGAAAAAACGCAGGAGTGGCCGGAGAAACGGTGGGAGTGCCTGGGCGAACGCTGGGTGTGTTTGTGACGTCAACCAGGAACGACAAGCACTGAACTGATCGCACAGGCAGAGTAAGTCTGGAGCTACTCTGAAACTGCTAAGTAGTTAGTAATCGCAATATTGCGAATACATCGGTCGCAATTTTAAGAAGCTAAGATTCACTCCCAGTAGGCGGCGGCTTAGCGTGTGTAACTCTGCTAAATTCGCCTTGCGACCGATCAACTCGGAATGAGGGCCATTAGCCGGAACAGGGAGATCAGCTTGAGTTTATGCTTCTGAAATCGTCATCCGAAGCTATCTTATCAGCAGGCCATCCTCTCTTGTGAAATCCGTAGAGAATGAAAAGAGAATCTGTCTTTCTGATGGCACTGGTACGATCCACGTAGATCCTTAATGCACGGATCACGTCCAGTGACGCATCTCCCGCAGAAAGGCCCGGTACCTGGAAAGCCAGGACTACAATTTCTTCATTAAGGTGGAATTTAGACACCACCTTCGGAAGATACCCAGATCTAGTTCTGAGAACTGCTTTAACTGTATAAAAAAATAATAAAAATCAGAAATGGGGAACGACATGATAATGCCCCTAAATCTGATACTCTTCTAGCTGACGCCATAGCCAGTAGAAACAGAACTTTAGCTGTCAACCATTTAAGATCCACTTTATTAAGTGCTTCAAATGGGGCAACTTGAAGGGCTTTCAGGACTAGACTTAAGTCCCAAGGCACTGTATGAGGAACAAAAGGAGGTTGAATGCGCAGCATTCCCTGGAAAAAAGTACGCACAACTTGTAAGTTGGCAATTTTCTTTAGGAACCATACAGTCAATGCTGACACTTGCACTCTCAAGGAAGCCACCTTCAAACCTTTATCCATTCCTGACTGAAGGAATGCTAAGACCCTGGAAACTCTGAAAGACCTAGGGTCCATTTTCCGTTCACTGCACCAATGAATATAGATTTGCCATATTCGGTGATAAATGCGAGCCGAGGAAGGTTTCCCTGCTCTGAGCATAGTTTGAATTACCTGTTGTGAGAATCCTCTTGACTTCAGGATAGTGGTTTCAAGAGCCATGCCATCAAAGACAGTCAATCCAGATGTCTGTGATAACAAGGACCCTGCATCAGTAGATCTGGACATTGAGGGAGTAGAAGTGGAGCATCCATCGACATTCTCTGCAGATCTGCGTACCAATGGCTTCTGGGCCAAGCCGAAGCTATTAGTATCACAGCACCTTTCCCTTGCTTTATCTTTCTCACCACCCTGGGTAATAGGGTGATTGGAGGAAACACATCAGCCAGATGAAAGTCCCATCTTATCGACAGGGCATCCACAAAGATCGCTCTGGGATCCTTTGTTCTTGCCCCGTATGCGAGAACTTTGTTGTTCAGACAGGAACGCCATGAGATCCATCTCTGGCAACCCCCACTTTTCTACTAGAGTCTGGAAGACCTCTGGGTGTAGACACCATTCACTTGCCTGAATCGCGTGTCCACTGAGAAAGTCCGCTTCCCAGTTTAGAACTCCCGGAACGAACACTGCAGACAAGGCTGGATGATGAAGTTCTGGCCACTTTAGTATGTGACTTACTCCCTTCATCGCTTTACGGCTGTGAGTTCCTCCCTGATGGTTGGAGGTACACTACTGCCGTCGCATTGTCCAAGCGGATCTGGACTGGTTTTCCCCGAAGAATGTCCTTTGCCTAAATCAGTGCCATGTATATGGCCCGAAGTTCCAATATATTTATTGGCAGGCAACCTTCTTCCTTGGTCCATTGCCCCCGAAAACACAACCTTCCCGACACTGCTCCCCAGCCCTGGAGACTGGCATCTGTCGTCAGAATTTCCCAATCTGATATCCAAAAGGCTCTCCCCTTGTCCAGATGGGATGTCTGTAGCCACCAGGCGAATGACCTTAGTTCTATCATAAGAACCATAGACTGTGTTTTTATCGTCTGATGCAACCCATTCCATTTGGCAAGAATCAGATGCTGCAGAGGCCTCGAGTTGAATTGTGCATACTCCACCATGTCAAATGTTGACACCATCAAACCCATCACATGCATTGCTGCATGAATGGATACCTTTTGACTGTGTATTATATCCTGAATCCTTGACTGAACCTTGGATATCTTATTCAGAGGTAACATTACACTCTGAAGACTTGAATCCAGTACAGCCCCGGAGTGAGTCATCCGTTGTGACGGAACCAGAGATGATTGTGCCCAATTTATGAGCCACCCATGCTTCTGCAGACATGTTATTGTCTGTTGCAGATGACATAGGAGCAATTCCTGTGACTGTGCCAGGATTAAAAGATCGTCGAGGTATGGAAAAATTCTTATTCCCTGCTGGTGGAGATAAGCTGTCATTACCACCATAATCTTGGTAAATACCCTGGGGGCTGTGGCTAACCCAAAAGGTAGGGCCTGGAACTGAAAATGTTGTTGGGAGGATAGTGAACCTGAGATACAGTAGCACTGATGGGACAGTGCTATAGGAACATGTAGGTAAGCATCCTGTATATCCAGGGATACCATATAATCCCCTGGCTCCATGGCCAAAATGATGGTACGTAAAGTCTCCATGTGAAACCGAGGTACCCAAATGTATTTGTTCAGGACTTTGAGATTGAGCCAAAATGACCCATTTGGCTTCTGAACTAAAAGAAGGCTGGAGTAAAACCCGTCCTTGTTGTGCATGAGGAACTGGAATGACTATTCCTGACTGAAGCAATTTATGAACTGCCTCTTGCAAAGCCCTGGCCTTCATCTCTACCTGAGACGGGCTGGTACAAAAAAAATCCTGTGAGGAAGGTGCTTTTTGAAGGCAAACGCATAACCTAGAGATACCGCTTCCTGCACCCAGGCATCTGTTGTAGACTGCTGACAGATCTGTGCAAACTGAAGAAGTCGGCCCCCCACCATGGGGTGCCCCAGGTGGAGGCTAACACCATCAGGCTGATGGCTTATCTATTTTACCAACTGGTCCTCTGGTAGCCCTGTACTTTTGTCTTACCAGACTTGTTGGATTGGGACTGCCTGCTATCACTTTTACCTTTTTCTTGAGACCGAAAGGGCTGAAAAGCCAGTACTTTAGGTTTGAAAATGTATGTGGAATGAAACTTTACTTTCTTGGAGTCTGCTTCTGACTCCAAAATATTTGTCAATTCTTTACCAAAAAGAATATCTCCAGAAAAGGTCAAAGATTCCAAAACCTTCTTAGATTCTGAATCAGCTTTCCACGTATGTAGCCAAACTGCTCTACGAGCAGCTATTGTTGAAGCTGATGACCTGGAGGCAATAGTACCTATATCCAATGTCGCTTCTTCCAAGAACATTGCAGCATGTTTTATATGTGCTATATGGGATTTTTGCGCTCTAGATACTATTGAAAAATCCCCCTCCAATGCATCAGCCTAGGCAGCCACTGCCTTTGCCGTCCAAGCTGAAGCCATGGCTGGCCTTATGACTGCCCCAGACAGGGAAAATAGGATTTTGGTACTTACCAGGTAAATCCTTTTCTTTGAATCCATAGGGGGCACTGGAGTACTCTTGGGATATGGACGGGCGTAGCCGAACAAAGGCACTGAATATTCAAATTCAGGACTCTCCCCCCCCTCCATATCCCCAAGTACCTCAGTGTACCTTGCCAGTGTTTTTTACTGAGCGAACAGGATATAGAGAGGTTGACAATGGAGAATCCCTATAACATAACGGACAACCACAAAGTTGATCCGTAACCTTATTGTCAACTAAACAGTTGACACCTTAACCGATAGAACTTTATAATTTGAGCCAATCGGTGAAAATGTGTTACCATAAGCTCCCTTGAGCTTAATACCATCCAAGTTAAATTTGTTCACTAAGCTCCTTTGAGCTTAAAACAACCCAGGTAAAACTGCTCTGGGTGGGCGTCCAGTGCCCCCTATGGATTCAAAGAAAAGGATTTACCTGGTAAGTACCAAAATCCTATTTTCTTTATCATCCACTAGGGGTCACTGGAGTACTCTTGGGACGTACCAAAGCTTCCCTCGTGGGCGGGAGAGCTGTTTGATACTTGTAACAGTAGGCAGGCCAAAGCTAAATGCTGATGGCGCCACCATTAATAACGTATAAACGTGCACAAACGTGGTGCACTGAAGGCTATGTAGCCGCGTTGTAGACGCTCCACGACCCGTTGGGTCTGACATTCCCACAGAACCTGTGGGATGAACTATTACTGACGTAGGCGATTGTAACTTAGCCTTAAAGTAAGTCTGACTTGTAGTCATTATTATCCAACTGGATAATGTCTGCTGAGAAACTGGCTAACCCCAGTTTACAGTATCATATAGAACAAACAACGTATTCAGATCACGTACTGTAGACGTTCGGTACATATATAAACGCGTAACGCGTGTACCACATTCAGAATTCAAGAATGTGCAGTCCACACAGGAACCACTATTGGTATATTGATGTGAAGAATACGAAAGCGGATTTCGTCCGAAGATCTGCTTTGTCATGAGAAACTCAAATACGGTGGCTTGGAATACAAGGCACCCAAATATGAAAACAAAACCTTTGCCGAAGCACCCTTGCCGAAGGCAAGGCTAGAAGAAAAATGTTTTCCAAAGTGAGAAACTTAATTCTCATTTGTTGTAAAGGTTCAAAAAATATGAAACTTACTTCCCCTTTGTTGAAAGGGTTCCAAAATATGAAAACTGTAATAAATCTGAACCCAACCTCAAATCGCCTGGCGCTGTAGGTGGGATAAATAGAGTCTGAACTTTGGTGACACCTTGTAGAAAGATGTTTACAGACGCAAATAGAGGCAAACTTCTTTGAAAATACGTTTACCACACAGATACCTGCACTGTTAGTGCAGATGAACGCAGTTTTCCATTCCATCCCGTTTAACAGAATACGGGTACTTGAAGTATGATGTTGGAAACTTCTGAGGTTTACAACCTATGTAAGCACACGAAATGTTTTAATAATGAGCTGCCTTAAGCGGCTTACTATTTCGTTACATGGTTGGTATAACCGATACTGTAATGCTCTATTTTTTTAAGAGGGCGGTCTTATGGAACGTTTCACGAATTTGCGTGTCATCCTTGCGCAGGGGCCATGCTAATCTTCTCTGTATCGTTCCAACTTTAGTATATGTGCTGCCGAAGCGAGCACTGAACCCTCACCCCGTCAACCGCAGCTGCGGTACATAGATAATAGGTACATAGGTAACTATGGGTAAAAGAACGTTCCCTGATGTAACAGGTTGGACGTATTATGAGCGGGCCAAGATCGTGTGCAAGTATTCCTTGAAAATTCGAGAAGCAAACTTCTCTGAAACCCATAAGATACCACCAGTATGCCTGTGACGAACTGTCTTCTGATCCGTTTTGGCAACGAAGAAAGAAGCGGAAATTGGTGAAGCCAGATACACGATGCTGAATGACCCCATGAATGTGATGTACACATACTGAGCTTTTGTAATTGTGGTGAGATGCCCTCATGTATACTTGAGGGTAACCCCCTTCTGTGGACTCACATCTGAAACACCTCTGGATTTAATGTCCAGTGTTTTAAAATCCAAACCCTGACAGGTGAGATCGTCTGTCTAACAGATGTCCACTCACGGATTGATATTTTGACATTTTCACATAATGGCGTTCTGAGCCATTGAAGATTTGAGTTACCTACCGCCTTGCCATGCGGCTTATTGGTTCTCATTGGTTGTTGAGTATGCAACTGCCGTTGCTTTGTTTGACTGCTTAAGGGCAGCGTGAGCCAGGTATGAAAAACAAAATTACATGAAACTCACGGTTGTTCCTCTCCACAGAAATCTTTAGTAAAAAGCGAAAGATTTATTTGTTCTGAAGAGAAACCAGAGTCTATCCCTGGTCAGACTGAAAGCGATTTATTGCATTGTAAAATGCACATAGTTCTAGGACATTTATCTATTGCATTGTAAAATGCACAGAGTTCTAGTACATTTATCGACAGCAATCTGTCGTGTTTTAGAACCTTATAACGACAAATCCTGACTCTCTGTGACTGTAATCCAGAGTATACGCACCCTTGTTCCTTTGTGGGTAAAGCAAATGAAGGGTGGCGAACTAAATTGAAAACCCATCTTTATTCTTAATAAGTGAATACACCAATGTACCGCTAGTGTAAGTGTACTTTTGTTGTTGCTGGTGTAGTAGGTAAAAGTCTTTGAATTACCATATTTATAATCTTACCTAGGAATTGACATCGTTTAGACAGACTTAGATGTGATTGTTACTTAATCTGCTACCGCAGTATACCTTAGTAACGCAAGATATAGGAACTTTGTTGATACATAGTTCTTATGTGAGATGAGCTATCATTCCAACATCACTTTGGTAAATACAGGAAGCGATAAGCAACTGTAGAAATGAAATGGTTAATGGTTGCGGCGATTTGCAAACGCTAAACCTGTGATGAAGAAACCGGACTGTGTAAATACGCATTGTGAAGGTCAAATGCAATTATACAATTTTGTGTCTTCAATAAGCAAAAACTAACTGCAGAAAATTACTTGCTGATTGATATTGGAACGGAGCTGTTTGATTTTGCTCAAACAGAGGGGAATAAGTAACTCTGACTCTGTTGGCGTACTACTGCCTGGTTTATAAACCAGCAAAGACTAAATGACAACCTGCCAACCCGTTCGACAGAAGCAGTTTTGTACTCCAAGCTGTAAATAGCTGAGACATATATGAGTTGAAGTCATGAAACCTCGCAACTGTAACATGAAAAGACACACTTCCACAATTGTAAAAGAGGTCATCAACCCACTGACTTGTGACTGTAACGTCCTGTATATGGAACGCTTCAAGAATTTGCATGTGAACCTTCCAATTTTGTGCTGCCGAAGCAAGCACTCGTTACAAGGCGTGACTTTTTTTTTTTTTTTTTATAAAGGAATAAAACGCTGTTACAAGTAAATTGTATGCGCTAATGGCAGAATATCCTAAAGGGATAAAATGTCGTTACACATATATCAAATTTAGGAGCAAACAAGCTCTGGCCTTGTCGCGCGTTACTAACGACAATGAAAGTAACCGGCGTTAGCAGAAGCTTTACAGATATACTCTGCAGCTTCTTTTAACCGTGATCGGTATGGTTTCATACATAGATTCTAGTGACCCAAATGTATCTGTGGTTTTTATAATGTTTGACAGAAACGCATATACCAATGGCGGATCGCGTCCTTTTGGAAACGATTATTTATGGTTGTCCAAAACCCCGCACTATCTGAGTGCTGGACTAATGTACCCTTCTCACTCGTAGTTATCGGTGTGAGATTTGACATAGAATCGTGCATTAAATTATAAGACTAGTGAAATAAACACTCTGGTACCCAAAGGAAAATTGTCACTTTGGAAAGATTGTCTTTTGTTAGCGCTGGCGGAGTTATTCTGAGACTCCGATTACCGCTGTTTTAACTTGAATTGCCAATGTTAACATTTTTAGTCTGCACTAGAGCCTTATTCGCTATGTAGACAAACATCATAATAGGCAACAGACAGACACTTGCACGACTTAATACCATTATTATATGGCATATATATCTATATATATATGTTATTGCTGAACAGCATATTTATTAGGAAACTAAAGTGTTCTTTATGTGAAAAGCAGTTCACATGGGCATGAAACCCGAACCAAATTCCTACTAACACCCCTGCGCCTTCTGGTGGCTTAAAGATGTAGGGCAGGAATGTTCTAGAATTGAACTAAAAATTCCCACTAACACCCCTGCGCCTCCTTGTGGAGTAGAGGTGTACAGTCTGGAATTATAACTGGAAAAAACCAGCAATGATTAAAATGGCCGTCATGCCATGCTTTCCTAGAAAATCACAGTACAGGTTACCTGCTGCAGTTTTAATATAGGCTTAATAGCCTATTATACAGTTACTAAGCTTAATAGCCTATTATACAGTTACTAAGCTTAATAGCCTATTATACAGTGCATTTATTCAAATAATATGAGCACTGCCTGCAGTGTATGCCAGTGTAACCAAAAATAACAGAAAACATGGTTAAACGTGCAATAGGGTATGCCACTGATAACCTATTGCCAGCCAAAGCCTCATATATATATTATATATATATATACAAAGTGTTTACACATATATATTATAGACAGTTTCGCCAGCAAAAGCTTTATTATATTTATATATATATAAAACGTGCTGAAACATCCCAGTACACAGTGTACATTGTTTAAAGTGCTGCGCTGCTTGTGTATTTTGAACCCATGCAGCCTTTGCTGCTGCCATGGGTATTATTCCCCCTCCCCCCCCCTGCATCCCTTACCTGCAGCGTACGGAGATCGGGAACAGGGAGAGCGCCTGAATCTAGCGCCGGGGAGCCGTCCGGCAGCTGCTTCCTACAGCAGTACACAGTCTCCCTGTGTCTGCGGTGTCTCACTGGAAGAGCGGCCGGCGTCCTTTAGTGACGTGCGGCCGCTCTTTAGTACAGAGGAGCGTCTCGGCGGCGTGCCGGGCCATCAGAGCAGCGAGAGCGGCCGGCGTCTGAGTGACGTGCGGCCGCTCTGCTTAGTTGAGCGCCCGGAGGATGTCGGCGGCGTGTAGCGGTGCCGCATCAGAGCCGTGAGAGCGGCCGGCGTCTGAGTGACGTGCGGCCGCTCTGCTTAGTTGAGCGCCCGGAGGATGTCGGCGGCGTGTAGCGGTGCCGCATCAGAGCCGTGAGAGCGGCCGGCGTCTGAGTGACGTGCGGCCGCTCTGCTTAGTTGAGCGCCCGGAGGATGTCGGCGGCGTGTAGCGGTGCCGCATCAGAGCAGTGAGAGCGGCCGGCGTCTGAGTGACGTGCGGCCGCTCTGTTAGTTATAACACTCCCGTGCTCAGCGGCTATGGCATTCTACAGCTCACACACAGCAGGGCGGCAGCGTGAGCTGACCGCCCTGACACTCATACCTTGTGCTGCCTTCTCCTGGCTGTGACGAGCTTCTCTCTGCTCCGTTTCAGCCTCCAGCATCTCATCTTGGCTGCGTTGCAGCTGTAGATCTTTCCAGCTCTTTGTCTCCTTCTGGCTGTGACGGAGCTTCTTCCTGTAAGCTCCGTTCAGTTTGCAGGAGACAGTGGCTGCCTGTGGCTGTGAGGGTGCTCTTTGTGAGGACCGACACGCCATGCGCTTGCCTATAGCGCCTGTGGCTGTGAGGGTGCTCTTTGTGAGGACCGACACGCCATGCGCTTGCCTATAGCGCCTGTGGCTGTGAGGGTGCTCTTTGTGAGGACCGACACGCCATCCGCTGCCTTGCAGCGGCACCATCCCGGACCCATGTTTTTCAGAAACTGGGACGGGAAGTGTAAAAATTAAAAATAAAAATCTTCTGAAAAGTGGCCATTGCCACAAGCCGATGTTCATCTGTGAGCACCGAAAAAACACTGGCAAGGTACACTGAGGTACTTGGGGATATGGAGGGGGGGGAGAGTCCTGAATTTGAATATTCAGTGCCTTTGTTCGGCTACGCCCGTCCATATCCCAAGAGTACTCCAGTGACCCCTAGTGGATGATAAAGAAAAAAAAATTCTAGAAAACTATCCACTCTCCTATCCGTGATATCATTTAATGTTGTTGAAGGCAAAGGTAATGTAGATTTTCGTACTAATCAAATCACATGCGTATCTACTTTAGGAGCCACCACCCTTTTTAAACAATCCCCAGCTGGAAGGAGGATAATTGGAATTTAATTTCTTAGGAATTCTAAACTTCTTTTTAGGTGTAGCCCAAGCCTCTTAATGATTTCCGTCAACTGATCTGACCCTAGAAACTTAGTCTTAACTGTTTTGGGATGTTTAAACACAGGTGCCTTGGTTTTTAACACAGGCTCTGCTGAATCCTCTAAGGATAAAATGTGACTTTCATTGCTTTAATTAACTCAGCTATATCCACTGAGCTGAGACCTTCTTCCTCCTCTTCATATGCCGAAGTAGAATTAATTGAGCTTTCATCCTCCGATGAATCCTCATCTGAACCATGTGTAGCCTATGAGGATGAAGATTTACTTACCACCGGCTTATCAGCCTGTTTCTTTTGAGAGGCAGCTGCTGGAAGTGATACACCACAGGTGGGAAACTGCATGTAAGGGTTAATCGTGTAACCTATCCCCAGTACAGGAATTATCCTTTCAGCTATACTGGATAAAGTCTGTGCAAACATAGCCAAAGGTGGATCAACCTGCACCTGAATCTGCCTTGTATTTTTCAAGAACCCCTGGTGAAAACTAAAACAATTTGCACACAAACCATCCTGAACCAGATTCTGAGAGGATAAATCAGCCTTGCAAGACAAACATGATGTGTGTTGGTGTTGCTGTGAGTGTATCTTCCTCACCTTTGCCGCTCTTAGACATGATAAATAATCAACACTTCCACAGTGTACTACACAATTTGTGACTGTAATCACTTTAAGCTTTTTAAAGTGTCATACAATCCGACCCTAGCATAGCACCAGCATTGAGGATCGGAATAGAACAAAACTGACAGAATACAGTAAAGTCAGCAATCACACTAGCAGTCAGTCACATGTTATACATTAGTATAATAAGCAATATGAGCACATCATCAACTACATTTCTAGTGGGATACAGGGAGACTCACCTCGCTTCCAGGACCGATCAATACGTTAGCGAACGCTGAGTGGATCCAGACGCTACTAGTGTACACTGCTGCTCCATGAACCTATAGTGAACAGACGCTCAGTGAACAAAGACGCACCAGTCACACAGCCGCCTATGCTGCGACTGGGTCCTCTTCGTGTACAGCATCTGAGATGGAAGCGGGAAACAGTTCATGGCGGGAGACTCGGAGGAAACTGGTCATGGACCGGGGGGAGCGGTGACCAGGAGAGCGTCTGACTCCCCACTGCTGACATCAACCCTAGGGATCGTGGTCTCATACTATTCCTGGAGCCTATGATCCCTAAGGCCTAGCGCTGGTGGCAGCCACGTCAGTGACTGTTTGGTAGTCTCCTCCCAAAACAGTGCGACTGTGTCCGTATTCCCCTTCTAAACGGAACCGATGCCTTACCTTCTCCCCGTGCTCCAGCCACAGCCTGGTAACATCTGCTGAACCTGCTATTATATCCGACACAGACGCCCACCGAAACAGCACTGTATTCATGGGTAAGCGTCGTTGCGACCCGGCAGAGAGTTGCTGGAGCGACTCTTTCTAAGGTACGTATAAGACGCTGTTTAGAAAGATTGCTCAGAAAAATAGTAAGACTATAAAAATAAAATAAGAAAGCTTAGGGCTGCTAAAAACCAGCAGCTCTCTGACCATGGTCCGGCTCCTGCCGCAACCAATCAAAAAACGGATTTGCCTGAGCCAGGAGGCGGGGACATATGGACGGGCCCGTTGCTTTCGGGGAGGCCGGAAAGCTTTGACCGATTGGTGCAAATCCGATGTCGCTTCATTGTATCCCATTGTTGTACTGTGGATAACCTGTGGACCCTGCTGGAGAAAAAAGGTTTTTCACGTTGTCATTATGGAGTATTGTGTGTAGAATTTCGAGAGGAAAAAATAAGAATTTACTTACCGATAATTCTATTTCTCGTAGTCCGTAGTGGATGCTGGGAACTCCGTAAGGACCATGGGGAATAGCGGCTCCGCAGGAGACTGGGCACAAAAGTAAAGCTTTAGGACTACCTGGTGTGCACTGGCTCCTCCCCCTATGACCCTCCTCCAAGCCTCAGTTAGGATACTGTGCCCGGACGAGCGTACACAATAAGGAAGGATTTTGAATCCCGGGTAAGACTCATACCAACCACACCAATCACACCGTACAACATGTGATCTGAACCCAGTTAACAGCATGATAACAGAGGAGCCTCTGGAAAGATGGCTCCCAACAACAATAACCCGATTTAGTTAACAATAACTATGTACAAGTATTGCAGACAATCCGCACTTGGGATGGGCGCCCAGCATCCACTACGAGAAATAGAATTATCGGTAAGTAAATTCTTATTTTCTCTGACGTCCTAGTGGATGCTGGGAACCCCGTAAGGACCATGGGGATTATACCAAAGCTCCCAAATGGGCGGGAGAGTGCGGATGACTCTGCAGCACCGAATGAGAGAACTCCAGGTCCTCCTCAGCCAGGGTATCAAATTTGTAGAATTTTTGCCCCTGACCAAGTAGCTGCTCGGCAAAGTTGTAAAGCCGAGACCCCTCGGGCAGCCGCCCAAGATGAGCCCACCTTCCTTGTGGAATGGGCTTTTACAGATTTTGGCTGTGGCAGGCCTGCCACAGAATGTGCAAGCTGAATTGTACTACAAATCCAACGAGCAATAGTCTGCTTAGAAGCAGGAGCACCCAGCTTGTTGGGTGCATACAGGATAAACAGGGAGTCAGATTTTCTGACTCCAGCCGTCCTGGAAACATATATTTTCAGGGCCCTGACAACGTCCAGCAACTTGGAGTCCTCCAAGTCCCTAGTAGCCGCAGGTACCACAATAGGCTGGTTCAGGTGAAACACTGAAACCACCTTAGGGAGAAATTGTGGACGAGTCCTCAATTCTGCCCTGTCCGTATGAAAAATCAGGTAAGGGCTTTTATAAGATAAAGCCGCCAATTCTGACATGCGCCTGGCCGAAGCCAGGGCCAACAGCATGACCACTTTCCATGTGAGATATTTCAAATCCACAGATTTAAGCGGTTCAAACCAATGTGATTTTAGGAACCCCAAAACTACATTGAGATCCCAAGGTGCCACTGGAGGCACAAAAGGAGGTTGTATATGCAGCACCCCCTTGACAACGTCTGAACTTCAGGAACTGAAGCCAGTTCTTTCTGGAAGAAAATCGACAGGGCCGAAATCTGAACCTTAATGGATCTTAATTTTAGGCCCATAGACACTCCTGTTTGCAGGAAATGCAGGAATCGACCCAGTTGAAATTCCTCCGTTGGGGCCTTCCTGGCCTCGCACCACGCAACATATTTCCGCCAAATGCGGTGACTTCCTGGCTTTGATCAGGGTAGGAATGACTTCTTCCGGAATGCCTTTTTCCTTCAGGATCCGGCGTTCAACCGCCATGCCGTCAAACGCAGCCGCGGTAAGTCTTGGAACAGACAGGGTCCTTGCTGGAGCAGGTCCCTTCTTAGAGGTAAAGGCCACGGGTCCTCTGTGAGCATCTCTTGAAGTTCCGGGTACCAAGTCCTTCTTGGCCAATCCGGAGCCACGAGTATAGTTCTTACTCCTCTCCGTCTTATAATTCTCAGTACCTTGGGTATGAGAGGCAGAGGAGGGAAACACATACACTGACTGGTACACCCATGGTGTTACCAGAGCGTCTACAGCTATTGCCTGAGGGTCCCTTGACCTGGCGCAATACCTGTCCAATTTTTTGTTGAGGCGGGACGCCATCATGTCCACCTTTGGTTTTTTCCAACGGTTTACAATCATGTGGAAGACTTCTGGGTGAAGTCCCCACTCTCCCGGGTGGAGGTCGTGCCTGCTGAGGAAGTCTGCTTCCCAGTTGTCCACTCCCGGAATGAATACTGCTGACAGTGCTATCACATGATTTTCCGCCCAGCGAAGAATCCTTGCAGCTTCTGCCATTGCCCTCCTGCTTCTTGTGCCGCCCTGTCTGTTCACGTGGGCGACTGCCGTGATGTTGTCCGACTAGATCAGCACCGGCTGACCTTGAAGCAGAGGTCTTGCTTGGCTTAGGGCATTGTAAATGGTCCTCAGCTCCAGGATATTTATGTGAAGTGATGTCTCCAGGCTTGACCACAAGCCCTGGAAATTTCTTCCCTGTGTGACTGCTCCCCAGCCTCGCAGGCTGGCATCCGTGGTCACCAGGACCCAGTCCTGAATGCCGAATCTGCGGCCCTCTAGAAGATGAGCACTCTGCAACCACCACAGGAGAGACACCCTTGTCTATGGTGACAGGGTTATCCGCTGATGCATCTGAAGATGCGATCCGGACCATTTGTCCAGCAGGTCCCACTGGAAAGTTCTTGCGTGGAATCTGCCGAAAGGGATTGCTTCGTAGGAAGCCACCATTTTTCCCAGGACCCTTGTGCATTGATGCACTGACACTTGGCCTGGTTTTAGGAGGTTTCTGACTAGTTCGGATAACTCCCTGGCTTTCTCCTCCGGGAGAAACACCTTTTTCTGGACTGTGTCCAGGATCATCCCTGGGAATAGAAGACGTGTCGTCGGGATCAGCTGCGATTTCGGAATATTGAGAATCCAACCGTGCTGCCGCAACACTACTTGAGATAGTGCTACCCCGACTACCAATTGTTCCCTGGATCTTGCCCTTATCAGGAGATCGTCCAAGTACGGGATAACTAAAACTCCCTTCCTTCGAAGGAGTATCATCATTTCGGCCATTACCTTGGTAAAGACCCGGGGTGCCGTGGACAAACCAAACGGCAGCGTCTGAAACTGATAGTGACAGTTCTGTACCACAAACCTGAGGTATCCTTGGTGAGAAGGGTAAATTGGGACATGGAGGTAAGCCTCCTTGATGTCCAAAGACACCATATAATCCCCTTCTTCCAAGTTCGCAATCACCGCTCTGAGTGACTCCATCTTGAATTTGAACCTGTGTATGTAAGTGCTCAAGGATTTCAGATTTAAAATAGGTCTCACCGAGCCGTCCGGCTTCGGTACCACAACAGCGTGGAATAATACCCCTGTCCCTGTTGCAGGAGGGGTTTCTTGATTATCACCTGCTGGGAATACAGCTTGTGAATGGCTTCCAATACCGCCTCCCTGTCGGAGGGAGACGTCGGTAAGGCAGACTTTAGGGGAGTGCCTGAGTCCGCTTGTAAAGCCCCAGCGTCATGCTGAGGACTTGGCAGAAAACGGAAGAGGGCTTCTGTTCCTGGGAACTGGCTGTTTGCTGCAGCCTTTTTCCTCTCCCTCTGCCACGGGGCAGAAATGAGGAGCCTTTTGCCCGCTTGCCCTTATGGGGCCGAAAGGACTGCGCCTGATAATACGGCGTCTTCTTATGTTGAGAGGCTACCTGGGGTAAAAATGTGGATTTCCCAGCAGTTGCCGTGGCCACCAGGTCTGATAGACCTACCCCAAATAACGCCTCCCCTTTGTAAGGCAATACTTACATATGCCTTTTGGAATCAGCATCACCTGACCACTGCCTCATCCATAACCCTCTTCTGGCAGAAATGGACAGCGCACTTACTCTTGATGCCAGTCGGCAAATATCCCTCTGTGCATCACGCATATATAGAAATGCATCTTTAGTCAGTAATATACTGTCCCTATCCAGGGTATCAATATTGTCAGTCAGGGAATCCGACCAAGCCACCCCAGCACTGCACATCCAGGCTGAGGCGATTGCTGGTCGCAGTATAACACCCGTGTGAGTGTATATACATTTTAGGATATTCTCCTGCTTTCTGTCAGCAGGTTCCTTAAGGGCGGCCCTATCAGGAGACGGTAGTGCCACCTGTTTTGACAAACGTGTGAGCGCTTTATCCACCTTAGGGGGTGTTTCCCAACGTGCCCTATCCTCTGGCGGAAAGGGGTATGATGCTAATAACCTTTTAGGAATTATCAGTTTTTTATCGGGGGAAACCCACGCTTCATCACACACTTCATTTAATTCCTCAGATGCAGGAAAAACTACAGGCAGTTTTTTCTCACCAAACATAATACCCTTTTTAGTGGTACTTGTATTATCAGAAATATGTAAAACATTTTTCATAGCATCAATCATGTAACGTGTGGCCCTACTGGAAGTCACATTCGTCTCTTCATCGACGACACTGGAGTCAGTATCCGTGTCGGCGTCTGTATCTGCCATCTGAGGTAACGGGCGTTTTAGAGCCCCTGATGGCTTTTGAGACGCCTAGACAGGCACGAGCTGAGTAGCCGGCTGTCTCATGTCATCAACAGTCTTTTGTAAAGAGCTGACACTGTCACGTATTCCTTCCATAAGCTCAGCCACTCAGGTGTCGACTCCCTAGGGGGTGACATCTCCATTACAGGCAATTGCTCCGCCTCCACACCATTTTCCTCCTCATACATGTCGACACAATCGTACCGACACACAGCACACACACAGGGAATGCTCTGATAGAGGACAGGACCCCACTAGCCCTTTGGGGAGACAGAGGGAGAGTATGCCAGCACACACCAGAGCGCTATATATATATACAGGGATAACCTTATAGAAGTGTTTTTCCCCTTATAGCTGCTGTTTTATTTATACTGCGCCTAATTAGTGCCCCCCTCTCTTGTTTTACCCTTTTCTGTAGTGCAGGACTGCAGGGGAGAGTCAGGGAGACGTCCTTCCAGCGAAGCTGTGAGGGAAAATGGCGCCCGTGTGCTGAGGAGATAGGCTCCGCCCCCTTCTCGGCTGACTTTTCTCCCGCTTTTTGCTGTATTCTGGCAGGGGTTAAAATACATCCATATAGCCCTGGGGGTTATATGTGATGTATTTTCGCCAGCCAAGGTGTTTCTATTGCTGCTCAGGGCGCCCCCCCCCAGCGCCCTGCACCCTCAGTGACCGGAGTGTGAAGTGTGCCTGAGGAGCAATGGCGCACAGCTGCAGTGCTATGCGCTACCTTGGTGAAGACTGATGTCTTCTGCCGCCGATTTTCCGGACCTCTTCTTGCTTCTGGCTCTGTAAGGGGGCCGGCGGCGCGGCTCTGGGACCGGACTCCGAGGCTGGGCCTGTGTTCGGTCCCTCTGGAGCTAATGGTGTCCAGTAGCCAAGAAGCCCAAACTGGCTGCAAGCAGGCAGGTTCGCTTCTTCTCCCCTTAGTCCCTCGATGCAGTGAGCCTGTTGCCAGCAGGTCTCACTGAAAATAAAAAACCTAAAACTAAACTTTTACTAAGAAACTCAGGAGAGCCTCCTAGAATGCACCCTTCTCGGCCGGGCACAAAAATCTAACTGAGGCTTGGAGGAGGGAAATAGGGGGAGGAGCCAGTGCACACCAGGTAGTCCTAAAGCTTTACTTTTGTGCCCAGTCTCCTGTGGAGCCGCTATTCCCCATGGTCCTTACGGAGTTCCCAGCATCCACTAGGACGTCAGAGAAATTAATTTATTCCATTTTGGAATAAGGCTGTAACATAACAAAATGTGGAAAAAGTGAAGCGCTGTGAAAACTTTCCAGATGCACTGTACATCTTAAACTGCTTTAAAAGAGGCACATGTATATGGTTTATAAAAGTAGACAAATGTGATGAAATAGAGATATATGCTGTACTTTACGCATGCCTCTCAATCTGCTTTAAAGAGGCACATGTATGTTGTTTACAAAAGTGGACAAATGTGCAGTTTCGATCCATGTTATGAATACAGTATACAGGTTGAGTATCCCATATATAATATTCCGAAAATACGGAATTTTTTGAGTGAGAGTGAGATAGTGAAACCTTTGTTTTCTGATGGCTCAATGTACACAAACTTTGTTTAATGCACAAAGTTATTAAAAATATTGGCTAAAATGACCTTCAGGCTGTGTGTATAAGGTGTATATGAAACATAAATGTATTCTGTGCTTAGTCTTAGGTCACATCCCTATGATATCTCACTATGGTATGCAATTATTCCAAAATACGGAAAAATCCGATATCTAAAATACTTCTGGTCCCGAGCATTTTGGATAAGGGGTACTCAACCTGTACTGATATATTAATGCTTTTCTCTCTGAACATTAATACTAAAGTTCTATATATTATCAAATGCATGATTTGTGAGAACTGGGAAAAGCTTTTCAGCTTCTTTTAAAGGGTACCACTAGACATTAGTGTCTCTGGCTTATACAGACACCATAATAAATTGTTATTTTTTTAACCACAATTTTAATGGTTGACAATATTTAGAGTAAAAATATTCACAAGCTTTCACTTGCGGTAAGATAAATCACCTTTACCAATTTCTATTTTTCTTTTGAAAGAGGAGGTTTATTTCCTAAAAATATTTCTCTTTGTTGTATAGCGAGTACAGCCATATTTTACCTAAATTTGAATAAAAGTTATATTTTAACATTTTCTATACATAGTGTACAAAGTTTGTACCCAAAAAGGAGTATTTTCTTCTGGTATCTCTCCCAACCTCTTCTTGGGACGGTACCGTTTTGATTTAGCTTGTAGAGATGCCCAGAGTGTCCTTAGGAAGCCACTCACAATACAGCTTGTAGAGCCGCCTTTGGAGGCACCCCGTTTTTTGCTAATCCCGGCCCTGCTATGATCCTGCAGTGGAGTGACAAAAATAAGAAACTTTTATTTCTAAACAGCTGCAGAAATTTATCTCTGCTAATTAACATCCATCCTCTGGTGTGGAGGCGAGAAAACGGTCAATGCATTAACCACTTAACTGGCATGGTCAGATTTCATGCAACTGTGCCGTCCCACCCTGTCCCCCCGTTTTTGACGGGGAGATCCGATCTGCAGATGTGCATAATATAATGTTTAAATATTTAAAAAAATACTTTTTCAACTTTATTAACTAAAATAAATGTAAAAAAACACTGGGGGTAATTCCAAGTTGATCGCAGCAGGAATTTTTTTTAGCAGTAGGGCAAAACCATGTGCACTGCAGGGGAGGCAGATATAACATGTGCAGAGAGAGTTAGATTTGGGTGTGGTGTGTTCAATCTGCAATCTAATTTGCAGTGTAAAAATAAAGCAGCCAGTATTTACCCTGCACAGAAACAAAATAACCCACCCAAATCTAACTCTTTCTGCACATGTTATATCTGCCTCCCCTGCAGTGCACATGGTTTTGCCCAACTGCTAAAAAAAATCCTGCTGCGATCAACTTGGAATTACCCCCACTGTTGTTAACACTTTTGAAGGGAAAAATTGTCAGTTAAGTGGTAAGGCACAGTTAATATGTAAAGTTCTGGTCCCAGAAGGGGTCTGACTTACCAT
The DNA here is from genome assembly GCF_028390025.1 of Pseudophryne corroboree. Classification (NCBI taxonomy): domain Eukaryota; kingdom Metazoa; phylum Chordata; class Amphibia; order Anura; family Myobatrachidae; genus Pseudophryne; species Pseudophryne corroboree. The sequence goes on along the minus strand of NC_086450.1, from coordinate 242,519,343 downwards.
GCAAATTTGAGAAAATATTCTTAATTCTCACGCACTAAGGGGGTAATTCTGAGTTGATCGCAGCAGCAAGTTTTTTTTAGCAATTGGGCAAAACTATGGCCCTCATTCCAAGTTGATCGGTCGCAAGGCGAATTTAGCAGAGTTACACACGCTAAGCCTACGCCTACTGGGAGTGTATCTTAGCTTCTTAAAATTGCGACCGATGTAATCGCAATATTGCGATTACAAACTACTGAGCAGTTTCTGAGTAACTTCAACCTTACTCTGCCTGTGCGATCAGTTCAGTGCTTGTCGTTCCTGGTTTGACGTCACAAACACACCCAGCGTTCGCCCAGACACTCCCCCGTTTCTCCAGCCACTCCTGCGTTTTTTCCGGAAACGGTAGCGTTTTCAACCACACGCCCATAAAACGCCGTGTTTCCGCCCAGTAACACCCATTTCCTGTCAATCACATTACGATCGCCGGAGCGATGAAAAAGCCGTGAGTAAAAATAATATCTTTATTGTTAAATTACTTGGCGCAGTCGCAGTGCGAATATTGCGCATGCGTACTAAGCGGATTTTCATTGCGATGCGATGAAAAATACCGAGCGAACGACTCGGAATGAGGGCCTATGTGCACTGCAGGTGTGACAGATATAACATTTGCAGAGAGAGTTAGATTTGGGTGGGTTATATTGTTTCTGCGCAGGGTAAATACTGGCTGCTTTATTTTTACACTGCAATTTAGATTTCAGTTTGAACACACCCCACCCAAATCTAACTCTCTCTGCACACGTTATATCTGTCCCCCCTGCAGTGCACATGGTTTTGCCCAACTGCTAACAAATTTGATGCTGCGATCAACTCAGAATTAGGCCCTATGGACCTTATTCAGGTTTGTTAGCAAACAAACAAAAAAGCAAGCAACTGGGCAAAACCATACTTCACTGCAGGTGAGGCAGATGTAACATGTGCAGAGAGATTAGATTTGGGAAGGCTGTGTTCAAACTGAAATCTAAATTGCAGTGTAAAAATTAAGCAGCCATTATTTACCCTGCACAGAAACAATATTACCCACCCAAATTTTAATCTCTCTGCACGTTACATCTGTCCCACCTGCAGTGCACATGGTTTGCCCATTTGCTTGCTTTTTTGGTTTGCTAACAAACCTAAATAACACCCTACATGTCTCAAAGACACACTGGAGCTGGATGGTATCCGGTCTCTAGGTTGACATGCATTAGGTTTCAGGGTTTCAAGGTCGACATTAGTTTTTCACAATTTTTTTTTTTAACATTTTCATACTTTACGATCCACGTGGACTACAATTGGGAACGGTAACCTCATGGAAGCATGGCGAGCAAAGCGAGGGTACATGGTGCACTAATTGGGGTTCCCGGTTACTTTACGAAGAAAACACTACATTTAAAAAAAAAAAACTCATGTCAACATATTTTGGGTGTCGACTTAGTTACTGTCGACCAATAGTGGTCAACCTAAGTGTGGCTGACCCTATGAACCACACCTGAGCTGGATAGTTACCTGCAAAAACATTTGAATGTTGAAAAAACACATTACATAAACATTATACTGTGGAAAATAAGAATTTACTTACCGATAATTCTATTTCTCGGAGTCCGTAGTGGATGCTGGGGTTCCTGAAAGGACCATGGGAATAGCGGCTCCGCAGGAGACAGGGCACAAAAAGTAAAGCTTTCCGATCAGGTGGTGTGCACTGGCTCCTCCCCCTATGACCCTCCTCCAAGCCTCAGTTAGGTACTGTGCCCGGACGAGCGTACACAATAAGGGAGGAATTTTGAATCCCGGGTAAGACTCATACCAGCCACACCAATCACACCGTACAACTTGTGATCTAAACCCAGTTAACAGTATGATAACAGAGGAGCCTCTGAAAGATGGCTCCCTACAACAATAACCCGAATTAGTTAACAATAACTATGTACAATTATTGCAGATAATCCGCACTTGGGATGGGCGCCCAGCATCCACTACGGACTCCGAGAAATAGAATTATCGGTAAGTAAATTCTTATTTTCTCTATCGTCCTAGTGGATGCTGGGGTTCCTGAAAGGACCATGGGGATTATACCAAAGCTCCCAAACGGGCGGGAGAGTGCGGATGACTCTGCAGCACCGAATGAGAGAACTCCAGGTCCTCCTTAGCCAGAGTATCAAATTTGTAAAATTTTACAAACGTGTTCTCCCCTGACCACGTAGCTGCTCGGCAAAGTTGTAATGCCGAGACCCCTCGGGCAGCCGCCCAAGATGAGCCCACCTTCCTTGTGGAGTGGGCCTTTACAGATTTAGGCTGTGGCAGGCCTGCCACAGAGTGTGCAAGTTGGATTGTGCTACAGATCCAACGAGCAATCGTCTGCTTAGACGCAGGAGCACCCATCTTGTTGGGTGCATACAATATAAACAACGAGTCAGATTTTCTGACTCCAGCTGTCCTTGCAATATATATTTTCAATGCTCTGACAACGTCCAGTAACTTGGAGTCCTCCAAGTCACTTGTAGCCGCAGGCACTACAATAGGCTGGTTCAGATGAAATGCTGACACCACCTTAGGGAGAAAATGCGGACGAGTCCGCAGTTCCGCCCTGTCCGAATGGAAAATCAGATATGGGCTTTTGTAAGATAAAGCTGCCAGTTCTGACACTCTCCTGGCCGAAGCCAGGGCTAGTAGCATGGTCACTTTCCATGTGAGATATTTCAAATCCACATTTTTTAGTGGTACAAACCAATGAGATTTTAGAAAGTCCAAAACCACATTGAGATCCCACGGTGCCACTGGAGGCACCACAGGAGGCTGTATATGCAGCACTCCCTTAACAAAAGTCTGGACTTCAGGGACTGAAGCCAATTCTTTCTGGAAGAAAATCGACAGGGCCGAAATTTGAACCTTAATAGATCCCAATTTGAGACCCATAGACAATCCTGATTACAGGAAATGTAGGAATCGACCCAGTTGAAATTCCTCCGTCGGAGCACTCCGATCCTCGCACCACGCAACATATTTTCGCCAAATGCGGTGATAATGTTGCACGGTTACTTCCTTCCTTGCTTTAATCAAAGTAGGAATGACTTCTTCCGGCATGCCTTTTTCCTTTAGGATCCGGCGTTCAACCGCCATGCCGTCAAACGCAGCCGCGGTAAGTCTTGAAACAGACAGGGACCCTGCTGAAGCAAGTCCCTCCTTAGAGGTAGAGGCCACGGATCTTCCGTGATCATCTCTTGAAGTTCCGGGTACCAAGTCCTTCTTGGCCAATCCGGAACCACTAGTATCGTTCTTACGCCTCTTTGCCGTATAATTCTCAATACTTTTGGTATGAGAGGCAGAGGAGGAAACACATACACCGACTGGTACACCCAAGGCGTTACCAGCGCGTCCACAGCTATTGCCTGCGGATCTCTTGACCTGGCGCAATACCTGTCCAGTTTTTTGTTGAGGCGAGACGCCATCATGTCCACCATTGGTCTTTCCCAACGGGTTACCAGCATGTGGAACACTTCTGGATGAAGTCCCCACTCTCCCGGGTGAAGGTCGTGTCTGCTGAGGAAGTCTGCTTCCCAGTTGTCCACTCCCGGGATGAACACTGCTGACAGTGCTATCACATGATTCTCTGCCCAGCGAAGAATCCTTGCAGCTTCTGCCATTGCACTCCTGCTTCTTGTGCCGCCCTGTCTGTTCACATGGGCGACTGCCGTGATGTTGTCCGACTGGATCAACACCGGTTTTCCCTGAAGCAGAGGTTCTGCCTGGCTTAGAGCATTGTAGATTGCTCTTAGTTCCAGAATGTTTATGTGAAGAGACGTTTCCAGGCTCGTCCACACTCCCTGGAAGTTTCTTCCTTGTGTGACTGCTCCCCAGCCCCTCAGGCTGGCGTCCGTGGTCACCAGGATCCAATCCTGTATGCCGAATCTGCGGCCCTCCAATAGATGAGCACTCTGCAACCACCACAGAAGAGATACCCTTGTCCTTGGAGACAGGGTTATCCGCTGGTGCATCTGAAGATGCGACCCTGACCATTTGTCCAACAGATCCCTCTGGAAAATTCTTGCGTGGAATCTGCCGAATGGAATTGCTTCGTAAGAAGCCACCATTTTTCCCAGGACTCTTGTGCATTGATGTACAGACACCTTTCCTGGTTTTAGGAGGTTCCTGACAAGCTCGGATAACTCCTTGGCTTTTTCCTCCGGGAGAAAAACCTTTTTCTGAACCGTGTCCAGAATCATCCCTAGGAACAGCAGACGAGTTGTTGGCATTAACTGGGATTTTGGAATATTCAGAATCCACCCGTGCTTTTTTAGCACTTCTTGAGACAGTGCTAATCCCATCTCTAGCTGTTCTCTGGACCTTGCCCTTATCAGGAGATCGTCCAAGTATGGGATAATTAATACGCCTTTTCTTCGAAGAAGAATCATCATCTCGGCCATTACCTTTGTAAAGACCCGAGGTGCCGTGGACAATCCGAACGGCAGCGTCTGAAACTGATAGTGACAGTTTTGTACGACGAACCTGAGGTACCCCTGGTGTGAGGGGTAAATTGGAACGTGGAGGTACGCATCCTTGATGTCCAAGGATACCATAAAGTCCCCTTCTTCCAGGTTCGCTATCACTGCTCTGAGTGACTCCATCTTGAACTTGAACTTCTTTATGTACAGGTTCAAGGACTTCAGATTTAGAATAGGTCTTACCGAGCCATCCGGCTTCGGTACCACAAATAGAGTGGAATAATACCCCTTTCCTTGTTGTAGAAGAGGTACCTTGACTATCACCTGCTGAGAGTACAGCTTGTGAATGGCTTCCAAGACCGTCTCCCTTTCGGAGGGGGACGTTGGTAAAGCAGACTTCAGGAAACGGCGAGGTGGATCTGTCTCTAGTTCCAACCTGTATCCCTGAGATATTATCTGCAGGATCCAGGGATCTACCTGCGAGTGAGCCCACTGCGCGCTGAAATTCTTGAGACGACCGCCCACCGCCCCCGAGTCCGCTTGAGAAGCCCCAGCGTCATGCTGAGGCTTTTGTAGAAGCGGTGGAAGGCTTCTGTTCCTGGGAAGGAGCTGCCTGTTGCTGTCTCTTCCCCCTTCCTCTGCCTCGTGGCAGATATGAATATCCCTTTGCTCTCTTGTTTTTAAAGGAACGAAAGGGCTGCGGTTGAAAAGTCGGTGTCTTTTTCTGTTGGGGAGTAACTTGAGGTAAAAAGGTGGATTTCCCGGCTGTAGCCGTGGCCACCAAATCTGATAGACCGACTCCAAATAACTCCTCCCCTTTATACGGCAAAACTTCCATATGCCGTTTTGAGTCCGCATCGCCTGACCACTGTCGCGTCCATAAACTTCTTCTGGCCGAAATGGACATAGCATTTACCCGTGATGCCAGTGTGCAGATATCCCTCTGTGCATCACGCATATAAAGAAATGCATCCTTTATTTGCTCTAAAGACAGTAAAACATTGTCCCTATCCAGGGTATCAATATTTTCAATCAGGGACTCTGACCAAGCTACTCCAGCACTGCACATCCAGGCTGTCGCTATAGCTGGTCGTAGTATAACACCTGTATGTGTGTATATACTTTTTTGGATATTTTCCATCCTCCTATCTGCTGGATCTTTAAGTGCGGCCGTCTCAGGAGAGGGTAACGCCACTTGTTTAGATAAGCGTGTGAGCGCCTTGTCCACCCTAGGAGGTGTTTCCCAGCGCGCCCTAACCTCTGGCGGGAAAGGGTATAAAGCCAATAACTTCTTTGAAATTAGCATCTTTTTATCGGGGGCAACCCACGCTTCATCACACACATCATTTAGTTCTTCTGATTCAGGAAAAACTATAGGTAGTTTTTTCACACCCCACATAATACCCTGTTTAGTGGTACCTGTAGTATCAGCTAAATGTAACGCCTCCTTCATTGCCAAAATCATATAACGTGTGGCCCTACTGGAAAATACGGTTGATTCGTCACCGTCGCCACTGGAATCAGTGCCTGTGTCTGGGTCTGTGTCGACCGACTGAGGCAAAGGGCGTTTTACAGCCCCTGACGGTGTTTGAGGCGTCTGGACAGGCACTAATTGATTGTCCGACCGTCTCATGTCGTCAAACGACTGCTTTAGCGTGTTGACACTATCCCGTAATTCCATAAATAAAGGCATCCATTCTGGTGTCGACCCCCTAGGAGGTGACATCCCCATATTTGGCAATTGCTCCGCCTCCACACCAATATCGTCCTCATACATGTCGACACACACGTACCGACACACAGCAGACACACAGGGAATGCTCTTAACGAAGACAGGACCCCACTAGCCCTTTGGGGAGACAGAGGGAGAGTCTGCCAGCACACACCAAAGCGCTATATATGACAGGGATAGCCTTATAATAAGTGCTCCCTGTATAGCTGCTTTTATAATATAATTTTTGCCACCCCTCTCTTGTTTTACCCCGTTTCTGTAGTGCAGTGCAGGGGAGAGACCTGGGAGCCGTCCTGACCAGCGGAGCTGTGTAAGGAAAATGGCGCTGTGTGCTGAGGAGATAGGCCCCGCCCCTTTTCCGGCGGGCTCGTCTCCCGCTCTTTAGTGGATTCTGGCAGGGGTTAAATATCTCCATATAGCCCCCGGAGGCTATATGTGAGGTATTTTTTAGCCAAATAGGTTTTCATTTGCCTCCCAGGGCGCTCCCCTCCCAGCGCCCTGCACCCTCAGTGACTGCCGTGTGAAGTGTGCTGAGAGGAAAATGGCGCACAGCTGCAGTGCTGTGCGCTACCTTTAGAAGACTGAGGAGTCTTCTGCCGCCGATTCTGGACCTCTTCTTGTTTCAGCATCTGCAAGGGGGCCGGCGGCGAGGCTCCGGTGACCATCCAGGCTGTACCTGTGATCGTCCCTCTGGAGCTGATGTCCAGTAGCCAAGAAGCCAATCCATCCTGCACGCAGGTGAGTTCACTTCTTCTCCCCTAAGTCCCTCGTTGCAGTGATCCTGTTGCCAGCAGGACTCACTGTAAAATAAAAAACCTAAGCTAAACTTTTCTAAGCAGCTCTTTAGGAGAGCCACCTAGATTGCACCCTTCTCGGCCGGGCACAAAAATCTAACTGAGGCTTGGAGGAGGGTCATAGGGGGAGGAGCCAGTGCACACCACCTGATCGGAAAGCTTTACTTTTTGTGCCCTGTCTCCTACGGAGCCGCTATTCCCATGGTCCTTTCAGGAACCCCAGCATCCACTAGGACGATAGAGAAATGATTTATTTTGCCATTTATGATTCTTAGAAATCCTGATACTGACCATAATAATACGATCATGTCTGGAAGAGTATTTGTCCAAGCAAGTTTTCCTCAGTGTGCTACATACTGTAATTTGGCCACTGATTGGCTCTGTTCTGTTGAAGTCCATGGACGATACCATTACAAACCTTTAAACAGGTGAACAATAGGTCAGCTGCAAATCCTACAGAGAAAAGGAACTATGCAGACTGTGGAGGTTGGTAAGAAAGTATGATTCCCTGTCTGTTTACGTAACATAATATTTATCTATAAAAATAAACGATGAATGTGAATGGGGAGCATTTTTTCCTTAAAGGACAAAACGTACTGTAAGGCAGTAACCCAGCTCGATGCACTGTGGATGAAACTTTATTTGATCAACACCAATATTTTCTCAAATGGTTCAATTATCAAAATTGGTGGATAGTCGAAAGGACAATTCATACTACTGATTACACTTTGCTGGGTCAGCTTCACAAGATGTTGGGAGAATACCCATTAGTATCCACCACCTGTGTCCAGGGGGGCCCACACTGCAACCATTTTAATACTTACCTTTCCGGAGTTCAGCGTTGGGCGCTGCAGTCACGGTGAGAAATGCGGCCAAAATGACCACCACGGATGCTCAGTAGCCAAGTTGGTCTCCCGAACATGGTGGGTACCATGATTTTAGAGACCTGCACATGTGCAGTAAACTCCGGCACAATGCCGGAGACTACTGTGATGTACAGAAGAGGGGGCCCACCTGGAGGTGCACATGGGTCCCCTCCACTGTTCAAACACCCCTGTGTGGAACACAGCACCAAATCCTTCTGTATTCATAGAAATGCACCATACTTGCCATGTGTCACACCCATACAGTATTTACAGTAACTTTCCGGAGGCACAACAAAAAGTAACTGTTGCAGAGTGGACATAGAGTGTTCTGAGGCAGATTAAAGAGAGAAAGTGAGGTACAGGAACTCTGCAAACTGGAGTTGTACTGATTCTAGAGCTGAATTTTCACCTCCCAACAATGCCCTCAGTGAGATCGGAACTTCTGCCAGAGTGACCCTGTATCAGCACTGTGTACAGTGCTCCCAACACGGATGAGGTGGGGTGTGATAGAGAAGATGGATGGAGAGAGATGGGAGGAATAGGGGGGAGAAAGTAAAAAATAAAAAACCCTGCAACGGTCAGCACAATAGTAAGCTACTCGGGAAATGACAGATCCAAAATACTTCTTATACATATTTGTGGATAAACCCTGTAAGGGGAAAAAAAAAAACCCTTTCTGTAGTCTTTTCAACTAAGCTACCTACCTATGTCAGATTTCAACCCATATGTCTTTCACAGCAAGACGTTATCTACACAGATTGTTTTATTTGTTAGGAACACGATAAACTGCCTTACAAAGGCAATAACTTAGGGGGAAAAGAAAAACACTGTGTACCACCGCAATTTCCTATGTGCCTCAGAGGACACAAAATAAATATTGGGAGGAAAAAACAAAATCGGAAAAATAAAGTGAAAATAAGATGTCCTCAGATCTCCAGCTACAGTAGAACAGAGCAGTGTTTGTGTGTGTTGCGGGAAAGTCAAACGTTATAATCAGGGGACTTGTTCTGTGGTTGCCGTAACCGGATCAGTAGCGTTATAAAAGCCCCGACAGTGACGTGGAAGAAGAGCTGCCACAGGTTACGTAATTCATACAGGTACATGTTACACAGACAGATGAGTCCAAATGACAGGAATGACTTCACATTTCTCCAGCTGGTACTGTACAAAAATAGGTAACACTGGAACAAAAGAGAAAAAAATTATAATACATATATTGCACATTAAAAACACAAATTAATATTTCTTAATTCAATACCATGTCAAAATTACAGATTTACTTTGTCTTTGTTATCTATTTTATGTAGATAGATAGAAGGCAGACAGCAGGCATTAAATCATGTACAGTGCATCTGGAAAGTATTCACGGCGCTTCACTTTTTCCACATTTTGTTATGTTACAGCCTTCCAAAAATAGAATAAATTCATTTTTTCCCATCAGAATTCTACACACAATACCCCATAACGGCAACGTGAAAAAAGTTGAGATTTTTGCAAATTTATTAAAAATAAAAAACTAAGAAATCACACATGCGTAAGTATTCACTAGCCTTTGACATGAAGCTCAAAATTGAGCTCACGTGCATCCTGTTTCCACTGATCATCCTTGAGATGTTCCTACAGCTTAGAGTCCACCTGTGGTAAATTCAGTTGATTGGACATGATTTGGAAAGGCACACACCTGTCTATATAAGGTCCCACACTTGACAGTGCATGTTTGAGCACAAACCAAGCATGAAGTCAAAGGAATTGTCTGTACACCTCCGAGACAGGATTGTCTCGAGGCACAAATCTGGGGAAGGGTACAGAAAGATATATGCTGCTTTGAAGGTCCCAATGAGCACAGTGGCCTCAATCATCCGTAAATGGAAGAAGTTAGGAACCACCAGGACTCTTCCTAGAGCTGGCCTGGCGTTTAAACTGAGTGATCGGGGGAGAAGGGCCCTAGTCAGGGAGGTGACCAAGAATGCACCTGAAGAACTCACAGACCATGAGAAACAAAATTCTCTGGTCTGATGAGACAAAGATTGAACTCTTTGGCTTGAATGCCAGACAGTGTCATGTTTGGAGAAAACCAGGCACCGCTCATCACCAGGCCAATACCATCCCTACAGTAAAGCATGGTAGTGGCAGCATCATGCTGTGGAGATGTTTTTCAGCGGCAGGAACTGGGAGACTAGTCAGGATAGAGGGAAAGATGAATGCAGCAACGTACAGAGCCATCCTAGATGAAAACCTGCTCCAGAGCGCTCTTGACATCAGACTGGGGCGACGGTTCATCTTTCAGCAGGACAACGACCCTAAGCACACAGCCAACATATCAAAGGAGTGACTTCAGGACAACTCTGTGAATGTCCTTGAGTGGCCCAGCCAGAGCACAGACTTGAATCTGACTGAACATCTCTGGAGAGATCTGAAAATAGCTGTACACCGACGCTTCCCATCCAACCTAATAGAGCTTGAAAGGTGCTGCAAACAGGAATGGGCGAAACTGCCCAAAGATAGGTGTACCAAGCTTGTGGCAACCTATTCAAAAAGACTTGAGGCTGTAATTGCGGCATCAACAAATTATTGCGCAAAGGCTGTGAACACTTATGTACATGTGATTTCTTAGTTTTGAAATTTTTATACATTTTCAAAAATCTCAAAAAAAAACCAATCAAAACTATTTCACGTTGGCATTATGGAATATTGTGTGTAGAATTTTGAGGGAACAAATAGGATTTTAATACCTACCGGTAAATCCTTTTCTTAGTCCGTAGAGGATGCTGGGGATGCTTCAAGAACCATGGGGTATAGAAGGGATCCGCAGGAGACATGGGCACACTATAAGACTTTGAATGGGTGTGAACTGGCTCCTCCCTCTATGCCCCTCCTCCAGACTCCAGTTATAGGAACTGTGCCCAGGGAGACGGACATTTAGAGGAAAAGGATTTATTTAATTATTCTTAAATAAAGTGAGATACATACCAGCTCACACCACTAACACGCCGTACAACATGGCATTCAACAACAACGCATGCAACGGCATGACCAATAACAGTCACAGACTGACTGAACTCAACGCAACATGAGCGTAACTATAACCAAACTGCAGACACAGCCCGCACTGGGACGGGCGCCCAGCATCCTCTACGGACTAAGAGAGAAGGATTTACCGGTAGGTATTAAAAATAAGAATTTACTTACCGATAATTCTATTTCTCGTAGTCCGTAGTGGATGCTGGGAACTCCGTAAGGACCATGGGGAATAGCGGCTCCGCAGGAGACTGGGCACAAAAAGAAAGCTTTAGGACTACCTGGTGTGCACTGGCTCCTCCCCCTATGACCCTCCCCTCCAAGCCTCAGTTAGGATACTGTGCCCGGACGAGCGTACACAATAAGGAAGGATTTTGAATCCCGGGTAAGACTCATACCAGCCACACCAATCACACCGTACAACTTGTGATATGAAACCCAGTTAACAGCATGATAACAGAGGAGCCTCTGAATAGATGACTCACAACAAGAACCCGATTAGTTAACAATAACTATGTACAAGTATTGCAGACAATCCGCACTTGGGATGGGCGCCCAGCATCCACTACGGACTACGAGAAAGAGAATTATCGGTAAGTAAATTCTTATTTTCTCTGATGTCCTAGTGGATGCTGGGAACTCCGTAAGGACCATGGGGATTATACCAAAGCTCCCAAACGGGCGGGAGAGTGCGGATGACTCTGCAGCACCGAATGAGAGAACTCCAGGTCCTCCTCAGCCAGGGTATCAAATTCATAGAATTTTGCAAACGTGTTTGCCCCTGACCAAGTAGCTGCTCGGCAAAGTTGTAAAGCCGAGACCCCTTGGGCAGCCGCCCAAGATGAGCCCACCGTCCTTGTGGAATGGACTTTTATTGATTTAGGCTGCGGTAATCCTACTGCAGAATGCGCCAGCTGAATAGTGCTACAAATCCAGCGCGCAATAGACTGCTTAGAAGCAGGAGCACCCAGCTTGTTGGGTGCCATCAGGATAAACAGCGAGTCAGTTTTCCTGACTCCAGCCGTCCTGGAAAAATAAAATTTTCAGGGCCCTGACTACGTCCAGCAACTTGGAATCCTCCAAGTCCCTAGTAGCCGCAGGCACCACAATAAGGTTGGTTCAAGTGAAAACCTGAGACCACCTTCGGGAGAAACTGAGGACGAGTCCTCAACTCTGCCCTATCCATATAGAAAATCAGATAAGGGCTTTTACATGACAAAGCCGCCAATTCTGACACGCGCCTGGCCAAGGCCAAGGCCAACAGCATGACCACTTTCCACGCGAGATACTTTAGCTCCATGGTTTTAAGTGGCTCAACCAATGCGACTTTAGGAAATCCAACACCACGTTGAGATCCAAAAAGTGCCACAGGAGGCACAAAAGGAGGCTGAATATGTAGTACTCCTTTAACCAAAGTCTGAACTTCAGGCAGTGAAGCCAGTTCTTTCTGGAAGAAAATCGACAGAGCCGAAATCTGGACCTTGATGGACCCCAATTTGAGGCCCAAACGTCACCCCTGCTTGCAGGAATCGACATAGTTGAAATTCCCCCGTCGGGGCCTTCATGGCCTCCCACCAAGCAACAAATTTTCGCCAAACGCAGCGATAATGTCTTGCGGTGACATCCTTCCTGGCTATGATCAGGGTAGGGATGACTTCCTTCGGAACACCCTTTTCCTTTAGGATCCGGTGTTCTACCGCCATGCCGTCAAACACAGCCGCGGTAAGTCTTGGAACAGACAGGGTCCCTGCTGCAGCAGGTCTTGTCTGAGCGGCAGAGGCCAAGGGTCCTCTGCCAGCATCTCTTGAAGTTCCGGGTACCAAGCTCTTCATGGCCAATCCGGAACCCCGAGTATGGTTTTCACTCCTTGCCTTCTTATTATTCTCATTACCTTGGGTATGAGAGGTAGAGGAGGAGACACATAAACCGACTGGTACACCCACGGTGTCACTAGAGCGTCCCCAGCGATCGCCTGAGGGTCCCTTGACCTGGCGCAATATCTTTTCAACTTCTTGTTGAGGCGGGACGCCATCATGTCCACCCGTGGTCATTCCCAACGGTTTACCTGCATTTGGAAAACTTCTGGATGAAGTCCCCATTCTCCTGGGTGTAGGTCGCCCATCGGAGAATCCTTGTGGCTTCTGCCATCGCCATCCTGCTTCTTGTGCCGCCCTGTCTGTTTACATGGGCGACCGCCGTGATGTCGTCTGATTGGATCAGTACCGGCTGGTTCTGAAGCAGGGGCCTTGCTTGGCTTAGGGCATTGTAAATGGCTCTTAGCTGCAGAATATTTATGTGAAGCGAAATCTCCTTGGAAATTTCTTCCCTGTGTGACTGCACCCCAGCCCCGAAGGCTGGCATCCGTGGTCACCAGGACCCAGTCCTGTATTCCGAATCTGCGGCCCTCTAGTAGATGAGCCCTCTGCAGCCACCACAGCAGCGACACCCTGTTTCTTGCTGACAGGGTTATCCGCTGTTGTATCTGTAGATGGGACCCGGACCATTAGTCCCACAGGTCCCAATGGAACGTCCTTGCGTGGAGTCTTCCGAATGGAATTATGCTTCGTACGAAGCTACCATTTTTCCCAGGACTCGTGTGCATTGATGTACCGACACCTGTCCTGGTTTTAGGAGGTCTCTGACTAGAGATGACAACTCCTCGGCTTTTTCCACTGGAAGAAACACTCTTTTCTGGTCTGCGTTCAGAAACATTCCCAGGAACAGAAGACGTGTCGTCGGGACCAGCTGTGACTTTGGAATATTGAGAATCCAGTCGTGCTGTTGTAGCACTTCCCGAGAGAGTGCTACCCCCACTACCAACTGTTCTTTGGACCTCGCCTTTATCAGGAGATCGTCCAAGTACGGGATAATAAAAACTTCCTTCTTGCGAAGGAGTATCATCACTTCGGCCATTACCTAGGTAAAGACCTTCGGTGCCGTGGACAACTCCAACGGCCGCGTCTGGAACTGATAGTGACAGTCCTGTACCACATATCTGAGGTACCCCTGGTGAGGAGGGTAAATGGGGACATGCAGGTACGCATCCTTGATGTCCAGGGAGACCCTGTAATCCCCCTCGTCCAGGCTCGTAATAACCGCCCTGGGCGATTCCATCTTGAACTTGAATCTTCTGATATAAAAGTTCAAGTATTTTAATTTCAAGATGGGTCTCACCGAATCGTTTCGGTACCACAACCACTGTGGAATAGTAACCCCTTCCTTGCTGAAGGAGGGGCACCTTGACAATCACTTGTTGTGATTATAGTGTTGAATATCCACCAACACCGTCTCCCTGGCAGAGGGAGGTGCCGGTAAGGCAGATTTTAGGAAACGGCGGGGGGAAGAACGTCTCGAACTCCAGCCTGTACCCCTGAGATACTACTTGAAGGACCCAGGGATCCATGTGAGAGAGCCCACTGTCCGCTGAAATATCGGAGACGGGCCCCCACCGTACCCGGGTCCGCCTGAGCAGCCCCAGCACCATGCTGTGGACCTACTGGACGCAGGGAGGACTTCTGCTCTTGGGAACTAGCTGTGTGTTGCAGCTTTTTCCTCTACCTTTGCCTCTCGGCAGAAAGGATGAGCCTCTAGCCCTCTTGCTTTTCTGGGGCCGAAAGGACTGTACTTGATGATACGGTGCTTTCTTTTGTTGTGGGGTAGCCTGTGGCAAAAAAATCGATTTCCCAGCAGTAGCTGTGGAAACGAGGTCTGAAAAACCATCCCCAAACAGTTTTACCCCCTTATAGGGCAACTTCCATGTGCCGATTCGAGTCGGCATCGCCTGACCATTGCCAAGTCCATAACCCCCGTCTGGCGGCAATGGACCTAGCGCTTATTTTTTATGCCAGCCGGCAAATATCCCTCTGTGCATCACGCATGTATAAGACCACGTCTTTTATATGCTCTATTTTCAGCAAAATATTGTCCCTATCCATAGTTATTTTCCGACAGGGAATCTGACCACGCAGCGGGAGCACTGCACATCCATGCCGAAGCAACGGCTGGTCGCAATATAATGCCCTAGTGTGTGACCATATCTTATAGGGTAACCTCATGCTTTCTATCAGCAGGTTCCTTCAGGGCGGCCGTATCCGGAGACGGTAGTGCCACCTTTTCTGATAAGCGTGTAAGCGCTGTATCTACCCTATGGGGTGTTTCCCCGCGTGACCTATCCTCTGGCGGGAAAGGGTACGCTGCCAAGAACCGTTTTAGAAATTATCAATTTCTTACCGGGGGAAGACCACTCTTCCTCACACACCTCATTTAATTTCTCAGATGCAGGAAAAACTACTAATAGTTTTCTCTCACCAAACACAATACCCTTTTATGTGGTACCTGGGGTATAATCATAAATGTGTAATACATTTTTCATTGCCTCAATCCTGTAACGGGTGGACCTATTGGGAGGGTACACCAGTCTCATCGATGTCGACACTGGAGTCAGTATCCGTGTCCACATCTGTGTCCGTTATCTGAGGTAGCGGGCGATTTTAGAGCCCCCCATGACATTTGAGACACTGGAACAGGCACAAGCTGAGTAGCCGGCTGTTCTGTGTCATCGACCTTTTATGTAAGGAGTTGACACTTTCACGTAATCCTTCCATAAGTTCAACCACACCGGTGTCGACCCCGCAGGGGGTGACAACATATTTACAGGCATTCGCTCCGCCTCCACCTCATTATCCTCCACATACCTGTCGACACAGCCGTACCGACACACAGCACACACACAGGGAATGCTCTGATAGAGGACAGGACCCCACAAAGCCCTTTGGGGAGACAGAGGGAGAGTATGCCAGCACACACCAGGGCGCTATATATCACAGGGATAGCACCTATAAAAAAGTGTTTTCCCTTATAGCTGCATATATATTGTATACTGCGCCTAAATTGTGCCCCCCCTCTCTTTTTAACCCTTTCTGTAGTGTATTAACTGCAGGGGAGAGCCAGGGAGCTTCCCTCCAACGGAGCTGTGAGGGAAAAATGGCGCCAGTGTGCTGAAGGAGATAGCTCCGCCCCTTTTTCGCGGACTTTTCTCCCGCATTTTTATGGATTCTGGCAGGGGTTAATGTACATCCATATAGCCCTGGGGGTTATATGTGATGTATTTTTGCCAGCCAAGGTGTTAATATTGCTGCTCAGGGCGCCCCCCCCCCCAGCGCCCTGCACCCATCAGTGACCGCAGTGTGAGGTGTGCATGAGGAGCAATGGCGCACAGCTGCAGTGCTGTGCGCTACCTTGATGAAGACTGATGTCTTCTGCCGCCGATTTTCCGGACCTCTTCTTGCTTCTGGCTCTGTAAGGGGGCCGGCGGCGCGGCTCTGGGACCGGACTCCGAGGCTGGGCCTGTGTTCGATCCCTCTGGAGCTAATGGTGTCCAGTAGCCTAAGAAGCCCAAGCTGGCTGCAAGCAGGCAGGTTCGCTTCTTCTCCCCTTAGTCCCTCGATGCAGTGAGCCTGTTGCCAGCAGGTCTCACTGAAAATAAAAAACCTAAAACTAACTTTTATCTAAGAAGCTCAGGAGAGCCCCCTAGATTGCACCCTGCTCGGTCGGGCACAAAAATCTAACTGAGGCTTGGAGGAGGGTCATAGGGGGAGGAGCCAGTGCACACCAGGTAGTCCTAAAGCTTTCTTTTTGTGCCCAGTCTCCTGCGGAGCCGCTATTCCCCATGGTCCTTACGGAGTTCCCAGCATCCACTAGGACGTCAGAGAAATCCTATTTTCTCATACGTCCTAGAGGATGCTGGGGATGCTTCAAGAACCATGGGGTTTATACCAAAGCTCTAGAACAGGCGGGAGAGTGCGGATGACTCTGCAGCACCAATCGACCAAACAAGAGGTCCTCCTCAGCCAGGGTATCAAACTTGTAAAACTTCGCAAAGGTGTTTGAACACGACCAAGTAGCGAGTCTCGGCAAAGTTGTAATGCAGAGACTCCCCAGGCAGCCACCCAGGATGAACCCATCTTTCTTGTAGAATGGGCTTTTACCGATTTCGGCAACGGCAATCCTGCCGTAGAATGAGCCTGCTGAATCGTATTACAAATCCAGCGCGCAATAGTCTGCTTAGAAGCAGGAGCCCCAATCTTGTTGGGAGCCCACAGGACAAACAGAGCCTCTGTTTTCCTAATCTGCGCCGTCCTGGCGACATAGATCTTCAAAGCTCTGACCACATCTAGAGACTTTGACTCCGCCAAGGCGTCAGTGGCCACTGGCACCACAATTGGCTGGTTAACATGAAATGATGAAACCACTTTTGGCAGAAATTGTTGACGAGTTCTCAACTCCGCTCTATCAGCATGGAAAACCAAATAGGGGCTTTTGTGAGACAAAACCGCCAACTCAGACACTCGCCTTGCAGACGCTAAGGCCAACAACATGACCACTTTCCAAGTAAGGAATTTTAACTCAACCTAGCGCAAAGGTTCAAACCAATGTGATTGCAAGAATTGCAACACCACATTAAGGTCCCATGGTGCCACTGGGGGCACAAAGGGAGGTTGGATGTGCAGCACGCCTTTTACGAAGGTCTGAACTTCTGGAAGGGAGGCCAATTCTTTTCGAAAAAAAGATCAACAAGGCCGAAATCTGTACTTTAATAGAGCCTAACTTTAGGCCTGCATCCACACCTGCTTGTAGGAAATGGAGCAAACGCCCCAGGTGAAATTCTTCTGTAGGAGCCTACTTGGATTCACACCAAGACACATATTTTCTCCAAATACAGTGGTAATGCTTTGCCGTTACTTCTTTTCTAGCCTGAAGAAGTGTAGGAATGACTTCACTGGGAATACCCTTTCGGGATAGGATTTGGTGTTAAACCGTCACGCCGTCAAACGCAGCCGCGGTAAGTCCTGATACACGCACGGTCCCTGTTGTAACAGGTCCTCCTGAAAAGGAAGAGGCCAGGGATCTTCTACGAGCAACTCCTGAAGATCTGGATACCAGGCCCTTTTTGGCCAATCCGGAACAATGAGGATCGCCTGAACCCTTGTTCTTCTTATAATTTTTATCACCTTTGGAATGAGAGGAAGTGGAGGGAACACATAGACCGAATGAAACACCCACGGTGTCACTAGGGCGTCCACCGCTATCGCTTGAGGGTCCCTTGACCTGGAACAATATCTCTGAAGTTTCTTGTTGAGGCGGACCGCAATCATATCCACTTGAGGAACTCCCCAACGACTTGTCACTTCTGCAAAGACCTCTTGATGAAGACCCCACTCTCCTGGATGGAGATAGTGTCTGCTGAGGAAGTCTGCTTCCCAGTTGTCCACTCCTGGAATGAAGACAGCTGACAGTGCACTGGCATGTTTTTCCGCCCAGCGAAGAATCTTCGTGGTCTCGGCCATTGCCGCTCTGCTCTTTGTTCTGCCCTGGTGGTTTATGTACGCCACTGCTGTCACGTTGTCTGACTGAATCAAGACCGGCAGACCTCGAAGAAGATGTTCTGCTTGCAGTATGCCGTTGTAGATGGCTCTTAATTCCAGAATGTTTATGTGTAGACAAGCTTCCTGGCTTGACCACTTTCCCTGAAAGTTTCTTCCCTGTGTGACTGCTCCCCAGCCTCGGAAGCTTGCATCTGTGGTCACCAGGATCTAATCCTGAATCCCGAACCTGCGTCCCTCCAGAAGGTGAGAACTGTGCAGCCACCACAGAAGGGAAATCCTGGTCCTGGGAGATAGAATTATTTTCCGGTGCATGTCCAGGTGAGACCCGGACCACTGGTCCAAAAGGTTCCATTGAAACACCCTGGCATGGAACCTGCCATACGGAATGGCCTTGTAGGCCGCCACCATCTTCCCCAGCAACCGAGTGCAGTGAAGAACTGACACCTTTGTCGGTTTCAGAATCTGTTTTACCATGTTCTGTATTTCCAGAGCTTTTTCCCCTGGAACAAAAACTCTCTGCAATTCTGTATTCAGAATCATACCCAGGAACGATAGCCGTGTCCTTGGATCCAACTGTGATTTTGGCAAATTTAGGAGCCAACCGTGTTGTTGCAGAATCGTCAGTGAAAGGGCAACATTCTTCAACCATTGTTCCTTGGACCTCGCCTTTATGAGGAGATCGTCCAAGTACGGGATAATTGTGATTCCCTGCTTGCGCAGGAGAACCATAATTTCCGCCATTACTTTGGTGAAAATCCTCGGAGCCGTGGACAGGCCAAACGGCAACGTCTGAAATTGGTAATGACAATCCTGCACAGCAAATCTCAGGTAAGCCTGATGTGGAGGATATATGGGGACATGTAAGTAGGCATCTTTTATGTCGACCGACACCATAAAATCTCCCTCCTCCAGACTGGAGATCACTGCTCGTAGAGATTCCATCTTGAACTTGAATTTTTTGGAGACAGAAATTGAGGGATTTTAGCTTTAGAATCGGTCTGACTGAGCCATCCGGATTCGGGAACACAAACAGGCTCGAATAAAAGCCTTCCCCCATTGAGACGGTGGTACCGTGACAATCACTTGATTTTGACACAACTTTAGTATCGCAGCGCTTACTATCTCCCTTTTTGGAAGAGAAGCTGGCAAGGCCGATTTGAAAAATCGGTGAGGGGGCACGTCTTGAAAGTCTAACTTGTACCCTTGGGCTATTATTTCCAATATCCAAGGATCCAGGTCCAAGTGCACCCAGACCTGACTGAAGAGTCGGAGACGTGCCCCCACCGGTGCGGACTCCCGCAGAGGAGCCCCAGTATCATGCGGTGGATTTGGTAGAAGCCGGAGAGGACTTGCCACAGCCTGTGACCTTTTTCCCCCTTACTTTCGAAGCAAGGAAGGAGGACCCTCGTCCTTTTTTGAATTTATTGGGCCGAAAGGACTGCATCTGATAGTGGGGCGTTTTCTTCTGTTGTGCTGGAACATAAGGTAAAAATGACGACGTACCCGCGGTAGCCGTAGACACCAGGTCAGTGAGGCCGTCGCCAAACAAGACCCT
Organism: Pseudophryne corroboree; assembly: GCF_028390025.1. Taxonomy (NCBI): domain Eukaryota; kingdom Metazoa; phylum Chordata; class Amphibia; order Anura; family Myobatrachidae; genus Pseudophryne; species Pseudophryne corroboree. The sequence goes on along the minus strand of NC_086450.1, from coordinate 242,499,536 downwards.
ACCGTTAAACGGTAGAGACTCCATCGCCTTCTTTAGAGTCAGCGTCAGCATTCCATTGATGAATCCACAACGCTCTTCTTGCTGAGACTGCCATGGCATTGGCCCTTGATCCCAAAAGGCCAATATCCCTCATAGCTTCTTTTAAATATGCTGCAGCGTCCCTGATGTGACCCAGAGTCAAAAGCACGCTATCCCTGTCTAGGGTATCTACCTCAGATGACAAGTTATCTGGCCACCTTTCAATAGCGCTACTCACCCATGCCGCAGCAACGGCAGGCCTGAGTAGAGCCCCCGTAGTGACATAAATGGATTTTAGTGTATTTTCCTGCTTACTATCCGCAGGATCTTTTAGGGCTGCCGTGTCAGGGGACGGGAGCGTCACCTTTTTGGAAAGACGAGATAAAGCTTTGTCTACCGTGGGGATTGACTCCCACCTTTCCCTATACCCAGCAGGGAACGGATACGCCACTGGAATTCTTTTGGGAACATGAATCCTTTTGTCAGGATTTTCCCAAGCTTTTTCAAAAAGTGCGTTCAGCTCATGAGAGGGAGGAAACGTTACCTCAGGTTTCTTTCCTTTATACATACAGACCCTAGTATCAGGAACAGCAGGGTCCTCAGTGATATGTAATACTTCTTTTATCGCCATAATCATGTACTGAATACTCTTAGCCAGTTTCGGATGTAATCTGGCATCACTATAGTCGACACTGGAATCAGAGTCCGTGTCGGTATCTGTATCAGTTATCTGGGTAAATGCACGTTTCTGTGACCCCGAAGGAGTCTGGGCCTGTGACAAAACGAGTTTTATGGTAAGAACTTACCTTTGTTTAAACTCTTTCTGCGAGGTACACTGGGCTCCACAAGGAAAGACATAGGGGTGTAGAGTAGGATCTTGATCCGAGGCACCAACAGGCTCAAATGCTTTGACTGTTCCCACAATGCATAGCGCCGCCTCCTCTATAACCCCGCCTCCCTGCACAGGAGCTCAGTTTTCAGTTAACCAGCCCAATGCAGTAGCAGGAAAAGAGACGACAACGGTTAGTAGCCACATACACCACACTCTCACGACAGGAGAAGTGTCAGCGGCTAATGCCATACCAACCCAAAGAAGCTAAGTGCGTCAGGGTGGGCGCCTTGTGGAGCCCAGTGTACCTCGCAGAAAGTTTTAACAAAGGTAAGTTCTTACCATAAAACTCGTTTTCTGCTGCGGGGTACACTGGGCTCCACAAGGAAAGACATAGGGGATGTCCTAAAGCAGTTCCTTATGGGAGGGGACGCACTGTAGCGGGCACAAGAACCCGGCGTCCAAAGGAAGCATCCTGGGAAGCGGCAGTATCGAAGGCATAGAACCTTATGAACGAGTTCACTGAAGACAACGTAGCCGCCTTGCACAATTGTTCAAGGGTCGCACCACGGCGGGCCGCCCAAGAAGGTCGAACAGACCGAGTAGAATGGGCCGTAATGTGAGCAGGAGCTGATAGACCAGCCCTCACATAAGCATGTGCAATCACCATTTTAATCCATCTGGCCAAAGTTTGCTTGTGAGCAGGCTAGCCCCGTTTGTGAAATCCAAACAGCACAAAGAGAGAATCAGATTTCCTAATAGAAGCAGTTCTCTTCACATAGATATGGAGAGCCTGTACCACATCCAAAGACCGCTCTTTGGGAGACAGATCAGGAGAAACAAGTGCCGGAACTACAATCTCCTGATTAAGGTGGAACGAAGAAACCACCTTAGGTAAATATCCAGGACGAGTCCTAAGAACCGCCCGGTCACGGTGAAATATCAGATATGGGGAACTACAAGACAAGACACCCAAATCCGACACTCTTCTAGCTGAAGCAATAGCCAGCAGAAACACCCCCTTAAGGGAAAGCCACTTAAGATCAGCTGAACGAAGAGGTTCAAACGGAGACTATTGTAACGCCTCCAAAACCACCGACAAGTCCCAAGGAGCCACAGGCGGGACATAGGGAGGTTGGATACGCAACACACCCTGAGTAAAGGTATGCACATCAGGTAAGGTCGCAATCTTTCTCTGAAACCACACTGACAAGGCAGATATTTGAACCTTGAGGGAGGCCAGACGCAGGCCTAAGTTCAGGCCCTGCTGAAGAAAGGCTGCACTAAACTTGGAAGCGTCAAAATCGTTAGATGCGCACCAAACAAAGTAAGAATGCTAGACCCTATAGTAAATCCGAGCAGAAGCCGGTTTCCGGGCCCGCAACATAGTTTGAATGACCAACTCAGAAAACCCATTAGCCCTTAAGACGGAAGCTTCAAGAGCCACGCCGTCAAAGACAGCCGGGCTAGTTCCTGGTAGACACAGGGGCCCTGAACGAGGAGGTCAGGGCGTTGTGGAAGTAGAATTGGACGCTCTGACGATAGGCCCTGCAGGTCTGAGAACCAGTGCCGTTTGGGCCACGCTGGAGCTATGAGAAGCAGAATTCCTCTTTCTTGCTCGAACTTCCGAATTACCCTGGGCAGGAGTGACACCGGAGGTAACACGTACGGCAGTTGAAACCTCCATGGCACCGCCAGCGCATCCAAAAATGCTGCTTGAGGATCCCTCGTCCTTGCTCCGAAGACCGAAACCTTTTGATTGTGTGGAGACGCCATCAGATCTACGTCTGGAAGGCCCCACTTTTCCACTAGGAGTTGAAACACTTCTGGATGGAGGCCCCACTCTCCGGCGTGTACGTCCTGACGACTGAGAAAGTCCGCTTCCCAATTCAGGACTCCTGGAATGAATATTGCCGATATGGCCGGTAGATGGCGTTCCGCCCAACGTAGAATCCGTGAGACTTCCTTCATTGCCAAACGGCTTCGAGTGCCGCCTTGATGATTTATGTAAGCCACTATGGCGGCGTTGTCCGATTGTACTTGAACAGGACGGTTCTGAATTAAATCCTGGGCCAGGTTCAACGCATTGAAGACCGCCCGCAATTCCAGAATGTTGATCGAGAGGAGAGATTCCTCCTTGGTCCACTGACCCTGAAGGGAGTGTTGCTCCAGCACCGCTCCCCAACCTCTTAGACTGGCATCTTTCGTCAACAGGACCCAGTCGGATATTCAGAAGGGATGGCCCTTGCACAATCGTTGGTCCTGGAGCCACCAGTGCAGCGACAGACGGACCTCTGGAGTCAATGAGATCATGTGAGACCTGATCCGGTGAGGCAGGCCATCCCACTTGGCTAGAATTAGCCTCTGGAGGGGGCGAGAATGGAATTGAGCATACTCCACCTTGTCGAATGCTGATACCATGAGGCCCAGCACCTGCATTGCCGAATGTATCGACACTTGCGGACGAGAAAGGAAGCAACGAATCCTGTCCTGAAGCTTCAGGACTTTCTCCTGAGACAAGAACAACCGCTGGTTGTGAGTGTCCAATAGCGCTCCCAGGTGCACCATGCTCTGAGCAGGGATCAGGGAGGATTTCTTCCAGTTGATGAGCCACCCATGGGCTTGTAGAAACTGGACAGTCATATCCAGATGACGTAGGAGAAGTTCTGGGGAATTTGCCAGGATTAACAAGTCGTCCAGATACGGCAGTATCCTGACCCCTTGACGGCGGAGTACCACCGTCATCACCGCCATAACTTTAGTGAAGACTCGCAAAGCCGTAGTTAAACCAAAAGGTAACGCCCGAAACTGGTAATGGAGGTTGCCAATCGCAAACCTCAGGTATTGCTTATGTGACACTGCTATAGGAATATGCAGATAAGCATCCTGTATGTCCAGGGAGACCATGAAGTCCCCAGGTTCCAAGGCCAGAACTATAGAGCGAAGGGTTTCCATACGGAACTTGGAAACTTTAACAAACCTGTTCAATGCCTTGAGGTTGAGAATGGGCCGGGAGGACCCATTCGGTTTCGGGACCAGAAACAGCGGAGAATAGTACCCCCGGCCCCTCTGAGCAAGAGGCACCTGTACTACGACTCCTGTATCCAGGAGGGTCTGTACCACCGAATGTAGAGTGTTTGCCTTTGTCTGGTCCAACGGGACGTCTGTCCGGCAAAATCGATGAGGGGGTCGGTTTTTGAAGGCTATGGCGTAACCTCGAGTGACGACTTCCTGTACCCAGGCATCTGAAGTGGTCTTCAACCATTCCTTGGTATTCCCTAGAAGCCGGCCCCCCACCCTGGGATCCCCCAGGCGGAGGCCCGCCCCGTCATGCGGCAGGCTTATCGATCTTGGAAGCTGGCTGACGGGCAGCCCAGGCTCTTTTGGGCTTCGACTTACCAGGTTTGGAAGTGCGGGCCTGCTTGTTGTACGCCTGACCTTTTGCTTTACCTGAAGGATGAAAGGGGCGAAAGGAAGTACCTTTAGCCTTCGACACAGAAGGAGCGGTACTTGGCAGACAGGCAGTTTTGGCAGCAGCCAAGTCAGCCACAATGTTATTTAAGTCCTCCCCAAACAGAATATCCCCCTTGAAAGGGAGTACCTCAAGGGTTTTTCTAGAGTCCAGATCCACAGACCAGGATCTCAGCCACAATATCCGGCGAGCCAGGACTGATGTAGTAGAGGCCTTGGCTGCTAGGATACCGGCATCAGAAGCCGCCTCTTTAATATAGTGAGAAGCTGTGACAATATATGACAAGCATTGTCTAGCATGGTCAGAAGAGATTTCAGCTTCTAACTCTAGGGCCCATGCTTCAATAGCCTCTGCAGCCCATGTTGCTGCAATAGTGGGCCTTTGTGCAGCACCCGTGAGGGTGTAAATCACTTTCAGACAACCCTCCACACGTTTATCCGTAGGCTCTTTTAGAGACGTGACGGTAGTGACAGGTAGAGCTGAGGAAACCACCATCCTAGCCACATGTGAGTCTACTGGAGGAGGAGTTTCCCAATTTTTAGACAGCTCTGGCGCGAGGGGATAGCGAGCCAGCATCTTCTTTTGAGGCACAAACTTCTTACCCGGGTTTCCCCAGGGTTCCTGACGTATATCCACTAGGTGGTCAGAGTGAGGTAAAACTTGTTTAACCATCTTCTGACGCTTGATCCTATCTGGTTTCTTAGGAGGGGCGGATGGCTCGGGATCATCCGTAATCTGTAAAATTAACTTAATAGCCTTCAAAAGATCAGGAACATCCACATGTGAACTACCCTCCCCATCAGCAGTAGCTGTGTCAGAATCTGTGGGGTCAGTGTAAGCGCCATCTTCATCAGACGAGGTGTCAGTGACAGCAGTGGATTGTGAGGAGATAAGAGCTCGCTTAGAGGACACCTTGGTCTTAGGCGAGCGAGGGTCAGCCTTTTTATTGGTCAAGGACTGGTTCAACTTCTTCAATTGAGCAGATAAATTATCCGCCCACGGCAGGTTAGCTGCGGGGACCACATACGGTTGCACCGGCATAGGAGGTCCCATAGGGGGTGTTCGTTTAGTAACTAGCGTATGTAGAAGCGTGGAGAAAGTAGCCTATGGTGGGTCAATTGCCACAGTCCCACTGGGGGGAAAGGAGCCCCCAGAACCAGAGCCCACAGCTGCTGTAGTCTCCTCATAGTGATCTGTGGCGTCAGCAATACCGGCAGCCCCAGAACCGTTACCCTCAGAAGCAGACATGATATAACTTGCAGTATCAGGTAACACAGTACAATTGTCAGCAGCACATTACCTCTTGCCCAAACCCCTACGCAGTGTAGTCAGCACAAGCAGAGATACAGGAGAGATATAGTGACTAAAATCACAGAGAAAAAATAAGAATTTACTTACCGATAATTCTATTTCTCGTAGTCCGTAGTGGATGCTGGGGACTCCGTAAGGACCATGGGGAATAGCGGCTCCGCAGGAGACTGGGCACAAAAGTAAAGCTTTAGGACTACCTGGTGTGCACTGGCTCCTCCCCCCATGACCCTCCTCCAAGCCTCAGTTAGGATACTGTGCCCGGACGAGCGTACACAATAAGGAAGGATTTTGAATCCCGGGTAAGACTCATACCAGCCACACCGATCACACCGTATAACTTGTGATCTAAACCCAGTTAACAGCATGATAACAGAGGAGCCTCTAGAAAAGATGGCTCACTACAGCAATAACCCGATTTTTGGTAACAATAACTATGTACCAGTATTGCAGACAATCCGCACTTGGGATGGGCGCCCAGCATCCACTACGGACTACGAGAAATAGAATTATCGGTAAGTAAATTCTTATTTTCTCTGACGTCCTAGTGGATGCTGGGGACTCCGTAAGGACCATGGGGATTATACCAAAGCTCCCAAACGGGCGGGAGAGTGCGGATGACTCTGCAGCACCAATTGAGAGAACTCCAGGTCCTCCTCAGCCAGGGTATCAAATTTGTAGAATTTTACAAACGTATTTGCTCCTGACCAAGTAGCTGCTCGGCAAAGTTGTAAAGCCGAGACCCCTCGGGCAGCCGCCCAAGATGAGCCCACCTTCCTTGTGGAGTGGGCATTTACAGATTTTTGGCTGTGGCAGGCCTGCCACAGAATGTGCAAGCTGAATTGTACTACAAATCCAACGAGCAATAGTCTGCTTAGAAGCAGGAGCACCCAGCTTGTTGGGTGCATACAGGATAAACAGCGAGTCAGATTTTCTGACTCCAGCCGTCCTGGAAACATATATTTTCAGGGCCCTGACAACGTCTAGCAACTTGGAGTCCTCCAAGTCCCTAGTAGCCGCAGGCACCACAATAGGTTGGTTCAGGTGAAACGCTGAAACCACCTTAGGGAGAAACTGAGGACGAGTCCTCAATTCCGCCCAGTCCGAATGGAAAATCAGATAAGGGCTTTTACAGGATAAAGCCGCCAATTCTGACACGCGCCTGGCCCAGGCCTGTGATCGTCCCTCTGGAGCTAATGTCCAGTAGCCTAAGAAACCCGATCCACTCTGCACTCAGGTGAGTCCGTTTCTTCTCCCCTTAGTCCCACGATGCAGTGAGCCTGTTGCCAGCAGGACTCACTGAAAATAAAAAAACCTAAACTAAACTTTTATTCTAAGCAGCTCAGGAGAGCCACCTAGATTGCACCCTTCTCGGCCGGGCACAAAAATCTAACTGAGGCTTGGAGGAGGGTCATAGGGGGAGGAGCCAGTGCACACCACCTGATCCTTAAGCTTTTATTTTGTGCCCTGTCTCCTGCGGAGCCGCTATTCCCCATGGTCCTTACGGAGTCCCAGCATCCACTAGGACGTCAGAGAAACTACATTGAGATCCCAAGGTGCCACTGGAGGCACAAAAGGAGGCTGTATATACAGTACCCCTTTTACAAACGTCTGAACTTCAGGGACTGAAGCTAGTTCTTTTTGGAAGAAAATTGACAGGGCCGAAATTTGAACCTTAATGGACCCCAATTTCAGGCCCATAGACACTCCTGTTTACAGGAAATGTAGGAATCGACCCAGTTGAAATTCCTCCGTCGGGCCTTACTGGCCTCGCACCACGCAACATATTTTCGCCAAATGCTGTGATAATGATTTGCGGTTACATCCTTCCTGGCTTTGATCAGGATAGGGATGACTTCATCCGGAATGCCTTTTTCCTTCAGGATCCGGCGTTCAACCGCCATGCCGTCAAACGCAGCCGCGGTAAGTCTTGGAACAGACAGGGTCCTTGCTGGAGCAGGTCCCTTCTTAGAGGTAGAGGCCACGGATCCTCCGTGAGCATCTCTTGAAGTTCCGGTTACCAAGTCCTTCTTGGCCAATCCGGAGCCACGAATATAGTGCTTACTCCTCTCCATCTTATAATTCTCAGTACCTTGGGTATGAGAGGCAGAGGAGGGAACACATACACTGACTGGTACACCCACGGTGTTACCAGAGCGTCTACAGCTATTGCCTGAGGGTCCCTTGACCTGGCGCAATACCTGTCGAGTTTTCCCCAACGGTTTATAATCATGTGGAAGACTTCTGGGTGAAGTCCCCACTCTCCCGGGTGGAGGTCGTGTCTGCTGAGGAAGTCTGCTTCCCAGTTGTCCACTCCCGGAATGAATACTGCTGACAGTGCTATCACATGATTTTCCGCCCAGCGAAGAATCCTTGCAGCTTCTGCCATTGCCACCCTGTCTGTTTACGTGGGTGACTGCCGTGATGTTGTCCGACTGGATCAACACCGGCTGACCTTGAAGCAGAGGTCTTGCTAAGCTTAGAGCATTGTAAATGGCCCTTAGCTTCAGGATATTTATGTGAAGTGATAAAGCTGAATATTTATCTTATATAAAACCCTTTATGAGGTCTAAGAACACTGTACGCTGTTTACGTATGAAGTACCGTAAGGGTACGCACGTTGCGTAACAATCGCTTAGCCGTAGTCGAGACGCTCAAGCGTCACGTTCGCTCACGGCCAAGAGATCACAGGCAGGCACGCTATTGGCTGCTGACTAACTTAATGATTCGCTATAGCGTAGCGGACGCTCGGGACCACGAGGAGATCACCAGCGGCGCTGACGCTCACAATGTTAAACCTTTGTATCTAAACCATAAACAGTGTATTGTGCAGTAAAACCTTAGTGTAATGATAGAGTGTAAATGCAACACAGTATAACCTTATTACCTTTAAAGCTGTTCTAGCGTCACCGACGCTCTGAGAATACTTAACACTATAAGAAATACACAGATACCGTGCTCAGGGTCCAACGCCTAATATATATATTATGAATGATATACTTGCAAAAGAATTAATACAAATACAAATCATACACTACAATATAACATAGACTACCTAACCAGATAACTACACAGGAAATATAATACAATTACTATTTAAGAGAAAATAAGAGAGAAAGAGGAGAAGAGAGAGAGAGAGAGAGAGATTGGCTCACAATAACAAGAAGATCAATATGGTGGCGGAGAAAAACTTACGCACAAAGGTAACGATCGCATGCGCCTCTGGACATCCAGCTCCCGATTTTCAGCAATGATAACCGTTGAAGAGTGAGAGCTGGATGTGATCGGCCTGTCTATTTATGCCCCACACACAATGCAATTCAATGGTCCCTACAATCTCATTGTTCATTGGACACAGGAATTCCTCCTCGCATTATAACAAAAGGTCATAGGTTGATTCATACAGGTGGGCCGTGACTATTTCCAACAGCTCAGGTGGGAGGGAAACTGGTTTTCCCGCCGCATGGATAAGTAAGTGCAAATACAGTAAATGTTCATAAACTTCTTATGTCCATAACTATTCGCACAAGCGATTAATCCGCTTCAAACCAACACCGGAATATTGCTAATTAAATACTCTTCCGATGGGTACTAAACACCACTGTATTACTCCTGTCTGACCCTTCGTATCAAACAAAGAGGGATTTCTCTGTTCACGAACATTCTATATTAACCAAACTTTCAGAATCTATCAAAGGGACCATGATCTACAAAATACATTATATAGTGAAAATATGTAACGATTGAGTCGCACGCTACGATCACATAAACTCTACCGTAAATACGCATACCGTGCGCCTGCGGGTGCCCGCGACTGTGAGTATGCGCACGTACGGGAGAGCGTACGCATGCGCAGCACGGACCTGTGTGAGGTGCAAATATGGTAGTGTGCATAGAGATATTTTTCTGACTTTGACAGTCCACCCTTTGGCAGTCAACAATAACTGCCACCTTCTAAAACATTTCAAAAAGAGAAAAATATATGTCAGGGGTTAATACATTTACATGGTTGGGTAGGGGAGGAGAGCAGAAGGTAGGAAAAGGGTATGACCTAGTGAGATAGCAGAAGCATGTGTGTATGAATCCGTGCTTGGGGGTCATGTATCATCGTGCCGTACGTGTTTTAAATCAAGCTTCGAGGTATTGCGAAGTATACATTTGAATTCCTTCTTATCCCGTGGTACGGGTCTGTGGATGGGCTGTCAAACTTTACCGAGCTCTTTTCGGCTTTGGTTGTAACAAAATGGGGGAGCACATTTTAGTTGATGATACATGAATGGGGGAGATATGTGATTGCTGATATCTGTGCCTGTATTCCCTATCGACTATGGGTGTCATTACCTGAGGGTTGTAGAAATGAAGAAAAGACATAATTACGGTAAATGCGGTGGTATTCTATGTCAGGTAAATGTACATTCGTCGATTGAGGTCTTGTTTGGTGTCTGTTGAATGCAGTCTTCTTTGTGCTTTTGCCCATAAGGTGCGAGCAAAAGCTGTCAATGTCCATAGATTTACAAAAGTGTTGGGCTAGCGTAATCTTAAAATTTCTAGGGAAACTGGGGATCCATGGCATAGTTCATCAAAAATCTGTGTATCAGGTTGTCAAAACTTCTTCTTTAATCCATCTGTTGTCTGTATATCGGCTCATCAAATTCCTCGTCCAAGTGGGTCTTTTTACCTTGGAGGAAACGGAAAAACAGGTGAAAGAAACGGACCGTAGAAATCGCATTTTCATCACATCATTGTTTCTACATTTGGGTCATAAATCAAGTCCATTGGAATTACAGTTTCCTCACTCCTTAAACTCATTACCCTAGTACGACGATTGCACTTCATTAAAGCCTGACCGCATCTAAATATCAAACCAATTGATATGACAACACCTAAGATACATAGGAGAAACTTCCCAACATCCATTATGACTCCTTGAGCCCAGTCTCCAAAACCAGAGAACCAATTTCGCGGGTTCAACCATGACACCCAACCAGTCAGCTCATTACCTACAGCAGCAAGAGTGAGATTGTGTCTCCTGCGAAATTCCCACTTCAGTTGGAGAATATCGTCCATCTTTTGGTCTATGACCTCGACCGGGTCCTCGGTGCTATTCGTAATATATGTGCAACATTTCACGCCGTATTGTGTTGCCAGTGTGACACAATATCCGCCTGTCACTGCTGTGAGGTAATTAAGAACCATTCTATGCTGTACCAGTTCTGTTTTATAAGCTTGAAGTTCTCTTCCAGTATACCTAAACGTGTCATCATACATTTCAGTGATATTATCTAACAAATTTGCAAGCGCAGATATGTATTTATAATTCAACACTCCTCTAGCGGTGCGAGTGATGTCTAACGCGATTAGAAACTGAATCCCGGTGGATTCATGGGTCATGTCAGAGGCCGGATGCTCTGTTCTTTCTATCAGGTGCCGTTTAACTACGTGCTCGTAATGGGTGTGAGTATAAGGAGTTTGGGCAACACGGTGTATGTCTTTCATTTTGTCATGTGATACAGTCATTACTTCAGGCAGTACTTTTCCAATATAACACAATCCTTCAGAGTTTGGGGCAAGCCACTTATACGCCTTTCTCCCGCATATGAAATATGCATCATCGGGGAGAACATATGGGACGGAGTAGGACATAACCATATTACACACCTTCCATGTGAAATCTCCTAACCCTAATTCTTCCATCTGCTTAGTACACGTATCGGGTTGTACGATATGTGCACAGTATCCTGGTGATACCTCTCCAACTCTCGTAATCCTATTTCCTAAGGTATACCTATACCGGAAAGATTTTCCTCTACTGGCTATGTGGCGTATAAGCTCTGTATCTGTAGGCATTCTATCTGCTCTATGCGAAAAGGTCATGGTTTGATTACTCCATGACACTTCCCAATTTCCCGGCTTTCGGGGATTGGAGATGTTAAAACATAATAGGGACCTATCCACATGGTATTGGTGGAGCTTCAAACTAGGAGGGCTGGAGATATTAAACCTCCTGTCCACCGGTCTCCCACCACTTAACTCAAGTACCTCCCCTAACGTTAAAGGAAATGGTACTAGCCCTGATTTGCTATGACCTTGAGGTACTTGAGAGCATACCCAACAATCTGTTTTATTTAACACACTACCCACTAAGGAGTGATAGTCACTCAATGGATGCCGGTCCATATGGATATTAAAACTGGATTGGCATTTCTTTATGCACCCATCCTCAATGACATTGTTACAGAGCCGACAGATACAGTTTTCTTCAGCTAACAATCCTTAAAAGAAAATGTTTACAGATAACATGGCTGCTGGATCGTTTCCGGTACTCGCCTTTGCTTGGTGATTGGGTTGTTATTGGAAATTTACACCTCCATCTTTATCATCAGAACCCATTCCAGGACCTCTCTCGACCACCATGGTACTCTCGCCGGAACAGACTGCTCGGGTCAACATCATGGTCAACAGGAAAAATCCATATCACAGTCTCTTGGGGCAAGTCCATCTTACAGGAGGAGAAAAGAAGAAATTTGTAATGGGGTACAGAAAATCAGTTTGAGGGGGAGAGAAACTTGTTACGATAATTAGTTCTCTCGTCTTGTTGTTCTTGTTGTTCTGCTGTCTTCTCAAAGGTGCTGTCTCTCAGTCTTCCAAACGAACATTCTGGTGATGCAATATTCCCTCCAAACCAGCGATCTTTCTGTAAGGAGCAAAAAATCTTGCATTACCATTTGCCTAACTGAGGTGTGACATACCATCTTTAAAACATGAAAGCATCAGTGAGAAGAGAGAGAGAAAACAACAGCAAAAAAAAACAAAAGAGAGAGAGAACAATTCATATATGTATATATATAACATAACACATCAATAAACAACAACAGGAAAAAAAAACATTTTTCAAACAAACAGTTTTCAAACATTTTAAAACATTGTCAGATCATCAGGCTGTCATATCTACATGTCTAATGGTTTCCTTGCGCAGTCCCTCCCCCCCAGCACTTCCATATTCCATTGTCTGTATCTGGCCAGAATACATTGGTGCGGATAGGTCATGCTGGGGTTTGGTAGACTTCTGCAAAGACCAAGTATATATGCAATGTTTGAATCCTACCAATAATCGTCAGAGATGGGGATAGAGAGAGAGAAAGAGAAAAAAAAAATCATTTTTTTTCACAAATACATTTACAACGTTTCACCTGGTCATTCCTGTGTCTTCAGGGAATGACCTCCCAATTTATTAACCGTTACCTCAGGCTTACCATCAGTCGTATGATCACCTTTCTTGACTACATTATGGGTGTGGCTCAAAATTCTTCCTATATGGTCCCTGTTTATAATTGTGTGTGTTTTAATTTTGCTCATTTCTGGGTCTAGGGGGTCTGATTTTATGTGGGTTATTACAGCTGCTGGCATAATGCCCTTCTCTTTTACAAAGAAAACAAACCCGGGGCTTCTTCCAAGTGTCAGTGACCTGAGGTTTTGGTAGATTTGATGCCTCCTCAAACGCTCGGATGCTCATCACTATCAACCGCTTTCCCTGTGCTTCCCTGCTTCCTTGGATATCATGGTTATGTTGTTGTCTAGGGGATTGATATGACTTTTGTATTCCTCTTGATCTACAATCTCTCGCAAAGTGTCCTTTTTTATGACAATTGTAACAGACTTCCACATTTAAATTTCTCGCAGGGGTTTGGGGCTTATGCTGGAGTGGTCTTGTGGTTAGGGCCTGTATACTTGCGGCCATTAATTTATCACTTTGTGACTCTCTGTATCTGGTGATATTTTGATCAATATCAATAGCGGCCTCTCTTAATGCGGCCACCGAGATATTTCTCCAGTTTGGGTTGGTGGTCTGTACCCTTGTACTCAATACCTCCTTTAAACCATTCATTAATACCTTAACCGCTATTTCTCTATGCTGTGCGCATGTTTTGATGTCTGTGATCCCAGTGTTCCTAGCCATTACTTGCAGTGCTCGATTGAAATAACTGGAGATACTTTCCCTTTCGTTTTGTCTTATGGAGAAGATTTCATTCCACTTGACAACGGCAGGGAAATATACTTCCAACTGTTGGTTTATCTGCTTAATACATTCCTGATTGTGTTCCTCCGTTTGAGGTACTTCTGTGTCTAATTGACAATCAGTAATAAATGTCGCAGAGTCAACACCGGAGGGCAAACATGCCCTCAGCACTGTCCGCCAATCTTTGTTGGTGGGTTCTGTTGAGTTTCCTAGTTCTTTAATGAACCTTTGACATGCGACTAGATTTTTCCGTGGATCGGGAAATTCGGACATAATTGATCTCAATTCGGTCCGGGACCAGGGACAGCGCATTGCACTGTCCTGGACGGGAATGGTTCCCTGATCGTCAGTCTTCCCATTGGGGACTGTGATCACCCTGACAGGACTAAACTCAATTACATCACCTTGTTTTGGTCTTACAATATGGGGTACATTTGTTTGTGCGTGATATAAAACATTGTACGTACCTGTGGACACGACCTCACCTGACCCTCCGTTAGGGGGTTTGATTATTGCCTTTACCGATTTGGTCGCGTCCACCTGGATGTCTTGTGTGATGGCTGGAAGTGGTGCCGTCATCGTGTTGAGTTCACTTTCTTGCTCGTATTCCTGAGGGAAGTTTGACATGGGGTGCAACTTGCACGGGTTAATAGTTGTACATTTAACAGCATTACAATTATCATTGTTATGTTTATTACACTTATTCTTATCATCTATACTACAGTTGCTAAGTGCGTTTTTATTGTTCAACATTGTGCCTTTCTCCGCAACCATAATCCTCTCCATTGCCACATCTCTCCTCCCAAGATGAGAGTCAGGTATGTCAGTTAGCTCTTTTTGCATTTCACTTTCCTGTTGCCATAACTTTAAACAATCATAATGTTTGATCCGTCTCTTTGCTGGTTCAATAAGACCTATCCTTCTCCTTAGATTTAGTAACACTTCTGGGCTAAAGCTACCTATTCTTGGGAATTTCTCCCCGTCCAGTACAGTCATTCTTTCCCATTCATCACATAAAACCTCTATGTGTGAACCGTATTTTTCACACATTACATACCTGGCCGACCCGATTGGTCGGTTTACTAAATCAACCCGAACCGAGGTTGATCGCCCCCTACCTGAACAACTGGCCCCCATAACTTGCAGGTGTTGCTTTTCTTCAGCGAACCCTTACAAAAACCAAGATGCCCGGGGCAGGCTGGCGGTGAAGTTTACTGAGTACTCCACTCACTTCTCGCCCACGTTGGCCAGTAACACAATCACTGTATCCAGAGCTGTTGTACCCAACCTAGGGCCCCTGTGAACCTTTATTTACTGGGGCGCGTTCCCCAGCAAGTATCGGTTGTTGGATAGTTCCTGAGTGACCAGCGAACTTCCCTTAAAATAAAAAAAATTACACAAATCACGTTAGAATGTACAAATAGCGTTTATGACCTTCGTACACAAATAGTACCGGTCAGGTTTACTAATGCACACAATTACGTGCGGTACAATCGTTCAGCACATAAGCAACTAATCTTATGTACTGAGCGACCAACGGAATCGAAAATTACGGCTGCGAATTCCTTCAGCCAGAGCTTGTATGGCCTATATGGGTGTTGCACCAACCCTTTTAGGTGTTGTGCCTGTGGACTGTATAGCGGACTTCCTTGTCTGCTGTACCTGAACCTGCTGGTCTGCTATGACCTCCTGGTCTGTTACAGTATGACCTCCTGGTCTGCTACACTCTAATGCTCAAATTGTATGTTTTAACCAGGGATGCCTCCCTAGCCACCATGTACGTCACTTACACGCATGTACCTCACGAGAACTCGACTTTTCTTGTGGTTCAACCTCAAAAATTGTAAAAACAAACACTCACTCACCACATATACACTTTTGTTTCTATTTCTATGCAGAAATTTCTCTTTAGACCAGATGTGTTACAAATTAGGAGAAGGATCTATTAATTTAAATTTCGAATGTTAAAATAGATTTGCGCGATTTATCGCCTTGCGTTATTTACCGCGTTGCGCTATTTATCGCGTTGAAGAGAAAAAAAAAATTAACACTTGTGATTTGAGTTACGTGGGCGTACCCGTACGCTCCGTTGCGTAATATACGCTGCGTGCGTCGGCCCTTGGGTTGCGTACGCAAGTCTCAGTCCTTTGTTAGAGACACGTGTACGCAAAGCAAAGATCCACCGTAACACAATTTATACGTTTATCAATGTAGATGATCCTTTATCATCTACCGCGCACCACACTGACTTCGCCTTGTCTCTCAGGCACAGCTGTGTTTGTCTATACTTTAACTATATTACCTTTTTACTCTTAAACTATAAAATAGCAGCAAATCTCTCTTAGCACGTTTATCAACTATAAAACTGGCAAACAGGAGAGTGATATATGAAAATACACGAATGAAAAGAAATGCAGATATGCGTGCGTGTGTACGCAAGACAGAAATAAACAGTTTTAAAAGAGACTAGCGTGTTGTTCTTACCTCCGGTTCCGGATTCCCTCAGCACCCTTTACTAAGAGAAGCAGACGCTTATCCAAACAGCACTACGAGGAATATGATCTCCCGCCCTTTGCTGCTGGATAATGTCTGCTGAAATTACCTAGTGCAGATATGTGAAGGACGGGCGAGCCCGCAATTGATAAAGCTGAATATTTATCTTATATAAAACCCTTTATGAGGTCTAAGAACACTGTACACTGTTTACGTATGAAGTACCGTAAGGGTACGCACGTTGCGTAACAATCGCTTAGCCGTAGTCGAGACGCTCAAGCGTCACGTTCGCTCACGGCCAAGAGATCACAGGCAGGCACGCTATTGGCTGCTGACTAACTTAATGATTCGCTATAGCGTAGCGGACGCTCGGGACCACGAGGAGATCACCAGCGGCGCTGACGCTCACAATGTTAAACCTTTGTATCTAAACCATAAACAGTGTATTGTGCAGTAAAACCTTAGTGTAATGATAGAGTGTAAATGCAACACAGTATAACCTTATTACCTTTAAAGCTGTTCTAGCGTCACCGACGCTCTGAGAATACTTAACACTATAAGAAATACACAGATACCGTGCTCAGGGTCCAACGCCTAATATATATATTATGAATGATATACTTGCAAAAGAATTAATACAAATACAAATCATACACTACAATATAACATAGACTACCTAACCAGATAACTACACAGGAAATATAATACAATTACTATTTAAGAGAAAATAAGAGAGAAAGAGGAGAAGAGAGAGAGAGAGAGAGATTGGCTCACAATAACAAGAAGATCAATATGGTTGCGGAGAAAAACTTACGCACAAAGGAAACGATCGCATGCGCCTCTGGACATCCAGCTCCCGATTTTCAGCAATGATAACCATTGAAGAGTGAGAGCTGGATGTGATCGGCCTGTCTATTTATGCCCCACACACAATGCAATTCAATGGTCCCTACAATCTCATTGTTCATTGGACACAGGAATTCCTCCTCGCATTACAACAAAAGGTCATAGGTTGATTCATACAGGTGGGCCGTGACTATTTCCAACAGCTCAGGTGGGAGGGAAACTGGTTTTCCCGCCGCATGGATAAGTAAGTGCAAATACAGTAAATGTTCATAAACTTCTTATGTCCATAACTATTCGCACGAGCGATTAATCCGCTTCAAACCAACACCGGAATATTGCTAATTAAATACTCTTCCGATGGGTACTAAACACCACTGTATTACTCCTGTCTGACCCTTCGTATCAAACAAAGAGGGATTTCTCTGTTCACGAACATTCTATATTAACCAAACTTTCAGAATCTATCAAAGGGACCATGATCTACAAAATACATTATATAGTGAAAATATGTAACGATTGAGTCGCACGCTACGATCACATAAACTCTACCGTAAATACGCATACCGTGCGCCTGCGGGTGCCCGCGACTGTGAGTATGCGCACGTACGGGAGAGCATACGCATGCGCAGCACGGACCTGTGTGAGGTGCAAATATGGTAGTGTGCATAGAGATATTTTTCTGACTTTGACAGAAGTGATGTCTCCAGGCTTGACCATAAGCCCTGGAAATTCCTTCCCTGTGTGACTGCTCCCCAGCCTCGCAGGCTGGCATCCGTGGTCACCAGGACCCAGTCCTGAATGCCGAATCTGCGGCCCTCTAGAAGATGAGCACTCTGCAACCACCACAGGAGGGACACCCTTGTCCTTGGTGACAGGGTTATCCGCTGATGCATCTGAAGATGCGACCCGGACCATTTGTCCAGCAGGTCCCACTGGAAAGTTCTTTCGTGGAATCTGCCGAATGGAATTGCTTCGTAGGAAGCCACCATTTTTCCCAGAACCCTTGTGCATTGATGCACTGAGACTTGGCTCGGTTTTAGGAGGTTCCTGACTAGCTCGGATAACTCCCTGGCTTTCTCCTCCGGGAGAAACACCTTTTTCTGGACTGTGTCCAGGATCATCCCTAGGAACAGAAGACGAGTCGTCGGAACCAGCTGCGATTTTGGAATATTGAGAATCCAACCGTGCTGCCGCAACACTACCTGAGATAGTGCTACACCGACCTCCAACTGTTCTCTGGATCTTACCCTTATCAGGAGATCGTCCAAGTAAGGGATAACTAAAACTCCCTTCCTTCGAAGGATTATCATCATTTCGGCCATTACCTTGGTAAAGACCCGGGGTGCCGTGGACCATCCAAACGGCAGCGTCTGAAACTGATAGTGACAGTTCTGTACCACAAACCTGAGGTACCCTTGGTGAGAAGGGTAAATTGGGACATGAAGGTAAGCATCCTTGATGTCCAGAGACACCATGTAGTCCCCTTCTTCCAGGTTCGCAATCACTGCTCTGAGTGACTCCATCTTGAATTTGAACTTCTGTATGTAAGTGTTCAAAGATTTTAGATTTAAAATCGGTCTCACCGAGCCGTCCGGCTTCTGTACCACAACAGTGTGGAATAATACCCCTTTCCCTGTTGCAGGAGGGGTACCTTGATTATCACCTGCTGGGAATACAGCTTGTGAATGGCTTCCAAAACTGCCTCCCTGTCGGAGGGAGACGTCGGTAAAGCCGACTTTTGGAAACGGCGAGGGGGAGACGTCTCGAATTCCAATTTGTACCCCTGAGATACCACCTGAAGGATCCAGGGGTCTACTTGCGAGTGAGCCCACTGCGCGCTGAAATTCTTGAGACGGGCCCCCACCGTGCCTGAGTCCGCTTGTAAAGCCCCAGCGTCATGCTGAGGGCTTGGCAGAGGCGGGAGAGGGCTTCTGTTCCTGGGAACTGGCTGATTTCTGCAGCCTTTTTCCTCTCCCTCTGTCACGGGGCAGAAATGAGGAACCTTTTGCCCGCTTGCCCTTATGGGAACGAAAGGACTGCGCCTGATAATACGGCGTCTTCTTATGTTGAGAGGCGACCTGGGGTAAAAACGTGGATTTCCCAGCTGTTGCCGTGGCCACCAGGTCTGAAAGACCTACCCCAAATAACTCCTCCCCTTTATAAGGCAATACTTCCATATGCCGTTTGGAATCCGCATCACCTGACCACTGTCGTGTCCATAACCCTCTTCTGGCAGAAATGGACAACGCACTTACTCTTGATGCCAGTCGGCAAATATTCCGCTGTGCATCACGCATATATAGAAATGCATCTTTTAAATGCTCTATAGGCAATAATATACTGTCCCTATCTAGGGTATCAATATTTTCAGTCAGGGAATCCGACCACGCCAACCCAGCACTGCACATCCAGGCTGAGGCGATTGCTGGTCGCAGTATAACACCAGTATGTGTGTAAATACATTTTAGGATACCCTCCTGCTTTCTATCAGCAGGATCCTTAAGGGCGGCCATCTCAGGAGAGGGTAGAGCCCTTGTTTTTACAAGCGTGTGAGCGCTATATCCACCCTAGGGGGTGTTTCCCAACGCACCCTAACCTCTGGCGGGAAAGGATATAATGCCAATAACTTTTTATCGGGGGAAACCCACGCTTCATCACACACCTCATTTAATTTCTCAGATTCAGGAAAACTACAGGTAGTTTTTCCTCACCGAACATAATACCCCTTTTGGTGGTACTCGTATTATCAGAAATGTGTAAAACATTTTTCATTGCCTCAATCATGTAACGTGTGGCCCTACTGGAAGTCACATTTGTCTCTTCACCGTCGACACTGGAGTCAGTATCCGTGTCGGCGTCTGTATCTGCCATCTGAGGTAACGGGCGCTTTAGAGCCCCTGACAGCCTATGAGACGTCTGGACAGGCACAAGCTGAGTAGCCGGCTGTCTCATGTCAACCACTATTTTTTGTAAAGAGCTGACACTGTTAATTTCTTCCAACAGTTCACCCACTCAGGTGTCGACCCCCTAGGGGGTGACATCCCTATTACAGGCAATTTGCTCCGCCTCCACATCATTTTCCTCCTCATACATGTCGACACAAACGTACCGACACACAGCACACACACAGGGAATGCTCTGATAGAGGACAGGACCCCACTAGCCCTTTGGGGAGACAGAGGGAGAGTTTGCCAGCACACACCAGAGCGCTATATATATACAGGGATAACCTTATATAAGTGTTTTTCCCCTTATAGCTGCTGTATTGTTAATACTGCGCCTAATTAGTGCCCCCCTCTCTTTTTTTTAACCCTTTCTGTAGTGTAGTGACTGCAGGGGAGAGCCAGGGAGCTTCCCTCCAACGGAGCTGTGAGGGAAAATGGCGCCAGTGTGCTGAGGAGATAGGCTCCGCCCCTTTTTCGCTGACTTTTCTCCTGCTTTTTTATGGATTCTGGCAGGGGTTAAAATTCATCCATATAGCCCTGGGGGCTATATGTGATGTATTTTCGCCAGCCAAGGTGTTTTTATTGCTGC
Source organism: Pseudophryne corroboree (assembly GCF_028390025.1). Taxonomy (NCBI): domain Eukaryota; kingdom Metazoa; phylum Chordata; class Amphibia; order Anura; family Myobatrachidae; genus Pseudophryne; species Pseudophryne corroboree. The sequence goes on along the minus strand of NC_086450.1, from coordinate 242,479,019 downwards.
TCAGGGCGCCCCCCCCCTAGCGCCCTGCACCCTCAGTGACCGAAGTGTGAAGTGTGCTGAGGAGCAATGGCGCACAGCTGCAGTGCTGTGCGCTACCTTGGTGAAGACAGGATGTCTTCTGCCGCCGATTTTCCGGACCTCTTCTTGCTTCTGGCTCTGTAAGGGGGCCGGCGGCGCGGCTCTGGGACCGGACTCCATGGCTGGGCCTGTGTTCGATCCCTCTGGAGCTAATGGTGTCCAGTAGCCCAAGAAGCCCAATCCACTCTGCACGCAGGTGAGTTCGCTTCTTCTCCCCTTAGTCCCTCGATGCAGTGAGCCTGTTGCCAGCAGGTCTCACTGAAAATAAAAAACCTAAAACTAACTTTTCACTAAGCAGCTCAGGAGAGCCACCTAGTGTGCACCCTTCTCGTTCGGGCACAAAAATCTAACTGAGGCTTGGAGGAGGGTCATGGGGGGAGGAGCCAGTGCACACCAGGTAGTCCTAAAGCTTTACTTTTGTGCCCAGTCTCCTGCGGAGCCGCTATTCCCCATGGTCCTTTCGGAGTCCCCAGCATCCACTAGGACGTCAGAGAAATACGTATTAAAGTATATCTTGTGAAAATCCTATATAAATATAAAATCTGACGCACCAAGCCCCCTCAGGTTATAGAATATACGGATAGCAAGTCGAGTGAGAGACACGAAATGGAAACCACTCAGCAAGCTAATGCACACACATATAGTCACAGTTAAACAATGCAGAGGTTATTACTAACAATAATACTGCACTGGACTAGCTTATATACATAGCTATGTAGTCAATAGATATAACACTGCACAGTAAGAACTGGATGTATATCACAGGGTACTTGTACCAGAGAACCCTGACTAAATGCACTCTCTTTCTTAACTAACACTGTCTAATTGACATGTAGAATACTTAAGTGTCATGTAAAGTCACAGCGCTGACAACCAGGCGGCTTTACACAGGAGGATTTGCCCAAGCAGTCCCAGGAACAGTGTAGCTGAGAGAAATGGCGCCCAGACACTGACAGGGAGTGAGGGAGAGACAGATATGCAGCTCCAGGGCGGGAACATTTGCTGGAAATGGCGCCCTGGGGCTGGGGGAGGGGCTTCAGGTCTAAGCCTTATCCCCTCTGCTGGCAAAACCACCAGGTACTGCGGGCTACACATAAAAAGGTTTTAAGGGAAAACCTGACCTGCACCCATGCCCTGGTGATCTAGTGGGATCGACTGTACTGCCACAGTGTCCACCGCCAGCGCGCGCGGCCCGCCTCCCACCGCCGTCACTGAAGTCTTCTGATCTTCTCATATTCACCCGGCTTCTGTCTTCTGGCTCTGTGAGGGGGGTGACGGCACGGCTCCGGGAACAAGCAGCTAGGCGTACCAAGTGATCGAACCCTCTGGAGTTAATGGTGTCCAGTAGCCTAAGAAGCAGAGCCCTTGAACTTAGAAAAAGTAGGTCTGCTTCTCTCCCCTCAGTCCCACGATGCAGGGAGCCTGTTGCCAGCAGGTCTCCCTGAAAATAACAAACCTAATAAAAGTATTTTTCTGAGAAACTCTGGAGAGCTCCTCAGTGTGCATCCAGTCTCACTGGGCACAGAATCTAACTGGAGTCTGGAGGAGGGGCATATAGGGAGGAGCCAGTTCACACCCATTCAAAGTCTTATGGTGTGCCCATGTCTCCTGCAGATCCCGTCTATACCCCATGGTTCTTGAAGCATCCTCTAGGACGTATGAGAAAATTAATTTATTCCGGTTTGGAATAAGGCTGTAACATAACCAAATGTGGAAAAAGTGAAGAGCTGTGAATACTTTCCAGATGCACTGTATTTAGAGGAAGGAATGGGTACAATAATCACTAAGCTTTCATTTTCATTGTCCAGCACAATTACAAAAATCACCATAAGCTTTAAAGACACACAAAAAAAGCAAATAGGGATCTCAGAGCTTATTAACCTAAACCTGCTAATTTATATAAGAGAGAAAATACACATTGCTCATGCTCAGAGCCTAATGTAAAGCTGTAAGTAAATTTAGTGTATGCTGTGACAAAGCAGCTGCCTAGAAAACATTGCGTAAAGCCACCCATATGCAGAGTTGTGTGCATCCTGCGATGCAACTGCCCCTAATGTGTCTGTTTGCAATTAGTCATCATCCTCAGTGTGCACAAGCACCTACCCTGTACAAGGTGCAAAATTTTACAGTTTTCCAACCCATAGAATTTGGAAATGCCAAGATCGTCCATAACTATTATTTCAGTACTGTATAAAGTCACGAGCAGGAGAACAGACCTGACTAGTATGAATTGTAATACTCATTACTGGGCTATGCCGGTTACCTGGTAGAGACAAGCGACTGTTCCCAAGAAGAAGGCGATAATGCAACTGATATCATCGTCATTCTGCAATATAAAAAGCAACATTTCGTGATGTTGTAACTTTACAAATCAGTCCCCTCTACACATCAGTACAGTTAAATCATTGCGGTTAATTACTAAGAATGACTAAGAAGGGGTAAATGTGACCCTCCTTGTGTTGATCTCTGTTTCTATTGCCTCTCTCCCATTCTTCTCTTGTATGCTTGTGTTTATATCCTCCCCATGGCCAAATCCATTCATTTTCTTCCTTCCCTAATCTGCTCTTTTCTCCAGAATTGGCTCTTTTGTACTTTAGCCAGTAATAACCTTTGGTTCCTTCCCTACTAGCCACCTCTCCTGCTACCATTGGGGTACTCATAAGACACAGAGAAAATTTCTCGCTTTGCTACAGATCAACATACCAATTGTATTTAAACTTGTATCTTCCATCTGCTATGAGGATCAGTAACCTGAATATGAAAGGGTGAGTCACTTTCTCTGACACCACCCTCAGTAGGCTACAGTGGCTCTGCTTTTTTCTCTGCATGCAGGTTACTGTCCATGATCCTTCATTTGCTCTGATAGTGGTCTATAGCAGAGGAGCCAAAGCGGAGGCAGTGGGAGCCATACACAAACAACGCTAATCTACTGCTATAATAACAATGCAATGACTGCTTCATCTTTCTGACCCCAATTCAAATGTGTGTTGTATGGTCCTAAAAATATGGGTCCCAAGCTCCTAGATGCAAGTAACAACTTTCTGACACAGTAGTGCTGATAAGTTGGCAGAGTCCATAGACAGCACCAACACACTAAGAAGAGACAAATAGTTTTGGAACCGACAAGACACTGAAATACACGTCTATATTGTTCAGGCGTGGATCGGAACAATATATTGTACACATTGCATAGAGTGTACCCGTGATTGCAAGTGCCCAGCGTTCGTTCCCTGGGTTGTCCCACCTGATGTACGGATACAGTTTATCATTAGTACATCACGTTACTCCATCAGATGGGACACACATTGTGTGTCTTGTCTTCAGCATCAGATGCATAATGGCAGCAAAAGCCAGAGTGACTATGAAACATCTGGCAGTAAAGAACTACCATATTAACTTCCTTACTAACTGATCTTGCGTTCAATGCAAGCTGGGACATGTAATTAAGAGGCAGCTGAAAAGAAAAAAAATACAATACTTCTTTCTGATGCACTTAATATGAAATGATTCCTTTAGTGTGTGTATACATTCAGATGATTTATACCATTTATGCAGAAACATAAAAATATGAATGAAACTAGCCTGTGCTGTGTGCACATTTTCAGTCTGTACACCAGAGGGCACTGTGGTAGCATCACATGAAAGTCTTGGATATGTTAATCTACCATAGTCATAAAACAAGAGATAGATTTGCATGCTGAGAGTGAAAATAAAGCAATACATAATCAAGCATACATCAGCATGGGACCCTACATACAGGTTGCTCACCGTGTTTAATTACAGACTCTTGCGTGTTTAGCCCGCATGCTCTTCCGCCAGGTGCACACCATATTAAGTAGTAGGAAATAATCTATACTGACTGCCTATACCCTCCCTTTATATTATTTGGATATAATTAACCTCTACACTGCCAGGAAGTCAAACTGATACAGGATTATTCTACCTAGGTGTCTTCATTTGGTTAGAGAACACATTTGTACTCTTACCTGTCACGCCCACTTTCTTGTACACTCCCCAATCCACCCTCAATTAATTCTGTACAGTAACCAAAGATGAAGTCTCAGTCACTCATCTAATCATTTCACCCTCCAACTTGACCCATGGTGCCTGTTACCTCCCATCTTTACTGCTTCCTCTACCTCAGTGCATACCTCCACCTCTATCTAAAAGTAACATTTTTGGTACTTACTGTTAAATTATTTTTTTCAGTGTCCCTCTGGGGGACACTTCTAGACCATGAGGTTTAGTGAGGGTTGAGGAGCCAGCACTTAATAGGACAGGATTACATCCTTCTCACATGCACAACCAAATAAGGAGGGAACCAAAGTGTCCCCTAGATGGACTTGGAGAAAAATGTAACGGTAAGTACCAAAATTCTTATTTTCTCCTTCATCCATCTCGGGGACACTTCTAGACCATGGTGATGATGTACAAAAGCTGCCCCTAGGGGAGGGTATATTCAGACTAAGCTGAACCCAAACTTTCCATACAAGGAACATATGTGGACGGAAAATCATGAATGTATAATCCAGTGAATGTCTGAACCGAGGTCTCTGTAACTGCTCTGCATAATTGTTCTGTGAAACTCTATACCATGGTGCCAACAAAGTACCAACTGAGCGAGTACTGAGAGGATATCCTAACTGGGATAGATCGTATGTCTGATGAATTGTAGCCCTAATCCATCTGGCTGTGTCACTTCAACTTCTACTGGTTGACCACTCCAGATACATACTTATGTTACAATGTCTAATAGGGACATTAAGTCTGATTTGATGTGTTGTTGAATTAGCAAAAGTTGTTAATAAAATGTTTTCTTATTAGTGAGAAACAAGGACACTACTTTTGGATCGAAAAACACTGAGTGCATAACACTATCCAAGTGAATTAAGAATAGTGATTTCCAAGATTACTGTAGCTGTATCTTTATATTCAAGTTACCCACTTCAGGTCCACATCCCACAAGGTTCAAATGGTAGTAACTGAAGTGCTAACAGATCTATGAAGTCTTCACTTTCAGGATCGGCCAATCTGTATGAATAAATAGATAGGACTGATACATACAGTAACATAGTAATATAGTTAATGAGGTTGAAAAAAAAAAGACAAGTTTTCCATGGAGTCCAACCTGTATTATATTTCCTACACTATTCTATATGTAACTATAGTTTAACTATAATGACCCGGGTATCATGTTTATAGTCTAAATGACAGCTATAATCCATGCTGTTACTAAAATACAATAATTGTAAATGCTATATGCTTGGATATCTTTTTCAGTTAGAAATTTATCTAACCCATTTTTAAACATAATGACTGAGTCCGCCATTACTACCTTCTATGGCAGAGAATTCAAAATCCTTACGGCCCTTACTGTGAAGAACCCCTTCATTCGCTGGGTATGAAATTTCCTCTCCTCTTACAGATATGTAAGGCAGCCACATGGTCTTTCATTAACACATTCATTAGACATTATGCCTTTGATACATTTGCCTCTCAGGATGCTGAATTCGGGTGAAGGATTCTCCTGTCCAATCAGGAGCGTCCCCACCACTAAATTGCTTTGGGACATCCAATGTTATCCTGTGGATAACCTGTGAACCCTGCAGGAGAAATAACTGTTATGGTATTTCTCCTAAATCCACAGGATAACATTGGGATATGAGGTAGCGACAGTGCATTGGCACCAAACGATCAAAGCTTTTGGCCTCCAAGAATGCAACGGGCCAATCCCTATATCCCCTCCCCCTGGCTCAAGCAATTCAGTTGTTTTCCCAAAGCTCAAGGCAGGAGCATCAGAAAGAGCCCTAATCAGGCAAGAAGAACACACATGCACACCCGTCCGTACAAGAAGGAAGAGGTTAGTGAGTGAAAGGATCCTCAAATCAGGTGCGTCAGGGTGGGATCCCTGTGGACTTAGGAGAAATACAGTTATCAACGGTAAGTCTACCATAACAATTATTTCTCCATCAACAAAGATCGCTTTGGGATAATTTGTTCTTGACCCGTATGCGGGAACTTTGTTGTTCTGACGGAACGCCATGAGATCTATCTCCGGTAACCCCCACTTGTCTACCAGAACTTGGAAGACCTCGGGGTGTAAAGCCCATTTGTTTGCATGAATGGCGTGTCGACTGAGAAAATCCGCATCCAAGTTTAGGACTCCAGGAAAGACCACTGCGGACAAGGCTGGATGATGAAGTTCTGCCTATGCTTACTTTAATGCGTGACTTACCTCATCATTGCATTTTGGCTGCGAGTTCCTCCATGATGGTTGAGGTACGTTACTGCCGTTGCATTGTCCGAGCGGATTTGGACTGGTTTCCCCTGAAAGATGTCCTTTGCCTGAATAAGTGCCATATATATGGCCCGAAGTTCCAATATATTTATTAGCAGGCAAATTTCTTCCTTGGCCCACTGCCCCTGGAAGTAACTCCTTCCTGACACCACTCCCCAGCCCTAAAGGCTGGCATCTGTTATCAGAATTTCCCAATCTGTTATCCAAAAGGGTTTCCCTTTGTCCAGATGGGATGTCTGTAGCCACCAGGCTAATGACCTCCTTACTTCCAGAGGAAGGACCATACTGTAGTCTGCGTTTTCATTGTCTGATGAAAACCATTCCATTTGGAAAGGATCAGATGTTTCAGAGGCCTTGAGTGGAACTGAGCATACACCACCATGTCGAATGTCGAAACCATCAACCCCATCACAAGCATTGCTGCGTGAATGGATACATTTTGACTGTGTAGCATATCCTGAATCCTTGACTGAATTTTGGATATTTTGTTCAGAGGTAAAATTACTCTCTGAAGACTTATCCAACACAACCCCCAAATGAGTCATCCGTTGTGACGGAACCAGGGACGACTTTGCCCAATTTATGAGCCAACCGTGTCTCTATATACAAGCTATTGTCTCATGAAGATGACACTGAAGCAATTCCTGAGATTGTGCCAGGATCAGTAAGTAGTCGAGGTATGGAAAAATTCATATCCCCTGCTGACGGAGATAAGATGCCATTACCACCATAATTTTGGTGAACACTCTGGGAGCTGTGGCCAGTCCAAAATGGTAAGGCCTGAAACGGAAAATGTTGCTGGAGTATAGCAAACCTGAGATAGCACTGATGGAACAGTGCTATAGGAACATGAAGGTAAGCGTTCTGGATATCCAGGGATACCATAAAATCCTCCGGCTCCATGGCCAAAATAATGGAATGTAAAGTCTCCATATGAAACGGAGGCACCCGAATGTACTTGTTCAGCACTTTGAGATTGAGTTCAGGCCAGAACGACCTATTTGGCATCTGCACTAAAAACAGGTCGGTATAAAAACCTTGTCCTCGTTGTCCAGGAGGAACTGGGATGTCACTCCTGACTGAGGGGATCATTCCGAGTTGATCGCTCGCTAGCTACTTTTTGCAGCCGTGCAAATGCATAGTCGCCGCCCACGGGGGGAGTGTATTTTTGCTTTCCAAGTGTGCGAACGCCTGTGCAGCCGGGCAGTACAAAAACAGTTTGTTCAGTTTCTGAGTAGATCTGAACTTACGCCGCCGCTGCGATCACTTCAGCCTGTCCGGTCCCGGAATTGACGTCAGACACTCGCCCTGCAAACGTTTGGACACGCCTTTGTTTTTCCAACCACTCCCTGAAAACGATCAGTTGACACCCATAAACGCCTTCTTCCTGTCAATCTTCTTGCGATCGGCTGTGCGAATGGATTCTTTGTTAAATCCATCGGCCGGCAACAATCCGCTTTGTACCCATACGACGCGCCTGCGCATTGCGGTGCATACGCATGCGCAGTAGTGAACTGAACGCTGTGCTGCTAAAAACGGCTGCGTGCGATCAGATTGGAATGACCCCCTGAAGCAACTTCTGAACTGCAAAGCCCTGGCCTTAAGTTCCACTGAAGACGGGCTGGTACAAAAAAACCTTTGAGGAGGGTGTTACTTGAAAGCAAACGCATAACCGTGAGATACCGCTTCTTGCACCCAGGCATCTGTGGTAGCCTGCTGCCAGATCTATGCAAACTGAAGAAGTCGGCCTCCCACCCTGGGGTCCCCCGGGTGGAGGCCCTCACCATCAGGCTGATGGCTTATCTTCGGATTTGGAAGCTGGCCCTCTGGTAGCCCAATGCTTTTTAGTCTTACCAGACTTGTCAGATTGAGACTGTTTGCCATAACCCTTTTATTTTGCTTTTCCTAGAGTCCGAAAGGGCCGAATAGCTGGAAATCTAGGCTTGGATTTGTGTGTGGAAGGAAACTTCACTTTCTTGGAGTCTGCTTCTGATTCAAAAATACTGTTCAATTCTTTATCAAAAAGAATATCCTCAGTAAAAGGCAAAGTCTCCAGAACCTTCTTGGATTCTGAGTCAGCCTGAGAGGCAATTGTACCGATAGTCAAAGCTACTTCTTCCATAAAAATAGCTGCCTTTTGATATGTGCCATATGGGATTTTTGCTATCTAGATGCCATTGAAAGGTCATCCTCCAATGCATCATCCCAAGCTGCCCTGCCACTGCTATTGACATCCAGGCTGAAGCCATGGCTGGACTTATGATTGCCCCAGACAAGGAGAAAATGGTTTTCCTATCTGTGACATCAGATAATGTAGATTTTTGCACCAATCAGATGACATGCGTATCTACTTTAGGAGCCACCTCCCTTTTTAAACAGTCCCCAGCTGGAAGAGAATAATGGGAAATCCATTTCCTTGGAATTCTAAACTTCTTACTGGGTGTAACCCAAGCCTCTTGCATAATGTCCATAAGCTGTTCTGAGCCAGGAAACCCAGTCCTAATTATTTTGGGACGTTTAAACACAGGTGTCTTAGATTTAAACAAAAGGCTCTGCTGCCTCCTCTAAGGATAGAATGGCTTTAATAGCACTAATTAGCTCAGGATTGTCCACTGAGCTGAGGCCATCCCCCTCGTCTCTGTATGCAGACCCGGAGTGCGATGAGTCCTCATCATCCGAAGAGTCCACATCGGAAACGTGTAGATTGGGAAGATGTTGTTTCATGTCTATGTGATTTACAGTACTTACCACCGGCCTTTTAGCCTGTTTCTGGTGAGAGGCTGATGATTCCTGTACTGGAAGTGATAACCCCCAGGTGGAATGTTGCATGTAAGGGGTAATAGGGTAACCTATCCCTCGTATAGGAGCTGGCATTATCTGCTCAGCTATACTGGATAATGTCTGTGCAAAAGTAGCCCATGGGGGTTCAACTTGAACCTGTGCCTGCCTTGGATTATTCAGTAGGCTTTGGTGAAAGCTAAAACAATTTGCACATAATTCAATTTGAACCAGATCATGAGAGGTTAACCCAGTTTTGCAAGACAAACATGACATGAGTGTTGGTGCAGCTGTGGAGAGTATATCCTCCTCACCCTTGCCTCTCTTAGACATGATAAATATATCACACACCTTTACAGTGTTAAGTACACAAATTGCGACTGCAATTACTTAAAAATTTGTTAAAGTGACATACAATCCGATCCCTCCCTGCTTTGCACCAGCATTGAAGATCGGAATACAAAGAAACTGACAGAAAATAGTAAAGTCAGCAATCACACTAGCAATATGGCTGTTAAAAACCAGCAGCCCATTGACCATGGTCTGACTCCTGCCGCACCAAACAAAACTGAATTGCCTGAGCCAGGAGGCAGGAATGTAGGGACGGGCCCAATGCATTCTGGGAGCCCGAAATCTTTGACCGTGTGATGCCAATCCGCTGTCGCTACCTCATATCCCAATGTTATCCTGTGGCTAACCTGTGGACCCTGCTGGAGAAAAACTTTTTAGGGTTTGTGTCTCTCTCCTTAGTGATTTGCTTTTCGTTTTCTATTTTAGCTGCTCTGATTTCTTTTTTGCATTTTTTGTTACATTTCTTGTAGTAGTGGAAAGACCCCGCACTACCATGGGATTTAAATGTTTTGAATGCTCGCCCCTTTTTATCTATTTCTTCCTTAACCTTCTTATTAAACCACACTGGTTTGAATTTAATACTCCTTTTAAAAGCGTCCCACATTTCAGCAGTGTTCTTACCTTGAAACAAGGTTTCCTAAGCTATGTCCTTTAGTGCATGTTTCAGCATGTTAAAATTTGCTTTTCTAGAGATAAAAGTCTTAGTTGAACCCTTATAGTGCTGCTTTTGAAAAAAAATAGGATTTTAATATACCTACTGTTAAATCCTTTTCTCGTAGTCTGTAGAGGATGCTGGGGTCCATTTAGTACCATGGTGTATAGACGGGTCCGCAGGAGCCTTTGGCACTTTAAGACTTTTTTTTACAGGTGTGAACTGGCTCCTCCCTCTATGCCCCTCCTCCAGACCTCAGTATAGGAACTGTGCCCGAGGAGATGGACATACTTCGAGAGAAGGATTTACTTTAAGCTAGTGGCGAGATTCACACCAGCTCACACCGTTCAATCATGCCGCACAACATGGCATACAACTCAAAACATGCCAACGAGCATGAATAACTTTACAGCAACTGCTGAATAACAACTTAACACGTGTTAACTTGTGTAAGAAGAAAAAAATATAATGTAGGAAAAAGGAGCACTGGGCGGGCGCCCAGCATCCTCTGCGGACTACGAGAAAAGGATTTACTGGTAGGTATATTAAAATCCTATTTTCTCTAACGTCCTAGAGGATGCTGGGGTCCATTTAGTACCATGGGGATGTATCACAGCTCCCAGTATGGGCAGGAGAGTGCGGATGTTCCTGCAGAACTGACTGACCAAATTTAAGGTCGTCAGCAGCCAAGGTGTCAAACTTGTAAAAGTTAGCAAACGTGTTTGCCCCTGACCAAGTAGCTGCTCGGCAAAGCTGTAAAGCCGAGACAACCCGGGCAGCCGCCCAGGAAGAACCCACTTTTCTCGTAGAGTGGGCCTTTACCGAACTTGGTATTGGCAATCCTGCCGTGGAATGAGCATGCTGAATCGTACATCTGATCCAGCATGCAATAGTCTGCTTAGAAGCAGGACAACCAATCTTGCTGGGATCATACATGATAAACAATGCTTCTGTTTTCCTTATACGAGCTGTTCTCGTGATATAAGTCTTCAAAGCTTTGACCACATCCAAGGACTTTGAAACAGCTGAGGTGTCAGTAGCCACTGGCACCACAATAGGTTGGTTTATATGGAAAGGAGACACAACCTTTGGAAGAAATTGCTGACGCATTCTTAGTTCAGCCCTATCTTCATGAAAGATCAAATAAGGGCTCTTGTGAGACAAGGCCCCTAACTCACACACCCGCCTTGCGGATGCCAAGGCCAACAGCATGACCACTTTCCAAGTGAGAAACTTTAACTCAACCTCTTGCAGAGGTTCAAACCAATCTGATTGAAGGAACTGCAACACCACGTTAAGATCCCATGGTGCCGAAGGAGGCACAAATGGCGGTCGGATGCGCAGAACCCACTTCACGAACGTTTGAACTTCAGGAAGGGAAGCCAACCGTTTCTGAAAGAAAATGGACAAGGCCGAAATTTGGACCTTGACAGATCCCAATCTTAAGCCTGCATCCACACCAGCCTGTAGAAATAGGAGAAGACGTCCTAATTGAAACTCCACCGTTGGAGAATTCTTGGATTCACACCAAGATACATATTTTCTCCAAATACGATGGTAATGTCTAGACGTTACTCCTTTCCTGGCCTGAAAAAGTGTGGGAATGACTTTGTTGGGAATACCCTTTCGGGCTAGGATCTGGCGCTCAACAGGCATGCCATCAAACATAGCCGCGGTAAGTCTTGATAAACAAACGGCCCCTGCTGAAGCAGGTCCTCACGAAGAGGAAGAGGCCGAGGATCTTCTATCAGTAACTCCTGAAGATCTGGATACCATGCCCTCCTTGTCCAGTCTGGGACAAGGAGGATCGGCCGAACTTTTGCTCTTCTTATGATCTTGAGAATTTTTGGTATTAGTGGAAGTGGAGGGAATCCATACACCGACTGGAACTCCCACTGGGTCGCCAGTGCATCCACTGTTATTGCTTGTGGGTCTCTCGACCTGGAACAATATTTCTGAAGCTTCTTGTTGAGATGAGATGCCATCATGTCTACTTGAGGAACGCCCCAATGACATGCTACTTCTGCAAAGACTTCTTGGTGGAGGCCCCATTCTCCTGGTTGGAGATCGTGTCTGCTGAGGAAGTCCACTTCCCAGTTGTCCACTCCCATAATGAAGATTGCTGACAGAGCTCTTGCATGTCTTTCTGCCCAGAGGAGTATTTTTGTCACCTCTGCCATTGCCTCTCTGCTTTTCATTCCGCCCCGATGGTTTATGTAAGCCACTGCTGTTACATTGTCTGACTGGATCTGTATGGGACCATCTTGAAGAAGATGCACTGCTTGTAGAAGGCTGTTGTAAACGGCTCTCAACTCCACAATGTTTATGTGAAGAAGTGTTTCTTGACTTGACCATCTTCCTTGGAAGCTTTCCCCTTGCATGACTGCTCCCCAACCTCGGAGACTTGCATCCGTGGTTACTAGGATCCAGGCTTGAATCCCGAACCTGCGTCCATCTAGGAGGTGAGAACTGCGTAGCTACCACAGGAGCGAGATTCTGGCTTTTGGTCGACAGGAGTATCCTCTGGTGCATGTGTAGATGCGATCCGGACCACTTGTCCAGTAGATCCCACTGGAACACCCTGGCATGGAATCGGCCATACTGTAGAGCCTCGTAGGCTGCTACCATCTTCACCAGCAGGCGGATGCACTGATGAATCGACACACATGCTGGTTTCAAAATTTGTTTGACCATCTTCTGGATTTCCAGAGCCTTTTCCACCAGTAGAAATACTTTCTGTACTTCAGTGTCCAGTATCATTCCCAGAAATGATAATCTCGTCGGTTCCAACTGTGATTTTGGAAAGTTTATGATCCAACCGTGCTGCTGAAGCACCGTCAGGCAGGGGCGGATCCAGAAGAAAATTATAGGGGGGGCACCATGGAAGGGGTAAGTACATTTGCGTGCGACTTCGGTGCATGTGAGGTGGCGCTTCTTATACAATGCCCACAGTTGTAGCGCTCATTATGCAATGTCCACTGTACTGGTAGTGCCCCTTATATAGACCCCATAGTAGTGGTGCCCCTTATGCAATGCCCGTATTGCCCCCTGTAGTAATGTTGCCTGTAGTAATGCCCCCAGTCATTTAGCGCCCTAGTAGTTATGCCCCCAGTGGTAATGCCCCTGCAGTTATGACCCCAGTAGTTTACCCCCCCCCCTTTAGTTTAGCCTCCCAGTGGTAATGCCCCCAGTAGTTTGTCTGCTTGTAGTTTAGCCACCATTACAGATGGAGTTCCGTCTGTGCCTGGGCCTATCACCGCGTCTGAGGCGCGCACGTGTCCGTGACACGCACGCGCCCAATTCACTGGAATGAGAGCGTCTGTGTGCACTACCGGCGGGGCTAAGCGGCGACCAATCAGACAGAGAGTGCCCCATAGAGGCACTGTGCCCCACAGCGCGCGCGCCAAAAAAAATAAGAATTTACTTACCGATAATTCTATTTCTCGTAGTCCGTAGTGGATGCTGGGGACTCCGTCAGGACCATGGGGAATAGCGGCTCCGCAGGAGACAGGGCACAAAAAGTAAGCTTTTAGGATCACATGGTGTGTACTGGCTCCTCCCCCTATGACCCTCCTCCAAGCCTCAGTTAGGTACTGTGCCCGGACGAGCGTACACAATAAGGAAGGATATTGAACCCCGGGTAAGACTCATACCAGCCACACCAATCACACCGTATAACTTGTGATCTGAACCCAGTTAACAGTATGACATACGTAGGAGCCTCTGAACAGACGGCTCACAACAAATAACAACCCGATTTTTTTGTAACAATAACTATGTACAAGTATTGCAGACAATCCACACTTGGGATGGGCGCCCAGCATCCACTACGGACTACGAGAAATAGAATTATCGGTAAGTAAATTCTTATTTTCTCTAACGTCCTAAGTGGATGCTGGGGACTCCGACAGGACCATGGGGATTATACCAAAGCTCCCAAACGGGCGGGAGAGTGCGGATGACTCTGCAGCACCGAATGAGAGAACTCAAGGTCCTCCTCAGCCAGGGTATCAAATTTGTAGAATTTTGCAAACGTGTTTGCCCCTGACCAAGTAGCAGCTCGGCAGAGTTGTAATGCCGAGACTCCCCGGGCAGCCGCCCAGGATGAGCCCACTTTCCTTGTGGAATGGGCCTTGACAGATTTAGGTTGTGGCAAGCCTGCCACAGAATGTGCAAGTTGAATTGTGCTACAAATCCAACGAGCAATCGTCTGCTTAGAAGCAGGAGCACCCATCTTGTTGGGTGCATACAATATAAGCAGTGAGTCAGACTTTCTGACTCCAGCCGTTCTTGAAATATATATATTTTCAATGCCCGGACCACGTCCAACAACTTGGAATCCTCCAACTCGTTAGTAGCCGCAGGCACCACAATAGGCTGGTTCAGGTGAAACGCTGACACCACCTTAGGCAGAAAATGAGGACGCGTCCGCAGTTCTGCCCTGTCCGTATGGAAAATCAGATATGGGCTCTTATATGATAAAGCCGCCAATTCTGATACTCTCCTGGCTGAAGCCAGGGCCAGTAGCATGGTTACTTTCCATGTAAGATACTTCATCTCCACCGATTTGAGCGGCTCAAACCAATGGGATTTTAGAAAATCCAAGACTACATTAAGATCCCACGGTGCCACTGGGGGCACAACCGGGGGCTGTATATGTAGTACTCCTTTTACAAAAGTCTGGACTTCAGGAACTGAAGCCAATTCTTTCTGGAAGAAAATCGACAGGGCCGAAATTTGAACCTTAATGGACCCCAATTTGAGGCCCATAGACAATCCTGTTTGCAGGAAATGTAGGAGTCGACCCAGTTGAAATTCCTCCGTGGGGGCCTTCCTGGCCTCACACCACGCAACATATTTCCTCCAAATGCGGTGATAATGTTGTGCAGTCACCTCCTTCCTGGCCTTTACCAGTGTAGGAATGACCTCTTCCGGAATGCCTTTTTCCTTTAGAATTCGACGTTCAACCGCCATGCCGTCAAACGCAGCCGCGGTAAGTCTTGGAATAGACACGGTCCCTGCTGAAGCAGGTCCCGTCTTAGAGGTAGAGGCCACGGATCCTCCGTGAGCATCTCTTGAAGTTCCGGGTACCAAGTTCTTCTTGGCCAATCCGGAGCCACTAGTATCGTTCTTACTCCCTTTTGCCGTATAATTCTCAGTACTTTTGGTATGAGAGGCAGAGGAGGGAACACATACACTGACTGGAACACCCACGGTGTTACCAGAGCGTCCACAGCTATTGCCTGAGGATCTCTTGACCTGGCGCAATACCTGTCCAGTTTTTTGTTGAGGCGGGACGCCATCATATCCACCATTGGTTTTTCCCAACGGTTCACAATCATGTGGAAGACTTCTGGATGAAGTCCCCACTCTCCCGGGTGTAGATCGTGTCTGCTGAGGAAGTCTGCTTCCCAGTTGTCCACTCCCGGAATGAATACTGCTGACAGTGCTATCACATGATCTTCCGCCCAGCGAAGAATCCTTGCAGCTTCTGCCATTGCTGTCCTGCTTCTTGTGCCGCCCTGTCTGTTTACGTGGGCGACTGCCGTGATGTTGTCCGACTGGATCAACACCGGCTGACCCTGAAGCAGGGGTTTTGCCAGACTTAGAGCATTGTAAATCGCTCTTAGCTCCAGTATATTTATGTGAAGAGACATCTCCAGGCTTGACCATACTCCCTGGAAGTTTCTTCCTTGTGTGACCGCTCCCCAGCCTCTCAGACTGGCATCCGTGGTCACCAGGACCCAGTCCTGTATGCCGAATCTGCGGCCCTCTAACAAATGAGCACTCTGCAACCACCACAGAAGAGACACCCTTGTCCGTGGCGATAAGGTTATCCGCTGATGCATCTGCAGATGCGATCCGGACCATTTGTCCAGCAGATCCCACTGAAAAGTTCGTGCGTGGAATCTGCCGAATGGAATCGCTTCGTAAGAAGCCACCATCTTTCCCAGGACTCTTGTGCACTGATGCACAGACACTGTCCCTGGTTTTAGGAGGTTCCTGACAAGTTCGGATAACTCCCTGGCTTTCTCCTCCGGAAGAAACACCTTTTTCTGAACCGTGTCCAGAATCATTCCCAGGAACAGCAGACGTGTCGTCGGGGTCAACTGAGATTTTGGAAAATTCAGAATCCACCCGTGTTGTTGCAGCACTAGTTGGGTTAGTGCTACTCCGTCTTCCAGCTGTTCTCTGGATCTTGCCCTTATCAGGAGATCGTCCAAGTAAGGGATAATTAATACGCCTCTTCTTCGTAGAAGGATCATCATTTCTGCCATTACCTTGGTAAAGACCCGAGGTGCCGTGGACAATCCAAACGGCAGCGTCTGAAACTGATAATGACAGTTTTGCACCACGAACCTGAGGTACCCTTGATGTGAAGGGCAAATTGGGACATGCAGGTAAGCGTCCTTTATGTCCAGGGACACCATAAAGTCCCCTTCTTCCAGATTCGCTATCACTGCTCTGAGTGACTCCATCTTGAACTTGAATTTTTGTATGTACAGGTTCAAAGATTTGAGATTTAGAATAGGTCTTACCGAGCCGTCCGGCTTCGGTACCACAAATAGCGTGGAGTAATACCCCTTTCCCTGTTGTAGGAGGGGTACCTTGACTATCACCTGCTGAGCAAACAGCTTGTGAATGGCTTCCAATACCGTCGCCCTGTCCGAGGGAGACGTTGGCAAAGCAGACTTTAGGAACCGGCGAGGGGGAGACTTCTCGAATTCCAACCTGTAACCCTGAGATACTACCTGTAGAATCCAGGGGTCCACCTGTGAGCAAGCCCACTGTGCGCTGAAATTCTTGAGTCGACCCCCCACCGTTCCTGAGTCCGCTTGTAAGGCCCCAGCGTCATGCTGAGGGCTTTGCAGAACCCTGGGAGGGCTTCTGTTCCTGGGCAGGGGCTGCTTGCTGCCCTCTCTTACCCCTTCCTCTGCCCCGAGGCAGATATGACTGTCCTTTTGTCCGCTTGTTCTTATAGGAACGAAAGGACTGCGGCTGAAAAGACGGTGTCTTTTTCTGTTGGGAGGGGGTCTGAGGTAAAAAAGTGGATTTTCCGGCAGTTGCCGTAGCCACCAGATCCGATAGACCGACGCCAAATAATTCCTCCCCTTTATACGGCAATACTTCCATATGTCGTTTGGAATCCGCATCACCTGACCACTGTCGCGTCCATAAACTCCTTCTGGCAGATATGGACATCGCATTTACTCTCGATGCCAGAGTGCAAATATCTCTCTGCGCATCTCGCATATAAAGGAAAGCATCCTTTAATTGCTCTATAGTCAATAAAATACTGTCCCTATCCAGGGTATCAATATTTTCAGCCAGGGAATCCAACCAGACGACCCCAGCACTGCACATCCAGGCTGAGGCGATGGCTGGTCGCAGTATAACACCAGTATGAGTGTATATACTTTTCAGGGTAGTTTCCAGCCTCCTATCAGCTGGATCCTTGAGGGCGGCCGTATCAGGAGACGGTAACGCCACTTGTTTCGATAAGCGTGTGAGCGCCTTATCCACCCTATGGGGTGTTTCCCAGCGCGCCCTAACCTCTGGCGGGAAAGGGTATAATGCTAATAACTTTTTTGAAATTAGCATTTTTCTATCTGGGTTAACCCACGCTTCATCACATACATCATTTAATTCCTCTGATTCAGGAAAAACTACAGGTAGTTTTTTCACCCCCCACATAATACCCCTTTTTGTGGTACTTGTAGTATCAGAGATATGCAAAGCCTCCTTCATTGCCGTGATCATATAACGTGTGGCCCTACTTGAAAATACGTTTGTTTCATCACCGTCGACACTAGATTCAGTGTCTGTGTCTGGGTCTGTGTCGACCGACTGAGGTAAAGGGCGCTTTACAGCCCCTGACGGTGTCTGAGACGCCTGGGCAGGTACTAACTGGTTTGCCGGCCGTCTCATGTCGTCAACTGATTTTTGTAATGTGCTGACATTATCACGTAATTCCATAAACAAAGCCATCCATTCCGGTGTCGACTCCCTGGGGGGTGACATCACCATTATCGGCAATTGCTCTGCCTCCACGCCAACATCGTCCTCATACATGTCGACACACACGTACCGACACACAGCAGACACACAGGGAATGCTCTTATCGAAGACAGGACCCCACTAGCCCTTTGGGGAGACAGAGGGAGAGTTTGCCAGCACACACCCAAGCGCTATAATATATATGGGAACAACCCTATATAAGTGTTGTTCCTTATAGCCGCTTAAATATATAAAAATATCGCCAAAATATGCCCCCCCTCTCTGTTTTACCCTGTTTCTGTAGTGCAGTGCAGGGGAGAGTCCTGGGAGCCTTCCTCACAGCGGAGCTGAGCAGGAAAATGGCGCTGTGTGCTGAGGAGAATAAGCCCCGCCCCCTATTCCGGCGGGCTTTTCTCCCAGAGTTTTAGACATTTGGCATGGGTTAAATACATACATATAGCCTTAATGGCTATATGTGATGTATTCTTTTGCCATAAAAGGTATTATATATTGCTGCCCAGGGCGCCCCCAGCAGCGCCCTGCACCCTCCGTGACCGTCTGGTGTGAAGTGTGTGACAACAATGGCGCACAGCTGCAGTGCTGTGCGCTACCTTCATGAAGACTGAAGAGCCTTCTGCCGCCTGTTTCCGGACCTTCAATCTTCAGCATCTGTAAGGGGGGTCGGCGGCGCGGCTCCGGGACGAACCCCAGGGTGAGACCTGTGTTCCGACTCCCTCTGGAGCTAATGGTGTCCAGTAGCCTAAGAATCCAATCCATCCTGCACGCAGGTGAGTTGAAATTCTCTCCCCTAAGTCCCTCGATGCAGTGAGCCTGTTGCCAGCAGGACTCACTAAAAATAAAAAACCTAAAAAACTTTTTCTAAGCAGCTCTTTAGGAGAGCCACCTAGATTGCACCCTGCTCGGACGGGCACAAAAACCTAACTGAGGCTTGGAGGAGGGTCATAGGGGGAGGAGCCAGTACACACCATGTGATCCTAAAAGCTTACTTTTTGTGCCCTGTCTCCTGCGGAGCCGCTATTCCCCATGGTCCTGACGGAGTCCCCAGCATCCACTTAGGACGTTAGAGAAATGGGTGTGGCCAATTAAAATGGGACGTGAAACACAGACATATGCCCCCAATAGTGCAGTGCCAGATCCACAATTGCCCCCACAGTGCCAGATCCACAATTGACCCCACAGTGCCAGGTATACAAATGCCCCCACAGTGCCAGATCCACAAATGCCCCCACAGTGCCAGGTATACAAATGCCCCAACAGTGCCAGATCCACAAATGCCCCCACAGTGCCAGATCCACAAATGCCCCCACAGTGACAGATCCACAATTGCCCCCACAGTGTCAGGTAATACCTGACACTGTGGGGGCAATTGTATACCTGACAGGTATACAAATGCCCCCACAGTGCCAGGTAAACAATTGCCCCCACAGTATCAGGTATACAAATGCCCCACAGTGCCAGCCAATTGCCCCCACAGTGCCAGGTATACAATTGCCCCCACAGCAGCCAGTGCTGCAGCTGCTGCACTGCTGCTGCTGCTGCTCCTCCTCCGGGCTCCGGCTGTGAGGGACGGGTGAGTCAGGAGAGGAGAGCGCCCGCCAGCACGGCTGTGTCTGGCGCGGCGGCGTATAGCGGACTTCGTTCAAACCAGCCGCCGGTTCGTGAGCCAATCAGAGCTCGCGGACCGGCGGCTTCTGATTGGCTGCCGGTCCGCGAGCTCTGATTGGCTCACGAACCGGCGGCTGGTTTGAACGAAGTCCGCTATACGCCGCCGCGCCAGACACAGCCGCGCTGGCGGGCGCTCTCCTCTCCTGACAGCTGAGACACGCTGTCGCCGGACTGAGCGGCAGCGTGTCTCAGTGACACAAGCGGGGGCGCTGTGCAGGGAGACGGGTGCCCGCTGGTAACACAATCTCAGCGGGCGCCCGTCATCTCTCTGTGCGGCGCCGGCGGGGACGGAGGCCACAAATGACAGGGGGGGGCACAGGCCCGAGTGCCCCCCCCCTGGATCCGTCACTGCCGTCAGGGATAGTGCATTGTTCTGCACTAACTTCTCCCTGGTACACCTTCACACATACCCTACTACCATCTATACTACTCATATTGGTATACCTGCAAACCTACATCGTTCCTCCACCAATACTACTCGGGTGTGTATTATTAGATCTACACTAAAAAGGTCTACAGTCAATAGGTCGACCACTAATGGCTGACGTGCATTAGGACGACATGATCAAAAAGGTAGACATGGAATAGGTAGACAGTAAAAATAGGTCGACATGAAAATGGTCGACACAAAATTACTTTTTTGGGGTTTTTTTATGTCAATTTTCTGCTATAACAAGCCCCATTCGTGTACCGCTTTGCTCGCCATGCTTCGGCCAAGGTGCATGTTCCGCTGCCACTGTGCTCGGCACAGGTTACTATTCCCAATCGTACGCGCTAAAACACTTGATGGGTATATAAACACAAAATATCAGACCGGTTTGTTTTCAAATGTCCCAAAGATTTCAATTGCAGTCTCAATAGGATTTCTCCATAAACAGGTAAATGTGAAGAAAAAACAAAAACAAAGATCTCCAATGTGTAGTAGTTCCTTTCAGAATGTGAGAAATATGGCGTAACTATGGGGTATCGATTATCCACTCCTTTGTGTCTTTATATGGTGTTATGGGACCACCCGGAGAGTGTCTTGGTCAAAAAACACAGAATAACTTGCTTTTGTAGACGTATCTCCAGATAAATATATACCATTATCTGGAGATACGTCTACAAAAGCAAGTTATCCAGTGAAGGGGGTGTTCTTTGGAGAAATTGAAAGAAACCTTTATAGGAGTTCGTTCATGCATTCTAAAGTAAGCAAGAAAGTGAGCATTCTGTGTTTTTTGACCAAGACACTCTCCGGGTGGTCCCATAACACCATATAAAGACACAAAGAAGTGGATAATCGATACCCCATAGTTACGCCATATTTCTCACATTCTGAAAGGAACTACTACACATTGGAGATCTTTGTTTTTGTTTTTTCTTCACATGTACCTGTTTATGGAGAAATCCTATTGAGACTGCAATTGAGATCTTTGGGACATTTGAAAACAAACCGGTCTGATATTTTGTGTTTATATACCCATCAAGTGTTTTAGCGCATATGATATAACTTTTTACATTGTGACATTGTTGTTTTTCCGGTCGATAACTCCGGAGTATATCTATATTTGCAGCTGTAACACGTCCAGCGCAGGGAAGTGCCATTTTGTATTTTGTCTTATTCCCAATCGTAGTCCACATGGATGGTAAAGTATACATCAGTTGGAAAAAAAAGAAAAAGGGATTTTTTTTTTTATTGCAAACCTGTGTCGACCATTGTCATGTCAAACTAATGCTTGTCAACCATTAGTGGTCGACCTATTGACTGTAGACCTTTTTAATGTAAATCTATAGTCCGGATACCATACTACTCATATACTGCAACGCTTTCATACATATCCTACCACTACTCATACAACTAAACACTCACACTTGAGTTTTCTCATTAGATTGTAAACGCTCACTATCTCAAAAGCTAGGCTTTCTATATATAAATTGTATGTACCTATTTGTAATCCTGCTTGCCCTCTGTCCGGGGCTATACTTTACATATAATATTAATTTTCATGCCTTTTTGTAACCATTTATATACAGTTGCAAGAAAAAGTATGTGAACCCTTTGGAATTTCCTTGATTTGTGCATAAACTGGTCATAAAATGTGTTCTGATCTTCATCTAAGTCACAACCATAGACAAATACAGTCTGCTAAAACTAATACCACACATACAATTGGGTGTGGTTCATCAAATCGACAGTGTCTAGGTCGACAATGTTTAGGTCGACAGTCACTAGGTCGACATGGATGGAAGGTCGACAGGGTTTCTAGGTCGACATGTGCTAGGTCGACAGGTCTAAAGGTCGACATGAGGATATTTTTTTTTTGTGTCGTTTTCTTCGTAGAGTTACCGGGATCCCAAATTAGTGCACCGCGTTCGCTCGCCATGCTTCGGCCATGGTGCCTTCGCTTGGCACACTTTACCGTTCCAATCGTAGTCCACGTGGATCGTTAAGTATGAAAAAATTCAAAAAAAGAAATTTTTTTTGAAAAACTCATGTCGACCTTTAGACCTGTCGACCTAGCACATGTCGACCTAGAAACCCTGTCGACCTTCCATCCATGTCGACCTAGTGACTGTCGACCTATAGTGGTCGACCTAAACATTGTCGACCTAGACACTGTCGATCTTCAGACCGGATCCCCATACAACTATATACATAGAAACATAGAATTTGACGGCAGATAAGAACCACTTGGCCCATCTAGTCTGCCCCTTTTTTATTTTATCCTTTAGGCAATCTCAACCCTTTTTTAACCTTAATTCTTTGTAAGGATATTCATATGCCTGTCCCAAGCATGTTTAAATTGCCCTACAGTCTTAGCCTCTACCACCTCTGATGGGAGGCTATTCCACTTATCCACTACCCTTTCTGTGAAGTAATTTTTCCTTGAATTTCCCCTGAACCTCCCCCCTCCAGTCTCAATGTATGCCCTCGAGTTCTAATACTTCTTTTCCTTTGAAGAATGTTTCCCTCCTGAACTTTGTTAAGACCCTTGATATATTTGAAAGTTTCTATCATGTCCCCCCTTTCCCTTCTCTCCTCCAAACTATACATGTTAAGATCTTTTAGCCTTTCCGGGTAAGTTTTGTGATGTAGGCCATGCACCATTTTAGTTGCACTTCTTTGTACACTCTCTAATGTATTTATATCCTTCTGGAGATATGGTCTCCAGAACTGGACACAGTATTCCAGATGGGGCCGTACTAATGACCTATACAGTGGCATTATCACTTCTTTTTTCCTGCTACTGATTCCTCTCCCTATGCAACCAAGCATCTGACCTTTCTCATTGCTTTGTTGCATTGCTTTCCTGCCTTCAAGTCACTTGAAATAGTGACTCCTAAATCTCTTTCCTCCTCAGTAGTTTCCATTATAGTACCCTTGATACTATATTTAGCCTTTGGGTTTTTGAGACCCAAGTGCATGATCTTGCATTTTTTAGCATTAAACTGTAGTTGCCACGTTCTTGACCATTTCTCAAGCCTACCTAGGTCATTAATCATTTGTTTTACCCCTCCCGGTGTGTCTACCCTGTTGCATATCTTTGTATCATCTGCAAAAAGGCATATCTTCCCTTCAATACCATCTGCAATGTCACCAACAAAGATATTAAAGAGAACTGGACCAAGTATAGATCCCTGGGGTACTCCACTGGTAACATTTCCCTCCATAGATTGCACTCCATTAACTACGACTGTCTGTTTCCTATACTGCAACCAGGTTCTTATCCATTTAACTGATTTATAATCCACCCCCAGGCTTTCAAGTTTATTTAGCAGTCTGCGATGTGGGACAGTGTCAAATGCCTTACTAAAGTCTAGATATGCTACATCTACAGCTCCCCTTTGATCTATTATTTTCGTTACAGAGTCAAAAAAGTCAAAAAGTCTTGACATGGGGCCAGGGGACACTGATTGCACAAAGGGGACAGATCTGGGTGGGATGCGGGCAGAGTATGGGACTGACAATAAGGAATGTTCTGTTACTAGGATTCCGGCTGACCTCGCTTCCCCTCAGGTACCCCAGGATGCCCGCCCAGAAAGGGGTAAACATGTGAAGGATGATGGGAATGTGCCTGATTTGATAAATGCTATGTTGTCAACTTGCTCAGATAACCACATTCCTTCCCAGGTACCGTGGGATCCAGATATTAAGCAGTTGCCTAATTGTAGGCAAGCAGAAATGGTCCCATGTCGTGTTGAAAATGCTCAGGTTATTTTCCAGGTACCACGTGAAGATCCACTAGGTCGAGATAACGGTGTCGATATTGATAATGTATTGTCTTGTACCAATGTGGGAAATGTTGTACCTTGTGTAAGGTGTGACCCGGTGGGTCCGGTATACATGGCTGTTATGCCAGTTAGGGGTGCTGCCAGGGGAGAATCAGAAGAAGGGTCTGTGTGGGCAGCTGCGGTCACTGCTTGCTCCAGGCACAGGGAGAAGTCAGAAACTGCAGCTTCCCCCCTAGCCCCCCTCCCTTCAAGCAGGCACACAAACACAAACACTGACACCCAGCAGGGGTCCATTCCCCTCACTGAGAGCTCAACAGAGAATGTGCCTTTCAAAGCTGAATTGATAGGGGACACCTCTCCTTTGACTCTCAGTGCTACAATCACAGTGAAGAGAGCTAGCAGACAGGATGCGAGTCTGGGAGGTAATGTCAGGCTGGGGAAGGTGTCATGGGCTGCTGTGGAAAACTTGGCTTTCCAGGCAGAACTGAGAATTGAACCTGTACAGAGTGAGCCCACCTTTTTCCCAGAGAAGGGGAGGGGTGGTCAGTCACCTCAGGTAGGAGACCAAGACAAGGTGTTTTGGGAAGGTGATATAGCTGTATGTCCCATTGAATGTAGTGCTGAGGAAACTCCCCTCACCCGTGGTACAATTAGTCCTGCAGCATCACGAGTACCAGGGGGAGAAGGAAACAAAGTCTGTAGAACAATACTTGGTATGATTTCTATCATACTCATTGTGGTCAGCCTTATGCTGTTTAAGGAAACTTTGCCACATCTGATAGGGATGGCCCAAAGCCATCTTAAAGCTGCGCAAACAAGGCAGAAGCGCTGGTATGACCGGAATGCCTGGGAGCGCAAATTTGAAGTGGGGCAGAAGGTTCTGGTGCTAATTCCAATGAGGCAGAACAAACTGCAAGCCGCATGGGAAGGTCCGTACAGGGTACTCCAGTGCGTACATGATGTGAACTATTTAATTGCCAGAGATGAGGGCAAGAAGAGACATACGGTATATTACATCAATATGCTCAAGGCCTACCAAAGCAGGAACACCTGCGTGCTGGCAGTTTGCAGCCTCCCAGAGGAGCACCAGGAATCGGACCCACTGTTAGATCTGACAGCTGCGGCTGCGTCAGGGGGTACCCTGACAGATGCCCAGAATGGAGAAGATCTGACAGAGGTGCAGCGGAGTCAGCTGTCTGATGCCTTGCACCCCTACCAGACCTGCTTCATAGAGAGGCTAGGAAAAACGCGCCTAGGCACCCACCAGGTAGTCGTGGGTCACCACACACCCCTGAGACAGTCAGAATACAGAGGCACATTGGGGGTGTTGCATGCAATATGGCAGGAGGTGGATGAGATGCTAAGTCTAGAGGTAATACAGAAGTCCTGGAGTTCATGGGCTAGGCCCGTAGTCCTGGACCCAACATGGGAACGGCTAGGATCCGTCTCAGCAGGGAGACTACAGCAGTCCATCCAGGCAAGGTACTGACAATAGTCAGGGCACAGCATAGAGACTGTGGCTTCAGGTGCCAACTGCTCTCATGCGGATTTTAAAAAGGGGAGGTGTCATGATTGGACGCTATTCTGACGCCAGAACGTGCATAACTGCAAATAATATTGTATTGATCAATGTCTGTAAATGCCCTGTGTGTGGTTATGTATAAATCCTGTGTGAAAAGGTCATAGGAGACTTCAGTCTGATGTGCCACTGCTCCCTTGCTGATCTTAAAGGGGGAGGTGTCATGATCCAGGCTATTTCAAGCAGGAATAAGCCTGTTAATAAGTAGTGTGATATCAATATAGATGATACCAGGATATCCAAGTGATGTATCAATGGATGTGATGCCAACGCATCTGGGTTACATCGAAATGGGCATGAATGAAATGTGTATTATTCCAATTGATGTATCAATGTACCAGTATGTGATAACTGTCTTTGCATGTTAAATGGTTGAAGCTTGATTGATCTGCTGGCATTTCATTGTAGCCACAGATCACAGAGACACACTGCTTAGGTGTGAAGTTTAGTTTACTTATCCCAGAATCAGAGCTGAGATCTTAAAGTAAATGCAGGTCAGGCCTGAAATGTGTTTTCTCAACTGGCTTGTGTATCTCCCAATAGGTTGTTTCCTGACCCCAGGGGGTCACCAGAGAGAGACCAGAAAGACATGCTGGCTAGGGAAGGTGATTAAAAAACTTCCTTCATCCAGCTATATAAGTGTCTTAGTATGATTGATAAAGCTGATTGCCCAGCTTCAAAAGGAAGGGAAGAGTAATTAGCCAGCCCCTGCGTATATGACCAAGAGACCCCATGTTACAGTTGAATTTACACAATTAACTCTGATCTGGAAAGGGTTAACAGTAACACTCCAGAGGGAGGGGGGTTGAAGGGGCAGCATGTTTTTTAAATAGGAGACCCTCAGAGTGTAAGTTGTCCATTATCAAAGAAGCGAGTCAGGAGAACATTCTGGCTCTGTAATGTTCCGATATATCTGAAGCGGCTTCACTTCATCTCATCGTTCTACTGTGCATGCGTGCTAGTATCGGTGGGTTTAACTTCCTATTATTATTTTCTTGAAGTTGTCTTTCTGTTGTGACTTTGACTTTTTTATCATTATATTCTTGTAACTTTCTTTTTTCTGTAACATTAGCTTTGAAGTGTTTTACTTGAATTAAATAATCTAATTTTAGATCTGGTTTCTGTTGTGTATCCAACCCAACTCTCTGAAAGAGGCGTTACCAAAATAATAGGATTTTGGTACTTACCAGGTAAATCCTTTTCTTTGAATCCATAGGGGGCACTGGAGTACTCTTGGGATATGGACGGCTTCCACAGGAAGTAGGCACTGAATAAATTAATTTTGGGACTATACCTCCCCTCCATATCCCTGAGTACCTCAGTGTTTTTTACTGAGCCGAACAGGAGCGATAGAGAGGTTGACAATTGAGCATTACATATAACATAACGGACAACAATAAAGTTAACCCAACATTACTGACAACTAAACAGTTGACACCATAACTTGTTAATCTGAACCAGTCGGTGAAAGTGTGTTACCATAAGATCTACTGAACCTACCCCAAACCGCTCTGGGTGGGCGTCCAGTGCCCCCTATGGATTCAAAGAAAAGGATTTACCTGGTAAGTACCAAAATCCTATTTTCTTTTTCATCCACTAGGGGTCACTGGAGTACTCTTGGGATGTACCAAAGTCTCCTCCGTGGCGGGAGAGCTGTTTGGCACCTGTAACACTAAACGGCCAAAGCTAGATGCTGATGCCGCAAACGTATCAAACTTGTAGAGGCGCACAAACGTGTGCACCGAAGACCATGTAGCCGCCCGGCAACGCTGTGTCGTAGAAGCTCCACGACTCGCTGACCATGATGTTCTCACAGCACGTGTGGAATGAGCTGTTATCGATGTAGGTGGCTGTAACCTAGCATGAAGGTAAGCCTGACGTATGGTCACTTTAATCCAACTGGATAAGGTCTGCCTAGAAGCTGGCCAACCCATCTTGGCAGCATCATAGAGAGTAAACAACGTATCCGTCTTACAAACGGTCGACGTTCGGGATACATAAATGCGTAATGCGCGTACCACATCCACCTACCAGAGTCTCCTGTTAACATAGGAACTACTATTGGTTGATTGATGTGAAAAGATGACACTACTTTTGGCAGAAAAGCAGAATTTGCTCGGAATTCCGCTCTGTCATCATGAAACCTAAATACGGTGGTTTGCACGACAAAGCACCCAAACTGAAACACGCCTTGCTGACGCTAAGGCTAAAAGAAACATTGTTTCCCCAAGTGAGAAATTTAATATTCACTTGTTGTAAGGGTTCATAAAAAGACTAAGAAATCTAAAAACCAGATTCAAGTCTTATGGCGCAGTAGGTAGAGTGAATGGAGTCTGAACTCTGAGGACACCCTGCCTAAAAGGTGTGAACCGACGGCAATAGGGCCAATCTACTATGAAAATAAATGGACGCCGCCGATATCTGCACCTTTAGTGTGGATAAACTCAGACCTCCATCTAACCCCATCTGTAGAAATAACAAAAGACGGGATAACTTAAAAGATGATGTCGGAAACTTCAGAGCTTCACACCAACCTACATAGGCACGCCAAATTCTGTAATAATGAGCTGCCGTAACCGGCTTCCTAGCTCGTAACATGGTTGGAATAACCGATTCTGGAATGCCCTCTCTTCTTAAGAGGGCTGTCTCAACAGCCACCCCGTCAAACGTGGCTGCGCTAAATCGGGTAAGAGGAATGGACCCTGCTGTAACAGGTCCGAACGTAGTGGGAGCGGCCAAAGACAGACTGCGAGTAGACCGCGGAGATCCGAGAACCAAGCTCTCCGGAGGCCAAAGAGGCGTCACTAGTATAACTGTGACGGACTCTCCTTTGATCCGTTTTAGCCACAGAGGGAGCAGCGGAAACGGTGGAAATAGATACACGAGACTGTATGGCCACGCGATTGAGAGAGCATCCACCGCCACTGCCTTTGGATCTCTCGTTCTGGACACGACCTGGGGCGTTTGATGATTGCGGCGAGATGCCATCAGGTCCACCTGCGGGTAACTCCACTTCTGGAGCAGCATGTGGACACATCTGTACCTCCCGCATTGCCCTCCGGTTTTTCGTTTCTCCTTGTTTGTTGATGTATGCGACTGCTGTCGCATTGTCTGACTGCACCTGAACAGCCTGAGCCTGCAGCCCGTGCACTACTTATAGTAGCGCATTGTAAATTGCCCGGAGTTCCAGGACATTTATAGGCAGCAATCTTTCGTGATCCGCCCAGAGACCATGGAGCTGATAATTTTGAACTACAGCTCCCCAATCTCTGAGACTTGCGTCCGCCGTGAGAATTATCCAATTCCAGGCACCGAACCGTTTCCCTGCGGTTAGATTCTGTACTTTGAGCCCCCAGAGTAGAGACTCTCTGGTCCTTGGAGACAACCTCACTTCTGCAGTAAATCTGCAGATGCGAGCCCGACCACTGTGCGAACACATCCAATTGAAAAGGACGAGAGTGAAGTCCTCCGAACTGAAGCGCTTCGAAAAGCCGCCACCATTGTCTAATAGGCGAATGCCCAAGTGACCGAGACTGTGCGTGGCTTGAGCACTAATTGTACCAGATGACGAATGACCTGTACTTTCTGTTCGGGTATGTAAATTCTTTGATTTACCGTATTGAGAATCCTACTTAGGATTTGAAGTCGTTGAGACGGAATCATCCAGAAATTCGCGTAGACAATGGTAGGAAATCAGATTTTCCTCCCCACTTGGTCTGCGATCTATCTCGTTTGGAATCCGACTCCGCCTGTTAGGAACGTAGCCAAAGTGGACGTTATGCGCTACTAGCGAAGCTAGAACGCAAGAACCAACTGCCAACGTCCAAAGAAGCTGTAGGCAGCAAGAAGTGTAAGGTGGTCTTTATTTAGGGCAAACCTGAACCGGAATGCCCTGCCACTACAGCCTTGTTACCTCAAACCCTTACCAAAGCAGGGCGAAGCAACAGCCCTACTGCTGTGTAGGGTATACTCCGATATGTAGTAAAACCCCCAATAAATGCAATTGTCTCTGATTGGAAATTGTTCAGCCTTCGCTGAGAACCTGACGTACTGGCTTGGTGCTATGAGGGCTGGTGGCAATCGACCGCAACAATCTAACTGAAACTGTCTGTGCAGTCTTTCACAGAGTACTAACCACTATATGATCACGGCAATTTAAACAAGCCAGGTCGGAGACGAACCTACAATCTTGTTATGCATAGTCAGATGCGATATACATTGCGCCACTGGCCCAGATTCGTATTTGTCCGACACACTGTGTGACCGACTTTGCAGCGAAGCTGCTTGTTTGATTATGCATAAATGCATATAGCAGAGGATAGTTTCAATCTGCCTACCTCTGGGTTATGGGCCCAGCATGCATCCATTGCAGTACTCTGCTGCACATGTAAGTGCAAGAGATCATGTACTCCAACCAGTAAGTACACCACGGAAATAACGTGTGTATAAACCTGCATTGCCGTGCATGTGGTTACCAGCAATAGTGAATCTTCCTGTAGAGTCATGCTGTGCAAAAACAATTAATAAATTAAACTCCTAACAACACCCCGCTCCTCCAGAGTCTAAGTGTTGTAGGGCAGCAACTTCCGAGAAAGAACCAGGAAGTAACATTAAAAGAAAAAAATTGTCCTACTTTTAAAACACCTGTTAAACCAGGATCTGAACCAGTGTTCATGCAAACACAATGTTCACTGTGGCCGGAAAGCCTAACCACCTGGCTACCGAGCCACCTGTAAAAACAATAAGCAAAACTGCTGTGGTGTGGCCATGTCTGCAGTGCTCAACAGATAGTGTTAATAAGCACTGAGTGCTGATCAATTATTCTTGCTTACTGCAAAATAGACTTTTAATGTCAGCATATTATATATACATATATACAACAATGTATATTCACACATGTTCAGACTTTAATAAATATATATATATCTATATATATATATATATATATATATATATCTATATATATATATATATATATATATATACACACATAGTATCTACAGCACCTTGTATTCCCAGGTGGTCTCCCATCCAGGTACTAACCAGGCCCAACACTGCTTAGCTTCCAAAATCAGTTGAGATTGGGCGTATCCAGTGTGGTGTGGCTGTAGATCCCCTATACACATATCCTGTACACAGGTATAACACATTTTTACAAGTCTGAACTAAATGTGACCTCTCACGGGCTTAAAACCTGAGATGACTGCTGCTTGACCACAGCTTAGTTAATGGGCCCTTCTAGTGGCCGGCGCCGGGAGCGCGCTCTGGAGAGCTATCCTGACTGTAAAACCTATAGTAGGTTTATATTGATAGTGTAAGCCCAAACTGAGCTATTTTTAACAGTTTAAACTAGCATGTATTAGTATGCAATCTAGTTGGATCACCAGTTTCCCAGATGGTAAAACAGTATGCAACCCTGCTTAGCTTCCAAGCTCAGATGAGTTAGGGCGTATCCAGTGTGGTGTGGCTGTAGATTAAAAATACCTACAGCACCTTGTACTCCCAGGTGGCTAATCAGGCCCAACACTGCTTAGCTTCCAAAATCAGAAGAGATTGGGCGTATCCAGTGTGGTGTGGCCAAGTGATTTAAGCCAAAGCTGCTGCAGGTGAGTGAACTCACACGGCTCCACAGATACTGATTTATAAGCACCATGTGCTTTACAATTGTTATAATATACTTACTTTACAACAAATGAACAAAACCAGTATTTGGCTGCCACAACCATGAATCAGATTTGCAGTGTTTAGGATAATATCATTATAAACAGTTATGATATAAATAATTATGTATATCCATGTTTTAGACATGGCAGGGAAACTGCTTATTAGTAATTGCTGGTGTCTTACTTATGCAGACAGACAATACAACCAAAACAAAAACAAAAGACCGACAACTTGCACGACTCAGTAAATAGCACTAAGGTGTCTCTATTATATCTGGCCAAGTGCAGTGCACGCCAGCCATATGCCTGCTCCCAAATTCCCCTTAACACCCCTGCGCCTTCAATGGAGGAGAGATGTAACACAGGAATTTCTGGAAATACAACAGGAAACATGGTTAATCTTGCTTTAACCAACTTCATAGCCTTTTGTAAAACATATGCAGCTCTGCTGTATTCCCTTATCAATAAGAGTTTAATCATGAGATTTTATCCAGGGACCCTGACATTTCTGTGTGCAGGGAACATCACTGTGGCAGCAAAGTTACTCACTAGGCTAAGAAACCTGCCTTTTGACTCTCATTTGTGTGTCCCCCCATGCTCCGTATACCATTCTCTATACACGGAGCCGGGCTATGGTGGAGAGGGAGCCCGAAGCGGCATCGAGGGCCTGGGCCACACACACACACACACACACACACACAGTGTCCCACACAGTGGGGCGGCAGCGTGAGCTGACCGCCCCGTTCAACATACCTGGACCCTGTGGTGAGGGCTATGACGGGCCTTCTCTGTAAGTTCCGTCCAGCCTTTACTGCAGGTCTTAGTCCTGCAGGTGGTAGTGAGGGAGCTCTTTTTTTGAGAGGTCCGACACCCACAGCTGCTAAAGCAGCCTTCACTTATCCCGGACCCACCTATTGGAAGGGGGGGAAGGGATGTTGAAAATCGTTGAAAAAAGAAAAAACTTAGAAAAAAATCCAATGAAATGTGGACCTCTGTGGCAGCAAAGCCACAAGCCTACTAACTGTGTCGAGCACAGAAAAAACACT
Organism: Pseudophryne corroboree; assembly: GCF_028390025.1. Taxonomy (NCBI): domain Eukaryota; kingdom Metazoa; phylum Chordata; class Amphibia; order Anura; family Myobatrachidae; genus Pseudophryne; species Pseudophryne corroboree. Next base: position 242,446,678 of record NC_086450.1, on the reverse strand, counting down.
GAGGTACTCAGGGATATGGAGGGGAGGTATAGTCCCAAAATTAATTTATTCAGTGCCTACTTCCTGTGGAAGCCGTCCATATCCCAAGAGTACTCCAGTGACCCCTAGTGGATGAAAAAGAAATTAATAATTTTAGGTGCAGGCAAAAGCCATAAGTTTGTACTTTGGCTGGTGGCAGTGATTTTGTGTGAAATAAACACACGCGCTCAGGTAACCAGTAAAGGTGTCACGTGGCAGGGATTCGCAGATTGGCGTGTCTGGGGAATCGCCGTGCCTAGGATCGTGACAAACTGGTGACAAATATGTTCTCATGTTTTTATTGAACACACCATATAAACATTCACAGTGCAGGGTGGACCAAGTATGTGAACCCTTAGGCTAATGACTTCTCCAAGGGCTAATTTGAGTCAGGAGTCAGCCAACCTGGAGTCCAATCAATGAGACGAGATGGGAGGTGTTGGTTAAAGCTGCCCTGCCCTATAAAAAAAAAACACCCGTTTTGAGTTTGCAATTGTCAAGAAGCATTGCCTGATGTGAACCATGCCTTGAGAAAAGAGCTCTCAGAAGACCTACGATTAAGAATTGTTGACTTGCATAAAGCTGGAAAGGGTTACAAAAGTATCTCTAAAAGCCTTGATGTTCATCAGTCCACGGTAAGACAAATGGTCTATAAATAGAGAAAATTCAGCACTGCTGCGGCTCTCCCTAGGAGTGGGCGTCCTGTAAAGATGACTGCAAGAGCACAGCGCAGAATGCTCAATGAGGTGAAGAAGAATCCTAAAGTGTCAGCTAAAGACTTACAGAAATTTCTGGCACATACTAACATCTCTGTTGACGAATCTACCATACGTAAAACACTGAACAAGAATGGAGTTAATGGGAGGATACCATGGAGGAAGCCACTGCTGTCCAAAAAAACACATTGCTGAACGTTTGAAGTTTGCAAAAGAGCACCTGAATGTTCCACAGCACTACTGGCAAAATATTCTGTGGACAGATGAAACCAAAGTTGAATTGTTTGGAAGGAACACACAACACTATGTGTGGAGAAAAAAAGGCACAGCACACCAACATCGAAACCTCATCCCAACTGTGAAGTATGGTGGAGGGGGCATCATGGTTTGGGGCTGCTTTGCTGCCTCAGGACTTGGACAGATTGCTATCATCGACGGAAAAATGAATTCCCAAGTTTATCAAGACATTTTGCAGGAGAACTGAAGGCCATCTGTCCACCAATTGAAGCTCAATAGTAGATGGGTGATGCAAAAGGACAACGACCCAAAGCATAGAAGTAGATCAACGACAGAATGGCTTCAACAGAAGAAAATACGTCCTGACCTTAACCCGATTGAGATGCTGTGGCATGACCTCAAGAGAGCGATTCACACAAGACAACCCAAGAATATTGCTGAACTGGAACAGTTTTGTAAAGAGGAATGGTCCAAAATTCCCCCTGACCGTTGTGCAGGTATTGATTTATGGAATCATATTTATGAATATTAATATTTAATATAACATATATGGTTATTAATATATGGATATATTTAAATTAATATGCGTTATCATATATATCTGCAAATATATTATGTCAGGCTTACAAATTAATTGGCTGATAAATATATGCAGTCCTTATATATATATATGACTTATGAAATTATGAAGTTAAGATTCCTTAAAGAGAGTTCAAGCTTGAATATTACCGCTCTTTTTATATGATTCTTTATTTACAGGCAGATCAAATCGTACAGAATAAGATATACACAGTAGTGATATATATACTAATTATTATATTAAGCTATGCTATGCTTCCTTCGTTACATAACATAAAACAACATGACATAAGTTTCACAAACAGTTTCAATTACTATCATATTTATACTTGCAAGTTAAAGATTGCCATCCCAAGAATCATTCCTTCTGCATGTTCTCCATGACTTCTCCTCCTGACTGACTTCCTTCCTTCTCCTTCTTCTTCTCCCTCTTCCTTCTAACTCCTAACTACAAGTCTGGTCCTTTTATCTCATATTTTACCAATTCAAACTATCATATTCTCATAGTTTCCAATGGAATAGGTAATTATAGGTTTGTCAGATTCCAAGGTGTAATAAAACAAACATTGAACTGGGCTGTCGTGTCCTGTTCACGGAGGCATGGTGTCATAAAAGTGTGGTGTCCACACTGCCTTAAGCAAGTATAGTATTGTAAAATCTGGAATGTCTTTTCATCCAAAGTTCTGTTGTATTGACAAGTTTTCCTGGGGTCGGTTACACAATGTTTTATCAATGGATGTGATCTCTTTTCATAGTAGTTAATTTATGCTCCCTAGCTTTTAACCTTCACTGGACAATAGACAAACCAGTAGATTCTGATCTACTGTAAGCACACCTGTGAATTCCAATGACCAACAGAGCTCTGTCACATACCTATTATCATTTATGGCCTAATACCTTTTCTCTACAATGACTCTTGATCTTACTGTAACCTCTCTGGCCTTATTTATGACTAGAGCAGAATAAACCTGTTCCCTACACTATTTTTTACCATCTTGCAGTAAAACACAAATATACAGTATATCTATATAAACACATACACAAACCTAATTTCTTAAATCAGCTAAACATTACCTCATACATTCAAACTTATTTCATATCTATTCCTTACTATATATATCCACTATACTGTCCACTATGGTAACATCGCCTATTTATAATGAATTATATTTTGATTCAGACAACATCTATTGCCCTAATATTAGACTAAGTGCAGACAATTACCTATAAGGCAACACAGGTCTGATATGCAACTATAGGAAACGTTTGGTTGAGATTATTGCTGCCAAAGGAGGGTCAACCAGTTATTAAATCCAAGGGTTCACATACTTTGTCCACCCTGCACTGTGAATGTTTACATGGTGTGTTCAATAAAAACATGAGAACATATAATTGTTTTTGTGGTATTAGTTTCAGCAGACTGTGTTTGTATATTGTTGTGACTTAGATGAAGATCAGAACACATTTTATGACCAATTTATGCACAAATCCAGGAAATTCCAAAGGGTTCACATACTTTTTCTTGCAACTGTACCTCTGTGCAAGCTACTGTACTGTCTTCTCAGACATTAAAAATCTACCTTTGCCCTGCAGTGCTATTCAGAGTCTGGTGAGCACAGGAATAATACTTTCCAGTTTCCATCAATGCCATGTCTCAAATATGTATACTTTTGTTTATTCTTTTTAGATACATATTTGTGAACGGTATTAAAAGCGATTCCACAAATATTTTATGCCCTGTGGCCTTTTAATATGCTGTGTGAGGAGAGAAAACAAGATCGATCTAGGGGGGAAACCAGTTGTCTTGTTTCATAAAATAGGATAAAAAGGTAAAAACAATAAAATAAATACTTGTCAAATGTACAAAGGCAGCAATAGCAGTATGGAACTTCTAACTGTCCACTCAATCTCTCTGAAGATGAAGAAAAAGGACAACCACCCTGCTACCTCATTTACTGGCATATTTCTGAATCTAAACCATAAAAGTGAATATGACCTTGAGGTCAGATAGGTGAGCCTACACACACACACACACACACACACACACACACACACACACACACACACACACACTAATTTTACAGTACCTGCAGCAGACTTTCTACTGCATGAAAACCCCGGATTAGATTGAGACCTGCACACAGGAGACTGAGCAAACAGGAGATAATCCCAGTCAAGGTCAACGGTTCCAGACGCTGGTGAGGAGCTGGTGGAGAAAAAGAGACAGGACAGTTACTTGACTGAGATGTTTTTGAGGGAAGCTGCAGACCTGTGTTTGGTGACAGAGAATATGTGTCAGAAATGCTGCTTGCACATAAACGATAATGAGAGGTAGTGAGAGGGAGAGAAAAAAAGAGGCACAATACAATCTATTAAAAGGCTGCCCACATGAGGAGAAGGCAAGTGAAGTGGAAGAAGCCCCTTTGTTTAAATCACTGGCCTGGAAAGAATGTAATAATGGGGTTAATGAGCTGTGGACAGAGCACAGGGAGGAACAAGAATCAGCTCATTAAGTAGCCTTACTTATAAGCAACAGTCTGCTTTTCACCTGTCCTTGGTGGGTATAGAGAGAAGGGGCTTCTATCCTAAAATGTTCAGATTTTGCCTCACACAAATTTGTTACATCATCCATGTGATAAGCAAAAGTTGGCACAACCTAAACCACGCATCTGAACTGCCCAAGCTACACCCACAATCTATCCTCACCCTTTAAAAAAAAAAAAAAAAAAAAAAAAGAATTTACTCACCGGTAATTCTATTTCTCGTAGTCCGTAGTGGATGCTGGGGACTCCGTAAGGACCATGGGGAATAGACGGGCTCCGCAGGAGACTGGGCACTCTAAAGAAAGATTCAATACTATCTGGTGTGCACTGGCTCCTCCCTCTATGCCCCTCATTCAGACCTCAGTTAAGGAAACTGTGCCCGGAAGAGCTGACATTACAAGGAAAGGATTTTGGAATCCAGGGTAAGACTCATACCAGCCACACCAATCACACTGTACAACTTGTGATAAACTTACCCAGTTAACAGTATGAACAACAACTGAGCATCACTCAACCGATGCTACATAACCATAACCCTTTGTTAAGCAATAACTATATACACGTATTGCAGAAAGTCCGCACTTGGGACGGGCGCCCAGCATCCACTACGGACTACGAGAAATAGAATTACCGGTGAGTAAATTCTTATTTTCTCTAACGTCCTAGTGGATGCTGGGAACTCCGTAAGGACCATGGGGATTATACCAAAGCTCCCAAACGGGCGGGAGAGTGCGGATGACTCTTCAGCACCGAATGGGCAAACACAAGGTCCTCCTCAGCCAGGGTATCAAACCTGTAGAATTTTGCAAAAGTGTTTGAACCCGACCAAGTAGCAGCTCGGCAAAGCTGTAATGCCGAGACCCCTCGGGCAGCCGCCCAAGAAGAGCCCACTTTCCTTGTGGAATGGGCTTTCACTGATTTCGGCTGCGGCAATCCCGCCGCAGAATGAACCTGCTGAATCGTGTTACAGATCCAGCGAGCAATAGTTTGCTTTGAAGCAGGAGCACCCAGCTTGTTGGATGCATACAGGATAAACAGAGAGTCAGTCTTCCTGACTCCAGCCGTTCTGGTTACATAAATCTTCAAAGCCTGGACTACGTCCAGCAACTTGGAGTCCTCCAAGTTACGAGTAGCCGCAGGCACCACAATAGGTTGGTTCAAATGAAAAGATGACACCACCTTTGGCAGAAACTGCGGACGAGTCCGCAATTCTGCCCTGTCCATATGGAAAACCAGATAGGGGCTTTTACATGACAAAGCCGCCAATTCTGACACACGCCTAGCTGAAGCTAAAGCCAACAGCATGACCACTTGCCACGTGAGATACTTTAGTTCCACGGTCTTAAGTGGCTCACACCAGTGGGATTTCAGGAAATCCAACACCACGTTAAGATCCCAAGGTGCCACTGGTGGCACAAAAGGGGGCTGAATATGCAGCACTCCCTTAACAAACGTCTGAACCTCAGGCAGTGAAGCCAGTTCTTTTTTAAAGAAGATGGATAGGGCCGAAATCTGGACCTTTATGGACCCTAATTTTAGGCCCATAGTCACACCTGACTGTAGGAAGTGCAGGAATCGACCCAGCTGGAATTCCTCTGTAGGGGCCTTTCTGGCCTCACACCAAGCAACATATTTTCGCCATATACGGTGATGATGCTTTGCTGTCACGTCCTTCCTAGCCTTTATCAGCGTAGGAATAACTTCATCCGGAATGCCCTTTTCTGCTAGGATTCGGCGTTCAACCGCCATGCCGTCAAACGCAGCCGCGGTAAGTCTTGGAACAGACAGGGCCCCTGTTGCAACAGGTCCTGTCTGAGAGGCAGAGGCCATGGTTCCTCTGTGAGCATTTCTTGCAGTTCCGGGTACTAAGTCCTTCTTGGCCAGTCCGGAACAATGAGTATTGTTTTCACTCTTCTTTTCCTTACGATTCTCAGTACCTTGGGTATGAGAGGAAGAGGAGGAAACACATAGACCGACTGGAACACCCACGGTGTTACCAGTGCGTCCACAGCTATCGCCTGAGGGTCCCTTGACCTGGCGCAATACCTGTTTAGCTTTTTGTTGAGGCGGGACGCCATCATGTCCACCTGTGGCAGTTCCCACCGACTTGCAATCTGCGTGAAGACTTCTTGATGAAGTCCCCACTCTCCCGGGTGGAGGTCGTGCCTGCTGAGGAAGTCTGCTTCCCAGTTGTCCACTCCCGGAATGAACACTGCTGACAGTGCTTGCACGTGATTCTCCGCCCAACGAAGAATCCTGGTGGCTTCCGCCATCGCCCCTCTGCTTCTTGTGCCGCCCTGGCGGTATACATGAGCCACTGCGGTGATGTTGTCTGACTGAATCACCACCGGTTGGTTGCGAAGCAGAGGCTCCGCTTGACTCAGGGCGTTGTATATGGCCCTTAGTTCCAGGATATTTATGTGCAGACAAGCCTCCTGACTTGACCACAACCCTTGGAAGTTTCTTCACTGAGTGACTGCCCCCCATCCTCGGAGGCTCGCATCCGTGGTCACCAGGACCCAGTCCTGTATGCCGAATCTGCGGCCCTCGAGAAGGTGAGCACTTTGCAGCCACCACAGAAGACACACCATGGCCCTGGCGGACAGGGTGATCAGCCGATGCATCTGAAGATGCGATCCGGACCACTTGTCCAACAGATCCCACTGAAAGATCCTCGCATGGAACCTGCCGAAGGGAATGGCTTCGTATGATGCCACCATCTTTCCCAGGACTCGCGCGCAGTGATGCACCGACACCTGTTTCGGTTTTAAGAGGTCTCTGACTAGAGTCACGAACTCCTGAGCCTTCTCCGCCGGGAGAAACACCTTCTTCTGGTCTGTGTCCAGAATCATGCCCAGAAAGGGCAGACGCGTCGTAGGAATCAGCTGCGATTTTGGGATATTCAGAATCCAGCCGTGCTGTTGCAACACTTCCTGAGAGTGTGCTACGCTGTACCACAAATCTGAGGTACTCCTGATGAGGTGGATAAATGGGGACATGCAAGTAAGCATCCTTGATGTCCAGAGACACCATAAAATCCCCCTCTTCCAGGCTTGCAATGACCGCTCTGAGCGATTCCATTTTGAACTTGAATTTCTTCAGATAAATGTTCAGGGATTTTAAATTCAAGATGGGTCTGACCGAACCGTCCGGTTTCGGTACTACAAACATAGTGGAATAGTAACCCCTTCCCTGTTGAAGGAGAGGAACCTTTACAACCACCAGCTGGAGGTATAACTTGTGAATTGCTGCCAGCACTACCTCCCTTTCCATGGGGGAAACTGGCAAGGCCGATTTTAGGTAACGGTGAGGGGGCGCCACCTCGAATTCCAGTTTGTATCCCTGAGACACAACTTCTATAGCCCAAGGATCCACCCGTGAGCGAACCCACTGGTGGCTGAAATGTCGGAGACGCGTCCCCCACGGCTCCTGGCTCCGCCTGTGGAGCACCAGCGTCATGCGGTGGATTTAGTGGAAGCCGGGGAGGACTTTTGTTCCTGGGAACTAGCTGCGTGGTGCAGCCTCTTTCCTCTACCCCTGCCTCTGGCAAGAAAGGATGCACCTCTGACTTTCTTGCTCTTTTGCGAACGAAAGGACTGCATTTGGTAATACGGTGCTTTCTTAGGCTGTGGCGGGACATAAGGCAAGAAATTTGACTTCCCAGCTGTAGCTGTGGAAACTAGGTCTGAGAGACCGTCCCCAAACAATTCCTCACCCTTATAAGGTAAAACCTCCCATGTGTTTTTTAGAGTCGGTATCCCCTGTCCATTGCCGAGTCCATAAGACCCTTCTGGCAGAAATGGACATTGCGTTTACTCTAGAGCCCAGCAGGAAAATGTCCCTCTGGGCATCCCGCATATATAGGAGCGCGTCCTTGATATGTGCCAGGGTCATTAAAACAGAGTCCCTGTCCAGGGTATCTAACTCCTCAGACAGAGTATCCGTCCATGCTGCTACCGCACTACACATCCAGGCCGAAGCAATTGCTGGCCTCAGCAGCGTACCAGAATGTGTGTAAACAGACTTCAGGATAGCTTCCTGCTTCCTATCCGCAGGATCCTTTAGGGCCACCTTCTTAGATAAGCGTGTCAACGCCTTGTCTACCCTGGGGGAGGATTCCCAGCATAACCTGTTCGTTGGCGGGAAAGGATACGCCATCAGCAATCTCTTGGAAATTACTACCTTCCTATCAGGGGAATCCCACGCTTTTTCACATAATTCATTCAATTCATGTGACGGGGGAAAAGCCACTTCTTGCTTTTTCTCCCCATACATATAAATCCTCTTGTCAGGGACAGGATTTTCCTCAGAAATGTGTAACACATCCTTCATTGCCACAATCATGTAGCGGATGGCTTTAGTCATTTTAGGCTGCAACTTTGCATCATCGTCATCGACACTGGAATCAGATTCCGTGTCGACGTCTGTGTCAACTAACTGGGATATTGGGCGCTTTTGAGACCCTGACGGCCTCTGCGCTGTGGGAGCAGGCATGGGTTGAGACCCCGACTGTCCCAAGGCTACAGCTTTATCCAATCTGTTATGTAAGGAGCTTACATTATCATTTAACACCTTCCACATATCCATCCAATCAGGTGTCGGCCCCGTCGGGGGCGACACCACATCTATTTGCACTTGTTCTGCCTCCACGTATCCTTCCTCATCAAACATGTCGACACAGGCGTACCGACACACCGCACACATACAGGGAACGCTCTGACTGAGGACAGGACCCCACAAAGGCTTTTGGGGAGACAGAGAGAGAGTATGCCAGCACACACCCCAGCGCTATATAACCCAGGGATTACACTGTACCTTAGTGTTTACCCAGTAGCTGCTGTTTTTATATATCTCTGCGCCTAAATTTATGTGCCCCCCCTCTCTTTTTTACCCTCTATTGCACCTGTATACTGCAGGGGAGAGCTTGGGGAGCGTCCTTCCAGCGGAGCTGTGAAGAGAAAATGGCGCTGGTGTGCTGAGGAAGAAGGCCCCGCCCCCTCAGCGGCGGGCTTCTGTCCCGCTTCTCATGTGTAAAAATGGCGGGGGCTCGCACATATATACAGTGCCTGACTGTATATATGTATACTTTTGCCATCAGGTATCTTAATTGCTGCCCAGGGCGCCCTCCCCCCTGCGCCCTACAGTGACCGGAGTGTGTGGGTGTGCTGCGGGAGCAATGGCGCACAGCTGCAGTGCTGTGCGCTACCTTAAGTGAAGACAGGAGTCTTCTGCCGCCGATTTCGATGTCTTCTTGCTTCTGCTGCTTCTGTACTTCTGGCTCTGCGAGGGGGACGGCGGCGCGGCTCCGGGAACGGACGATCAAGGTTAGGTACCTTTGTTCGATCCCTCTGGAGCTAATGGTGTCCAGTAGCCTAAGAAGCGCAACTTAGCTGCAGTGAGTAGTTTGCTTCTCTCCCCTCAGTCCCACGTAGCAGAGAGTCTGTTGCCAGCAGAAGCTCTCTGAAAATAAAAAACCTGACAAAATACTTTCTTTTCTAGCAAGCTCAGGAGAGCCCACTAGGAGCACCCAGCTCTGGCCGGGCACAGATTCTAACTGAGGTCTGGAGGAGGGGCATAGAGGGAGGAGCCAGTGCACACCAGATAGTACTGAATCTTTCTTTAGAGTGCCCAGTCTCCTGCGGAGCCCGTCTATTCCCCATGATCCTTACGGAGTCCCCAGCATCCACTAGGACGTTAGAGAAAACTCACAAAAAAAAAAACATTCCAAATCACGTGCATTTTGATATCTGAGCTATAGGGAGGTATGCAGTTTTACTAGCAAACTTTCACATTCCCTCATCTGAAGTGGTGATAGAGGGGAAAGGGGGGTCTCATTCCCTTGACCCTTACATGTTCCAATAACAATGTTCAAGTTGAATTATCTTGCCATACAAATAGGTGAGGAAGAAAAATTTTTGCAAAACCAAGTCCCATTGGCCAAGTACTCCTTACCTATGCCCTTATAGGCTGGGCCTTTTCCATGGTTGACACTATTCTCCAAGCCAAGCTCTTGCAGAGAAATCTGGTATGGAGGCCGCAGGCGGATTTCAGTCTGCATGTCAGCAAGG